>NC_072485.1:36182294-37462711 GCF_027574615.1 Eptesicus fuscus
AGGGACGCTTGGCCTCTCCCAGACCCAGGGCCACTTGGGCTCACCCGGGCCTAGGTGCACGAGGCCTCACCCGGATCCAGGGACACATGGTCTCACCCGGACACAGGGACGCTTGGCCTCTACTAGACCCAGGGCCACTTGGGCTCACCCGGGCCTAGGTGCACGAGGCCTCACCCGGATCCAGGGACGCATGGTCTCACCCGGACCCAGGGACACTTGGCCTCTCCCAGACCCAGGGCCACTTGGGCTCACCCGGGCCTAGGTGCACGAGGCCTCATCCGGATCCAGGGACGCATGGTCTCACCCGGACCCAGGGACGCTTGGCCTCTCCCAGACCCAGGGCCACTTGGGCTCACCCGGGCCTAGGTGCACGAGGCCTCACCCGGATCCAGGGACACATGGTCTCACCCGGACCCAGGGACGCTTGGCCTCTCCCAGACCCAGGGCCACTTGGGCTCACCCGGGCCTAGGTGCACGAGGCCTCATCCGGATCCAGGGACGCATGGTCTCACCCGGACCCAGGGACGCTTGGCCTCTCCCAGACCCAGGGCCACTTGGGCTCACCCGGGCCTAGGTGCACGAGGCCTCACCCGGATCCAGGGACACATGGTCTCACCTGGACCCAGGGGCGCTTGGTCTTTTCCAGACCCAGGGGCACGTGGCCTCATCCGGGCCTAGGTGCTCGAGGCCTCACCCGGATCCAGGGACACATGGTCTCACCCGGACCCAGGGACGCTTGGCCTCTCCCAGACCCAGGGCCACTTGGGCTCACCCGGGCCTAGGTGCACGAGGCCTCATCTGGATCCAGGGACACATGGTCTCACCCGGACCCAGGGACGATTGGCCTCTCCCAGACCCAGGGCCACTTGGGCTCACCCGGGCCTAGGTGCACGTGGCCTCACCCGTATCCAGGGACACATGGTCTCACCCGGACACAGGGATGCTTGGCCTCTCCCAGACCCAGGGCCACTTGGGCTCACCCGGGCCTAGGTGCACGAGGCCTCACCCGGATCCAGGGACACATGGTCTCACCCGGACCCAGGGACGATTGGCCTCTCCCAGACCCAGGGCCACTTGGGCTCACCCGGGCCTAGGTTCACGAGGCCTCACCCGATCCAGGGACACATGGTCTCACCTGGACCCAGAGATGTTTGGCCTCTCCCAGACCCAGGGCCACTTGGGCTCACCCGGGCCTAGATGCGCGAGGCCTCACCTGGATCTATGGACCCCTGGCCTCACTCGGACCCAGGGGAGCGCGGCCTCCCCCAGACCCAGGGGCGCTTGGCACCTCCGCAAGAGTCCCGCCTCTCCCCGCAGGCATCTGGGTCTCCCACGGGTCCCCAGAAGCTGGATTTCAGTGTGATGGAGAGCTAATCTCCCCTAGGTTTGGAACAAAAACCCCTTTCCCCCGCCACCAACCAGACCCACGCGCCTCCACACCTCATCCCCTCCGATTCGCTGGTTTCCTCTTCCCTCTTAGCTATAAATCTACCATTCAGCCATCTCTCCTGTAGTTCTGGATGGCAGAGGCTCTGTCCTCCATTCGTGCCCCTGAAATTGCTGTGCGCGGTGGAGTTCGCAGTTCCTTTGTTTAACTTAGCCGCCTTCTTGATTCTCCTCTGTCAAAATGGCTTAAAGGGCTTGAATGTAAGATGAGAACTCCTAAGAATCCTCCAAATTGGTGTTGGCAGCCTCCGGGGCCTCGAGGATCTCACTGCGCAGTTCGGCCAGGTCGGTGGCGCGGATGCGCCCCTCCTGCAGAAAGATGGTCTCTTCCTTCACAGAGAGCCGCTGCGCCGAGTCCGCGGCCACCGCCACAGCAGCTGCTGCGGCGCCCACGAGCCCATGGCCCCGGCTGCGGTGCTGACTGAGAGGAGCAGCCGCCCGGTCTGGGGAGACGCGAGCAGCAGTCGCCACCCTCACTAGTCCATGTTCCAGTTGTATTTCCGAAACTGCCATGTGAGGCAACACATCAGCCTTCACCTCCGCCGTCATCTTTTTCGAATTCCCCAATTTGTTCTTCTTAATCCCTTGAATTCAGTCAACTCTACTGAGGTCTAGTGGCGCCGGGAGGTGCACGGAGAGGGCGCCCGGGCCTCCGTCCGGTGTGCGGGGCGCGCGGCCGCAGAACCAGGCGCGCGGGGGCCTCGCGGCGGGGATGGGCGCTGGGCGGCCGCCGGGCTCCGGGCGCCGCTGCCGCCGCGGCGTCCCCAGTGCCCCGGGCCGGGCGGCCTGCGGGGGGCGGCGCAGTTGCGAAACTGAGTGAGTATCTACAGTTAAGTCTTGATTGTTGTTGGTGTCACTAGGAGGAATTGTCCTCCAGGCCAATTGTCCATGAGGACCCTCTTTGTCTATATAGGAAGAGTTGCTGTGCAGGAGACATGAGGCTCCTGTGTCTGTGTCCCTCTGTATTCCTTGCAAACACCTCTGAGAGAAACGCGCCCTGGAGTTTCGCCCGCTGCCTGGAACTGGGTTTCAATGTAGTTGGAACTGGGTCTCAGCGCAGTCTGGCGCCTTTGTCTCCTTCCCAGCAGGGCCATTCAGTGGCGCAGGCAACAGTCCCTCCTCTGCGCGCCCTCCCGTGTGCGCCTCTGGAGCCGCCGCTCCTCTGTGCCTCTGCCCCACAGGCCAAATTCATTCCCCCAGCATGTGCCTGGCTTCCCAGGGTTTCGCCCGGAACTGGGGTTCAGTGCAGTCGGAACTGGGGTTCAGCACGGTCCGGAGCCCTTGTCTCCTTCCCGCTAGGGCAGTTCAGTGGCGCAGGCAACAGTCCGTCCTTTGCGCCCTTTCCTGCGCGCGCCTCTGGAGCTCTGCCTTCCGCCGCTCCTCTGTGCCTGCGCCCCACAGCCCAGATTCATTCCCCCAGCCTGCGCCTGGCTTCCCAGGGTTTCGCCCGGAACGGGGTTCAGTGCAGTCGGAGCCGGCGCTCAGCGCAATCCGGAGCCTTTATCTCCTTCCTGCCAGTGAACGCTGGCCAGGCCGTCAGCCGCCCCTTCCTCTCCGGCTCATCCTCCCCGCAGGCGCGCGTGCTCGTGTCTCCGTCCGTTTCTCCATACCTCAGGCTTTTGCGGCTCCCCTGACTATCCCCGTGGCCTTCTCCTTCTCCCCAGCTGTGGGCATTTCAGTCCGCCAGCTTTCCTGTGGTTCTGGACGATGACCGTTCTGACCTCTAGTTGTATTTTTGAAATTGTTGTGCCCGGCTGCGGGTTAGGTGTTTAACCTATGGCGCCATCTTGGTTTCTCGAGTTCTTTCTGTGATTCTTTGTGTCTCTGAATATGTCCTAAGTGTTGAGTCATTCAGGACCTAGTTTTTAGACTTGTAAATAAGCCTACGTCTAGTGTGTATGGTATGGGTTTTAGTTTTCTATATGGCCAGCCATTGGTCCTGACATCATTTATTGAATAATCTGTTCTTTCTATTTACTTGAATTGCCATTTCCAACAAAAATCAAATCACACACACACAAGGCCTCTGAACCTCTTCTGTGGATAAATTGCTTATCTCCCTCTTTAGAACACACTGTTTAAGTAACATAGCTTGATGTCTGGAAGAGCAAATGCCCCTTCTTCATTCTTCTTTTTCAAAATAGTTGATTTGTGCTAGTCAACATCTCAGCAGGAAATGAATGGCACATTCAAATGAGGTGACTAAAGAGGGTTTAATGAATGGACTCCTTGCAGAGCTGTGGGCAAGGACAGAGCCCCATCAGGCTTGATGGTGAAGTTCCCAGCAATTGGCAACAGTGGGGAGCTATTATCACCTTAGGACTAGGGGGTAAAGGGTGGACACAAGTCCTGTAACACAGAGAAAGTAGCTCAGTGGATGAGCATATATTAAAGGGATTGAAACTGATAATGGCATGGCTTGGTTCCTACTTAAAAGATATCACTCTGACATGGTGTGGATGGGAACAAGTCCAGCAGAGGCCTGGGTTGGAGGCATGATGTAAATGGTCACTCTAAACTCATAAATCTGATGAAAGTTAAATTTTACTCCAATAAATACATAGGCTCCCTTTTCAGCTAAAGATACCAGAGTAGTCTGGGAGATGATCATTGAGTTCAGCTTCTCAAGCTTCCCCAAATTCCTCACCATGCTCACACTGTTATTACGCCTCTCACATCTTATCTTCCAACTAGAGGCCCGGTGCATGAAAATTCATGCACTGGAGGGGGGGGTCCCTCAGCCTGGCCTGCCCCCTCTCACAGTCCCGGAGCCCTCAGGGGCGGGAGGTGACCCAGTGATCAGGGGAAGGCGACGCCCCCATCACACCTCTGCTGCTGCCACTGCCGGCAGTGCAAGCCTCAGCTGGCCCTGGTTACCTGAGCCTTGGGTGGCCCTGGGTGGCTGGGCAGCCACCATCTGAGGCTTGCCTGCACCTCGAGCCTGCCCTGGGCAACTAGGGGGCTGAGGGCCTGGGGGACTCCGGAGGCAGGTAGGCAGAGCGGCTGGGCCCATCTGGGGGTGGGCCCGGCCTTGCCACATGCCTGCTGCCCCGGCAGGGCTGAGGGGACTGGGCACCACCATCTTTGAGGGCATGGCAGTCAATTAGCATATTCCCTCCTTATTGGCTGTGAGTGCTGCCAACTTTGAGGGTGGGGCAGTCAATTAGCATATTCCCTTTTTATTGGCTGTGGGTGCTGCCATCTTTGTGATGGCATGAGAGTCAATTAGCAAATTCCCTCTTTATTAGATAGGATTATAATTCTCCAAAAGTCCAGCGTAGCTGCCTTAAACATCATCTGGATCTGACATCTGGTCTCTGCGATCAATGCCTTTGGTGCCATCTTGCCCCAGGTTGCATAGTAATTGCTGGACCTCATACATGAACAGTCACTAACAGCTCTGTAATGTGACCAGGCTGTGGCATGCATGGTAGTTTGGTCTGCTACATCAGAAAGCCTAGGGCGTACTAGGCAGGACAGCCCTGGTGAAGGCTACCATCCAACAGGGGCTATTGCCACTCTTCAGTAAGACTTACAGGACAAATAGATCACTTGGGGATAGTTGGACAGTTTTTAGTTCGTCTGAGACATGATAGGTTTGCAATTTCTACAATACATACGGCAATGTAGGCATTAGAGGGTTAAATTTAAGAAATTTAAAATTTCTCACTTTAAGATAAATCACCTTCCTCACTTTATCTCATAGATAAAGAGAAGGTCTCATTTAAAGGTTGTTTATTCATAAAAGATACCCTTAAAGTCTCAGAAGCATTGGGCCTTCAGATGGCTAGGAATCTAGCCACTCAGATCCCAAACAGAGCCATTCAACTTGGTCATTGTAATTGGGATTTGCTTCTGTAGTTGAATGCCAACGTTAAGCCTTATTATTTCCTGGATGCTGAGGGTAGGTATGTGGTATGGCGCAGGCCTGCATGCTCCTTGGTAATCCCGTTAACTACAAAGTTGGCCATAGACAAATTCCTACTCCAGCTGAGAAGGGCGAGGCTCTTTGTGTAGGCAGAAGCAGCATGCTGATGTGAAGTCTGCTTTTACATTTCATGTACATATTCTTTTCTTTTTAACCTACAAAATGTTATTAAAATTTCAGGGGAAACATTTTAAAAGTATGAATTGCACTAGGATTTTTTGAAATCAGTTTAACAAAGCGTTCACTGTGTGTCCAGCCCAGTGTGAGGAACTAGGACTCCGGAATAGGAAGATGTCATTTCTGCCCTCCTGGAGTGAATAGAGGAGTGAGATGCACAAATGAGCTATAATCGGGTGGAATAAATACTATCATCAAACTGCACAAAGTATAGTGGGGCCCACCGGGGAAGAGGTTGGGTTCTGTATGGAGACCTTGACTGAAGGAGGGATTTTTTTATGTGTTTGAAGAAACTTTGAGGATGATAGTAATTTTTATCTAAATGAGGAAGTAAAGGGAGGTTAAAAGATTTAAGTCCAATCTGTAGTCTTCCTCTCTTCTCTCTAGGTCCCTACTCTGCTTTTCTCCCAACCCACCCCCAACTCCAGAGCCTCAGCACTTCCCAGCAGACTTGTCTCATTTTGTTTTGTATTTAGTTTAGAAAATTTCAAACTTATGCAAAACCAGAAGTTAGTATAATAACCTTCATGTACTCACCACCCAGCCAACAATTGTCAATATCTAGACACTGGATTTCTTTGAGTCAAAATTCCAGACATCATATTATTTTATATGGAAGTACTTCAGTGCATGACACTAGAAAATTAATATTTCACCACCTTAAAAATATATATATATATACCCAAACCGTGATCATATGTAACTTATTGCCAGTAAGTCCTTAATAGAATCAGCTATCCAGTCAGGAGGCCTATTTCCCTGATTGTCTTATAGTTTCACAACCAGCTATTTTTATGTTAATTTTTAATGCATCTTTATTATTGAAAGTATTAGAGATGTCCCCCTTTTTTCCCCATTGAACCCCTCCACCTGGCCTTCGTGCCTCCCACCAGGCCTTCACCACACTATGTCTATATCCATGGGTTATGCATATATGCATATTAGTTCTTTGAAAACCAACTATTTTTAATAATATACTTATTTTTATGCTGAAAAAGAAAATATATGCCTTTTTATTTAAAAAAGACAGCTTGCAAAAATACATCAAAGTAGAGTGAAGGATAAAGGTTTTTTTTTGTTTTTACTACATTATCATCAGTATCTAGCACAGTGCCTGTCCCTTAGTGGAGGTTCAATTAGTATTCATGGAGTGAAAGGAGAGAAGGAGAAAGAAAGATAGTGAGGAAGGGAAGGGAAGGGAAGGGAAGGGAAGGGAAGGGAAGGGAAGGGAAGGGAAGGGAAGGGAAGGGAAGGAAGGAGGGAAGACATGAACCCCTAGCTTCACCATCCACACCCATTTTTTGAATGCAGCTTTTTGCAAACGCATAATTTGGTATCTTGTGATCATACTGTGTGTACAATGATGTATTCTGCTGTCCCTGTTGATAAGCATTTTCATTGGGTCCATGGGTAATTGATAGAAACCTGTCAGAAACCTGACAGAACTTCCTGCCTCTGCTTCCTATCCCAGCATATCCTAACCGGCCCCCGCTCCCCCTTGCTCCTGACCACAGGCTCTTTGGCCAGGGTTCCCTGGGGAGAGACCTTCACCTCCCAGGCTGCCCCATAATCATAGCTTTCCAGGCTTCCGAGCAACACGATGTAATGCTGGCATTTACACAGCTGGCACTGTGCTAAAGGTCATTTTTAAAATATTTATCGTTTAATTTCCAGAAAGTGTCAGCCCTGTGTTGGAGGGGGAGCGGTTTGCTAAGTGGATGAAGAGCTAATAATTCTAGGGCATTTTGGCGGATTCTTCATCTAGCAGGACTGCTGTGATTGTAGGCCTGCCTTCACTGAAGCCCAGAGGCCTTTGGAATGGGAGTGCTGAGGGAGTGATATTTCTGGGATAGCCCCAGGTCAGGGTAAATCAGGCTCTGGGCTTGGTAATTACTGTGTTAACATTTCAATGTGGAAACATTTCCATTCCATTTAGTCTATTTCTATCTCTCAGTTAACCTAATGCATAGGATCCAGGAGCTATTTTGAAGTTCCAGGAAGTGAGTGTTTTTGTGGTATAACAGGGCTATTTACCTATAAACATATACCACACTTGGACTCATTAAACTCTGGTAGTTGTTGGTATAAGTGGGCAAGATAATTTAGGGGTTATCAATCCAAAGTATAAATTTGATCCCCCTCAAAGTCACCAGCTACATTTATTTTCCCCCTTTTTCTTTTGGAAAGATGGGAGAATTTGGTGTAACGTGATTGTTTCTAGAATGATTTAGTAACTGCTGTACCACAGATAGCACTCTGTGGTCATACCAGATCAGTGGTCACTGGGCAGTGTGCAGTTCCCCCCTTGAACATGCTTCAGGACCTGCCAAGGCAGTGGATTATAGTCAGGGCAGAAGAGCAAGAATGATGGACTCAACTCTGGATAAATATGTAAGCAAAACCCTGGGGCCTCTGTGGGACTAGGGACCTCTCCAGGTGGTATTTACAATGGTCTCACATTATTCCCTGGGACCTGGCTTGGAATTGCCTCTCCTAGTCCCAACCAGGAGAGGCTTCATCTTGTGTGCTTCATCTCTGTATCTTTATCAACAAAGCCATCTCTAAAGGCAGGCTGAGGTCAGAGCTGGCTATGAAAGTGGCCTCAGAACAGAGGGAGACATATCTCAAACCAAATCTGCAACATGTGTACCTTTGGAAACACTTAAAAGAGTGTGTAGCCTGGCTGGTGTGGCTCAGTTAGTTGAGCAGGGAAAGGTTGCTGGTTCGATTCCTGGTCAGGGCACATACTTGGATTGCAAATTTGAGCCTCAGTAAGGGAGCTTACAGAAGGCAACCAATCTCTCTCTCTCTCTCTCTCTCTCTCTCTCTCTCTCTCTCTCTCTCTCTCTCTCTCTCTTTCCTAGGGTAAGGAAAGAGCAACCAGAAAAAATAGTGTGTAGCATATGAAAGCATGCCATTTCTTTGGAAACTTCTAGGTAAGAGACTGCAGCCCTCAGCCAAGGCATGTGTTAGTTACTGTCTTGTTTAGCAGAATGTGTGAAAGGGGGCTGCCCACCATGTGGAACCAGCACCTCATCTACTTTGTCTTCTGGCTTTTGAGAGGGACAGGGTAGAGGAGGAGTGTGTGTGTGTGTGTGGGGGGGGGGGTCTCTGCCTATGGCCTGGGGTAGATTTGTTTGTTTTTTTGTGTTTTTGGTCTGTAAACTGAGGATAACACCTTTCCCCAGCAGCATTCAGACCTTACAGAAGAAGAGTCTTCCAGGTCTATAGCAGACATAAAAACAAAAAACAAACAAACAAAAAAGATAGCTCTCATTATAATACCTGTTCTAGATATATGGTGTGGACATGGTTGCTGAGAACAAGCACCAGATCATGTAACAAAGGACTCACACACACAAAGAGCAAAAGACATTGTTCTATCAGCTATAAAAATGAGTAGGGATGGTTCTGCAGATTACATCCTACCTAATACACTGATGCTCCCACCGTCCAGGACTGACAATAGTGATGATGGTAATGACTTTGATTCATCTGTGAACACCACTTTACTGTTTACAGAGCCCTTGCATGTCTATGATCTTACTTGACCCCACTAAACAGATCTTAGAGGGATTAGTATTTCCATTTGACGGAGAAGAAAAATAAAGCTCAGAGGGCTTATGTGGCTTAACTTGGGTCAAATGGTGAGTAGAGTCAGACTGCGAGCAGCCCCCAAAGGAGTCTTTCTCTTGCATGTACAGCAATGGAGCCCTGTGTTGTGGTGATGGTGGTGACCCTGTACCAGGCACTGACAGTATGTCACATGCATTTGCTTATTTGGTCCATACAGCAACCCAACAGGTAGGCACATTGATCATCCTGCTTTAGCAGATGAAGAACTTATGGGTGGAGAAGGTTGTCACTTGCCTAAAGGTATCCAACTAGTTAGGGACCTTGAATTCAGGACCCCAGACCCCCCTTATAACAGCTACATGACACTCTGGTGGAAAAAGTTTAAATACAGAAGGACAAGTTCTCTTTCCTCTCCTTGGATCCATGTCCAGATGCCGGGCAGGGACCAACTGACTTACACCACACCTTGCCCTCATCCTGCCTGGAGGACGCTGACCACCCATGAGACCCACCCCCCAGGTGGCTCACAGCGCCCTGCCTGGATGGTTTCCAAAGCTGCAGATCTAAGGAGTAGAAAAAGATTCTGTCAGACTGGGACCCTTCAGACACCCTGGGATAGAAAATGCTTTTAAATTTTTTTTCCTGCAAGTTTTTTACTTTGGCTGCTAAAAGGATCAGAGTGCTTTTCATTTCTCAAGTTGACACACACTCAGTAAATTTGTTCTGCGGAGGCCCCGTGATTCATCACGCTTGTCTCAGACAACTCAGGTTTGAGCCAGAGCTCTGATGGTATCCAGCTAGCCATGTGACTCTGGCTAAGGCACTTTTCTAAGTTTGTATTTTCCTTCTCTGTAAAATGGGAGGATATGACATGTCTCATCATCCTCATGTGATATTTTTGGACACTTTTATGAAATTTTTTATTGCTTTTCTGTGGGCTTTACTTTTCCATTTTAAATCTTTTTTTATGTTATTATACATTTGTATCACAGATTATTTTTAATGGCTTTATTGAGATATAATTGACATAAAAATTGTATATACTTAAGAATAAAACTTGATGTTTGGCTATTCATATACCTTGTGAAATGATCACCACAATCAAGCTAACATATTTGTTGCTTCTATGTAATTGCCATTTGGTGAGGGGTCGGGGGGGGGGGGGGGGGGGGAAGGGGTCGGGGCATAAGGTTTATTTTAAGATCTATCCTCTGTGGAAGGTTGTTGCCAATTCAAGGCCAACAGGAATCCCCAATTTAGGGTGTGGTGAAGAAGGAAACTATTCAGTGCAAACAGCTCAACTGTGATACAGCACAGCTGTTAAAATAGCACTGGCTGTGAGGCTCCCTAGGACCAGGCCCCTCTTCAGCTAGTCAGCTCTGCTCTGCCCTCTCCATGCTGGTCTGCCCTCTCCATGCTGGTCTGCTGTTGCACCAACTCTTCCATGGAAAAGGAAAGTGCACTCTCTCAGCCAGTGGGGAGCTGGCTTATAGGGACAGAAGTCCCTGCCCCTGGTCCCTGATTGGTCTGTCCTCATGTAAATGAGGACTCCAAATCCTCACAGTTTGATTGGTCCAAAAGGCACTGTCCTCATTGGTCAGGATAGAGCCATTCTGATTGTTCAGAGACGCATAGCTTTGATTGGATGGGGACAGCCCCGTCCCCTTGGTTAAAGTAGGATCCCAGGAACTCCTTTATAAGGGCTGGCTCAGATGGCAGAAACACAGGGCAGACAGGCAGTTCCGAGCAGAGGCAGCCAGTTCAGCAAGGCTTCTTGGTGAAGTGCTGTTTGCATGAGAGGCCCCTGTACAGAAATGGCTGCTAGGCTCTGCCTTTTTATCTTTTTAAATTTGAGCCCACTTAGCCACCAGGAGCGCTTCTAAATAGGTGTCTTTTTTTTAAAAATCAGGGTTCATACTGCTTAGCAAATTACAAGTATAATACAGTATTATTAGCTATCATTACCTCATATGATTTTTGTGAAGATGAAATAAAATCATAGGGAAATTCTTTATAACTCACCAATACTCTGCACACATATCACATTATTTTCTTCATGTCAGTTTACCTTTAGGACAGATGTAAACCTTTTGGACTTCAGATTTGTTTGTTTGTTTTTTTGTATTTTGTACATTTCACATGAGAATTTCCATGCATCCTGGAAACTTTAATTTTTCAGCAGCATGCAATCAGAAAAGAGACAGACCTGTAAAATAGGGCCCTGCATAAAAAGACTTAAGTATTTGGAGGCAGGATCCTATGTCACCACGAATTCTTTCTCTAAGTACGTAGTCCCCCTTATTTGCAGTTTTGCTTTCCATGGTTTCAGTTGCCCATTGTCAACCATGGTCCAAAATTATTTGATGGAAAATTACAGAAATAAAGAATTCATGTTATTCTGAGGATTGTGATGAAATCTCCTCCCATCCCATCCCGATCTACCCTGGCCCAGATGTAACTCATCCCTTTGTCCAGCATCTCCATGCTGCACACACTCCCCATGTGCCCTTTAGTCACATAGCAACCACCCTCTTGGTTATCACATTAGTTGTCACTGTATCCCATTGTTTGAGTTCAAGGAACCCTTATTTTACTTAATAATGGCCCCAAAGGGCAAGACAAGTGAAGCTGGCAATTCATATATATCAAAGAGAAGCTATAAAGTGCTTCGTTTAAGTGAAAAGGTAAAAGTTCTCAACTTAGGCATTTTATCATCACCTATCATCTCAATAAGAAGGTGAATACAGGACAATAAGTTTTTTTGAGAGAGAGAGAGAGATCACATTCCCCTAACTCTTTTTACAGTGTATTGTTATAACTGTTCTATTTTATCATTAGTTATTATTGTTCATCTCCTACTGTGCCAAATTTATCAATTAAACTTTGTGTATTATAGGGGATAAAATACAACAAGCATTTTCCTCAACATAGCTTTCTTCAGTGTTGTTCCTTTTTTAAAAATATATATTTTATTGATTTTTTTTACAGAGAGGAAGGGGAAGAGATAGAGAGTTAGAAACATCGATCAGCTGCCTCCTGCACAACCCCTACTGGGGATGTGCCTGCAAGCAAGGCACATGTCCCAGGGAATCAAACCCGGGATCCTTCAGTCTGCAGGCCGACCCTACTGAGCCAAACCAGTTAGGGCATTGTCGTTTCATTATAATGTTAATGAAATGCTGCAGGAACTTAACTCTTGTTTATGTAAATTTAGCCTATGGTAAAACTGGTTTCCTTATGCCTCATTTCACTGAAAGTTGTAGAACCTATCCACCAGGTCAAGTGGGGACTTACTGTATATAGAGGATTCCGTAGTGTCAGGGATTTCAGGCACCCACTGGGGGTCTTGGAATGTATCCCCCATGGATAAGGGAGGGGCTGCTGGAACACACCACCACCTCCTTCAACCTCACAAAAACAAGGACTTAAGCTTTGCAGTGGACAGAGCTGGGCTTGTGTTCTTTGGCTTTGTATAACTGTGTGACCTCACTTTGTCTAGCTGAGGATGCTAAAGCATCCTCCCTTATTAAACGGCACCAAGTTCTTATGAGAATCAGAGTTGAACATGGGAGAAGGTACTGCTCACTCAGTGTCCATTTCCCTCAATTTCCTTTGAGATTCCCTGGAATTTATTTATCAGGACACTGAGCGCAGCTTGTCAACCAGCTCGGCCTTCTCTGAATGTCTCCATCTCCTGGAAACAGCATCTGCTAAAATAATGTTGATAAAACAAAGAAGATATTCCATGAGAGCTGCCTTTAAAAAAAAAACAACAACACTTAATTCTCAGTCTGGGAAATAGTTTTCATAAACCTCGTGTGTGAGTGGAACAGCCAAGGTCACCCAGAAAACAAACAACAGGTGCTGGATTAACGTCTGCCAACAGAAGGGGTGAGTCTAGGCTGTGTTTCAGAGGTGGGCAGACTTCTGAAACACCCACGATGATAAATACCTTAGTGTTTTCAGGTCACACAGTTTCTGCCATAACTGTTCAACTCTGCCTTGGAGAGGAAAGCAGCCCTACTTGACGTAGAGACAAAGGAGTATGGCTGTGTGCCAATAAAACTTTATTCACACAAACCAGCTAGCTGGCTCTGCCAGAGATGGCTGACCCCTGCTGTATACCATTGCACTACGCTGTCCTCTCCTTTTCTTCCTCTTTTTTTTCTTGTTCTTTTATTTTAATTGCACATCTCTCGCCTGTTGATCCTGAGTATTTCCTTTGTAACTTTTCTTGGCAGTAGGTTCATAACCTATAAGCTACTTTTGCAGTGTTTCTGATTTACCTGATGGATGATAAGTGTTTTTCATGTACCAGGCAGCATGTCAGACTCGTTTATAAACCATGATGCATTAGAGATCGTCACAGCTCCAGGATGGCACATGTGTGGAGTGAAAGATGAGGCTTAGGAAGTCTAAGCAATACACAGAGCCTGGTGTGCCCAGTTCAAGGCAAAAACCGTCCCCCACCCCACCCCACCCCCAGTAACCACATTAAACGTCAGTCCAGTATGAGATTGCTGAGGTCAGAAAACCTTCCCGGGCTCGCCCCTCAGAATGGAAATTGTCCCTCTACAAATCATCAGCCGGAAACCCTCCCTGTGCAATGTTTTATCAGACAGATTTGAAGGGAAGGAAAACCCCCAAAGAAAACAAATTGAAAGTAAACTAAACTAAACTGAAACAGAGGTCCTGGAATGTCAGAGATGATCTGGTCCAGGGAGGGAGATGTGTGTTCTTGCAGTTTCCTCCGCCCTCAGCGGGCATTGCTCCTTCCTACCTTCATGCTACTCATCTTGGTTTTCCTTCCCTATGAGGTCTAAGTATTTAGGACCCAGATTGCTCCATGCTCTTCTCCCCTCACTAACCCCCTAATTCAGAGACAGGCTTATCCTAGTATTTAGGAGCTGATCGTGTCCAGGCAGTGCCAGCCTGGCCAGAGGGGGTGCCCATGTGCCTAGGCTGCCCCCCTTCTTCTCTGGGCCACCTCTTTCCCTTACATTGCCTCTTTCTTTCCTACTCCTTGAGAGAGAACTTGGACCTGGTGCATAGTGAATGTTTAGAAACCTTAATTCGTTGTATGTCTATTTCTCCTGCTGTCTGCCTAATTCTCCCTCCTTCCCTTCATTCTTTGTTTCCCCCTCTTCCAATACACTCACAGAGGCCTGACTGGGAGGCCACTGTGGGACAACCCAGCAGACCAGCCAAGAGAACAGGACCCCTCCCTTCCCCACTGCCTCTCTGACTCACCCTGCCTTCTCTGCCTGGCCAGCCCCACTCCTAATCTTCTGTGGGGGCTGTGCACATCCTTCTGTCAGCAGCTTGCACAAATCAATTAGCTGCAGGCAGTCATGCTCTGTGTCTCTCTCTGTTCCCACAGATGTCACCCAGGCAGAGGTGTGAGGATCCCATTTGAAGAGAGGAGGCCCATTGGGTGGGGCTGGGCATAATTGGGGCAGAGTAGACAGGAAGAGGGTGGGTGCTCTTGGTTCTGTGGGCGCCCACCTGCTCTGTGGCCCCAGAGAGCTGTGGTCTTACCCCTTGTGCATGTGATCCATGATGGTGTGTGAGTTGGGCATTCAGCTGAAACCAAATGCGTGCTGGCAGTCAGGGTCACCCTAACCATATGCCTCTCCTTTGTATCCCTCAGTGCTCACTGCTCCTCCAAGAACTGCTCCCTCTAACCTCCGACTTCTTCCTGGGAGCAGCAGGGCTGGAAAGAGGGTGATAAATTGATATATTGGGAGATATTCAGGAACAACACTCCAGAATTCAGTGCCACATGAATTATTATTTGTTAGGCATCTGCTATGTGGCACATAGTTTTCCTGGGACTTTTACAGTATACATGTTATTTCATTTTATAAAATATTAGAAGCCCGTTGCATGAAGTTTCGTGCAATAGACTTCCTTCACCTGGCTGCCAGCACCAGTTTTCCACCAGCACCAGTTTTCGTCTGGCCACCCCTGATCGAAGCACTTCTTGAAGGCTGAGGGCGGGACTCGGGAGGCGCTCCGATGGGGGGCGGTGGCCAGAGGAAAACTGGTGCTGGCGGAAAACTGGTGCCGGCAGCCACACAATCGACCACCCGCGTCTTCCGCAGGCCCCATGGGTCCTCCCGCAGCGCCAGCCATTTAGGCCTGCGGGAGGAGCGGGGAACGGGGACTCGCGAGTCCCCGCCCTCCACTCCTACTGCCAGCCAATCGGCCACCCTGAGTCCCGCCCCCCGCGCTTCCAGCTGGCCCAATCGTGGGTGTAGCGGAGTGATGCAATTTGCATATTGCCTTTTTATTATGTAGGATTATTGTCTTGATTTTACAGATTAGGAACTAAACTAAGGTTTAATTTGGATTTGAGAACAAAAGAGGAACTAGAAGTGATTCCCAGGTTTCATTTTGTTCCCATGGTACCAGTTGCCACCTCCTTGGCTCCACTCAAGGCTTCTTGCCCTATTGCACTGAGCCAGGGGTAGATCATGCCACTAACAGGAAAAAGGAGGTCAAAGAAGAAGTAAGTTTGGAGTGAGTAAGGTGATTTGTCTATATGTTTGCTTATTCAACAGATATTTTTGAGCACTTTTTATAGGCCTGGCACTGTCCAGGCCACTGGGATATAAACAAGTCAGGTAAAAACCCATCCTCATGGAGCTTGCATTCTGGTAAGGGAAGACAGACAGTAAGCCAAATAAGTGAGCCAAATATACCAGCTATGAGAAGGTGATAAAATGACAGGCAGTGGATTTGAATGTTGGGATAGGGATGGGGTGGAGGCTGCAAAATAAAATAGACTTAGATTTGCCCAGCCGGTGTGGTTCAATGGTTGAGCGTCAACCTATGAGCCAAGAGGTCATGGTTCAATTCCCAGTCAGGGCACATGTCTGGGTTGTAAGCTCGATCCCCAGTAGGGAGTGTGCAGGAGGCAGCCAATCAATGATTCTCTCCACCATTGATGTTTCTATCTCTCTCTCTCCTTCTCCCTTCCTCTCTGATATCAATAAAACATAAATAATAATAAAACTGAGTGAGAGTTGAACAAAGATTTAAAAGAGGTCAGGGAACAAGTCTTGTGTACCCCTGTGGGAAGAATATTCCAGGCAGAGAGAAGAGCAAGTGTCAGGGCTGAGTTGAGCCCATGCCTGGTGTGTGAGAAGAAAAGCAAGGAGGTGAGTGTGGCTGATGAGAAGAAGCAGTGAGGAAGTGAATAGGAAGAAAGAAAGTCCCACATGTAAAATGGGGCAGGTCATGTAGAGTCAATGTAAGGATTTAGCTTTTTTTACTCAGAATAAGTTGGGAACCATTGGAGGGTCCTGAGCAGAGGAATACCAGATTGATAGATGTGTCAGTACGGTCACTCTGGCTGCTGGGTTGAAAACATACCAAAGGGGTGTGATGGCTGGGGGTGAAGGCAGAAGCCGAAGTTTGGAGGCTGCTACCATATTCCAGGCAAGAGGTGATGGCATGGAGTTGTGTGATAGCAGTAGGGGTGTCTGGGGGTCCTCCCTAGCAATCCTCGACCTGGAATTAGCATCCAATACATGTTTGTTGGTTATAAAGAGAGGAAGATCAGGAGATTGGAGAACTTTTCCTTAGTGTGTGCTGCAGAGGCAGCCCCATTCTGGAGTGCCCGGGGTAGGCAGGTGATCTGTAACATGAGGACCAGTTATATGTGAACTTGTCTTACATTCCTCACAAGCCTGGAAGCGCCCTGAGGGTAGGGATCACATCTGTGTCCTCTCTTTAGCTCCAGGGCCCAGCACACATTGCAATCAGGCAGTGTGATTAGATGGGACACAGGAGATTAATCCTCAATGCAGACTGAGTTCACCTTGTCCCTGGGTTTGGCTTCCTGGATCCAGATGTGAGACTTGGCATTGTAATGGGTTGGAATGGGCAGAATATGAATTCTGATCCTGATCCACCATTCACTGCTATGTGATTCTGAGCCATGCTTTCACATCTATAAAATGAGGGTCCAGTCATTCCTTCAGCAACAGCAATAATCCTTGCCCAGACTGTATCTCCCAAGAAGCTTCCCTGGCCACTTAAAACAATTCCCCAATACTCTCTCCCCTTCTCTAGCTTTATTTTTTTTCATAACACTTGCTAGCATCTGAAAATGTTACTTATTTACTTATATATTGCTCTTTTCCCAGCTAGAGCATAAACCAGAAGGCAGAGGTTTTGATGTTCCTTTTTCACTGCTTCACTCACTGTGTCTGGAATAGAGTCCAGTACATGGAAGATGCTACACCTGTATGAATGAATGAATGAATGAATGAATGAATGAATGAAGTTCCTCAGCTCAGCAGTCTATGGAAACATGCTTTGCAAACCATAAAGGGCAAAGCCAATGAAAGGTGTTTGGCTGTTATTTTAAATGTGCTTTATACTCTAGCAGAGCTCTGACTCCTCCCATAACATTTTTCAAGGCAAACATGGGTGAGAATTTTTTTTTCTTCTATTTGGATTTTCTTCAAAGAGAAGAATGCCAACAACCTAATTTAAGAGAATTTCCAGGTGCAGAATTCAGTGATGGATCCTCATCTCCTAGCAACCTCACACAGAAGCCACTCACTGCGTGAGAAAGGTGACAGTTTCAATTGGGTGTGCTAAGTGTCAGGGATGAGCATGGTGCTGAAATGGGGATGAAGAGGGAGGACAAAACTTTCCCTGGGCAGTGGAGGGGAATAAACCTGGAACAGGAATAAGAGACCACAATGTAGATGCTCCCGCAGTTAGTTCCCCTCTGAGCCTCATCTCCTCCATACAATGGAGGTTGACAAAATCCTTCCAGCGCTAACATTCTATGATTTACATTTCCAATTGGGCACATTGAGGAAAATAACTACCATTTATTGAGCAAGTCCATAGACTAAGCATTTCATATTATTGTTTTATCTATCCTCACTTGAACTCTGTGTGATAGGGTTTTAATTGTGTCCATTTTCCAGATGAGGAAACTGAGGCATATAGAAGATAAGTCACTAGGGCTGCCAAAACAAAATACCATATGCATGGCGTAAACAATAGAAATTTATTTCTCAAGGTACTGGGGGCTAGGAAGTCCAAGATCAAGTTTGGTTTCTGATGAGGGGTCTTGATGGCTTACAGATGGCCACCTCATCACTGTGTCCTCACATGGCATTTCCTCTGTGCATGTGGATAAAGATAAATAATATCTCTCTCTCTCTTCTTATAAGACACTAGAGACCTGTTGCACAAAGATTCGCGCAATAGGCCTTCCTTCCCCTGGCTGCCAGCACCGGTTTGGTTTTCCTCTGGCACCCTCCACCCAGGCCTTCGCTCGGGCCACTGCCTTCCATCTTCGCTTCAGCCAGAGTCTTCAGCGTTCACTCTGGCCGGAGCCTTCAGTCTTCTCCACTCCGGCAGGAGCGCCACTCCTGTAGCTCCCTCCGCCCCCCCGCCCTCCCCCTCATAGCAGGCATCCTGCCCTGCCTGGTCGCTCTGCGCCTGCATATGCAAATTAACCCGCCATCTTTGTTGGGTTAATTTGCATGCCCACTCCTGACTGGCTGGTGGGCATCGAAGAGATTTCTCTTTTATTAATGTAGCTTTAATCCCTTTAGAAGGCCTCACCCTCAGGACCCAATCTAAGCCTAATTACCTCTTCAAATATCACCACATTGGGTTTAGGGCTTCAACATGCGAATTTGGTGTAGGGGATTGTACACATTGAGTTCATAATGGTCACATAGCTAGCAAGTGATAGAACCAGAATTTAACTGCAGTCATTTGCTGGCCCCTCATTCTGATTCTAAGGCACCTTGCATGATGCCTCTGCTTTAATACAAGATGCCAATTAAGGACTTTGCAGGGTTGGAAGGATCCTTCAGGAGACAACGAGTGCTTGCTGTTAGAGCTCCATGAGATTGCAGATCATGGTAAAATTACTTATCACTGTATCTTTAGCATGTAGCCACATACCAGAGCATGAGAGATAGTCAAGAAATACCATAAATTGATTTAGTACATAAATCAATGACTCTGTTAAAGACTGATGACTATGGTTGAGTACAAAAAGCTCAAACAATGGTTTTGTTCAGATATCCTGGGAAGACAGGCCCCTTGAAGTTCCTCAAGGGAAGTGGGGAGAATAGTAATACTTAAACATTTGATAAATGCTACATTCTTCCAGCAGCTTCTCACATATTTTATCTCATTAATTCTCACACCAACCGTGAGATAAGTTCCTCTTTTTTATAGGCAGGGAAATAGAGCTGAGAGAAGTACAGGGCCCCAGGAGCTGAGGAACAGAGAAGCAACTTGCCAAAGTCACACAGATAGCTGGAGAGTGTGGCTGTCTGCAGGGCTCCCCCTGAACCAGGAGATGAGAGTGAGGTCCTTCTTGGAGCAAGGGGGGGGGGGGCAGCTCCCAACCCCCTGCACCTCGTTTAGTGGGGACAAGAACTTGAAGTCAGTCAGTCACTTGAGTCTCTTTCATCATCTTTGAGTTCATCATAATGAAATGATGAGCAAAAGTCCAGCTTATGTCCTTGCCATCAGATCTCGGCCTCTTAGTGTTCTTTAAATGGTTGTTTAGAAGATGGAGAGTAAGCGATGGGGGTTTCATACAAGGTGGCTCTAGGATCTCTCTGTATGACCAGTGGAGAGGCAACATTGTGGTGGGCTGGGGTGGGAGAGGGTGGGAGAGAGGGCTGGAGGAACTGCCTGAAAGTTTCATGTGCATAGCGAGCTGGAGTGGGAACTGATGGGGTTTTATGGGGGTTAAAGCATCCACCCACCATCCCTTGATAATGCCAACTCATATTTTGGAAGAGAAAGAGCAGTTTCTAAGAAAGGTTCATCCTCAGTAATGGACAAATTGGTTTGAAGGGGGAGAGAGTAAAACCCAGGGTGGAGTTTGCAGGGAATCTGTGCGGTTATGGAGGCCTCTGCCAAAGCAGGTGGTTTGGTGGGAAAGGGAGAAAGAGAGAAGAATGAGAGAAAACAGATGAGAACAATCATGAGATCAGGGCTCGGGGCCTAGGAGGAAGCACGGATCACAGGAATCTGTAACATTTGTTCAACTGGCATTGTGTAGCCCTGTGGTTGCAAATCACTTTCAGATGCTTTATTTCATGAGCTCTTCACTCCAGCCCCAAGGCACTTATAGGAAATGGTATTATGTCCATTTTATAGATAAGGAAAGTGATATTGTCAGTGGTTAAGTGGCTTTCCTAAGAAAGTTACTAGGAGACAGGAAGAGAATTTGAATATATGTATTTTAATCCTCACCCAAGGATATTTTTTTCCATTGAATTCTAGAGAGAGTGGAAAGGAGGGAGAGGAGAGAAAGTGAGAAACATTGACGTGAGAGAGAGACATTGATTTGTTGCCTCCCATCCCCGCCCCCACCAGAGGTAGGCAACCTGCAACCAAGGCTGGTTACCCTGATCGGGAGTTGAACCCTCAACCCCTGGGTCCACAGGCTGGTGCTCTAACTACTGAGCAACCAGCCAGGGCGGAATTTGAATATTTTTATCCCAACTCCAGTTCTCCTTTGTCTCCTCCGTAATGACAGGAAGTGATTGACTCTAAGAATTTGGCTTGGGAACTGGGATTGGTAGCTCCTTTTGCAAAGGTAGCAGCAGCTTCAGCCCCACCTCCCATCCATACACAGGCATTGTTACTATTCCTAGGGCTGCTGCTGCTGCCACAGCTGGGATGGAGTGCCCACAGTGTGCCAGGCGTCACACTCAGCACTTGTCCTCTGTCTTCATTAACTCTCAGACAGCCCTGGAGGGAGGTGGTGTTATCCTCTTACAGGTGAGGTAACCCAGGTGGAAAGGAGAAGAGACTCACCCAGCATTTGAGGGTGATGCCTGACTTGCATCAAAGTGGTGTGGCTCAGAGGCCTACTACCTGAGTCAACAAGTGGCACTGTTTTCATCATGCGATGATCATCACTATGGGAGGAGGGCAAGGTGCTCTCTGCAGGATTGCAGATGCTTGCATAATGGAATGAGCCAGAATGGACTTTGAGGTTTTATCGGGGAATGTCTCCTCTTGGCTTCCTTTATGTCCTTCTGGTTGAAACCAAGTAGTCAGGACACTTTGGAGGGGAATCTCTTTTTTCTATTAACTCCATGGAATTGTTATAATTAATTTTTCCCCCTTGGGGAAAGGACCTAAGAGTTTGCATTTCAGTGAGTTCCCAGATGATGATGATGATAATGTTGCTGGTTTGCAACTAACACTTTGAATAGTAGGGTTTCATCTTCCAGCTCCATATGTCCATTTGGAAGTCCTGAATAGACCACACTAAAATTCATTCACACCTGTGTGTGCTGTGGTCCAGGATCTGGCTGTATGGTTGGAATTATTGATAAGGTATAATAACAGGTCATTCTTAAGTGACTTCCCAACAACATGTGATTTGCTTTATATTAGTTTGGTCCATTTACAGAGGAGAAACTGCAGCTCAGAGAGATAAGTGCACCTCAACTCATGTTGTTAGTAACTGATGAGAACAGAACCAGAAGCCTATTTTCTCCACTCTGAAGTGTGTGCTTTTTTCCCATAGATCCAAATTATGAACATAAACTCCCCAATCATGGGGAAGTGAAGGCTCTTGAAACACTGGGCCATTATTTCTCATTATGGTAAAGCTACATAGGAGAAATATGTCTTGTAAATTGTCAGGACCTTTGTTGGTGTTAATTCTTATCATTAACAATCAAATAACAATAACATGAAATTTAATGATACCAATAACATAAAAACATTTTGAGAGAGGGTAAGCATGTAAATCAGTGTTTAAACAAAACATAACATCCGTAACAATACCATGTGAATTCAGGAGTAGCAAACCGAGGAACAATGAGTATCCATTGAGAAAAAAGCCCAAGACGTTAGAGAAGAATGAAACTGAGCAAAAAAAAAAAACAAAAAAAAAAAACACACCTGTGTTGCTTGGCTTTGCTCC
Source organism: Eptesicus fuscus (assembly GCF_027574615.1). Lineage (NCBI taxonomy): Eukaryota > Metazoa > Chordata > Mammalia > Chiroptera > Vespertilionidae > Eptesicus > Eptesicus fuscus. Next base: position 36,204,368 of record NC_072485.1, read on the forward strand.
CTCAGCCCTTTGGGCTCAGAAAATAGAATTGAGACAACAACAAAGGGGGTGGGGGAAGAGCTCGAACAATGAATACACATTCCCAGCATCAGCTGGGTATCTTGTTAACATTAACCTGATGCATTGCAAGCGAGCTGCAGTTAGAACAGTAATTACAGTAAATAGAATCCATTTGGAATCCTCCAGCAAATATGAGCAGGGAAGAAAGATGGGCTGGAAAGAACCCATTACCCTTTGGAAGTTATGGAAGCCTCGGATGGCAGTGATGTCTACTGCGAACTGCATCCGACTTAGCAGCGGCAACTTGAATGAATCTATCTCAGCTCTTAAGTGTGTTTAGATGGTAAATAAAATGAATTACCCAACCGGTCCAGCCAAGTGCAGTTTCCCGAAATATTTGTTTAGGTAACTTAGGTAGAACATTTAGGAAGAATTGGGAAGATGGCCTGTCTGTCCTGCTTCCTGGCGTGGGCTGATGGTTTTTCTGAGAAAAATGAAATATTGCCATTGTGGAAGGGTCAAAAGGAAGGGTGGAATGGGAGGAGGTGGGGAAGGATGCTGAGACTCTCAAAGTGGTCTGCACTCTAGAATGTTAGTCATAGAGAAGGTTCATTTTCAAAGACTTCATTGCCAGTCAGTGTGGCCAGGCCCTTGCAGGTCCCTCCGTGGGTGTCTACTCACAGCCCTCCCCCGTGATGTGTTCCTGAGAGCTCCCTAGTTCCAGCACTCAGCTGGGGCAGCAGGGGTATGAGACCTTCTCACAAGTCCCTGTTTTTCATTTCCTGGCTCTATTCTCAGCCTCTCCCACTTGGCCTGAGTACCAAGTGCAAGCCTAGGTCAGACCTTGTCCCCTAACTTCCTCCCCTGACCTTTCCCAGCCCTTGGGGAAGGGATGTAGCTTCCTGGGATTCAGGTTCAGGGAAGCCTCATGCTCTGAACAGTTCCCATCACCACCCATGTGAGTAATGACTGAAAAACTCATGGGTACTAAGTCTGTAAATTGAGGGGTCTTAGGCATTATAAGTGAGGATTTTTAAATTTTATATATATATAGTTTTTGTTTTTTATTTTTTAAAGTATTACAAATAGTAGTGCATAGTATTACAAATAGTAGTGCATATGTCTCCTTTTTTTCCCCATTGACCTTCCCCCAGCCTCTCCTATCCTCTGGCACATCACATGCCCTCACCCCCCCGCCCCCCAGTCTCTTGTGTCTATGCTTATATGCATGCATACAAGTCCTTCAGTTGATCTCTTAACCCCCCCGCCCCCCCACCCGCCTGCTGCACAATACTCCCCAGCCTTCCCACTGTAATTTGACAGTCTGTTCGATGCTTCTCTGCCCCTGTATCTATCTTCTTGTTGATCAGATTATAATGTTCTTTATTATCCATAAATGAGTGAGACCATGTGGTATTTTTCTTTCACTGTCTGGCTTATTTCACTTAGCAAAATGCTCTCCAGTTCCATCCATGCTGCTGCAAATGGTAAGAATTCCTTCGTTTTTATAGCAGCGTAGTATTCCATTGTGTAGATGTACCATAGTTTTCTAATCCACTCATCTGCTGATGGGCATTTAGGCTGTTTCCAAATCTTAGCTATGGTGAATTGTGCTTCTATGAACATAGGGTTGCATATATCCTTTCTGATTGGTGTTTGTTTTCTTGGCATATATTCCTAGATGTGGTATTACTGGGTCAAATGGCAGTTCTATTTTTAAATTTTTGAGGAAGCACCATACTGTTTTCCATAATGGCCGCACCAGTCTGCATTCCCACCAGCAGTGAAGAAGGGTTCATTTTTCTCTGAAACCTTTCCTGCACTTGTCATTTGTTGATTTTTTAATGATAGCCATTCTGACAGTTGTGAGGTGGTTGTTGTTGTTGTTGTTTTGATTTTCATCTCTTGGATGATTAGTGACTTTGAGCATGTTTTCATGTGTCTCTTGGCTTTCTGAATGTCCTCTTTTGAAAAGTGTCTATTTAGGTCCTTTGCCCATTTTTTGATTGGGTTGTTTATCTTCCTTTTGTTAAGTTGTATGAATTCCCTGTAAATTTTGGAGATTAAACCCTTATCGGAGATAACATTGGCAAATATGTTCTCCTATGCAGTGGACTTTCTTGTTGTTTTGTTGATGGTTTCTCTTTCTGTGCAGAAGCTTTTTATTTTGATGTAGTCCCATTTGTTTATTTTCTCCTTAGTCTCTCTTGCCCTAGGATCTGTGTCTGTAAAGATATTGCTACGACATATGTCTGCAATTTTGCTGCCTATAGAGTCTTGTAGGATTTTTATGGTTTCCTGTCTTACGTTCAAATCCTTTAGCCATTTTGAGTTTGTTTTTATGTATGTTGGTGATCTAGTTTAATTTTTTGCATGTATCTGACCAAATTTCCCAGCACCATTTATTAAAGAGGCTGTTTTGACTCCATTGTATGCTCTTGCCTCCTTTGTCAAATATTAATTGAGTATAATGGCTTGGGTCCATTTCTGGGTCCTCTATTCTGTTCCATTGGTCTATATCTCTGTTCTTGTGCCAGTACCAGGCAGTTTTGAGAACCATGGCTTGGTAATATAGTTTGATGTCTGGTATTGTGATCCCTCCAACTTTGTTCTTCTTTCTCAGGATAGCGGGGTCTTCTTTTATTCCAGATGAATTTTTGTAGAGTTTGTTCTAGATCTTTGAAATATGCCATTGGTATTTTAATAGGTATTGCATTGAATCTATAGATTGGTTTAGGTACTATGGACATTTTAATGATGTTGGTTCTACCAATCCATGATCATGGTATGTTCTTCCATTTGTTTATGTCTTCCTCTATCCTTTTTTCAATGTCCTGTAGTTCTCCGAGTACAGGTCTTTTACGTCCTTGGTTAAGTTTATTCCTAGGTATCTTAATTTTTTTGGTGCAATGGTAAATGGGATTGTTTTTTTCATTTCTCTTTCTGTGAGTTCATTATTGGTGTAAAAAGGTCATAGATTTCTGGGCATTAATTTTGTATCCTGCTACATTCCCAAATTCATTTATTAGGTCTAGTAGTTTTTTGATGGAATCTTTGGGGTTTTCTAAGTATAGTATCATGTCATCTTCGAATAAGGACAGTTATACTTCTTCTTTTCCAATGTGGATGCCTTTTATTTCTTCTTCTTGTCTGATCTCTATGGCTAGCACTTCCAGTACTATATTGAATAGGAGTAGTGAAAGTGGGCATCCTTGTCTTGTTCCTGTTCTTAGGGGAAATGAGTTTAGTTTTTGCCCATTGAGTATGACGTTGGCTGTAGGTTTGTCATATAGGGCTTTTATTATGTTGAGGTATGATCCCTCTATTCCCACTTTGCTGAGTGCTTTTATCAAGAAAGGGTGTTTGAATTTTGTCAAATGCTTCTTCTGCATCAATTGATATGATTATGTGATTTTTGTCTCTCAGTTTGTTTATGTGATGTATCACATTTATTGATTTGCGGATATTGTACCATCCTTGCATCCCCGGTATAAATCCCACTTGGTCATGGTGTATGACCTTTCTAATATATTGCTGAATCTGATTTGCTAGAATTTAGTTGAGGATTTTAGCATCTATGTTCATCAAGGATATTGGCCTGTAGTTCTCTTTTTTTGTGTGGTGTCTTTATCTGGTTTTGGTATTAGGGTAATGCTTGCTTCATAGAAAGAGCTTGGAAGTGTGCCTTCCTCTTGAATTTTTTTTGGAATAGTCTGAGGAGAATAGGTTTTAGTTCTTCTTTGAATGCTTGGTAGAACTCTCCTGTAAAGCCATCCGGACCAGGGCTTTTGTTTGCTGGAAGATTTTTGATCGCTGTTTCAATTTCTTCAGTAGTTATCAGCCTATTCAGGTTTTTTTATTCTTCTTGGTTGAGTTTTGGGAGCTTGTATTTTTCTAGGAATATGTCCATTTCATCTAGATTGTCCATTTTGTTGGAATAGAGTTGTTCATAGTATTTTTTCATAATCGTTTGTATTTCTGTGGAATCGATTGTTTAAATTATATTTTTAAATTGATTTCAAAGAGAGAGGGAGAGAGAGAGATAGAAACATTAATGATGAGAGAGAATCATTGATTGGCTGCCTTCTGTACAACCCCTACTGGGAATCGAACTGTCACCTCCTGGTTTACAGGTCAGCACTCAACCATGGAGCCATACTAGCTGGGCTATAAGTAGTGTTAACATGTTCATTCAACAAATATTTACCCCATGCCAGGAACTTAAATCTGAGGACATTTGTGACACCTTTTTTTACAGTGGGATCCGGGATGCCCTACTGATGGGATACAGGCTGAAAATAGGAAGAAAACACTGAACATCAGAAATGAGAGACAGTAATAGCAGCATCTCTGAATACAGCCGGGCAATGTCTGGGGTGCCCAAGGCCTCGCATGTGTTCTCTGTGCCATCTGAGGGGAGGCAGGCCTTCGCAGACCCAGGCGTCTGCCTAGGAAGCAGCCCTGCCTTCCGCTTCCCCCCAAGCACCCCAGATGGCCAGCCTGAGACATCTTGTTATTGATTGGATGCCAGGACAAAAGCTAATTAGAGTTGGTAACAAGCCCATTGGTTTTGTCAGAGAGCTCAGAGAAGGAAGATTCAAAGTGGAATTGGGGGAAAAAGAATACCCTGGTTTCAATCCATTTTCTTTTCTTTCAAACTTGGCTATACTATCTCTTCACACCACCTACACATTAACTTGGAGTCATTTTATAAAAAGCAAATCAGGACCATTTTTATCAAGCATCTGCTGAATGGTGAACACTCGATTTGCTATGTTATACACAAGTTGACATGCTACTTTTTTCTGATTTTTTTCTTTCTTTATTGATTAAGGTATTAAGATATGCTACTTTTTTAATGCTCACAGTAACCCTACGAAGGAGGAAATGATGCTGTCCCCATTGTACAGGTGGGATCTGGAGTCAGTAGACCTGGGAATGGGCCCCGGCTCTAAAATTTCCCATTTGTTAAACCTTAGGCTAAGTCACTTCAGCTCCCTGAGCCTCTGTGTTCTCATTTGTAGAAAAGGATGATTTCAAACATCTGCTTCATAAGGTGTAATAAGGATTAATTAACTAGCATGCATAGATAGCACAAACCAAGTGATAAATAAATGCTATTTCTTTTTCCAGGGCCAGTAGGAAAAGCTCCCCATTCCTACCCCCTTGTTCCCAGGCCACTCATGCTGGGGGCCAGGCACAGAGAGGCCTCAGTGAAGCGGAAGGTGAGCTGGGTGCTGAGGCCTCAGGAGCCCACCACTCCCCAGCCCCCCGTCAAGTGCTGGAGTGTCCCAGGACAGGGCCACCAAGCCATTGAGACTTTGTGTAGCCTGCACAGGGAAGGAAGGAGGCTGTTGGAAACTTATCCTCAAACAACTGCACAGATACCCCCCACCCCCTCACAGGCCTAATTCAGGCCAAGGACAGGAAGTGAGGTATCAGGTTCAGGGCTGGAGGGCGTGGGCGGGGGAAGGGCAGCATCTGAACCGCACTGGTGGCGGAAGGTGGGTGGCCACATCAGAACCCAGGTGACTGCAGGTGGCATCTGGGCCCTGGCCCCGAGGCCTGGAGCAGAGCTTCTGAGCCTTACCCTTACCTTTGGGGGCTTTGACAAATACCTGGGTCCCACCTCTGCAGAGTTTGACCTAATCGACTGGAGCGTGGTGAGCAATGGGATTTTGAAAACTCTCCAGGTGATTCTTCTGTGCAGCCAGGGATGGGAGCTCCTCACACTTTTGGGATGCTGTGGCCCCACTGTTCTCTCAAGCACTCACTCCCCTGCTCTCTACCATCCCCTCCCACCACCTGACCATTCATACCCCAGGTGGCCTTTGCCCCAAAACCCAGGCTTCCTCGTTCTCAGAGCCTCCCCTTCTGATTGGGCCTTCTCTCCTCCATGCCTTTGCTCAGCCCACCCGCACTCCCTCAATGCCCTCCTCTCTCCTTGCTCCATCAAAGCCACACCTCTCTATGACAGTCATAGACGGGCCTTCTGGGAGGGAAACTGTCCCATCCTCTCAGCCCAAGAGTACCTTTGTCATCTGCCCTCTGGCAGCACCTTGCTCGGACAGCCCCCATGGGACTCAGGTCAGACCGCCGTCTGTGTCGTGTGTGTGTCGTAGTGGAGTGCCGTCTCAGCTGTGGGGGTCTGTTTCCTCATCTGCGACTGGGGGAGACCAGCCATCCGCACAGCTTTACCTGGAGGCTTAGAGCACAAGAGCATGGTCACAGGCACCCAGTGCTTGGTGTGCACATCTTCCTTTACGCTCCCCAGTGCCACTTCAGCAGTGCTTTTACTGAGTCCATTTTATAGATGAAGAAACTGAGGTTTAGGAAATGCACTTGTGGGGACTCATCTGGGGGGTTCTTGACTCTAAATCCTGGACTCCCTGCACTTTACCATGTCACTGGAAGGAAAGCAAGTGCCTAGCAAATGCACAGCAATAAAAAGTGCTTTATGTGATTGTTACACATAATCGAGCTTGATTACAAATGTTAGTTTCCAGGGGCAGATATCCCAGCTTCTCCATCCTTCACACAAGAGGGTTTAATGAACAAAAAATAGCTCTTGGCTGGGATTAGGAAGCCCCATTTCAGATGTTTACTCATCCAAAGGCGGAGCCTCTGTTAGACCAGGCCTGGGCCAGGCAAGGAGGACGAAGAGGCCATCCAATACCTACCCTGCATCCCTACTTTCTAGTGGAAGAGACTGACATTTAAATATGTGATTACCCGACAGGAAGTCCTGCGTTCAAGTTCCAGCTCCCTCTAGGATTCTTCCAGCACAGTGCTCAATCTCTCTAGGCTTTAGTTCCCACATCTCTGAAATGTTGGTGACAGTACCTTCTGGCCGGGGGTGGTAGATTAAGTGAGCTAATACGTGCGGCTCTTTACAATAGGCCCGGCTCATAGAAAGCACTCCATATGTGTTATCTGAGCAGAATGTGGAGGTCTGGGGGACCTCTGGGGAGGAAAGTGAACCCTGCCCAGGTGTATTCATTTACAGTTGCTGGCGTAAAACAGCACAAATGTATTCCCTGACAGTTCTGGGGGCCAGGAACCCCAAATGGGTCTCACGGGGCTAACATCAAGGGATTGGCAGGTCCCTTCAGCCCCCAAACCCTAAAAAGAGAATCCGTCTCCTTGCCTTTGCCATCTTCCAGGGGGCTGCCGCATTCCTTGGTCTCTTCCTTGTGTCCCTCCGGCCTCTTACTTCACATCTCCTACTACTGACTCTGATCTTCCTACCTCGCTCTGATAAGGACCCTCATCCTTACATAGCGCCGGCCTGCATAACCCAGGATAAACTCAAGATCCTCCTCCCATTTGCAAGTCCCTTTTGCCAGGTAAGGTAACATATTCACAGGTTCTGGGGATTACCCATGGACAGTGTTTTTTTGTAAGGGCGGGGCATTATTCAGAAACAACCCTGCCCAGGGCAGGGAGGGCAGGAGGTGCATTTCAGCTGGTTCTTGAAGAATGAGTAGGAGTTTGCAGACTGGCATGCAGGAGAGGACATCCAAACAGAGGAACGTGGGGCAGCAAAGGCACCAGGCGTGGAAGGAAAGCCCACCACGGTTAGGAAGAGGTGAGAAGTTCATGGCAATGGAGACGGGGTGGGAGGAAAGGAACAATGGGTGGGCAGGCCTTTTCTGCTGTGATCCTAGAAGCAAACACGTGTGGTAAGGCAGCAGCTGCTGGCGTCCTCTCTGCACTGGGACGTCCTGTCCAGGGAGCCCTGACATTCCACTCTGGCCCAGTCTAGCCGGCCTCAAGGGTATCATGTTCCAGCCGGGGGGGCGTTTGTGTCTGGCCATCAGGAACTGGTGGTCCCTGGGGCTGCCGCATTTGTCTCCCTTTCATTGGTGTCCCCTTCAGCCCCCAAACCCTAACAGAACAGCCCCTCCTGGCCCCATGTCCCCCACTCCCCAGCTGCAGAGTTGAGGCCCAGCTCCCGGGATGGAGGACAAGACCCAGTGCCCTTCATTGCAAGCCAGTTTCCTTTTCCATGACTTCTGGAGAGGTGGCCCGGCAAGGCGACATTCCCATAGAAATAATTTTTCAATTTCTTCTAATAGGACATAAAAGTCGGCCCAGGGAAATTGATTCCATTCCAACCTGGCTTTGTAGGACACTTCATCTTCCATCGCGGCCTCTGTATTTCAGCAATTTCTAAAGCCGGAGGAAATCTCCGTTAACGGTTTTTCACCACCCTGGCAGAGGCTTTTGTAGCTCAGCTCAGCGGCTCTGCTGACCTGTCACTTCCTCAGGCCCGGGGGCTGGGGCGGGGGGCGGGGGAGTGGGGTAAGAGTTAGGCATGGGGGTCGCCTCAAATGCACACCCAACCATGGGAGCAGCTTGCCAGCTTCCCCTCTGTGTCACTCAGGCCTCTAGTATGGAGAGTGATTTTTTCTTCTTTGCTTTTTCTTTCCCATCCTCTTCCTCCCTCTCTCCTTCCTTCTTCTGCTCCCCCATCTTCCTTTTTAAATGTTGGCTTTTCTTAATTTTTTTGTTTTTCTCTTACTCTTTCACTTCTCTCCTCAACCCCCACCACTCTGTTCCAGGGGTTATATCATCACTCAGCAACCGTGTGACCCAGCAGTTTGTTCAGTCTCCCTGGATCTCAGCTTCTTCATCTGTAAAATGGGAATAATAATGTCCATTTCTCAGGGTGGTGAGAAGGATTCCATAGTTAGTTGTACAGTAGACCCCAGGGAGAGAGGCATATGCAAAGGGGAACTGTACGCAGGAGCCCTTGAACTTGGCACCAGGTGAGGAGTCTGCAGAGCTGCTTCCACACTGTGACAAGATACTTTTAAAGGGAGAAGACTTTCCAGTCGACCAAGACTTTTCTGACGGTTGCCATGTTGACCTTTATGGTGATGGGAATGTCCCGGCAGGTGTCCTAGCCTGGTCTGTAGAGAAGGAAACTGAAGCTCAGAGAAGACAAGTTGATTTGTTCCGGGTTACCCAGCTGGTGAGTGGCACTCGCATCATCACGTGCCCATTGAGGCTTGTCTCTGCTGGGTGGTGGAATGGGATGGCCCCATTCAACTCCCTCCTGCTTGGCCTTTTGCCTTTCTCCTGACCCTGGAGTTGGAGTCTGGGGACAACCAGGCTGCCGTGGATCCTCCCAGCACCACAAGCCCAGCTTTGCAACTGTGTTGTGTCTGAGATTGGAAAAGGGTTACAAGGCAGGCGCCTTCATCTCCCACCTCAATCCTCAGCCCAGAGCCTGGGGCCTCAAAGCAAATGCAGTCTCTCAGCAGAGTAACCCTGACTTCTAGGCCAGCCTTAAAGCAACAGCTCATTGGAATGCTCTGAGCAGGTTACTCTCTGCTGGATGGAATTCTTCTTTTCTCAGATTTGAGGAAACTGAGGTTCTGCTAAAGCTACTTGCCCCAGGTTCAGCTGAGAGGAGAGCCCAGTTTTGACCAGAGACTTCAGACCTTTTGGTTTCAGGGACATCAAGCGACTGGTTCCAGGTCACCCAGCAGCTTTGGAATTCATGCCTCCCTAGACCCATTCCAGAACAACTTCCATTCCATACTGGACTTAGGATAGCTTAGAGTGCTTCTATGAGACCCTGAGGCCTGGCGCCAGGGCCAAGGGGAAAGAAGTTACAGTTACTTTAAAGTCGACATCTCACTGGCCAGGGTGGCCTTATGGTGTTAGGGACAACCTCGATCCTTCGCTCCCTGACATGGCAACTTGGGCAGGGGCAGAGGTCACTTGTTGGAGATGCTATGGTGGGAATTCTTGCCTCTGCTGTCTGGGGGGCTGTCAGGGCCCAGTCCATCCCAACGGTCTGAAGCTCGTTCACTATCCCTTACTCCAAGACCTGCCCTGCAGTTGAACCCAAACTGGCAGCAGCTGCTTTTCACAAACAATTCCCAAGGGAGAAGGAAGTGAAAATGTTCCCCAGCAGAATCTGGAATCCAAAACGAAGCAGCACTCATTGCTGTCTTTGGGTGAGGATATGCAAACCCCCCATTGTGGCCGGAAAGTCCTGGGACTGATTAATTGGTTCAGCCATTCCTTTGACAATTTAAAGCATCTATTCTGCAGCAAGCCCTCTTCTAGGCTGTGGGGAGACAGCAATAAATAAGATGACTCCATCCCCACCCTCTCAGCACTTACATTCTAGTGGAAGGGACAGACGATAAACAGATCATCACAATATCTGTCTGCCTAGTATCTTCTTTCCTCTGAGGCTCAGTGCATTGTCACATGGCTTCTTACAGTCTGAAAAGCACTTGTCCAGTGGAGAGAGGATAGAACTTGAGTTCTGAGAACCTGGCTGGCCTTGACTTGGGATAGATGCTGATCTAGCTGTGAGAAGCCAACAAGTGTCAGGACCTCTCTGTGTCCCAGGTTCATGGTCTGCAGAGTGAGGATAACAGTGCCTACTTTGTACTGTCCTGCTCAGGGTCATTAATTCTAAGAAAGAGAAACCCACTCGAGCTAACTCAGGGAAAGGGTGGCAGGGACATTTTGGGGAGTTCAAAAGCAAGAACCCCAATGCAGCAAGACCTCAAAAACGGGAAGCGGGCAGGTGCTAAGGAGTCCGTGTGGTCTCTCTCTTAGTGGCCCTATTTCTCTCTGCATCTCTGCTCTGTTTTCCTCTCTTCTCACCCATTTCCTTTGCCTTTTTTGTAGTCCCACAAAGCTTTGACTTTCAAAGGCCCATACTGGCCATCCTGCCCTTCTCGATAACCTGACAATTCTTAGTAACTTCTTTTGATTTTTCCTTCTTCTGCTTACTACATAGTCTCTGTTCCCCAAATCCAGTTCCCAGTTCTCAAAGGAAGGCAAACTCTAGGTGACTGAACAGCAAAGGGTTGGACTTTCCATGGGACAGGTGCCCACCCTGTCCATTTGGCTGTGATCATAACAGGACATGATCACATGACATAACACATGGCAGGTCACATAGTACACGCCACAGCTGGTTGTGCGTGGTGGTAGTGGTGTGCAGTCACCATAACACATCTGGTACACACCTGGTCCCCTTGGCCAGTCAAATGAGATTTTTTAAGAAAATGCCTAGCATGTTGATTCCCTGTGCACTGCAAGGACTTATTGAACGGATACTGTTTGCAGAGAGGCCTTTGGTAATTCTTAAGGTGCTGTGCAGATGTGAGGTGTGAGAATCGCTGTAGACTACTGAAAGAACTTAAGCTTTGGCTGGCTTTAGGCCAGTTGCTTTAATCGGGGAACGATTAGCTGGGTAACCTCCTTGTTCCCTTAGCTATTGTGTTTCCCTGGGGCCCAGGGAGACTGTGCCTTGAATGTGGATTTTTCAAAGTGGCTCCATGCTGTGTCCCTGAGTGGGGCTAGGCCTCAGCTTTGGAAATTACAGTTTGTCTCATCCTGCTGGGCATGATTGAGTAAGTGCCACCATGCGTACTGGCCAATCCCAGCAGCTGGGGGCCTCCCGGGCAGCTGGCCAGCAGGAGTGACAGGCAGCTGGCAGGCTGCTTCTGCCTCCCAATGGTTTGAGAGAGAGGGCAGAGGGTGCAGAGAAACTCAAACATATTGCATGCCTATTGGACCTGGATCTTCACATACCTTAACCTATTGCATCTTTATAGCAATATTATCAAGGGCCATTATAATCCCCATTTTACAGATGGAAGTAATGAGGCTTAGAGAGATTAAGTAATTTGCTCAAAGTGGTAGAAACCAAGTGGGAACCCAATCCTGGCTCTCTAGGGTCCTCAGTGCATTGCAATAATAGCTAACAAGCCTTCAACCAGCCAATTCTTTCTGAGTACATACTGTGTGCTGAGTATTGCATATTGTGTTATGCTTTTTAAAGTTCTCTTCCCATGTGTCATCCAATCCCCAGGGAAGTAAGAGTACAGGATGGCTCTCATTATCCCTATTTAACAGATCAGAAGCTAGAGGCCCAGAGTAGGGCAGAGATTTGCTCAAAACAACATAGCTAGTTAGTGGCAGAGCAGGGTCTGGAACCAGATTCCATGACTATACTGTGGGGCTTTGTGGACCAAACCGTGCTTCCCTCCCACCCCTCAAGACAATTCCATATCGGAGGGGAAAATCTCCAAAAATTACGAGTTACATGGGTTTGTTTCCTATTTCATTAAGATTTAGCTAATATCATAGGACATATATTATTACTCAGACTTGGTTTCAGGTCCTGGCCTGTTAATTACTTTCAGTGTGACCACTCGGAGATGCAGGTTCCCCATCTATAAACTGGTGATAATCCCCATGATGGAGCCTAACACATTGCTCTGGGAGTTTACACGGGGAGTCAGCAAAGAGGGCTTCTTGGAGGAAGTGGCCCCTAAGACAGCTCCCTGGAAAGGGAGCCCGCAGTCTGCTGTCTGTAAGACCTGATCCCATAATAGTCTAGTGATTCCTGCTTACTCTTTGAAAGCCTTAGGAAGCCCCTCCCACTCCTCCAGGTAGATTGAGTCACTCCAATGCCTGGGTTTTTATCATTGACAGTCAGCGGAGGGAGTTGCAGGCATCTAGAGCTTCTTCTCTTGAGCACCATCTTTCCCAGACTGTCTCACCTCCAGGCTACTCTCAGGCCAAGATGCACAGGGTCCAAAGTGAAAGACTACGGTGGAATTAAGTATGTCACTCAGTGCTTGCGGAGTCACTGCCATGTTTCAGAAGCTCTGCTCCAGGTCCTTTGAGAAGCATTTGCGGGTCTTCAATCTTCTAAACTTTGCCTTTCCACCTAAGCTGAATAAGAAATAGATGCAATGTGCTGATGGCTGGTTTGGGCAGAATGAGAAGACATAGCCATTTCTTAGTGTGTGTCTTCATCGCCATGCTAATCAACCAGGCTTATAGCAAACTAGCTGTTTCCTAGCAACACCAGTGATGAAGCAAGATGGCATCTATTTGAAATCTTCCTGAAGTGACCTGTTGACTGTCTTTGACAGTGACTGCCATTGCCTTGAGATCATGTTGCCTTGCTAAGGAGAGGGCCAGGCCGAACCACATCCCCATCGTGAATATGGACTCATTCACTCATTCATTCGTGGACTCGCGTCCCATCACACAATGAGTACAGGCCACTGCTCAGGACCTGTGCCAGACAATGGTGTTTCTAGAGAAGAATCAGGCCTGGTTTCTGTCCCTGGGGAGGGACAGACTTGTGACAAGTTCTACGATCAGTGCTATTATCAAGGCAAGAACAACATCAAGGCTGGAGTTTACAGGAATATTTTTCAGAGGAGTTGTAAGTTGAACCAGGCTTTGAAGTATGAACAAGAGCTTTGTAGGTGGTGAAAGAATAAGGTATTTGTCAGAGGCTACAGCATAATGCCGTCCCCTAAAAGCATAAAAGACACAGTGGAAAGTTAGTGACATCACCAACTAATCAAAAACATCTTTCCCTGGGGACTTTAATGAGTGTCATTCAGATAAGGGATTCTGTCACCAAATAAGAAATTCAGGCTTCAAGTTTACTAGTAGGTCTTTTCATAACAGGACTTTTTAGCCATATGCAACATGCTAATGTTTGTTGTGATTCTTCAAGATCATAAAATCCTTTGCAGTATTTTCTAGACATACTGACTTCTCAGAACAGTTAGATCACTTTTTGTTTGTTTTTAAATATATTTTTTATTGATTTCTGAGAGGGAGAGTGAAAGACAGACACATCAATGAAAAAGAATCATTTATTGGCTGCCTCCTGCATGCCCCCTACTGGGAATCGAACTGTGACCTCCTGGTTTATAGGTCAATGCTCAACCAACTGAGCAACACTGGCTGGGCTAGATCACCTTTTAAGAGTAGACCTTTTTGGAACCTACCTTGGAAAATACTAAACTACAGGGTAGAGTAGTTTCCTGGGGATGTTTGGAGACATGCAGAGCCACCTCCTCAGGGGCCTCAGATCAGCATAAAGTGAGCATGGAATTTTACCCTGAAGGATGGGCAGCCAGGGAAAGATTTACAGTAGGGCCCTGTGTTAGAAAGTACCGAGGGCACAGAGGGAAAGTGGGTCAGGAAGGGGAGCCTGGACGCTGGGATTCCAGGTTGGAGGCCGTCATGATAGTTACCCTTCTGTGTCTCACACTGTGGATGTGTAGGCATCCCCTGGCACCTGGCCTAAGGGGTCAGGGGAGTCAGCCCCAACCCAGGACAGTCACGTTCAGAGACATTGTTGATGACCTCCAGGTAGGACCACACTGAGGTCCAGCTGAGTCCTACTGGACTATATGTGACACTGCAAGGCATTCTCCCGGTTAGCAACAGTTCGTTTCTTGGAAGGCGGCTGGGATATGCTCATTGGTTCTGGTGCTTGTTTTTGTAGGGCTGTCATTCAGTTTACTTTCTGCCACAAGCCCAGTTAGGTAGTCAATGGTGTTTACTGTGCTCAGCATTGATATGCTCGGAATCTATAGCTGACTTAGATTATTTTTTTGTGCTAAGAAAGGCGGAAAGTGTCATCAGGATATTGGATCAAAGACAATAGTCCAAAGCAATAGTCCTGCTCAAAGGAGAGAAAATTTAACAGGTATAAATGTGAAACTCATAGGGGGAAATATAAACTCTGGAGTCAGACAGCCATGGGCTCATATCCCAGCTCCATGATTTACTGAATAATCATAGGCTAGTCACTTAACCAAGCTGAGCCTCACTTTTCTTGCTGGAAAATGGATATAGTAATATGAATTTTAGAGTGTTTATAAGATGCTGAGCACATTGAATTGGCTCAAGGGCTATTAGGTGTAGTTCCAATTTTCTTGGGTCTTTAAACTCAATATCCCAAGACCAGATGTGGTTTAGTGGCAGTAGCTGTGAAAACAATTCTCATGGTTTTGGTTGAAACATCACTTGTGGGAGAGCCACCAGAAATGTTGATATGAGAAAAGGCTCCCTCAATAAAAGGAAAGAGCCCAAGTCAGGGAGGGGACACTCCCAGCCACCAGGCTCTGTTCAAAGATCGCCTTCCAGTTTGGGCAATAACTATAATAAGGGTGTTGACATCTATTCATTCCAGCAAGTCAGGGAAGGAGCAGGTCCTAAAAACTGACCACATAAATATCAGCTGAAAATGTTTAGGTGCCTTAGCCTAAAAACAAATAAAAAAAAGGTGACGGGAAATGGTGTGGTAGAGTGGAAAGTTGTATTCTTCTGCATCCAGAGCAATACCTGATACATAGTAAGTTCTCAAAAAATATTTGT
The DNA here is from genome assembly GCF_027574615.1 of Eptesicus fuscus. Taxonomy (NCBI): domain Eukaryota; kingdom Metazoa; phylum Chordata; class Mammalia; order Chiroptera; family Vespertilionidae; genus Eptesicus; species Eptesicus fuscus. The sequence goes on from NC_072485.1 coordinate 36,219,545, forward strand.
TGGATGGATGGTGTATGGATGGATGGATGGAAGGATGGGTGGAAGGAAGGGTGAATAGATGGTTGGATGGATAGATGGGTGGGTGGGTGGATGGATAGAAAAATGGATAGATGGATGGATAGGTGGATATATGTATATATGATTGGATACATGGTTGGCTGGATGGATGGGTGTGTAGATGTATGGATGTATGGATGCAAGAATGGATAGATAGAGGGTATATGGATGTATGGAGGGAAAGGTGGCCATGGAATCAGGCAGACCTCATTTTTGAATCCCCTCTGCTTTATATACAAAAGAGAGAATGGATGGTATTCTCTCCTTGATGATGATGTGTGGATGGTATTCAGCCTCCTTGCACCTTAGTGACACATGGTGATAGGAAGCCTACTGCACTGCACTCTTTTAAGGGTGCCATGGAAACATGTGTGCTAAGTGCTAAACACTGAGCTTACTTCCCTGGAAGTGTTCAGTGAAAATGTTGCTTTATTCCTCGTCCATACTCACTGTTGGTGGTTGGCAAAGCCTGTCACGTGGAAGGGGACTTGAGCATAACTCCAGTGACTTTCTCATGGTTAGGACTGTTTAAAAGTGACTGGGGTTGCTGTCATAGGAGTGATGTCCCTGGCCCTGGAGAAGGTGTGCAAGCTGAGGTTGTAAGATACTAAAGGAAATGACTTCAAGAGACAAACGACATCTTCAAGGTCTCTAATATTCAACAATTTCTAAGCTATTAGTCTGAATTTATCCATCTGTGAAATGGGGGAACAGCCATATTGGATATCTAAGCAAAATGAAGCAATAGGAGTGAATAGTGCTTATCCTATCTAATAAAGAGGGAATATGCTAATTGACCCTCACACCATCGCAAAGATGGTGGTGCCCACAGCCAATAAGGAGGGAATATACTAAGTGACTGCCCCGCCCTCAAATATGGCAGCACTCAAAGCCAATAAGGAGGGAATATGCTAATTGACTGCCATGCCCTCAAAGATGGCAACACCCACAGCCACAAGATGGTGACGCCCAGTCCCCTTAGCCCTGCTGAGGTGGCAGGCCCAGCCACTCCGCACGCCTGCCTCCGGAGTCCCCCAGTCCCCTCATCCCCCCAGCCACTCAGGGCTGGCCCAAGGTGCAGGCAAGCCTTGGATGGCGGCTGCCCAGCCACCCAGGGCCAGCTGAGGCTTACGCTGCCAGCAGTGGCAGCAGTAGAGGTGTGATGGGGCGTCACCTTCCCCTGATCGCCGGGTCACCTCCAGCCCCTGAGGGTTCCTGGACTGTGAGAATGAGCAGGCCGGGCTGAGGGACCCCCCGTCCAAGGCATGAATTTTCATGCACTGGGCTTCTAGTCCTATATAATAAAGTAATATGCAAATTGGCCCTCACATCATAACACCATCACAAGATAGTGGCGTGCACAGCGGGGGCGGGGCCAGCGACCACTCCATGGGCTTCAACTGGGGTTCCTGCAGCCCCATGGGGGCCGCTTCACACGACTTCTTCTGGGGTTTCCACAGCCCCGGGTGTGTGCCGCAGGGGTGGAGCCCAGCGGCCACTGCATGTGGCCCAGAGGCAGGGCATTGGGGTGGCACTCCAGGACTTGGGGCCGTCCCAAGGCGCACCAGCCATGCGGAGCGGGACTCCGGGACTCGGGGCAGTCCCAAGGCATGGGGCGGGGAGGAGAGGTGGCGAGGGAGGGGTCCCAGGTCTCATGTGATTTTGCGCAATGAGTCACTAGTAAACTATAAAGCAACATCAGAGTTGCAGGCTGCTACCCCATGGCCACCATGGTGGATCTTGGTGAGCCTGCGTAATGTTGACCTATAGATGTATTTGTGTGTGTTTGTTTTTTTTGAGATTTCACATGAAAGTTCAGGTTGTTCAACCCTGCTTTTTGGCCTCTGAAGACATTTGGCTTGTGCCCTCAGCTATGTATGTCAAATTCTGGGCTCCTAGCCTTGCATTCTCGCATGTAACCTGTGAATAAACCACTCAAGCACTGGAGGAGCCAGCCTGTTGTGATCGCAGGGCAGTAGGGGGAGGGGCTTGGCTTTTGGTGTTGGGCTGCCTTAGGTCACATCCCAGCTCTGCTGCTTACCATATTTTCCATATATAAAATGCCCCCATGTATAAGACACCCCCCACTTTTCCAAACCAAAATTAAAAATTCAATATTTTAAACAGTTTGCTGGTTTTCCTCTTAAGGCCTTCTTCTTTTTTGATATCTAAAGGAGTTGTTCTTCCTGTTTTCTCCCATCCAAGTACTAACCAGGCCCGACCCTGCTTAGCTTCCGAGATCAGACGAGATCGGGCGCGTTCAGGGTGGTATGGCCGTAGACTGTTCTTCCTGTTTTCTCCACTGTCTGATCATACATTCAGTGGGAGGAGGTCTAAATTGTCTCTCTGCAGCTCTATTTCCATGCTCTTTTGCACAGCTGATTATATTCAGTTTGAATTTTGCAGAGTAAGACAATCACTTACCAGTATTTATCTTTTTTATATTTTGATAACTTTATGGGCTCATAATGCCCAGGTCCCTGTTGCATCTGCACACTCTCCACCTTTACCTCCAATTAGGGCATCAGCTGACTTCAGTAATAATAAGGCTTGTGATTGGAGGAAGCCTGTGTGACAAGGTATGGGCAGCTATGCACCTGCACGGCTCCCTCCTTGTCTGACTTCCATGTATAAAACACCCCTCGATTTTCAGTCTAAGGATTTTCGAAAAAAATAGCATCTTATACACAGAAAAATATGGTGTTTGCTGTGTTGATCCTGGTGAGTTGCTTAACCTCTCTGATCTGATTTCATTCCTTCGATTATAAAATAAGCATGTGTGAGGATCCAATTTATGCCTGACACTGAGTAAGCCCCTAGCAGATGGCAACTATTACTGTTAAAGGGAATCATCCTATTATAATGCAAATCATCTCTCCTCAGGCTGATTGGATTTTGCTGTGGTGCAGTGAGCACCCAAACCTGACAAGCTTCTCCATGCAGACAACAGTGATTTCAGAACACGTGTCTTTTCAGCATGAGTAGTAAGTAGAGGCTGCTGGAACCAGAACCTTTGTGTGGCTCTGTGGTAGCTTCTGCCTGGAGCACCGCCTGCAGTTGGTTGAATGGGGGGAGGGCTGGCTGTGAAGCTTCCCAGCCCAGTGTTAGGAAGCACTGTGATTTCCCAGGGCCATCAGCTCCCTTTGGCATCCACAATTTACAGCCTTTCTGGGTGAGGGAGAACCGATGTGTTACTTACATTTGGATAACACTTAGAAGAGAATCTATGGGATTCTTTTCCTCCTTCCCGGGCTACTTTGCTCAGTGTGTCCTACAGAGTGGGTGCACCGGGAATGCCTTTTGATGCAGTATGTGCCCCGGTTCTCCTCCCACCCCTTCCTGTGGTGAGACTCTGGTGTGCCCCCATTTTACAGATGAGAAAGTGGAGGTGCAGGGAGCTTACATGAGTTACTTGCTCACAGTCCATGAGTACTAAGAGTGATGTCTAGCTGCTCGGGACCCCAAGGCCTGGGTTCCTAGATCTCTATCAGCCTGGGAAAAAAATGTTGGCCATGCAATGGGGTAAAAAAAAACCCACTTATCAGCCAGGGACAGGTCAGTCCGTCTCCACCAGGGGAACACATTGGCCATTGTGCTGAGCACAATTAGGGCTTTTTTCCAATGGGGCAGCCAGGCCTCTGTCCCTACTCTTTCTCCTGCTCTGAATCATGCATCCTAAGCAGTTCAAGCCACTGCTCTTTTTGCTCTGGGCCGGCCTCTTTGCTCCTCCTTCCTGATCAGGAGAGGGAGAGATCTGGTTCCCAACTCTTGCTTGAGTTTTACTTTATTCATGTTTTGCCTGCAACACTTGGCAAAGCTGGGGTGGATGACATGTCCTCGACACCCTGTGTGGCTTCTGCTGGCGAGAAAGTGAAGCTGACCGGCCCTTGGCTGGATGGCCTCAGCCGCTGGGAATGCCAGTCTGACTGCCTCTGGCTGTTTGAACCCCGGCTTATTAGCTCAGTGGGTTTGTACACATGGCTTACTGGCTCTGAGCTTCATTTTCTCATCTGTTAAATGGGGTAGTCAAATGTCAAAGGGTTGACGTGAGGGTCATGATGTGCCTGTGGGACCCTTAGTGCTCAATTCTGGTAGCTGTGATATTACTTCCCATTTGATTCACACAGTTACCATTGGGAGTGCCGCCATTCCATTTTGTAGGTTAGGAAGCTGAAGTCACTCATTCTTGCATTTGTCCTTTATTAAGTGTTGTCTGTGCCGGGGCCAGCTCTCAGGGAGCCCAGGGTCTGGTGGGTGTCCCCTTCCCCCATAGCCTCCTCGTTTTCAGGAACTCGGGTGGACAGGGGCCAGTGATTCAGGAAGTGCCTTCTTCATTATGCCAGTCACTGGAGTCCAAATTCTAGAAGCCACCCTTCATTCCTCCAGTTCCCTCAGCCCATTCGCCAGTCCTGTTAAGTTTACCCCTGAACCTAGTGTGTGCTGGAGTCAGCGTTGCCTCCCCAAATCACGAGAGTTGACTGTGCACAGCTCTTCCTACTTCTGCCTTTGTTGGTGTCACACTGAAATCAGCCAGGGTGGGAGTATTTACACCAGGGAAACTGGCAAACAAGTGTTTTTTTGTTTTGTTGTTGTTGTTTTTTCCAGTGAGAGCCTCTCATTAAACATTTACCAACACACATTATCCAAATCTCTCCACCTTCCTTTACTTCCATTTTTACCATTGTAGCCTAAACCACGTCTACTCAGCCCCTTGCTTGCCCTTCTGCCATCCATTCCCTGCAAGGCAGCTGGAGAGATCATTAAAAATTATAAATCAGCTCCTGTCACACCTTTCCATGGCTTCCCAGAACACTCAGGATGAAAACCAAACCTTTTGCTGAGGCCCACACAGCCTACTTTACCTGCCCTGCCAACTCATGATCTCATCTCCCTGTCTCCCCTGCTAAGCCCACTTCAGACACACTGGCCTTCTGACTATAACTGGAAAAAGCCAACCTCTCCCTGCCTCAAGGCTTTGTTGCAAGTGCTCTGCCTCCATGTCTTTGCATGGTTGGGATCTTCTAGTTATACAAGTCTTCATTCAAGAGCCATCTCCTCTGAGAAGTTCTCCTTGACCACCCCTCACCCCCAAACACAGACAAATCCTCCAGTCTACCTATCCCTGACCTTGACCAAAGTCACTTTCAATGGTAGCTCCCCGAGTCTTTTGTTTACTACTTAATTTGCTATCTCTCTACCAACACAAAAGCTTTACATTGCCTGTTATGGAGGTCGAGATATCAGATATTAGCAAATATTTGATGAAAGAATGAAAGTCTCAGTCTTCCAAGAGAAGTCACTCAACACAAGGTCTCTCCCATCACCGCTGAGCTGGGCACTGCAACAGAAGTTCTGGCTCTGTGTTGGGATGGGTCTGAAAGAGGAATGTTTGGTTTCCAGAAAACAAGGGAAAGGGAGGTCTTGCAAAGGAAGCTTTTAACATAATCTCCCCAGGCTTAGGTCCCCTGGAGCCCCTCAGAGTGAAAGGGGACTTGATGGGGCTGTGTGGCTACCATTAAGTCCACAGAAGCATCCACTTCCTAAACTGAGCCCCAGAAGCACTGTCCTTCACAGTTCAGGGGCAGAGCCTGAACACCTTTAGTTCTCAGGCACTTTCCTGTTTTAGTGGCATTTAAAAGACACTGTGGAATCGCCTCTTTGGAGATACACAGAGGCCTCTGAGGTACCTGATGCAGACTTAGATTCCTTCCCCAAGCGGGCATTTAAGACCGTTCCTTCTTCCCTTGGTTCCTTAAGTAGGTCTGGTTTTGGGCAAAGGCCATGAGGGAGGGGAAATGGCAAAAAAGACCTCATTTCTAATTCTGACTCTGCCTTTACCAGATATATGAGTGACTTTGGGCAACATGAACAAAACTGACCAAGATTCTGTTTCCTTAGCTGTAAATGGGAATGATAATGGTTTGCTTAACTCATAGTGAACTTTGAGATTGACTTAAACCCAGTGAGCTAATCTATATGAGAGTGTTTTATGTAGAATGTTTATTGTTGTAGTGATGTTGTATAAATTGATAAGTTATAAAATGCTCGTTTTCAAGGTACTTTTGCTATTGGCCCTAAAGTTTCATTTACTTCATGGGAGGGAAATAAAAGGGAATTGACTTGTGGACCTTTCTCACTGAGGCAAATTAAACTTTACTCTCATTTGGTGGTGAAACCCTTGGCCTCCACCTCAATGACAGTATGTTAATTCTGTAGAAATACTATATCCATTAAAATTATTCATTTCTGTAGCACTTAACATTGTCAACATAGTATTTTGACTTCACCTTCTGGCTGACTTATATAATCCCGTTTTGCTAAGGCTGGGGGAGGGTGGAGAGGGGGATGTGTGAGTGCTTGCGAAGATTAATGTTCTGTTTTAAGCCAGCCAGACCTGAGCAGAGCTCAGTTTGGGACAACCCATATCTTTTATTGAGCATCTGCTGTAGCCAGAGCATTAAAGGGAAGAGAGAAAAGTGAGTAAGATGGAGCCCCTGCCCTTAGAAGCTGATGATCCAATTTTTTTCTTTTCCTTTGTTTACTAATTTATTAGTTTTTTTTTCCTAATTTCTTCCATGGTTAAAATTTATTTCCCAAAACCTACTATCTGTATAGCACTGGGTGAATCAGAGATGAATACGACCTGGCCACTGCCCAAAAAGGGGTATCTGCCTGGTTAAGGAGAAATCCAGGAGCACGAAAAAGCTTCAGGGTTTGAGCCCGGCCCATGTGGCTCAGTGGTTGAGTGTCCCATGCACCAGGAGGTCACCAATTCAGGGCACATGCCCAGGTTGCAGGGTCGATTCCCAGTAGGGGACTTGTAGGATATAGTCGATTGATGTGTCTCTTTCATCAATGTTTTTATCTCCCTCTACCTTCCTCTCTCTCTAAAAAAATTAACAAAAACATATTTAAAAAAACAAAACAAAAAACTTCAGGGCTTGGGAGAAAGAGAACGGGAGGTTAAGGGCACTGAGTATGGAAGAGCCAGCTTCAGGGCTGCCAGTCAGAACGCTGGGGTTCTGATAGGAGAGGGGTTGCTTATAAATCCCACGCATGTCCCATGGTTGCTATTGGAGAATCTGACCTGAAAGTGGAGATGAGCAGGACTGGAAGAAGTGATGAGAAACATACAAGAAAGTGACAGTTGGTCATATAATACAATGGTTGACAAATGAGCTAAGAGCTCTGGGACTTCAGTTGAGTAGAGGTTCCTATGGACCGGGGACTCCAGAGTGGCTTGCAGGAAAGGAAGCTTTTGAGGACTGGATAGATGCCCATGGACAAGGATGCATTGGGGAAGGCATTCAGGCAGCGGCGTCCACAGCACAGGCACGACGTGATAAAGGTCGAGGGGTTCACCTTGGGTGGCCTGTTTGGGCTGGGTTACCTGTGACAGGAGAATTGGAAGCCAAGTGGAAAGGCGACTGGGGCCTTAGTCTTGAAGGACTTTCATATCTGTCTGGGAGTGTGTACCACATTTTCAGGCCGTGGGGAGCCCAGATGGGTTTTGAGCCAGGTTCTACTTCAGAGAGGTGGGACTTTTTAAAAACTTCTTGGTTACACTATATTAGGAAGTCGCTTCCCCCCACAATATGTTCCTGGGATAATGCGCACGTTTCCTCCCTGAGGGTGGTGGTTAATAATAGGCACACGACCCAAAGCGGGAATAGGAGAGGCACGCAGAGACGCAAGCAGGCACATGTTTCATGAGTTCACGAAGTGATTTTTGTTTCCTAATTTTCACATCCACCCCCTCACCTCCCCCACCCCCACTTCCACGCCGGGGAGAAAATTCCCTGATGGAGCTGGTGTCTCCTGCTCCCTTGAGGATGGCGGGGAGCTGCAGGGTGTGGTGGGGACACTTCTGCTGCTGGGGTTATCTAGCCCATGGGGTGTGTTCTCATAGAGACCTGTCAGCAATTCACCGAAGCATCCGTATCTCTGACCCAGTGAATTATAAGTTAATGACAATAGCCTCTGATGACTGAGGGCCTGCCAAATACGAGGCAGCATTCTCTTAATTGATTCTCGCAGTGGACAGGGGCCACTGTGGTTTGGAGATAGTGTGTTACCTGTCCATGCTCACACAGCTGGTAACAGGTGGAGCCAGAATTACACCAACCAGACTTCTATTTAGAACATAATGTGAGCACAAAGGATAAAGCAGAGGGAAATGTTCGTGGTCTTTCAGTTAAGCTGTGAGTTCCAGTTCCATCTTGGCCACTTCACTTCTCCAAGTTTCCTTGTCTAGAAAATGGGTGTTGTCATCTCTCCTTCCTAGTGTTTTTTGACAAGATTAAGTCAGCCTGTGTCTGGACCACATCAGGCATCCACAAATGTTAGTTGTTCTTGGATAGTCATTATACATTGGGAGGCATGGACCCCCACTCCCCTTGCCTATGGCAACACTCAGTTCTCAGGAACAGGGCAGAGCCAGCTTGAAGGTGTCCCTCCCCGCCTTCCCCTGTGACCCCCCCTTCCGCCCTCCCTGACATGCTGACTCTGGAACATCTCAATAACTTACTCAGACGCTGATAGATGGGGGAGGGGAGTTACAGCCAATCAGTGTCCTTCTCCTCAGAAAACCTGTCCCTGGCCATGTGGCAATCTACCTTTCCCAGGACATTCCCTGAGCGTGGCTGAGGACACAGAGAGGTGCAGCCTGTCTCCTGAGAGTGGCCCTTCTGACTTGACCCCCAAGGCCCAACCGTTAACTCATCACACTCATGGTTTCAGAAACTCCCTTTCCCTAGTCTCTGTTTTCCTTCTGCAAAAGCCTCATGCAGATGGCCCTGGGGACAGCAGAGTCCTTAGTCCCTGTACAGGGTTCTCCACAGGAATAGAGCCAATAAGCGTATAGATCTATATCCACATCTGTATATATGTATCTATATATGTCTACATATCTACATATACATGTGTGTGCATATATATATATATATACACACATGTGTGTGCATATATATATATATATACACACATGTGTGTGCATATATATATATATATATATATATATAGAGAGAGAGAGAGAGAGAGAGAGAGAGAGAGAGAGAGGAGATTTCTTTTAAGAATCACAGTCACAATGGGACTGGCAAGTCTGAAATCTGTAAGCCAGGCCAGCAGGCTGGGTATTAGACTAAGAGTTGAATTGCAGTCTTGAGTCCAAAGTCTGCAGGGCAGACTTGAACTCAGGCAGGATTTCTAGGTTGAATCTTGAGGCAGAATTGCTTCTTCCTTGGGAAAGTTCAGTCTTTGCTTTTAAGGCCTTCAGCTGATTGAATAAGGCCCACCACATTATGGAGGGTAATCTGCTATACTTACAGTCAACTGATTGTAGATGTTAATCATATCTTTAAAAAATACCTTCATAACAACACCTAAAGTAGTGTTTGACCAAACAACTGGGCACCATAGCCTAGCCAAGCTGACACCGAAAATTAATCCTCCCAGTCCCCGAGAAGCCTTGCTGTAGAGAATAAGACACTTTCTGTATATCTATATCTATCTATATCCACATCTATAAATAAATCTATATATGTCTATATATATTTGTGTGGGTGGATGGATATATATATATATATGTGTGTATATATATATATATATATATATATATATATATATAGAGAGAGAGAGAGAGAGAGAGAGAGAGAGAGATTTCTTTTAAGGAATTTTAAGGGCCTGATGAATGGCTCACTTTGCTGCTGATTCCCCAGACTCAGGGAACTATCACCAGATGTGCATCCAGAGGATGGGTCTATGTTTCTGAGCAAGAATTCAGGGCTGGAGTGGAAAGAGCTCTAGGGGGATTGTTAGAAGTTTGGCTCTCTTATTTATTCATTCATCCAGCCATCCAGCTATCTAGCCAACTATGTGGCCACATTTACTAGATGCTGATTATATGGTGAGCCTAGGGTTAGGTCCTCTGGTTCCAGAGGCGAGAAGGTAAAGGCCACTGCCATAAGGAGATGGACCTATACACAAATAATTCTATTATAGTAAGTCCTCAGTACAGAATTGTTCAACTCGGTTGGATCTTAATCCTTTGTGAGCTGTGGGCCCATTTGAAAGTCCAACACAGGCCATGGAACCTTCTCTCCAAAACAGCACTTGTCTCAAATGTCGTGACTGTTTTAGGAAGTGCAGATACCAGGCTAAAGCCCCTCAGAGAAATTCTGTCTCTTCGCAGTGTTAAGAAGAAATGCTTTATCTCATTAACATGGGAATTCGTGAACAATAATGTCTCATTTTCCCTACAGAGCGCAAGGGAGTATAGGGCCAAATCTGAGGAAGTCCTGCTAAGAAAATTAACCTCGTTCCTGGCTCAATTTTGTTTACCTGTCTTTCTTTTCTCATCTACTCCCAGTTTATGCCAAATTGCTATTTGTTATGATTGTCTTGGATTTATTTTTTACCTTATTTTGCATCCCTTTTAAATCTGTAAATACCCTATTTTGGGGGCAACAAGGCAGGTAGAAAGATACAAACAACTGAGAACAATGATGGATCCTACCATGGAGGAGAAAGCCACCAAGGTGCTGTGAGACCACAGTGGGGAGAGCTGGCTCAGCCTGTGGGGGTGGGAGCAGGTCCAGCCTCATGATTTGTGGGACCCATTGCAGGTGGAAAACGCAGAGCCCCTTTTAAAAAATGATTGAGAATTTAAAGCAGCAGACCAGGAAACCAAACATAGGACTCTCCTAGCCACAGGCCCTGTGCTTTGGCGTGGCTTGCAAGCCCATGAATCTAACCCTGGTTTGGGGCAGGAGGCTACCCAAGTCAGGTGCCACTTGGAAAGGCCACAGGGAAGGGTAGGACTTCGCCAGCAGAGCACAGGAAGGGGACCATCCGGACAGAGAGGGAGCAGCTGGTGCTACAATGCAGAGATGTGGGAGTTAAGTCGTGAGAGGAGATGTAGCTGAAGGAGATGCAGTGACGGTAAAAATAGGTGAGACCAGCAGGATTTTATAAATCATCAAGAGTCATGATTGGCTACCTGTAATTTATATCAATCCCAACCCCAGAAGGTCTCCATGAAACTGATTTCCCATTGGTTTCCTGGCTCTGCCTAGTCACATATTGGCAAAGACCCAGGACATCCTTCTCTGCCCTTTGCCCTTTCCCGCAAGCAGCCTGATATTCCCACCATGCACTGGGACAAGCCAAATGGTCCTGTTAATATGAAATCCCTACACAAACCTCTTAATACGTTAAGCTTCTGGTTGCCCCAAAATAGCTACTAATACCGGGAAAGCGCTGAGACACATTTTTCACTTTGTCGCAGTCTGTGTGTGACTTTGAGGCCCTGTGTCTTTCTGTGGGTCCATTCAGCATCTCCCAGATTGTCCATGTTGTGCTTTTCTGGGCTTGTACAGAAAGCCAAAGTCATCCGAGATGGCCCCAGGACAAGTTGTTTGAGCTCAGACAGACTGCCTGCTCCCTCCTGGAGGTGTCTGCCTCTGCCTCCCAGCAGGAGCAGGCAGCTAACCCTCCTCCTCTTCCCCCGTGATGTCTTGCTGCTCTTTTACATCACCTTTTCTGATAGATAAATCATTAGGGACACCACGCTATCAACAGCCTTGCCGTAAACCCTTTCTACGGATCCATAAAGGAGATCACGCTCTGAGGAGAAGCATTAGCAATGATTTTGAAAGTGTTTGAAGCTGTTTATTTGCCTGAAAATGTAACAGCCAGGGTGGTGGTGGTGTGGGGGCGAACATGTGTTGAGTTTGAAGAGCACTTTGCTCTTCTCAGTTGAGAGACTGTATCACATAGGTCATTCCAGCACCAGGGGTCCTGGGGCATCCAGGCTGGAGCGATGGGAAGGAGGCCCCTGGTTAAAGCCCCTTACTGTCCTCACGGGTAAATTGGGGTCCAGAGAGGCCAATGGACTTGTCTAAGGATGTATAGCTAGCAAGTGGCAAGCTGATCTCCATGCCAGGTCTCCTTCTACTCCTGAGATGTAATCTTGGCTGAGAAAAATTCTTTCAACCTCTTAGCTGTGTGTCCCTGAGCCAATCTCTTAACCTCTCTGAGCCTCACTTTCCTGTTCTATGAATCAGGGATGCGATCACCTTTTTTTCAAGATTGATAAGAGAATACTAAGGGGCACCTGACTTAGTCCTTAGCTGTGTGACCTTGGGCATGTTGTGCAACCTCTTGGAGCCTTAGTTTCCTCATCTTTCAAATGAAGGTTGTTGGGAAGTCTTAAAAACCTGAATTTCAACAGTGCCTGGAGACTTGTAAGCACTATTTAAATGTTAGCTGCTATTTTCATTATCCTCATTATCAGTATGGAGTAAGCAAGCCCTTAGCAATTATTTTTGCCCCTTTTCGGTAGACAGAGTTGCAATGTATCTAGAATAAGGGCTCTGGAGACAGACAAAGTGAGTTTAAAACCTGGTTCTGCCACTTCCTGGCAGTGTGACCCTGAACAAGCTTCTCTAGTTTTCTAATCTTTAGTTTCCTCATCCAAGAAGTGGGAGAGCAGTAGTCGCCTTGAAGAACTGCTTGTGAGGTCTGGGAATAACTCACCTGTCACATCGGTTGCACTAAATAATTTATAGTGCTTATTATTTCTTTCTCAACTGCAGTTTTGATTGATTTCAAAGTAAAATTCCTCCAGGCCAAGAGCCAGGCAGCCCTCCCCACATTGTCATCTGCTGCTATAGGATCTGTTGCCCACAGTTTAGGTAGTTTGCATCATGCAGCAGCACCTCCGTATTCTATGCCACGGAGGCATGATGAAAAAGCAGCTGAGATGCACAGCCCAGGGATCTTGACTAAGCAGGTGACCAAAACCTCTGCAGGTAAACACGGAGTGCAAACTCTTGCATTCAGTTGCAATCCTTGGATGTTACCAGAGGTAGAAGACTGCAGAGAGGAGAGGAGGGGAGCCAGGGCCCGGGCCTCTGCCAGTGGACTCTGAGCCTTACCTGCCCCACCAAAGGAGGACCTTCCATCATAGTGGGAGGTAGGTGGACAATGCATAGAGGGAGTGAGCTAATCTTCAGCCCATTTATCCCTGGGGGCACCTCCTCTATCCGGTAGGAATATCTTATCAGCCAACTGTGTGCCCTGTTGGGGTGCTCGCCTGGTGTGGGCTCCGGGACTAGGGTCAGAGCTTTGGGATGGGACCGGTTGGAGGGCTGTGGGCTCTTTTTTTTAAAAATATATTTTATTGATTTTTTTACAGAGAGGAAGAGAGAGGGATAGAGAGTTAGAAACGTCGATCAGCTGCCTCTTGCACACCCCCTACTGGGGATGTGCCCGCAACCAAGGTACATGCCCTTAACCGGAATCGAACCTGGGACCCTTGAGTCCGCAGGCCAACGCTCTATCCACTAAGCCAAACCGGTCTCGGCTTCCTGTGGGCTCTTGGTTGACTGTAGGTCTCTGGATTCAGAAGGGTGATCCACGCCTGCTGAGATCTGCAACTGGGAACAGCCCATCTCTTCTTTCTCATGCTTCACAAATAAATCATTTTGCCCTGAGGGATGATGGAGGTGCGTGAGCCAGTGGGATAGCATGTTTCTCACAACATCAGTGTAATGTCTTGCTTAAGAAGAAGAGATTTAGAGTCAAACATTTCAACACTGCCACTTAGTATTCTGTGACTCCAAGCATGTGAGTGAATATTCTAAGCCTCAGTTGCCTGTTCTGTAAAATGGGTACAATAGTAGTCCCAATCTACCCTATGGGGTGTTAGTCAAGATAAATGAGACAATGCACATAAAGCTCTCAGCACAGTCCCTGCTACACAGTAAGTGATGAAGTGCCACCAGCAATGACACTGTAGTGGAGGCCGAGGCCGCTGCTGCCAGAGTTGGAGAACGTAAAGACATAGGTAATCCTATCCATGAACATGGCTGCCCCACCTCTGATTGCCCACCCTCCCCTGTGGTGAAGGTCCTGTGCAGTTGAAGAACCCCTTGTACTGGCTTACAAGAAAGAACTGACTGCTCATTTGTCAGAGATTTTGTGAGACATTTAATAAGCACGCTATTACTAAAAATGAAATTATATAAACTCAGGCTTAAATAAATTGCAGGGTGGGGCAAAAGTATGTTTACAGTTGTTTATATGGAAGATAATGCAGTAATTAATATTCAATAATACAAGGATAAACACTGTGTTTCACGTAATCACAACAGTAAGCTGCATTTTGCCTCACCCTGTATATTAAGGAGAAAGGAAGGGATACTCGGCATTCACCACTTCCTGATTATTTTATTGCACGATCTGCTGCTCCTGAGGTTACTTACACGCACTTTGTCTGTGTGGTGGAGTCATCCCAGCTCCTCTTTCGGTGGCTCCACTTTGCGAGCTGGAAATCAGCCATGGTAGCGGAATTTACAGCACGGAAACCAGAAAATGCTACAAATCAGGGCCTTTGTTGGGTTTTGTTTTGTCTTGTTTGTTTTCCTGGAGAGCCAGTTGTTAAATATTTACCAGCACTCCTTTGGGTGAAACTTGCTAATAAAGTTGGCTGTTGCATTGTTAGACGAGTGCTGATGGTCAGACATTTTTTTATTACACTGAAATGTGTTCCTTCGAGCTTGAATTCTAGTTAGAATTTCCAGTGTTTGTTAACTGGTAAAAAGGACTGTAAATAAATACCCTGGCCCAAGTCCATGTCTTGGTGCCTTGTGTCCACCCCACTGGCCCTCTTCACAGTGTGCGGAACGTGGCAAGCCCTAGAGAAATGATGTTGAACTGACTGTCTGTATTCAGATCAGGGTTTTTTGAAATGTTATTTCTCAGATGGGGCTTTTTCCCCCTCTAAGCATTACCCAGTTTCAGAAATGCTTAAGTTGTGATCTTGAGGAAATCCAGCCTCAAAGTTCAGATGGATATAAATGTCCCCAATTTGGGGATTTGCTGTTTGACTCTTTTTTTAAAATCGCTGACTGAATAGAAGGGAAACAGGTTTTATTTTGGGGCCACCGTGAAAAGCCAGTCCCTTTGCTGAGATCCCTCTGTGTAAGTGACCCACACAGGACAATTCCTTCAGTGTCTGATGGAGCCTGGGGGTAATGTCTGCCAACTCAGACCCAAGACCCAGAGAGATGAAAGCAGCAATTTGGGAAAATAACCCAAAGCGTGTGGGAAAGAAGGTTATTGTGAAACACTGGGGTTTCTGAAGCTGAGGCAGAAAAGCAGCTGAAAAATCCACACTTCGTCCACTTGACTGGACCTTTAAAGTCAGACTTGTCTAGCGTTCAGACTCCGGTTGTGTTGCTCTGATGAGGTGGCTCCGTGACCTTGGGAAGGTCACTCACCATCTCTGAGCTATCGTTCTGCCATCTCTGAATAGAGGGATTGTAATACTCATCCTATTGTTTGTCAAGTGGATTAAATAAGATAAAGACCTGAAGGCCCAGGAAGGTAGGACTACTAGCCCTCCACTTTTCATATCAAGGGTCATGTCAGGTATCTTAGGGTTTGAGGGACTTAATTGCCCCTCAAAAATCAGGTGCCCTATCTGCATCAAAAACAATTTGTCTTTATAGATTGTAGGTATGCATTACTTAGTCATTTGCTTATTTAAAAAAATAATAAAATAAAACTGTTCAAGTTGTCCTTATCATAGCTCCTGGCAGAGGAGACGGTCATCTTGATTCTGCCATTTTGCAGAACAAATACAAAAGTTTGAGCACATAGACTTGTGTCTTCCAAGAAGCTGACACCATGTGTGTTAACGTAATTTTTGTCCCCCACCTTGACCTTCATGCAGAATTTCCCAAAGTGGGAATACTAAGCTCAGTGTTTTATAAACTCCACTAGCCTGGGAGAACATTAACGTAAGAGTCATTTTTTGTCATCTTCCATTACACACCAATTTCCTAGGCAAAACAGAATGTAGGACACTATTGAGTAAATGAAATAATAGGCATGTGGTGAGAGGTTAATAACTCCCATTGCTGATTCCTGAAAGGAAGGAAAACCGCGGTGTCACTTCTGCTGTTGACATTTTGTTCTGTGTCCCCTCTTGAAGCAAACAAAATGTCTGTGCATTTTTAAAAGGCCTCTTTTCTTTGTTTTCAAAGTTCTTTGAAATTGTGCCTTGAAATGATTTGGTTGATGGAAACCTGGCCTTGGTGAGGAGCCATTGACACTAAGTTATGGGGCCTCCCCTCTCTTTGCCCCCCACCAGCTTTCCTGGAAATGGTGGTAGCAAACCATCAGAAAGGTGAGGGGGTCCTCAAGTCCCCCCCCTCAAAAAATCAGCTGTACATGCTGAGAAATATAAACTCACTGCAATGTTTGTTTTAAGGGCAGGGTAAAGTTTTATAAAAAATTTTGGAAGCCCTGGCTGGTGTGGCCCAGTTAGTTGGGTGTCATCCCGTGCACTGGATGGTTGCTGGTTCAATTCCAGGTCAGGGCACATTCTCAGGTTGTGGGCTCAATCCATGGTAGGGGGTGTGCAGGAGGCAGCTGATCAATGCTGTGCTCTCACATCAATGTTTCTATCTTCTCCCTTCCCCTCTCTCTAAATATCAATAAACTATTTAAATTTTTTTCATTGAAATAGAAAGGAAAACCAAGAGCACTTTAAAGTAAGTCTACAGATAATAACACTCAAACCAAGTCCCCTCTGCTATGTATGTATGTATGTATGTATGTATGTATGTGTGTATGTGTGTATCCATCTATTTATTTACTTACTTACATATGTTTGCCTTCCCCAGTGATCTCTCAGCATATACCTCTTCAGCAGACCCAGGCCCAGTCTCTTATTTTCTTTCTCTATTGATCTATAACCCTCTTTTCTCCAACACTCTGTTTCCTCACCTGGCTCAGAATCCTGGGAGATATTGGATAAGAATCACCCATGTCCCAGGATTAGGAGAAATAAGCAGTGGCTTTCAGACTTTGTTTAAATGCAACTCATAGGAATAACTACTTTTTAGATCCTTCTCAGTATACCCCTATGTTTAATAATAGAGCTTTCTCTTAGGTGAGAAGAACTCTGACTTTTTAAAAAATTCTCACCCAATGATATGTGTTTATTGATTTTAGAGAGAGAAGAAGGGGGAGAGAGTGAAACATCGATGTGAGAGAGAAACATCGATGGTTTGCCTTGCATATGTGCCCTGACCAGGGACTGAATCTAGGTTTGTGCCCTGATCAGGACTCAAACCAGCCACCTTTTGGTGTACAGGACAACACTCCAACCAAGTAAGCTGCCTGGCCAGGGTAGAATTCTGACATTTTAGTTATTTTCTGTTCCATTCCATTCTTTTATTTAAAAATGCTGCCCCAGCAGGTTTGGTTTGGCTCTGTGGTTAGAGTGTCAACCTGCACACCAAAGGATCATGGGTTTTATTTCTGGTCAAGGGCACGTACCTGGGTTGCAGGTTCCCCAGTCCTGGTGGGGATGGGAGTGGGAGGCAAGCAATCAATGTGTCTTTCTCACCTCAATGTTTCTCTCTCTCTCCTCTCCTCCCTCCCTTCTACTGTCTCTGGAAATCAATGGAAAAAAATATACTCGGGTGAGGATTTTTAAAAAATGCTATTTCTAATGAGCTAACTTAAAATTTTAACTCCCCAATGGGATGTAATCTTCAGCTTGAAAACCCTGGCCTAGGGCAGTACACCTCAGACTTCAGTTGCACCCAGACCCACTGGGGACTGGATTAGGGGCAGGTTCTTATTCTGTAGGTCTGGGGTGGAGCCCACAATCCTGGATTTCTAACCAGCTCCCAGGTGACTTTGACAGATCTATAGAGCACTTTGAATACACAGGTTCTCCAGCACAGTGACTGTTCAGCACCATGGACAGGTGCCTATCCCCACCAACCAACCAACCTTTGTGTCACCCTAAGTGTTTGGCCTCTCTGCAAGCATGTGTCAGCATTGGGGGATAACTGCCATTGGGGAGAACTTTCCACAGACTGCCTGGTCATGTGGAACACTTTCTCTCTTCTCTCTTCTCTCTTCTCTCTTCTCTCTTCTCTCTTCTCTCTTCTCTCTTCTCTCTTCTCTCTTCTCTCTTCTCTCTTCTCTCTTCTCTCTTCTCTCTTCTCTCTCTCTCTCTCTCTCTCTCTCTCTCTCTCTCTCTCTCTCTCTCCCTCCCCCTCTCACTCTCTCCCTTTTCACCTCCTTCCCTCTCTCTGCAGTAGTGTCCTGGCCAGGGACTGGGGGCACAGAGTTTATGGCTGGGGACCCCCAAGAAGCTCTGCTTATAAGAAATAGTCCAGCTTTTTCTCACTTCCCTCCTGATTGCCTGGTTTGCTCTAGGTCCTGCCGGGTGACCCCCCTGCAGCTCTGCCTTTATGTGGGGTCTTCCAGAAAAGGCTCAGAATGCTATTCCTTCGTTTCCTCCTGGTGAAGGCCTGCTTAAGTGATAAGGCAACATCTTTTCCTGTGTGTGTTCCTCTTGCCCTTTGTACATGGCTCTGTAGGAGACCTAAGCATTTATTATTAAAAACATTTCTGTGTACATATCCTCCCCCAAACAGGCCTGGGGAGCTTATGAAAATGCTGATGCCCAAGCCACACCCAGACCAATTAAATCAGAATCTCTGGGTATAGGGCCTGGGCATAAGCATTCTTTAAAGTTCCTATGTCAGGGCTGAGAATTACTGCATTAGTTTCTGAGCACCAGGAGGCTATAAAGCATGCCTTATTCACCCTTTCTTCCCCTCACCCCTCCCTCCTCCTGCTCCTGCTCTTTTTCCTTTTTACCTCTTCCAGCACGTAGCACAATGTCCTAGACTCTTATTCAGTGTCTAATGAATAAGCAAGTAACATAACTAACTAAAATTTCCTTAGCACCTACTATATACCATGAACTAAAGGCTAGCATTTTCCTGCATTACCTCACTAGGACTTGCAATGGACCTATAAAGTGGATCTTAGTTTTCATAGTTTGCAGAGTAACTGAGGCTTAGAAAGGTTAGATTCCTTAACCAAGGTCACACAGCAAAAGGCACAGCCAGAGTCTGAACTTGATCCAGGATGTGCTGGCTATTTGGAATTGGCACCCCAGGGTACTCCAGCTCCAGCACCTTTTATCAAGGGGGACACAAATCCACAGGTAAATGGAATTAATTTCTCTCCAATGTCAATTTTCCTAGAGTTTTAGG
This sequence comes from Eptesicus fuscus, assembly GCF_027574615.1. Lineage (NCBI taxonomy): Eukaryota > Metazoa > Chordata > Mammalia > Chiroptera > Vespertilionidae > Eptesicus > Eptesicus fuscus. The sequence continues at coordinate 36,238,693 of NC_072485.1, forward strand.
GAAAATATTTTGAAATAATAAGACCCCTTATTAATACCTTCTGTTTGCCTGGCACTATGCTTAGCGATTAACATCCATCACTTTCATTATCTACTTGAGCCTCATGGCAACACTGTGAGGCAGTCATTATGATTTCCATGTTGCAGATGGGAACATTGAGGCTTAGAGAGGTCAAGTGGCTCTTGCAAGGTCACCCAATCTGAAATTGTTGAGTCAGATTTGAACCCAGGTTTTCCTGACCACAAAGACAGTCCCTCTGGCCATTCTGTATTTGCAGAACACTCTTGGTGTGATTACCTCATTAGATTCTCAGAGCTCAGCAGAGAGATGGATGACATGATTGGAAGAAAGGCTGGGGCTGAAAAAAGAGGGTGAGGGATCACAGGGATTGCCCACCTGGGAGAAGAGAACATAAGTGGGGTCTCCACGGACCAGGAGGGCTTCACATTGAACGTGGAAGTGGCTCAGCCTTTACTCGCTTCCCAAGAGCTCCCAGCATTCTTGGTATCCCTCCCGAGAGCGCGGGGGAGGCAAGTGCAAGGCAGGGCCATCACTCTGCCTGCTTGCGAGGGAAACAGAGGACCCTCTGTTGTTGCTGCTGGAGCTCCGCAATGATAGATGGAGGGCTATTTGTTGAGCGAGAAGCCATCATTCATGGAGGACAATGGCCCACTGGGACCCAACACATTTGGGGAAGAGCATGAAGCAGACAGAAGCAGGATTATGTGAAACAAAGCCAAAGGAAATTTGTTAGGAGTCTGATTTCCAGAGCCTTGACATCGGCAGAAACGAAGCTCTTTCTGTGCAAGAGTTATTAGCAAATGTATTCAGAGCGGGGGCAAGTTCACTGGCTTCCTGGTGTCCGTTTGCAGCAAACATTGGACATGATTGTGTAGGATTTAGCAGAGGATTATCCTTTTAGAAAGATTGCATTGGGTATATTTGGATAGGGAGGGAGGGTCTGGTGCTTGTAATTTACTGGGCTTTCTGGGGAAGCACTGAAGTGGGGGGACCTGGACCCATAGCTTCAGTGTCATCAACTGGGGTTTTCCTTGTCCTGATTCCTGGTCCCTTTGTATAAGGTCTGGGAATAAATAAGATGAATGATTCATTTCACCTGGCTTTGGAATCATATTCTAAAATAGTAGTACCCCACCCGCCACTTTGTAACCTAGAAAAGTTAATGTTGCATGTATGAAAGGCAGCTTACAGTTACAAAACAACTGAGGTCAGGAGAGAATGATGGAAGGGCTGCTTCCTCGCCTTCTGGTTTTGGGTCAGGGAGCATCATCAGCCATGCAAATGGACGGTTTCCGACAGTGCCTACGGATGGGGTCTTCTGGGAGACAAATGGAGTGTGTAGAAGCCTTAATGAATGTAGAAATAAATGGGCAGCCCGTCCCGATGGTAACAACATACACAGCCTAAGTCTAGGCTCGCTTCTGAGGATGAATTTGCTGGCCCTGGCAGAGAAGGCTGAGTAGGGTGGGGGCTGGTGCATCTCTTTAAGAGAAGGAGAGCAACCCAGGTCTGGGTGTGCTTGCGGCAGGCCTGGCAGGGGCAGGATCCACTCCCCAGGTGCTCTTCCCATCTCATGTCTCACCATGCCTGGTGGCAGCCCTCCAACAAGGGGGCGTTGGGAGCACTTACTAACTGAGTCCTTGCTGACTGCCTGGTTCTTTGCTAGGCCCTGAGGATATGAAGATGAATGAAGTCAAGGTGGTATTGCTCAGTGGTTAAGATCATGTTTGCCAGAGTCACGTGGCCTGGATTCGAGCAGGAGCTCTGCCACCTGCTCAACCTTAGGCATATTACCTGGCCTCTCTGTGATTCAGGTTCTTCATCGGAAAAATGGGAGAGCTTACAGGAGGCTGTGCGTGTTCAGTAAGCTAATATTCGAACATCACCTAAAATAATGCACAGCAATAGTAAGGGTGTATGTCGGGTTTTCTGCTATGATTGTTATTATTTGACATATACTTACTGAAACACACTCTGTGTCAAACTCTGTGCCAGGGAGGAGGCAGTGCACAGGACAAGGCCCCTACCCTCATGCACCCATGGTGCTGAGGAGCCAGCCACACAAGTGACTACATGGAAGGTGGTGCTGTGTCCTCTGAGGAATACTCAGATGGAATACTGTGGGGAGGAGTTTGTGGGAGAGATGAAATCAGCCTGTGGACCAAGGATTGCTTCCTGGAGGAGGGAGCCCTCATCGTGACTGTTGAAGGACAGGGAGGAATTACTCACGTGGAGTCGGCAGGGTGAGGGTCTGCACTGTCTCTGACCGGGAGGAGCTCTCCTTCCTGTGAGAGTACATGGAGACCTTCAAGGTTCAGAGACTCACTCAGGGCCCTGCAGCCAGTAAAACAGTTCCAGGGAGGAAGAGAAGACAGACCACAAATGGGTTGTACTCCGAGTATCATGGGATTCTGAGGAGGAAGAGGCAGCGGGGGCTTGAACTGCAGGCAAATGCTTCTCACGTGGGTTGGGGAGCAGACACTGGAAGGGTTTGGATTGTTCCAGAAGAGGAACAGCATGAGCAAAAGTTCAGAGGCAGGAGTGGGCAAAACACATCTAGAGAAGGGTCAGCAGACCTGAGAGGAGGCCAGGAGTGCATGCTGGGAGCGGAGCGTGGCCAGTTTGATTATGGAGAGCCCAGGAGGTTAGGCTCAAGTGTTGGGCTTTAGTCCTCAAGAAAGACAGTGGCAGATGACTGATTTCACTCTGAAGATTTTTATGGGCTCATAAAAAAATATATATTGTGGGATTGTAAAATATTAGCCCAATGGACAAGGTAGGATTAAAAAGGTACAATGGAGGCCAAGCCTGAGGAACTAAATATCACATCCATTGTATTGGTCCCCCCCTTACCCCCCCTCCCCCCGCCCTGCCCAATGCCTCGGTTCCCTCCAGTGCTCAGTCCCCAATAGTGTTGAAGTGACAGTGGCCAGGATACCAGCATGCAATGTGCCAGGCACTGCACTAGCTACTTGCCCTGTGTCTCTGCACTTGATCCTCACCGCAGCAGCCCTGTGGGATCTGGGCATTGGAACCTCGTCAGAGAGGTTATGTGACCTGGGACTTGAGTCTCTCTGACTCCAAGCCTCTGTCTCATCCACTGATGCTCCAACGGAATTCCATGTACCCTTGGTTGTCATATTTGGTGTCTTGTGCAGATAGAGGCTGGAAATGCTCGGTGTGCGCACTGACTGAGCAATCAGGATGGATTCCGTGTTCGCTGTGGCATCCACAGAGCCCCTTTCTGTCCCCTCTTACTGCAGCCTGAGCTATTATTAGAGGGCTGGCGAAAGAATAGATGAACTGAGGTCCTCTGTCTCCAATTAGACACTACCTAAATCAGAGTTTTCTATGGGTAACTCCTAAATGGAAGTAATGTTTTAAAACTCAAACCTAAAGAAAGCAGAACCCTCTTGCCCTACCCACTCCATGGCCAAAGTGACTGGGAGGTGGGGAAGGAACTTTGGGATCCTCTACTGTTTTACGTATTTTATTCATTTTCCCAGAGAGACCCCACAAGAACCCCTCTCCTCGCAAGCCCCCAGACCTGTGGTGGGGGCAGTTCTGGAATACCAGGCTGGGGGTGGGAGTGGGGAAAGCATTTATTCAAGGCTCCACCCCCTTGCTGCTTCATGGCTGGTATGAGCAATGGCTGGGCCAGGCAGGATGAAGAAGGTCCGTTGTGACAGTGAGGACGTGAATGGAATGGTGAGAACTCTGAAGGTGTGGATTGGCTTCTAGTACTGCCTTCTTGCCATGGTTGAACCTTTCTCTTCTCGCTCCACACCTGTAAACCATGAAGTAGGTATGTTACCTACTGGGATTAAGTTAAGCAGTGTGTGGTCGTGTCCAGTGTGGAGCCTGGTGCACACGAATCCTCAGGAACGACTTTGATTGTTCCTCATTTGTTGGCAAGAGGGAGGATCAAAGTAACCAGATCAAAGTAACCATGTACCATCCTTATCTGCATTCTGACTGGTCTTGCATGTTATAGACCGAGTTTCTATTTGACCTTAGACTTGGACCGTTCGGCATGTTAACTTTATATCAAGATGGTGTTTGGTGCACTCTCCCCTTATAGTCTTTATTTTTCACCTCCTTGTGCCACTCACCACGGCGGACTTGCACTGTGCACTGCTCATCCACTGGGCAGCGGTTTGTGGAGTGTCTCCCTGGGCTGGGCTCTGAGGAGACAGAGCTGGAACTCCCTGCCAGCTGGAAAGGAGACACACACACACTCCAACACGACAGTCCTGTGTGGCATGTGCTCTGCTTGATGGAGGCAGAGGGAGGAGGCAGGGCAGGTTCCCAAAGGCAGATTCGAGCTGATCTTGAAGGTCAGGTGGGAGGTGGCCAGATGAAGGAGGGAACAGTGTGAACTGCAGTATTGGGCTGCAGAGAGTATGACACATTCGGGGAACCGAGTGGCTCTGTTGGGGTTTTCAGATGAGGAAACCGATGCTGTGCGAAATTGGAAATACTCCCATAACGAATGCCACCCTTGGCAAGTCCCTTCCAGCCAAAATGACCCAAGATTCTCCAAGTCTGTGGCTCAGAGTCTGCAAATCACATGAAGCAGACTTGGATCTCTGTCTATCTTCCTATTTACATTGGGAAGCCTGTTTCTTCATCTGTTAGAATTGCCTGCATTACCCGCCCTGGAAGCATTTCTGTTTACCTTGATGTGCTGTGAGCACAGCTCATGGTTATTCATATAAAAGGCAGCCTTGCAGTAGTGAGAGGCAGGGAGCATAATTTTATGACTGCAGTCTCTGTTGGGGGAAGCTTGGTTGCCCTGGTGAGAATGCCTACCCTGTACGGGCACCATCTGATCTCCAGGGCTGGGGTAAGGACCCTCTTGGCCTATATAGGAAACACCTACCTTTTTCATCTCCTTTCCTACCTCTACATCCACAGGGCTGTAAACTGACAACCTACAGATATATTTTAGGGCTTATGTCCTATTTTAAATATGAAGATATTTAACATAAAAACCAGGACACTTTGCAAAAAAATAATGGATTTTCATCATTTCTTAGAAAATCCGATTTGGCAACACTAGGCCTCCCTGCTCTGCCCACTTTGCAGAGCCACCTCTCAAGTGCACGATTCTCCAAATCCACTACATAAGACCATCATGTCACTGCCCTGAGCCGTGTGGCTTCACACCTCCGTGTGGCGTCCTCCATGGGTACTGAATGGCGACTGCTCCTTTCAGAGGGGCATGAGTTCTTGAGTTTGCCACAATCCCCACCCCTCCTTATTGCCTTACTCCTAAAGGCATTTGGGTTTACCACTCTGGACCTTCCCCTTCACTGAAACCCAAAGTTCATATCCTTAGGTTTCACATGAGGCATATATAATACCTACTCACAAACTACTAATTTATACAAGTGCAGAGCACAAGGTAGGGAACAAGGCCCCATCTGGTTCCTTTCCCCTTCCTATATTCCCACAGCAGAACTGCAGAAGTGGGTGTGGCCATTCCCATTTTACAACTGAGGAAACCAAGGCTCAGGGAAGTAAAACAGTGGCCTGCGTAATGGTTTGAAGACTCAAGCACTTGGGAGGCAGCTCTGCAGAGTGGGCAGATCATGGCCAGAGGTCCCTGCCCCTTCAGGGACTCCAGTTTCCTCCACTGTAAAGTCAGGTCACTGCCCTAAATCAGAGGTTCTTAATGTGAGCGCGTGGCTGGGGAAAAAGTTAGCATTTTCTTCCATTGTGGATGTAGGCAATAAACCACAATAGCATTAGAAGTCTCCTGGACTTTGTTGCCAGGAGGAATCAGATATTGTTGCTGGAGATACCTCAGAATAGCATTTGCACTCATCACTCCTTCAAGGCTAGGAGGGTTATTAGACCTGCCTCTAGATCTTGTTATAAATATTGACTTATAAAAGAAATAAAAATATTAGTGTATCACAGAGTTACGAGTTTAACATTTTGATAACCATTTCAATGTAATTGGTTTCCACTGTCATCCTAGGGATTTTATTTTATGCATTTAGAAACATTTTTTTCTGGGAAAGTATCTATAAGTTTCAAGAACCAGTCACAGGATTCCATGAAACAAAAACGGTGAACACGCTTGTCCCAGATGTTTTCCAGTTACTTGAATACCTGGGACTCCAGGATCCATGAGTTTCAGGCCCAGGGGCACTCATTTAGCAGCCCGGCCCGCACTGTGTCCACACCTGTGGCAGCTTCAGGGGCCATTCTCTGGACCCTGTCTGCCTAGTTGGCATTCACTTACCTCAGGCCAACGTCTCCCAATTTGTTGGTGGCTGAAGATGTCCAAGAAGGCTGGACAGGGCCAGAGGAGCCTTGCCACCCGCTGAGGCCCCTGCTCTGGGGAGCGCTGGGTGCTCGGCTAAGTCTACAGATACTCAGTCTCCACCCACTTAGGTTCTTCCCTGCAGATCCTTGTGCAGGAACCCTGCCTGGGGGTCTGGGCACTTCTTGTCATTTTGCTGGGAAGGAAGCCAAGCTGTAGAGAGGGCAAAGGCCTGGCTGAGGGTCACAGGTCTTGTCAGAGTCAGAGGAGGGACCAGAGCCCATCTAGGCTGATGTCCATTTCCTGAAACACGTGATCCCTTCTCGGCTTACCTGGAGGCAGCCTTTCCCTATGAAGGTGAATCTTTACATCGTCTTTTCTTGCACATTCCTACTCAGCAGTTTTTTTTGGAGAGCTTACCTCTCCTTCCTTTTTCTCAAAAGTATTTCTGTTAGTTTGTTTGTTTGTTTGTTTGTTTGTTTGTTTGTTTTAACAGTTCAGATTTTCTCCTAAGAGTTCAGACTCATCCCTTAGGGAACTTCACTGCTGAGTTTTCAGACCCCTTCTACACACCAGAAAAAGGATGCAAATTAATTGGCTATTTCCTGAAATCTCCATAGTAACCATTGGAATTAATCTAAATTCAGCTTTGACCCTGGAGATAGGGGAAAGGTCAAGCTTGCAGTCTCATCATATTGATTATTCTTTCATCAAATATTGATTGAGCCTTTGTGTCAGGAATCAGGCCGAGCAGTGGGGATAACAAGATGATACAGTCCCTGTCCACCTGGGGCTTCTTTTCAAGACAGACAGTGAACAGGTAGTTCAGGGGTGCAAATTGTAACAGAAGAGCAGTGGATCCTATGAGGAGCTGACTGCCTCGGGTTCATCAGCAAAAGCCGTTCAAAGTATATGCCCATTAAGCTGAAACCCAGAAGGTAAATAAAAATGAGCTGGGGAAGTTCTAGACATCAGGGCAGCATGCATGTCAATACAGGAAATAGAAGAGAATAAGAAGAGAAGCAGACAGGGAGGTTAGAGGGACAGAGAGGGCCCAAAGAGGAAGACTGTATAAACTGATGGAGGGTTTGAATGCATCTTGAGGACAGTGGAAAGCCACCAAACTTTTAACAGAAGAAAGACATGATCAGATAGTGCCTTTGAAGACCAGGCGTGGTGCAGGAGAAGGCTCAGGGGGATGCGAAGTGAGGTAGGGAAACTTGCCAAGAGAGTCTTGTCATGAGAGAAGATGGTCTTTTGGGCTCAGGTGTTATCTGATTGGTACGGACCTGGGGATGGATTTGAGAGCTCTTTATAAGGTGGACAAATGTACCAATGAGCAGGAAAAAGTCAAACCCAGAAAGGCTCCGCCTTCTTCCTGTCTCCTGAGTGTCCATAGGTAGGTGAGACCATGATCTCACCCGGCCGGGCAGGCAGACCCTCCGTGGCTGTCATGCCCCCTTGATGCTCCGTGGCATCAGCCCTGTGTCTTCATTGCTTGGTGCCTGAAGTTGTGGGAAAATCTGAGCAGATACAGACAGAAGGGTGGAGCAAGCAGCGCTGCCCCATCATTCCATTCTCTATGTCACTCAGGTCTTCTTTATTGAGAATTGACATGGTAAATCTAACTTCTGTGCTCCCTGCCATCCAAGAGTTCATGGTAGAGTTCCCCAAATAAATATGTGACAATGAAATGTGAGAAGTCTAGGATCACGAGCAGAGGTGACATGCAAAATATTTAACAACCTGGACAGCAGGTCACAGGCCTCTGTCATAATGCCTCAGGAGGAGCCGGGGGCCTTCCATGTGCCACACCTTAGCCTCTGGACTGTGGGGGCAGGGGCCAGGGTCCTGAGAGGAGCTCAGGACCTGGTGGGAGGCATCCAGGAGCTTGAGCAGTGACTACATAGCAACTGGTGTGGAAGTATTTCCATATTTTAGCCACGACACAACTGTCCGGTGTGGACCTGCTAATCTAGACTGGGAGTCTGGGAAGGCTTCCCAGAGGAAGTGACATTTGAGCTGAGATATGAAGGAAGGGCCTGGTCAGCTGGGAGTAGTCGTAGTAGAATCAGCTTGTGTAAATGCTCTGAAACAGTACAGACAGTGAGATGTTTCAGGAAATGAAAGGGGAGGGGCGTATGGTGAGAGGAGACAGAGCTACCAGCAGGAGCCAGGCTCCCTGGGCCCTGGAGATGGGGGTGGGATCACATTTGCAGGATGCAGGGAGGCCATCTGTGAGGCCACTGAAGAGGCTCAGGTGAGAGATGACTGTGGCTTGGACTTAGGTAGTGCAGGCAGAGATGGTGAGAAGTGGCCAGGATTGGGAGAGTTAGAACCAGCAGAATTTGATGATGAGTTAATATAGGGATGAGTGAAGGGGTGGGGTGTCATGGGGTGGCCTAGCTTTCTAGTTTATGCTGCAAGTGGCATCACTCACTGAGATGGAGACCAGAAGAGGACCCTTTGGAGGTCAAGATTAGAGTTCATGGAGAGTTTGTGGCTGACAGATCGGTCTCAGTGCCATCTTCTAGTTCCTGCTCTAAGTAATTAGGGCAAGTCACTTTGCCCATCTGAGCCTCCTTGTCCTCAACTATAAAACTGGGGAAGTAACACCTGCTTTATAGGGTTGTTGTCAAGTTTATTATGAACACGGATGGGAAGCACCTCACCCATCATAAGCAGGCAGTGACCATTGGCAGCCACTGGCAGCAGTTGATTTTAATTAAACATATATGCTCAGGAATCTTACAAGACCCTGTTATAATGAGGCACATATGGTATATTTCCTCCTTCCCGAAATAAAATTCCGAGTCCATGACCGTGGTGGTGATGAGGACAATGATGAAGATGATGGTGGCAATGATGATTCTGTTTCCTCGGCTGTTTGAAGCATATTAAGCATCTGCCTCCATCATTTGAGGAGCTGGTGTTGTGCAGGGGAAGGATCATTGGGCTCAGATTCAACTATTTGCACTCCATTCCTGCCTCTGCAGCCTTGGGCAGGTTGTGGAATCTCTCTGAGCCTTAGTTTCTCCGGGTGTGAAGTGGGGGTGGTGATGATATTACCTCCCAGGATGGTTATAGAATTCAAACTCAATAGCTTTGTGTGGAATTAATGTTATGCCCATTGCCAGATGCATGGTTGTGCTTAAAAGTTACTGCTTTGCTCTCTCTTATGTGACCCTAGTTCTTGTGCCTTAGGGAAGTAGGAAGTGGCATCAGGCCCTTCCCATGGGGACCTCAGCCTCACTTCTACCTTCTCCTGCTATCCCCTGTCCATCCCATGTGGCCCAGCCAGGAAGGCAACACCACTTCCTCCACACATGCCCTCCCTCGGCTTGGAATTCCCTTGTCCTACCCTTTGCCGCTCAAATGCTTTCTGAGACTCCAGGGCCCAGGCAAGTGCCACATTTTTCATGAAGCCTTTCTGATTCTGCAGAGGAGACTCCACACTCTGTCTCTTGTCCCCACAGCGCTGTTCCTTGGACCTACTTTGGACACATCAAGCACTCAGCTCTGGGCTAAAGCACAGACCTGTATCCTTGACTGTAGACCTCTTGGACGCATAACATTGTTGTTACAATCTCATAACTACCCTCAAACCTGAACCTGGGTTCACACACAAAAATAACTTAACTGAATAGAATTGAATTAATTTGACTGGTTGAGGCTGGGGCAACATCTCAGCAACCAGACCATGGCTCCAGGTGAGGGCCTTGAAACAGCACAGGAATGGAAAGGCCTGAAGCCAAGGATGCTCTGGCCCAGCTAACTCATCCAGGTTTTGGGTGGATAGTTTTGTACTTGATGCCTGAGAGGACCCTTGTCAGGGCAGCTCCATGGTAGCCATGCTCACAACGGTAACTAGGCAACTGGAGTCATGCTGCTGTGAGGAGCTGGGCAGGGGCAACTAGCAACCTCATGAAAATGTCAGAGACCCTCCCATTTGACCTGTGTCAGCCTCAACTCTATGGCTCTCCCTGACCCAGCCTCACCCCTCCAGTCCATCTCACTGCAGCCAGAGTGATGGCTCTGAAGGACACACCTGGCCCTGTCATTTCCCAGCTTAAAACCCTTTGATGGATGAGCCCATTACTGGTACCTGGCCTACTAGGCCCTCCAGGCTGCTGCCCTGAATCCTTACTAATGCCCATGCTCCTTCTACTGCTTGCTCTTCTCAGAATGGGTCCACATTTCCTACCTCCTCCCATGAACCTTTCTGTTTTGCAAACACTGTGCTCATGAGTCCTGTTTGAAGTCTATCTTACCCAGTCCCATCCTGGTAGACTTGACCTTTCCTGGCTGGATCCCACTGTAGATGACAGTCTCTCCCATCCCCTGCTCTCCCCTCATGGTACCTGTTTGTGCTGGGAGCATGTCTCATTCACCATCATTAGTAATGGAAATTATAAGAGTGGTGCATGCTGTTCTGACCTGACTTGCAGGCCCAGCTAGGTTTTTGAGAAATGCTGTTCCACAGAATTCTCATAACAGCCCTGGAAGGTGGGGATAAGGATCTCCATTCTGCAGATGAGGAAGCTCAGAGAGGTTAAGTCGCTTTCTCCCTGTCACAAAGCTCATCGGAGTCAGAGCTGGGATTTGAATATGGGTCAGGCCCATGCCATTTCCATCTTCCTAGCCACCAATTCCATTCTGGGACTGACCCACAGGGGAAGCAGCCAGCAATGGCTTGTTGATGAAAGGATGAGCCTCAGGCTGCTAGGTGGAAAAGTTGATACTGCAAGGAGAGCTGATCAGCTTGGTTTTTAAAAATTAAAAAGGCTCTCTCACATGGTTCCATGGGTCTTGTTGAAAAGAAGTGAGGAGATCATGCAACATTTTAGGTCATTATTGGACTTTCCATGTTTTTAGGTAAATAAATAAAACCCATCATTATCTCTGCTACACAGCATAGAAAACTACCTCTCTCTGAAAGCAACTTGAGTCTCCCTGACTTGGGTCAGCTTGGGTTGGGGGCCCCAAGGAGGACTCAGCCAGCCTTCCAAAAGCCAGTTAAGGCATTGGGATTTCACTCTTCCTCCGCCAAGCTGTGGTGGGTTGTTAGGTTGTTTGGGCCAAGACCCTGTGGCCAGAGGGCAGTTTCCTCATCCTAAATTGCTTCATACCATCCTGTTTTCACACACAAAAAAGAAATCTTACCCAGAGGGAGTGAGAAAGGAAAAATCTTGGACTCTGAAATACCCAGAAGAAAGCTAAAGTGAGCAGGTTTCGAGGACCTAGCAGCTGAAGTCCATGAAACCAATATCTACTCACTGACAATGACCAAGCAGGAAACTACATACCACGCCCCCTGGGAGAGCTCCTCCTCATTCAGACACCTGGTGGTAATAGACAGTCACTTGGATCAATAGTTTCCTGAGATCAGTGTCCACATCTGAAGAAGAGGTACTTAGAACTCAAGAAACATCTCCAAGCCCAGGGTTTCTGAGACCTCGTGGGCAGGGGCAGGAGGGACTTCCTGAAAGGAGACATGTGCCTGTGCCCTCCCTTCTCCAGCCCTGCTCTGGGAGTCACTGGCGCCCTTCCCCTGCAGATCCTGACCCACTCAGGCCTAGAGTCTATCCAGATAGAGTAGGAAACCCAGCAGAACCTCAGTCCTCCTACTAGGTGGAGCCTGGAAGTTCAGGTACCTTTTTCCAGTTCCAGAGTAACTAGGGCTGACTAAGGACATCCGCCTCATTCCCAGTAAGTAGCCAGAGAAGCTTACTTCGTCAGGGGGTGGGGAGAATGGTTGGGCTTCTCTGAGGAGATGGTGATGAAGCTGAGAGGACTGGGCGGCGCGGGGGTGGGGGGTGGGAGGGAGGTGAATCTGGATTAGCCAGTAGAGGGAGAGCAGATAACTCCCCATGGAGAGGGCACAGCACACCCAGGACCTTGGGTTGGGAAGACTCGTGACTTATCTGAAGACCTGTAAGGAAGCCAGAGACTGAGGGAAGATGGATGTATTTAGAGACCCAAGTAGTGCCAAAAACTGGGTGCTAGATGCGGCCTGTCAGGCACAGGGGCACATGATGGACGTGATCTTCCATGGAATCATGCAGCTGTTAAGGGCGAGATGATCCCATTTGCACTTTAAAAGTCCTTTAGCTTCTGGGTGGTGAGAAAATTGGAGAGGAGGATGTGGGGAGAAGAGCTAGGACGTGCTGCGGTCTGGGTGAGAGATGGTGGTGGTGGTGGCAGTGGAGAGGGGTGAACGGGAGCAGGAGTAAGGTCTGCTTAGGAAGTGGGATGGAGAGGACTTGGTGGCTCGTTGGCTGTTTGTAGTGACATGCAGCGAGATGTCAAGGCAAGCAGGCTTCACGCTGGTGCCACTCACAGTGATTAAACATGCGGAAGAAAGCGGAAGGCAAGAATCAAGGCAAAAGACAAATGGCAAACCCTATGTACCAAACAAGAAAGAGACTAACTTCTGACTGAGAAATGGTGAAAGGACAGTGACCTTCAAGTTCCTAAAACAAGTAGTGCAAATGGCCATGAAACAGAAAAAGATATTCAACTGATATCGAAAACATGGAGATTAAAATATCTAGGCTCCATTTACCCATCACATTGGCAAAGGGAAGAAGAAGGAGAAGGAGAAGGAGAAGGAGGAGGAGGAGGAGGAGGAAGAGGAGAAGGAGAAGGAGAAGGAGGAGGAGGAGGAGGAGGAGGAGGAGGAGGAGGAGGAAGAAGAAAAGAAGAAGAAGAAGAAGAAGAAGAAGAAGAAGAAGAAGAAGAAGAAGAAGAAGAAGAAGAAGAAGAAGAAGTCAGCCCGCTAACGCCTCATATTGATGAGAGCATGAGGAATTGGCATGTCAATATATTGCTGGTGGAAATATAAAGTGATGCAGTATTTTGTGGGAGGCAGTTAATAATTTTTTAAATGTTAAGCTGTATTATATATGCACAAATATTAGGGTTTCTTTACTGCTAGAGAAAAATTGGAAACAACCTATATGTCTATCAGTAGGGGATTAATTGTGTATCTATGTAACCACTTAAAAACAGATTAAAATTAGTGTGTATAGTATGATCCCATTTGGTAAAGTATCTGGATGTGTTGTTTGTGAATGTCTGTGTGGGGGTTATTTATCCTAGGAGGTTTAGAAGGAAATATATCTAAAATCATATTGTGAGTGATTAAATACATTTATTGTGTTTAATGTACTTGGGTAAGATGAAAAGATAATATTTCAAAAGAAGAGAAGACAATAACTGCAATATAACAGAAACTGTGATTAAAGTGTTATCAAAGGGTCAGGCTGGTGTGCTCAGTGGATTGGGCATCCTCCCATGCACCAAGAGGTCACCAGTTCAATTCCCAGTCAGGGCACAGGCCCGGATACCAAGCTCAATCCTCAGTATGGGGTGTGCATGAGGCAGCCAATCAATGTTTCTCTCTCATTGATGTTTCTGTCTCTCTCTGCCTCTCCCTTCCTTTCTCTCTAAAAAAAGAAAACATAAACAAACAAATAACAAAAAAATATTAAAAAATAAAAATGTTACTGAACAGAACACAGGGGTGGGAGTGACAAACGCTAACTCGGGTGGCTGGAGAAGGCTTTCTGGAAGAGGTGTCATTGGATGGAGTATGAATAATCAGTTATGTTTGTTTGGTTTTTCTGTTTCTGCACATATTCAAGGAGACATGGGGAACTTGACAAAGGCAAAGCCTGAGCCAATTCTGCAGACCATTCCCTGTGTTTGCTCTCTGGTCATAAAAATGCCTGCCAATTAATTTTAAACCAGATGATAGGATGTGGAAGCTTAGAGCTCTAGAAAGACACCAGCAGCTTCGGCCAGTGTGCCATGAAGTCACTTTGCCACTTCCCCCTAGGCCCCTGACCCAGTTGGGCTTTTATCCTCATTGGCAGTGGCAGTGGCATTCCTGGACACTCTGCTATCAGCCCTTTCGATTTCCTGGGTTACTATTTTGGATCTTTGACTAAAGAATCACTTTCACTTCACATTTTCTAAACTTGGTTTTCGAAATTATGCAGCTTCTTACCAAAGTGCCCTTTTGGGAACTTAAATATGCATTGATACGATCTACGTACTTACTGTGTGGAAAACCCGGTGACCCGACAGAACAGAATGACCTGCCTGGATTGGGAAAAGGAGCTTAATTGGTGGCCTGATGCCACAGAATTGCAAATTTGGGGTTTGATGAGGACCGGAAGGGAAACTGAATACACTCTCAGAGCACAGGGTCAGGTGTGGGCTAGGGGGCCCACGTCCCAGTGCCTTCGGTTATTAGCGGTGTAACCTCAGGCAACTTGCTGGACATATAGTAAGTGTTAGTGACGTTGCTGTTTCAGCTCTGAGAGGTGACTTTGGCTCTAAGGTCTGGCTGCAGCATCGTGAGGGAGCTGAGGCCATCCCTTCCAAGAGAAAGTAGGCACCACGGGAGCAGGGTGGTACAGGGCTGAGCCTTACATTTCAAAAGTTACTTATTCTAATGAGCACCAAAAATATATATGTATTCACAGCCCCCAAACCCATGACTTCATAGACAGTTTATATAGCATTGTCGTGATTAAGAGTTCCTTTAAATGTGTTAGCAGCCATTTTGAATTATGGAACCTTTCTTTGTGGAGAGGTTAGGCTGCCTTTCACTGGACCGTAGAGAGAAGCGGGGAAGGAGTAAAGAGCTTCTGGAACTTTTAAAAAATCCGTTAACAATAAAGTTAAGCAAAAAAAAAAAAAATGTGAATTGATTTGGAAAAATTAAATTACAGCAGAGGTAAGATAACAATATAGCAAAAATTGTGAAAGTGGTACCAAAACGACCGCGGCAGGCCACGGCTAGGTCGCTGAAACTCGCGGAGTGGCAGTTTTCTCGTTGGTAGGATCTCCCAGGGTGGTTATGAGGATCATGAGATAATGTCTGTAGATACTGTTGGCTCAATGGCTGTCACAGAGTAGGACTCAAATAGGTGAGTTTCCTTCCCTTTTTAAGTTAAAAGTGACCTCTCAGATTGGCCAGTGTGCTTTCCTCATTTTCCAGATGAGGTACCTGAACTCCAATGGGGGAAAGACCAGCTGAGGGCTCCTGAGGTCACGTGCTCCTCACTGGGCTCAGGTGTGCACAGTGCCTGCCAGGGACCTGAAAAGTCTTAGGGAGACTGACAAAGGCATGGGAATACAAATGAGCCAATAATGCAGGCCACAGTGATGGGAGAGCCCTGGGGCAGGGAGGGGGAATTACTTTTCAGTATAGTGCACTGTCATAGCCTCTCTCTGCAAAATGGGAAACTATATGTATGTAGAGAAGAAAAAAATTAGAAAAATACCCCAAAAAGTTAGGCATGAGTAAGTAGAGGTAGTGGCATTTTCCTCTGCTCTATTTCTCCTGGTATTTAATGGTGTTTTGCATTTTGACATCTGTGAAAAACAAAAGTAACTGCCAGAATGATTGGAAGGCTGAGTTTTCTGTATCAAGAGTTGGGCACCATCAGTGCCCTGTTTGTCATATAACTACCCATTATCATACTTCATCTCTGATTATCTCACTTCATTTTTGAAATAATTCCTCCTTGTCCCTGACCATTAGCAATTTTCCCATTTATCTGGGATCATAAGCAGTTGGTAACCAATATTAGGTATAAACTGATGATGCATCTGAGTCCAGCAGTCTGCAGGGATTCATTGTCATTGTCTTCTTGTTTTGCAGATGGAAACACTGAGACTCAGAGAGGGCTGGTGATCTCTGCAACACTCGGTCAGCAGGTAAGTGATAATGCTGAAAGTGAGCCTGACACACGATACAGGTCTCGTCTCCAATCTCTGCAGCCCGTTGTCTCAATCTTGTGACTTTTCTGATTTGTGCAATTCAAGTCAGGAAGTAAGATGAGTTGTTTTGAGGCGTTTAGGTATTATTTGCGCTTGCGGTTTCTGTTTGTTCCCACCGTCGAGTTGGAATGGTTAACAGGTGAGTCTGTGAAGGCCTCTCAGGCATTGCCTGGATCAGATGGGATCTGTCCCTGAGAATGGAAGAGCTCATTCGAACCTGGCCCATGTGCCTAGTGTGACATCATTGAACCTTTAATAGACCCAACTGGTTTGTCTAAAACAAAAAGCCCTGGACTAGGGGGTCAGGAGACCTGGGTTCCAGTCCCACCATAAGCTGCTCTGTGACCTTGAACAAGCCACTTAACTCGTGGTGTCCCTTGCTTTTCATTCTTTCTTTTAAACTTTCCCCTCAGAATATCCGGTGCCAGACTCTGTGCTGGGCATGGGGGATAACAAGATACATACTACACAGGCTTTGCCCTTGAGGCACGCATTGCCCAATTGATGAGCTCTTCCATTTCTTCATTACTGTCTCATCGTGAGAATTGCTAGCATCTGCTTTGATGTTTACAATCAGTAGAACATTTTGCCATCTTCCCTGAAACTCTGTAAGTGAAAGAAAAAGTTATTGCCATTTTGCAGAGGAGAAAATTATGGCTTAGAGAGTTGGCCAAGGCCACATAGTGAATAAGGGTTAGCATTGACCTTGACATCCAGAGCATTTGTTTCTGCCAAAAGCCACTGCTTCACCTGATGGCTTGAGCACTTGAGCAGACATTTTAGTAACTCTGCCTCTCAGCAGGTGGTCAATGTTGGGGTGATCAGCACCAAGAAGGCCCCCATGCCAGTGGAGGAATTCTTTTCTGCGAGGGGTACTCACCGGTGTGTGGTGGGTTAGTCCAGAAAGCAATGTCTTCTCTGCCTGAGAGTGAAGACAGCCTTGGGCCCTGGGTAAGCTGATAACCAGAGGGAAACATGCAGGGGTCCCAGGGCCAGGACCACTCCCCCCGCCCCCCAGGAGCTGGGATGCAGCATATCAGAGAGAATCTGCCTGGGGCCTGGATGCACACCCCCTTCTGCAATGACCCTACTGCTCTGCTGTGTCCCACCAAAGCTGAATGATCCCCGTAGCTTCTGCTGGGGCAGAGTTGCCTGGCCTCAGGCAAGACGCAGAGAATGATCTGGATCAGAGGCTGCACTGTTTGTTTGTGGAGATGACAAGTGCTTGAGCAGGAAGCTCTGGGGCTCCCCCAGAGTCTGGGACTTCAAAGGGTGCTGAACAATGTCAGGGACGAGGCCTGCTTTTCCTTCCCAGTATGTCTGTATGGCATGGATTGTGGCCATCCGTGATGATGTACCCCCATGCGTGTCATGTGTGGGATGTGTAGGATTTGTGGGGAATATGTGTGTGCATGTGCGGTGTGTGTGGGAAGGGTGTGCATGTATGTGTGCATGTGTGTATTTAATCTCTAGGAAGCAATTCTTATAAAAAATTCAATTCTTATGAAAACACGGTGTAATTTTTCAACAGGACCCAGAAATGGGCTTTTAATAAGCATCATTAAACTCTTTGATTACAAAGGGAAGCCAGCCATTCTTTCATCCCGGCTTGGATCACACAGTTCTCCCTTGCCCTGTTCTGTGGGGTCAGATATAAACTCCTACTATTCGTATTGGTCTCTCCCAAGCCCTTTCTCCCCCTTTCCTGCCCTCCCCAGCCCCGGCCCCCATACGGGGCTTGTCTGATCTCGCCGCTCAGACCTGCACACAGACAGGGCTGGTGTCAGCACTGACAAATGATAGCTGCGGGCGTGCCTGGAGTCTGAGTGCCCTGTGTCTGCTGTTGTCCCAGCAGGAAACTTTAGGGTCTTTGTTCGGGAGGTGCTCCGAGTTGAGAGATCCGGGGCTCCTTCCTTTCCCCGAGGGTCACTTACCACCACCGCCACCCCGCAGGGCTGTGTGTGTGTGCAAACCCTTTCCTTTATGGATTGGGTTTCCCCTTGTCCGACAAGAGAGGAGGCGAGGCCCTGCTGAAAGGCAGGTTTCACTCTAGACTGAAAGCATCCCTTCAGGTCTCCTAAGGAAGCCGGTTCCCAGAGCGATTATCTTTCCTGAGCCCAGAGTGCAGTGAAAGGAAGCTAGGCGGGCTTAGCAACAGGCTTAGCAGGCGGTGCTACAAGAATGTTCCTTCGTGTAAGCAGGTCTGGGTTTGTGCAGTTTGGTTCTTCTCTGTGCACTGGCTCAGTTCTGGGCTGGTATGTTCTCATTTGCATGGCTCCTTCTCAGAGGTCCTGCATTCCTGAGGAGTGGAGTTCTGCCTGCCTCGCCCCTGTGCACCCCAGCACGGGTGTCCGGGAAACGGGGCACAGAGCTGAGTGTGCAGGAGGGCAGCCAGTGTTGGTGGTCTACACAGAAGCCGCTGACTCCAGGCAGCAGGTTGCCCAGGTGTGGTACCCATGCTGTGTATCATATAACAGTTCTGCAGTTAAGTCCTAGCCTGGCCTCTTAGTGCACCATACAACTCAGTTTCTCTGTGCCTTGGCCCTGGAGGGCCTGCCCTATTTGGAACACTCTGCCTAGATCTTGCCAGCAACTCCAGGGCAGTGGCTGGCCCATTCTCCGCAGCTCCAGTCATTGGCTCAGAACTGGCGACAAACCAGATAATCCACTAAACATCACAGTCCTGCCACACATCCCCAGTGGACATGCTCCCTTGACCTTGAGACCTATCCAGACAGACTGTCCAGGGCTGAGAACAAGAGCCATCAGCATCAGTTTTCCAAACATCCTTAGTCACAGCTTTAAAAGACATGTATTAAGCCCTACTATGTGCAAGGCACTGTGGTAACTTCTTAGACATATTTTTCTAATTTTCATAGGCATTTTCCAGATGATATAGCTAAGTTTCAGAGAAGTCATCATGCCCCAGAATACATAAATAGTTCGTGAAAATGCCTGGATTTGAACCCGGTGTCTGGACTAGAAGCTTATAGCTTATGCTCTCCACCTCAATGAAGCATGTACCACACAGTGGATGGCAAAAAAAAAAAAAAAAAAAAAAAATTAAGAGAGATGGTTGTCACTTAACAGCAATAGTTCTTTTAAAGATAATCTATAATAATAAAAGCATAATATGCTAATTAGACCGGACGTCCTTCCAGACAACCTTCCGGACAAAGCCAGGGCTGTGAGGGCTGAGGCAAGCCACCGCAGCTGTGAGGGCCGAGCCCCTTGCACGAATTTTGTGCATCAGGCCTCTAGTCATTAATAAAGCACTTACCATATGGCAGTGGTTCTCAACCTTTCTAATGCCGCGACCCTTTAATACAGTTCCTCATGTTGTGGTGACCCCCAACCATAAAATTATTTTCGTTGTTACTTCATAACTGTAATGTTGCTACTGTTATGAATCATAATGTAAATATCTGTGTTTTCCGATGGTCTTAGGTGACCCTGCTAGCGGTTCTCAACCTGTGGATCGCGATCCACAGGTTGAGAAATGCTGCTGTAGAGCCTAAGACCATCGGAAAACACAGATATTTACATTATGATTCATAACAGTAGCAACATTACAGTTATGAAGTAACAACGAAAATAATATTATGGTTGGGGGTCACCACAACATGAGGAACTGTATTAAAGGGTCGTGGCATTAGAAAGGTTGAGAACCACTGCCATATGGCATCCTAATTGTCAGTTCTTCTGTGATCCTCTCCCACTGGATGGTGAGGTTCTTGAGGCAGAAACTGGAAGCCCCAGTTCCTTGCAGGGTGCAGGGTTTATAGCAACTGGTCAATAAATGTCTGAATGATTAACAATACAGGGGTGGGCAAAGTAGGTTTATAGTTGTTCATATGGAAGATAATCCAACAGTCCTATATAATAAAAGCCTAATATGCAAATTGTTCGACCGGGAGTTCAACTGGGAGTTTGACTGGGAGTTTGACCGCTTGCTCTGATGTGCGCTGACCACCAGGGGGCAGCACAGAACAGTGCGGGTGTTGGTGACATGGCACTGGCAACGGGTGGCAGTGAAGGCACTACTGGCCCTGATGGGCCCTGACGAGAGCCGGACCATGGCGGGATGGTGGAGCAGGTGAGCTGGTGGCTCCAGGCCAAGGCAGGTGCGAGTGGGGGCCCCGATCACCCCACTGATCCCCCCACAGATGGCAACCAGTGGCGACGGTGGGAGTGGGGCTGCCGCTGGGCTCCCAGGCACTGAGGGAGCTGGGGGGGGGGGGGGACGGGGCCCAGCCCTGATCGATTGCCTCATAGGCGGGATGGTGGAGCAGGTGATGGGGCAGCACCAGGCCATGGTGAGGTGCCAGGCAGGGCTGCAGGGCTGCAGGGCTGGGGGCATGAGCTGGGGCTGTGAGCCTGGGAGTGTGAGCTGTGGCCCGATCCCCACAGGCCACCCTGAGGGACCCCACCCGTGCACGAATTTGTGCACTGGACCTCTAGTGAATAAATAATAATACAAGACTAATCTCTGTGTTTTGTGTACTCACAATTGTAAACCTACCTCTGCTCAGCCCTGTATGTGTTATTTTAAGTCGTTAATCCTGTAATATAGATACTATTGTAACCATTTTACACCAAAGAAAATAGAGGCTTGAAGAGTTTTGAGTAACTTGCCAGGGTACCTCGCTGGTAAGTGACAGAACCGGGAATGGAATCCGGGGTGACTGATAGGAGAGTTCGGTATTCAACTGCGATGTCCTGCTCCATCCAGAGGCACTGGCCTCCCCCATGGTCATAGCCTCAGTGATGCCAACATCCTCCAGTGAACGCCTATCACTCAAATCCAGTGCCTGCTTACCCAGGGCTGTGTAAGGTTTCCATCCAGAAGGAATGGAGCTAGAGAAGGCTGGGATGTCATAGCCATGCATGAAAGGCAGTAGGAAGAGTCACTAATGGAATTAACAAGAAAAGGGGCCCAGCCAGTGTGGTCAGTGGTTGAGCGTTCACCTATGAACCAGGAGGTCACCAGTTTGATTCCCATCAGGGCACATGCTCTCCATCCCCAATAGGGGGCATGCAGGAGGCAGCCGATCAGTGATGTTTCTCTCTCATCTATGTTTCTACATTTCTGGAGAGGTGACTCAATTTATAAGACACAAGCGGGGCAAAGTCAAGATCAAGAGGGACAATCTTTTGAGCTCTGTGGATAGCAGTGGTGAAGTGCTTCCATGGTGTTTTCTGGGGGTATTTCTCAGGCTTGGCAAGTATGCTACCACTGGCTGATTGGCGGGTGAGGCCAGGGGAAAGTCTCAAGGGAGGGCCTTTCCTTCTAGTACCTCCCACAAGACCTCATGGACCAGCGACGGGTTTCATCATGTGGCGCTTCACCTTATGCAAGACGAAGAAACGGTGCTCCATCCAGCCTCGTTGCCACAGGATAACTGACTCCTTGTGACTTTGTCCAAATTGTAGCAGGAGCACGTGCTTCTAGTGAACGTTAAGCAACAGGGAGGCAGATGTGAACTGGGAGAGAGAGGGGCTTGGAGCGGCTGTGGGCTGCCTGGGCAGAGCTAGAATTCCCACCGCTGACTCCTGCTGGGGCTGGGACTGGGCCTGGGGCTCACTTCGTGTGGGTGCGGGCTGCATTCTAAATTCCGGGGACTCCAGTAAGGAGCGCCGGTGCCCTCATCTAAACGCCAGGACAGAAACAACTGCTTTCAGAGACCAGAAATGAACTCTCCTTACCCAAGGGAAAACTACACAGAATGAGGCCATGTGACGTGTCAGTTAGAACGTTCCTGGATATGTCTTGGGGAGGGGTGGGGGGGAGGGTGTCTTGGAGCTTTGCTCTTCTAGAGACTGGCCCTGTGCATCCCAAAGGGAGTGGCAATCCTGGGCCTTGAGGCTGGACCTTGAAGGCACTTGCACTTTCCCTCACAGCAACGGTTTTAAACTGCTCTGTGGAGCCCTGGCGGTTTATTGGAATTCTCTCGGGCTTCCTTTGGAGACAGGCAGACAGTCCTCTGTTGCTCTCCGGCCCCCACCTTACTGATCCTCTTCTCTCCTTGTTGCCGAGTCTGATGTTTGGCGGAGACATGCTCCGATAGTCATGCTGATGGTTTAAAGCCAACATCTGGCCCCAGCCAGTTTGGCTCAGTAGATAGAGCATTGGCCTGTGGATTGAAGGGTTTCGGGTTTGATGACAGTCAAGGGCATGTACCTGGGTTTCAGGCTTGATTCCAGGCCCCGGTTGGGGCACATGCAGGAGGCAACCAATCGATGTGTCTCTCTCATACCCATGTTTCTCTCTCTGTGTCTCTTCCCCCACCTACCACTAAAAATCAATGGAAAAATAATCTTGGGTGAGGATTCACACACAAAAAGAAATAGGAAAAAAAAAAAATAAAGCCAACATCTGTTCTCATTGGCCATTGTGTCTGTTCTGATTGGTTGCTGCCTGTGCCATATCAAGTGTGAGATATTTTGAATTTAACTCCTGCTTGCAAGCCTTCTTTTGCCCAGAGCCTGAAGCCACTGCCCTGTGCCTCCTGCATCTAAACACAGGCACACCCCTCGAGCAGCCTGCAGACCACTGCTGCACTGACCTAAAATGGTCCTGCTGTTTTTGAAAAGTGCTGGCTGTGCTTCTTCATCTCTCCTAGGGCTGCAGAGTCACCCGAATGTCACCAGCCCACGTGGCCACATGGGGCTTGGTGCTGTGTCTGTCCTTCCCACCGCCACCAGAGTGGAAGTCCTGGTTGTGCTGAGGTGGCAGACCGGGGAGCAGGGTTGGTGTTCTCTGCTGCATCCCCTGGCATGTCTCCTTAGCAAGCAGGGGGCATGCTTTATTGCCTGCCTGTGGACATGACTCCTAGGTTCTCTCAGCTGTGCTTTTATGAGCAAGCTATGCTCAGAATGAGCAGGTGAGCCAGCCTCTCTGGCAGGATTCCTAATGGGCATTTCTGTGTTTTTGCTTCCCCCTTTCTTAAAAAAAAATAAAAATTTAAAAAAGCAATGGCAAAAGTCATATAAAGGAAAGTGCATGCCCTAGGGACTCATGCAGACCAGGGTTTATATGCAGGCTCTGTGCTAGCTGTTTGACCTTGGGGAAATGGCTCAATCTTCTGGCCTCAGTTTCCTTGTTTGAAAGATGGGAATGATGACAAAAATGACAACTAACATCTACCACGTGCCTGCCAGAATTTTAAACATTTACGTGACAAGCCAGAGGTAGATTATATTATTCTCTCCTCATCTTACAGATGTAGAAATGGAGGACCAGAGTGACTTTTCCAAGGTCACACAGCTAAATGGCAGAGCTGCACTGAAATACAGGCAGTCTGGCTGCAGAGTCCGTTCTCCAGACCTCAGTGCTTCCCTCGCTCTGTCTCAAGACCGTGTCAGACTAATTTCCAAGCAACGGGTCTGGAATGGAGGGTGCTCTTCCTACAAGCGAATTCTCTTCTGTGTCTGACAGAACGAGAACAAATCTTTTCATACACTGAGTACTTCTATACACTGGGTACTACACTGTGTGCTTCGCATTCATTATCGAGTTCAGATGTCTCAGGTTTCCCTTTTTAATACTGTTCCCGTTGTACAAATGAGGGGACAACAGAATGAGTAGCCCTTGTGAGGTAGTGCGCTCCCCATCAAGGGAGCGGTTCACACAGGAGCAAGAGGGCCACTTGACAGGGCTGTGGTGGGGATTCTGACATTGGACTGCGGCATCATCTATTCGATTCCATGATGCTTTTCAGTGCTTGGTCTGGGATGTGAGCAGTTCCCATGATTTTGTGGAAGTGGAACGGGTTGCCTGGGCTAATTCCAGTGTTTCAATGTCCTCTAGAAAGCATGCAGTGACCCTGAGGGAGCAGCAGAGAGCAACTAAATATATTCTGCCTGTGACTGGAATCTATACAATTGGGAGTCAAGAAACCCAGGTTAAAAGAAAAAAAGAAAAAGGAAGAAAGAAAGAAAGAAAGAGAGAGAGAGAGAGAGAGAGAGAGAGAGAGAGAGAGAGAGAGAGAGAGGAAAGGAAGGAAGGAAGGAAGGAAGGAAGGAAGGAAGGAAGGAAGGAAGGAAGGAAGGAAGAAAGGAAGGAAGGAAGGAAGGAACCAAAGTTCTAGTCTAGATTCTATAACTAGTTGGAAAATCATTTAGCCTCTTTGTACCTTTTGTTCAAAAGAAATAATAACTTTAAAGAGCTGCTGTGTCTATAAACTAATACATCTAAGTTGAAAGCATCCTGCCAATGAGCATCATTAGCATATATTGTTCCTCCTCCTGGTGACACCTTCAATCTCTAATAATTTCAAAAATGAGTCAGGAACAAATGCTGTATCTTCCCGGAGTAGATGGGCGGAGGAGGAAAGACTGAAAATGAGAGGAATAGAGTCAACCCATCGTTTTTATATTAGAGAGCCTCCAAGCCTAAAGCAGAAATTGACCTCTACACAGGCAAGAGAAGAAAGAAAAAGAACATATATTTGAGTTTCCTAGCAAACAAGGGGAAAGGGAAAGCTGATGATCACATGTTGTTCTTATTGGTTAATGTCAAGTCTTTGTTGAAGAGTAACTAAACACAGATGACAAGCTGTACGCTAGGCATCGAGCGGTATACCTTGTGAAGGACTGGCAAATACATGATGTATTAGCTTGTGTTCTGGGGACCAGACTCTAGGACAGGGATCTGCATGCAGGAAGTTTATTGGATTTGCCCTCAGGGTCAACACCTGTAGAGGAGTAAGGAAAGTAAAATTGTATCAAAGGAGGAGTTTGGCTACAATGCAGCCACAAACAAGGCATCAACTGATCCCAAAGGGAGGTTTGGAGCTGGCATGGCCCTTCAGAGATCCTGCCCTGAGTCCAGGGAAGCTGAGTTCTCTGCCCTCTGCAGCAACAGCTGTGGACTGCCCCAAGCAAGGCAGCCTTCTTGGGCTGAGGGCCATTCCTGGAGAAGGACTCAATTAGGAACTGTCAGCAGCCAATGGCAACAGTCCCAACCGCTGGAGAAAGGGTGCCAGGGTGCCAGAGGGCTGATCTGGACACATGGAAAGCAGGCTGCCATTTCTTCCTTACATCCCACTGCAGATGCCACTAATGGAAGCACTTCTCTTGGGCACTGTGTTCGGGTGAGGTTCAGAATGTTTTCAAATGCAGTGCCCCAGATAAGCGTGATCAGTGTGTGGGAATGGACATGTGAGAAGGAACCCACTGGCTCCTTTTGGCCTGTACATCTGCAGGAGACGTTACTGGTGGAGTGAGAGTAAGTCTCCAATGTTACGATTGCTCTTTCAGGACTGAGTAGCTGGCAGATCTTAGACAATTTCCCTGTCATGTCCAGTGGAAAAAGGGATTTTCTTATATTTTTTCCTTATTATTCCCTCTGCCCCATTCCATTTGGGCTCTGAATTGTTTTTCTTTTACCCTACAAAATCAGTTTTCCCCATGACTAATTTCTGCCCCCCTCCCCCGTCTCCCAACCATAAACTTGCCCATCATTTCACCCAGTCATTTTAACCATCTGCCCCCCTCGGACATCTCTCCCTCACCCAGTTTCACAGTACCTATCACCTTCCAAACCTGTCCATCCGATTAGCCCCTGGCTTTCATAACAACAATAAATGGCATCCATGCTCAGCCAGTGAAGAAATGGGAGCTCAGAGAGGTTATGATGCTTTCTGAAAATGAGACATCTACCAAGAGACAGGTCCAGGCTTTATCTTAGATCCCTTAGCTCCCAAAGTCTGTATTCCTTCTTCCAGATCTTTGAAATACTTGTGGTGATTTCTTGATGACTCTACATTCTACTTCCATCTTCTCTGGCTGAGAACTCTACAGACTTCAGTTGTTAATCCCACAGGTCATTATGAATGGCTGCCAAGTGTTGGGAGCCACCCTGCCCCCTTCCTTTTTCCTTGAACAGGGTAATTGCAGAGTGCTGGGTGCAGCCAGGTTCTGGGGCCTACCAGCTATCCATTCATTTAATGCCAGAGAGGCTCCATTGGTGAGGAGCCTTTGGGATCACAAACTCACTCTCAGAGTCGATGGGATAAGGCTGACACTGGAGCCAACTAATGGACTTGTTGTGGCTCATGATGAATGAGACTCGATCAGACTACCTGGCCAGCTGCCAAAAGTCTGGCAACATCACTGGGGACCCACCTGGTCCTTTATGCCAAATGCTTGTGCTCTGTTCTGTCATCCTTTTTCTTTAAGGAAGATGCATTTGGTAAAGGGAGGTCTTTTGCTTTTAGCTGGGAGTCAGTTCCATCAAAACCAAAGGGCAGCCCTGGCCAATTTTGCTTAGTGGTCAGAGCATTGTCCTGGCACGAATGGGTCCTGAGTTCCATTGTGGGTCAAGGGCACGTACCTGGGTTGCAGTTTTGATCCCCTGCCCTGGTCAGGGTGCATGCGGGAAACTACCAATGGATGTCTCTCTCTCACATCGATGTTTCTATCTCTCTCTTCTCTCTCTCTCCCTCTCTCCTTCCCTCCCACTGTCTCTCTCTGAAAATAAAAAT
Source organism: Eptesicus fuscus (assembly GCF_027574615.1). Classification (NCBI taxonomy): domain Eukaryota; kingdom Metazoa; phylum Chordata; class Mammalia; order Chiroptera; family Vespertilionidae; genus Eptesicus; species Eptesicus fuscus. The sequence continues at coordinate 36,265,270 of NC_072485.1, forward strand.
CAATGGAAAAATATTTTTGAGTGAGGATTAACAACAAACAAACAAAAAACACATCAAGGGTCAGGTAGGCTATTGTTAAAGACTCCTGTGGAGGCACCTATTCTGTGCTGGATAGGAAGCTAAGCTGGATAGGAAGCTAAGCTGGATAGGAAGCTAAGCCCATAGGAATGGATCAATAACACCAGGGTCCCACTCGCTCCCCTAGAGATATGAGCTGGTGGTTGTTTAGTGTTGTGTAAATGGAAGACAGGGTTCCGCAGTCTACAGAAGCTGGGAGGCTTCTGAACTCTTACAACTGGTTGGCTCTGTCCTTTGGCCTTGAGACTGTGACTTCTTTGCACAGAGAGTAACTTAGAATCCTCATGGTGAGTGAAAAGAGAGGCTGAGTGAGTCCTCACTCCTCTCTCTAACACAGATTCTCTGTGTGACCCAGTCAGAGCACTGAGCCTCTCTGGTCCTCAGTGTCGATATAGAGAATGGTCACTGTAATGCCCCATGCGCCTGCGACTGGGAAAGCACCTTGTATAATGACCTGCACACAGTAGGCACTCTGTAAATGATACCATGTTTTGCATCCCCACCCCCAACTCATTACTTAGTGAGATCAGTGGAGATGTATTTACTAGACATTGGTGACCTACAGAACATGGATATGTCCCCAAGAAATGCAGTAAATCTTTTGTGGGATCATCCAGGGCTGAGTGGGTTCTAGGCTCTCCATCCACATGCCTCCTCACTGTACCCCACGGGGGGCAGGTTACATACTCAGGACCTCCTACCAGCCCCGACTTGGAGAAGACCCCTGCTTGTTTTCTAATTCTTTAACCTCCACCCCATTTTCCTTCCTAGTAGGATGACGCCTCTGGTTGCTCTAAAGAAGAGGTGGCTAGGGCAATGTGAAAAGGGTCCCACCCCGTGAACTGGCTTCATGAAAACAGAACACTCTCTTGACCCCCAAGCCTCAGTGATCTCCCTTATAAAGCAAAGTGGTAATACTCTCCTTGCTGGCACTCAGATTGCCTGTGGTTGCACACATGAGAGCATGCTATAGGACAAACGTGATTTGTGATGATGGATTCTTTCTTCTGTGAGTTTTCATTTCCTGGACTGGCCCCCTCACCAACAGCTCTCAACATGAATTCCAAATATATTTGGTTTGTGAAGTAGCCTGTGGATGTCTCTGCTATGAGCTTTCCCCATGAACTTGTTTTAGAAATTGATGTATCTGTCTTCTTCACTGAACTCCAAGATTTTTAAGAACAAAGTCCCACCCGTCTTCATTCCTCTGTATGCCCACTGTGTCACAGGTGCTCCATCATTGTTTGAATAAATAAAGGAGGACACAAGGACAAGAACACCATGGGCACCTGCTTTTATCTGCTCTGGGAATGTGGGTCCTCATAGTATCCCCCCACAGTCCCAGGAGGTCGATAGTATTCCCACTCCCAAGAAAAGTTCATCAAGGCCCAGAGAGGTAAAGCCACCTACTCAAGGGCACACAGTGAGTCACTACCAGAGGAAGGGACAACACCTCAGAGCATTAGACTCCAAAGCTACTGCTCATCTACTGTATCTCCTTCTCTTTTTTTCACATTTTATTGCACAAACAACAATAATGGAAAAAATACAATCAACTTCCATCTCACCACTTCTAGCAAGTCAGCTGTTTCCATTCTTCCACATTCCCTAGACTCCTTCTGCATGTTTTTATAACAGCATTACTGAGGTATACTAGTAGCTCACATGCCATAAAATGGACCCTTTTTAAAATTGTACAATTCAGTGTTTTTTAGTATGTGCAGAGCTGTGCAACCATTACCACTATCTAATTTTAGAGCATTTCATTACCCCAGAAAGAAACTCCATACTCATTAGCAGTCACCCCCACCCCCAATCCATTTCCTACTCTCCCCAGCCCCTGACAGCCACTAATCTACTTTCTCTCTCTATGGATTTGCCTATTCTAGAACTTTTCTATAAATAGATCATATACTATGTTGCCTTTGTGTCTGATTTCTTGCATTTAGTATAATATTATAAAGATTTACCCATGTTGTAGTACGCATCAATTCTTCATTCCTTTTTATGGCTGAATAACACACACACACACACACACACACACACACACACACACATTTTGTTTATACATTTGTCAGTTGATGGATATTTGGGTTATTTATATTTTTAACTATTATGAATAATGCTACTATGAATATTGTATACAAGTTTTTGTGTGGACATATATTTTTAGTTCTTTTGAGTATATACTTAGGAGTGATGTTGCTAGGTCACATGATGACTCTGTGGTTAACATTTTCAGGAACTGCTGGTCTGTTTTCAAAAGTAGTTGTACCATTTTGCAATCCTACTAGCCAATATATGAAGTTTCCAATTTTTTTACATCCTTTCCAACAGGTTTTACTGTCTCTCTTATATATTAACCATCCTTGTGGCTGTGAGTGGCATCTCATTGTGGCTTTGATTGTATTCCCCTAAGACTAATGACATTCAGCATCTTTACATGTACTTATTGCCCGTTTTTCTTTTTCCTTTGGAGAAATGTCTGTTCAAGACCTTTGCCATTTCTTAATTGGGTTTTCTTTTTATTGTTGAGTTATAAGAGTTCTCTCTCTCTCTCTCTTCTCTCTCTCTCTCTCTCTCTATATATATATATATATATATGTGTATGTGTGTGTGTGTGTGTGTGTGTGTGTGTGTATAACATATATATCAAAATATATATTTATTTTTGAGTTATATAGTTCTCTCTATATATAATATATAGTAATATATATGTTATATATATAATATACATATTATATATATTCAAAAAATAAAATCATTATATATATGAAACATTACTGGTTTATTATATGATTTGCAACTATTTTCTCCCAATCTATGAATTGCCTTTTCACTGTCTTGATAATGTTCTTTGAAGCATAAAAGTATTTCATTTTGATGATGTCCAATTGATCTTATTTTTTGTTTTTGCTTTTGTTACTTGCGCTTTGGGTATTGAATCGAAGAAACCATTGCTTAATTCAAAATCATAAAGACTTACTTCTATGTTTTCTTCTAAGAGTTTTATAGTATCAGTTCTTACATGCAAATTTATGATTCACTTTAAGTTAATCTTCATATCTTGTGTGAGGTGCCGGGGGCGGGCAACTTCATTCTTTTGCATGTGTACATCCAGTTGTCTCTGCACTATTTGTTAAAAAGGCTATTATTTCCCCATCAAATTGTCTTGGCACTTTTCAAAAATCAGTTGATCAGAAATGTGAAGGTTTATTTATGGGCTCTCATTTCTATTCCATTGACCTATATGTCTGTCCTGATGCCAGTATCACACTGTCTTGACTACTGTAGCTTCAGAGTATGTTTTGAAATTGGGAAGTGTGGGTCATCCAACTTTATGTTTTTTGGTGTTTTTTTTTTCAAGATTGTTTTGTGTATTTTGTGTCTATTGTATTTGTATATGAATTTTAGGATCTACTTATTAATTTCTTTTTAAAAACCCAGCAGGGATTTTGATAGAGAATGGATTGAATCTATAAATCAATTTGGGAATAGCCATCTAAACAATCTTCCAATCTGTAGATGTAGATATCTTTATATAGTGTTTTATGGTATTCAATATTATACATATAGCATACAATGAATCTTGCTCTTGTAAATAAGTTTTATACTCCTTTTAAAATTTATTCCTAAATATTGTATTCTTTTGGATGCTATTGTAACTAGAATTGTTTTTTCATTTCATTTTTTTGATGACTCATTGCTAGTATATAGAAAACAATGATTTTTGTACATTGATCTTGTATCCTGCAACCTTGCTGAACTGGTTTCTTTAGACAAGATCTTGTCAGCTATGAGTAGAGATAGTTCTAATTCTTCCTTTTTGTAATATGGATGCTTCCCTTCCCCCTTTTTTCTTGTCTAATTTCCCTGTTCGAACCTCCGGTACAATGTTCAATAGAAGTGGTAAGGGCAGATCTGGTTTCCAAGCTTTCAGTCTTTCACCACAAACTATAGAGTTAGCTGTGGGCTTTTCAAAGATGGCCTTATGAAGTTGAGATTCTCTGTGTTCATAGTTTGTTGTATGTTTTTGTCATGAAAAGGTGTTGGGTTTTATCAAATGCTTTTCTGTGTCTATGGACAGAATCATGATGTTTTTATCCTTTATTCTCTTAATATGGTGTATTATATTGATTGGTTTTAGTGTGCTAAACCAACTTGTTTTCCTGGGCAAAACCCTACTTCATCATGGTGTATAATCCTTTTTATATTTGTTGGATTTTGTTCAATAGTATTTTAATAAACTTTTTATTTGTTTATTTATTTTTTTACCCTTATCCGAGAATACTTTTTCCACTGGTTTTTTTAGAGAGAGTGGAAGGGAGGGAGGGGGAGGGGGAGAGGGAAACTGAGATTGGGGGTGGGGGGTGGAGAGAAACATCCATGTAAGAGACACATTGCTTGGTTGACTCTCTCCCATGTATTGACCAGGGCCAGGAATCAAACCTACAACCCAGATACATGCTCTTGACGGGGAATTGAACCCATGACCCTTCAGTGTGTGGACTTATATTCTAATCATTGGGAAACATGGGCTAGGGCAAGTTCAATAATATTTGATTGAGGCTTCTTCTGTCCATACTCATAGGGGATATTGAGCTATAGTGTTGTTGTTTTTCCTTGTGGTATCTTTAACTGTTTTAGTGTCAGGGCAATGCTGGCCTCATAAAGTGAGTTGGGAAGGGTTCCCTCCTTTTTTATGTTTTGCAAGTTTGTGAAGGATTAGTGTTAGTCTTGCCTTTTTTGTTGTTGAGAACTTTAAAGTTGTGATGAGGACTAAGCTTATGACAGCTCACAGTTATGCCTTATCATGTGCTTGTATGGAATGAATTTATGAACCCAGAATCTTGACATTGGATTAAAGCCTGAAATTTTACCTATGAGTAGGATAGGGAATCTCCTGCCATTATGCCACACTTAATACCAGGAACCAGGGGTAGACAGACAGACATGGTCCTGCCTTTTTTTTTTTTTTTTTTTTCAGTTTTAAACATTTTAGCACAAATGTCTGTATCAATACTCTATTGAGCAAAACTTTCTTCTCCAAAACAGATAACAGATTGGCCTCTTGAACACATGCTGAAAAAGACCAATGCTTACTGCACATCATCCCCTGGAACTCATCCTTGTTCTCCTAATATCCACAAGTATTAATAGCTTGGCATCTGGGTTAACAAAACAGCTGAGTGTTTGTTTTTGCTTCTTTTATTACATACTAGAGGCCTGGTGCACAAGATTCGTGTACTGGGAGGGGTGGGGGGGAGTCCCTCAGCCTGGCCTGTACCCTCTCGCAGTCTGGGAGCCCTCGGAGGATGTCCTACTGCCAGCTTAGGCCCGCTCCCCACAGTCGGACATCCTTAGCACTGCCACAGAGGCAGGAGAGGCTCCCGCCTCTGCCACTGTGCTCACCAGCCAGTCAGCCATGAGCCCAGCTTGAGCAGTGCTCCCCTGTGGGAGCACACTGACCACCAGCGGGTAGCTCCTGCGTTGAGTGTCTGCTCCCTGGTGGTCAGTGCACATCATAGCAACCAGTTGTTATGCTGTTCAGTCAATTTGCATATTAGCATTTTATTATATAGGATAAAAATGAGGAAAGGCTGTGCTGGACTGCAAGTGCTTAGACCAAGAACCAAGATCTGAGATGGCAGCCTGAAAGGTAGCAATGTGGCTACATCACAGCCCAGATAAATATGGTGCTCAGTCTCTGAACATCCCCAAAGGACAGAGGCTTTGACCTATGATTATTCACTCATCCCTCAGTCACTTCATTAATCCATTTGGTAATGATGCATTAATCCCCTTTTTTATGCTGGGTCCTGTACTGAAGTGTCAGGTCACACAAATAGGAGTCCATCTCAGTCCTTGGCCCTGGGAGCACCCAGTCTGGTGAGGAACATCGGACTCTAAACAAACAGTTACTCTCAAGCATGATCATGGCCATACCATGGGCATAAAAGGCCACAGAAATGTGGAGGAAGAAATTTCAGGGAGGAACAGTGTCAGAGGACATGTGGTCCATATGGAAGCTTGAAAGATGCTTAAGCATGCACCTAGTGGGCCTGTGGGATGGGTTCTCCGTGCTCAGGCAGAATCAGGCGGTCATTGAGAGCAGAGTATCGGCACATTCAGAGTCATTCACAGGGGCTCAAAGGAACAGAACAGAAAGATCCCAGGAGGCTGATCTTAAAGGTCTTATGTGCTTTTGGAAGGAGTCTGAACTTTATCCTAGGACAATAAAGGTTGTAGTGACTCAGGACCTTTTCCTAAACAGCAGCCCAAGGGTACCAGAGAGGCAGCATTGAAACAAGATTTGGTAACAAAGGTCAGGTCTAGACCTTGGAGAATTGTCCCTGAATGAGATGCAGATCTCCTAGGACCTTGGCATTTGAGCATCCCCTACCTCATGGACCTTGTCTTCCCTTGGCCCTGGAAGGGTCCTCCCAGCTTACTAAAAGGTCAGGCTCAAACATAGGGACTTGTGGTATCTGATTCTCATTTCCAAGCTAGCGGATAACACGGAGGCTCAGCTGCTCATTGGTAAAATAGGAGCATGGATGCCTACTTCCTAGGGTTGTTGTGACAATGAGATGAAATTTTTGAAGGTTTTCCAGAGTCTCCTAAAAGGTTCACTAAAACCTGGACCAAAGATGTGCCCAGTCTGTTATGGAAGTAACACCATCAATGTTGGGAGCTACATAGACCAATCCACCCCCTGGCTGCTTAACCCTGGACCAATCACTTAACTCTCTGAGCCTCAGCTTCCTTGTCTGTGGAACAGAAATGAAATATCTGCCGTCTGGGGTTGCTGTGAAGGTGAATGGTCTCTGTGACATCCCCAGGCACATGAAAGGGGCTGGAAAATGGCCTTTTGGATCTGAGTGTGAACCAGGAAGCTCTGCTTTTCCACGGACCTGGGGGCTCCTGGAGGGCTGGGCGTACAGAACCTAACACCATGCTCGGCGTGTGAAGATGCTCCAATGTTTCTGCAGTTGAATTTACTTCCCCCTCTCGAATCCTTTACTCCTTCCAGGTTTCTGCCCCGTTACAAAAAGAATTGACTCTGACCTTTTAGAAATATAAATAAATCAATAAAGAAAACATGATTTTAAATCACCTCATTTTATATGTGTATTTTGCTGAGTAGGACAAGCAGGTATTCATGAATTTGGAACTTCCCCAAGGAAGCAGGCAGGGCCCACAGCTCCTGCTTCCACTGACCCAGCCTGGCTGCCCCAGTTTCTCCAGCTCAAAGCCAGAGCAGTATCTCCTGTGCATCGGGGAGTTAGAGTTTAACCTGGGAGAGATGTGTCTTTAATGCTGTTTTATATCTGGGGGCCTCCTAGAAGGGGCTTGGGGAAGGTTAAGTGGGACAAAGGCTGCAGGAGCCACATGCGGGGGGCAAGGGCGTGGAGAGAGGAGAATTATACCCTCAAATGTGTCCTGAGGGAGGGAGGGCAGGCGCTATTGCGTCAGTCCCTGGGGCAGGTTTAGTACAATCTGTGCCCCAGACTTTTTCTTCTCCAGTCTGGTTCCCATACTTGGCATCCACTGCTTCTTCTGTTCCTACCTAAAGGGGGCAGGGCTGAGCTCAGGGACTCAATAAAGCCCAGAGCAGGCCCTGGAGCTATGGTAGCCACCTTGCTGAGTCTCCTGCTGGTGTCACTTACTGGGTGCCAGGCTCTAGGACAAGTGAGACAGGGCTCCCCGCTGGAGCTGCTCACCCTGGGGAGACAGGACGTCTTTGGGGACCCTTTGGAGGCTGCAGTGACTCCGACTGGGATGCGTGGGAGGGGGAGAGGAAGATTGACAGAAGCTGCAGGAAGGGAGGGGATGTTTGATGTACATCTTGAAAGAGTTCAAGGGACAGAGAAGGAAGCAATGGGTGTTCCTGGCAGAGGAAAGTTGGCACACAGCCTCTGAGACCTGGACGGGCCTGGCATCCTGGGGAAATGAGGAGGAGTTCAAGGGCACAGGAACAGTGAGTGAGGGCAGACAGAGGGAGGTCAGAGGGATGAGAGGTGGGAAGACGGGTCCTTGGTTAGGAAGGGCCCTGTAGGCCAGGCTCTAAGGAACATGGACTTGATATTCTGGGCAGTGGAGAGGCAAGATAGAGACCAAGTAAGGTTGGCCTGAACTAGCCCTGCATTAATTCACCCAGTCATCTCTGGGGCACAGCCCAGCACTCCCACATGGCTGGACTCTGGGGATCCAGTGATTCAAAAGCAGATTGGACCCCCGAGGAAGCTAACCCTTCGTCTCCTTGCCTTCCCCCTCCCCTCAGCACCATGTCTTCTGCTGCCCCTCTGTGATATTACGCTCCCTGAGGTCCATGTTATTCATCTTCTGTCTGGATTGCTCAATCCAAGATCTTTGGGGCAGAAGATGACTAGGAAACAGCTGTGAAAATGGACCTACTGGTACTTTGGGGAGTTTCCTGAGATCATCAGAATGGAAATCCCCCAAAGCGGTGCCTCTAGCGAGGGAGCCCCTACCATGGGGAACTCTCAGCTTGGAGGGGCCACACTCCCTGGCCCTAATGCCAGCACCTACGGGCACTCAGAGGGCTGAGCCACAGGTTGTGCCTGTGTGTCTGGGGACTCTGAGGCACGTGCATCTGTGTCCCGTATGTCCGCCTTGGGCACATCTGTTTCTGGGCCCCATGCGCTCATCTGGGTCTGCACATGTTGGCACGCCTGTGCGATATCCCGTTAGGCTCCGTTTGTTTCTGTATGGGTGCAGAACCCCTGTGTCACCTCGAAAACAATCCTGCTGTTTGTGATTTCCCGGTGGTGACAGTGTCACTGCGCCCGCCTGTCACTGGGACACGTGCACACACGTACCCAGCACCACTCGGGAGCCGCGGCTCTGAGAATTCCCGAGAGAGCGCCATGGTCCAGGAAACATCTCAGAAATGAAATTTCAGGATTGGTTTAGCTTCAGTAAAATATAATAGAGATGAAGTGGCGAGGACGTGGAGACTTCCTCTGATGCCTGTTGTTGGGACGGCTCCTCCAGTGTCTGGAGTCTGGAGATTCCTTCCATGAGGCTCTCAGGACCTTGCAGGCAGGCCCTGGGCAGTGGTCCTGAGCCCTTAGTCAGAAAGCTGACAACAATGCTAGCTGCCCTCGAGGGGGGCACCTCTGTAGGTGCCAGGGAAGAATGCAGGGGGCGGTCATGAGTCCCTGTGTCTGGCCAGCCTCATTCTCCAGGTGGAGACAAGTGCGTGTAACTCCGTGTTTCTGGATGCGGTCAGCACTGACCAGACTCCTGTTTTCAGTGACCGCAGTTGCCATCCTCTTAGGCATCACCAGATCCTCAATCCCCTGCCTTAAATCCTCATTGGAACAAAATGGGAAAATGAGCAATCGAATGACATCAACACCTGCTGTTTACCCCATGTTATTTATTACCTGTGGGTCACTCACTCAGACTCTCAAATCTGCTTCCTCCTTTTCTCTCCTCTGAGTGCATTTGGAAAACCAAAGAGGATCTTCTCTGCTCTATGCTGTTTCAGGGGGAATTGGCTTTTCTTGTCCTTTTTAGTTTGCAGAGAGGAGTTGCAAGACAATGAGCCGAAGCCTTGGCTGGAAGGCCTGGGGGGCCTCCTGGTCAGTAACGCATTCAGTTTTTCCTCGGCCCCCGCCGCACGCCCCACCATGCTCTTTTCAGGGTGCATTTCTGGGCTGGGCTGGTGAGAACTGGAACCCACCCAAGAAATGCAACCCAGACTCTAAGAGTCAAGGTTAAAGCGCTGTTGGAGTCCCCTCATCGGCATCTCTTTTCCAGACAGGAAAACCGAGGCTCAGAGAGGTGTAACCCGTTACCCCAGGTTGGTGTGGCAGGGGCAGGCTTGGCGTTCAAGGCCTCTCCCTCCAATTCAATGCTTTGCTTCTCTGACCCTAACTACAGACCCTACAGAAGGAGAACAACTCATCCCATTTTCAAAAGATTTGCGGCCATTATTAAAGCAAATAGACCCGACAGCGTGATTGAAGGTGAGGGGTGTGGAGTCACTGAAACCTGGGTCCAAACCTCATCTTCACATTGCGAGCTGTGTGTGGAGGGCCTTCCCTTCGCTTCTGGGACCCTCCGTGACCTCATCCGTAAAACCAAGACAACAGTCCTACCCTCCTCACGGGCTGTTGTAACAATCCCATGAAATCACATATTTGAAATCCTTAGTAGCGTCCCTGGCTCAGAGTAAATTATCAACAAATGTTAGTGCCCCCTCCATCTGGAAGCTGACAAATTCAATTAACCAGAACCAGCCCCACCCCCACTTCCCAAGCCTCCCCATTCACAGAATCATAAATCTTGTGTTGGAAAGGAGCCCCATTAATCATCCGGCTCAGCCCCCAGTTAGCAGAGCTCTCACTGTGCTTGGCTCGGTGTGGTCTCCAGTCTTTTGCTGGCTCAGCCGGCCTTACTGTAAGCAGAAGAATTCCCACCAGCACAGCCAGAAAAAGGGAATAATGCTGTCAGTGGATCCCACAGAAGGGCTAATATTAGCCGGGCAGGAGGATGGGGGACGTGCCTATATTTAGAATCTGTGTCTTCAGCCCTTTCCTGAAGCAGCAGAAGTTGGGGGGATGGAGGGGAGGCGTGGTTACTGCCAGCTGACCACTCCCCCACCCCCAATGCCAGGCAGGCAGAGCAGCTGGGCCGGTTCTCCTTCCTCATGTTGGTTGGCTTCCTCCATTCTCAGGAAGTCAGGGAGCAGGAAGGAGTGTGAGAGTGACAGAGGCCCCTATGAGTTCCCGTCACATCAGAGTGGGTGGAACAGGGCCGTGGGGTGGCCCAGAGGGTCAGGGTGTGTAACCCACTCTGAGATGGTGTCCACATAGGGGTTTTCCTGGCCTGGCCCTCCGAGAGATGCCTGGGTTCGAGGCTCAGGTGCCACAGGTGCTGGGCCCGGGCCAGCAGAGAGGTGTATAGACTCTGATTCAGATCCACCCCCAACAGCGGCCCTTTGCATGTCCTCCCTTCGCAGAGTGCCTGCTCTCCCTCTCTCTGTCCGATAAACTCATCCTGGGGCCTGGCTCCAGTCCGTCCCCTGTGCACAAGTCCTGCTCCCTGAGGCCTGCCAGCCTTGCAGCACCTCTGTCAGATTTAGAATAAGTCGCCCCTCCTCCAGGCTGACAGCAGCCCTGCACCAGGGCACACAGCTGCGCGAGCGGAGTGAGAGCCAGGTTAGAGGTCTCATTCACTCCGAGGAGGCTGTCCTTGTGCAGCATACAACCAGAACAATCACGTATGGCAGCCCTGATACTCCCTTATGCCCAGGTGCTGTGTCCCCACAAGTCCTCTCTCAGCCCAGTGCTCTGTGACCAGATGAAGGCCAGGCAGGAGACTCAAACCTGGGGAAGCTGAATGAAATGGTCAGTGGCCTGAAGCTAGACTCAATTATTTTTCTATAGGGGGATGATTCCCAGCAAGGAGCTTTTCCCCACGGGGTCTCAGTCTTCCCATCCTTGAAATGGGTTAGATGAACTAGATGCTCTCTAGGACCACGTGCAGCTGTACAGTCTATTTATCTGCTCAGGTTTTGGTGGCATAGTGAAGCGATCATTAGAAAAGCATGTGAACTCTGCTCGCCCCAAATAAAACCCACATGATCCAAAGCGAAGTCGAAATTATTTTGTATTTCTTCACGGTCTGCCTTTCCTCTCATTTTCTCCCCTCTGCTGGAGTCTGAGGCTGGACCAGAAGGCCTGTGTGTGCAGAATGCAAAGGATTACCCGTCACCCAGGGAGACCAGCCTCAAATCTGATTCATCCTCAGGCTGGGTCTACAGCCGTGGCCTTGGATGGGCTTCCGCCTAGAAGTTTCACCCCCAGAAATGGTTCAAGTCGGCAGCCCCTTCCACACAGACTTTCTAGCATCCCATCACCACCTTGAAATGGTTACTGGGCTGTTTTTTTGTTTGTTTGTTTGTTTTTTATCTTTCTTTTCCACCTTGTAGAGACAGGCAAGAATCAGGAAGGCCTGGGGGATGGAGGGCCAGCAGGAAAATTAGAAAACCCAGGCTGTGGGCCCCTGCCTGCTGAAGCTGTTTTTCTCCATTGGTTTGCTTGTTTGCAAGCCACGGGGACAGCAGGGTCTGTCTCCCCGCCTGCAAAGTGCAAAGCCTATTGCGGGCCCTGGGCACAGATGCACACGTGCCCTACTCTGCCTGCAGGCGCTTTGTGCTCATAAATAACGCGAGAGCAGCCAAGTTTCCAGGTAAATGTTTGCATGTGGTTTGTGTCTGCGAAACAGCAGCATAAAAAATGTGGAAGGATTAAACACACACACACACACACACACACAAGCACATGGCTCACACAAACTCCGCACCTCCAGACTTCTTTCAGTAGTATTTGTTCCTGCAACTAGATTGCAACTTGGCGAATTTTAGAATCAGAGAACGTCAGGGCTGGAAGGAACGTATGAGATTATTTAGTCTGGCAGAATTCAAACTTTTATTGGCCACATAAGCCTGTCTTTGAAGGAGATTTTACAGGGACCCAACAGGTCTAAGTAGAGGAGAGGAAGAAGGGGAGGGGAGAGCTGAGGATTCCCTCGAACACAGTGGGAAAGCCACGGAGCCCTCCCGGCTCCCTCAAAGAAACTGAGGCCCAGAGAGAGGTATCTTGGCCAAGGTCACATGGCAAGTGAATGGTGGCACCTGGAATGGAACCCAAGCCAAACCATGGCAGGGGTCATTTCACAGCCAAGTGGAGACGAAAATACTGCTTTCCTCAGTGACCCAAAGCCAGCCATCTCTCTACTGCATCAGGCTGCCACTGTCCATGTTCTTTATTCCCCCACCCCCTAATCTATAGCAGAATCATGGACTGCCACAGCTGCTCAGTGGTTTTCAATTTCTCTTCTGCCCTGAGCTGGGGTTTCACCAGAAGATGGGAGGGAGGGGTCTGGGGCAATGGGTGGCCTGGTTAGCCCGCCCTCCACTTCACCTGACTAGCTCCTCTCTTATCTGTTTTCCAAATATCTCAGCTGGAAAATAGAAAGTATGGAGAGAGCTCCTTGAAACAAATGGAAGTCCCAAGAAACTCTCATTAGGTCCAGGCTGTCTCGAATGAGGGGACCAGTGACCCGGTTTCGTTGGCTCCATAGACAGAGGCTGCACTTTCTAAGGAAACAGGATGGAAGGAGCAAACCTCTATGTTAAGTCTGCAGGACCAGCATTTGCCACCTGGGCCTCAGCAAGCCTGACAGAGCAAATGTGGACACCTCCCACAGGAGAGCCTCACACTAATTAGGGAGCAAATGGGATCTCCCATGGTTAACAGGGGCCCTTCCTTTTTTTAGCCTTTTGTCCTTGCCCCTGTCACCAGCTCAGTGTTTACATTTGAGTTGGAAGTCTCTGGCACTGATGACCTCAGGAGGCTTCCCCACACTTAGAGCCTCCTCTCTACCCCTCACCCCCACTCACCACCCGCTGGCCATTTCAGTCCCTGGCGTGCCTCCTCCCACAGCTGGGTGTTCTTGAGGAATGGGGGAGCTTGCTGATGCTGAGGAGGGTGGAGGCCTGTGCTCTCTTCCCTGGCTGGATACTGCAGGGAGCAGAGCTGTGCAAACCCAGGCTCTGCCCGCCAGCGCCCTGGGGAGGGAGGCTCTGTTCCTCCTTCAGATCTTGGCAGGGGTCTCCTTAACCTGTTGTTTGCGAGGTTTGTTCCTGGCATTAAATCTAATAAGCTCCTGCCTGGTGGTTTGATCCTGAGCTTCTCTGAGGAGCTTAGGGCCTTTACAGAGCATTAACGAGACGCTGCTGACATGGCTGTGGGCTTCCCTCAGCCCCAGGGGCCCAGGCCTTTAGAAATGGCTTGGCTTGGCTTGAAGGCAGCAGGGGCTTCGCATGGCACAGGCCCCAGGGCAGTCCAGGCTCTGCCCTGTTCTAGTGGGGCAACCTAACCACTCGAACTACCATTTCCTTCTCTTAAAAATGAGGAGCATACCAAAGAAGATTGTTTTGAGGAGTGATTAAAATAATATAAGGAGCCCTGGCTTGGTGGCTCAGTCAGTGGGAGCATTGTCCCATACACCAAAAGGTTGTAGGTTCGATTCCCAGTCAGGGCACATACCTAGGTTTTGAGTGGTCAGGGCACATACAAGAGGCAATGATCGATGTTTCTCTCTCACATTGGTCTCTCTCTCTCTCTCTCTCTCTCTCTCTCTCTCTCTCTCTTTCTTCCCTCCTCTCTAAAATCAATTAAAATTTTTAAGATAAAATCTATCCTATCTAATAAAAGAGTAATATGCAAATTGACCATCACTCCAACACATAAGATGGCTGCCCCCATGTGGTCAAACATGGCTGCCCCCATGTGGACACAAGATGGCCACTACAAGATGGCCAGCAGGGGAGGGCAGTTGGGAGGGACCAGGCCTGCAGGGGAGGGCAGTTAGGCATCAATCAGGCTGGCAGGGGAGTGGTTAGGGGGTGATCAGGCTGGCAGGCAGAAGTGGTTAGGGGCAATCAGGAAGGCAGGAAGGCGAACAGTTAGGAGCCAGAAGTCCTGGATTGTGAGAGGGATGTCCTAGATTGGAAAGGGTGCAGGCTGGGCTGAGGGACACACCTCCTGTGCACGAATTTCGTGCACCAGGCCTCTAGTATATATATAAAAGCCTAATATGCAAATTGTCCCTGTGGGAGTTTGACCAGGAGACCGGTCACTCGCCATGATGTGTGCTGACCACCAGGGGGCGACTCAGAACAAAGTGAGGCCCTGGCTGGCAGCCAGAAGGCCTTGATCGGCCCTGATTGCAGGCCAGGCCTAGGGACCCTACCCATGCATGAGTTTCATGCACCAGACCTCTAGTAATAAAATAAAATAATGTAAGGAAGTGGCTAGCCCATAGTGGGAACTCAGTAAATAGTCATTCCTCACCTTCCAGGGAAGCCCAAGTCCTGGGAGGCCAGGTATTCAACACAAGCCAGAGTTCAGCATCTCCTACCTAAGAATGCTGGTCAGTTACTCTCCAGGTACTGAGGAGAGCATTTACCACATGCCATTGTACATAACTCAACATTTAAGCATCTCTGAATTTGGGCTGCATCTTACATGTCATAGGGATGTCACAGTTTAATTGCATTGTTGTTGCGGCTTTTCCCCCTTTTATTCAGTGGCTCATAAACTTATGATGTAGCTTGTGCCTGATGCAGTTGTAATTGATGGCATCTTCAATATGATGAAATTAGGATGCACCACGTGCTCTTCTAGACCACTTCACATCAATTGTTTAATCAGTGCAACAACTATGCAAGGTAGGGATTAATAGCCCCATTTTATAGATGGTGAAACTGAGGCTCTGAGTGGTGAAGGAACCTGACCAGGACATGCATTTATGAAGTGGTGGAATCAGTATTTGAACTGAGGTCTGCCTGGCTCCCAGGGCTGTATCTTTTGGGTAGATGTGCAGAGAGGGGAAGCTGGTTCCTTTGTTCCTTAGGATCACCCTTGAGAGGATCCATGTCTGAGCCTGAGGGGGCTTCATTTTAGCAAGCAAATGTACATGCACTTATAGATAATCTGTCACACACTGGGCACATCCTAGGCAGGGGAGGTTCAGTGATTAACTAGGTATATATGGAGCATGACGTGCAGGGAATCCAAGCAGCTACAACTCACTTAATAGGGTTTTAATGGGACCCTACAGAGTGCTGTGGGAACATGTAGGAGGGGCCCTTATCCTGGCTAAAGGGGCCAGGGCGAATTTCCAGGAGAAAGTGACCTGATTTGAAAGTTAGCCCAGCAAAGTGGGTTGGAGGTAGTGGAGGGCATGCTCCAGGCAGAGGGAAGAGCGTGTGAGCAGAGGCTAGAGAGCGTGAGGCCAGCTGGAGGAACTGAAAGATCTGAATCTGCACAACCCACTGTGGTAGCCAACAGGACCCTGTGGCCACTGGGCACTTGAAAGGTGGCTGACCTGAATGGATATGTGTGGTAAAATTCACACTGGATCCCAGAGACTTCCTGTGAAAACACAACGAATGTAAAATAGCGCATTAGTAGATTTCTTATATTGACTCATTTCACCATCTGTAAAATGGGGCTATGAATCCCTACCTCGCATAGTTGTTGCACAGATTAAACAATGGATATAAGGCGGTCTAGAACAGCATGTAGTGCATCCTTAACACCTAATTTCATCATATTAAAATTATGTCTCGGATAAACAAATATACTTAAAAACGAAGTAAGCGCAATATATTGTTACAACTAATGTCACTTGTTTCTTACTACTTTATAAAAAGTGTGGCTACTAGAAAATTTAAAATCACATATGTGGCTCCCATTATATTGGGATATAGCACATCAGGAAATGGGAAGCCACTGAAGGGCTGTGGCCTGGGGAGGGTGAAGCTAGGAGATAAATAGGAAGTTGCAGAATTCCAGCCCATTTGCTCCATGAACTCATTTTATCCTCAAAATGACCCTGGAGAGAGAGATTTTTAAATGCAGGTGTCCCGCTAAGGAGACTGAAGCTGAGAGAGGAGAAGGACTTCACCAGGGTTTCCCCACGTGGCCCCGCCCTGCACATGGCCACCTGTAAGCCCTCGGAGCCCACAGCCCAGCAGTGCCAGGGGTATGATGAGCACCCATGTCTTCTGAGTCCAGCCGGGTACCCTTTCCTCCCTCGCTATTCATCTCTGCCTGTCCACCTGAGGGTGACTTGCGGCATAGGACACAGACACCTGAATAATCTGGATCTAAGCTTTTCACACCATTCCTGGGATTTGGTTTCCTTTCTTTCCCAGGTCCCTTACTCCAAGCATTTAGCCAAGACTTGATACCTGGCAATGACTCCCCCTGTAGTAAATGAACTATATGATGCCTGGCTACCTCCCAGCTTCATTATAGGCTGTTTAGATCATAACTGTTTTCAGAAAATGTACTCTTTGAAAGAACATGGAGCCCTCCTGAACATCCATCACCCCTTCTAGAAAGGTTAGTCTGAGCACACCTCCCACCCCCTTAGCATGAACATAGAACACAGCCCATTCTCCATCAGCACCACGTCCTGTTCACCAAGCCCACAGGGTTTACAGGAAGCCAAGCAGGAACTTGGGGACAGTTCCAAACTCCAAGAAGGACAGTGTCCTGGGGAGATTTTTTTTTCCATTTTCTAAAATCAAAGATATCCTCACTAACAATGACAAAATAAAATAGTGCAGAAGGTCTTCTGTGAAAAGCAAAGCCCTTCTCCCTACCCCAGTCCCGTCCCCTGAGGCAACTGCATTTAACTGCTTTTGGTTTCAGTTCTTCTGGTGGTTGCTTCCATATCATTAAACAGTATTTGCTCAAACTGTTTCAAAGTGATGGAGCAGCTTTGCACAGTATCTATTGCCTTCCTGCTGGGGTAAGTGAAGGCTTAGCTCCCTGACACCCTGCCTCTCCAGCCTCCGCCCCGTGCACTTGCAATTAGGAGACAGTACAGATCATGTTTGCAGTTCCTCGCAGGCACCTTTGTAACTCTAAGTAATGCACTTAAATGAGAATGGCCTTGAGGGCTCGGACCTTCCTTTTCCTGGACGCAGCTGAGAGCTTCTCTTCTGGCCACGCAACAGCTCGCTACAGGAAGGCCCCTTTTTAGAAGGAATTGTTACCTGGAAGGTGCGCATTCTGAATATGAGCAGGTGGCTTAATTCTTCATCACACTTTATAGTGGAGGTAGTGATGCGGGAATCAAAGCTGGCGTATCTGCCTTTCCGAAGGAACCTCGCTCCTGAGGCTGTCCGGATAGGGCTGCCTGCTAGGCGGTTCGATGGCACTGGGTCACATCGTGCTAAGTCTGGTTACAAAAGCTTCCTCATCTCCCTCATTTAAAAAAACACACACAAATCTTCCCCAGAACCTTAGAGGTCCCCTGACCTGAGTCACAGAGCATCAGCACCTTTTAAAGAGCTAAGGCTGAGGGAGAGAAACTAGATAGGATCAAGGTAATAAGCTACTGAGAGAAAGAGTGGGGCCTACAAACCCATGTCTTCCAAATGTGATGGAGAAGTATCCCATCTCCACCAAATACTCTGCTCCCAGCCCCGGAACTCCAGAGCCATCTACATGCGACACAGGGGCTAAGAGTGATGCTCAAGGTCGATTGAAGTTAAAATCTACCTAGGCCTGGAGTTACCCAGGATTATAATAATTTCATTAACATAGCAACAAAATGTTAGCAAGATCAGTGCTGCCTTGTGCTTCGTGTATCGTTAATCCTAGCAAAATCGTTAATCCTAGCCTTGAGTGTTAATAAAATATTTGTTTTAATTTTTAGAAAATAAAAAATTCTTTATTAGATACCTCCAGTGCAGGGCACTCTACTGATCAGCGAGGGCACAGGAAGGTTTAAGATACCTATGTATTTGACACAGTTTTAGTAAGTAATTTCTACATGCAAGGGCAGTGAGGGCCCAGAAGACATAGCACTACCCCTATCCCTGCCTCCAAGGAGTGCACCCCTGTTCGGGGCTGGGCATCCGTCCACAGAAGGAGATAGATACCAGGCACAATGCGGACTTGAGAGTGAGACACACTCTCCCTCTGGTGCTCACTCTGGGTGACCTTGAGCAATCACGTCACGTCTGTGTAACTCATTTTCTCTTCTGTGTCAAGGTAACAACTTCATGCAGTAAGTAGTGTAAGGTCCAAGTGAGATTAGAAGATATATGTAAAACCCCCAGTCCCAGGCCTCATAAATAGTAGAGTGTGCCTACCCCTGGTTCCCAAACCTGATAGAGAAGTTTAGAGGAAAAGGGGGTCTCTGCTCAAGGCAGGAGGCTGTATTTGAATGGAACCTTGCAAAGTGAAAAAGAGAAGGAAGAATCCAAGGAGTGGGAAGGAGCTGAAGCCAGGGTTTGGCAAGACAATGCCTGTAGCACTCAGAGAAGAAACCATAGCTATTCTTAGGACTAAAATCATCAAAGGTAGACTTAAAAACTCTCCAGTGAGTCACCTTTGTTTTTTTAAGGAGTCCTGGGAGAGAGAGTGGGATGCTATTTGGGGCCCGGGAGCCACCCACTCCCAGGAATTCTTCCCTGAACCTCAGGTATAATGCAAGGGTGTGTCTGGCAAAGGCTTTGCCTTCAGGCTGACCTGGCCATGCCCTTGTCCCAACAGCAGGGTGATCATGGACAGATGACAAAATCACTTCGAGTCGCAAATCCCTCTGTCTGAAATATGGGGAATAACAGCAATAGGAAATACCTATAGCATTGCTCTGAGTATTACATAGAAAGCCTTTAGAACGTGTAAGCACTCAATGGATGCTAGTTTCTTTTAAAAAATCTTGGCCGCCGGGCAGATTGTGACTCAGTTGTTGAGTGTTGACCTATGAACCAGGAGGTCCTGGTCAGAGCACATGCTCAGGTTGCAGGCTTGATCCCCAGGGTGGGGCGTCCAGGAGGCAGTCGGTCAATGATTCTCTCTCATCATTGATGTTTCTATCTTTCTCCCTCTCCCTTCTTCTCTGAAATCAATAAAAGTATATGTATATATTTTTTAAAACATTGCCTTCCTTCCCTAGTGTGCACCACTTCCTGCTGAAATGACAGCTTCCACCCATCTCCCGAGCCTGTGACTGGGAGCTCGGGACCAGGCCTTAATTATTTCTGACCCCATGGACCTGGGGGTCATATAATCTTGTCTCTCAGGGTAAGACTATTGAATGTGGCAGAATTTACATTGGCTGGATCTTCTTATAAGTGGAATCAGAATGGAGTGAGTCAGTTCAGGAGACCAGGGGATAGACTAGTAAGTGGTGGAAAAAGCACCCCAGCTTTGGAGTCTTGAGTCTGAAATCCCTATTTGGCCATTTACCCTTTGGCCTTGATTTTGTCATCTGAGAAATGGGGTGATTATGGGAACCAAATGAGATAACCTATGTTACTGTGTTACTTGACTATGAGCTCTTTGTGAGTGGCTGACAAGGTTGGTGCTCAGTACACAGTAAATATATATACGCTCCCCCTTCTCCCTCTTTTGGGGTTTGGGATGTTAGGTACTTGAAGAACTAGAAGGATCATTACAAGGTGGTCTCCCCCATGAGGTAAGGCCAAGGGTCCCCCTACCACTGCTCCCAGCCCAGGTGGGAAGGAGCGCAGGCTGCTCCTGTGCTGCAGAGCCCGCGTTGGTGCCACTCTGGTGCAGTCAGGGCTGTGGGTGAGCACGCACGTCTGAAGACAGGTTCCACCAGCTCCACCAGGAAGCAGCTGCGTGCCTTGGGCAGCGCCCGGGGCAGGCTGGACCTGGCTTCCCTTCACAAAATGAGGACAAGTGCTTGGCACACATAGACTTCTACCCACAATGTCACTGGGGTACAAATGTGAACGCAGTTCTCCCTCTCTTTCCCATAGGGAGGCCATGTAAACAGAATGGACCGTAAATAGAACATTCTGGAATGGTGTGAATGTGTAAACAAATGCACAGGCACAAGAACCCAGAGGAGCAAGTGGCTTTCCTAGCCTAACAAGATGAAGAAAGAGGAAAAAGTGGCTCTGGAAGTATAGACCTGCCCTCCTGGTTGGCCTCTTCTCAGGCATCTCCTCTAGAAGGAGTTTGGTCAGACAGGTCAGCATGACTGTCTTCAGTTTAAATGCTCCTCTTCCAGCCTTCTCTCCCCGCAGACTCCAGACCCTCATTGGCCAGAAAGGTGTGCAATTACCTGGAGGCATTTTATTCTCTGACTAAACTAACTCCATCATGAAGGAGTCTCAGGGCCTCAGTTTCCTCATCAGACAAACTCAATGACCTAAAGCAGCATTTCCAAGCCTTTTGTGACAGTGGACTTTTTCTTCAAACAAATTCTCTCATGAAACCCAAATATGTAAAACAGGAAAAGGCAGAGGTGCTTCTGTAAGTCCACTCTCTGCTGGGCACTCAGTTTGCCTGTTCCCTGCCTGGAGCTGTCTAGTAGGGTAACTGCCCTGAAAATTATACAAATTGTACAAGGGATGCATAGAGGTGATGCCTAAACAGATCCTTGAAGGCGGAGTAGGCATTTTTCATGGAAAGAGGTGAGAGGGAAGGTGCTCTAGATAGAGAAGATAGGAAGAGCAGGCAGAGCTAGAATCTAAATGAAGAGACTGTTGGCAGATGTATGGGAACTGTAGCCATTGGGGGGCAGTGAATAGATAAATTAGGGAAGTAGAAGGGTCTAGAACTTGAGGAGTTAGCCCTTGATCTTATGCAGATGATACCAAGTACCTTAAGAGTTTTGAGTAGGGAAATATGGTAATTAGATTTTCAAATTACCATGCCAGTTGTTCATATGGAAAAAGACATGCAGGTTACGATTATTACAATAGCTTTATTAACTATGTTTTGCATACATACTCACAACTGTAATCCTACTTTTGCACACCCCATAGCAGATATATTTGGATATCATTCACATACCAAACAATTTGGTAATTAGATTGTGGGACTAGAAACCAAATCCCAGAGGCTACTAAATGGCAAGGGGAATGAACTCATTGGGGACATTCCATGTTGTGCCATCCCCCAGGCACTAAGCGCCAGGTACTCTCCCCGGCTCATTGCTAGCAACCCAGTTCTGCCCCACATGCTTCCAAAAGCCCCTTGAGGGGCAGCACCCTCTGGTCATGAACAACTGAGGAAAGCAGTATTGGAGGCTCTTGCAGGTGGCCAGGCGAGAGGAGATGCTGCCCTGTAGGGTGGCAGTGCTGGGTGCTGGGGAGAAAGAGATGGGGAGAGGGAGCTGGCAGGACTGTGCGGGCCTTTGCTTCTGTGTGAGGCCCAAGAAGGTCTGGAGTGGAACCTGGTGGGGGGAGAGGGAGGAAGGAAAGTGGGGAGAGAGGAACACCCAGGGAGCCGTAGGGAGAAGAGAAGGCCCAGAAGCAGTTAAACCTGCTGGTTGAATTGTTTTTATACACGACACTCTAAAACCAAATAGATGCGATAAAAATCTAGTGGCCTTTTCATTAAACATGCCACAGAGGCCCCTTGTTCAGCAGCCCTTGTCAATCAGATCTGGGCCGTCGTCTCTTTCCCAGCCCCCCATCATTGGCATCTGTCTGGGAGAAAACAAATAACTACCAGGCTGATATTTTAAGCAGGGCAACAAGGAGTGAGGGCGCTGCTGCTGAGTCCCCTCAGCCACCAGGACAGGTGAGGCTCCTGAGGAGGCCAGTGTCCAGGAGGGGCTCAGCTGCAAGGCCCCAGAGAGGAGCTGCTCTCATCTCTGCTCAGTCACTGCCCCAGCCAGCGCTTATTTCTGCTTTTGTCTGCAGAAGCCCCCGGGAGACAGGCAGTAGAAAGGCTTTGTTTTTCGTATTTTGCCCTCGGGAAGTGAAGGGGAAAGATAAGGACACATTCTCTGGCTGACTCTGGATACAACCACTTCATAACAGCAATATAGCATTCTTGTTAAATAACACAAATAGAATTAAACCAACATGGCTAATTAGCAGTGGCATTATTGCAACATGAGGAGCTAAGACTATTGTGATTAATTAGTAATAGTAGCACGTCACAGCATGTTATCAACCGAGAGTTTGATAACAGCATTACTGTTAGCAGCAACTCTGGACCACATGTCTGTATCCAGGCGAGTCTCAGCATTCCTGGGAGTTGGGTTGTATAAAACAGCCGTGAACACTGAATGAGTGAATAGTGAACTATTGCTCCTAGAAAAATAAATGTGTGTCCCTACGAGCCTCTGGTCACATTTTCATCAGCTGATCAATACATAATCTTTTCTCAGGTGTATTTATGTTTAAAAGCACCCTGTTAAATACGTAGTGTGATACGTTAACATGGAACTCACAGCCAGCAGTGGTATAACTCGTGCTGAACAAAGCTTATCTAATGCACATATTTTTTCCTAAGGCCCATCCCAGCCTTCGTGCTTAGGAACACTAGACCGCACTGCTTGGGGTCATTTTAAACAGCAAAATCGCCAACAAAAAATGTGTAATGTGATACTAAATAGACCACGAAAAGAATAGTGTTTGCAGTGTGAGAGCTGGGAAAAGAACCAAGAGCGTTGCCTTGTCCGACCTCAGCGGGCAACGCGTGCTTCTGAAACTCACATTTCCCAGTTCTATGTGTGTCTGTGAGAGGCCACAGGAGTGTAATGAGTATTGATTTGGGGGTTACCAAAAAGTTTCAGTGAGTAGGCAAATTTGAAAATGTATATTCCCCAAATGAGCACTGGCTATACCTTCTTTCACTCAAGCCAGTGACTCCCATCTTTTGGTATGGAAAACTAAGTGTCAAAGAGGTAAAGTGACTGTTCAAATTCAGACCGCTGGAAAGTGGTTCATTATAGGACACCTACAGCCCATGGCCCAGTTGCCTGATTTTGTAAATAAAGTTTTATTAAAACACAGTCAGACTCATTTGTTTATATATTGGCTATATAGCTGCTCTTGAGCTACAATGGCAGAGTTGAGTAGCCAACAGATGTATATAACATCCAAAACAGGAAGGGGATTCTATATGAATGGCAGTCTTCCCTAAGGAGACAATATACACTGAGTGGCCAGGTTATTATGATCTCTGAACGTATAATAATCTGGCCACTCAGTGTATATCCTATATAATAAAATGCTAATATGCAAATTGTCCCCTCGACCAGGAGTTCGACCAGCAGGCATGCCAGCCAATTGCCCATGTCCCCTCCCACTGGCCAGGCTGGCCGGACCCCACCCATGCACGAATTCATGCACTGGGCCTCTTATATATATATACTGAGTGGCCAGATTATTATGCATTCAGAGATCATAATAATCTGTCACCTCAGTGTATATATTAATCCTCACCCGAGGATATTTTTCCATTGATTTTTAGAGAGATTAGAAGAGAAAGGGAAAGACGGAGAGAAATATCAATATAAGAGAAACACATTGATTGGTTGCCTTCTGTATGAGCCTCGACTAGGACCCGGGCTGGGGAGGAGCCTGCAACCAAGGTACATGCCCGTGACCGGCATCAAACCCGGGACCCTTCAGTCCACAGGCCGACACTCTATCCATTGAGCCAAACCGGCAAGGGCAGATATTATATTATAGTCCACAAAGCCTAAACTATTCATAGCCGAGCCCTTTAGTGAAAACTTTGCTGACACCTGTATTATCCCAAATTCTTTCTTTGAGCTCAGAGGGGAGAACATTCTCCTTGGTCCTACCAGAGTAGTTTGGTCCTACCAGAGTAGTTTGTGCTTTTCCTAGATGCTTTGTTTTTCTCTCTTGAGCACTGGGAATTATATACCTGATTGTTTCCTTCTTCACATTGATGTTAAGAAGCTCAAAGCTTCCCTGGCCGTTGTGGCTTTGTTGGTTGGGTGTTGTCCTGTGAACCAAAAGATCACTGGTTAGATTCCTGGTCAGGGCACATGCCCGGGTTGCAGGCATATTCCTCTATTTCTCCCTCTCCCTTCTCTCTCTAAAAATCAATAAAGAAAAATGAATGAAAAAATAAATAAAACAGAAGCTCAAAGCCTAATTATGCTGGCGATTCCTGGCACTCACATGATGGGACTAGAAAGCATCTTCCATGTCGGTCCCACTAGAAGGAGTTCGATGACCTCAGCTCAGTCACAAACGTGATCGATTTGGGGGATGGTTATACAGGCTCTGGAGCTTTCAGATATAATGCAGTGTTTCATCCAGAACAGGACAGGGATTCTATATGAATGTCAGTCTTCCCTAAGGAGACAAAGACTTACTATCTGCAGATAATCTTTCCGGCTAGCCCCCATTTGAGAACTTGTGCTAGGTACTAGGCTGAGTGCTGTACGTGGCTTATATTCTGTATTCTCGGTGGTATATAGTACGTAGGCAAGGAGAGTCTACTGTGGAGATAAATATGATTATCTCTTTTTACAGATGATGTGACCTAATTTGAACCAAAGATGTTTGACTAATTTGTCTTTGATCACAAAGCAAGGGAATGACAGATTAGAGATTTGAAGCCAGTGGCAAATGAGAAGGGTATCCTGACTCCAAGACTTATTCCCTGATACTCCATCCTTCTAGATAGCTTACCCAGCATCAGCCTTCCTCCTAACAACCCTCAGAATTAGGAATGTGGGCTGCACAGTGAGGGCTTTCTGACATTCTTCTCACATAAGGACATTCATCTTTGGATGTGAACAGGGCAGGTGGCGTCTGCAGAACATTGGAGTGGGGTGAGGAGGGAACCATGTCCCATGGAGTTCAGAGAGGCTTCGTAATAGCACAGGTGCGTGATGGAGGTGGGCTGGATGCTGGTGCTGGCAGTGTGGATGGAGAGACACGTGTAGGAAGAAGAGCTGGCAAGAGTCAATAACTGACAAGGTTCAGTAACTGACAACGTTCAATAACTGACCAGGTTCAATAATTGAGAAGATTGCATGCCTAATCACATGTGGGTGGTGAAAAGGCGGCAAGGTTTCATCCTGGTTTCTGGCTGTGGTGCCTATGTGGATGGTGGAGTCGTTCTCTGAGATTGGGGAGCAGAGCTGGTTCTGCGTGGGCTGAGCTTGTCTCTCCCGTAAGATATGATGGTGGCCTTTGTCCCACCTGGTTTGTATCTCATAATCTATGTCTCTCCCACAAAACTCAGTGCTACTGAGGGACAGAGAGCCCTTGTTTAACGAATGCAATGGTGTCATTTTTTTTTTTTTTTTTTGATGGTTACTCTTTCTAGGTGATTCTGAAAGTCTTACCAATCTCCTTGGTCACTTCTGCTCTGCCTGTAAGAAAAGTGAAAGCCGAGCTTTGGTCAATTCAGAGCCTCCTCTGTCTCTATCAGAACCAATAAATACCTGCTGTCACACTGTTATTACACCTCCTAAAGCCTTTAGCACACAATGTGCACCAAGGGTTGTAACGACTCTGTTAAGGAAGTCCCTGGTGAGACCAGCAGCAAAGAGAAGGCCTGTGCCTTCCAGAAGGATGGGCTCCTGGGGCTTAGGAGCTTACCTCCCTTCCTTCCCTGCCCCCGCCATTCCTCTTCTCCAGCGGCAACGTTTGTGAGTATTTATTAAACATCCGGGCATCGGGACCATGCAAGGCACTTTCCAGCACTAGCATAGAAGCCCCTGAGAGCAACCTTTTTGTCTGCTTTGCTCACTGCCTAGACTGTGCTTGGTATGCTTGATACATAGTAGGTGCTCAGGAAGTGTTTGTTGAGGAGAGGAAGGAGTGGATAAAGACACTTCCCTTTGGTGGAGAAATCTATCCATCCATTCATCCAGCATTTACTGAGCATGTCAGATCCTCAGTCAGGCCTTGGCAGCACAGAGAAGAGTTGACCAGCCCTGTGCTCAAGGAGACTCGTGAAAGAGACCAACTGGTCAAAAGATCACACGCATACCCTGGAGAAGTATTGCAATCACAGTATGATCTGAGCACTGGGAGAGGCAAAGAGGTACTTCTGACTCCAGCAGGTGGATCAGGGAGGGCTTCACAGAGGAGGCAGCATTTGACCTGGGACTTGAAGGAGGAGTAAGAGTTCCCTGAGTGGCAAATGAGAAGGACATCCAGCCAGAGGAAATTTGATCTGACATGGGGATGGAGACCAAGTGTTGTTTAAAAGCTCTACTGGTGATTTTAGTTGCTTCTAACATCCTAGGCTGTTTGTTTTGGCGAGGGTCACAAAGTCTGCAGCCTCCAAACTCCCACTCCACTGCTGTTTTCCCCAAACAGCACTGTGGGCAGAGGGGCCCTCAGAACCTTCCTGAATATTCAGGAGGCGTCCTGCTTGGAGCAGGGGCAAGAGTCTGGAAGCGCTGTGTTGCCTCTTCAAGAACAAAGCCCTTGTCAGTTCACCACTCTGGGAAAATTGCCAGGCTCAAGTATTAGTAATAATGCCTTTGTTTTTTAAATGCCTTATAATTGCATAAATAAAGCTTACTTTCTCCTCTTTAATGGTAATGAGGCTTATGTGACTGATTGGTTGGTTCAATAGAATACTCTCATTCCTTTACTGGCAAAACAGGAAAGCCAAATGGTGGATGCTGGGCGCCAGTGGCTTGGGGTGGGAGGTAGCCATCCCAGCCACGTTTTAGCGTGGTCCTGGCACCTCCGGGAGAAGGGCAGCACGGATACTCTGCAGTCAGATATTGACACGAAAAGGCGACAATCAACTGGAGGAAGCTGACCCTGCGTTTTCCTGTAGGGATGTTCCAAACAGCTTTTTTTATTCAGACTCCGCAGTGCCCATCCTTTGAGGACCTGTGAGAGATGTTTCTCTCAGGTTTCAATACCAGTAATTGTCGCATGGGGCTAGTGCTGTGCATATACCTGCAGACACTGGGAATGCTGAAACTGATCGTGTTTGCTGTTGGGAAACTCAGAGCCAAGCATATGTCCTACCAACAGCAAGTATACGACTGGAGTAATAACAACATTTCACATTTGTTGAGCATTTACCATCCACATGGGCTCCTTGTTCCATACTTTCTGCAAACTGCATGTTCCTGAAAAACTCTACTGCAGAGCTCGGGTTTCTAAATCAATGCCCTTGGGCAATAAGGCAACTCGTTTACATCGGAGTTCCCTGTGCTGTGAATAATGACCTTACTCCACTGGGTTTGTCGCGTCGTTTGTTGGTTCCCAGATTCTCTCTTGATCTATGGAGGGGGCCAGCTAGACCTGGCTGCTGTCTCCAAGTTGGCTGTGAACTTCAGCTTGCTTTTCCTGAGCCCAGAAAAAAAATCCTTCTGTAGCTACGAATCACAAGGCCGGAGCCGAGCCCTGATGGGGCCCACCGTGGTGGACGGCTTTGCACTGTCACTCACTGGCCCAGAGACTCAGGGAAATGGGAGGACTTTTATTGGTCACCTGCCTTCTTGCAAGGGGCTCCTGATAGATAGCAGATGGAGAGACCTGGGAGTTAATGAGGTCGGCCTTCTGGCCAAATGCTTTCTGTCTTCCTCTCATCACTGAGTCCATTGGAAAGGAATGTTGTGGTGGGCGGGCAGGGCAGGGTGAGCTAGATAAGCTGAGCTTTCGCCAAAGATGTTGGGGAGGGAGGAGCGAGGATTAGTATGCACTTCAACTCAATTC
Source organism: Eptesicus fuscus (assembly GCF_027574615.1). Classification (NCBI taxonomy): domain Eukaryota; kingdom Metazoa; phylum Chordata; class Mammalia; order Chiroptera; family Vespertilionidae; genus Eptesicus; species Eptesicus fuscus. The sequence continues at coordinate 36,293,360 of NC_072485.1, forward strand.
AGTGAGTATTTATTAAGCAGCTTCTATATTAGCCACCTGATGCATCACCCCAGGTTTTCCTCAAAAATACCCTTCCCTCGCCTGGCCAGCATGGCTCTATGGTTGAGCGTCGACTTATGAACCAGGAGGCCATGATTCAATTCCTGGTCAGGGCATATGCCCGGGTTGCCGGCTTGATTCCCAGTGTGTAGCATGCAGAAGGCAGCTGATCAATGATTTTCTCTCATAATTGATGTTTCTATCTCTCTCTCTCTCTCTCTCTCTCTCTCTCTCTCTCTCTCTCCCTTCCTCCCTGAAATCAATATTTTTTTTAATACCCATCGCTGTAGTTACCATTTTTCTTATTTTATGGCTAAGATAATTGAAAGACGCAGAGATGTTAAGTAACTTGGTCCAGATCACACAGCCAGCCTAGGACTTAGCTGGGATTTGAATCTAAGTCTCTCTCTCTTTCTACCTAATATACCCAGCTGTTTTTCCATGAAGATCTACCACTTGCTGTGTTACACATTCCTTTTCAAATTGTTTTCAGAGTTACATCTTGAGGTCTTAAGTCCGAAGCTTCTCTTTTTGCTGTAGTGAGGAAATGGGGCCGGGAAAGGGATCGGTCTTCAAAGCATTGGAGGAAATGGAGGAAAGGAGCAGTTTACACTTACAGAATTTTGTTTTCAGTTCTAGCCAGGGGTAGTCGTCATTTAATCATCAGGGCTGGCGTCCACTTCCTTGGGGGCTCCCTGCCCCAAGCCAGATGTTTTTTGTGGAATCTGGTAATTTTCAAAGAAAGGTCTAGATTGGAGTGTCAGATCCACGCCTGGTCTCCGCGAATAAAGCTCATGGAAGGACAAGGGAAACCGCCAGTAAACTGTGCCACACAGCACTTTCCCGCTCCACAGCCTCTCCGTGTTCTCTCTTAGCAGTGCCATGAGGCAGGCCTCTATACTGCCTCCATTGTATGGATGAGAACACTGAGCCCCCAAGACTTTACCTTGCCCAGTGCAGAGCTGGGCCCCATTCTGTCTACAAAGATGCAAGCCTGGTGTCTGGCCCATGCGGGCACTCACGCACAAACCATCATAACTTCCGGTTCCTGGCTGGGAGGCTCTTTATTCCTTCACACCATCTCTGCCTCGAGAAAAGGCCATCTATCCTGAAGGCTGTTTCTCACATGATAAGGCAACCTTTGCTGGGCTGTGACCTCACATTCCTCCATAGGCCCCTTCGGAGTCTCCACGGACCAGGCACATGACTTGCTTGCATCCGTCCAGAGGTTATAAGAAACCGAATGTTGGCAGCATGACATCCTTCTCTGGAGGGGCTCAGGGGCCTGCCCCAGTGTTTACCTCTGGGGGCCAGGGAAGAAATTGGAGAGGCTATAGAGGAAGAAGGCACTGGCCTTTGTTTTGTCAAGATCTGTGTTTTTAAACAGTTTCATTCCAAAACCCATAGCAACCTTCCTCCTAAATATATATATATATATATATATATATATATATGCATACACACACACACATATATACATGTGTGTGTGTGTGTGTATGTATATATATATATATTCAAGCAAATGTGTGAGCCACCATGACCCATGGTGCCCACAGCTCTCAAGCTGTGTATTTCCCACCTGTCCCCGGGCCCAGTGGAGAGCGGGAAGAGCCGTTCCCGGGTCACTGGGATGGGGCTCAAGTGGAGCTGAGGACGGGCTGGGCTAGGGGTTCTGACACAAGCCAGGCCAAGAGGGAAGGGCAGGTGGGAATAGGGAGGGACCCTCAGATGGTTGAGAGTATGTGAATTCCAATAGGTGATGGGGCCCATCCGAATAACGAAGAGGGGTGAGGAGCTGGGTGGAGGGAGGGATCCTAGGAGGGCACCAGTGTTTGTTGAGTACCCATTACATGCCAAGTAAATTTTCTACATGGTTCCCTTTATGTATCCCTCTAACAACCCTATGAAGTTGCAAGATGAAGAAGTGGAGGCTCACAGTCCCCACTACGTGTCCCAGGTCCATAGCTTGTCTGAGGCAGAACTGAAAGCAGAGCCAGGTTTCTGATGTCAGAGCTGGAGATGGGGTGTGGAGGGAGCCACGCAGCTGACATCGCCGCCAGCAGCCATCACATGCCCCGCCTGCTGTGTGCTGGGGAATCAGAGCCACATGGTCTTGAAGTAAGGTTGGGCTTATTCAGACACTCTGTGTGCATTATAGGTCGAGGCCAGTGCTGCCCAATGCATTGGCTACTTAAACTTCAATGAGTTCAAGTAAAATAAAGTTTAAAATTTGACGTGCGCCACAGTTCAAGTGTTTAATTTTACATGTGACTAGTTCCACGTTGGACAGCTTGGGCTCGTAGATCATTCTGTCACCCCAGAAGTTCTATCGGACAGCGCTGGTCTAGAGAGTTTCAGATCCAGCCAAAGAGGATAGTGAGTGGTTTAAATTACCTCAGTCTGAACCCAGCTGAGGCCTGATGAGAGGGGTGTGAACAGACCCCTCCTCCGGGTGCTGTGGTAGCTCTGGAGTGCAGACTACGAGTCCAGCTGGATTCAAGGTTTGCTATGTTGCTCTGTGAATGCAAACATGTGTCCAGCTCTTTTAGTCTCCCTGTCTGGGCTTGTTAGTATTGGCCGTGTGTCCTGCAGCTTCCCCCACTTGGGGATCCCTGATTTCTGAGTCAGCTCCAAAGTCGTATTTCATTCTACTGTACCTTTTAGAACACTTAATCTCAATTATCTTATTATGAATGTATCCAGAACAGAGCCTAGCACAAACATGAGAGGCGTTGGTGAAATCATAGCTCTTTGAAGAAGACAGACAAGTAAACAGTCAGTGTAGCCTTCTGATAATGTTTATTAGAGGCATGCATTTATTCATTCATTAATGATTTGGTACCTACTGTGAGCCAAGCACTGTGGATATGAACAGAGTGATATTAAGCGGGGAGTGGCCATTTCCTGGGTAGGCAGGGAGAAAGTGGAGATGGAGTGGAGCATGAACAAGGTTACTAGGGAACACAGTCCCAATGCTGTGTGGTCAGGGGGCTTCCTTGGATGCTGAGAATCATGAAGGTCACAGGGAGGACCCACATGCACCCAATGTTCAAGGCCACAGTGCAGCCTTGAGACAGTGAGCAGGATGGTGGACCTGCCCTTAGGCTGAGAATCTTAAGGCTTTAGGAAAAAGGCAGCTTCAAGGTCACCTCTTGAATCCTTTCATTTTGCAGATGGTGAACCTGAGGCCCAAAGATAAGCAAGAAACACTGGGACTCAGTGGCCCTCCAGTCCCAGGCCACCGGCTCCCAGGCCAGGGCCTTTCCTCCCCTGTGTCTCATACTTAGTCCACATTCCTTCCTACTGTGTAACCTGGCCACTCAGCATGAGGCTAACTCCAACCCCAGCATCCTTACAGAACGTAGGTCTCCAGGAAGGATAGCACAGGGCAGAGTCAGAGGTAGTGAGACAGGACCCAAGGGAACTCGTTAGACACAGAGTGTAGAGTCTGTGAGTGTTAACTCAAGCCCAGCAGCCAGGGCTGGGATCCCAGCTCTGCCACTCACTTACTTTATGACCTTGGGTGACAACTTAATTTCTCTGACCTGCAAGCATAAATGGGAGGAATAAATAAGTTGTGATATCTCGAGCCTGTAGAGTATCTGGCACAGTACAAGTCCTATGACTGTGTCAGGGCTGGATGAGTATGATTTGCCCCCTGTCCACAGATGGGCCTGTGATCTGACATGTGCACTATGGGGACACTGAGGCAAGAGGTTTGCATTCACAGAGCAACATAGCAAACCTTGAATCCATGGTCTGCATGCGCTGTTTCTGACTAACTCGGTGCTCCTGCTGAAATCTCCCATAGAACTCACCCTGTTCCTTCTCACATTTTCAATAATTTTAGTATTTGGCTTATCTCCCCTAATAGAAAATAAATGAGAGAAAACTACATGTTTTTTAGTAACTGACTCAGACCTTGAGTTAGAAAATATGGATTAAAATAATTTGCTCTTAGTGATACAAAATTTCCTCTCTCTCTCTCTCTCTCTCTCTCTCTCTCTCTCTCTCTCTCTCTCTCTCTCTCTCTCTCTCTCGCTCTTACTCTTGCTCTCGCTCTCCATCTCCCCTTTATTGAAATAAAATTCACAAGGCATATCATGTACAATTCAGTGGCTTTTAGAAGATTCACAGTATTGCAAAGCCATCACCACAATGAATTTTAGGACATTTTCATCACCCCAAGAAGAAACCCTGACCCATTTGCTCTAGTACTTCATGGGATTGTAGGATGATCATTAAATGAAGAAATACACGTGAACAGGCCTCAGTTCAAGGCCAGGAACACAGTTGGTGCCTAATTACTGTCCGTTCCACGGGCCTGGACACAGATCTTGGTGCAGGCTTGTGAGGTGGAATTCCACAGCTTCCTCCACCCCAAAACATGAAGGCAGCTCTTCCAGGTCCCCTCCCAGCAGCTCCAGGAAGCTCCGCTCCCTTGCAGAGAGGCCCATTGCTGAGTGTGGCGTTACGCTCAGACTCAAGGCAGGGAGGTGTTGGGCATAGGGTTCAGCAGAGGGAGAGGTATTATTGACCATGGAATTTCCCACTCGCAGGTCTAGTCTGCATGGCTCATGTCAGTAATTACCCACTAGACAGCCTCCCTCTCGACACCTGGCAAGTCAAGCCAAATAGGAACACTGGCCCCTGTGCCTCAGGCAAACTGTCCTTCAGTACAGCCAGCTGAGAGCCCAGGTGATTACAGACTACTTAGCTGCGCTCTAAAAGTGGCTTCATTTTCTCCCTTTTCTTTTTCCCTTTGAAGAAGTAGAAATGCCAAGCTCAAAAAACATCATTTTTATAGCTCAGTGGTCCCTTGGATCAAGGAGCTTCTGAGAAAGGAATGAAATGGCTCAGGGGAGGACTGGGCATTATCTGAGTTTGGGTCTGGAGAAGAGCCTCAGGCCCCTCTGTGTAGAGAAGCAGGGGGCTCAGGGAGGGAAGGAGGGACCCTCTGGTGATAACAGGGGAAGGGCAGCCTGGGAGAGCCTTGAGCCAGCACCAGGAGATGAGTTATCTAGCGAGGAAGAAAGGAGCTAAATTAAAGCAAATGGTGATTCACTGATTCCACAATCACGTGTCAGCTACAGGAGGCACTGGCTGCATACAGGTCACAAGGAGGACAAGTCACAGGGCCCACCTTGAGGGGCTTTCTGGTCAGAAACAGGCAGATCTGGATTCCATGGGTTTCATGATTCTACAACCTTACGTAAATCATATACTTTCAATAGCCTCACTTTACTCTTCTGTAAAATGAGGCTAATCATATCTAATTTTGTAAGGTTATTGTAAGAGCTAAGTAATATCATTGCCAGGTATTGTAAAAGCTAAGCACAATGCCAGGTACAACAAATGTGTTCATTAAAGGGCTGCTCCTATTATATTGCCTATATATGATGCTGAGATGTAAGTGAGGCACCAGGAGCAACATTTAAGGAGGCACTCACTATCAGGGTTGTGCAAGTATAGAGTAGGCACTTGAGAGTGAGTAGCTCCTTAAATTTTTCATCCTTGGTGCCTCATTCACCTTACCCACATCCCTACCTTGATGTTATATGATGATCGAAAGTTACTACCCGTTCAGTGATGTTCTTAATGAAATTATATTTTTATTTGTCACAATATCTACTCTCTCAAGAAACAGTTGTACGACTGTAGGAGACACAATATTTGTTCAGTCTTCACAAAATTCACAACCCTCCATATTAAGCCCCTGCCTTCTAGTCACCCACTGTCCTCCAATTGGTAGCACTCAGCCTGTCTCATTAATCTTATTCTTAACCATTTCCTATATCACAGGGGTGTGTAACTGGTATACCCAGGAGGTGGCCATAGAGATGGCACAGAGCTATGGATCTTCCCTGGGTAACTACAGTGCATGACAACTAAGGACAGTTCTTGTTTGTTTTCAATTTCTTCCCAGTGCCCAGTGCCATGCTGAGTACATAGTCAGTGTTTGATGGAAACTTAGTGATTGAAATAATGGATATAGGAATAGTGATGGATGGATGGATGCATAGATAGGAAGAGACATGGATGGATGGATGGATGGATGGATGGATGGATGGATGGATGGATGGGTGGTTGGATGGAAGATGGATGGATGGATGGATGGATGGATGGGTAAATAGGTAGATTTCATGAGAATGTAAATTCTAGGAATGCAGGGATTTTCATCTATTCTGTTCACTGATGTATGTGCAATTCCTATTGTTGGTGCATAGTAGACACTAAATATTTGTTGTCAAATTGGGTGAATAGATGGATGATAGAGCATATGAATGGGTAGATGGATGAATAGATGAATGAATGAATGAATGAATGAATGAATATGAGTTTACCTTTGAATAGTACTCTACACTTTGTGTCCTTTATCTTACTCAATCTTCAGCCAACCTGTGCAATGTTGTCTGGGCAGGTACATAACTGACCAAACCCTCCTTTGGGCTAAGCAGTGCCCTCACAATCCTATGTCTGTCCTAGGAACACCCTCCAACTCCTTTAAGAGCTATAAGCTCACTCAAGCCAGGAAATGAATAGTACTCATTTTGCCAGGACTGAGCTCAAAGCTGCACTAGATCGTCTATATTTGGAGACCAAATAAGTTTGATCATAGCCATTTGCAATGGGACAGAGAAGTAATGGAACTATTCCTGGCCACACATCTCATGGATGGTAGAGCCAGAACTGAAACTCAGCTTCAGATTGCTCATCTTGGGCATGTTTCAGATCAGATGAGCGGGAAGATGATTCATGTGAGCAGTAGGCAGCTCACACGAATAAGTGACAGACCTGTCATTCTAGCAGCTGGGGAGCCGATGGGGGACACTTGCTTAAAAATGACAAGCAGCTTTCCCTGGATCTGTATGTTTGAAATAACTTCATCTGCCTAAGCCCCTGGCTCCGTTAGCTGATGAGGATTATGCCATGTGCGCCACAGCCTGGCCATCTATTCATATTTAATGGAGTCACTCCCAGCAAAGATTCCCTGGTGCGGGAGGCTGATAGGATTTAGAGATACAGGCAGGAAACGCCTCACATTGGAAGCCTGGTGTTTGACAAGCCCAGGCCACTTGTGCTTACTGCAAACTTGACCCTTGTGGAATACAGCTCTGTCCTGGTCGTCACCAGCCCAAGCTTAGAGGTTGTGTGGAGCTGTGAATGGGAGTTAACCTTTGGTTTTGCAAAGACTTGGGTTTGAATGTAGGCCCTGCTGCCCACTAGCCTAGGGAGGCAGGAAAAGGGAAGGAAGTGAATGCTTTTCCCAGCACCCCATTTGTATTAGGCCACTCATACTGGTGTGGAGGTGCATCAGGTCATTTCATCCTTCCCATAGCCCTGCAGGGGCGGGAGGGGGAGGAGTGTACCGTTGTCTGCATTAGACACATGAGGAAATCAAGGAAGGTTATGCATCATGACCATGGTCTCCCCATCGCCACATGGTAGAGAGACCTGTATGTCTGACTCCAAAAAAAGCATTTCCACCTCGGCACATAACAAGCCACCAAACCTCTCTCCTCCTCCTCATTAATTCAAAGGGGATGATACCAAATTTTCCATCCCACTCAGTCTGTGCCATGAATGGAGATACCCAGCACCTCCCAGGTGTTTTCAGGGAGAAGGCTCGCGGTCTTCCACCTGAGCGGGCTCTCATTATGCACGCTGTCTGCACCCACGATGCTGGCGGAGTCTCAGATGGCAGGCCTTTTGAACAGTTGCCAATATCTCAACCCTTCTAATTAAAAGCACATTATCTGTGATGATTCTTAATGACAGCATTTGTGGAGTCGGGATACTCTTTGGTCTCAAGTTGAGTTTGAAGTTTTCCCTCCTGAACAGAGCATGCAATGTAATGGTCAGGTGGAGACTCTGCATGACCTGCTCCGGGAGCCTGTATATTCTCTTTTATTCCAGAAGTCTCTATAGGGAGGCTCTGCCTGCCCGGCAGATGGTCTGGCAGCTCTTTTTCCAAAGCCATGTGCCACCTTTCCTTGTGCATTACTTCTATTGCATTAGCTGTGTGTGTGCTCCTTGCCCACTACCCTTATGAGGTGCAGGTGACAGAAGCAAGTAGCTCAGTGTTTGCTGGTCATGGTTGCTGTCAGGCTGCAGGGAGCACCCCTGGCTGGTGTTCTGCCTCCTGTCCCTTGGCTCCTCCCACTTCCAACTGAGGACCTTGACACCTGCAGATGTGGTGAGCTCAGGACCTCGGTCCAATCCTGACTAGAAACCGGAGAAGATTAAGGAGCAGCATCCTGAGCCATAGGTTTATAGGGATTCATCAAATGTTCTTGTTACTTCTGAATAGGTTTGGAAACATTTTAAATATGTTCTTTAAGAAGGCACGATGCTCTTTGGGAGATAGCACCCAGTTCTTGAGGCTTGCTTCTGGGCTGGCATAGATCCTAGGCCCCAGTCTTAGTGCCTTTCCAGCCCAGCTCCTCCCACATGGGTATGTCCTGTGCTTGGAAACTCTGAACTGGCATTCCTGCCTGCCTCCCTGCCCTACCTCCCATGCCCCCATCACACTAATTCCTACTCATCCTTTAAAATACATCTCGGGGATTGCTTTCCCCAGAAAGACTTTGCCACTGATCCTGGCTAGAAGAGTGACCTCTGCTCTTCTTACACTACATAGTGTACAGATCCCATTCCACAGCGTGTGACAATCAGTTGTTGGTATGTCTAGATCTTACCATGTCTCAGGCATCATGGCAACCCCACAGGGCCTGGAACAGTCCCCTATGATGACATAGATGGATGATTGAAGGCAGAGTGTTGATTAGTTACCTAACTGAGCTTTCTTCTCACTCCCAAGCCCCATCCTCAGAAAGTCTGATAGCCCAATGGACGCCATGAAACCTAAAGGGGGCCAGTGTGAGGCTCCAAGTCCAGGAACTAGACCTTCAGGAGTTGGAATCCATGAGGCAAAGTAATGGGTAAAGGACAAGATTCCTACCTGTTCTAGACACATCTATCATAGACAGGGTCAAAAACCCAGCCTTCTCATCCTTTCAACTCTGAGTAAAAACTTGCAAATGGTTCTTTTGCGGTTGGCGCTGTTTTGCAAATACTCACTGATTAGTCTCTCAGCGATATAATCACATTGTCAGATCTCAAAACTTTAGGGTTGGACAGTCGTGGCATGAGATTCAGGTTCTTCCAATTCCTAGAGTTGTGACCACAGGCAAATCAGTGATTCTCTCTGGGGATCTCTACTCCTCTGAAAAATGAGGACAGTAAATGGGGCAGTAAGTGGTAAGTGCAGAGAACTGATGGCACACAAAACGTGATCATTGAGGGAAGTTGAATGAAGGTCAGGGTTTCAGGAAGCCAATAAGGGATGTTACAGCAGCTCAGAATCAACAAAAACAAGGAACCATTAGCATCTCTGGCCTAAAAGGGCAGGAGTGGGAGCTGTATCTGTAGGAGAGTGTGCTGGACCAGAGCCACGGCTTTAGGAAGAAGGAAGAAGCCACTGCCAACTCAGAGCCCAGCAGGAGAGGTGGGGGAGTAAATACCAGCCTCTCTTCTCTCCTGCCCTCTGAGACGTGCACCTCCCACTGGCTAAATCCAACCAGGAGTCAGAGGGAAAGGAATATTATTAGTAATACCCCAGAAAGGTGAGCCTCCTGGGACACAAAATAGTGTAGAGAAAGGAGGGGTAAACAGAATATCCTGTCCAGCCCTGGCCTGGCACACAGTAGGCTCTCAGTGAAGGCCACTTCCTTCCCTTCGCTTTTTAACACCTCAACTTCTATAGAAAAAGGACAGAAGAGAAGATTAAAGTCTGAGCATTTCTTATGGGTCCTCACAAGAGTGTGTCAGGGACAAAGTTGAAATGGAAAGAAAGAATAAAGGATTTTTTAATTTTGATTATCTGTGGATTTCTTTTATCCACCTTATCTCCTTCCACCAGCAGTTGGGATCAATGAAACCACATTGCTCTTCGCTCATTGCCGCTGTTCAAGGTGCTGAATGTACATCAAAGCTGTGTTTGTAAGGAACTGGACACTGGAGTTTTTAATTAATTCTAATTTTATTTTTACATGTGATCTAATAGAGTCACATGAATCTTGGTTGGTCAGCTATCACCTGACTTGTGAAATAGGTCAGCCTTTCCAGGAGGACTTCTTTGAACTTCTCCGCCTGCATACCTGTCTGCAATCTTGCAGGGATCTCTGTGAGACACTAACAAGGTGTCAGGACAATGAGAGGCCAGACTGAGCATCCAGTTTGTTCCATAAACAGGTCTGACTGTGTGCTGGGCACATTGCTGGGTGCTGATGGTAAAGGAGACAGAGCAGTTGCCTGTGCTTCTCAGCTTAGAGTCTAGGGGAAGATGAACTTGGACACTTGAGATGGAAAAATTGCAGGCATCTTTAGTTTTCTTCCTGAATGTGCCTGACTGCAGGAGGATTGCCAGCCCCTCCTCAGTGGCTAAAGCTTTCCTGGCACCCATGGGGCTGCTGCCCATGCTCCTCAGCCCAGGGGAACCCTCTCATAGGCTCTTCCCACAGCTCTCTTGGCATCCCTGCCACTGTATCCCAGTTGTCTAGGAAACACACTATGCCCTTCCTGGATTATGAGACTTTGCTTCTGTCCCCTTCATAGCTTTCAAGGCTTCACATAAAAAAATCTGGCCCTGGCAGTGTGGCTCACTTGGTTGAGTGTTGTTCCATGCATGGAGAGATCACCAGTTCCATTCCAGTTGGGGCACATGCCTGGGTTGAGGGCTTGATCCCCAGTAGGGTGTGTGCAGAAGGCAGCCGATCAATGCTTTTCTTATCTATGTTTCTCTCTCTCTCTCTCTCTCTCTCTCTCTCTCTCTCTCTCTCTCTCTCTCCCTTCTCTCTCTCTCTCTCTCTCTCTCTCTCTTTCTTTCTTTCTCACTCTTTCTTTCTCTCCCTCTCTTCTTCCCTTCCTCCATCCCTCCCTCTCCCTCCCTTCTTCTCTAAAAAATCAGTAAAACTATATTTTTTAAATCTATCCTACTCTAGCATCCACTGTTTCCTTTCCACTTCCCAAGCCCCAGTTTCTTCTTTTCTGATTGTTCCTAGGAAGAACAACTCCCACTTTCTAAAAAAACAAACCCATGCAAAGGATTTCATCTCCCCTGCCATGTCCCTTCCTGTACATAGAGCTGCTTCCCCTCATGTGGGTGACTCTCCCATCTCAGCTGGATCACTCTCACCTCACCTGCCTAGCACTTGAATGCATTGGAATTAACACCTAATATAATACATATATTGTAACATTCATTAGCTTTTGAATGTGTGTAAGAAAAACAGAAATGGCCTCTGATGTCACTACCCAGATAACTAATGTTAATGTTAAAAAAAAATAGATGTGCATGGTGAGAAGTACAGGAAGATAAAGCAAAACATGTAAGTCATCTTAGGTTCCTAGCTGCCTTTCCCCAAAGGCAACCACTGTAAAAGAGTTCCCTTTGATTCTTCCAGGGAAAAAAAATTTTTTTACACCAAAGAAGTCATTGTACCCACTGCCTGCACCTTGAGTTTTTCCCTGGACAACATATTGAGACGTTTCTCTCCCAGTCCCTGCAGAACTAACTCACTCTTGTTCACTGCTGCATATTCTTCCATTGTTTGCATGTGCCATCAATCATTAACCTTGTCCTCTGTCGGTAGACACTGAATGATTTCTATTTTTTTTCCTACTACAGATAACTCTTTAGTGAATCTGTGATATGCCTATCTTAGTATATTTTGGGATGTGTATAACTAGAGAGTAAATTCCTAAAAATAGGACCAATTCCAAAATATGTGTATACTTAAATTTTGGTGGTACTGCCAAATTGTCCAGCAAAGATTGCACCTGTGCTACCATCCACAGTATTATAAGCGTACCCCTTTCCTAGCAGTAGACACTGGAAATTATCAAGCTTTTCCATTTTTGTCAGCCTGATGGGAGAAAAAAAAAGTAGTGTTTCATGGTTATTTTTATCTACAATTCTTTAATTATCAGTGTGGACAAACATCTTTTCATATGTTTATTAGCTGTTTTTATTTGTTCTTCTCTGAATAGACTGTTCACATCCTTTGTCTATTTTTTTTTTCTCCTGGACTAGAAATAAATTTTAAAATGTTTTGTGGAATCAAAAGCAAGGTCCAAATCTCCAGGGTTTTAACTTATCATCCATTTTATTTCTGTTTATTTTGAGACGGTACATCTCAGGGAGGAATGAGGATCTGAACATCTTCATCCGCTGCTACTTGGACAGGGAACCCTCTGCAGCCTCTCAGAAGGGTCTGCCCATTCCCAGCCCAAGTAGAACAAGACAATTACTTATTTAGCATCCCAGTGGTTTTGAGGGGGAGCTGTTCCCGTCAGCCCTGCTCCAGCCGCTGCTCAGCCCCAGGCTCTAAGACATGGACCAGCTGTGGGACTCTGTGCCATCCATTTAGATGAGGGCTTCATGGACCGCCCATTGTGAACCTCCAAAGGTCGCATCCTTGACACCGCCTGCTGGACCATGAAGAGCATCAGCCTACCAAGGACCCTGACCAACTGTGATAGTTTCCACTCCATGCAGGTTTTTTCTCTCCCCTATCCCCACCCCAACCCCGGCATGAAGCGGATTCATTTTGGGGGCAAGCTCTTTGTGTAGCAGACATCTCATAAAAGGAAAATTAGTCTTTTGGGATACACTGATGAGTTTGTCCTGGCCTTAAGGTGGTCAGGCCCTAAGTGAGAGTTTGGGCAAGTGGAACTGTTGTCTTTGGCCCCAGTATGTGGGTTGTTATTCACCCATCCATTCACCCAACAAACTTTTGTTGAAAGCAGTTTGGTGTAGAAGGTAGAAGTTTGGACTTGACAGACAGAATAAGCCTCAGGTGTTGAACCTACTCTTGTGGGACACTGGGCAAGTTGCATTAGCTCTTGCTTCTTGGAGCCTCTGAGTTTCCTTAGGGGGCCACAGTGCCTACCTTAGAGTTGTGCGGTCTGTTGAGATAACATGGTGACTTTTGCCACAATCATACTGCATTGATATGCTACTTGAAAATTCAGTAGCTTAAAACAATAATCTATTCTGGCTCATGTACTGGGGCATCAGCTAGGTGTCAGTTGATGTAAACTGGTCTTAGCCAGCCCAGCCAATACGACTCAGTGGTTGATTATTGACCTATGAACCAGGAGGTCATGGTTGGATTCCAGGTCAGGGCACATGCCCGGGTTGGGAGCTTGATCCCCTGTGGGGGGTGTGCAGGATGCAGCTGATCAATGATTCTCTCTCATCATTGATGTTTCTATCTCTCTCTTCCTCTCTCTTTCTCTCTGAAATCAATAAACATTAAAAATGATTTAAAAATAAATAAATAAATAAAAAATAAACTGAAATCACTTGGATTTGGATGCCCTTTGCAGGTTGGCTCCATGAGTCTCTCATTCCCCTTGGATCAGTAGGTAGCTCACATGGTCTTTATTGGGAAGTACTGAAAAGTTCAGGAAGAAGGACATGAGGTGAGGGGTGATGAATCAGGAACAATAATGCAATCTCCCACTCTACAGAGTTCATAGTACTGTCATTGCCCTGGTTTTCTGGCTGATACGCTAGGATGCAGGAGAGTAGTATTGCTTAGAGTATGTTCTCCCCATGAATGATGCCAGGTCTTCTGCTTCTTTTAATCCATCGACTCATGTTCTTTCCTAATTCTTCAGCTTGATTGATCTCACTGAGAAAACTAAAGGAAACCAATACTCAGAACTTTCACAGTTGTTTTTTTTTTGCCTTAACTATTCATCACTTTTGAAATTTCTATCAGATGTATGTTGCATCTTCTGATACTACCCTCCTCTGTCTGATCAGATCTATAATATTTTCTGTCTGTCTCCCTATGCTTAAACTATGAGAAATTACCTCAAACCTATTATTGAGTTCACTAAATCTCTCTTCAGCTATACTTAACCTGCTGTTTCATTCAGCCTCTGAATTTTAATTTTAATGACTGTTGTTGTTGTTGTGTTTTTTTTTATTTCTCGGGTTTTATTTGGTTCTCTTTTGAACCTGCCTATATATTTTTTCCATAGTGTATTTTATTTTAATATGATTTTATCTCTTTATCTTTTTGGTCACTTAAATACACTATAATCTATCAGTAGTATTTCAAGGGTGTTATACCTCCTGGTTGTTGCCAATAGGTGAAGAGTTTTCTTGGGTGATTTGTACATTTTTTTAAGCTCATCTTTAGGTAACATGGTTTTTGTTGTTGTATTTTTCCATTGGGATTTCCGTGTATTCCAGGTTATGGAGGTGCCCTTATAGAATCTCTAGAGTTATTTTGTGCCTTATTTGACTAAGTAGCACAGAGATTTCACTGGTCCTGGGCACCCTTTTACATTAATTTCCTGGTTTAGGATTCCCGAAGCACGAAGGTGGTATAAATTTGGTCTTTGTACTTGCATGATAGTAATTTTTTTTTCAACCCAAACTCCTGAGCAAAAATAAGCTTCTTGGCCTCCTCCATAGCTCAATAGGCAGAGATCTCATTTGTGAAGGGAAGAGACCCTTCTGAGGCCCGGACCTTGTGCGAGGGTCACAGGGCTTCGTGCTCTCTCCCTGACTCACATGGCCGGGCTGTGTCTTCTTCCCTCACACAGGTGTTAGCGTGCCCACCCTTAGCTGTTGAAGTCTATGTTTGTGTTTCATGTGCTTCTGTGCCACTCCCACTCCAGCTCTTTCACTCATTGTTCATATGTTCCTTATTTTTCCCATTTTATTTTGTCCCACATAGCTATATGGTTTTGTGTAGGAAAGGAAGCCCAAAAATTCAGTCTATCATATTGCCATAACCAGCACACCAATTCGTAACTTCTATAAATAAATAAATAAATAAATAAATAACCCACTAATGGATCCTTTTATTTTAAACTTCCTCCCAGAAGTTTAGCCTAAAGAGATGCATGTTTATTAGAGTTGTACACTTGAAACCTATGTGGTTTTGCAAACCAATGTCATCCCAATAAATTCAGTTTTTAAAATAATAATAATATTGTAATAACTATATATGGTGCCAGATGTGTACTAGACTTACCCAGGTGATCATTTGGTAGGCTACAGAAATGTCTACTTATTATGTTATATACTTGAAACTAATATAATATTGTATGTCAACTGTAATTAAAAAATAAGTTTTAAAAAATGAAAGAAATACTTGAATAACCAGAAACTTATTGGAGTTAAAAAGTGATTAGAATTAAAGCTTTTGCCTAGCAAGTTGCTGTCTAGAGTCGCCTTCTATTGACTCCTGTAATAATTAGAATTTCAATTATTCATTTTCAATTAGAAGCAGGGCCTAATGATCACAAATGTCATTAAGAAATTGAATTGTGTCTAATGTTGGAATGATAGAGGGCAATATTTCCTGAGACCACTCCTTTCTTTAATGCCTGGAAGCCAGACAGCCTCAGTGAAAAGAGGGTTAGTTATTGGAGAACTTTTGAAAGATGCCAGAAGGTGTGCATGATGTGGGGTTGGCCCTCAGTGACTTGGGGATGTGTGGCTCTATTCCCCATTTGGGGCAAATGCCTCCAATCTAATTATTCCCGGGTGCAGGATTGGAAGTCACCAAACATGTGTTCAAATTCAGCTCTACCACTTCCTAGCTTGTATTCTTGGTAGGTAGTCCCAATGGTGTGGCTGCCCCGTGCCTGGCACCCTGCTAATTCTGTCCTTGGACTGTCTCACTGGTCTCATAGCTGACTTCCCAGGCATCTTCTCAGCCAGAAAGTAGTGCATAAAGAATGCACTGGGAATCATGGGTGCATAGTAAATGTTTACGTCATGAAGGAATACAGCCACAGCTACTGTAGCTGTGGCTGTATTCCTTCATGACGTAAACATTTACTATGCACCTACTAGGCTATTCCGCTCCTACTAGGTGTCAGTTACTGAATATTCAGCTCCTACTAGGTGTCAGTTACTGAAATAGTCACTTTACATACATTTTGTGGTTTAATCTTCAAAACCACTTTCTGAGATAACTTCTGTTTTAAATATGGGAAACCATCTTGGAGAAGTTAGGTAAACCACCCCACAGCTAAGGAGTGACAGGTCTGGGATTCAAACCCAAATCTCTGATTTTATATGACTAACTTATTAACATTGTTTGTAGAGAAAGTAAAGAAGGTGAGGGAGTATTTTTCAAATAAATAAAATGGGTGAATGTTATGTCTGGGTGGCTCAGAAGCTTTTTTAAAATATATTTTTATTGACTTTAGAGAGAGGAAGGGAGTTGGAGAAAGAGATAGAAACATCGATGAGGGAGAAATAGCCATCCGCTGCCTCCTGCACAACCCATTCTGGGGATCAAGCTGGCAACCCAGGCATTGAACCTGTCACCTTTTGGTGCATCAGTTGAAGCTCAACCACTGAAACCACACCTGCCAGGCTCCCCTGAATAATTCTTGTTTCTCAGAAGAGTTTCAGATAGCTGAGTTTGCTGGGTAGATAAATTCTAAACAAGATCCAGTACTGTGCCTGGCACATAGTAGGGCTTAATAAATATTTAAGGATTCAATCACTTCATTAATGATTTAGTTACTGGCTGAGGATTACACTGTCATTTCTTTCAAAAGGCACACTAGACCCACGGTAGAAAATGAATGGACTAAGTATGGAATTAGAGAGATCCATGTTCAGATCTTGGCTCACCTGTTTATTCGCTCTGTGCCTGTGAGCAGGTGAAGTAATCTCTCTGTGCCTCAGTTTTCTCATCTGTAAAATGGGGATAATCTTAATATTTACATGGTTCCTGTGAGGATAAAATTAGCTAACACATATAGTCCACTCACAATATTCCCTGCAGATAGTCAATACAATTGTTATTCAATTGGGAATGTGTAAGCACCCAAGTAAATGGGAATTGTTATTAACAATTGTTACTGCATGCTACTAGGGTTGTTATTAATGATGCTGAGTAAAATTGGTGAAGAGCAGATCATTGCTGAAGCACAGGTGAGGACACCTGGACCCCACAGGTAGCATCAGCAGAGCTGCAATTCAAATTACATTCTTCCTCTTTCCCAGCTTCCTAGAAACCTGGTTACAGGCTCCCACTATCAGAGCCCCGGCCACGGCCATGGGAAGTAACAATTCAAAAGGCAGGGGGAGAGGGAGGAGAAACTTGTCTTCCCACAAAAGGAACAAAAACAGCCCATTATTCAAAGTCTTTGTTGAAAGGAGGGAAGAAACCTGTGCAGAAAAAAGTTGACCATATTCTGCAGAAGATTCTGTAGTTTCCATGGCAATTAATGGTGTTAAGTGCACTTCATAACTCAAAGGTCTCTAGCGAAGATGGAGAAAGAAAAGGAAGAAAGGTGTGTGCAGTTTTTCAAAAATAGTATTTGAAGATTTTTTTTCTCTGAAAATCTTTTTTACTGCCTCCATCAGGCAAGAGTTTTATTTTTGAATCCTTGGAAAGATGTATAAAATGACTTTAGGGGTAGAATTATAGATACAATTGAGACACCCAAAATAGGCTTTCCCTGAAATGTGGTAGACACTCCTGAAAGAATCTCCATACATTTACTGGGAGCAGCCAGCAGCATGCTCTCCTCTGGAACACTGTGGTACCTGGCCACAGCGGGAGGGGTTGCGGGCTCAATCCCCAGTGTGGGGTGTGCAGAAAGCAGCTGATCAATGATTCTCTCTCATCTTTGATGTTTCTATCATTCTCTCCCTCTCCCTTCCTCTCTGAAATCAATAAAAAATATATTTTAAAAAATAAAGTAAAGTAAACATAAACACTGAGCCCAGGATCTGGGACCACTGAGTCCTGTGTTGACAATGCTTTCTGCCCTGGACAGGGAAGACCCAGCCTCTGGTCACTGCTCAAGGCCTAGAATCGGCACATTGTTCTGCTGAGTTTCATTCTGTTCCATCCTTAAATGTCTCACCTGTAGACGGGGAGATGATTTTCTAGAGTCCTACTATAAGATAAGCCTTATTTTATTTTATTTTTTTTGTAGTTTTCAAATATTTAATTGCAAAATATACTTATGTGTACCGCCCAACAAATAATTCCAAGGTGAACACCCATGTTGCCAACACCCGGAGTGAAACTAGAACAGGAATAGTACTCCCCAAGCCTTTGCAGGCCCCCTCCCCATCACAGCCCTTCACCCCACCTTGATGGCAACCCCTACCCCACCGTTGGTGAGAATCTCAAGCTTCCTTTTTTCATTGTTTTGACCATATTACTTAGTTTTGCCTGTATTTCTTGTCAATGAGATCATGTAAGAAGTACTCTTTTACGCCTGGCCCTCTACTCAACGCTATGTTCTTGTGATTTATTCAAACTGTGTGTAGTTCAAGGTTGTTCATCTCTGTTGGTGTATGATATTCCATGGTGCAACCCATCCAGAAAGTATCCATTGGCCTGTAGAGGGGGTTTGGGATGTCTCTCATATTTGACAATGCCGGTAGGGACATTTTTGTACACTTCGTTTGGGGGCACCTATCTGTTGGTCCTGGAATTGCTGGGTCTTAAGCCTCACTCATATCCTCAATTTTACTAGATGGGGATGCCAAATTATTTTCCAAAGTTTTCTCACTTGTCTTTTCATTAACTTTAACTATAGGGAGACATCTCTGCCAGTCCTGTGTAGATAGGGCCCAGTTTCCTCACAGGTAAAATCTGAGAAATAAGAAGCATCTCAGAAGGTGGTTATGAAGATGGAATGACTAATATTTATGTGCTTAGCTTAATTACAGATAACATGTATTAAGCCATCTGTAAATGTAGTCCATTTATCTGGCCCCTCACTTTTTCTTTCCATGCATTTATCTGTGGATTTGGGGCTGAAACTATATAAGAACTTAATCTCTCTCTCTCTCTCTCTCTCTCTCTCTCTCTCTCTCTCTCTCTCTCTCTCATTTTGGGTCTCCTATTCTACTGACTTGACCCTTTTTCTTGCTTCCTTTCTTGCTTCCTTCCTTTTAGTCATTCTTTCTTTTAGGGCTATGCTATGTGCTTTTCATGTGCCATCTGACAACCTTCTCAACCATGCCATGATGTCAGTTCTAGAATTATCTCTGGTTTCCATACGAAGAAAGGGACTACAGAAAAGTAAAGTGACTTGCCCAAGGTCCCCCAGAAGTGAGTGGTGGAGCTGGGTTCATATGCCAGCCTCCAGGAAGGGCCCACAGCCAGGACTCGGCATGGAGGAATATATATGGTACTAGTTAATGCCCTCGTGGCATTTTCCTACTGACCTGCTTCCTAGTTTGGGTTCTGTTCATTCATCCTGGGCTCTTACAATGTATAACATTTCCTCCTTCAGTGTATGAAGTTAGACATGGAGACTGAGAAACTTCAGAAGTCAGTCAGTGAAGCATCCAGTGCTTGTGGAGCTCCTGCTGTACTGCAGGAACCTCGGCACACAGGGTGGAGGCTCTGGAAATGAGGCGTGCCTGTGTTCTGCCAGCCCAAAAGGTTCATTGCCACAGGAGAGCAGTCATGGCCATAAAGGGCTGACATACGAGAAGATGGTTTTCTGTGCTCAGAGGCAAAGATAAAGGGCCATGCATTTGAGAGTACCTCTGCCTGGAGAAATCAAGGAAGGCTTCCTGGAGGAGGTGACCTCCAAGGGCTTGCTTCCTCAAACTACCTTCTGATCTTAGCTACCCAGGCCACCTTTAAAAAAGCCCTTTCCCCAGGCTCTCTGGGCTCTGCCTTCCTTCTGCTCAGAAAGTCTCTAGTTATATAAGAAAGGTTCTGGGCAAAGCTTCTACCCCTTGCTGAGCCTCCTTCCCTGTCCTCGCTTCCCCTCACCCCCAGCGCTAGGCTGCTGCTGATACGGGCTTGTGAAAGAGAAGGCTGTTTGTTTTATAACAGGAGCTTAACATGATTCACTTCAGATTCCCCAAGGACTTTTGTGAAGTTTGGACTGAGTCATAATATATTTTTTTATTAAACTCCAAGACCCAACAAGCAGGAAGCTCCATTCGACAACATAATATAACTGATGTACTGCAAAGCAGGTTTTTGTATGGTGGAGTCCTCACGCTGCCCCAGAAACCCTCTGGCCTCTCTTAACACTGCCTTGTTCTGGAGGAAAACTACAAGGGCTTTTGAGACTTGTCACATGACTCCCAACACACACACACACACACACACACACACACACACACACACCCCTCCTAATGCTGTAGCCAAAAGCTGAG
Organism: Eptesicus fuscus; assembly: GCF_027574615.1. Taxonomy (NCBI): domain Eukaryota; kingdom Metazoa; phylum Chordata; class Mammalia; order Chiroptera; family Vespertilionidae; genus Eptesicus; species Eptesicus fuscus. The sequence continues at coordinate 36,313,590 of NC_072485.1, forward strand.
GGTCTCAGGACAAAAGCAGCACCTCTTTGCAGTCCCATCTCCAGACCCTCCCAAGAACAAAGGCCTACTGTGTTCTCTAGAACACAGGAAGGCCCCAGAGCAGCATGTCAGCAGGCTGAGAAGTGCGCCCACCCACCCCAGGGACAAGATGCTCAGAGGGTGGTACCCAGACCAGCAGCAGCACCTGGAACTTTTACAAAATGCAAATTCTCAGGCCCATCCACGCCTACGGAGTCACAAGCTCTGGAGGTGGGGCCCAGCAATTTGTGTTCTAAGGGACTCTCCAGGTGTCTGAGGCTTCGTAGAATTTGAGAGCCACAGTGAAGTGGCCTTGTTCCTCCACATGTGGTCCCTGGACCATCAGCATCCCCAACACGCAGGCGCTTGTTGGAAAGGCAGACCCTCAGGCCCCTCCATGGACCCGCTGAATCAGAATCTGCATTTTAACAAGACCTCCAGTTGAATCTCACCCACACTAAAGTCTGAGAAACACTACTGTAGGACACCATTGGACCCAGCCTAAGCTGGTCCAGCGTCGAATTCTCACTCTGCCTCTGACTAGCTGTGTGATCATGGCTGGCCATGCCACCTCTCCGAGCCTTCGCACTCCTGGTTGCCCTACATTTATGAGAGGCCTCCCACAGGCCCGGCTCCCCTGAGGTGCTCAGAGCCTTCTTCCCGCCTCTCCCTATGCGCACATAACCCCCTGCCCTGCAGACACTCACTCTCCCTGCACGCAGTCAGCTCTGTTCTCGCAGCCCTCCCTTTTCTTGTTTTCTGTTTTCCTGGTGATTAAACATCCCCACAGCGTTCCGTTAGAGCTCTCCGACTCGGCTGTGAAAAGATTCACACGGCTTCCCCTTTGAAGTGCTTTGTTTTTCCTTTAAATTCAGCACTGCCCTCTGATCGGGGCATGTCCAGTGACCTCTACAGCACGAATCAGACAGTTTCTCCAGTGCTGTCCGAAACGGACCCAGATCCACCGTGTGAGGATGCACTTGAGCACGGCAGACAGACGTGTGCAGCGAAGCCTTCTCCCGCACATGTGGTCCTTTAAAAAAGGTGAAAGCAGGCAAACACCTTGAGTCTGATATATTGCCAAGAAGTGCTAAAAATGACCTCAGATTCACAGACACCTCCCCCACTCCTGCCTCCTACTGTGTCATGGATCCTTGATCAGAACAAGGAGCACACAGAGCCCTCTCAGTGTCCCCAGATGAAAGGCAGTGAAGCCAGACACAAGGAGAGGGGACAAGGGGGCAATGGAAGTCCACTGACCCATCCTGGGGCCACCACCGGGAAGGCAGGGGAATCCAAGCCCTCCCCGGACCCCAGGCCTCAGAGTGTGCCTGCACACACTGAGGCCCTCACCCTGCCGGAGGGGGGACATTGGAACTGCCTCAGAATAGCAGTTTAGTAATTAGATTCAAGAACCTCCAAAAAATTCTGTGCCCTTTGAACCAGTAATGCTACCTCTGGGGATCTATCCTAAGAAAACAGTTTGAAATGCAAACAAAAATGTATGCACATGGTCGCTCCCTGCAGTTTTATTTATAAGAATGAAAAATTGGAAACCACTGAATACCCCACTTGAAGCAACTGGTTAGGTAAATTAGGGTTCATTCATAAAATAGAATATTCTGTAGTCATTAAAAATGATGTTTGCCAAGCTTTTAACGACATGCGGAAATGCTTATGGCATCCCATTACATGCAAAAGGCAGGAGATAAAATCAGACACACAATGTGATCTCCACCGTGTAAAAACAATCGGAGGAAACTTGTGGAAGAAACCGCACAAAACACTGTTAAAGGTGGTTGTCTCTGGGTGATGGGACCGTGGATGATTTTTCTCCTTTTCTTTCCACCTTTCTGGGTTTTTCCTACACTTGGAAATGATGGCTGGTCAGCTGTGGGAAATGTGTGTATTTAAACCTCACAGCCAATGAAGGGGAAAGTCTCCATCAGTTTGAGGTCCGGTGGGGGCAAGGACAGCTGCTTATTCCTCCTGCACGTATACTGGTTTTGGAAGCGGAGGGAAAAAAAAGTAAATAGACATTATTTACCAAATTAAAATCAAATCCAAATAAATAAATAAAGCATCGGAGGCCCTGTTGAGGAAGGCCTCTGCTCCCCCCAAGATGTGATTGCCTGTTTCCAGCTTATCATTTTTCGGGGATCTTATAAAACCAACCACTGTGAAATTGACTTCTAACTGATCTTAATTGAGATGGGGCCCAAATGCAAGGAGCAGAAATGAAATTTGGGGGGGCCGCCCCATGTGCTGGGCCTGCACGTCCCAGGTCACAGAGGAGCCCGCTTGGGTGGTTCCACTCACTGCCTTTCACCAATGACTCCAGGGTCCAGCCAGCCATTCGCTGTTTTATTTCCTGCTAGCTCAGGGCCCAGTGGCGGTTGATTTAGACTCCTTGGGCCTGTGAGGGTGTTTAGAAGGCTCATAGTGGAGCATTTCACCCTCAACTGTACCAACATTTCCCTGCCAACTGCACCCACTCACTCTCAGGCACACACATCCGTGGCTCTGCCTCTCCATGTCAGTGCATAGAGCACTTAGTGCTGGTCTGCAGTGAGCAGGCACCATGCTGGGCCTGTAACAAGCATCACCTGCGTAACTCCCACAATGACCCTGTGAATTATTAATCAAGCCTCATTTTGTTTTATTTTTTAATATATTTTTATTGATTTCAGAGAGGAAGGGAGAAGGAGAAAGAGATAGAAACACCAATGTTGAGAGAGAATCATTGGTTGGCCGCCTCCTGCACACCCTCTGCTGGGGATGGAGCCCACAACTTAGGCATGTGACTGGGAAGCAAACTGTGACCTCCTGGTTCATAGGTTGACACTCAACCACTGAGCCACACCGGCTGGGCTATCAAGCCTCATTTTAGAGTGAAAAACACTCTTCCTTCTGTGAAGCTCCTATGATTTCAGGGGCTAGTCTTCTCACCGGATTTCCTCCAGCTTGGAGTGGCCAGATCTCTCGTGTTAAAGCAAACAATCCAGGGCCTGACCCACAGGTTGCAGGATGCCAGACTGTCCTTGGTCAGCTGTTCCCTGCTTGCCACCTGGGTGCCTGGCCCTCTCTCCCCATCCTCCTGTTTGGGTGCCCCTGGGACCCCTCTCCCAGGAGTCTGCGGTCAGATTCGTTCACTGCTTTCTTACATACAACAACCTAACTCCTCTTTGTCTAAACCCAGGAGGCCTCCCATTTCAGATCCAAACCGGCCCACTGTGGCACTTTTCCTCCCTGAAAGAGTTCGCTCTCAAAGATACGTTCTGACTGCTCTTCCAGCCCGGAAGATTGGACTGAGGCCAGCATTTTAAGAGAACTTGGTGTGCGCGCGCCTCTTGTTGCTGCAATATAGATCTAGCACTGGAAAACATCTAATATGAAAAGGAGGAGAACTAATCCAGGAGAAAGGAAATAAAGCAGTGGGTGTCATTTTAAATGGTAACAATACAATGCACAATAATTGTACTTTAACACGTTTGAAAATCTCCATAGGCGAAGCCGCTTTCTGGGAACATTCAAATTACCCAAACGGACTCAAGAAAAAGTAGGAAAACTCTAAGAAGGTCATAGGCAAAGGGAACACTGAGAAAGATTTTAATGGAGTGATTTACTTTGAAAAGACCCTACATAGGGTAAGATGATTTATTGCTGGAATTTCCAAAGTATCAAAGCCCAGATGATTCCCATGTTTGCATAGTAGACAGATGGGTGTGTTTAGATCCTGGCTTACCATTTACTCGCTACATGGCCATGGATGAGGGACTTCATCTCTCTGCATGTCGGTTTCCATAGGAATTCAGTAGAGGAAGTGGCCCTGGTAAGACAGGGTGGTCTAAGGTGGGCTTTCTGGAGGAGCTGGCCTGTGATGGATTTGATTTACCTGCTGTGGTAACCAATAGCCTTTCACATTCTTGTTCAAACCCTTTACAATGACGGGATGGACTTCTAAGTGGCCTGGCCAGACTTGCAAAGTCCATGTTATGGAAGTGCTGGGTCTCCACCGATCCTATGATTACTTCTTGGATATGTGAAGCAGTACTGCCAACACTGCTAGGGAAGACTGCTAACTTCTACAGGCAGCAGCCCCCTTAATCCTAAAAACAAACCCTGTGAGGTAGATTCTATTGTGACCCCCATGTTAAAGATAGGGAACCAAGACAAAGACAGTCACAGTGCCTTACCCAAGGCCACACCATTGAACACAGATGCATCCCTGTCCCTAAGTAACGTGCAGTCTGCTTTTGGAACACAGCCTGTGAGCAAAGCTGACATGGCAGCGATTGCACCATCACTCATCCCCAGAAAGACTGTCCAGGCTCCCTGTCTGCACCCATCAAGTCCACCACCTGGCCGAAGCCTTCCCAACCACTGCGTCCCATGGGAATGTCTCACTTTTCAGATGTCCCGTAGCCCTGATGCTCCTTAGCACCCCTTAGGTATTTCCATTTGTATATCATGTCCTAACCTGCTTTGCATTCATTCAGGTCAAGTACGTATTGCCATTTTCTGGCAATGAGATTAAGTGTCATCTTGAGATAGGGATAGCAACACCACCATCCTTAAACAGCCACCTCGGAGTCAGAATATGTGGGACGGTACCTTTTCTCTGGGCTCCCCCTTCCTGTCTGTATACCTGAGCCCCATGCCTCACTTTCTCCTCATTCCTGGGATGGGGATACTGATGCCAGCCCACAGGGTCTGGTGAGAATGAAATAGGCAAAGCACTCAGCAGAGTGCCCCGGATGTAGTAAATGCTGAGGGAATGCCGATGATCAGTGCAATTATTGTGATCATGTTTATTACATGACTGTTACTCCCTTTTCTCTTCTTGAGCACGGACACATGTGTCCTATTTTACTCTATTGCCCAGTCCTTATCAGTGCATTGTCATACCAGAGTCAGTGAATGCCATGTGCACAGGACTGAACCTGGGTCCCACATTCATTGTGCCTAGATCTCTGCCACCTTCTACGTTGGTCCCACACTCTGTGATTGACCTCCCTGAACCTCACTCCGTTTTCTCATCTGTAAGATGAAGATGATAACATCTTCCCCACGGGGTACTTGGGAGGGTTAATGGTGTCTGGCTCATAATATGCAGCAGCAAATATAACTTCCTTTCCCTTTGTGGACTATATTTTTCATGGAACAGAGCCATGTTTTTTGACATAAAGCAGACATATTGCAGAGTTTCTGTTGTGGGTTTTTTTAAAATAGGACATTTTAAGGCTGGTTTGATGAGAAAGTGTTAACTGAGCACCTACTATGAGCACAGGGCTTTGTGGATACAGAGGAAATATAAAGTGTGCCCCCCACCTAGAGGGTCCTGTTTTGCTGTGGCCCCCGTGGACTTAGATCCTGGTACAACCAGGGCTATCTCTGCAGAGGCCTCACTGGAGAGCACCTAGTTTTGGGGTCCCATTCCTTTACATCCCCACTTCAAGAACTTTCAAGGAACTGTTTACTTTCAAGTAGCTAGTGAGATACACACCAGACAGCACTCCCAACCTGTTAGCTGCATATTAATCTGCAGGGACTAATATCATAGCATAATTAGTATAACAGTGCTCCCAGCTTAATTGAAACAACGCTGCATCTGAGGGGCAGTGAATGAGAAATGCAAGGTTTGATGATTCAGAACTACTGAGCTTTAGCGGTTTCGTGGGCGTAGCAAGGAAGTGTTGGGTTTATTTCCCTTTGCCATTTTCTTTGTACATCTGGGCAGGAAGGGGTCTGAAAGGAGTTACTGACAGCGTGCATGGCGTATGGTGAGAGAACTTTGATGATCTGGAAGTCCCTCCACCATTTGGAACCCGGCAGCGAGCCAGCCCGGCAGGAAACGGGAAAAAGCCTCCGCAGCGACAAAACACATTTTAATGTGTCTGCACGCCGCCGTCTTTTCACTTTTCTGAAATCCTCTGAACCCAAATCACCAGCTGTATACTCGCTGTTTGGGAGCTAGGTGATCTGACTTCCCAAGCATTTGCAAACCAGCAGCAAGGCGGCCTAGCAGCGGCGGGCGGGGCCCCGGAGGTGCCTGTCTGCCCATCCCCTCACCTCGGTCCTGCAGTCAGCGGGCATCTTAAAGACGCGGAGCATGATGTGGCCCAAGGAGAGATGAAGACACATGAGAATCCCTGCTCTTAAGGAGCTTAGAGTTTCTGGGTGGACAGATGCTGTCTCGGTCCAGCATCTTAGTTTCAGACAGCAGCCTCTGCTCTGGCTAGCTCAACCAGAAGAGGACTTTAGTGCGGGATAGGAGGTGGCTCGCAAACGTCCCAGGAATGCCAGGACCTAAGCTCTGATGGCACAGAACCAGAGCAGCCCCATCCCCGCACAGGCTTGTAATGGAATCCCCTCTATCGCTCCACCTGGGGGCTCAACCCTGTAGGACTAGACAGTGGAGCCCACACTGCAGCCATCCAGCTAAACAAACACCTTGGCCACCCAGCCTCCCCATCTGGGAAGGAAGCCCTGACTCACCTGAGCTCAGACACCACCACCCGTCACCCCCACCCCCCCCCCGCCCCCCAGCACTGCCCTCCGAGGTCCCGTGGTGCCTGTGCTCAGGAGAGCCTGGTCTCGCCTCCAGGGAGCAGCGCCTTGTTTCCGGCTGCTCAGCCTCTGTGCACAGAAAGGCACCCTGGCCCTAGCTGGTTTGGCTCAGTGGGTAGAGCATTGGCCTGTGGACTGAAGGGTCCTGGGTTCGTTTCCAGTCAAGGGCACATGCCTGGGTTGTGGGCTCAATCCCCAGTAGGGGGCGAGCAGGAGGCAGCTGATCAATGATTCTCTCTCATCATTGATGTTTCTATCTCTCTCTCCCTCTCCCTTCCTCTCTGAAATAAATAAAAAATATATATATATATATTTTTTAAAAGCACCCTGGAAGCGGTGGGCATGGGTGTAGAGAGAGCCAGTGGGTGGTGTCTGCGGAGATGAGGCCAGGTGGTCACAGTCCAGCCGGCTCTGCCCTGTTGCGGAGCTGTGTTCCAAGGACTAACTCACTGTCCCGCGAGGGGAATGCCAAGCATGACAAAGTGAGCACAAAGTGACACGGGAGTGCTCCCAGGCAGGGAGGACGTGGCAGCATGAGAAAGAGGGAGCAGTGAGCATAGAAACGTCAAAGGCACAAAACGCCAGGGCCATTTCATTTAGGACTGGCGCCTACAGAGGCGGCAGTCCCGAAGCGCATCCGTGTCAGGGAGCGGAGTAAAGGAATAGCTGTGCCTGATCCATGGCCTTGAGGAACGTGCAGATTGTATCCAGGACGCTTTGAACAGAGAACAGGAGGGCTTCTGAAAGATTTCGCAGGTGAAGGTGTGCGTCCCCCGCTTAGTGTCTGGGCTACAGGCCTGAGACTGAGAGGCTTGGAGCGCCGTGGTGTCTGTTGCTATTTATCACCCAGCCCTTGTTCCACACGGCAGGTAATGCAGGCACTGTGGCAGCACGTGGGTCCCCAGAGTGAGTGCTGTGAGGCAGGACCATGAACCCCAAGTGTCCTTAGAGGAGGCAAGTCACCCCAAAACAGAAGCGCAGGTACTTTCTGAAGACTAGCCCAGTGGTTGGCAAACCGCGGCTCACGAGCCACATGCGGCTCTTTGGCCCCTTGAGTGTGGCTCTTCCACAAAATACCATGGCCTGGGCGAGTCTATTTTGAAGAAGTGGCATTAGAAGAAGTTTAAGTTTAAAAAATTTGGCTCTCAAAAGAAATTTCAATCGTTGTACTGTTGATATTTGGCTCTGTTGACTAATGAGTTTGCCGACCACTGGACTAACCCATGGCTCACAGGACGGCGGCAGCTTCCTCCTGCGGCTGGCATGAATGTAGAGAGGGAAGAGTTTCAGCCTCAGGCATGAGGGATCAAAGGAATTGGTCTACACAGGCAGACAAGTTCAGCTAAAAAACAACAACAAAAAATAAGATGAATGTCCTAATTCTCATCCAGATGTGGCAGATAAACTTCTGGCAGCTGGAAGAGAGAGTGGGGGTGTTAGTAAAAGTGCAGGCACGCCTACCTCCTCTTATTGCGCGTCGCTGCCCTGCGCTCCACAGGTGTTTCGTTTTTCACAAATAGAAGGCAGGACCCGCCACGCGCACCATGGTTACAGCTGCTTTGTGGGGTCAGGAACAAGCCCGCAGCATCTCCAGGGGATGCCTGTAGTTTGCACAGTGCCACTGGCCAGCGACCAATGTTGGAACATGACAAGCCGGCTCTATATTTGTACGTTTATATACTTATCTATCTTCATCTATTTATGCATTTGTCTCTAGGCCCTAAGGCCTGTTTCCCCTATTCCTTGTTCCAAAGTCTGTCTTTCCAGACATTCCTGCCTGAGTTCCACTTGGTCCACCATTAACAGCCATTAACAAGGTGATTATTAGCAGTAATCTTGCTAACTCTTATCTTAACTCAGCCCTTCATTACCAAGATCATTAGCAATAATGCTAAGTCTTATCATGGTGTTTCTATTGGGGTCCCCGCCTCCCTGTCTTGAGGACAGGCCCCCCTTCCAGGAGAGGAGAGCTGGGGCCTCTCTCAGACTTCCACCCCACCCCTCACTTCTGGCTCCACAGCAGGGCCCCTGCCTTTTGGAATTTAATGAGAATGTTTGTCAGGGAAACTTTGCTGGGATTTTTAGTCTTCTCTAGTTAGTATCATGATAAGGCTGCATGGCTTCCCTGAACTCAGAGCCAGACAGGTGTTTCTGGAAGTCTGAATGCCTTGCCAGCCCTCCTGCACCAGGAGCCCTGCATCCGGGGGAAGCCCCACGGAGCTCCATCAGCAAGGATGCAGGGAGGGTTTGACGTGAACACCAGCTCTTTTCCTAGGGGAGGCACCGGCATCAGGAAGTAAAGCTGCCTCCATTCCCACTTAGCAATTATGTGCACAATTACATTTCCAGCAGGTGTCACTTACGAGGGTGAAACTCATTAAGCGTTCAAATGAGAATGCAGAAAGGAGCCTGGGAGAACTCAGGGAAAGCCGCTCTCTGCAGGGGTGAGGGACACAAACAGGAAGGCTGGACGCTGGACGTATCCTGAACATTTGCTATCCTGAACATCACTGATTTCCCGCAAGGGAGCTCATCCCGGCCTGAGGACTGCCCTCAGGGCAGAGGTTAACAGGCTCCTATTTGAACCAGTGAAGAAACTGAGCTGGGAGCCCTGCAGCGAATTGCCGAGGCCCCTCAGCCAGGGAGGAGGAACTGACAGGCGTGCACGCTCCTGCGGGGAATGGCATGTCAGAGCATTCAGCGTTTCACTTAAGTCCATAGGGGCCAAACCCTTTCGTGGGTTTTTCCAGCTCTCACAGAGCCCAGCAGAAAGCAGTTGCCCAATGGGTACCTGACGGGCTTCGTTATGGCGGGTTTTCTCCCATTGCTCAGGATGAAGGAGGTATCCAGAGGGAAAGAAGACCAGAGGGAAGAAAGTGCCAGGTATGTGCAAGCTTCTCTAAACGGACATTGACAGCCGGACGTGGGAAGTAGTGTCCTCATTTTTCAGATGAGGAAACAGAGGCTCACAGAGGTGGAGGGACTTGCCGAGGCCGTCTGGCTAATGAGGAGCAAGCCTCGGATGCAAACCCAGGTCCGCCTGACTCCAAGTCTGCACACCTTGCACCACACTGAATGCCTCCCTTGGGGCCCCTCAGGTTGCAGAGGTAGCTGCAGGCTCCCCTGGGCCAGCGCCGTGTGGGCGGCGAGCTCAGGGCTGTCAGATTCAGTGCTGTGGTACTGGAAGCGCCCCTTCCTCAGGGGAAGGGCCCCAGACTCTGTGCTGAATCAGAAGGGCCTTCTGTTTGCTCTCATCACGTAAGTCCTGTCTTGGGGCCTTCCTAACCATGGCCTGCCCCCTGGAGGCTCATGAAGGGCTACCTGGAGGCAGGTAAAGCGTGTGTACAGGCACACCTCGGGGTACGGGGGCATTTGGTTCCAGACCACCGTGATCAAGTGAGTCCTAATCTTTGTGCTGGTGGAGGGTCTTGCCTTCAATGTGTAAAAAAACACAACACCTGCAAAGCCCAATAAAGCAAAGCCCAGTAAAACGAGGTATGCCTGTGTCGGCACTCTGCCTGCCCCAGGCCTGCTTCCTTGCTGATGAGAAGACTCACCATCTATTTTCCCCACTCACCACCCGCCCAATAGAAGATATACCCGGGTCCCTATCTTGCTGAATGCATCACACTGCGCTCCATCTGGAAACTGTGAGTCAGTCTCCCTGGACCGTTTCTCTCAACCTTCCTCTCTGTAAGCTCACCAGGTTCCTCCGCACCCTTCCCTCTCCCTGCCTCTGCCACCATCTATACTATTGCACCCGCCTCTCCAGTGGTCTCCTTCACATCTCTCTCTCCACCCCTGTCTTCCATGTAGTTACACGTGAGCTTTGTAACACACTTATTTTACCCATCTCAGCTTCCATCCACCCAAACATTATTTGTGGGGCTTGTAAGTATTGGCCATCTGCCAGGTTTCCTGCTAGACTCAGGATGCAGAATCAGATAAGGAGTCCAGTCCCTAGTGGTAGAGAGAGAGATTAAATAACTGCAGGTGAAGGGAAACCAAAGAACGGGGCCTGACTCGGCAGCCTCAGGGGAGGTTCAGAGGGAGCGGATTGGGGGTCAGGATTTTTAAGGTGAGGGCTGGGAAAGGGGAGATAATCCAGACAAAGCGACAGTGCATGTATAGGGGGCCTGACTCCACATCACACATTTGGGGAACCACAAATACCTGGCAGAGTTGGAGATGGGGTGGCTGCTGGGAAGGCAGGAACCAGGTGATGAAGCGCCTTATCCTGTGGGTCTGGAACTTCACCATGTTGGCAGTGGGACACCATGGATGGTTTTAAATAGGGAGCAACGTGAACAAAGAGCTCTACTCAGGCCCCCCTCCGCCCTCTTGGGCCTTCTGGTGAGCTTTGGTCCAGGTTCCTCCATCCTTATCACGGATTAGGCTTCTTTCCTGGCTGGTTGTGCTTCTGCCTGAACAACAGTTTCATTCTCCCAGACACTCCTCTCCCATAAGAGTTCTGAGTCACGCACAAATAAATGCCTTTTTATTCTCGCTGTGTTCCGGATACCATGTGTCTTGATTGTTAGCACAGTTCGCCGGGCCCATGGCTGCCACGTGTGCAGAGAAGTGCACTGTGTTGGGATGCACGCAGCACCCCCTGTCTCGCTGCATCTGCCCATCACTTGGAGGGCTTGGGAGGATTAGGTAGTGAACAGGCCAGCTGCCACCTCCTGCTTTTCTTATCATCTACCGAAGAAATGGGAAAGCCATTCTCGGTCATTGCTGAATGCAGATGGGGTCTGCAAGCACATCTTCGGTTTAGGAGCAAGTAAGAGGAAGGGCTCAGGGTGCGGACCACCCTGCACGGGGCGTCCGTGCCTGGAGAACCTGCCCTGCTTGCAGTCTTGGCCCCACCGGGCCCTCTCTTCTTACCTCCCACCAGCATCTGTGCCACCGAGGTGGTCCCCTCACCTGCCTCTCTTCAGGGCCCCTTGATACACTCCTGCTTCTGCAGAAAGCATGATGTATAACCATGAAAAACTGGGTGGGAGCCCTTGGCTCTGTGACCTTGGGCAAGGAACTCCAGCTCTCTTGATTTTTGTTTTCGACACTTAAAGCTTACTTCACTTCGAATGCTCCCTGCTTTGCTTAAGTCTTGGAGCTGGGTGAATCAAAAGTGTTATCTTAGCTGAAGAGACTTTTTTAATGGTCGCCACAAAGCTCAGAGGCGTTAAATAACTTGCCTAGTACCACACAGCAGGAAAGTGGATTCTCTGGAGTAAGATTCCTACACTAGGGATCCTGTCCATTTTGTTCATCCAGTATGCCTGACATCTTAGCTGATACATAGTAGGTGTTCACTAAGAACTTTTAAATGACTGGCTGCAAAGCATTGTGGGGAAAAATAGTGATTTAGGTACAATCCTCTTTTTTTTCTAATTTGTACTTCTTTGATTACTAGAGCAACTGAACATTATTTCCATGTGTGTATTCACTTAATATATTTCTATAACATGCCCATGTCTGTTCCCAATTTATTTGTTGGTGTCCTAAATGTTCCCCCACATCCTTATTGAGTGGTTATTAACCCTCTTCTATCTTCAATGCTACAAATATTTCCAGCTTGATGTCCTTTTTACTTGCTTTTCTTTCTTTTTGTGCAGAATTGCAAAGTAAAATTAATTTCCACTCATGTGAAGTTGTATAATCAACATGCTAAAACCCCAGCCAAGGTTTGGAAGCAGGTTTCCCCAGGCAACACATACCTCTTCCCAGCCCCCGTGAGTCCTGGGGGGTTGAAACAAGCATCAAAGGCGGCCTGGCAGGTAGAGCAGCTGCATAAGTGCAGCCTAAGCCCGGGGCCTTGCCAGGCAGCCAGAGGGCAAAGCGTTTGTACCATAAACATATGATTGGCTTATGCATGTGTTTTACAGTAAACACTTCCTTTTGATGGTAGTCCAGAACCCAGCAACTTGTTTTTAAAGTTTTACCTGGTAGTGCCCACGCCCCTCCCTGCTGCCTGTCCCTGTGAAGGTGAGTGAGATAAGGGGCTGGTTTGCATGGAGAGCTCTTAGGCCGTTTTCCCTCCATTTCTGATGGGCTCCTTTCTCCTTTGTCTCTTTCTCGGTCCCAGCCAGTGTCTGTCTACTCATACCATTTTTACATGCAAATTCTTCCTTGGCAACAGAAAGATGCTCTGGCTCTGGGCAGTTCTCCTATTTGTGGCTCCTGCAGCAGGGTCATAGGGCTCGGAGATCACGGGGCCTGGGTTAGTGTTGGTGATGACAGCAAAAGTGCTATATCTTAGGCTTTACAGATCATAAAGGGGTTTCCACCCATTTTGCAGTTGGTCCTCCCAACAGCCTCCAGGAGTGGTGTGGGTAATAACATTACCTCCAGCATCTGCCGAGGGAACTGAGGCTCAGAGGCTGCTCATGTCGCCACACCAGCCACTGGCAGAGGTCGGGCCCGCTCCTTCGATGTCAGAGCTGCGGCTGTTTCCACCTTGTCCAGTCAGCTCCTGGAGATGGTCCTGACCTTCCAGTCCTGGAGCAGGAGCAGGAGCAGGGTTCAGGGTCAGAAATACAGCTCTCGAAAGAGAGAGCCTCACCTTGCCTAGAAGCTCAGGGGTCTAAATTTCTGGAGAAGATTTTGCATAATACACGTGTCTGTCCCTTTCAGCTACTGGCGATGCTACTCTGGACAGTGTGGGTGATGTCCTGAAAGAAGGAACGGTGGCTAATCATTTCCTTAATTTCCCCATCTCTGAAAAGGACTCTTTCTTTTCCAACTCAGTTTCTCCACCCACACACCTTTCAGCTTCACCGAGGTGGGAATGAGCAGGTGTGTCTGTGTGGGTGGGCACACGAGGTCAGAAAAGAAGGTGGGGACACTGAGGTTGGGGCCATGTCTGTGCAGACGTCTCAGCGCCGGTTTCCTCTCTGGGACCAACAGAGGTTTCCAGGGAGGTAAGGCAGTTCATTAGCAGCCCTGCCGTTCCGCACCTGGTGGTCCTTTCCATTCCTGTGGGGGCCATTGGTCTGGGGACACTAGAGCCAGTCCATAAAAGGCCACCTGTGAAAAGGGCCCCGAGCAGAAGCAGAAAGCAAATGCATCCTGGATCCCAGCGTCCCCTATCCTGACTGTGGGAGGCTGACCTCTACTAAGAAACTCACCCACCACACAAGGGGCTGGCCATCAGGGAGAGCTTGCAAGCCATTATCCCTCCATTTCTGTGGGTTCTTTTCTCCTTTGTCTCGCTCCCTCTCAGTCCCAGCCTGTGTCTGTCTGTTTAAACTTTTTTCACGTCCACATTCTTCCTTAGTAACTAAGGAGGTTCTGTCTCTCAACAGCCCTATTTTTCCCTGCCCCAACCTCTCTCAATAAAGGATGGCTTTCCCCACCCTCTGAGTTTGGAAGGATCGATGCTAACCCTTTACAGTTGTAGGTGTCCACACAGACAAGACCCAAGCAAGCCACATCACGTTAAGAATTAAATGTCTCACTAAATCTACTGAGAGATGCCTTCTTTGGCCTGTCTCTGTCTCATTAAACTCCTGGCTTCCCTACAGGGACTTAAGACATCCTAAACTGCAAAGGATTTTGAAGTTTTACAACGGAATTCCTCGGCATTTTCTGCATTATGATTGTCTTCCCAATCATGAGTTTACCAACTGACACAAGAAGTCACATTCAAGCTGGGTAGACTTATGAAAAAAAAAAAAAAAAAAAGCAGAGACCTGACTTTTGTGTCCCTACCCTTCTCCTTCTGAGGCTGCCTTCCCACCGCCCCAACCTTACCAGTATCTCACAGGTAGCCCCTATTTCTTATTTCCTCTTGGTCTTGACTACAGTGGTCAGTTCTATAGTTGGCCAGCCCAAGCACTGCCAGTCTTTTTTTTTAATCTTTATTGAAAGTATTATATATGTCCTCTCCCCACCCCCCCATTGATGCCTTCTAGCCACCTCCCCCTGCCTCCCCACCCCAGACCACCAACACCCTATTGTCTGCATCTATTTATGCATACAGTTCTTTGGTTGATTACTTCCCACCCACCCACCCTCGACTGCCTTCCCTCTGAGATGCCACAGTCTGTTCCATGCTTCTATGTCTCTGGATCTATTTTGTTCATCAGTTTATTTTGTTCAATAGAATTCACATATTGCCAATCTTCCTGCAGCCATTGTACCAGATGCTGCAGGGTAGCATTTCCACCTACAGATTCTTTCTCAGCATCTCTGTCCATCAGAGTCTAGGCAGGAAAACAGAAACCACTCTATGTCTTTCAACAGAGGGAAGTGAGCGTAGGAATTGGTCACACCATTGAGGAAATAGCTACGGTCTCTGAGGCAGCCCTGAGATCACCAACAACAGGGAAGCACTATCACTCCCAAACTGGAGCAGGGATTTGGAGAAGGTGATTTCTAGACCCCAGAAGCTAGGAAAATCCAGCAGAGGCTAGAATTGATATGTAGGGTGCCTGTCAGGACTTGGAGCAACAGAGCTGATGTGGCCACAGACAGGGATGCGAAGACAAGCAAGAGAGAGAGATAACCTAACCTCTCTCTTCCTCTCAGCTCCAGTCTTCTACCAGGGTCTTCTATTGGCCAAACCTGCCTGGCCAAAAGCTGGTGCAAGGAAGCCTGAGCATTGCAGTTCCCTGGGAGATGGAGAAGAGCAGCAAGTGTGGGGAATGGCAGTCGTTTGGCCCTCTCACACTCACCATCCTTTTTGCTCAGGCTGAGCTGGCACCCATCCATTCCAGAAAACTACTCTTTTCTAATGTTTCTGGTTGAGGCAGCTGGCAGCTTGACAGAGGCATCATATTTTTATATGATCTCGCAGATAGAACAAACGAGGGGAAATCAGGCTCCTCCCAGACTCTGGGCAGGGACGGTGAGCTCTGTAATATGGTTAGTCATCCTGTCCTGCTCATGAGGACAATTGCTGCCCCTAGTCCTTTGGAGGGGAGCAGTGTCTCTCCATTCTTTAGTAGGAGCTTCAAGGTGGAATGGTTCTGCTCATTCTTGCAACCGTGCCAGCCCCAGAGACTCAACTATACCTTGAACATCATCTCCTACTCTGTAAGACCAAACCCATAACCCACACCCTGCTATCCAGCTGCATTCTGCCCCTGAGGGCCTGTGTTCTGTGGTTATTCCAAAGGGCTGGTGAGTTGCTCCAGGGTAGCTCCAGCTCTTGTCTGAGACAGTGAATCCTTTCCAGCCTGGCTTCCCTCAGATCGGATCGCCCCTCTCACGCCCACCCTACCCCCACCCCCCACTAGCTTGTTTGTGGCATGGGAGCTCAGACACAGGGGAATGTGGATAGGGAGAGTCCAAGGGCCCAGCCGAAGAAACAAAGGCCCCTACATTTGTGCAGCCAAGAAAATAACATGAACCAAGATGAGGGATTTGGGCTGGATGTGTTTTGTTTTGGAGCATTTCAAGGGGCCAGGCGTGCAGTTGTGTTTGGATTGGGAAGAAAGGCATAACTGAGCAGGAGAGAATTCTTTTCTGAATTTATTTGGGCTGTTCCTGGATTAAAGGAAACGCCAGGAGCATTAGACTGCATGAATGTTGCAGTCAGACAGGAGGAGACCCTGTCTCTTCCTAGGACGTGTTGGGACAGCATTTGGAAGCAGTGGGCTTGTTTGTCCGTCAGTCATCCATCTGGTTAATTCAGCATCAGTTCAAGCCACTCACCTTGCTTTCCTTTCCTTTTTTTCCTTTTTACTAGAGGCCCAGTGCACGAAATTCAGTCCGGGAGCCCTCAGGGATGTCTGACTGACAGCTTAGGCCCACTTCCTGTGGGGAGCGGGCCTAAGCCAGCAATCAGACATCTTTAGCACTGCTGTGTAGGCAGGAGAGGCTCCCACCACTGCCGCTGCACTTGCCAGCTGTGAGCCCAGTTTCTGGCTAAGCAGCGCTCCCCCTGTGGGAGCACACTGACCACCAGTGGGCAGTTCCTGTGTTGAGCGTCTGCCCCCTGGTGGTCAGTGTGCATCATAGTGACCAGTCATTCCACTGTTCGGTCGATTTGCATATTAAAATTTTATTATATACTAGTGACCCGGTGCACGAAATTCATGCACATTAAAAGGGAATTAATTAGAGGAAATATTTTAATATTGCTATTTACCCTTTCTCTATAATAGAAGTGTTAGAGATGAAAGAAAATTAGTAAAATGTATATGAAAATCTTCCTCCTGTCAGAGTCTGGGGCACGACACAGGAACCAGAGTCAAGTCCCTGCCCACCCATGTACACCTCGAAATCGTGCAAGACCCAAACCCAGCTGGCCCCACCCCCATTGGGTTAGATCCAGACCTGGCTGGCCCCACCCCTGTCAAGCCCTGCCAGGTGGGGGGGCGTGGCCTCAGGTCCCCCGGCCTGGGCCGGGAGGTGTGTCTTGAGGTCCCCTGGCCCGGGCCAGGGAGAATGACCTGAGATCCTCCGTCAAGCCCTGCCAGGCGGGGGGCGCAGTCTCAGGTCCCCCAGTCCAGCGCTGGGGCGGGGTGTGCAGCCTGAGGTCCCCTGGCCCGGGACGGGGCAGGGGGCATGCCTTGAGATCCCCATCAAGCCCCGCCAGGTGGGGGGTGCGGACTCAGGTCCCCCATCCCAGCGCCAGAGTGGAGGGTGCAGAATGAGGCCCCCCAGCCCAGTGCTGGGGCGGGGTGCATGCCTGAGGTCCCCCAGCCTGGCACCAGGGCAGGGGGCATGGCCTGAGGTCCCCTGTCAAGCCTTGTTATGGCATGATGGTCAATTTGCATATTCCCTCTTTATTAGATAGGATGATTTATTGATTTGAGAGAGAGAAACATCAATTTGTTGTTTCACTTATGTATGCATTTTTTGGTTGCTTCTTATATATGCCCTAACCAGGGATCGAACCCGTAACCTTGGTGTATCGGGATGATGTTCCAACCTACTGAGATACCCAGCCAGGGCTTTGCTTTCCTTTTTTAAAAATGTTTTTATTGATGTCAGAGAGGAAGGGAGAAGGTGTGAGAGACAGAGAAACATCGGTAATGAGAGAGCTGCTTTCTGTACACCCCACACTAGGGATCAAGCCTGCAACCCTGGCATGTGCCCTGACTGGGAATCAAACCGTGATCTCCTGGTTCACAGGTCAACACTCAACCACTGAGGCATGCCGGCCGGGCTGCTCTCCTTTTCTAACAGCGTTAGTTAGGACTGCTGGTTCAAAGGGACAGAGACCTCAGAATTCACTAACTCAGAACAGAGGGAGTTTTACAACCGCCTCATAAAATCTAAACTCTTGAACTTGCCAGGCAGATAAAATGCAGAGATACAGTGGTATTGGGATCTGGGTTTCGATGCTGTTCTGTTTAAATCCGTTCTGTCTCTTGGTGGCCATAGGCTGCTTGTCTTACGCTAGTGAGCTTCTTTTCCTCACGTGAAGACCATCTTTCCCCACTGTCTTCGTTTGCTAGGATGGCTGTAGCAAAGTCCCACTTGCTATTTACCCTTTCTCTATAATAGAAGTGTCAGAGATGAAAGAAAATTAGTAAAATGTATATGAAAGTCTTCTTCCTGTCAGAGTCTGAGGCACGCCACAGGAACCAGAGTCAAGTCCCTGCCCACCCATGTACACCTCGAAATTGTGCAAGACCCAAATCCAGCTGGCCCCACCCCCATTGGGTTAGATCCAGACCTGGCTGGCCCCAACCCTGTCAAGCCCTGCCAGGTGGGGAGCGTGGCCTCAGGTCCACCACTGAGGAAGACATGCCAGAGAGCCTGAAACAGCAGAGTGTATTGTCTCAGTGCTGGAAGCTGGGAGTTCAGTCAAGGTGTGGGCAGTGCCCTGCTCCCTCTGAAGGCAGGAACTCCCAGTCCTCCCTCCTAGCTCGGGGGGTCCTGGGCTCCTGGCAGCACCACTGATCTCACGTGATGTTCTCTCCGTGTGCATGCCTGTTTCCAGGTCCACATGTTCCCCTTTTCCCAAGGACTTTTATTGGATTAGGGGTTGCCCCGGTGACCTCATTTTAACTGATTACCTCTATAAAGACCCTGTCTCCAATTAAGGTTCCATTCTGAGGTGCTGTGGGTTAGGACTCCAACATGTCATTTTGGGAGCATACACT
The DNA here is from genome assembly GCF_027574615.1 of Eptesicus fuscus. Taxonomy (NCBI): domain Eukaryota; kingdom Metazoa; phylum Chordata; class Mammalia; order Chiroptera; family Vespertilionidae; genus Eptesicus; species Eptesicus fuscus. Next base: position 36,332,240 of record NC_072485.1, read on the forward strand.
TCAATCCATAACACCCACGTGGCCACTAATAGCTCTCAAGTTTTTCATCTGACAATCTACATTGCTGGAGAGTACACTCTACTTCCCTCTGTTTTCAGAAAGCCCAGGGGAGAGTTATGACTGTTCTGTTTGACCAGGTTCTGCTCTCCCCATGGGAAGCCAGGGAGCCCAGAACTGTGGTTGACCTGGTTTCATTAGGGTGTCAGCCCAGAGCCAATCAACAATGGCCAGGAAGGCAGGGTTCTTGGGTGTGACAGTTCTCATAAGACCCACGTACCTGGTATCTGTCAGATCAGCTAATGAACATTGGGTACAAATCACTCCCAGATCATAGTGGCTTATGACAACAAAGGGTTTGTTCTCCCCCATAGTCCAAGTCCACTGTGGGCATTGGTGGTGGGGAAGGGATTTCTCATAGTCCCCCAGAATCCAGGCTGGCAAACTGTCCCACCTGCCAGCCCCCAATCCCCCACCCTGCCAGTGTGAACGAGAGCCCTGCCTGGAAGAGGTACATTTCTGCTCGCAACCCACGGGCTCTCATTAGCGGTGTGGCCCTTGTCAGGGTGTGCCATCCCACATGTGCCTGGAAGGCAGAAAGTCAGAAAGAGTTGCCAAACAGCACTGGTGACTCTCACACCCCAGGTGATGGGAGCCGTGGAAAGTGTGGTTCCCAGAATCACGGAGGTGCTTCCCCAGAATAAAATGGGCTGTTGCCTGGTAGAGTAGGGGCTGAGCACTCCAGGGACCTGCCAGGCCAAGGGAAAGGGCACCATGAAAACAGTGAGATGTTGGAATCCCCTGGGTCTGGCTGCAGCCTGTAGGGTCTGAGGGGTGAGTGGTGGGCGGGGGGGGGGGGGGGGGACTGGGCTGGGGAGACAGCCAGACTGGAGTAGAGAACTGCTCGCTCTAGGGGGAGGTTTGGATTTTGCCCCAAAGACAGTGGGAACCAACAAGGGATCCAAGCCAGGAGGAGCAGGGGCAGGTTTGCATTTTAGGAATAGCACTGGCAGCCCGATCATTTGAAGGAAGGAGCTGAAGAGCACCGACCCGTGTGGAGATCAGTCACCCCCAAGAGCTAGTGGTAGAACCTCACTCTGGCTTGGGAGTGCAGCTGTGGTCGGTACAGCAGAGGTGGCTCTGTGCGAGTGCTGGCATCTGTACTGTCTCCTGAAGAAAGAGGAACAGCTGGTGGATGTGGAAGGAGGGGGATGCTTTGCAAGCTGACTGTGACGCCAAGGAAAGACCTGGAGGTCTGGGAGCACCGAATTTATGTTTGTGCTGTTTGTGCTGCACATTCAAATCCCAGAATTTATATATATATATATATATATATATATATATATATATATATATATATATATATATGTATGTATTGATTTTAGAGAGGATATATATATATACATATATATATATATATTTATATATATATGTATTGATTTTAGAGAGGAAGGGAGAGAGAGAGATAGAAACATCAATGATGAGAGAAAGTCATTGATTGGCTGCCTCCTGCATGCTCCCGACTGGGGAGGGAACCCACAACCCGGGCATGTGCCCTTACCGAGAATCAAACTGTGACCTCCTGGTTCATAGGTCGACGCTCAACCATTGAGCCACGCCGGCCGGGCCAAATGCCAGAACTTTTGATGGTGTACTTGAAGGGCTTAAAGGGGAACATTGGTTAAATAAAAGCAAGTTGCAGGAAATTGAGAACCACCTCACCCCTGATACCACAAACTTCATCAGGGTGCTTTTCAGCACGTGCGGTTATCTGAGAACCATTCACTCCCTGCCCATGCTTCCTTCCACGCCTTGTTTTACGGGCAGAGTTCTTGCACATCTTTGCCAACATGTGATCTTTCCTCTGGCGGGAGCCCAGTATCTTCGTCTTACTCTCAGTCACTGGTAGGATAGTGCTCCCACCCGTGCCACTCACCTTCTCTCTGTCAGAAGTCCCTGCAGTAGCATAGAGCCTCCGTCCTTTCAAAGACAGCTCAACACCTGGCATGGATTTGGGCAGCTCACGCTCTCATGGAGAGCCACTTGTGAGTACACACAGGAGGACCCACAAGAGAGAACACTGAGCGGAAACCTGGATGCAGCCCATGGGCAAGCCACTGGCAGACGAGCTCCACCCAGCCTCCCTGTGCAGCAGACCTTCCTCCAGGACAGGGCTGGCTGGGGCTGGCTTGCTGCCCCGCGGGGACCTGTGAAAAATCTCCTGAGGCCTTCATGAATGAGGATGCCCTGTTAAACGTTCGTAAGGAGATTACCTAAAGCCATCTGCTGCCTTTATTTCCCCCAGTGTGCATTAAAAGTGTGCAGCTGCTCAACAGGAAATGTTCCGTGACACCATGGGCTCACGGGCTGGCCTGAAATGTTGGGGAGCAGAGAGGAGGTGCGGCGTGTGGAGAAGTGGGTGAGCACACGCAGGAGTTACCCCTGCGCCCCAGTGTCTCCAGCTGGACGTGCAGATTTTTCTACCCTGTCGATGTGCTCTCTCACGCGGGCGTCGTTCTGTGTGTGTCGTTGATTCTTTCAGTGTGTGTGTGTGTGTGTGTGTGTGTGTGTGTGTGTGTGTGTGTGTGTGTGTGTGTGTTTTCTTTTGAATCGGAAAATTGGTCTTTGAGTTCACCAGCAGCAGCTGCAGCTGCCATAATTAAAATGAAATAACCTGCTTCCTTCAGTCTGTAGGGAGAAAAGCTTTTAAAAAAAATCCATATTCTAAATGGACTTTGGAATGTGGTGAATCTGCCTTCTCTCCTCTCCCTCTTCACTTGCAACAAGTTTGATGGCTTTGTTTTCCTCGGGAGTCAGGGGAAGAGAAGGGAGTTCACCTTGAGCATTTGTCCGGCCCGGCACTAGGCAAGGTCATCCCCTCTGCACAAGCCAGGACTCGAATCTGGCTTGGATGCTTCATTTTCTCCTCTGCCGTGTGCAGTTCCATGTCTTGTAAGCCCCAGATCTCTCCACCTGTCTGACTGTCCGGACACCTGGAAGTTTGGCGTTATGGAAATGTTAGGGGATATGTTGGCACCTATAATTGGCTTGGATTAGAAACCAAAGCTTTTTTGCAGAATAACAAGGTTAAGTATTCCACCCTAATGATTACATGGTAATGAGATGGTTTTCAGGGAATTGGACCTGCTCTTGAAGGTGTTGCTTAAAAGTCACTCTTTAAACCAGGCTGGGGGAAGAAAACCCCTAAAGAACAGCAGACTGCCGTCTTGTGTGGACCTCAGAATAAGGTGACGGAGGTAGAAAGGGGTGAGTGCATGCCGGGAGTTGGAGATACTGTGGCACTGTCTCCAGGAGCTCCCAGTCTGGGGGAAGAGGAAGACATGCCAGTAAAGAATTATATGACACTGGCAGTAAGCATTAGGTCATGGATATGAACAGCTTGCTATCATTTCAGCAATTTTTTTCTCCAAAAATCTATTTCTCTCAATTGGTAACTTAGTGAGGAGAGTAACCTCACTGTGAGTGCGATGCCCAGAATGGGGAATATAAAACGATGCAAAGAAACTATTATACATTCGGATGTATGTGTGAAAGTCTGGCGCTTACGCTCTCTAATCCCTTGTTATCATTCCCCCTCAATAATGAAGACGTGTAAGGAGCTGAAGGGTTTGCCCAAAGCCCACAGGCAGTGACCGGACAGTAACTCAGATCCATCCTACCTGCTGCACAGCCCCTGCTCGTGCCAGGGCACCTCTGAGAAATTCTGCACCCTACTGCTAGGTGGCTAGCACAGTAATCATCCGTGTTTAGAATGAGGAATGTTTTTCCCCCTTGAACAAACCAAGTTCTAAATCTGGCGTCTTGACAGGAGTCACTCATGATTATCATCTCTGGCTGCAGGCGTGGCCGTCCAGTTTGAGTTCACTGAGTGCTCCGGGCAATCCTCCCAAAGTATGAAGTCAGCCCAGAGCACAGAAATGCTAGAATGTCAGTGAAAAAACAATTCCTGGCATCCAAAGGGTGTCCCCTGGGGCTCCCGGGCCACATGCTCCTGTCACCACGCCTTAGCTGAGAAGGGAAGGAAAGAAGGAAGCTAGCCCAGCAGGGAGGGCCGGTGGCCTCCTGCCACCTTTGAAATTCTCTGCAAAAGACCCAAGTCCGTGTTGTTTGGTGCCCAACTCAACACACTGTCTTATCTCCTTGGTGTGTGGTCACTTTGGGGAAAGTTAGCAGAAGCAGAGGCACCCTGCATCTCCCTCCAGCTGGACGTCTCGAAATGCAGTCCAGAAAGTGACCACACTTCCATCCACCCAAGGGTAGGCGCAGAGGTGCACGGAGAGTGGAGGGTGTTCTGGGAGTGTCAGGTGTACAGGGGTCGCGCACAGTGTCACAGCACGCTTTGTGGCTCTCCCGGAAAGGGAGAGAACAGGGTTCAGATCTTGTCTCCACCACTTCCTAGGTGGGGATTCGGGGCATGCAGCCTAAGTTCCCAGAAGCCTCCTTTCCTCATCTGCAGAGCTGGAAGGCGAATGCCTGTCTCATGCAGTTGTCTAGACGGTTGAGTAAAATCATGTATGTACCATCGGCTGCCACTCTGCCGGATGCTTGGCACACAATCAGGAGCTTCCTATCCCAGGCACCACCCCTTACTGGTCATACTGTGCAGGACTTACCAAATTCATCTTCCTATAGCAAATCTCCAACACGTCATATCTCTGCTCACAAGCCCTCAATGGCTCCCTGTGACTGACTGAATAATGGCCATCTTCTCTAAATTGGCATCCAGAGCCATGTCTGTTGAGGCCCAGCCCACCTGCCAGGTGCAGTGTTTTCTGTTTTCCCCTCCTGTGCCTACACTCCCTCATGCGGAGCATGCTACCCTGTCCCCAGGCCACCTGCCTAACACTGGTGCTAGGCTGAGTTCTCTGGTTGGTCAGCCAGGATGATCTCTCCGCTCTTGTTTTCTCATGGGATTTCATCTGTATCTCTCTTATAAAACTGCCAAGCATTATAATTACTTGTGGGCATGTCTTTTTTCTTCCTTGTCAGCCTGTGAGCTTCCTGAGGGCAGGATTTGTTTGAGTCGTGAGTGTATCCTATACAGCACCTAACATGTACTATATGAATGAATGAAGGAAGGAAGGAATGAGAAAGTGAATGAATGAATGCTGTGTTCCTCTCCTAACTGGATTTCCCCTCCACAAAAATGCTAGTCTGGCCCTGGCCAGTGTGGCTCAGTTGGAGTGTCATCAAAACAAAACAAAAAGAACAACAAAAAATGCTAGTATGTAAATACTTCGAAAACCTTTGGTGAACCCATGAGCATTTTGGTTTTATGAATAGTCACTTTGATGCTTATTGGAGGACATGTGAAAAAGAGGGAATTCAGGGGTATGAATTGAAAAGGAAATCAACAAAAAGAAGAGAGTTGAGGTTTTTCCCTGAAGCCTTGGGAAAGATGAGGGTGGAAGACAACTAAAACTGCAGTTCTTCAACTTCTTCAGAAGGAGATGGATCAAAAGGCATGGGGATCTACAGCCTGAGCTGTGGAGACACAGTGGACTGTTATCCCCTGGACAAGGGAGAGGGCTTGAGAAAGATCCAGAGTGTTTCATCCAAGTCCCTGGAGGGGACTAGGACCCCAGCAGGATCCCTGGGGGCAAAGCCAACAGCCCTGAGTCCTAAAGTCCACCTGGGGGGAGGCCCAGGCCCAGGAGAAAGTGCCCATAGTTCCAGCAAAGTAAGTTCCTGCTGATCTCTGCAACTTCAGAGGGTCAACTTGTAGTGAACAACATGCAATAAGTAGAAATGAAGAGCGTTATTGCTCATTCTACATGCACAACATGGTAGTCGACCGTATGTGGTGTGCTGTCTGCTTTTTATTTTAGTGAATGTGGTATGACTTGGAAGGACTTTGCTAGCATTTTGGTTGTCAGGTCTTTTACCCTGGGGTGTGCAGGACCTGAGGTGGAGAAGGATGCTCTGCCCTTGATCAGAGCCTGGTGACCGTTCCTACCCAATGCAGTTACTCTTTGTTGAGAATAACGAGAATTCACAATAAAGAAATATATGAAGTGCAGATGAAGCTAGAAAAGTTTCAAGCTAGAAATTCACTTTTAATGGAAATGACCAGTAATGCCTCACCTTATAATACATAATAACGTCTCTTAGCTAGGATCCTTGGTATATTTGGCAAAATGTACTTAAGGAATTTCTCAAGTAATGACTTTTTGCCTCAGATAACTGAAGGCACCTGTCATGCCTTGTTCTTTTGCCTCGTGGGTCTTTTGTATAAGAAGACATTTGGTGGTGTTTTCAGTGGGTGAGTGTGGTCGCTGGTGCAGAGCAAAGTACCCAGATCGTGAATCTGTGAGGACTTGTGTTCATATCCCAGTTCCTCCTCCTGCAATGACCAAAGCAAATGACTTAAAACCTTTGAGCCTCCCCTCACCCTTCTTTGAGTGGGATAGATTTTTTTTTTATTCATTTCATAAGCCCTTATCATGTACAGCTATCTCCTTTGGCATTGGAGATCAGAGATGAGTCAAATTCAATGTCATAAAATTCTAGGGGCAAAAAGGACTTCACAGGTCACCTGATTTAGAGATTTCCTCTTTCAGATGAGGAAACAGAGGCTCAAAGAGGGGAACGGATTTACTAGAGATTGTAATGTGATAAGCAAGAGGGCCAGAACCAGAACTCTTCTGTGTAAGGAACTCTGCCCAGGGGACTCCCAACACTCCCACATGGAGTACCGCAGGAATGCTCAGCCCATTTTATTGGGCAGGGAAGGAAGGCTCCAAGAAATTCAGAATTAATGATGGAACTGTTGCAGGGGCCAGGGCATCAGCCTTAAGCTCCATCCCCTCACCTTTGTCCCAACACTCATCACATCACAGTAGGTCCTTTGCAAAACACTGTTTCTATTCTGCTCCAAGCCCTGGCTGGGCACCTGGGTTGTAAAGAGGACTGACTTGCAGTCCATGCCTTGAGAGGTTTGGGCAGCTCGAGGAATCACCTGTGAACAGTAGCTATCAGCACCTTTACTCCCACCCTGAGTAAGACTCACCAGAGCCTCCCAGGAAGGCTTCAGAGAGGAAGTCTGTGTGGGGTTCTCAGGGAATTGGGACCCCATTTCTCTTTGTGGCTAAGGGGCCAGGAATAAGCCCAGCTCCCCATGCTGTGTGTTTGTAATGACTGCTGGGGAGATCTGTGAGGAAGGTCAGGACCATCTTGCCACCTCACTCAGTTGGGACTGTGTTCTCTGCTTCAACAGAAAGGATCGCACCCTGTCCTCCAGGATCCGATGGCCCACGGACACTGCTGACTCTTCAGAACATGCGGACATGGAGCCAGGTCAGTCCCCTTGTCCGCTCTGATTTTCTGCATCATCGGCTGCAAACCCGTGGTCTTGATGAGAATGTCCCTCTTGGAATGCGAAATTGTGATTGCTTTTTGGGTGAAGGCTTTTGACACTGAGAAGCATGGGAAGGGGAAGAGGTCAGGCCTGAGTGGAGGTGGCCTCCTCAGGGAGCAGAAAGCAGTAGGCGGACTCATTGGTGCTGGAACCCAACCAGCACCTGGCAACCAGCATGATTGGAGGACAGAGCAGGCAAGGGCCTGGCATCCAGCTGGAATGAGATGGGAAAGCTGGAAGCCAGGAGGCACCTGGCAAGCTCAGGACCACATAGGCAGCGGTGGTGATCAGTCACTCTGGGGTCCAGAGTTCGATGGTTGCATTCCAAGCTAGAGTTGAGTGAGAGGTGTAGTTGAAAATAGGGATGGGGGGAAAGCTGAGTGGGAGGTTGCCTAGAGGACAGATGGTCTGGGGGCCAGGTCCAGCAACCAAAGCGGCTCTCTGGAGGCCTTTCTTTATATTGCCATGCAGAAGAGCAATGGCAAAAACAGTACGAAGCCCCTGGGTTGGGTGGGAAAGTGGAAGGATGTTTCAAGCTAGAGAAGGAACTTGGCACAAAGGTAGGATCGTAACTAGAGGCTGGGCCATGGGGAGAAGGCTGAGGAAGCAAAGGAGCCAGGGCCCAGGGAGCAAGCTCATTATTGAAAACCTACTGTGAAGCCAGCCCTTTTCCTTTTCCTCTGAGCCATCTGCAAGGGAGACGTGTGCGTCTTACTAGGCCCAGTTATGCTGCAGTAATAAATTCACTCCAGAATCCCAGTGGCTTAACACAGCCAAGGTTTCTTTCTTGCTGGTGCTGCATGTCTAACTGAGGTGGGCGAGGGCTCTGCTCTACCTCATGCCTCAGGAGCGGGCTGACGGAGGCTCGGCCATATTGTAGGTGTACCACCTGGAGCGTGAGGCCACCTTGGTCCCTGCAGCAGAGGCAAGACAGCTGGAAGGCTGCACTGGCTCTTAAATGCTTCAGTCCCGAAGTGACGCACAGCCCACGGGCCGGAACTAGTCTCATGCCCTGCCTGATTTTTAGGGCTCTGGGAAATGTGGGGAAGACATGGCTAGTTGGTGAGCAGTAACTACCTTCACCCCAGTAGGTCTAATTTCCATTTTTCAGGTAAGGAAACTGAGGCTCAGAGAAAGTAACCATCTTATCTGATGTCTTCCAGCTAAAAAGCGCTGGAGTCTAGACTTTACATAACTGACTCAATCATTTATTAAGCTTATTCAGCAAAAACATATTGAATAAAAATGACAGGCCCAACACTGTGATAGGCTCTGGGGATTTAACAGGGAACAAAACCGAAGGTAGTCCTGGCCCGTGTGCAATGAAGGTTGCTGGTTTCATTCCTGGTCAGGGCATATGCCCAGATTCCTGGCAGGGTGAGTACAGGAGGCAGCTAATCAATGTGTCCCTCTCACATCAATGTTTCTTTCTCTCCCCCTCCCTTCCTCTCTCTCTCTAAAAATTAATAAAAGTATTAGGGGAAAAAACAAAACAAAGGTAGCCTGTGTTCTCAGCCCTAAGAATGTATAACTACAGGCTGGAATGTATGCTCGGCAGTAGAGACATACAGTTCTCTGAAGAGATCTATTCAGATTTTTAACTTGTCATATAGAGGGACAGGTAAAATGGACTCCCGTGTATTGAAGCACTGTGCCAAGTACTTGATTTATTTATAACTTCCACAAGCCCATGAGGCAGTTCTTATAATTCCACTTTTCAGATAAGCAAACCGAGGTTCACTCATAGAGGGAAGGTAACGGGGCTGAAGGAGACTCTTCAACCCCATCCATGCTCACTTGTGATGTCGAGAAAGTTAAAATAAAAAACTTGAATTTCCGCCCTCCTCCTCCCCTGCCCTCCCATCTAAACCTAAGAAACATGGTCTCCTCTTTTGCTCTGAATCACCCTTCTCAAGACTTTCTCCCTCTGGTCCTGCGGGTGTCACAACATGTGAACATATCATTCACTGACAGTGGGGGCTTCTTGGAGCCCAGACACAGGGTCCCTCATCTCCATGTTGGTGCCGCCCGTATAGCTGAGCCCTTGTTGAACTCAAAGAGGGAGGGAGGACATTGCAGAAGTACAGGGAGCGGTATCTGACTCCGACAGGACAGGTTTGAATCTGAGCCTTGGCAAAGGTAGAATGTGGTTCCTTTTCTCTCTGGCATCCCCATCCCACTCCTCACACTCTGTGCTGTATCCACACTGACCCCATCACTTCTCCCCCCTCCTCAGTACATGTGACCACCTCCCCTGCCTCACTCTGGTCCAAGCACCTTCTCAGACCTGGATTATCACGTGGAATCTGCATGGGGCTCTGCTGCCACCCTTCCCTCCCAGGTCTGACATCGAGGTACCTGTTAAAACACTGGTCACATCAGACCACCCCTCTGCTCTGAACCCTCCTGTGGCTCCGAGGCTCACACAGAGGAAAAGCCAGAGGCCTCACAGCCACCCAACAGGGACATTGGCCTCTTCGCTGTTCCTCAGGGCATAAGGCATAGAAGCCTTGTTTCCAGTCTCAGGGAAGCTCTTCAGGCAGCGGGAACAGCAGCAACCAGACCTCCAAGTCTCCATCCGGGCGAGCGGAGCACTCCTGGGCTGAAAGGGCCTGGTCACTGACCAGGAGTGTGTTCTTCTCAGGGAGCAGCCAGAGGCCAGAGGTGTGAGCCAGGTGGACGCAGTGGAGCGGAGCGCAGGCGGCCGCCCTGACCACCCTGCAGTCTTCCCAGCCCAGCCCCTCCTCTGCCCTCTTCCGCTTTACCCGTTCTCCATCCCATTCATCTCCACCCGAGGCATTATATATGACACTGCACGTTTGGTTGCCTGCTGTTTGTCTTCTCCCACTGGAACCTGAGTGCCACCAGGGCAGGGACATACTTTGTGTTGTTCCCTGCAGTGTTCTTATGCCTGGAACGCTGCCTGCGCATAGTGGGCACTCAGTAACTATGCACCGAGTGAATGAACGGATGAACCAATCATGGCGCAGCAGATTCCTTGGTGTTACTCGCTTACACTCTCTTGTTCCTATCATCCTGCCTTTACACCCGCTGTTCCCTCTTCCCGAATGTCCCCACTGCCTTTCTCTGTGTACCAACTCAACACCCTCATTCTTTCTCATTCACTCCGCCTACCCCGGGAGTGAAGTCCCTGTAGCAATTGGCTCAGGCATTATGTGTCCATCTCTGTGGGGCTGAGGGTTCAAGGGCAAGCACAGCTCCTCACCGCTGAGCCCAGTGTCCGGTGCACAGCTGGGGTCCAGCTGTGGTGTGCTGGCCTGAGCCTCATGGACCAGCAGGCCGTCTGGAGCTGCAGCCCAGGGGCCTCAAATCTGCCTGTCCCCCTCACCCCGAGTCAGGAAGCAGGAGTCCTTGTTGCCAAGTCAGGCTCCTCCTGCTTCCTCGGAGATCAGGAAGACGAGGCAAATGGGACACTAATGAAATTCAGAGAGAAAACTAAATTGGGAGGTGTTGCAAACACCATGGAGGAGGAAGATGCGATGTGAAAGGCTCTCTCCAGAGTGGGCAGGGGAGTGGGAGAGCGCAGAGAGAGCTGGAAGTGGCGTCCCACGGCCTCCTGTGTCACCCACACGTGGGGTGGCCCATGGGATCATTGTAGGGGCTTCACTCATCTCACTTTAAATCAGGGACCTTTTCATCGACTGACTCATCCATTCATTGATGCCCTCCCACCACCTTGCCAAAACAGATTTGAGTCGGTTAACAATTATAAATTGATTAAATAGCTAAGACTAAGACTGTTCAATGCACAATTAAGGTAGAAAGCAAGGGAGAGAAAAGGGAGAGGGGGAAGAAAAAGATTATCGGAGTCACTCAGAAGCAGGGTTCTTAAGAAGCAGCTCGGGGCTCTGGTGACAAACAGATCGGGCTGTGACTGTTCAAGTTCGTCAGGGAAGGAAAAGCTGTGATGGGGTAGCAGTGATGACCAGTGTTTCAGAGAACTTTCAAATCCATTGTCTATTCCTTCAGTTATAGGCATTGACCGTGTGCTGTGTGCTAGGGATCCCCCCCTCCCAAGGGGTACTTTCTTCTATCTCATTGAATGTTCATAGCACCCTGCAAGGTGGTCTTTTAAGGCTCATTTTAGAGATGAGGTGACTGAGGCTCAGAGACACTGAGCCATTTCCTCAGCACATGGTGCTGGGGCAGCTGGATATGCACCTGCGAAAGCATCAAGTTGGACCCCTTCCTCACACTATATACAAAAATGACCTCAACATGGATCATCGGCCTGAATTTAAGAGCTAAAACTCTAAACCTTTAGAAGAAAACATGGGCCTAAATGTAATGATCTCAGATTAGGCAATGGTTTGACACCTGCCAAAGCAGGGGAGGATAAAATTCATAAATTGGACATCATCAACATTTTAAAAATTTGTGCTTCAGCCCTGGCTGGTGTGTGTGGCTCAGCAGTTAGTGTGTGCACCAGAGGGTTTAATTCCCGGTCAAGGGCACGTACCTGGGCTGCAGGCTCGATCCCTACCCCCAGTCAGGGCTCATGTGGGAGGCAACCATTAGATGTCTCTCTCTCTCTCTCTGCTCCCCTTCTCCCCCTCCCTTCCACTTTCTATAAATGGAAAAAATATCCTCACTCCCCAGGTGAGGATTAAAATAATAATAATAATCTGTGCTTCAAAGAACATCATAAAGAAAGTGGAAAGACAACCATGGAATGGGAGAAAATATTTGAAATCAGAGCTCTGACATGGGGTTTGTATCCAGAATACATAAAGAACTCTTACAACTCCTCAATAAAAGGACACATAGCCTAATTGAAAAATGGGCAAAGAGTTTGAATAGACATTTCTCAAAAGAAAATACAGACATGGTCAAAAAGCACATAAAAAGATATCCAACAGTTTTAACTGTCAGGGAAATGCAAATCCAAGACGTTGAGTCATTTGTTTGGGCCCTGCCTTTCTGTCACCAAAGCCTCCAGACCACAGGACTCCCTGGGCCTGGGGAAGAGGTCACAGGGAGGTGAGTGTCAGCCCTGGACCCTTCAGGGGTTTTCACAGGAAGGAGGAGAAGAGGGAGGGGCAAGGAATAGTGGGCAGGACAGGAAGGTCATGCCAGGGACAGATTGCCCATGGGTCTTCTGCCAGCAATGGCAGAAATTGCCATCTGAGAAGGATTAAGTTCACACTTAGCCCTCTTCTGCCCAATTCGCAGTTTATCCTAACGTAGTGGTTCTAACTCTGGTTGCAGAGCTCTGCTTGACTCTTCAAAATGATTGAAGACCCCAAAGCATTTTTATTTATGTGAATTATATCTATCAAATTTTGTTACACTGGTAATTAGCCCTGAAAAAAAGCTAAATTTATTATTGATAACTTGTAAAAACAAACAACAATAAGCCCTTACATTACCATACATAATACTTTTTTTTTTTTTAATTCTCACCTGGGGATATTTTTTTCCCATTGATTTTTAGGGAGAGTGGAAGACAGAGGGAAAGACAGAGAGAAACATTGATGTGAGAGAGACACATCGATTGGTTGCCTCCTGCACGAGCCCTGACCGGGCAGCGAGCCCAAGGAGGAGCCTACAACCAAGTTATGTGCCCTTGACCAGAACTGAACCCGGGACCCTTTGGTCCACAGGCCAACACTCTATCCACTGAGCCAAACTGGCTAGGGCCATCATACATTTTTATAAAAAGGAACTTTTCCAAAACAAACAGAAATGGATGGGGTGACACTGTTTCCCATTTTGGCAAATCTCTTCAATATTTGGCTTAATAGAAGCTGTATCTGCTTCTGCCTTCAATCTGGAAGCCTGCACTGTGTACTCATAAGAGAATGAGGATGAAGGAGCAGAAAATGCCATAGCATGAATATAAACAGTGATGACCTCACAGGTGCTCTCCAAGGGTCCCTGGGACAAGCAGTGATCCCCTGGCCACACTTTGAAAACTGTGGGTGCCGGAGGTGAGATCCTTGCTGCAGAGGATATCATAGTGGGGAGGGGATGGATTTCTCCCAGAATGCAGCCTGGCTGCCCGGGGATGTTGCACACAACATTCTCTTCGTCCAGAATGCTTTCTGCCATCTTGGTCTACTACTCAAAATCCTCCTCGCACTTTAAGGTTTATTTAGGTGCAACTGCCTCTGGAAAGCCTTTCTTACCATCCTTAACATCCCCAAGGCTGAGTGAAGCCCCCTGCACACCATCATCTCCTGCGTCTCGCTAGCATGAGCATCACAACCAGTGGTGGTGCTCGGGATTCCAGTGGTGGGAGGATCGGGATTCCAGACCAAGGAGCTGAGATGTTCTGTTATTCTTCTTTAAGAATTAAGAAGAAATATATTGAAGGCTTTTACACAAGCACTTCCTTGATGGTATACACATTTGGATATACAGAGGACTGTGTCACCAACATGCAGTGAAAGTCATCCGCTGCTGCTCTGGCTGGTTGGGCTCAGTGGATAGAGCATCAGCCTGCGGACTGAAAGGTCCCAGATTCGATTTCGGTCAAGGGCATGTGCCCTGGGTTGCGGGTTCGATCCCCAGTAGGGAGCATGCAGGAGACAGTTGATCAATGATTCTTTCTTATCATTGATGTTTCTAGTTCTCTATCCCTCTCCCTTCCTCTCTGAAATCAATAAAAAATGTATTTTAAATAAAAGTCATCCACTGCTAATTCTAATTCAAATGAAGTAGTATCAGTCATCTAGAAAAGTGAGTCAAATGAGGGAAAGAAGGAAGAGAGAAACTAACAGCTAATTGAGCACTAACTATGGGCCAGGCGTTCACCATGTTATCTAATCATCACAGCAGTTAAGTGGCATTTCTCCCATTTTACAGATGAATAAACTGAGGCATCCACCCTCCCACCCCCAGCCCCCAACCAAGGATACCTTGCTAGTAAGTGTCAGAGCTGGTTCAAAATCAAGCCATTTTGTTTCTAAAGCCCATGATGCCTTTTCTCATGACTCCACATGAGCTCAGCACCATTTGTTTGACTTAGAGTGTTTAAGGCTACACACTCTTTTTCAAATGTGTTTCTATCCTATCTTTCCAAGTACCCTTTTTAGCTCTTGAAAACTTGGACAGGGGCATCAATTGTGCTTGTTTTTTCTCCCTTCTGGAGTCTCCCATGGCAGCATCTGCACGCAGAGGACAGCTGACAAGCTCCACTTTGTGTTGCTTGCTTTTCATCGAAGACATGGCCACAATCAAGATATTCACCCTGAGTTACTGTTAACTAGACTTATTATTGACTCGGAGGTTACTGAGTGCACAGGCCTGGCATGACTGTCCAGCCTCATTGGTGACAAAGGGTTGGAATAGATCTATTGCTTTTCTCTGGGTCAGGTCAGGGAAATCATCTTAAATGGCACACCCTCGTTCTTCTATAAATACTAGAGGCCCGATGCATGAAATTTGTGCAAGGGGCTCGGCCCCCACCGCTGTGGTGGTGGTGGTGGGAGGCCTCTGCCGCCTCTGCCTTGCCCCCCTCCCCAGCCCCGGCTTCCACCGGAAGAATGGCCAGTTTAATTAGCATATTACACTTTTATTATTATAGATTGGGTAAGGCACACAAGGCTTATGCGGCCAAGACTGTATTGTCATGTCTGGTGCCGATCATGTCAGTTAAGCAAAGGATACATGGACATTATTGAACTCGCACTGTGGGTTCATATCTAAGATAGGTATCTTGTGTGCTTTAGTCATATTTGAAAACCTGTAAGTTTTTGCTCGAGATAGAAACATCCCCATTTTTCGGTGATCAACTAGACATGGGTCTTGCTCAGGGACATGCATGCCCTGGTAGATGATGGAGCTGGGGTTTGGAGCCAGTTCTGCTTGCAAACACAATGCTATACTTCACTAAGAGAGAACATGCTGAGTCTGGCCCAGTGGGGGCGCCATGCTCTGACTGAGGAGGTGCAGAGACCTGGCAGTGCTTTTGTAGCCACAGACATCCTTGGCTGGTTTCAGGCTCTCTTCTTCCCAGAATGTTTGTCCATCCTCCAAGGTTCCTTTTCCTTCCCGGGGTTTGCACCTTCAGGCTTCACTCAGAACACCCAGAATGCCCACCACTCTACCAGGCCACCGTCATCTTCCAGTATCTGCTTAAGCAGTGTTCCTGGGCTCAGTGAACACATGCATGGTCTTGGGGAGGAAGAAGAAAGAGCAGGTGACCCA
The DNA here is from genome assembly GCF_027574615.1 of Eptesicus fuscus. Taxonomy (NCBI): domain Eukaryota; kingdom Metazoa; phylum Chordata; class Mammalia; order Chiroptera; family Vespertilionidae; genus Eptesicus; species Eptesicus fuscus. The sequence goes on from NC_072485.1 coordinate 36,347,787, forward strand.
AGATGAAGTCCCGAAGTGTCAAAGGTTAAGATTGGGGCCCGTTCCCAGGGCCTCATGGTTGGCATTGGCAGAATGACACAGCCACGGCTGTGGATGCCACTTCCCTTCTGACCCTAATTTACCTGCCCCCATCCTCAGGGTGGTGCTGCTATGTAGTGCTGGGTGCACAACATGATTGCAGAGCCATTTACAAGCCGAATGCCTGGTTAATTTACACATGGGAGGGTCAGTGTCATCACCCTTCGTAGAGTCAATGACCAAGTCCTCACCATGGTAGGGTTTGCTTCCTGTCACTAATTGCATCTTCAGCTGCACATCTCAGTGGCCTGTTTTGCCAAAGCAGTCAAGGTCATGGCCTGAAGGTCCTTTTCTGAGACTGTGGACCGCTGTCCCTGTGTTGCCTTGACTTACCTGCTGTGAAAGGGATGCATGTAGATATCTTCCACCCCCCACCGCTTTTGTGAAAGCTCCCTTGGTGGGAAAAAACAACAAAAATCAGTGAGTCAACATCAATAAGCACAGAACCCTGTGCCTCTTTGGATTCTAACCGTGTGGAAAAGCCGAGTGTGCAGGAAACACTCCGCGGGTGAGGACAGACATTTGTTGAGTATCTATTATATGTCAGCCATTGTGCTAGGCATTTCACAGTCCATTGAACCCTCACAACCACCAGTAAGGTAAGTATTGTTATTTCTGATTCACAGATGGGGCCATGGAGCCTCAGAGAGGGTCAATGACTTTAAGTCACACAGCCAGGAAGTAGGGGGACCTGGAACTGAATCAAGGCCATCTGCTACAAAATGCAACTTCTCCCCACTGTGTTGAAAATAATAACAGGAACAACAGCAGCAAGAGCTCCCATTTATGGTGTGCTTACTACACGCCTGACTTGTATTCGCTCATTTAATCTCTACAACAACCCAATGCTGTTAGGTGCTATTATCCCCATTTTGCACATGAGGAAACCAAGGCTCAGAGAAGTGCTCTCAGAATGAAAAGTTTTCCAAACACGGGTGTTCGGAAAGTAAGTCCCCGAAATCTGTCACTGTGTGCTATTCTTCTTTAAAAAAAAAAAAAAGTATTGATTTTAGAGAGGAAGGGAAAGGGATAGAGAGATAGAAACCTCAATGATGAGAGAGAATCACTGATTGGCTGCCTCCTGCACGCCCCATACTGGGGATTGAGCCTGCAGGGTATGTGCCCTTTACCAGAATCAAACCTGGGACCCTTCAGTCCGCAGGCTGACACTCTATCCACTGAGCCAAACCGACTAGGACCACTGTGTGCTATTCTGGCATAAAGAGCTCTTGTCTAAAATAAGCACAGGCCTTGCTCATAGGAGGTACTTCATAGTATTTGCTATCAGTAGTTAATTTCATGGCCTTCTTGCCACCCCGCTGGAATGGGTATTCTGGTTACTGTTAATAGCCTGTGCTAGCCATTGAGCAGCCCTTGCCATGGGAGGCTTCTGAGGTCAGCGTATCCTGGAGCAGGAAATCCAGATGTTAGGAGTCAAGCAAGTTCGAGGATATATGGTGCACTGGAACAGAGCAGGCTCTGGAATCAGACCAATGGAGTCCAAGCCTCGCTTACCAGCTCCAGACTCTGGGCAAGTTGGTTCATCTCTCTGTGCTTCAGTTTCCCAAAAATAAAATGGATATAATAAGAGGCCATACCTCAATGGGCTAGTGCAAGGATTAAAAAATCATGTGAAATGCTTATAATCAGGCTTAGCACCAAAAAACAGGCACCCAGTAGATGTGATCAGTTGTATTATAGAATATTGGTTTATAGAGTTGGACTTATGAGGTGGTCTAGTTCTACCCTCCCGTTTGCAGACGAGGAAACTTGAGGCCCAGAGACAGGCTGCGACTGGCCCCAATCACACAGCATTTTTTAGTTCTTTGACTTAGTCCTAATGCCAAGGTTCTTTCTGATATTGCCAACCATTGGAACAACAGCCTCAAGAAACATTTCTAGACATTTTAGTTGGTGACCTTTCAATCTGCTTTATCTTTTTTGATAGTTCGTTGTTTATGATTTCACTGGCCATATATCTATTTTAAATAGTGCTCACATTTATTTCACTTCCTGAATCTGATCATTTCAGTACCTGTAGTGTTCATAGGTAGGATTCATTTGTCCGTTGTTTCTGCTGTCTCTTGCTCACGGTGGCTTGTTTCCCCACGTGCTCTGTGATTTTTTAAATTGGGGGTTCATGGTTGTTAAAACTCGGTGGGACTTCTCGGAGGCCTGAGTTGAAAGGGCACTGCTCTAGGAAGGCTGTGCATTTGCTTCTGCCAGGTGGCTGGAGGACCACCAACGTGGAGCCATGTTCAATTAAACGCTCACCTTGGACTTGGGTTGTTTTTTTCTGGCCACAAGGTAATATTTATTCAAGTTAGAGACGGATGTGAAGGCCAGTTTGTGATTGGGAATCCCCCACTGCCCAGCCCTAGGGTCAAGTTTTCTTACATCTCCTTCCATGGGGTGGGGCCTTGTTTTTTTCTTATTCACCCTTTCATGGAGGTGTGAATGCATCCTAGCCTTAAGTGAGGGTCTCAGTTTGAATTCCACCTTTGGAAGGACTTTGACTTTGCTTCTTTTGTTGACCCTTTAACACTATGAGCCCCAGCACACCAAGGACTGTCACCTGCTCAGGGCTGGGGAACCTCTATGGACTCATGCTCTTGGTGGTCACTGTGGCCTCTGAGGGTTTACTTTTGTTCTTGACAGCTCAGCTCTATATTAAAAATAATTTGTTTCTGTAATGTGGCATTTTCCATGTCCTGCATTAGGGGCATTCCTTAGGGTGAAGGGCAGCCGTAATCCTGGAAATAGAAGTCTAAAGGGATCACCACTGTCCTTCTTTGGTGTGAACATGGGATTTCATTAGCTAGGGTTTTCCTGGTTATTACGCCTAGGCAGGTTATCTTATTTTTTGCTTCAACATCTACTCAGTATGCCAGGAGAGCTGAGGGGAAGTTTCCATGCTATAGGCCAAGTCTCTATCTCTCAGTGTCACCACCATCACTGTCCCGAGTTCTCAGCTTGTGTTTGTCTCAGCCTCACAGTGATGTTGACCAAGCACATGACCTACAGATGCTGCCTGATGAAAACTCTGATGTTGTAAAACATGCCCAGAGATAACACATTCTGAAGGCATGCCTGCCTGCTGTTGCTGTGGTCCAGCCATCCCAGACGTGGTTCTTAACCTCATTTGCCCATTGGTTCATTCATTCCACAGGCATTTACGGAGCACCTACTACTACATGCTGTGCCCATGTTAGGCTTAGGGATACAGAGACGGATAAGCCACAGCCCTCCCCCTTGTGTACAAAGACATTCAAATGGGTAATGATCAGTGCTGTGGCAGAATGAAACTGGAGGAAAAGGAGGCTAACCCAACCTCAGGTGGGAGAGTCTAGGCAGGCTTCCCATAGTAAGTGGCAAATCTTGAAACAAAAAGATCACAAATCACCAAAGAAAGCATGAGCCCTCCACTCGAGAAGAAATGGTCCAACTGCATTTTATTTCCTGATCTTGGTCTATGGGTGAGCATTGTCCTCTTTCACTCTGGGGACATTTTGAGAACCACTGGTATAATATATGCATTTCAACAAGGACACTACATTTCAAGGGGGGCAAAATCAGTTTGGGGAGCTTGGGGGTAAAATAGTTATAATGGTTTGTGATCCTCCAAAGGGCCACAGTCCATAAACAGATAGACTGCATATTTTCAGTATTAAAATTTCATAGGAAAGGAGGAAATTTGGGCAAAAAAATCTCTACAAAGGTTCTTTGGTGGGGAGTAGTGGGGGAGGCGAGTGGAGTTATGATGAAAAGAAAGGCTGAGAATCTCTGATGTTAACTGAATGGGCAGTAAATAGCATTGGAGCTGAATAGACCTAAGTTCAAAGCTGCCTCCTTCATTTAACAACCTGTATAATCTTGGACATATTCATCTCTCTGTGCCTCCGTTTCTATATCTGTAAAATGGGATAGTAACACCTTCCCTCACAAGGATTAAATGAAATTGTACATGTAAATATATCCTGGCACTTGGTAGGTACTCAATCGATGTTGTTAAGTGTGAGTTCCCTGCCCCCATCCAGCCAACACACACCTGTTGGGGAGAGGGTCCTGCGCTGATGACAATCACGCAATGAGTTGCTTTCAGGCAGTCATTCCCTGAACAGCACGCATAGGAGCATCTTCCTCTCTAGGACCACGTGAGCGTGTGATGTCCCAGCAGCTCCTGGAATTCTCTCAGAGAGAGAATGGGTGCTGGATCCGTTTGACAAATCAAAGACCACATTTTCTGGTTCTTCCTTCAGAGACACAATTAATATTCAACCTGTTCATGTCAGGGAAGCAGTTAGTGTCAGGGAAGCTGAGACAGCCAGGTGGCGTTACATCTCATGAGTGATTGTCTCCTAAGGGGAGAGAGTGGGATTTTCCCATGGATTGCAAGTTCATTTGGGGCCTCCAGTCAATTCCTGGCCTCTGAGACTCCGCACTACCATTTAGGGAAGAAATCATTGGCCTGGGACCAGCCAGGTGTGGAAGGGAGTGACCAGTGAAAGGAGGGGGTGGAGGAGTGCCAGGAGAGCCGGGAAAGGCGGGTTGGATGGCTCTTTGTTGATGGCTCTTTGCTGGCCTCCATATTCCCCTTTGTCAATGCCCTCTCCCGTGCCCTAGTGAGGGCCTGCATAGGTCAGAACACATGACAGACCCTCATTACATATATGTGCAATGATTAATTTACCCCTCCCCAAGGACAATAGCTAATATAATTATTAAACAATGTGTTAAGTGTTTTACTGCATTAATCACAACTTAACTATTTTCTTCATCCCCATTTTATAGATGAGGAAACTGAGGTTAGGAGACGTTAGGGTGTTTCCCCAGGTGATTGAATTGCAGGGCAAGTGGCAGCTCACCCTGCTTGACTTCCAGCCCAGGGCTCCTGGCCCCTCTGCTGTTACTGGATCGACCTGAGGCCAAGGTCAGAGGCTGGTTTAATTCTGAATCCCAGTGCCTGGCCCAAGGAACAGAGGGAAGAGCCCTGCTTTCCAGCATCAGGCATGGCTGTCTCCCTCCTCCTCCCGCCCTCCCAGCACCTCTGCTGCCCCAGCTCTTGTCTGGGTCTATTCAAGTCAGGTGTGACTAGCGTGTCACCACCTCCATATCGCCGACACACAGATGGCAGCGCCCAGCCCAGTGAACCAGGGAGCGCGCTGTGATCTGCAGAGCCGGGCAGGGGGCCTTGTCTCTGACACCTGCTCTCTCCCCACAAGGCCTGTCTTGTGCGGCAAGGAGCGGTATCTGAGCGGGTTCATTATCTCTGCTCCGAGCATGTCAGGGCACAGGCCAAGCAAATCCAAACGTGGCCTGGAGAGATGCTCTGTGGCTCCCTCATCTCCCCCAGCCTCAGACTCACACTTACCCCCCTCCTCCCTGCTACCAAGGGGGAGACACACACACACACACACACACACACACACACACACACACACACTCTAACAAGGTTGTCGGGAGCCACTGGAGACAAACTAGGTTATAAAAGAATAAGATAATCTCTCACTTTGTAAAGCACGTTGCCTTGGCCAGTATTTTTCTGTGTGTTCTCTCATCATTGCAGGCATGGGGGTGGTTGTAGCCATCCCAGCTGGAGAAATGAGGGTGTGCTCTGCCCCTTGCTGTGGGTTCTCCCAGAGGAGTCACAGGGCTACAGGGACCCTTGCTATCTTCTCATCCAGCCTCCTCCCTCTCATCCAGCCTCCTCCCAACCTAGACCCAAGGAGGCACAGAGCTTTCTGCAGCTCACACAGGTGGCAAGTGGGAGGGCTTACACCGGAACCACTGACTACAATGGCTGAGTCCGTCTCCTCCATGTATGGGAACATCTGAGAGAGGGAGAGGGGCCCCGCACGGGCCCTGGGCCCAGAGCTGTGGGTAGAATCTGGAAGCCACAAGGAAGATGGCAGCCTTGTTTAGAGAAATACCAGCCATTGGGCTTCCGTGTACTTGCACTTGGTCTTGGAGGCCATGAGGTGGGTGCTGATGCAGCTTGCCCAGAGGAGAGTCGGCGTGGTGAGGCAGAGCAGGAGTGGACTCTGTGGGGTTCAGTGGGGCTGGGACACCCTGGAGAGAGAATGTTTCCTGAGTGCTGGTTTAAAAAGCTCACCAGGTGCCTGGGATTATGGAAAGAGGCATCGACTAGTTCTCCAAAACAACCTTAATGTTTGCTCCCAGAATAGTAACATACAAAATTAGGGAGAGGCACAGAAGAAACAATGCAGCCGTGGAGTTGGCACTTCGGAGATGTTGAGGAGGGCGCTCGGGGATGCCCTCCAGGACAGTGTCCCTAAAAACAAAAGTCGGCTTGTGACCCCGTCTTCTTAGTGATTTCTTGTAGCTTCCCCTTGCCCTGCAGAGGCAGCCCAAACTTCTCCTTGTATCATGGAAGGCCTTGCATTATCCTTTTCTCAGAAGAGCTTATCAGCAAGGAGCTCAGGTTGTGGGTTCGAATCCTGCCTCTCCTCCTTTCTGAGCAGTGTCATCTGCAGCAAGTGTCTTAACCCCCCAGTGCCATGTGACTTGGTGTGTAAGGTGACATGACAACCTGCTGCTGTTAGGACATAGTGAGATGGAACAGGTAAAGCTCTTGGCGCGATGCCTGGAGTTATTGCTCTCGATCGATTTGTGATAGTGTTATGAGCAGCAGGGCTGGTGGTAGCTGTAATCATGGTTCTTCTGGCCCCTGGCCTTTCACACCTGCTCTGCCCTCAGGGTGGGAGCCCTTAGGATACTCTGGGAGGTGAGCTCTGCAGCAGCCTGCTCCCACCCCCGGCCATGGCCTTGCTCCCGTCTCTCTCCCACAGTGAGGAGCCACAGAGCCCCGACCGGCAACTCTGGGCACATGGGGGCATTTCCAACTGTCCCGGCCGAGAGCCACTGAGGGCAGGGTGCCTGAGGGACAGGCAGCCCCCAGTGGATGTTTGTAGCACGGATCTGTCACTGCCCCACGCTCTGCCCAGAACTAAGAAATTCATAATTGGTGTTTACAGGGATTTAGGCAAAGAAGGTTAAGCTCTATGGGCAGGGCTGTGGGCGGCACACAGGAAGCCAGGGAAACACCTGCCTGTCCTGCACCTGGCAGCCACAGATGGTATCGGGGCCTCATTATCCACCCACCGCAACAGCATTCCCACCCAGCTTTACCCCAGGAAGAAGAGCGCGCCCAGCCTTTCCTGTGGCCTTCCCTGGCATTCTCTAACCCAGCAGTTCAGGTAGCCACTTTGCTGCGATTTTGAACTTCATTCTCTCTACCTCGAGCCCTACCCCCCTTTCTTCTGCTTTCTTTGTGATTTTCATTGGCGGGGGTGGGGGTGGAGGGGCAGTTCACACCCCCCTCCCCAGACTTCCCAAAGGGCTCTGCAACCAAATGGGGATTCGCCTAAACACTTACCCACAGGCCGAAGGACTCGGACAGGCTTCCTTGTGCCCACGGGAGGTTGAGGATCTCCAAACAAGTAGGTGCCCAGGCCCCATGTCCTAAGCACCAGACCTGCCAGAGGCCCAGAGCCTTGGCCTCATTGTCACCCTGAGCTCTGCCCTCGGGGCTGCCCTCTCTCCAAGCACAGTGGCTGCCCAAGGCTGGACCAGCAGTAGTACTTTAGCAGAGTTTATTTCGTCTTCCTCTTGTTGATGAACTTGGTTATTTCCAGTCTTCTGGTGTGAGCTGTGTTGCCAGGGACCTTCTGGCTCATGTCCCTTTGTGCTGTGTGCAGGAGTTGATCAAAGGAATACCTGGGGGCACATGGAGTGGCTGGGTCATAGTGTATGGATATCTTTAGTTCTACTAAACACCGCCAGAGTTCTTTCCAAAGTATACCTGCGTCCTTATTCTCCCTCAAGCAGTGCATCAGAATATCGGGGACTGTGCATCTTTGCCAGTGTGATAATGTCAAACTTTAAAATGTTTGCCAACCCAGGTGTGAAATAGTATCCTCCTGTTCAAATTCCCTGGGTCTCCTCGCCCGTGCGTCATGATTATCTGTGGCCACATCCTCTCTCTTCCATCCAGGCTAGGGGCTCCTAGTCACAAGCTCCCAGAGGTATGTGCCTAGCATGTATAGGGGCGCAAGGTGTATTGAAGGGATGAAAGTCATAATAGTTCTAGGGGCTTTCACTTGGGAGGGTTATGGTTGTTTTCTTCTTTCTTTTTTTTAATATTCAACCATGGGCTTTTAAAAAATAACATTTTTGAGATGTAATTCATGTATCAGAAAATTCACACCTTCCAAGTATATAATTCGCTGATTTTTCGTATATTTACAAGGGTTATGCAACCATCACCACAATCAGTTTTAGAATATGTTTATCATTTTCCCCAAACACTCTTACCCATTAGAGTTAGTCCATATGTCTCCCTAACCTCCAGCCCTCGGCAACCACTGAATTATTTTCTGTCTCTATGAATTTTCCTACTCTGCACATGTCCTGTAAATGGAATCATGCAACATGTGGCTTTTTGTAACAGGCTTCTTTCACTTAACCTTCTGTTTTCAAGCTTCATCCATGTTGTATAATGGATCAGTACTTTACTACTTTTTTTTGTTTTTGCCAAAGAATATTCTGTTGTATGGATAGACTACATTCTATTTATCCATTCACCAGCTGATGGTCATTTGGGGTGTTTTCACTATTTTGCTCCTATGAAGAATGCTACTATGAACATTCAGATTTCTGTGTGCCTATGTTTTCCTTTCTCTTGGACATACACCTAGGTGAGGAATTGCTGGATATATGGTAAACTGTGTTTAACCTTTGAAGAACTGCCCCACTGTTTTCCAAAGAGGCTCTAGCATTTTACATTCCCACCAGCCATATATGAGAGTTCCAGTTTCTTCACATCCTTGTCAACACTTATTGTCATCTGGGTTTTTAAAAATCCAATCATGGGGTTTTGAATTAAGCAAAGTGGGCTAGAATCCCGGTCTTTCTGTGTACTAGCTGTGGGATCATAACTTTTCTCTCCATTTTCTTCCTCTATAAAATGAGATTAATAATACCCACTCTTGAGGACAGTTGTGAGGATGGACTAAATAAAACAGTTGGCTTCATTAAGCCTTTGGCACATTGTGGGATGCAGTTGCTTCTCCTTAGAACAAAGTAACAGTGATCGCTGATCATTATGAGCCTCCTCGAGTCCATGCCTTTCCACCCGGGTGCTCTTACCCTCACCTAGAACTTCTGTGAGCCCCTCCTCCCAGCTGGCTGGGAGCTGAGATTAGAGTGAAAGGCCAGAGAGTTGCCCTTCATTAGTGCGCAGAACTCACGTGGATGCCAGGATAGTCCCACTGCCAGGGCCATTACCCAAGCCTCCGGAGGCCACCCCTGTGGACTGCCCTACCCAGGCAGGGTCTGACCGGGCACCTCCCCGCCGTGTGGAGGTCTGCAGGGCAGAGACCTTCTCAGGCTCCAGTTTAGCAGCCTCAAACAAACCATTTGAGTTTGTTTAAATAGGTTTCTCCCCTCCTTTTTTCCTGGCAGGAGCCCCAATTTTCATGCCATCATTTTTGCAACAATCACAGACATTCTCTGCACACTCGGGCATTGTATATGGGGGAATGAAATGATGATTGCCTGCTGATTGCTGTTGTTCGTTTTGGAGACGACTCCATGGGTGGGAAGGACAGAGCTACATGTCGGAGGAGCGGGGAACAGCAGAGCTCCGTCATGCCAGGGCACGGGGAGGGTGACGGGGGAGGTCCCTCACAGCCAGGGAGACCTGCGCAGCATCTGTTCATGGCAGTGTCACAGTTAGTGTGTACAGGAGGCACAGCCTCGTCCTCTCACTCCAACCCTTCCCTCAGTGCCCTCTTCTTAGTCAGTGAACCAGAAACTGGTTTCCATCTTGACCTGCCACCTCCTTTGTCCTCTACATCTCATCTCTCACAGGCGTCCACGTCTCTCCATCTCCGTGGCCTCACTGCTAGGTCACGGCAGCAGCCTCTCACCATCTCCCCACCTCTCTGCCTCTATCCTTGCCCATCTTGACGAGCCATTCTCCAGCCCACATTGATCTTCCCATAAGACAAAGTGAGACCTGATCACTTTCTACCTTAAAACCCTACAGTGGCTTTTCTTTGTCCTGAGGATAAAGTCCACTTGCCCCTCCTCTTCTCCATTCTTCTACAGTTAACTGTGATCCCTGCATAGACTATATCATGGTCCATTTGTCTGTCTGCTCCATTTACCCCAAGGTTCTCTATTTTCTTCATGTCAGTATCTTGCTATCAAGAGCTTTTGACTCAACCTAGGTGCCCAATAAATGTTTGCTTTCCCTTATATTTGAATAGTCTTTACAATTCCTACAACTCTTTTGCTTTAATACATTCTCTCTTTCACCCTCACCACTCTAAGGTAAAACTGTAGTTGTTATTCCCATTTTACAGTCAGGAAACCTAAGACCCAGATTATAAGTGATGGTCTAAGGCTTCTACACAGCAGGGGAAATGGCAGAACCAACCAGATAGGCACACAGGCCTTCCGAAGGAGCCATCACCAGAACCCCATGAGGAAGGCTAGGCAGGTTGTTCTTGCCTGTGATTCTCAAAGTGTGGTCTCTCGACCACCAGCATCAATATTGCTGTTAGAAATACAAAATTTGGACCTTACCCACAAGATGATAGAATAGCAAGTGACCAAGCCCCAAGTTTCCAGCTATCTTCCAGCTAAGATTATGTTATTTATGTTATCCAATGCTCTGCTTCTAAAGTCACTCATGCCCTTGAGCCCTAGTGATGGGCTGTGTTACACCAGTTAGAATGAAAGCTCTGCTTCCTACAGACCCTTCACAGCATGGCCTTTCTCCAGAAGGTCAGAAAGCTTTGTGGGGCATAATAGTGTCCATCCTTCAAGCGTACTTCCTGCCAGAGCTGATTAAATGAGTTCTGACAAGCATGTGTCTTGGGCAAGTCTGGGTGTTGGGACAACCAGAATAGTAGTCATTTGTAATGCCTCAGGTAGAAGTATTTCCAAGACAGGGTAATTTCCCAGTATGGACAGAAACTACTATTGGCAGACACTAATTTCAGAGGCAGTGCTTGTGCCTGGAGCAACAGCTTTGTCCTCTCCTGCCCTTGCCTTGACTTTAAAACATTCTGTCAAGAATGATCAGCCTGGAATTGAAAGGTATGCATGTGCCAGCTGAGCCAGACAGAGGTAGAAGGAAAATAGAAGTTGTCCCTGTGATTCTGATTCTGTTAAAGGCTCGTGTCCCTCAAGGGTACCATACATGGCCACACAGTGATGAGGGGTAAGCCTGGAAGGCCTGGCCTTATCACTCTGATGTGTGACCTTGGGTGACCCTTACCCTCACTGGGCCAGATTTGCTCTTATTCTAAATCCCCAAGGCCCCTTCCAGCACTGATGAGTCCTCCTGAATCTCAGTGTCCCTGGTTCTGAAAGGCTGTTAAAGGTCACTTTGTCCTTTCCAATCTGCCTGTCCATTCCTGTATCCTCACGCCCATTGGCTCTCAGACTTCTCTGTGCAGCAGGGTCACCGGAGGGCTTGTCAAACACAGGGTGCAGGTTCTGATTGGGTAGGTCTGGGGAAAGCACCAGAATTTGCATTTCCAACAAGCTCCCAGGGTTTGCTAATGCTGCTGTCCAGCATGGCAGTGAGAACCATTGCTCTGCAGCAGGGGACCCAGCAGCCCCCCCCCCCCCCTCTGCTCTCTTGTGTCCTGAGACAGGAGCGGCCCCTGGGGCAGATCCTCCTCAGATGGAGTTCAAAACCTGTCTCCCCTGTGGCTTCCCCCTACTCTTCATAAGTCTTCCCCTTAGAATCCACGGCAGGTAGATGAGAGGCATTATGTACAACATTTCATTGATTCCATCAACCGTACCAGAATAAACATATTCTTCCTACTTCAAAAAGTCACATGTAGAAATCAAAAGAACCAAAAAACATGGAATTACTTTGTAACTATATAAACTGTTCAGAATTTGGTGGGGCTTTTGTGTGTGTGTGTGTGTGTGTGTGTGTGTGTGTGTGTTGTGTGTGGTTTGTTTGTTTTTAGCTTTATACTAGTTTGGGCTGCTATAACAAAACTCCACAGACTGCGTGGCTTAAACAAAGATTTTGTTTTTTTTTCAGAATTCTGGACGCTAGAAGTCCAAGATTGGGGTGCCAGTGGGGTGGGTTTCTTCTGAGGTCTCTCCCTCTTCAGCTGCCTTCTCACTAGGTCCTCATAGGTTGTCCCTGTGTTTGTTTCATCCTCATCTCATATTATATTAGGGCCCACTGACGTGCTCACTTGACCATAATCACCTCTTTAAAGGCCCTATCTCCAAATACAGTCACATTCTGAGGTATGGGGGGGGGGGAGCTTCACCATATAAATGGGGAGGGGAGGGCACAGTTCAGCTGTCACAAGCTTCTGATTGAGCCTGACTGTGACCATGTGAGTGACTACAGAGAAGTCACCTGATCTTTCTGAGCCTTGTTCTCTTCATCAGGCCTGGCTTGTAATACTTCTGGGCCCAGTGAAAGGATCCAAGTGTGGGAAAAGATGTTTAAACTTCCTAGGGAATTGGATTTGGATGGAATCTGGCTGAGAATCAGAACTGGTGGAGTGGGCGGTGGGGGCTTGTCCAGGCACCACTGTAGACGGAGGTGTGGGGCCCTGAGTCACACTCCCATCTGCAGAGGGAGCCTGGCATTGTTGCATTGCTCCAGAGCTTAGGGAGCTGTGTGGAGGAGGCACAGGTGCGAGGGTTGGCCGATTTGTACCCCTCACTCTCTATTCACCAGAGCATCTGCTACTACTCTGCAAGGCCCCCAGCCAGGGTACTGCCATCAGAGCCTGTCTGTGAATCCCAGGACTTCCCAGAGCGGGTGGTGGGAGAACATGGGTATTAGAAATAAGCTAAATATCTATCAACAAGGGAATCATTAACTCAGTTATGGTTCAGTAGAGTTTATTAATTATTCTTACAGGCCTGTCCAGCGCAGCTATTAGGAAAGTATCACACTTTATCTTCATAACAATCGTGGGATGGGTACTATTATTGACCCCATTTCATAAATGTGATAACTGAGGCCCAAAGAGTCTAAGTGGCTGCCCTTGGCCACAAAACCTGTAAGTGACAGAGCCAGGACTCGAACCCGGACCTATGTGAAGAGAAGCTTATGCGCTTAACCTCTATGTGATACTCGCATTAAAACATTGTGTTGTAGCAGAATACTGAGTGATGTGGGAAAATACTTTTGATATGATATTCATGAAAAAAGCTATAAAATGCACTACCTCAATTCTATAAATAAGATGTATGTGTATGTATGTATGTATTATGTAGAGAGGGAGGAGAGGGAAGGAGGAGAATAGACTAAAATCAGTGGTTATTTCTGGATGGTGAGATTACCTTTTGATGTCTTTTATAATAGTTAGAATAAATATATGTTACTTTTAAAGTCAAGGGAAAATGATAGTTTAAAAATATATTTTTATCAATTTCAGAGAGAGGAAGGGAGAGGGAGAGAAAGATAGAAACTCAATGATGAGAGCGAATCATTGATTGGCTGCCTCCTGCACCCCCTCTACTGGGGATCGAACCTGCAACCCGGGCATGTGCCCTGACTGGGAATCGAACCATCCATGACTTCCTGGTTCATGGGTCAACATTCTACCACTGAGCCACACCGGCTGGGCAAAAATGGATTTTTAAAGTGGGAACAGAGCAAAAGATTTGGAAGGAGACAAACCTGGGTGCAAACCCTGGCTACTCTCCCAGCACCTGGAGATGCTGCTGCTCTCTGGGTCTTTCTGAAGGGTTCTGGGACGGGTGGGGAGAGACAAGGAGTGAGGAAGCGCACCTGACTTGGGTTCTATTTTTGAAGGAGGCCTGCACTGCATCCCACAGACAGAGCACAGTGTATTTCCATGAATAAACTCTGCTCTTTTTAGAGGGCACTGGTGAACTGCACCCTAGGAGAGCGGGGGAGAGAAGCAACCAGATGCTCAGAATGTTCAGAGACCCTGCGAGCCCTAGGCTGGATCTCGGACCTTTTCTTCAAAGGTGCCTCCCTGGGAAGTTGCTCATCAGCCTCCCTGTGCCCTAGGTTCGTGCCACGGGCTGCTAGTGTCCCTGATGCTGTGAGGGCCGAGAAGGCTGGGGTGCCAGCCCGAGGTGACCACTTCACACCCTTGAACGATGTGCTCTTTGCAAGTATCGTCAACTCCTGGGGCACAGGAGATGTCTGGACTTGATGCCTCTTTGCCATGGCAGGAAAGCAGGCAGGGGAGGGTTGCGTGAGAGCAAAGGTTCCAGGATGTATTTGTGGAAATTTTTAGAGATGGGCAGATATCGCTGGAGATTCAAGACAGGTAGCATCGTGGCTTCTTAGAGTGCAAGGGCACCTCACCAGCTGCCCTGCCCAGCCCTGTGCTGACACGCCTGCATCAAGGGGCACTTCCCCTGAGAGAGCCCCTCCCACTTCTGGGCAGTTGGTTGTTTGCAAATTTGTTCCTAGAAATGTCATCTCCTCTGCCCAGCACACACAATGAGTAAAGATCAATAATGGCGATGGTGAACTTGCCCTGCCTGCTCACCACGTCATCAGGTAATGTGAGGATTCCACCTCTGCTTTCTCATCCAATCTTCACAATAGCATTCCGAGTTAGAGGCATAATTACTCCTATTTTGCACATGAGGAGGCTGAGCCAATGCCCAGCACATAATAATGATAAAGAATGTTTGTATGGCACTTCATGTGTCCCAGGCACTCTTCCAAGTGGTGTTCATGAGTTAACTAACTTCATTTCCACCAAAGCTCTTGGAGGTGGGTAGTCTTATCATCATCTCCAATCTGGAGATGGGGCCCTAAAGCACAGAGAGATTAAGTATGCAACCTAAAGTCACACAGCTTATAAGTGCCTGAGGCAGGATTTGAACCCTAGAATTCCAGTTCCAGTGGCTGTGCCAAGGCCACATATATTCTGCCGCTCCATGAATACTTGTGTCATGAATTTCTGACTGCTGCCTGCCTCTTTACTCTCATCCTGATCCATTCTTCTCCCTCTCTCTCTGTTCCACACACATCAGCCATCTTTGATTTTCTAACCTCCAAACCCTCTCTGGTGTCAGGGACTCCCCCAGACTTGGTCCCCTCCTCTGCCAACTACCTCCTCCTGGTCATCATCCTTCAGGTAACAATTTTATTGTCACTTCCTCTGAAGTCCCACCCCACACCCCACCCACTCAGGATGGCAGCTCCGTGAGGGCAGGGCAGTGCCATTCTCAGCCCACTGTTTCCCTAGCAGCCTGCTCAGTGCCAGACACAGTGTAGGTGCCATTTAAATGCTTGTCCATGAAGGGCATGGAAGCTAGAAACCGGGGCTGGCACCAGCTCCCTAGGGACACGGGTGTGACTGACAGCACACTGGGTCTGTTCCCATCAGCCCACCCTGAGAGCACGTGTGTGCCTCTGACAGTCTGGGCATTGTCTCCTCACCTAACATCTCCCACTTGAGAGGGGAGGGGACCGAGACTCTGAGGAGGGAAGAGTGAAGGGAAGAATTAAGCAGAGGGCCTCAGCCCTGGCTGCTCACTGGAATACCTGGGAGCTTTAGTGACCACCCCACCTGGGCCCACCTGGGCTGACCTGGGCCAGCCGAGGCCAGTGACGGTGGGGCCTGGGCATCAGCACTGTCTACATTTTCTGTTCCCTGGGCCTGCTCTTCATAGATTGTTTTGGAGGCCAAGCCATCTGGAGAGAAAGGTTCCTTAGAGCACCCTGTCCACACCTCCCTGCTCAGTGGTGCCTCCGCACGTCGCAGCCTAATTGAAAGGCCTGGCTTGCAGAAGCCCAAGATGAGGACGGCAGTTGAGTAATAATCATCTGCAGCGTTTAGTAAGAACAGCTGCTATTTTTTCTCTTTCAGTAAACAGTATGTGTGGGGGGCCTTTTGCAGTCTTCCTCTTACCTAATCCTCACGTGCCTGTAACCCGGGGAGGTTGGGGGCGGTCTGTTTTCCAGAGGAGGGCCAGGTTCAGTGCCTGGCCAAGTCACGCGGCAGGGATGTGCGGAGCCCAGGTTTGCATCGGGCCTCCGTGAGCCCCGCACCTGTGCTGGTGGCCGGCACAATCCATGGCGTGTCGGTCTCCTGTCCTGCACGCAGAGCGCAGTGCGGGTGCAAGGGCTTCTGGCCTAATGACTAACAAGATTGGAAAAAAGTCCTGATTGGGAGCAGCCTGCCACATCGTGTGCTAGGATTTAGAAGAGAGACGGGCGCTTTCCCGGCAGTGTCCCCCAGCAAAACAATGCATTTTAAATGGCTCCCAAATTGCTGAGCTATTTCCCTGCTTCGGAGGAGAAATAGCTTGGGGGAAGCTATTGGCCCTTTATGCCCCGAACATCAAAACAAAATGCCAAGTGGGAAAATGCAATCACTGGAGGTTGTGGGGAGTGACGGGGATTACATGGGAAGAGATTGCTGTTGGAGGTGTAGCGAGAGGGTTGGGCCTGGATTCTGCGTGGGTCCCTGGGAGGGTCCGGAGCATGGTGGTCTGGAACTTGGGCTCTGGGTTCAGACGGACCTGCTTCAAACCCCAGCCCAGGACGAATGCTCCAATGGTGACGTGCCTCTTAGGCAGAGGGTTCTGTGTGGCATTTTGGGAAATGCCGGGGCTGGCCCAGGCCGAGGTGGTCGATACAGCTCCCAGGTGGATCTAGTGAACCCCAGGCCTGAGAACCCCCGCCAACTCCACCTTCCCCTTCCTCGCACCACCCTCTCCCCTGTAGAGTCCGGTGTTCTCCGCTCTCCGTTGGCTGTGATGTTTTGCGAGGGAACAATCCCCACACCTTTGGGTGACGCAAACATGCTGTCAGTAAACGGGTGAGTTGTTGGGAACAGACTCATTTTCTGTCACACCTTTGCCCCGGCGAGGAACCAGTGCCAGCCGGGTTTCTAGCTGGCACAGGGAGAAGCACTGGGAAAGGGCCTGAGGTTGGCATGGGGCCCTGAAACCCATCATCGCTGTGCATGGCATCTGTTGAGCACGTGGCAGGCACGTAACCTGGCCCTGGGGGAGGCGGTACATTCATTCCCAGGACTGAGGCCTCTGACCCAAGGCTGCCTCTGTCAGGCTGGTTGGAAAGTTCTGGAAGAGTAAGGTAGACTGTCAGCGAGACCTGTCACAGCAGAGCAGTCAATTCCCAGGTCAGAGGAGACAAGAAAAATAAGTTTTCCAGCCTCTGGAGCTTTCTATTTGCTGAGCAGCATGGGAGGTGAGAAGCCTGAGAACAGGTGTGACCGAGGCCCTTTGAGGAAGCATGGCGAGCAACGCCTCACCTCTGCCCTGTGCACAGGCCTCTGTGTGTGCTCATGAGAGCAATGGCTAGGCTGTCAGCCAGGGACTGACTCCTCAGACCTTGTCACCACTACGCACCACCCCAACCCCCACCCAGCACATACACACACACACACACACACACACACACACACACACACACTCACACTCACACACCCCGAGAGGCAGGGGTGAGGATTCTGATTTCACAGGCAGAGAAACTGAGGCTCCAGGGCACACAGAACCAGTAACTGGTGAGGCTCAGGCTTTTGAACAATTTAAGCTGCAACTTTCAGCCCTGTTTTCTCATTTGATCTTTTCAAGGGGCCTGTGAGATGGGCCGAGGGGAGGTTATTTCCTCCATTTTAAGTATAAGGAAGACTGGGGCTCAGAGACACAGTGATATCTCCAAGCGTCACACAGCTAAGGAGCAACAGGGCCTAGACTTGAGGCCAGTGCTCCCCCCTCAGCCGGGCCTGCGGCATGCTGCCTGCTGTCCGCCAATCACATCCCCTTCATGCTGCACCTGCCAGGCTGCCCCCTGCCCCCAGTGCTCCCATCCTTCACACCCCTCCCGAAATGCACCCAGCTGGTATTTTCTAGCAGTGTGACCTTGGGCAGGTTGATTATGCCCTGACCTCTGTGAGGTTGCATTTTCCTGCAAGGTAGCGGGAGGAGAGCTGGTCTCCCAGGGCTACTTGAGGACCATTGAGATAAGTGTCCTGGCCCCATCTCGGGCAGGGATGCCTGCCGGGTGCGTCACCCATGGGGGGAATTCACACGGAAGCCACCCAGCCCACCTTTCACTCCCAGAGGAAGGAACTGAGGATGGGAGGAGACAGTGACTTGACCAGGGTCACACAGCAAGATGGGGCAGGGCCAGCCAGTTCCCACCCTTGCTTCCTGATTCTCAGTCCTGCTCTGTGGGCCACACCCTAGGACAGTGGTGGGCAAACTGCGGCTCGCGAGCCACATGCGGCTCGGTTTGCCGCTCTGTTGACTAATGAGTTTGCCGACCACTGGGATAGGGGCTTAATCACAAGGAACAACAACAGCCTGTAATTATTGGAATCGAGAGTCTAGGTCAGTGGTCGGCAAACTCATTAGTCAACAGAGCGGCAAACCTCGGCTCTCGAGCCGCATGTGGCTCACGAGCCGCAGTTTGCCAACCACTGCCCTAGGACCTAGGGGAGAGGAGGACAGAGGGGACTCTATCCCACAAAATCCCGCCACTTGAAACCCCTGAAATCTAAACTGTCCTGAGGGCAGCAGCGCTTCAGTGGGAAGGAGCCTCCATGTCCCTGTGCCACCCCTGAGCCCCAGCCCGCCCTGCTTGTCCCAGGGCACTGGCCCTCGGGCCAGGTTTCCAGTCTGCACCATTAGGGTTGGGGAGGGCTGCTCAGGAAATGCTACCCATCATTCTGAGGCCCTTTTCTCGCTCCTCACATCCCAGAAGAAAATGGTGGCACTTGGGTTTGTGGTGGGAAGCAGGTAGGACATCACGCCATTCCCAGTGTTCAGCTCTCTCACTGCTCAGGCAGCGTCCAGGGAGCTGGGCTGGGTGGGGGGGAGGGGGAGGGCAGTGAGCACACAGGAGGGAGCTTGTGTGGCTCCTGGCACCACCTGCCATATCCCTGACTTTGCCTGGACAGACTCACAAGCTAGGAGCTTGGAGCTGATGGCTGAGAAAGGTTGTCGCCACCGTATCCCTATAAAAGGAACTGACCATCTCCTCTGGATTCTTCTCCAAAACTCTTTCCTTTATGCCTGAAACCCTGATGCGGACTCTGTACTGAAATCTTTTTTAAAACTGTAATTATCATTAAACCTGCTTTGCAACATGAAACAAATATGCTCCTGGAATCGCACCACCTGTTCAAATTTATATACACTTGTATGTGACTCCTTCCACGTTTCTTCTACCGCAGACTGGGTTTCTGTTTGGAGGGGCTGTCTGTATCCGGGTCTTCAGGATGCTTGGTGGGAAGGATTGGGGTAGCACTGTAGGAAGTCTGACATTCATTCATTCTAAAATTAAAGACTGAGCAGTAACCCTTTGCCAGGCTCTGGACGAGGTCCTCGGGTGTCTTAAAGAGAAGTAAGACTTAGCTCTGCTTCCGAACAGGGCAAGGAAAGGAAAAAGGAGGGGTGCCATTTGTGGGGTACCTACTATGCCAAGGCCTTGTGCTAAGCACTTTATGGACTTTATTCCGTGTAAGCCCCCTCCCCACTGAGGCAGGGCATTCTTATGCCCATTTCCACGAGGAAGCCGAGGCCAGGAAGGAAGGGCCAGTGCCTTGGGCATTTTAACTGGGAGCTGGCGAGGGGCAGAAATGGGAGCTGGTGCCTGTTTAGCTGGAAAACATGATCATCTTTGTTGTTAATCCTCACCTGAGAATATTTTTCCATTGGTTTTTAGAGAGAGTGGAAGGGAGGGGGAGAAACAGAGAGAGAGAAACATAGATGTGAGAGAGACACATTGTTTGGTTGCCTCCCCCATGAGCCTTGCCCAGGGCTGAGGATCGAGCCTGCAACTGAGGTTTGTGCTCTTGACCGGAATTGAACCCGGGACCCTTCGGTTCGCAGGCCGACGCCCTATCCACTGATCCAAACCAGTGAGGGCCATGCTCATCTTTGTCAATGCTCTGGTGGTGTCTACCCAGTAAGATGAGCATACTAACAGTGAGCTGTCCTGTAATGGGGACAGAGCTACAGGGTCTTCCCTCTCCAGCCTCTCCAGCTGTAGTGGGAGCACAGAGAAGGGAGAGGTCAGTGTTGGCTGGACTGAAGGTTCCAAAAGGCTGACCAGAGGGGATGCCATTTCAATGGACTGGAAATCATCCCCATCTAACCCTGCTCGGGGTGGGGAAGCGGCCTCTGTTACCGTAAGTGGCCAGCCGTTCCCGAAGCATGTCCTCTGGTGCTCGCTCCTGCGCATCCCACCATCCTCCAGGGCCTGAGAGCAGCAGCAGGCCCATCCATCGCGTCTGCCTAGAGAGGCCTATACTTGGCCAAGCCGTGAGGGCTGGCAATTTTTAACGTTATGCTCTCAGGCCTTTCTCTTCTATTATTCATGCCAGCTATGGAAGCCAGTCAATATTAGCTTTGGTTCTATTTCAAATCAAAGTAAAATCCATTCGGCAAATATTTATTGAAGCCCTACAACGTTTTATACAGGCAGTACTTACCCAGGGTTTAAAAGCATGGGCAAGACCCAACTTTGGACTTCAAGGGACTCTCATCCTAAAAGAGAGAAGAGAACTCATTACTGTTGCAAGGGCTGTCTCCACGTGTTTGAAAAGGTGTCTGAAAAAGAAATGTTTGGTGGACTCATTTGCCACTGTTCAATGAGCACGTATTCTCTCCCAGCGTGGTGCTAGGCCTGGGAGTCACAAAGGAAAAGAAGGTGGTCCCTATTCCTAGGAAGTACTCACCCCACTTCCTAAAAGTCCATACAATAGACGTATAATTTTGAGAAAGTGTTTGTGAGGAGGTGGAGAAGAGGACACTGTGGGAACTCAGAAGAGGGTTAGCTGCCAGAGGAAGAATGGAGGAAGCTCGTATTTGTCCGGCACCTGCTAATGCTGGAGGTTTACAGGCGTCACATCACTTCTCTGTGTTCTTAATGGAATTCTTTTTACAGATCTGGGAATTGAGACTCATAGAGTTAAAGTAACTTGTTCAAGATAACAAATTATGAATATATAAAATTTTGCATCCCACTCCATAGTGTATTCATATTTACATTCATATAAAACAATTTTTAAATGACTTGTTAATCAGTAAAATTTATACTCCATTGAGTTTCACCATATGTATCCACTGCCCACTCTTCTCTCCCCTGTAGGCACTCAGTTTTCTAAAGAAGCAAGAGCGTTCAAGAGAACAAGATCAGGAGGAAATAAACAAAAGCCCTTAAATGTATTTTTATATTCCCTAAAATTCAACAAGAAAGAAATCCCACCTAAGGAGCTAGGCCAATTACATCTATTTTAATGCCTGTGGACTTCATACTAATAATTTCCATGAGCACAAGGGACTCATTAGGATATTCCCTCCTTCACAATTTCCGTGAGATGTTTAAATGTTTATGTTGCATGCTAGCAGGTAATACACGTGCTAAAACTTTCCCGCAGCTGGGCCTCCAAGTACTGACTGCCTTTCTAGGGTCAGCACTTGGATTTGGCACCCGCCATATCCTTACACTTTAGCCCAGCCTGGCCTGGCTCAGCCATAGGCAGAGCCCAGCCCTCTTGCCTTCTCTCACTTCCTTCCTCTAATGCTCCTCATCTTCCTTCCCTCTTCCTATGTCCTCCCCTCCTCTCTCCTCTTTTCCCCCCTCTTCTTCATCCTTACTCCATTCTGCTCTTTTCCCTTCTTCTCCTTTATTTTCTCCTCCTTCTTCCCCTCCACTCTCCTCTCCTTACTCTCCCATCCTCCTTCCTTTCCTCCTCTATCTTTGTCTCTGCCATTCTTCTCTCCTCCCACCTCCTCTCATCTTCATCCCTCTTCCCTCCTCCCATCTCTCTTCTTTCTGCTCCTCTATCATCTCCTCTCTACCCAAACTTCACTGAAGCCTTCTACTCTAGAGTTTTATAAGCTGGGGTCCATGACTCCTTACAGGATCTCTGTGTGAGTTGCAAAGTGTTTATTAGCCCTGCAAAAAGAACTCTGCATTCTAGGTTTATGGGCAGGGATGGCTTTTCCTGGGGGGTTGGAGGTAGAGGGTGTTGCACAGCTTTGATGAGATTCTCAGATTCCTGGATTCGAGCTCAATGCTTCTCTTTTCAATTCGTATTCTCCAGTTCATTGTTTCCCTAATTTCCCTCAGCAAGTGAGACACACAGTTTACTTAGAATTGATTTAAAAATATGCAACTATTGAAAAAGCAAGTGCCCAGGAAACCTCTGTAAACAAAAGCTCACCATTGGGGAAGTAGGAGTGTCCCCAGCACTGGTGTAGATGAAATAAGAACTCATGGATAAGCATTCGGCATGAAGGCAATCCTATATAATAAAGAGCTAATATGCTAATTAGACCAAACAGCCGAACAACCTTCCAGACATCCTTCTGGACGACCTTCCAGATGAAGCAGAGGCAGCCAGGGCTGCGAGGGCCGAGCCCCTTGCACGAATTTCATGCATTGGGCCTCTAGTACTAAATAACAATCTCCACCTCTCCCAGTTTAGATTGAAACACTCTTCTTTGCAGATGAGTAAAATTGTTTATAGTTTGCTAGAGCTCACATAACAAGTACCACAGACTGGGTGGCTTAAACAATAGAATATCATTTTCTTCCCGTTCTGGAGGCTGGAAGTCTGAGATCCAGGTGTCAGCAGGGTTGGTTTCTTCTGAGCACCCCTCTCCTTGGCTTGCAGATGGCTGTCTTCTTCCAGTGTCCTCCTTCTGTGTGTGTCTGTGTCCCACCTCTTCTTAAAAGGACACCAGTCATATTGTACTAGGGCCCACTCATGTGATATCATTTTACCTCTTGAAACCCTGACTCCAGATAAAGTCACATTCTGAGGTACTTAGAGTTAAGAATTCAACATGTGAATTTGGGAGGTGGAGGAATTACAATTTGGCCCAAAACAAATTGGGTGGAATCTCTTCCCTCACCAGTGCCCTGCCTAGGGAGGCAGGCCCAGGGAGGGGAGATGTGCTCGAAGCCAATCAATGGAAAACAATTGCATTTTAGAACTTGGTCTTAATTCAAGCCACTATTGACAGAAGGTTATTTAGAAAGCACTTTCTGGCTGAGCAGGTCCGACATCAATTATTAAGGACCCATTCCCAGGCTGGGCGGGAGCTGTGGACACCACCTGAGCAAGCAGCAGACCCACGTGGTGGCCTCCTCTTCCTGACAGATAGGCAGGAGCTGTGCTTTATTTATATGTACAACTATTCTTAGTCTTGTACTCTTCTCTTGATCCCCAGTGGAAGGGATTATTCTAACTACTCTATCTTGAACCCCCCTCCATGGTCCAATTAATAGATGGGGTTCAGGTCATTGCCCTGGAGTTCAAGAGCCAAGGGATCTTAACTGAAATGTATTACCAGATCATTAGAGCTGTGTGCGTAAAAGTTTAACTTCAGAAGGAGAGGAGGGAAGGATGGGAAGGGGGTGGGGCAATGGCTCTAAGAAACATGTTTACATTTCATATCAATATGCCACTCTCCTGTGAGAGCTTGGTTAACAAAAGCCTTGTTATAACATCACCTGCAATAAAAATACATGGTCCAAGAGAATCTTTCACCAAGGCCAGTAGCCAGAGAGTCAGGCTCCGAAGGGCTATTCCAGATGCAATAAATTAGAGCTGTGTGCTTAATAACATACATTGGATATGGGTGAATCTATAATCTCAGTGCATTCAAGTATAGATCCAAAGTGGTTTATTTCAGGGACAATAACCCATGCTATTTATTTGCATAGTTCTATGACCGTAGGCAATTTTTAAAGAAAGTTTGAGATGGTGAGGATCTCTCTTCCCTCATTGTCCTTGCCCACCCTCTGGTATTTTAATTTGGCCAGATTGCCTGCCTCATGGATAGTAACCTCACTTATAATCTCTCCACCCTCTGCTTTGCTCTTTTATGTGCACTGGCTCTGGTTCCCGCCATGAGATACTATAATGTGAAGAGGAAAGTGAGCCACTGATGAGCTGTTGATTTGCTTTGTCATGTCATTACCTTTCTGAGCTCAATGTAAAATGAGGATAAAGCATGGGAAGCCTTCTCAATGGTTGCTGGTATACCAGTTGCTTGAGAAATAGAGGCAATTGTTAATATAAGGCTCCATAAATGGCTTTGAGAGGTAAAGCAGGTGCTCAGGGCAGGCAGTACCCTGTTTTCCTGTTTCCTTGCTGTGACCCAGGGCACTTCCACTCCAAGCCACAGAAACCAAGCCTATCACTAGCTTAGCCAATTACTAGCAAGAGGTTTAGTGAGATGATAGTACCCATCCAAGACATGGAAGTATTGGTAAAGGCAATGTAGTATAGAAAATATATACGTATATATATAGTTTTCTCAGTTAAAGAGGTCTGGATTCAAATCCTAGCTTTGCCACTATACCTTGGGCACATTACCTCATTTCTCTGAGGCTCAGTTTCTTATCTTTAAAAGTAAAATAAAACTATTGGCTCGGAGAAGTTATTGGGACAAGGGAATTAAATCGTCTACATATGGAGAGTACCACCTTCAGTCACTGGCCCAGAAAAGCCACTCAAACCTGGTAACTGCATTGTTATCACCATCATCTTCATTGTTAGGAATATTATCTCCTTTGGCAGCTGTTTCTGGAGACTCTGTGAAACTCTATCAGGAGCAATTTTGAAACGGGAAAGGTTCTCTGTAGTGTTAGTGGTTTGTTTTGTTCTGTTTTGTTTTTCCCTAAGCCCATGCATTTTTTTTTCTAATGACTTCTAAGGTATACTATTCCATCAGAATAAAGAAATTGGTGCTGGGCATGTTGAGATGCACTCCAAACTCAGACAATAATATATTACCCTTTACTTTCCCATGGTCCAAACATGTGAAAATCAAATGGTGTATGCCAGGACCAATGGTGAGTAGGCTCATCCATGAACAGATCTTATTGCTTGCTGGGTGCCTGACACTGTGCCAGACACTGGGGGTGGCATGAGGGATGCAGAAATGAATTAGATGTGGTCTCTACCCTTGAGGAACTCCCGTCAAACTTTCTGCCCCACCACCCTTACATCATGGCTCTTGCCAAGTCCCCAACAATCCCCATGTTGCTAAATCCAATGGTCATTGCTCAAGCCTCATAGGACTGCACCATTTTACTAGGTTGATTACACAATCCTTCACACGTGCTCTGAACTCCATGCTCTCCTATTTCTACGTACCTCACAACCCACTGCTTTTATCTCTTTTACTCCCCCGCCCCCCGCAACCCCGTCTAACCTCTAAATGCTGGGGTGCTCCCGGGTTTCAGTCCATGGACCTCTTCTTTCTGCTGTACACTCCCTGGGAGATCTCATCCAATCTCATGGTTTAAATACGCTAATATGTAGGTAATTCCTACATTTACATATCCAGCTCAGACCTTTGTCTTAAACTTCAAACTTATATATCCACCCAATCAGGCAATATGTTGGGTTTCTCAAGCCTGACTTGCCCAAGTCCATTCCCTGATTTTCTCCATCCCTCTCACCTATCTACTGTTCTGGTGGCAGCCCCATTCCTTGTTTTGTCCAGGCTAAATACCTGAGAGTTTCTTTGTTTACTCTCTTTCTCCCACATCTTACATCCCACATCTAATTCATCAGCAAATATTGTCAGTTCTACCTTCAAAAGTGTGTGAAGAATCAGACAACTTCCAATCACCTTCACACTCTCTCCCTGGTCATTTCTTACCTGGATTATGACAACAGCTTCCGACTGATCTTTCTGCTTCCTCTTTGCTCCCTTCCAATCTGTTCATGTCACTCCTCTTCTCAAAACCTTCCAAAGATTCCCCACCACAGAGAAGTCAAGGTATTTATAATGTCCCATAATGTACCATGGGGCTCAGCACATCTGATATGCTTGTCCCATTTCAGCCACATCAGCCTTCTCACTGCCCTGCATACCTGCCTGGCACTCTTCTACCACAGCCCCATTGCCCTGGCTGCAACTTTAATCTTCCCAGATATCTGTAGGGTTCATTGCCTTGCTTCCTTCAGGTCTCTGCCCCATATCACTTTATCAGAGAGCCCTTCTGTATCGGAACTCTATGAAAGACCATGCCCATCACTCTCTTTCCTCCTTATTCCCTTCTATTTTTCTCCATAACCTTTATCATCACCTAATGTATCGTGTGTTTCTTGCCTGACTTCCAGATTAGATTCTAACACTTTGAAGCAGAGGTTTTGTCTACCCAATGCCCTGAGCCTAGAGCAATACTTAATAGGTGCTCAGTGAACCTTTGAAGGAAAGAGAGGGGAAGGGAGGGGAGGGCATGAGAGAGACGTGGCCTGGTGGAGGAGCTCAGCACTGACTTCATTATGTGTAAGATGATGGGTGCACTAGATCTGGAAACAATGGAAGCCCAAGTGGGCTGCCACCCCTCTCTCTTGCTTTAATGAGAGCAATTCTTCTTTTACCCATTTATATATAGGTTTAAGAACAACTTATTTAAGAACAACTATTCTAGCTAGTGGGCAACCATCTAAGCAGATGAGTGGCTTGATTGTGTCTGTATATGATGATGGTAAGTCTGACAGGGGTACAGGCGTAGAGGAGTGAGAACCAGAGCAGAGCATACAGCAGCAGAGGCCATAGCAGGGTCAAGGCTAATGGGGATGACAGGAAACCAAAGGAACCTCAGCAGATCCCCACTTTTCTCTCTATTCTAAGAGACTTATGCTAGCAGCATACTTCAGCCCAAGTCTTCTCTGCCTGGGCAGATAAAATGAATGTGGTTGGATTTCCATGCAGTCACTGTGTGATTATGACTAAGTATATACCACAGAGTATGTGTTACTATATACTAAACACTGCTTCATGCAGGTGCAGGAACTTGTCTGTATACACGCATGAATGTGCATGAGGCTTCACATTGACTAGTTAGTTTCTCTGAGCCCTTTGGAGAAGGAGGCAGAGAAAAATGAAGGAGTAAATACTTAGGTGGCAAATAATTAAAAGTGCTGTTGAGAAGGAATGCCTTTTAAATATTTTTAATTGGGTTTTTAATATGACTGACTTGGAAAGTTACTCTCAGAAGATGGTGTTGATTGACAGGCTATATAGTTATTAATAACATGTAGTCAATCTGCTAGGAATATATTAAGTGTTCAGGAGAGAGGTGGCTGCCAAGGACTCGGGCAGCAGTCTCGGTTTGGGCCACATCTTCTTTCTTGGTGGAGTGTCAGTGGCCACAGCGCAGCTAAGGTGGTGGTGTGGAGGGTAAGATCCCCTGAGGGCCTATGGTTCTGCGTCTCTCTATGGAAAGGTCAGCCACATTGAGTGAGACCAGAAATCATCAGTTACATCAAGCATGTCAAACTCGCAGCCTGCAGGCTGCATGCAGCCCACAACAAATATTTTTGTGGCCTAGCCAATATAACGGTATGTAAGAAACATTTTAATAAAAATTTCATTACTTAATTTTTACAATATGCTGTTATACATAACTAGAGGCCTGGTGCACAAAATTCATGTGCAGGGGGTGGGTGGGCAGTCCCTCAGCCCCACCTGCACCCTCTCGCAATCTGGGACTGCTTGGGGGATGTCCGACTGCTGTTTTAGATCTGATCCCACTGCGGGATTGGGCCTAAACCAGCAGTCAGACATCCCTCTTGCAATCCAGGATCACTGGCTCCTAATCACTCACCTGCCTGCCTGCCTGATCACCCCTAACCACTCTGCCTGCCTGCCTCATCACCCCTAACCACTCTGCCTGCCTGCATCATCACCCCTAACCACTCTGCCTGCCTGCCTCATCACCCCAACCACTTGCCTGCCTGCCTGATCGCCCCTAACTGCCTCTGCCTGCTTGCCTGATGCCCCTAACTGCTTGCTTGTCTGCCTGCCTGATCACCCCTAACCACCTCTGCCTCACCCCCACCAACGCAGCTTCATCCAGAATGATGTCCGGAAGGTCATTCAGCTGTCTGGTCTAATTAGCATATTACGCTTTTATTATTATAGATTATTAATAACCAACTACAACGTTCACTAATGACTGATTACTATAATTGTGATACATTCATTTCCCTTACACACCTTACGCACAGGTGCACCATTTATCTCCACTAATACTAGCAGTGAATATTTTAGCAGCCAGTTGCCATGTCATTAGTCTTGGACTGACTTATTTGGTGTGTGCAACAGGAAATATTTCACTTTTGAGAACAAGAAAAATAGGTTTATTTGCATCACGCTTATTAATTTGTGCAGTTATTCAGTGTCTGGTAAGTTAATGTTCAAGAAAAAATATTAATTTTTATTAAAATGTTCTATTATTTTATGTTAACGATTACTCATTTATTTCAGCCTTTTGTATTCAGCATGTCTCTATTGAAATAAACCTACGTTTCTATGAAAATTGAAGCTTTTGTTTTTGTTTTGTTTTTTGTGGCCCACATACACTTAAACCTTATTTGTTTGGTTCGTGTTAGCCTTTGAGTTTGACATGCTTGAGTTACATGCTTGGTCCTATGGGCAATATATCCAGCAAGCAGCTTGTAATCAGGGATACCTAACCAAAATCTTAGGAATGCCACATCTCTACAACTGGCTGGGATACTTTAAAAAACAAAAACAAAATATGTTTCTTGTCATAGTTGCTCTTTTAAAAAGTATGCTTATACATTCTGAAAAATTTTGAAACTACAGATAAGAAAATGGGAGAAAGTAAAAAGTATTTGTTACCCTGACATCCTGTATAATAAAAGCCTAATATGCTAAGTATCCAGTCGTCCGATGACCAGTCAACTGTTAAACCAATCAAAGTGTAATATGCTAATGATATGCTAAGGCCACTCAATCACTCGCTATGATGTGCACTGACCACCAGGGGGCAGATGCTCCAACCAGTAGGTTAGCTTGCTGCTGGGGTCTGGCCAATCAGACTGAGCGAGATGTGCTGGACACACCCTGGAGCCCTCCTGCGGTCCCTCCCTGGCCTCGGTCGTGCACTGGTGGGGTCCCTCGGCCTGGCCTGTGTCCTCTCGCAATCCAGGACCCCTCAGGAGATGTCAGAGAGCCGGCGTAGGCCCGATCTGCCAGGCCACTCCCCTCAGGAAGGTGACAGATGCAGGGCTCATGGCTGGCAAGCACTGCAGCAGCGGTGCAAGCCTCTCCCAATCTGGACTGATTGGGCATGAGCCCATGGCAGGCACAGTGGGGCCAGGATGAGTGGGAGCGGCAGATAGGAGCTGCAGGCAGTGTTGGACTGCAGGTTTTGGCCCAATCCCCGCAGGCCACTCAGAGGGACCCCACCCATGCACGAATTCGTGCACCAGACCTCTAGTATTAAAATAAATGCTGTTTCTTTCTCTGATCTGTAAACACACATATACATGCACATACATACATGCAAACCATCTTTTTAAAATTTCTAAAACCCGGCCCACACTACATATTGCATTTTGTGATCTGCTTTTTTCACTTAACAATATATAATATAAAACTTTCTATGCCATTAAATGTTCATTTGTAGAAGGAATCATTTTGTAAGGCTGCATAGTATTTCATCACATGAAATGCCAGAGTTTATTCACATTTCTCCTGCTCCTAGATATTTAGGCTGTTTCTTACTTTTTCTTCACTATTCTACTTAATATTGCTGTAAGTACCCAGTGCTGATATCCAGCCAGTTGGTACTGACACAGCCTGCCCTGTTTTAACTAGTGGGTGCCTGTGACAGTCTTTAAATATTTTTTTATATTACCCTAGGAAACAACTTTACAACTCCATGGATTCTTTGAGATACATTTTGGAACTTTTGGAATTTCTAATTTATTAGAATTCAATATTTTTTATAGATTTGTATACATTTTTGCGATTATTTTGACAAACAGACCTCCAGAAAATACTAGTACGTACCAGGTTGGACAGTCTGGGAAGCCCTTCTGAACACAAACTTCCTGGGGCATTGGTTCAGAAAGTTTCCTGAGGAAAAGAAAGGGAGCTCAATTTGGAGTCAAGTAAAGATAGACAGAGATATTGACATAGGGCTACAGTGTATTAATCAGGTCCTGGCAAGAAACAATTGCATTTCAGGTGGGGAAATTAAGGAGAGTATGGTAAAGGGCCTATTCTCTCTCTCTCTCTCTC
Source organism: Eptesicus fuscus (assembly GCF_027574615.1). Classification (NCBI taxonomy): domain Eukaryota; kingdom Metazoa; phylum Chordata; class Mammalia; order Chiroptera; family Vespertilionidae; genus Eptesicus; species Eptesicus fuscus. The sequence continues at coordinate 36,377,940 of NC_072485.1, forward strand.
TCTATATTATTATTTATTTCAGAGAGGAAGGGAGAGGGGAAGAGAGATAGAAATATCAATGGTGAGAGAGAATCTTTGATTGGCTGCCTCTTGCACGCTCCCCACTGGGGATTGAGCCCACAACCCCGGCATGTTCCCTGACCAAGAATTGAACCGAGACTCCCTGGTTCATAAGTCAATAATCAACCTCTGAGCCATGCCAGTGGCTCAGAAGGGCCTATTCTTAATGTGTGGCAGGATTAGGGGCCAGGACAAAGGTTGGTGAAGCACTCTGGGGTCACCAACAGCTGAGCGCTCTTACCACCATAGGCCAGATGGGGCAGAGGGAAGGAGCAGGCACAGGAGCCTGGAGAAACCTTTCGCTATATTATAGCTTTGGCAAAAGGATGCCCAAAAAGAACTGTGCCCTCCCACACAAGAACACAGCACTGCCAAACCCCAGCCAACCTGGAGGAAGACTGCCAGGAGAATGCACACCCCAACCTCATTCTCCTTCCAACCTTGACCTCCTGCCAGAGCTCCCATTGGCTGAACCCAGCAGGCAAGCAGGGGGAGCCCACTGATCCCAGTTGAAGAGTGGCCTCCAAGGGCACCCAACTGACTGGAGAAGGGCAGGAAGGCTCTGGACTGGCACAATGAAGCATCCAGTTGACACAGCCCCAGACATAAGCATGGACGGCAATCTTTTTAAATCAGTGTCTGAAGACTGAGGAAGGATGCATTAAAGTAAAAGAAACTAAAGATGGTGAGGAAACCAACTTGAAATCCCAACCCGGTCTTTTGCCTGCTGGTGGAGTATCCAAGACATAGAGAGGTATGAGTCAGGAAATCTCTCCCAAGAGCATCATGAACTAGGTTTCACCCAGCAGCCACAGCCAGCAGTTGTGAAGGTTTCCAGCAGCACCTAGGCAAAGAGCAGACAAAGGGAGGCTGGGGTGGGCAGAGGGGAGGAGCCACGAATAATCTTATGTAACTTCCATCCTTATGAAAATTCATATTGCTTTTATTTTAAGAAGTGCTATTTATGAGTTCTCCAGGGGGTTAAACAGTGTAAAAGAGGTTGTTTGTTTTTGTTTTGTTTTGTTTTTTAATGAGATGTCAAGCTCTTAGCTCCTGGAATAAATGATGCTTTTGTTTTGGCTGTCTGTTTTTCTAAAAGGCCATCTGTTTTCATAAACAGAAACGAGAATCTCTAGCCACCTTTTCCCTCATAACCCTCTGTCTCTTTGCACAAGTGACAACATTCCCTTCGTGATTCATTCCTGAAGTCATTCTTCTGGGCTAAATGCTGATGCTAAATTTGTACTTCGGTTTCACTGAGCCCCACGTGATCCTCGCTCAGACAGCACCTGCACTGTTGCAGCTTTCATTTCTCACATCCCAGATTGTTAGACCCTTGGGTTGCTGGTGGCTCTGTACCAGGCTTTATGCCTCCGATTTATCTTATTCTTCAAGGGATGTTGGGGTCTTTGAGGGAACACAATAAATAGCCTACTATTTCCACCTGAGTTCTGAACAGATAGAGGGTGGCAGATGGAAGCCAAAACATCGTGCTTATTACTGATAATGAATAACTTGGCATGGCATGAGAGCCAAATCAATGATAATTGGATCCAGGATTAGGCAGACTGAACCACTTGGTCATGGGTAGAAGAGACAGCCCTTGGAGAAGGTAATAACCAATGTTGCCAGCTACCAAGAGTAAGAAGTACAGGGCTCGACTGAGCATGCCTGGTTTATTCTTCCTCATTTTACCACCCATCTAACTCATTCCACTGCCTGTGAATAAAGAGACAGAGAGAGACCAGGAGGGACACTAATGGGGTTCCCTTCACCTAGAAATAAATATCAGGAACTAGGATGACTCCCAGCAGTGAAGTGGGTCACAGACAGTAGAAGACATGCCTCGCATGAGCCTTGTATATAAAATATACTCAGCAAATACTTGCTGACTTTGTGTGTTCATTCTTTTTTAACAAATATTTATTATACAAAGACAGCGCCAAGGTAAGGAGTTTGGCTTTTTCATTTTCAGTGTAGAGAGCTGCTAGAGGATTCTGAGCAAGGGAGAAACGTGATCTCATTTACATTTTTGAAAAATTACTCTGGTTGCCTTTTGGATCGTGGGTTATAAGGAAAGTGTGGAAATGGGGAGATGGATTAGAAGGCTCTTGCTGGTGTCTAGGTGAAATGTGATAATGCCTAAGACTGGGGGTGAAAGGAGAGGAGGACCCCAAATGGACAAGTGGGGATAAAACAATGCATATAGAGTTGGTAGGGTTTGCAGAGGAATCGGAGTAGGGGAGGGGTGTCAGTAAAGGAAAGAGAATTAAGAGTAATCTGTGTTTTTATGTGAGCAACTGAATGGGTAGAGATCAAGTAGACAGGGAGGGGCAGGTTTGTGTCAATGAATGCATGGAGCCTCTTTTGGAGGCTTGTAGTTGGCTGATGGAGCATCCCTGTTTGCCTAGGGCGATGGTGCTTCACACCAGCTGCCCCAGCACAATTATTAAAATGCTTCCTTTCACCCTCAAAGTGACCTGCTTCAAATGATCAAGCACCTGGTTACCCTAGCTTAGAGAGGACTTTTAGCGAGTAGACAATTGTTGGGAAGTTCTTTGATATGTGAAAGCACAATATAAATGTAAAAAGCATGGAGCAGCATTAGCTATGTTCATGTAGATTGGTCCAAAAGCTGAATCTTTGTTCGTTAACTTACACGATTATTTTATGACTAGAGGCCCATTGCATGAAGAGATTCGTGCAATAGGCCTTCCTTCCCTTGGCTTCCAACACCAGTTTTCCTCTGGCACCCGGGACCCAGGCCTTTGCTCCTGCCAGAGTCTGCCTTCTTCATCTTTGCTGCTTTGCTGCAGACTCTGGCCAGAGTCTGCAGTCTTCATCTTCGCTGCACCTGGAGTGCCACTCCTGTAGATCCCTTCACGACCCCTCTCCTCATAGCAGGCGTCCTGCCCCGTCCAGCCACTCTGCACCTGGAGCAGCTGGGCGGCCACCTTTTTTTTTTCCTAATTTGCATATTCCCTCCTGATTGGCTGGTGGGCATAGAGGAGTGATGGTCAATTAACATGTTTCTCTTTTATTAGTGTAGATACTTTTGCCTTCCAGGCCATGTGGATCCCAAACCTAGAATGGGACTCTGTTCCCATCTCAGTCTGCTCCTCCTTCCAGCCTTCCCCTGATTCTTAATAATTTCTAAAATACCACACTTCTATGCTCTACAGGGATTCTCTACTTAAAGGACTTTGGTGGTGAATGTTTTTGAAGATCAAAGGCTTTGTTAGGTGCTGGACTGTGGCTCCCTGCTCTTCAGCTTGGTCTCTGCTGGATTTGCCTCAAGGAAGACTTAGTCTTGAAAAACTATCCTCAGACAACCCAGCACCTGGGATCCTAGGGTACCTTGTGAAAGTGAAAATAGCCACTCTCCAGCGCCTTCCCTTCCTGAGAATGTCTAAGTGTACAGCTGTGCTCACAGTCTTACATTTCACCCAAATGCCACAGCTCTGTGAGTTTGCTGGGTGAGACATGTGGAGATTTGGAGAAAGATGGTGGATGCCCAGATTTGAGTCCCAACTCCACCCCTTTGTAAGACATGAGACAAAACTGTTTCCCCTCCTCATCTGTAAAATGGGGGAAGGCGTCTCTCTCATCTTTGTAATTGCTTCCAACTCATCGCTTATTTTCACTATGTAATAAGAAAAAAAATGCATGAATCCTGATGCTCATGGAGCCAGAGAGAATCATATCATAGTCCTTACTTCTCAGGTCAACTGGAAACTGACTTGAGTCTTCACACACAGGCTACTGCAAGTTCTGGTTATTCTCTATGGTTTCCTTGCCCCATTCCCCTTCCCCAGCCTATCCTAAAACCCAGGACATTTGCACAATCCACCATCCCCCATAAAAAGGTCTCTCAGACCCCACCCCCCCACCCACCCCCTGTATTAGTGTTCTAGGGCTGCTGTAATAAAGCACCACAAACTGGTAGCTTAAATAACAGGAAGTTATTGTCTGGAGGAAAAATGTCCAAAATCAGGTGTGAGCAGGGCTGATTCCTTCTGAGGGCTGTGGGGGAGAATCTGTTCTGTGCCTTTCCCCGAGCTTCTGCTAATGGTTTGCTGGCAATCTTTGCCATTCCTTGGCATGTAGAAGTATCACTCTAGTCTCTGCCTTCGTCCTCACACCTCCCTGTGTGTGTGTGTGTGTGTGTGTGTGTATGTGTGTGTGTGTGTCTCCAAATTTCCCCTTTCGATAAGGACACCAGTCATCTTGGATTAGGGACCCAGCTGCTTTAGTAGGACCTCACCTTAACAACTAGCTGCAGTTTCAATGCCCCTATTTCCATAGATCACATTCTAATGTACAGGGGGACAGGGAAGGTACGACTTCAACATATGAATTTGGGGGGACAGAATTCAACCTATAATACCTCCCAAGTATGAGAAACTGTTTTCTTCAACCCACCTCTGTAGTTACCACTATTTTGCTCATGGACAACCACTGATCCTCGGCCATCTGTCCACTGCTGGTCTCTCAATGCAGCAATGTCTCCCTTGCCTGGCTTCCTATCCAAGTCTACATGACAGTTGGAAGGAGAGGGATCTTCTTGGTACTAAATATTTCACTGGACTCCTGAGACCACTAGGCTCCTTAGCACCATTCTCCTCCCTGAACTACCATCTCAGAATTGTTCAGAACATCTGTACAGGAAGGGCATATGGCAATACAATAAAGCCATCCAACTCTCTTTAGGGGCAAGGATGCTCAGATATCAGAAACAAGGTCCTGTCCCATTCTTCCTTGGAATGGGGGAAAAACTCACATGTCTTCCAAATTAGCATAAGGGTTCCCTGCCCTACCTGAGATGGCTTTCTTGTTCTATCAACAAATAGGAACAAGTTCAGTTCCCCATTAGACATCCTGCCATAATATAAATGCAGATTGAGCAGCTACAATGCACTGTAGTAATTGGATTCAAAGTTGGATACCCTATTTCCATAGGGCCTCAAACAATTTATCAATTGACCCTCAATCTTCCAGAAAAAGTCAGTGAGTTGCCCAAGGTCATGCAGCTGGTAAATGTCAAAATTAAAACTAAGGCCGAGATCTATTAGCTTCTTGTTCGTGCTCAAAGTCTGTGTGGCTTTCAACCTGGTATCAGGAAGTTCTGAACACACGTGTCTTGCCTGACAAGTACTGCCTTTGCCCTGGTCTCTGGCCATGGTGGGGCTGGCTGTGGCTTGTGGTTAAGGGTTGGTTTCATTATCCTCAGGTGGGAGGGGACATATCACATGGTCTGACACTGGATCTTATAAAGAAAACCATCTCAGAGAGCAGAGCATGACCAGCAATTTGTTAAATTAACAGTCTCTGGGGGAGCTTTAATTACTGCAGCACAAATGTGCTGATTAAAGCAGCAGCTTGGTGGGAGGGGGAGGGTGGGGAGGCCTGGGCCTGCATTGTATTGCTAATAGCACTGGCCCTGTGATGCTGAGCAGGTTACTTAACCTCTCTGAGCATGAGTGCCTTCTCTCTCTTAACCCACTCAATGCCATGCTCAAGGAGAGAAACCTAGTTGATTTCCAACTGTTACTGAGGCCAAGAGCCTAAGCTTCATTCTCAAAGGTACCCATGTATCTGTTACCTATTGCATTACAAACTACCCCAAACTTGGCACTTTTAAACAACTTCCTATTCCTGCTCCCTGATCTGTGGGTCATCCAGGCAGTTCTGCTGACCTCATGAAGCTCAGGTGAGCTCATTCATACACCTGAGTTCTGCTTGGGGTGACCAGCTATCCCCATTTGCCTGGGGCTGAAAGGCTTCCTGGGGTGGGGTGTTCAGTTTTAAAACAAAGAATGCCCCACACTAAGGGGGATGAGTTGGTCACTCTAGGTCAGCTGGTGGATGGGCTGAGTACTGGTTGTCATGCTGGGCAATGGAGGTGCAGGGGAGGGGTGCCTTTTGTCATCCAGTAGACTAGCCTGGGCTCGATCCCCCAGCTACTGAGCAAAACTTTAATAGAGCTGGAAGGCTTGAGCAAAGGGTCCTAAACTCAGAACTTGCACATCATCATTTCGCTTCATTCTGCTGGTTAAACTAAGTCACAAGGTCAGCCCAGACTTAACAGATGGAATCATTGTTGTCAACTCCTGATTGCTGGAGTCTCAGTCACTTTGCAAAGGAATGTGGATGTAAGGAGGGAAAGAATTATGTCAATTTTCTCATCCGTCTACTGCAAGCTCTAAGAGCTCTGCTTTGTGCGGCAGTCAGATGCCGTGGCTACCAGCCCCCAGGACACCGGGCGCTGGAATGTGATCATGAAACCGAGCAGGCTTGGGTCCTCCCAAAGACTGTCCTCTTTGTCTCCCCTCTCCCCTCTGCCCAGGTGGAATACCCTACCTTCCTCTTTGCCTGGCCAACTCTTCTCTTTTGGAATGCAGGTCGGTAGTCACTTCCTCCAGGAAGCTTGCCCTGACCTCCCAGGCTGGTTTAGCATCACTTCACCCTCCAGGACCACCACTCCACGTTCCCACAATCCTCTGTGCCTCCCTTAGCACAGCACTGCTCACTGGCACCAGCATTTGGAGATTGGGAGCTCCTGATGTTGGGGTGGTGGTATTCATCTCTGCTTCCTCACACCCTACTGAGGGCACAGCACATAGTGGTTGCTCAGGAGATGTTTCCTGAAGAGGTAGCTTAAGGTCACTGCTTAGTAAAGGTCCAGCTGGAATGGAAGCCCGGTCTTTCTGAGCCCCAAAGTCATTCTTCCACCCCCTGCACTTAGCCCCTGTCAGCAGCAGATGTCAGCATCACCTGGTTCCCGTCTGCCAGGCAGAGGACTGATCAAACCATGACCCCAGCTCTGCAAACTAGTTCATGCTTTTTGGGACCTTGGCCTTGTGTAGGGTGAGAGTCTGCACAGGGAGCAACAATAATGATGTGTCAGTGTGGACGTCAGACCTGCGCCAGGCTCTGGCTGCACAGTGGTGAGACTCTTTCTCAGAATCCCTGCCAGTGCCCAGCACTGGTGTCTCAGCCACAGTCCTGTAGGCCTTGTGGACACAGGAGCTTGGTTTCGGGAGGGGGGACGTCCTGGTTCTCCTCCACTCACCTCTCACCCCTCAGCCTGGACCCCACTAAGGCTCTGACCACTTCTTCTCCCACCCACCCATGGCCTCCACCCTTACCTGAGCCTCTTCCCCTTCACCTGCAGGGTTCAAGCATCCTCTGAACTGGACTCCCTACCTGCACAGCCACACATCCACCTTTTGGTCAGAATGCTCTTTCTAAAATTCAGGAAGTTAAGAGCAAGACTTAAGAGCCAGACCACCCAGTTGCTGCCACTCCCGGCCATTGCCTTGAAATGGGAGGGAGACTTCCCAGAGTCTTCCAGCCAGAGCCTGGGAGCCCCCAAACCAGACCACATGCCTGACTGAGGAGCCAGGCCAGGTGAAGGCGAAGGACTCAGGGGCGACCACAGGCTCCCCATTTCATCTCTCTGAGACTTCTTTTGCTCATCTGCAAAACTCAGCTAATGAACAGATTAAGTGAAAGAAGTGTTGAGGTTGCAGGGGAGCTAGAATAATACCCATATTCCTGGCCTAAGTTAAAAATGAATTGAGACATAGTGGAGTCAGACAGATAATAATAGCAAATACAGAGTTAGATTCTCACTTAACAAGGTGGGTAGGTTTTGCAACTTTAAGTGAACCAATATATAATAAAACCAGTTTTACCAGAGAGCAATTGATATAAGCAAGAGTGAAGTTCATACAGCATCTCATCATCATTACAACAAGATGACCTTGAAAAAAACAATCTTATTCAAGGACCCAACACTTACTTAGCACTTCCTGCTTGTCAACCACTGTTCTGAGCACTTCACAATATAACTAATTTTAAACTGGCACAATTTTATAAGGGACGTGCTATTCGTAACCCCATTGTACAGAGGAAGACACCAAGGCCTAAATGTTTAATTTGCCTCAAATCACACAACTAGGACGTAGCAGACCAGGATTTAATGACAGTGGCCTGGCTTCAGAAGCCACGACCTTGACCACTACATGGTACCCATTATACTGGAAAGCACACAGTGCGGTTTTAGACCACTGCCAAAAAGGCTTGCTAACACTCCACTGAGAATTAGCCTGATCCACTCCATGGAGGAGAAGAAACATTTGTGTTCTGTAGGCCATCTGAGAGGTACGGGGGTTCAGGGGAGGGCTCAGGGTGAAGCAGGTCCAGGTCCACCTTCCAAACCCAGCAGTCCAATAGCTGCCACTCCTTCAGAGCATGCGTTAGTTTCCCAGGTCTGGTGCAACAAGTCGCGAGGAAGTTGGCAACCTAAAACAACATGAATGTATTCTTCCACAGTTCTAGGGATGAGAAGTACAAAATCTAATTGTCAGAAGGGCTGGTTTCTTTCGGGGGCTCTGAGGGAGAATCAGTGGTGCCTCTCCCCCGGCTTCCTCAATGTTCCTTGACTAGTACATGCTTCAGCCCAATCTCCACCTCTGTCTTCACAAGGTTCTCCTCTGTGCCTCAGTTTGTTCTTTTCTGTCTTGTATTAGAGTATTCTCTTTGGATTTAGGGTCTATCCTCCTCCCAAATGATCTCATCTAGACCTTTACTTTAATTACTTCTGCAAAGATTCCAGTTCCAAATGAGGTCACATTCTGAGGGTCCCGGCAGACAAGAATTTTGAGGGGACACTATTCAACCGCAACAGAGAAGATTAAAGGAGGGAGCCAGAGATGCCAAGCGTGTTCCTGAAGGAAGTGTCTCTGTAAGGAAACATGATGCTGAAGATGCCTCCGGTATTAGCAGATACGGGCTTGGCTGACTTCACAGAGATCAAAACAGCGGTGAACAAAGCACAGCAGATGCTTGTTTCTCTTGCACATAAAATCTCAGCTGGGCGGATGGAGAGGTTTTGCTTCCCGAGGCTCAGCAGGGACAGAGGCTTCTCCTGTACCCTTGTGCTGCTGTGTCCTCGGCCCTAAGACATAGATGGCTCACCAGAGGGGGCCTTGCTGTGGCCTGTGGGTGGTGAAATGGATGTGGTGAATAAGTGAGTAATGAAGAAGTTAAGCAGTGAGTGAATGAGTGAATGAAACTGTGTGATTCTGAGTAAATTAATAAGTGGAAATTTGAGGAAATGGATGTGGATGAAGGAGTAAATAATTGTAAATGAGTAAAGATATGAATAAGTAATGGAACAATGGATGAATCAATGGATGAGCAAGCTGGCAGCTGAATCACTCTCCTGGGCATCTAGGATTGACAGAGGACTGGAATTGTAGGGCCCGCTGGAGCCCAAGGTCAGGGTCAGCATGCTAGCTTATAGCTTCAGTATTCATCCAGCTTCCTTCTAAAGTCACAACCAAGAAGTTGCATGTACCAGCTCTGCTCATACCCATTGGTTAGAACTTATCAGCCACACCTTGCTGCAGGGGAATCTGGGAAAACCAATCTTTTGCTGAGAGGTCATGTGACCAGCTAAAAAGCAGGGGATTCTATTTCTGAAAGACCAGCAGATGGATCATTAAAGAACAAGTACCATAAAGTATGGGAAGTACCTGGCACATGGTAGGTAGTCAGAAAATTGTGATTTTGATCTTCTACCATGACATTGCTAACAACTTCCAGTAGATCTCTGCATTTCCCCTTGACCCTGTCACCTGTCATCACAGTGACCAAAGTCCAGATGGATCCTGACTCCATAACCCTGAGTCGGGACACTCCTTTCACACTCCCTAACCTGGCTCATCAAGTCTATGGCTCTCCAGACCTGCCTCTCTCTCCAGCTCATCCCCAGACTCCAGGTTACAAAGCCCCTTAAGAGGGAGGCTGTCCAAGAACCCTCCAGGTCTGGCTGCCAGGAATCGGGCCCTTCTTGGAATCTGAAGTCCCAGGCACTATGCGCTCTGCTCAGGCTGAGTGTTTGCCTCGCTACATGCTGGAGGAAAGAATTTTCTGGCATTAGAGGGTGAAAGTCAAAACAGTAATTACAAGAACATCTGCTCCTGAGCGGAGAGCATATCCTCCGCACACCAGGATGCAGGCTGCACAGTTCAGCAGGCTGGAAGTTAAAATGGAAGAGAATGTTCTGGGAGCGAGGACTAATGGACCCGCCACGATGCAGGCTCATCTTCCTGGTAGGGTGCTGTGCTGGGGACAGGGAGGAGCGAGCCTGGGTAGGTGGGGCTGAGGGACTGAGTGAGCCAGTGCGTGAAGGGAGTGAAGTGAATGAATGGATAAGTGAGTGAATGAAGGAAAGAGTGAGTGAAAGAGTAAATGAAGGAACAAGTTAAGGATGTATCAATGAAATAAATAAACAACAAATGAGTAAGTGAATAAGTGAATAAATTAAATGAAGAAGTTAATCGATGAATGAATGAATGAGTGAATAAGTGTGATTTTGAGTAAATGAGTAAGTGAAAATTTGAGGAAATGAATGTGAATGAATGAGTGAGTAATCATAAATGAGTAAAGAGATGAATAAGTAATAGAATAAGTGGTGGAGTGAATGAATGAGCAAGCCAGCAGCTGAATTACTCTTCTGGATAGGTAGGATTGGCAGCAAGACTAGAATTGGAGGGCTAGACTGGACTGAAGGCTCAAGATGAGGGTCAGCCATGCTAGGTCACGGCTCTGACATTCCGGGCCTGCAGGGCAGACTCTAAAGTCTCTTCCGCCAGCACCAGTGGAGTGGAGCCAGAGCTCAGGCCCAGGCCCTTCCCTCAGTGCACCACATACCACCTGGCTCTGTTCCTGGGCAGGTGAGTGCCTTGAGGCAGCCCTTGTTTCTGCTGTCACAGTTGCCTACACTCTTCATGTAACTAAACCTCTCCTCTTGTATGGAAGAACTTAGAACCACTTTAAAAATGTAAACATTTGTGAAGTTACATTACTCCTTGGTAGTGGGTTGGCTGAGAGGTGTGGGGAGGTGGCAGATGGGAAGGAGCAAGGGGAGTCCGGGCACCCAGTCAGGAGGCACGTTCAGAAACACGGCTGTGCCTCCTGTACCCCTGCATGCTCATATCCAAGATTTCAAGAAGATAGTTAAGGCCAAGATGTTCTTAGAGTAGGAAGGAGGAAGGGAGTTAAGGAAGGAGGCAAGTTAGTGAACTCTACTTGGAAACAAACATCATCTATTATTTTAATATCAAATATAATGAAAGAAAAAAGTGGTGGTTTCTGGAGCACCCTGGAGTCCATCTGGGTAGGTTGCCTTTGCTCCGGGGCTAATATGAGGAAATAGCATTCTTAAGTACCCATATTAACCTGAATGTTGCTCTGTGGACTGTGACAGCTGCAATTTGCATCATAATGAGTCACCATTCATTCATACACTGCCCCAAAGGCATTTCGTAGCCCATGAAGCAGGTACCCAAGGCCAAAGCTTTGCCCCTAGAAACAGGTTTGAAGGCTTCAGAAGCTCCAATGGGCTTCAAGCGGGTCCCCGAGGAGCCCCACTGCATGCCCCCTCCATTTACCCATCATTCACTTCTCTCCCATTTGCAAGTCCCAGGCCTTCCTCTGGGCTGTTGTGGTCCCTCAGGAGAGATGAGTTCTTCCCTTGGTTAACAGTTGCAAGTGTTGCCTCCAATGCAAGGAAGAGTCGGTGAGAGCCAGTAGACCAGAGGAGGAGGAGCAAGCCAGACTGGCTTCAGAAAAGAGGAGAGATGTGAACTGGGTTGGGGACGAGGATGAGGAGTGATCCTCATAGGAAGAATAGCTACATTTACTCAGCACCCACCACCTGCCTGGCCTTATTCTAAGAATGTGAAATATATTATTTAGTCCTCACAACAACTCTAGGAGGTAGGCACAATTATTTTCCCTTTTTGTATCAGTGAAGAAACTGAGGCACAGAGGAGTGAAGTCGCTTGCCCAGAATAATGCAGCGCTGAGTGGAGCGGCCAGGCTCCCAACTGGGTGTTCTGGCTCCAGCGTCTGTGACTGTAACCCTCTGCTATGTACCCCTCCTAGCAAATCTCTACACGGGATTTCATCCCACAAGCATTTATTGAGCACTTATTCTGTGCCATTCGTTCCTTGCAGGGGGGATACATCTGTGAGCAAAGCAAATAAGGATTAATTGAGTGACCACTGTATGTCAAGTCCCTGAAGACATCGCCCAAGGCCATCCTGGTGAACAAGAGAAATGTGGGCTCTGCCCCAGTCTAGTTGGGGAGATAGAGATTAATCAAAGAGTCCTCCAAAGAAGTAGGTAATGGCAGGAAGCTGCCCTGGCCTGAGGGGCTGAGGAAGCCCTCCCAGGCAGCGACTCCACATCTATGCTGAGACCTACAGCATTTGCTCCCTGAGTGTAATGGCCTGAAAGAGAACTGGTTTGCAGGGAGCTCAGGAACAAGGGGGGCAGGCAAGAAGATATAGTTTGTGAAGTGGGCTGGGAGCAAAGTAGAAATCTCATGTTTAGTTAAGGGCAGTAGGAAGCTCTTGAGGGGCTTGAACAAGAGTGACATGGGCTCGGTTGGTGTGGCTCAGTGGTTGAGCATCAACCTATGAACCAGGAGGTCATGGTTTGATTCCTGGTCAGGGCACATGCCTGGATTGTGGACTCTATCCCTAGAGGGGGGGCATGCAGGAGGCAGCCAATCAATGATTCTCTCTCATTATTGATGTTTCTCTCTCTCTTTCCTTCTCCTTTCCTCTATGAAATCTATATATCTATAATAATAAAAGGGTAATATGCTAATTAGACCAGACATCATCTGGACGAAGCCAGGCCAGAGCGAAGCCCAGGTCCCAGGTGCCTGCCAGCGGCCGAAGTGAAGCTAGGGTCCCGGGTGCCAGAGGGAAGCCAGTGCTGGCAGGCAGGGGAAGGAAGGCCTACTCTTGCACGAATTTCATGCATCAGGCCTCTAGTGTGTGTGTGTGTGTGTGTGTGTGTATTTTAAAGAGTGACATGGTCTTCCATGTTTGGCACAGTTCCCAGAGTTTTTACATTCCCCCTTTCGGAGTCATGACTCCCAGAGATCATACTTCCCAGAACTCCCAGAGCTCAGAGTTGCAGTCCCTTCTCTCAGCATGTCCACAAGACAGCAGAGGGATGCCAGCCAGCATTAAAACGGTGGCATCAACAGGGACCAGAGAAATGTGGCTGGCTCCCAGCTTCTTATTTTCCAATTCCACTGGAAGGTCGTGTTCATTTGAGCGTTTAAACCAAAAATAAATTATTGTAATCCATTGGCTAATTATACCATGCTGAAGTTCTAGATGCTGTAAATTGCAGCCCGGCTATATCTACATGAAAGTTTCTGGGAGTTTATTTTTAGCCTTCCAGAGAGCACTCAGTTTCCTAGAGGCTAGAGGCTTCATTTGCAAGTCTAGGGGAGGGGGAGCGTGGAGACAAGAAAAGTGCATCTGCACAGCCCTTGCCCTGTGACAGGGACAGAGTGGTTACGCCTCTGGCCCTCCTCTGTAAAGCAGGTGGTTGTATGGTAGATTTGAAGCCCTGCCTACCTTCAAAGCTCTAGCTCTCATTTCCTGACTATGAACACCAGAATGTGTCTAATCAGGTCTTTCCCTGCTGCCTAGTTCATCCTGCAGAATGTCAAAAGCTACCATCTCTGCATGGCTCAGTGGTTGAGTGTCAACCTATGAACTGAGAGGTCCTGGTTCGATTCCCAGTCAGGGCACATGCCCTGGTTGTGTGCTCAATCCCCAGTCTGGGGCTTCAGGAGGCAGCCAATCAATGATTCTCTCTCATCATTGATGTTTCTATCTCTCTCTTCCTCTCCCTTCCTCTCTGAAATCAATAGAGTAAATTTTAAAAAAAATACACCCGCCACCTCAACATGCTTCTGAACCATGGAACACAGGCCTTTGGCAACCTCTGCCACAGGGGTTCATGCTTCCTCTTTTCTGATACATATTTTTTTGGTGGGTGGAAAGAGGTAGAAGGATGTCATATTTATTGAACAGCTGCAATGTGCATCACACAGTGCTAGGTGTTTGCATTTGAGTGCTTTTTGGACAACTTCCCTGATTCAAGGCCATTGTCATAGTAGGTCAGTCAGTCACGGATGTCTGTGTGCCAGACACCGGGCTTGGTTCTGAAAACACCACAAAGGTGGAAGTGGATGCAACACCCAGCCCCCAGGAGGCCAGAAGGGGAGGTAGAGCATGAAATGGATATATGAAGTGCTTTTTGAAATGTAGGATTATCCATGGATGATGAAAATGCTGAGCTCCATCAGAGATATATCACAGATCCACTCCGGGAGGGTGGGAGTGGGGAGTCCAAGTTCCTTTATGCCTATTGGGGTGGAAAATCATTAAAGCTTCCAGCTTAGAGAGTTCTTTGAGCCGGCTAGATGTATAACTAGGATGTACAAATGTGGGGTTTGGAAGGGAAATCGGACAGACCTGGTTTGGTAACCTTGGAAACCTCCCTGGCCAGATCCCAGGGTGGCCGTCCCCGACCAGTCAGCTTTCACAAATGCCTAGCAGACCACATTCCTTCCACACATCACAGCCTCTGGCAAATTTTCTTCAATTCTGACAAAAGGATGATGTATTTTTTCAAAGGGGGAGCATAAAAAGATCCTGGAAACAATTTCTTTGTTTGGATGTTTCTAGTGTGTAGATTTCTGGATCAACAGCTTTTGCTGTGTAATTCTCTGGTAGATGGATGGATGGATGATCTGGTATCTTTGTACCTGCAAGGAGATGGGAACAGTTCACCTGGCTGGACTTGTAGTTAGCTATATGGAAGAGGGACATTGGAGCTGGGCCTGGAACAATGAATACAATTTTCTCAGCACACAGTACAGATAAAGACCTTTCATTAAGAGGGAAACAAAAAAGTGGTTGGAGCATCGGCCAGAAGACTGAAGGGTCTCAGATTCGATTCCTGATCAAGGACACATACCTTGGTTGCAGACTCAATCCCTGGCTCAGTCTGGATGCGTGCAGAAGGCAACCAATCAATGTGTCTCTCTCACACTGATGTTTCTCACTTTCTGTCTCTCTCCCTCCCTTCCACTCTCTCTAAAAATCAATGGAAAAATATCCTCCAGTGAGGATTAACCAAAAAAAAAAAAAAAAGATGGGAGCATGAAATTCATGACCTTGTGGGAGAATGGTGAGTCGTGGAGGTTAGGGTTTAGGGGGTGAGATAAGTAAATGAAGTGGCTGAGAGCACAGGCTTTGAACCAGACAGATTGTGGCTGGAGTCCCAGCTCTGCCACAGAATAGCTGAGTGATCTTGGGCAAATGGTGTTCCTTTTCTTAGTTTCTCCTTTCTCATCTGCAAAATAGGACTATTAATACCCACCTCATGTGGTTGTAGTGAAATAAAGTTTAGCCCAGCGATTAATGTACACTTAATAAATGGTGGTTGATGATGCCTATTTCATTGAAACAGTTCTAATTAAATTATGAAAATGCCAGTTTAAATCATAGAATTTAAGGAGGCAGAGAAAAGGGGGCTCTTTACGCTTTCGCATTTAAGGATGAGGCTGAGAGAAAGGAACCAGGAAAAGAGACAGAGAAAGTTCTTGGAGGGAATAAAGGGGAACTGGGAGAGATTGGATTTACAGCCGATGAGGAGAGCTTCCAGAGGAGGCTGTGACCCTGTAGCCCAGGCTGGGAGGGCACTGGGATTTGCAATGACAACGTCATCGGGATCTTCAAAAGAACATTCTGGGAGCCACACCGCAGTGATTGGCAGGGGGCTTGGGATTGGAGGAGGTGGAGGTTTAGATGACTCAGGAATTCTCTCTGAGAAGAAAAAGGCTGAGGGTGCCTTGAGGACAAGGTTATGGGAAAAGCGTGGTTAGATGAAGATTATCTGAACTCAGTTAGCGAAGCATGTCTCTACCTTTCTAAGCCCATGCCTCCGTTTGATAGACATAAACATCACTCTTCCTTCAAGATTCTGATATTTTGGCACCTATACATATCCTCAGCTCAATTTTGGGAATCAGGACTGCCAAGAAATTCTTGTCTGGATTTATCCCTTCTAGTTGTATTTTTAAAAGAGTAGGCATTTAATAATCTGTTGGAATAAAGCAGGTAAGAAATGATGTAGGGCAGTGGTCGGCAAACTGCGGCTCGCGAGCCACATGCTGCTCACGAGCTGCGGTTTGCCGCTCTATTGACTAATGCGTTTTCTGACCACTGATGTAGGGTGACTGAGGATGATAAAAAGGATGGATTTGTAAGACAATCAGTAGACTGAACTGAGCGACGTGAGGGGTGAGGAGGAAGAAGTCGAGGAGGAACTTGGGGCTCTGGCTTGGAGAACTGAGGGAGTAACCACACCAACGGTTGCACATCCCTTCTCCCAGTGAGTCCTCACCTCTGCCTGTCTGGGTGATCCTCATGGGTTCATTGAGTATAAGAAACCAAACGGCACATGTGGTCATCCTTTGGAAACTTTTGAATGCTTTATAAGTTTAGGGCATTATTATTAATATTGTTATACGCAAGAAATAGCACACCCAGCTCTCTTTCTTGTATACCTCTCTCTGTTTTTGTCTGCACAGACTCTGCGTCAGTAAATGTCATTCTAAATGGCAGAGAAACTCACATGTATTACATACCTTTTAACAGACAGGGAAGTGGAGATGCGGGGTTGGGGGCAGGGTTAAAAAAACTAGGCCAGGATTACAGCCAACAACTGGACAATACACATTCTTTCCAAGCATAGTGAAGCAATCACAACAATTGACTACATCCTAGACTATAAAATATGTCAATAAATTTCAAGGGATCAGTATCCAACAGACCACATTCACACATCACAGTGCAGTTAAGGTAGAAATCAGTATGAGAAAGATTAAATATGTATATATATATATATATATATATATATATCCTATATAATAAAAGGCTAATATGCACATTGACCAAACTGTGGAATGACCGGTTGCTATGAAGCACACTGACCACCAGGGGCAGACGCTCAACATAGGAGCTGCTCCCTAGTGGTCAGTGCACTCCCACAGTGGGAGCGCCTCTCAGTCAGAAGCCAGGCTCATGGCTGGAGTGCAGCGGAGGTGGCAGGAGCCTTTCCTGCCTCCAGGGCAATGCTAAGGACCCCTCAGGGGATGGGGAATGTCTGCCTGCCAGATTAGGCCATCTCCCTGCTGGCAGGCAGACATCCCCCAAAGGATCCCAGACTGTGAGAGGGCGCAGGCCAGGCTGAGGGACCCCCCCACTCCCAGTGCACAAATGTTATGCACCGGGCCTCTAATATATATATATATATATATATATATATATATATATATATAGATAGAGAGAGAGAGAGAGAGAGAGAGAGAGAGAGAGAGAGAGAGGGAGAGAGAGAGAGAGAGAGAGAGATGGGGGGAGACTTACAAAAACACTTCTAATTAACTCATGGATCAAAAAAAGAAATGATAATAGAAATTATAAAACACTTAAAATTTAATAATAAAAATAGCAAATATTAAAGTTGTGGAATGTAGCCAAGACAGCACTTAAGGGAAATTGATGACCTTAAATGCTTGTATTAGAAAAGAAAAAGGGCAACTAATAATGAGTGGGCTGCGTATCCAACTGAAGAAGAACAGCAACCATAAGTCAATAAGCTAGCACAAGGTCGTGCAGATGTTAGTGGTAGATCTAGGGTTTGAACATAGATGTAGCTGGCTCCAAAGCCCTCCCTCTCTCTTCTGCATCCTGAACATTTCTCCGTGCTTCTTTTCATAATATGCCCAGTGCCTGGAAATTCTGTTTCTCTGTAAGAGTCAAATAGAAGAGCTATAGGGTAGCTCCCTGTATCCAAGGTTGATGAGAAGTCTCCCTCAGTTATTAATCCATCCTTTCTTATTCATTCATTAAATGCTTATTGAGCATTTGCTAGGTGCCAGGTACTGTGATCACTCCCTTAACTGCCTTTTCTCTGAGGGTTCCGAGTCCAGTCTTTGGCCTGGGGACACAGCGACTGCTGCTGCTACTGCCAGCCCCTCCTCTAGCCTCCCGCTGCCTGAATCTTCTCTGAATCTTGTCAGAACAGCATCTCATCAAAAGTGACTGATTTCTCTCTTGTCTCTTTCAACAGGTAGACTGAAATTACCATGTGTCCAAATTAAAATTGCATACTTCAAGGATTATTTGAAGGACTATTCTTAGACCCTTTTAAGAAGATTTAAAGAAAAGTGAGTTGATTTTTTTTACACCTCAGAAAGTATTCCTGATTTAAGTTAATGTTATGGGTGCTTTTTTCTCTGCCTCCTTCTTAAACATGCATTAATAGGTAGGCTTTATCTCTACTTATTTTATAATGCATCTCCCCCCTAAGAATAATGAGCAGGGAGTACAAGATTACTGCTTGTCTACCCTATAAGATTTTAGTACATTTCAAAGCTTGTGGAATCTTAGAATCTTTCAGGGTCTTTCAGGATCTTTCAGGGTCTTACTGGCATGGACTATTCAATGGATGGATGGATGGATGGATGGATGGATGGATGGATGGATGGATGGATGGATAAAGGTAGATTATAGATACTTGGCCTGTGCTTGGAAACATCCAGGGGTTGATGAGAATCTTGATCTCTCCCCACATAAAGGATTTTTGTAGAGATCTCCTATATTCAGGATTTGAAATCCACTTCTCCTCACATCTTGCCAAGCTTGTTTCTTCTTCATTAGACAGCCCTAAATGTGGTTGAAGACAGAGACCAGGTCTCTTTTTGAGATTTTTTTCTTATTCTTTATTCCTCCAATACCTTTTCATAATTTGGTTTCAAGAGCAGTCCCTGCCCTATTCACCTTCTTTCTAATATTGTACATGTCTCCTTAAAAGAGGCATCAGCCCAGCCAGTGAGGCTCAGTGATTGAGCGTCAACCCATGAAACAGGAGGTCATGGTTGTTTTCCTAGTCAGGACACATGCCCGGGTTGTGGTCTCCATTCCCAGTGGGGGGGGTGCAGGAGGCAGCCAGTCAATGATTCTCTCTCATCATTGATGTTTCTATCTCTTTCTTCCTCTCCCTTCCTCACTGAAATCAATAATTATATATTTTTTTTAAAAGATAGTTACATTATATATATTCAAAAAGGTCATATATATATATATATATATATATATATATTTAGTAAAAAAAAAGAAAAGGAAACTCCTACAAATCAGTAAGGAAAAGGTAATCTAATAGAAAAATGGGTGAAAAGCTTAAACAACTTCACAAATGTGATATCCAAATAGCCAATAAACATACGAAAACATTAGTTATCAGATAATTGCAAATGAAACCCACATTGAAATGCCACTACACACCCATGAGAATGGCTAAAATGAAAAAGATGGACAATACCTAGTGTTGGCAAAGATGTGAAGCAGCTGGGACTCTCATACATTGTAGGTTGAAGTATAATTTGGTATCATGACTTAGGAGAATTTCTGGCAGCATCAACTAAAGCTCAGCATACGCCTACCAGCAATTCCATTCCTAGATAGACACCCATGATACAGGCACACACATGTCTTCCAAAACACCTGGCATCAGCAGTAGAATAGATAAGTTGTGGTACACCCACCCATTGAAATCCTGCATACCGCAATATCAGTGACCCTCACAAACAGACTGCTGAAAGAAAAAGCCAGGCATGAAGAAACTTTATAACTATTTATGTAAAGTACAAAAACAGACAAAACTAACCTAAGCTGTTAGAAGTCAGGGTAACGATTGCCTTTGGGGACGAGTGGGTACCTGGGAGAGAATGGAAGGGGCCGTCAAAGTACTGGTAGGGCTCTGTCCTTTGATCTGAGGGCTGGTTTTCCATTTGTCAAGATTTATCAAACTCTTCATTTATGACATGTACACTCTACTAATGTCGTGCTTCAATAAAAGTTTATAAAATGAATAAAAAGAGCCCAACCAGCATGACTCAGTGGTTGAGCATTGACCTATGAACCATAAGGCCATGGTTCCATTCCCAGTAAGGGCACATGCCTGGTTGTGGGCTCGATCCCCAGTGTGGGGCATGCAGGAGACAGTAGATCAATGATTCTCTTTCATCATTGATGCTTCTGTCTCTCTCTCCTTCTCCCTTTCTCTCTAAAATCAATCAATATATATATTTTAAAAATGAATAAAAAGAATAGAAAGGGTAAGCACTGTGAAGTGAGACTTGAGTTACATCTGTGCTATATACGACTCAGAGTTCAAAAACTTGAGAGCCACTGATTTAATCTAAGCCTCCCATTTGAAGATGAGGAATCTGAGGCCTGGAGAAGGGGGGTTAGGAGCAGAGCTGGGAAGAAGACTAGGTTTCCTGCCGATTCTGTGTCTTCCCGTTGCCAAACTCGAGCTGAATGGCGCATTCGGTTGAGTAGGCTTCGTCTGGCACCTTAATCTCTGGGAGGCAGCCCTGTGCTTTTGGTCCAAGGGGAGCGATTGTTTTCCACCCACAGACAGGTTCAGTGGGAGGCCCAGACACCTCTGCAGGGGCCTGGCTCCAGCTCCCTGGACCCCTCCTTCCTCCTTCCTGCCTCTTCTGCCTGATCCATATCCCCCCAGAGCTCCAGAAGCACTGCGCACTCAATTGTGTTTTCGTTTGTGCGAAACGACTTTCGTGCCAAAGCTATTTTATGGTTGTAGAAGTTAGGAAACTGTGAAGAAAACACGCTGGGAGAGGAAGATCCAACAAGGCATGCTTCGGTTCTGGCCTTGTGCTTTTATCTTGTTACAAAAATGTGAGTCCCTTCAGCCGACCTCTCCCACGGGAGCCAGGGCCGCCAGCCTCTGAGGCACAAGGACAGCAGGCAGTCGCTCATCCCTGCCACGCAGAGCTTCACAGTGCAGGCGACTGTCCTGTGGGGTTTAAAGGCTCACACAGGGCCTGGCACTATCTTAAATAGGTGGGTTACATAACAGCAGTGGCATCTCTTTCGACTTTAGCCCGCAGCACAAAATACAAGAGGTGTCTTCGCTCAGGACATAGGTCCACCTCACAGGGAGACCCTACGGTTCAGGATGTAATAACCCAGGCCCCCAGGAGGGGCATCTAGCCCTACCTTGGGGGTGGGGAGCTAGGGCAGTCTCGGAGCCAGTTTCATAAAGGCCAAGAGGTTTGTGCTAAGAATTAAAGAAAGGGAAATCAGCCCAGCCATCATGGCTCAGTGGTTGAGC
Source organism: Eptesicus fuscus (assembly GCF_027574615.1). Classification (NCBI taxonomy): domain Eukaryota; kingdom Metazoa; phylum Chordata; class Mammalia; order Chiroptera; family Vespertilionidae; genus Eptesicus; species Eptesicus fuscus. The sequence goes on from NC_072485.1 coordinate 36,399,094, forward strand.
ATCAACCTATGAACCAGGAGATCATGGTTGGATTCCTGGTCAGGGCACATGCCCAGGTGGTGGGCTCGATCCCCAGTAGGGGGCATGCAGGAGGCAGCTGATCAGTGATTCTCTCTCATCACTGATGTTTCTATCTCTCTCTCCCTCTCCCTTCCTCTCTGAAATTAATAAAAAATAAATACTTTAAAAAAGAGAGAGAGAAAGGGAACCCAGCAGGTCAGATTGCTGAGGACTCAGCAGGCAGGACCCTCCTTTGAAAGAAGCCCTATTGCCTCTGGTAGCTGCCTGTGGTTCTGCAGGTTCAAGGTGAGGGAAAGTAGATGGAGAGCGGGAGAGGATCCAGAGAGGTGGACGGGGACAGGTGGGGAATGGCCTGCTCTGCACCCAGATAAGCAGTGTGCAGCACGGCGGCGGGGGGGGGGGGGGGGGGGTAGGGGGGACATTGCCAGAGATCCCTTTGGGCAGGGAGTGGCTGTAACCATGGAGACAGATAAGAGAGGCAGACATAGCTCTGCATGCCCACGCGGTGCCAGGGTTTGTTTACCGCACTCACTGTGCTGTCCTTAAAAACAACTCTCAGAGAGAGAACCGCTCTGATCCAGGCCTGGCTGAGGGTGGAGCTGGAGTGATGAGTAAGACCAGAGCTCCCAGCCTCCCTGTCCTGCCAGTGGCCAGATGGGTCACAGTCGGGCCCAAATTTGGCATAGTAGATTTTTACTGCTTCTATGGCTTCTAAATTTTAAACATAAAGTGACAAGTTAAGGTTTACTTTTAAATTTAAAAAAAATGAAATCTAATTCTATTTGACCTAGCAGTTGTTATCCTAGGATAAAATGTCCCAAACCTAGTTCTGGGATACATCTGCCTACAAAAACTTGTTTTAAGGAACAGGGTTTCCTTTTGAGTGATCTGAGAAGTATTGGTGGATACCACTGCCACTAGCGGTCTAAAGGCTCTGAGAAGTCCTGCAGTGAGGGTTCTAGTCTAAGGTTTTCCCAAACTTATTTGCTTGTCTATTAATCCCTCTGCTTCTCAGAACGTTTTTGGGTTTTTTTGTGTGTGTGTTTTTGAAAATTCCATCCTAGAGAATGGCCTGAGGCTGGTTGGTAGCTCTGAGGGAGAAAAATGGGGCCCTACCTGCCAGTGGGAGGGAGGTTTTATGCGCATTCTGTGAGGCCCAAATGCATGCTCAGGGGCTGGCCCCAGTATGTGCTCAGTCAATAATTAATAGTGAAGGAATGGCTACTATATCTGCTGGTGAGAAGAGTCCAGAATGTTCAGCAGAGGCTGGAGACAGAGAGTACACACAGCATTGGCGCCGTGCAAGTGTGGCTCTGAAGTTCAGTGTAGGCTCTCTTTTCTCCTACTTGCCCCCTCTCTTGACTGTTTTCGAAAAGGCAATGGGAGGCAGCAAAGGCAAAGTGGTTGAGGTCACACGCAATGGAGCCAGAGTGCCTGGGTTTGAATCCCAGCTCTGTCGCATCCTAGCTTGTTTCTTGGACAAGTTGCCTTAACATGTCTGCGTCTCAGCACCGTCATCTGTAAAATGTGCCCGGCTTCATAGCACCGGGACTCAGTGTTGATACAGGCGGTGGTCCTCAGAGGGGTTGCAGGTGGTAAGCACTACGTAAGCACCAGCATTTGTTGGCAGCTTCAAGTGGTTTCCTCCCGAGGCCTTTATCCGAGTTCCCGTTCCCAGGGTTTCCCAGCTGACCGCGATCCTCCTGTTCCCGAGCAAGGCTACCTGCACGTTGTTTGCCCAGCGGCATCGGGAAGGGCGGGGCTGCTGCCGCTTCCTTTTCAATAGTCAGGGCTGTTTGAGGTAAGGCTCAGGTTCCGTTCCCAGGTATTGGAGCTCCACCGCTCCGGCTGGGTGAATATTTCCCAGGGAGCCCAGCACATCTATTATTGATGTACCGCAAGCAGCCGTTGTGCTTTACAGCATTGCTTCTGCCTGCAGAGGTTTTTGTAGGCCACAGAGAGTTCTCCCGACCTTAGTGCTTGTCGTGGGGTGTGGCGGCAGTCAGCTCCTCCGGCCTCTGCCTCCCTGGGGAGGACGGGCAGCTGGGTGAGCCGTAGGCCAGGGGTGCGCATTGGATCCAGTGCGATGCTGACCATGGAGCGAGCAGAATCTTGTTCTTTGCACCTGCTTCTCTCAGCTTCACACCTGGCTTCTAGGCCAGCAACCTGGGTGTCATCCTCGAGAGCTCCTTCTCTATCATGGCCCTGTGTCCAATCGGTCACCAAGCCCAAACCTCCCGAATCCAAAATCTTCTCTCTGTACTATCCCTATTCAGCTGGTCCCAGCAGCCATCTTCTCTCATCTTCCAGGCCCCAACTCCCCTGATTCCCCTGCTTTGTGTTCCCACAGACACCCCCTTTTATTTTAATCCTTACCTAAGAATATTTTTCCCATTGATTTTTTTTGTTTTTTTTTTTTTTTTTTTTTTTTTTTTTTTAGAGAGATTGGAGGGGAGGGTGAAGAGAGAGAGAGAGAGAGAGAGAGAGAGAGAGAGAGAGAGAGAGAGAGAGAGAAACATCGATGTGAGAGAAACACTGATTGGTTGCCTCCCACACATGACCCGACTGGGCCAGGAATGGAGCCTGCACCCGAGGTATGTGCCCTTGACTGGGAATCAAACCCTCGACCCTTTGGTCTTGGGGACAATGCTTTAACCACTGGGGCAAAGTGGCCAGGGAACCCGCCCTACCTTTTTGTTGTTGTTTTTTTAATCGCATTTTAATCTTTAAGTTACCTGTTTTTGGTCTGAGTTCTCTCTGTGTGTACCCATGAGGGTAGAAACCAAGTTCATCTTGGTAATGGCACTTGACCAGTCAGTTCTTCTCCTGGTTAAGGACAGACAAGAGTATCCTTTTCTCTTCCTCCTTCCTCCCTCACTTTTTTTCTCCTTTTTTTTTTTTTTTCCTTAATTGCAGTTGAAAGGGGACTGGTAGTTACCTAGTCAAATTGTGTTCCCTCAAGGTCACTGTGGGAGGAAAGGAGGCAAAATAGCAGGACCCTAAATCCTCAACCCCTTCCTGACCCAGAGGCTATCTTATCTCTGAGACATTAGAATTTTACTTTAAATGTTCTTTAGGAAAAAAGAAGTGGTTCTTCTACAATAAAAGACTTGGGAAACACTGATCTATTCTTATAGTTTCATTTTTCAGAGCAAAACTGTGCCAGGTAGTTTGCATATCTTGACTCATAAATAAGGAAGGTATTACCCTCAAGTTATAGATTCAGAAACTGGCGCCCAGAGTAGCTAGGAAACTTGTCTGTAGTCACACAGCCAGTGTGTCCAGAATGCCCATCCAAGACCGGCAGACTCCAAACTCTTTCCGCTGCCACCTGCTGCCTCCACAGAACCTGTTGTCCAACAAACAGTGACTTCCTGAGCCAACCTCTCAGTCTGGCCCAGCAACCAGGGACAAGTCATTGGGAGGTAATTGGGCACCACTTGTCCAGAGGGGCAGAGTCCTTAATCCTAGGGTTTCCTGGCTGTGAGATGCTAATCAGAGAGAAATGATGTCTGTTTAAGCCAGGAAAGAGCTGTGCTGCATTATGCCTAAAATAATATATCTAGGAGCTGTGAGTCCCAGCACCTTCAACACAACCTGTGCTTCCCTTCCCAGGTGTCAAGAATTTCTCCCAAGGAATCCTAGACAAAGTAATAACCCAGGAAAAGGAAACTCTTCTCTAGATTGTAGAAGAAGACAGCGTTTGTTTTACTTTGAGCTTTAGAGTGTCTATGCCTTTCCTTTGTCCCAAGCCCACATTATTTTGATTTTAACTTTGGGTTGAAGTCTGGTTTATTTAAACCTCACCCAGACTAGAATACCCAACTCCCTCAAGCACTCGCCATGTGACTCTGAGCACAGTCCATGGCCTCTCTATGTCTCAGTCTCCTCGTCTTTAAAATGAGAGTGTTTGGAGGGAGGGAATGAGCCTGCCCACCATGACAAGAGTAATTAAAACACTGACTCAGCAGCTGTATTTTTCTGAGTGAATCCCAGCTTTTCCCCTACTGCATGTGATCTTGAGCAAATTGTGGTCAGTCTTATCATCTGCAAAATGGAAGAATGGCAAAGTCCAGCTCATGATTTGTTGTGGGGGTTTACAAATAAAGCACTTAGAATAATCCCTGACACCTAGTAAGTGATTTAGTTACTTACTGTGGTTGTGGTTGCTATCATCTCCACTCATGAAACCACGTATGATGAGTCTGCACTTATTGTTGTTGAGAGCATGTCCAAATCTCCCAGTGATTAGTACTTACTAGTATACTCTCAGATTTCATTGGCTGAGGAAATATATAATGAGAGGAACTTGCTGTGGATTCGGTGATGTTTGAACTCAATGTGTATTCATCCTAACAGCCACTAGATATGCTGTGTCTGACATTGATTCAGTTATAGACAGTGTTTGGTGAGCCAACATACAGGTTCTGGGTTTTTAGAGCAGCAGTATGTCCCTCCAGTTAAAGCCCTCTGATCTAGATGATTGCTGCTTCCTCCAGCATATGCATGGCCCATGGTAGACACTAAGTTAACATTTGAATGAAGTGATTGTGTGAGTATAAACAAGTCATCTTTTCTGTCAAAGAACAGTTTAGACAGCCGCCATTTTGGACTGCATGACTTGGCAGACGCCATGTTGGCCACATGGCTTGCAGCTCCCCTAGGGGCCGCCATCTTAAAACAGCAAAGGCCAACCCCTCCCTTTGAATTAGCCAATCATGAAAGACTGTGCACCTGAGCTCCAATCAGGAGCAAAGGACAGGTCACATGCACCAGGGGTTATAAACCTGAGCAGCCTGCCTGCTCAGTGTGCGCACGTTTCCAGACCATGTGTGCTCGTCCTTCTACGTAGAAGTCAAGATGTTTGCCTTGTTGCCTGGCTCCCGAGTTTCATATTCTACCAGAACCTCTGACTTGTGGGGCTCGCCATATTTCTAACAATTTGGGGGCTCGTCCGGGATACCCTCTGTCGCCACAGGGAAAATGGACCCTTCTCCTGAGGCGGTGCAGCCCGCTACCAAGTTGCAGCGGCCTCAGTGAGGAGGGACAGCCATTACCCCTGGGCCGACTACAAGCTCAGAATTGAGAATCAGCCAGCAATGCAGGAAGGGCCCAAGCAAGACCTGAGGTAATCAGGTAACCTCAAGCATGAGCCAAGGTAGGAAATGGACTGAGTACTACTTTGGTGACTGGGTGTCCTCGGAGGTTGGGTGTATGTGACTGGGATGTATCTTGGACATAAAGTGAGTATGGAGTTCTGATCTGTGGTTCCGTTCTCCTGCAAGGGAAGCAGCCAGAGAGGAATGAAGCAGATCTCGGGGAGTATGAGAAACCTCCAACATGGGGGGTTGAGTACATAGTTACAAGGGACCTGCCGAGGATGGGAAGCAAAAATTCTAGGCCTAGGGAATACATTCTCCTGAAATAGTCCATTGGGAGAATGCTGAGGTTCTGGGGAGGCAAGTTCCTGAACCAGGGACAAAGACATTGCTCTTGGTGTAAACTTTTAGTGTTGCATGTGCATGTATGAGAGTGTATGTTGATGTTTTGTCTGTTTTTTTTTTTGTTTAATTTGTTTACTTAGCTAGTGAAATTTCTGTATGTCTGTGATGCAATTTTGGCTAACTTTTAGGAACTTTAATTTGCTCTTCCCTGATTTATGATTTTGCTGTGCTAGGTTAAAATTTTAAGATTCTAAGATTAATTTAAAAGCGTAAAAATTGTAAAGGTTGCAATCCAGGGGAGTTTAAAACAAAGGCCAGCCAGTTCCAAGACTGCTTATGGTTAACAAAACATTATCTTCCCCACCTGAGGCAAAGAGGGAGGGGAAAGAAAAAAAGCCTGAGGTTTCCAAGTGGCAGAAAGGGAGGCAAGTACTTGCCAAACTGGGCAATATGGAGAAATTTGCAAAACCCTGCCCAGCATCATGTCCATTAAACATCCAGTTGTCAGCATTGGTATTAATCGGGATGGGACCAGAATGGGACCGGAATGGGACTGGAATGGGACCGGAATGGGACCGGGATGGAAGTGGGTGGCCCAAGCCTGCTTGTGATGTCACAAACCCGCACAGGCCAGCCGAGGTGGAACTAAGGCTGACCTTGGGGCATGCAGCAAGAGAATGGGCAGTTCTTGAATGAGGATGGACCGCATTCCAAGGGTGTTCCTGGAGGCAAAGGACTCCCAGCCAGATTAGCATGTCCTTTCTTTGAACAGAAAGGGCAATCATAGTTAACAGCATAATTCAAATCCCTGTTACAAAATTAGTCAAGAAAATGCTTTAGGTAATAATTGGCTTTAAAAAATATCAAAGTTGTTAAGATATAAAGCTTTTCAGTAAAAATCTAAAAGAGAACAAGGGCAGACAGGAATGAGACCCTTATCCTGCCTTCCCCTCCCTATGGGACCCAGGGATGATGTGAGGGAACAGCCAAGATGGCGATTTACAATCCCAGCCTCCCCCTCAGGCTCCAACAGGCCCTTTGGCCACCACGCCACCAGAAACCAGCTTTTCTAGGCTATGAAAGAAGTTGGAGAAGTAAAAGAGAGAGAGAGAGAGAGTTAAAGCCTCTACTGGAAGACCCACAGGGTGTAGCTGGCCAATTAGATCAATTTCTATGCCCACAAGTATATATGTGGACCAAATTAATGTCCATTTTAGGAATCCTATTCTTGGGAGAAGAGAGAGCAATGATTCGAAGGTCAGCTATGGCAGTCTGGGAACAAGAGCACCCGACTGGCCCTGGGGCACTTCCAACAGAGGTAAAATTTCCAAATCAGGAGCCCCAGTGGGACCGTAACAACATGGACCATAGAGGGTACATTGGAGACCTTAGGGAGCTAATCATTAAAGGAATTAGGGAAGCAGTTCCCTGGTCTCAGAGCCTAAATAAAGCCTTTAATATTCAACAAGGCAAAGAAGGGTCTTTCGAATTTACCAAGATTGAAAGATCAAATGAGAAAGTACTCTGGGCCAGACCCTGAGGACCTGTTGGGCCAAGAAATACTATAAATTACATTTTGTCACCAATAGTTGGCCTGACATCTCAAGAAAGTGGCTTAGGGAAGGGCTGGCCCGGAGGGCCAGAAACAGAAGCAGCAGCACTAACTTTAGGTGATGTATCTCTAAGGAAGAATGTAGCAGTTTATACATACTCATCACACACGGGTTAAGGGCAGACACACCTCAACTTGGACAGCCATACCAGGACATATCCCTTGAAACTGATGCTGAAAACTGAGCTGTCTTAATAACCATCAAGTACTGGGCTCTATTTGCTTAAGGAATCTGGCAAATTGCAGGGGCTTACAATGTGGGCTGGAGAAATGTATACAATCTGGATCATGCTTACCCAGTTAAATTATTTGTTATAGGTAACTTGAATGACTTGGATATTTCAGCCTTTAGGTCAAAAGATTGGCTAGGACTAGATTTATGAGTAGATGTCACAGGACAAGATCCCCTAGGCCACTGCCACCAACATGCAAATAGAAGTAGGATATAAGGGAACAAATTCCTGGGTGGAATGGATTAAATATTCTGTACACGCCCTGAATAAAAGTGACAGGAAGGCTAGAGGCCCAAGTGATCCCATTCCCATTTGGATGGACCTCAGACAGTAATGGGATGGAATGTGCTTGACTTGTACAGGAGAAAACCTCCTGGGGAAACACTTCCTGTAAGACTCTGGCCCTGTTGTTTCCTTCCAACAGAGGTAAAGAGCTAGGACCCCCCCCAAAAAAAAAAAAAATGATCCGGCCCGTCCTCTGACATCCTCCTGCCTCTCAAGAGGGGGAACAGTGTCGGAGTTTATGAGAAATGTATCCGTATGCGTAAATGGCCGAGTATCCTCAGAAGCCTATCATGCTACACTGTCAGTACCCCATGCTGATATCTGGTGGTGTCATGGGGGACCCTAACTTGTGGCCTTGCCCAGCAAATGGAGTGGAACTTGTGCTCTGATATAATTGTCTATCCCTTTCACTTTGGCATATTGTAAACCTTTTTCAATGGACAGACAGACTAGGAAGAGGAGAGAGAGTCTAGGGGGCTCCTTTGATCCCCATATACACACAGATCCCATTGGAGTTCCAGGAGGAGTGCCAAGGAGTTTAAGGGTAGAAATCAGATTGCTGCAGGGTTTGAGTCTGTCCTGTGTTGGTGGCCCACTGTGAACAAGAATGTGGTGGATTAGTTATATTTTCTAGAACCAGCAAAGACTCGTTAACTACACTCGAGAAGCAGTTAAAGGGATAGTGAACAGCTAGATGCCAGCAGCAGGATGACCTGAGAGAGTAGGTTGGCCTTGGATATGATTCTGGCAGAAAAAGGAGGAACATGTGTAATGTTGGGGCCAGTGCTGCACATTCATCCCTAACAACACAGCAGATGGACCGTCACTGAGGCCCTAAGGCACTGTCAGCTTTAGTGATGTGTGAGCTGGAGCCTGGGATCGAGGGTCCTCTCTCTGATGCACTAGAGCAATTGTGTCCACTTCACCCCTTTGATTAGGAGCTACAGTGATGGGATGTCACATCATCCCATGTCTTATCCAAGGGTTAATTGAAACCACATTGACCAAACAGCAAATTAGTCTCCTCCTAGACACTGTAGAGCAGGAAAGTCAATGGATGTCAGCCGAGTTTGAAGAAAAGAGTTTAAATAAAGAAAAAGGGGGGATTGTGAGAATTAACAAGTCATCTTTTCTGTCAAAGAACAATTTAGACAGCCACCATTTTGGACTGCATGACTTGGCAGCCACCATGTTGGCTGCATGGCTTGCAGCTCCCCTGGAGGCCGCCATCTTGAAACAGCAAAGGCCAACCTCTCCCTTTGAATTAGCCAATCGTGAAAGACTGTGCGCCTGAGCTCCAATTAAGAGCAAAGGACAGGTCACGTGTGTCAGGGGATATAAAGCTGAGCAGCCCACCTGCTCAATGTGCACATGTTTCCAGACCATGTGTGCGCACCCTTCTATGTAGAAGTCAAGATGTTTGCCTTGCTGCCTGGCTCCTGAGGATGTTTTGTATTCTACCAGAACCCCTGACTTGGGGGGCTTGCCTTACTTCTAACAAATGGACGGATGAAGGAGTCTGTTTTACATTTGCCTCATTATTTGAGCAGAATCATAACTGTGCATATGTGTTAATGTGTGTGTGTGTCTATGGACATTTGCAAAGAAAGCGCAGCTCTTTCTACCCGAGGGAAGAAGATGGTCATAGTCACATAGTTTGCATATTCCCCCATGTTTTAGTGTTTAAAGTTATTTTTGCTGGAGTCCCTTCAGCTGGCTGGACTTGACTAAAGATAAGCATTCCCTCTGCCTCCCCCGAGCCTTCTTCCTCCCACAATGAGGGCTTTGTGCTGGGAAGGTTGCTTGTGGATGCTCCCTTCCCAAGGCCCCACGGCCTGTCTGGCTTCTATCAAGAGTACTGATGGGGGAGGGGACCCAGACAGTTGCATTCGGGGAGCAGTGCCTATGGCCAGTGCCAACTCAACAAGGCAGGCTAGGGCAGATAATTCAATATCAGTTCTGGGCTGCAGGCAGCCTGATTACCTGGGCTGGTTTATCCGGTTATCTGCAGCCAGCGCCCTGGAAGTCCTCAAGCTCTGATCTCCCAGACTTACTCCCTGGGGCCCATGAGAGGTTGCAGAGCTGGAGAGGATGGGTGGGCGATGGCAGAGGGATGGGGGGCTGGTCTCAGGCTCTGGAGAATTTCACCCCATAGAGGCAAAGGGCTGCTGAGGCTGCTGCTTCTTAGGGCTTCGATGTACTAATGAGATTAAAATGCCAAAGGCCTGCCTCTGTACACACTTACTTAAGAACACATGGCTTGAGCTGCTTAATGAGTGTTAAGAACCTAGGAAAGGCCTGGGTAGGCGCCTGACGGATGCCTTGTTGATTAGGATGCTAAATGTGTCGCCCTTTAAAAGCCAGCAATTGCTGAAGAGCAAACCCAGGGTTGAGATTTCCTGGTAATGCTTACATTCCCACTGTTCCCAAATGTTTACAAATCAGTAAGCTGATCTGGGTAAAGAATGCTACTGAGGATGATTTTGCTTACAGACAAGGACAACAATGACAATTATCACAATAGTAAACAAGTTATCAAACCTGGCTGCCCACCAGACACACCCTGGGTTTCTTTGGTTTGTTTTTGTTGTTGTTTTAAAATTACAGACCTCCTCTCCCTGCCCCCGCCTTCCCGTCCCTAGTAATTTTATTTTATTTCTCTAGACTTGGGGGCCCAGGAATCTGTACGCTTAACAAGTAGGCTCAATTTTCTGAAGTTCCTGGCTGAGCCCACATTTTGGGAACCACTGCTTTGTAGAATGAGGGGACTTTGGGCCCCACTGGCATCTGATCCTTACTTCCTACCCTGTGGGGCCTCATGACTCTTGCCCAGCCTTGCAACCTCAAAAATATCATCTTTAAAAATGGATTTAGGTAAAATAGCCACTCTGGTAGATAGTATAATAACTCCTCAAAAAATTAGAAATGTGATTTCCATATAATTCACCAATTTCCTTTCTGGCTATATACCATAAGAATAAAAAGCATGGACTCCAAGAAATATTTATACACCCATGTTCATAGCAGCATTATTCACAAAAGCCAAGAGGTGGAAGAAACCCAAGTGTCCATCGACTGATAAATGGATAAGCAAAGTGTGGTATGTACATACAGTGGGATATTAGTCAGCATTTACAAAGGAAAGAAATTTTGCTACATGCTTCAACATGGGTGAACCTTGAGGGCATTATGCTAAGTAAAATAAGCTAGTCACAAAGTACCTAGAGTAATCAAATCCATGGAGACAGAAAGTAGAATGGTGGTTGCCGAGGCTGGGAGGAGGGGGAAGTGGGGAGTCATTGTTGAATGGATTTAGAGTTTCAGTTTTGCATGATGGAAAGAGTTCTGGAGATGGATGGTGGTGATGGTTGCACAATAACGTGAATGCTTAATGCCACCGAACTGGACACTTAACAATGGTGCAGAACGGTAAATTTATGTCATGTGTATTTTACTACAATAAGGATTAGGTGATATCTTCCCTCCAGAATCATTCAAGAATGGCACAATATAGCATCTGTGAAGGGCTTTGGCATACACCAGCAGTGTTTGGCCCTGTTTCTGTTCTCCTGTCATTTTCCAATTCCTTTTATAATCATTTTCATCTCCTGGGGCTTTTTATCTATGTTCCTTGAAAAGATATGTCAGAAGGGAAAGGGAAAGAGAACTAGTGTTTGTTAAGAGCTAATTATGACTGATCCCATTTGACCCTCACTTACCCTTGGGAGGTGGCTATTCCCATGTTACAGATGAAGAAACTGAGGCTTAGAAAGGTCAAATGACTGACCTCTGACCACAAAACTGAGGAAGGCAGAGTGAGGCTTACCTTGCCACAATCTTTTAAGTGGCTTTCGACCTACAGATGGCAGGAGAAGGTGGCCACTGCTCTCCAGGGAAAAGTGCAAAAAGCTACACTTATTGATTGACTTTCACATCTTTTGGGACTATGGAAAGTTTGGTTGAGCATCTTGTCCAGAACCCTTCAAGAAAGCAGAACCTTGACTAAGCCAAGGTTGTGTTTGATCTTCACTTGGTGCTCAGAGCCAAGTACCGGACAGCCTTACTCATCTGAGTCACTATTGGGCAAGACCCAATCATGCTCATAGCATCTGAATGACCACCTCTGACAGAGACTGGGCTTGACACCACCTGGACTCCACATCAGCCTTGAAACTACCCACCTGCCCATTTTGCCCAAACAGGAAAGATTTGTATCACTCGTGTCCAAAGGAATGCTGATTCCCCTCATGCACATCTAATACGTGCCTGGCTCTGAGGTGAAGACAGAGCTGATGAAGAAAACCACATGGGCACAGTGTGGTCAGGATGCCAGGGTGTGGCTACTACTAAACTCAATATTAAGGTTAGGGTTTCCTCACAAATGCGTGACAGCAATTTGAATAGCTGCATTATCAACATCAGCATCATAACAAAATAAAAAGTTCAATTGGATAGCCGGATAAAATGATGATGGTAAAGATGATGGTGGAAGTGGTGGTGATGAGAGAGGTAACTTAAAGTAACTGAACTGGAGAGTAAATTATATCACCTAGAAAATAAAAAATTTACTTTCATGTGGATTCATGCAAAATGGCACAAAGTTCTTCTATCACCTCAAAGTCCTGTGAGGTATAATCATCTCGGTTTTACAAATAAGGGAAACGGGCCAGGTGACCCACACGTCGAAGGCCCCGCAGCTGATGTCAAACAGGAATTGAGACCTGAGGTCTACATGGCCTCAGACAATGTATTTTTTACTCCAGCAAATGTACTACGTAGTAGGTAAATAAGGGTTGATTGTTCATGTTCAGAAACAAAATCATTTACTTGCTTTATAGGACGAGTCCTTTAAAAAGCATCTCTCACGTGGCGTGTTTAACATAAAACCCTGATTATAAAGATTCATGTGGGGGAGAGACATTTTTAAAAATACTTCTTCCCATCTGTGTGGCTATACTACTACTTCAGCACACTGTCACAGGTGTTGTGTTAAATACCAACTTGACTTAGACATAAGGATATCACTCTTTTCTCTATGGCAATACCATCCATTAGGTACCACCAACAGGTTTTGGTGCTGAATCCCAGCTCTACCACTTAATAGCTGTGTGAGTGAGGACAAGCTACTCAACCTTTCTGAGGCATAATAATTGGGGATTTATACACTGAGTGGCCAGATTATTATGATCACTGAACACATAATAATCTGGCCACTCAGTGTGTGTGTGTGTGTGTGTGTGTGTGTGTGTGTGTGTGTGTGTGTGTGTGTAGTAGAGGCCCGGTGCATGAATTCGAGCATGGGTGGGGTCCAGCCAGCCTGACCAGGACGAGGGGACATGGGCCGTTGGCCAGCCTGCCTGCTGGTCAAACTCCTGGTCGAGGGGACAATTTGCATATTAGCATTTTATTATATAGGATATACACTGAGTGGCCAGATTATGCGTTCAGAGATCATAATAATCTAGCCACTCAGTGTATATTAGGAATGTTAAGCTCTTGTTTGCCTCTCCATGCCAAAGCTCATTGTGTATTGTCATTGTCTTGTCCTCTCCATCCATCTGTGCCTCAGTGTCCTCACCTTGATCACAGGCACCTTGGAATGATAGGAACAGCATCTGAGGACAGCTGGAAAGTTGGCATACCTTACCCTCCTTCAGATGCTAGAAATCCTCAGGAACAAAGGCAGTTGGATATTCAGATTGGGAGTTCAAGGAAGGGGTTAAAGTTAGTGAAAAAGATTTAGGCTAAAGCCCAAGGTAGAGGGTATAGCATGAAAAGAAAAGACTAGATCAAGTTTATTGAAATTTTTCAGGGGAAATGAAGACCCAAGCTAGTCCACTGTAGTGGGAGTGGAAGAAAAATCAATAGGATGTGGTTTCTGCTGGTGCAGGGGTTGGGAGGGAAGATAAAGAGGTGATTCAAAGTTGACTAAATGCCAGCCCCTCCCAAACCTTTCCTCTGTCCACCCCAGGCTGGACAGGTTGCTCCTCATTTAGGCTCCCACAAAGCCTCTCCATGACAAAGCTCACTGTGTATTGTAAGTGTCTGTGTATGTGTTTACATCTTGCACATTTCCATTGGGTCCTAAATCAAGTAGTATGGCCCCTCCTCTAGCCTTTTCTGGCTCCCCTACTTTGATTTACTTTCCTTCAGAGCCCTACCTAACACCAATCATTGTTGGTTTGTTGTGGGTCTTCCCTGAATGGCACTAAAGCTCAGAAGAGAAGGGACTTGGCCTGCTTTGTTCACAGCTATATTCCTCGAGCCTAGAAGAGTGCTAAAGGTACTCAGTGAACATTGGCTAAGTGTCCCCTAGCTCTCCACATCCCCAGGCTAAACATTTCTAATTCTCATGGTGTGGTTTCCTAACCATCTGACCCCTGCCTTGGAGATCCTCACCTGGCACAGCAATCCAAATTGTTGCTGTCCGCATTGTTCTCTTCTGAATCATTGGGCTGTTACTTCTCTTGATAAAGAAACTCTGATGAACAGGCCCAGTGACATGGGGGTGGGGGGGGGGGGGGGCAGTATGAAATTAAAAGATGGGGCCCCTTGTAAAAAATGACAAAGAATTTCAAGATGGCCATTGCAGAGCATTCAACTAAGCATGGCCCTCTGTGTGCAGGGCCGTGTATCACTGCACGGCCACACACCCAAGCTGACGGCCCTTTGATAAGGACCGGATAGAAGGTTTTAAACACCAAGCTCCGGGTTTCTATTTTGTCACGTAGAAAGTAAGGACCCACAGACGAATTTTGAACAGAATTGACATTTAAAGTGTATTTCATTTTTTTCCTGACTGTAAGTTTTATTCATTGTGAACATTTGTACCAGTAAGAAAGGTATGAAGCCCTGTTAATCTCTTCCTCCTCCTCTTACCTCCTGCCCTGCGGGTACCAAATCCAAAAGTAACCAGTGGCCAGATGGTTAATTTCCTTCTCCCTTTCTGAGTTTTGTTTTGTTTGTTTTTTCTATGTAACATAGTTAAGATTACACTTTAGCCACAACTTCGAGTCATGCTTTATTTTTCCTGACATTGAAAGAGGAGGCAGGGGACTTACTTTTAAATGCATGTTTCGGGAGATTGGCCTGGAAGCCTGTTTAGAGTGGATTTGGGGTGTAGGGTTGGTAGCAAGGATTGAGATGGAGACAGACTGAGGGTCCTGGAAGAGAGAACTGAGGAGGTGCTGGGCTAAGGGTTAAGAATAGAGGGACATTTGGGGAGCCCAAGACACTGATGGGAGGGAACCGCAATCCCCACCCCTCTGTTCCCTCCACTAGTGGGAAAGGATGTCAAGGTCTGGCCATGTCTTTCAGGGATTCTGAAGGTGACTCCAAGCACAGGGATCATTTCTCAAGCACAGCTCTTTGGTTCCTGCTCCCTAAAGTACACCAGTCGCCCCTCCCTCCCCTAGGGCTCAGTCTGTGGAAACTGGCCCCGGATAGACAGCCTTTGGCAATAGCAAGTGGGAATCCAGGGAGAGCGCCAGCCTGGGTGGAGGTGTCAGGGGGTCTCGGTGTCAGCGGCAGATGCCTCAGGGTTTAGATTTGCCCATTTTGTTGATGCTCTCCAGTGCCTGGGCTGGCAAAGGGGAGAGTTAACATTGTCATTGCATCCTTAATTATGCGTTTCATAAATTTTCATGTTTCCGCTTGCAAGCTTAATGTTGCTTTCTCGGTGAGTTTTTCTGTACTTGAGCATAAGAGCCTTGTAATTACAGAGTGTTGTGGATTGCAGGGAGTGATTAAAATGGATTTCATGATATCTGACGCTCCCCCTCATGCCCCTTCCCCATCTCTTACACACACACACACACCCACACCCCACCACCACCACCACCACCACCACCACCAATCTAGTAGTGGGGGGGTAACTCTGATAAAGCCCCACAAGAAGTTCAGAAAACCACGATATAAAAGACATGAATTTTCTTCTCCATGTTTTTCCTCTTTGGGTCTTGGATCAACTCCAAGACAGCCCTCCCCTTCCTCCTGCTTCTCCCTTTCCGGAGTGAAGGTCAGCTATGTCCCTGACCCCCAGCCAACTCTGACCCCTAGGCCTGGCTGCTGTGTCACTCCAGAGACAATAAAACAAAGAGTGGATTTTCATCTTTGCTTTTGTGCTGCCATTAGTGTGTGTCATTTACCTTTAGTGAGCTTACACTCCCATCTGAGAGGGTCATTTGGTTTGAATAGCGGCCTGAAAACTGCTGAATCCAGCGATGGTGTGAGATTCCCATTTCCAGGCCTCTTCCTCCTAAGACAAGCTGGTGCTCAGTGGAAGCAGATCTGATCTTTGACTTACTCTGCATCAGGGGAGATTGGTCTCAGAGGGCATTTACACCAAAGGGACCTGGGAGTGGGGAGGGGGCTGGAGGTAGGGGTGCTGGAAGGATTCCTGAAGGATGTGAGGCTCTGCCTTGTTGGATGGGAGGACCCAATGGGATCCCTGGGAAAGAAAAGCAGATGGTGGGAGTCCAGTCTGGCTGAACTAGACCATCTTCCCTAGCAGTGATCCTCTTGACCAAGGAGGAACTTACCTGAGTGTGCACGTGTGTGTAACGGTGGTGCTGGGAGGGACTAGGGCAGTCACCTGAGCCAGCTCTTCCATTTAAAAGAAGCTCTGCTACCACAGCCGGCCTGACCCGGTGCCCAGGCAGCCCCTTTGTGTGAATTATGAAATGGTGTACCTTCCCCACCAGGTGAGCCCAGCCCTGTTACACCCCATCAGCTGTATGTGCCTGAGCAGAGAACAACCTGCCTGAACCATATGCAACATCACTGGAACAGAGACCGAAACCAGGTCTCTTTCTCAGTTCACAGCTCCCTGTGCCCTTTGCCAAACCCTCTCCCATGCCATAATCCCCATCACACCTAGCTCCACCTGAGTTTCTCAGAATTTCCAATATCTCAGAGCTCAGCCACCCACATTCTACAACTTGACTGGCCATACTGTTCATACATAAGCAGACACAGATGTACTCACATGGGTGGGTCTCCTTTAAGCATTCAGAGACGGTACTGCCCGTGGCAGGACACGTTCATGGTTGGGCTGAAAAGACCAATCCTCTGCAGCCACACCGAGGTGAGGCAGGTTGAAGTTACTTCTGCGGCCTCATCGCCCACCCCACCTCTCTGCTTACATCTTGCCCTCCCACAGTGAACTTGGAGTTCCCCACATAGACCATATTTTTCATAGATAGCTCCATATCTTCCAGCGTTGGTCCCTCTGCTGGAGCGCCTTTCTCCCACTGATTCCACCTCACAAACTTCTTCAAAGCCATGCTCTGGCCGCATCTCTCTGAGGTCATCTTTGACCCACTCAACCTCTCCTTTCTCTCTGTGACCTGTGTCCCTGTGCATAAGGCATCCACTGCCTGTGTGGCACCGTATTATATCTGGGTTTCTATGGCAGTTTCCCCATTAGAGAGCAGGCTTCTGAGAGTGGGCTCCTGGCCTTCCCCATGTCTAAGCCCCACATGCCCAGCACAGGTCCTGGCACACTGAGGAGGCACTAAGGATGCTTGTTGAATGGAGCTGACCCCATTTGGTGAATAAGTTAGCCCAGAAAGAGGATGGAGAGCCTTCTCAGCATGGGCCCAGGACATGGCCACGGCCTGATCTCCTGGGAAGGCAGGGGCAGGTGCAGAGGCAGGGGCTTACTGACAAAGGGCGTGTCCTCCTTCCTTCCAAAGTAGACACAGCTCCACCATCCTCCCAGACAGGCAGCCTGTGGCTCAGGGCAACCCCTTTTTTGGCACTGAGCTTTAGAACTCGCCTGAAATGCACATCCTCATGGACCTGGCTGGGTCTGTGGTCTCTTCTTCTTATGGATCCAGGAGCCCAAAACAGACACTCACTTTCTCTTCTAGCCCAGCACTGGTCCTGCGCAAACTGCTGACAGGGAGAGGGGGCAGCTGCTAAGAAAACCCTTGTGGTCCGCCTTTCTCTCAGCAGCACACATTCACTCCCCTGGCACCTCCTGGGTGTTAAGGGACTCCTGACACCAGGCCAGAGCTACCCACCCAGGGTGCTCAGTGTGCTGGGAATGAGTTACAGGGGGACACAGCCCTCCACCCCTGTGCTCCATGCTGGTTAGGAACAATGTTACCATCTTCTCTGTGTGCTGAGAGTGCATAGGGCTGAGCAGCTATGTGGCAGGTTTGCAGAAATGGATAAAACCTGGCCCCACCCAGAAGGTCATACAGGTGAGAGGGTCTCCTATAAGGCTGGGAGGGCTCAGACCCTGAGAGTGGTCATGATGGAGTTGTACAGAGCATCTCAGCTGCAGAGAGGGGGGGTGTTATTATTTCTACTCAAGGGATCAGGGAGACTCTGCAGAAGAGGTGATATTGAGGACTTTGCCAGCAGGAAATGTCTTTTGGGCCCAGGCTATGGAAGGAATTGGGCAGAATATAAGGGAAGAAATTACAACAACAATAATAGCAGCTATATTGGCCACTGATGGAATGCCAGGTATGGATTATCTCATTTAATCCTTACTGCAACCCTGTGAGTATACCCATTTTACAGAGGGAACTGAGGCACAGAGAGGCTCAATAATTGCCCAGAGTCACCTGGGGAATAAATAGCAAAGTTAACATTCAAAACCAAGCTTTGGTGCAGCTGGCATGGCTCTGTGGTTGAGCATTAACCTATGAACCAGGAGGTCACGGTTCGATTCCGGTCAGGGCACATACCTGGGTTGCAGGCTCGATCCCCACTAGGGGGCATGCAGGAGGCAGCCGATTGAATCCTCTTTCATCACTGATGTTTCTATCCTTCTCTCCCTCTCCCTTCCTCTCTGAAATCAATAAAAAATATTTTTAAAAACACACCAAGCTTTGTTCTACCAGAAGGACACCCTCTTATAAACATTAAACTGCAGGTATCTGAGTACCTATTATTGGAAGGCACCGGGCAGCATTTTCCAAATGTGAACTTTATTAAACCCTCTCATTGACCCTTGAAGCCCTTCGTGCCCATTTTACGTATGGGGAAATAGAGGCTGAGTGGGGTTGCCCAGCTTGTCCAGTTCACCTGAGTGGGCAGGGCTTTGACCCTCGGCCTGCCTGCCTGGCTCCACAGTTCTCTGCACCCCTTGCTTCCTGGAGAAGGCCTCCTGGGCTCATGCCCTGGGCATCTCCCAGCGAGAGCCACTGCCTGCATAGCCCATACAGTGAGGCAGGTCCACACTCAGGCGGAGGGAGCTCACTTCACGCGGCTGCTCTGCCCTCACGGCAATTAGGCCATCTCACCAAGCCTGCCAAGGCGGCTTCATAAATAACGCATGGTTGGCCGAATGTCTTGGCGAGCTGTATTAATCCCATTTTAAAAATGAAAAGTGAAATAAATAGTAAGTGGCAGTATTCTGCTTCCATAAAAACCACCTGCAGCTGAGAAAGGTAGCTGGCACCTTGGTGTCTTGAACTGTCACCCATCCTTGCTCACTGCCTTCCATGTCCACATCCCTCCTTAGCTGGATAAGCAGCTCCGACAGGAATCCACAGATGTGTGCACGGTGACTCACGGCTGCGCTGGCATCATCACGCCGAGGCCGTGCAGCTATCCTGGGCCTACTGGTGGCGGGGAGGAAATTGCCAACTATGGGTGTTTGCAAGTCAGGGTGTGCTTGTTGGGGGGGGGGGGAGAGAAAGAGGAGCGGGAGGGATGCAGGGAGAAGGAGGGGACAGATGAAGAACAGATCCTCATCTGAACACATTCACCCCACGCGAGTCCTTCTCTGGTCGGGTGCATGATGGTTACCCGGCCCCGTGGGCAGTGCCACCGTCGGCCTGGGAGCTCCCAAGGAAAGAGGACAGACCTTTTATTGTCCAATTAATATTTGTACCTTGTTCCACTCTCAAAAGTAATACCATCTAAATGCTTCTTGTGCTTCTGAGGGGATCACATTTGAGGGCCCCTTCCTGGTGATGTTCACTGTGATCACTTGGTTAAGGTGGTGCATCAACCAGGGCAAATAGCATATGAAAATGTAGATGGAGATACAGGTTTTCTTTAAGGAATTGGCTCCAACGATTGTGGAGCTGGCGAGTCTGAATCTGTAGGGCAGCCTGGTGGGCAGGGGGCTGGACCTCAGGCCAGGGCTGGTGCCTCAGTCTTAAGGTAGAATTCCTTTCTCTGGGAAACCTGTTTGTGCGCTGAAGGTCTTTCAACGGATTGGACGAGGCTCACCACATTACTGAGGATAATCTGCTCTACTTAAAATCAATTGATTATATGTAGATGTCAACCACGTCCACAAAACTCTTCCACAGCACCACCATCTAGGAGTCTGCGTAAATAACTGGGTGCTATGGCCCAGCCAAGTTCACACACAAAACTAACCATCACAGATGATTTCCAGTTCCTTCCATGGACCTCTTTTCCCCTCTGTAGTAAGTTTTTTATAGGGAGTTACTTTAAGACTATGTAAACATCCTGTTCCTCATCAAATCGCACCCCCTCGGTTTAGCATCTATTACTGATTCTTGCTGGAATCAGTTTTTACTCTGACAGTTGCATGGAGAGCTTTCCCTCAGACAAGGGGTTTGGGATCCTGGTTTCAGGCCTCAGCTCTGCCTCAGCAGGTCATGTGACCTCATAACAGTTACCCAACTTTCCCACACAGGGTCCTCCTTGCTCACACAGGGTGACAGTGTTTCCCCCAAGGCTTGGGGTGCTTAGTTAATGCAGTGGCAGGTAGCAAGAAGGCACTCCATAAATGTCTGGGGTTTTAAGGGTGTTAAAGACATATCCACACCTCTAGGAATGGCTGATCTTATTCCTGGGCATCATGGATTAACAGGGTGATCTGAGACCACTGAGAAAGTTCCTTCAACAAAATCATCATCTTCCTGATATTCCTCATCATAGGATGCAGTAACTCTTACCTTAACTCTAACCCTAACGTTGACCCAGGGCACTGCGAGGAGACATCATCTGAAAACTGTCCCCAGAGCTGGCGACACTCAGGCTGCGTCCTGAAGGACGAGGCTTAAAGTCAGACAAGAAAGGGAAAGTATTCCAGGTGAAGGGAGTGGCATGGGTAATGGAGAAGAGGGAGAAGGAGAATGGCTTTTTTGGAAACTTGGGTAGGTACTATTAAGTTTCACAAAAGAATCACAGAGGGAACTGTCTGTTTGTATTGTTTTTATTTCCATTATGATTATGAGGATCATAAATGTTCTCAAAGTAATGTGTAGGAACACTCTTATTACATTGTAGAAAGCAATTCTGACTGAGATGTGGCGTGGCACAGTGGTTATGATATAGACTCTAGAGCCAGACTGCTTGGGTTCAAATCCAAGCTCTGCCAATTTTCTAGTTATAGGGCCCTGAGCAAGTTAATTAACCTTTCACTACCTCAGCTTATTCCTCTGTAAAATGGGGATGATAGCAGTAGTGACTATCGTAGGATTGTAATGATGATTAAAGGAGTTTATGTTTCTTAAGTCCTTGGTTATTACCTGGCAGGCACAGAGTAAGTGCGGATACTGGCTTGATAAATAAGAAAGTATATTTTAGACAATTACTCTTTGGTCAAAAAAATTATTGTTTTCCTTTAAACTACCCAACAACATATTATTAATGCTCTCGTTTATCTCCATTCTATTTACATTACCGTTTGCTTGGTTGACGCTTTGAAGAAGTAGTCACTAACCTGCTGTCATAGAAAAAGCAAAATATGAGGGGTGAGGAGATGTGATTTCTGGTCCCATCTCTGAGCCTTGATTTGCTTGTCTGTAAAATGGGAGAACAGAGTCAGATGATATCAATGGGCATTTCCAACCCCAAACCCTGAGGGTTGGTGACCTGCACAGGCAGGGGACTGGTGTCCATCAAGCACCTACTATGTGCCAGGCACTGCTGGGCCCTCTCCACAAATGCTAATGCAGCTAGTCTTCACAGCAGGCACTTTAGAAAAATATTATATTCTCACATTACAGTGGAGATGTCAAGGCTCTGAGAGGTTAGGCAGCCAGCTGGTCACTCAGATGATAAAGGTCACAGCCAGGACTCCAGACTGCCCATCCCCAAGTACTTTCTTTCCAGCAAAGATTTAATGAAAGAGTGAGTGAGTGAACAAACACATTCTTGCTTAGTTATGCTGGGGCAATTTCTCCTCCTCCAAGTATCTATGCTTTGGAGCTAGACAGAGTTGTGTGAGAATCCTTTGGCACTTGTTAGCTGTGTGACTTGGGGCAAATTATTTAACCTCTCTGGGCCTCAGTTTCCTGGTGTATAAAAGACAGATAATTCTTACTTCATACACCCATCTTGAGGCTTGAAGAAAGGGTGCAAGTGATATATTAGCACAGGAACTAGAATCTAGGTGATAAAAAAAATAATAATAAAACTTCTTGTTGTGGTTATAGAAGTCAGTGGTTTTCAGATTTTGAGATTTCATTGAAAAGCAAAATTTCAAAATAA
Source organism: Eptesicus fuscus (assembly GCF_027574615.1). Classification (NCBI taxonomy): domain Eukaryota; kingdom Metazoa; phylum Chordata; class Mammalia; order Chiroptera; family Vespertilionidae; genus Eptesicus; species Eptesicus fuscus. The sequence continues at coordinate 36,421,122 of NC_072485.1, forward strand.
AAGTTAGTTGCCAACTGTATATTTTGCTAAGTGAACCTATTTAAGTACACAATTACTGTCTCCTAGCCACCATTCATTCATAATAGTGACCAGAAGCTTCCTAGCACTAAGCTGATTCTCTCAACCACCCAGCTATATGATTACCTCCCTCTATGGACTGCTGGCCAGAGTCAGCCCTTTACTTTTCTGGCTAAGTCAATACTTACCAAGGTGAAGTTGAGGGACTCTGTTAGGTCAGCTCCATGGGGCTAGAACTGGCCAGGGGAAGATGGAGGGAGATAGGCAATGACCAACCTAGCCCACTTAGCAGGCCCCTCTAGCTCTACCCTGATACAATGGAAAAGGCTCTGAACTAGGAGTCAGAGATATAGACTTGGCCTCAACTCTATCTCTTATTTGCTGTGTGACCTTGGACAAGTCGCTTTCTTATCCTGAGCCTCAATTGATTAATCTGTAAAATAAGCCCAATGATCCTGCCCAGCCAACCTCTCAAGGCTATTGTGAGGATCAGGTGTGGTAAAGGAGGGAAGGTGCATGATAGCCTGTGACGTGCTACTTACATATGAAGGATCAGTACCACTCTGTATCTGACTCCGGTGAAAGCAGTTGATACCAGAACTGGGAGGGGCAGAAAGAATCAGATTTTGATCGTGTGAACCAGGGGTCCTCAAACTTTTTAAACAGGGGGCCAGTGCACTGTCCTTCAGACTGTTGGAGGGCCGGACTATAGCTTAAAAAAAAAACTATGAACAAATTCCTATGCACACTGCACATATCTTATTTTGAAGTAAAAAAACAACACGACAAAAACACCCACCATGTGGCCCGCGGGCCATAGTTTGAGGACACCTGGAACCCTTAGACTCTTAGAGGATGGTGAAGGCCATATTTGCACACATTGTTTGTTCCCAGGTTTCCATATTGGAGGATTTTACCCAATGTCAGACTGGATTTGTTTGGGCTCACAGGTAACATGAATCGCCAGGAAGCAATGACAGAAAAGAGAGTTCCAAATGAAGCCAAATTTTATCCATTGGTTTTACATGAGCTATTACATGGTTGAGGGGGTGAAATAGTGATTTCACCCTTTTGAACTGAAATTGGAGTGAATTGGTGGCTCATACTTGTGCTTTGAGTCACATAAATTACAGAATTTTATGATAAATTGCATGCTACTAGCTGTGCATGCGTGTATCTATATATTTCAAGATACAACCTTTCAAGATAATTCATTTTTTTTTAAATGATGTCTTCCATACGACTGTATCACTAAGCCTCTAATGGCTTAGCCACTAGCTCCAGGTGGCTATTCAGGTAGGACTGAGAACCGCACAGGGGTGCTGGCCCTGAGTGCTGGGCCCCTGGGGGATGTTGTAAAGCTCTCCAACAGACAGCAGTTGCCCAAGGAATAGAGATGGGGTTGCCTCCTATCTCTTCCTCAGCCCCCTCTGGACCTTGCAAAAGAGTTCTAGTGCATAATAGGATTTCTCACCCTTTCTCACTATCCAAAGTCCAGTACTAAGTCCTTTGATAGCCATAAGTACACAATCATGCAAAGGTATTTGTACAAAGATGCTCCTTTGCAGCATTGCGGGTCATCACCGAGGACTGGAACAACCTAAGTGCCACCTTCTGGGGCTGGTGAAGTCAATTAGGGTTACCCCAGTCAAGGAAATAGCGTGCCCCCTTGAACACAGAGCTGGCCAGCTATGTGTGTGGACGTGAAAGATACTGATGATATAGTAAGTGGATGGGAAAAAAAAAACAGATTACAAAGTAATATAGATAGACAAGTTACATCTTAAAAAAAAATTGTGTGTGAGCACACACATGCAGAAAATGACTGGAAGGATTGCTGTGCACTAAAATGTTAATCGCGATTCTCTGAGTGGTGGGGCCACAGGGAGTCTGTCGTGTTTTCTTTATGCTTTCCTGTATTTTTGAGTTACAAAAATTTCTCGAGTACCTACTAGAGAAAATCCTTGCTTTGGCGAAGCTTACAGTCTTGTTGGGAAGAGACAGGAAATAAACAAATACACAATTAATTCCAAATGCTGATAAGTGCTGGGAAGAAAATGAGATAGTTAATTGGAGAGAAACTGACGGGGGGAGGGAGGGACCAACTTCAGCTGGGATGGCTCCCAGATGAATTCTGGGATAAGCGTGCTCTAGGAAGAAGGAACAGCCAATGCAAAGATCCTGCAATGAAATAGGATTTTGTACAATAACTATGTATTATTGTTATAACCAGAAAAACATTTTATTCAAAATGTTTTATCCATTTGATTTATTCAAAAAACCATAGGCCACAGCTGAATCCTCCTGGTCTGGGGACCCAATGAGAGAGCCCTTGGAGTAAGACAGAGGAGAGTAAGAGCGAGGAGCGCAGAGGTGCCCTTCAGGAGCCACCACCGAATGATTCTCCAGAGGGACAACTCCCCAGAGCCCAGCTCACTATTTTAATCAATTTTTTCCCCTTTACATTTTGACATTTCTGAAAGCAGAAAGTGTCTTACAATCAATGTGTCATTTATACGTTGTGCTTGTTTGTTTCCCTTTCTCAAAAAAGCTATTACCGGATCAATGATGCATCCTACAATCGCTGGCTGATGTGTACGCCAGCGATGCTAAGGGGACCAGCCTGGGAAGGGGAAGCGCCTTAGTGGGTGTCAGTGCTTCCTCCTCAAAGAGAGCGGTGTGGGGTCACAAGGAGGGGCTGTGTCGTACAGAGCACTGTGCACCAGCCATAGCCAAGCCCTGCGCAGGGCACTGGGGTACAGAAATGCTTGCAACATGGCCCCGATCAGCCCTCAGGGAGCAACTAGAAAGGGAGCCAGGCCAGCAATCAGTCAAGGACAACTTGCTGGGTAAATACCAGGGTGAGGAAAAGCTCTGGAGGCCGGGGGAGACAGAGGTGGTCTCCTTACCCCTGCTTGGATGGGAAGAAGCCTGAGAAAGCTTCCTGAAGAGATTGCCAGGCAGACAAGGCAAAAGGGGCATTTAAAACAGAGGGACAGAGGCACGAGCCAGTGTATGCAGGTCAATGGTGCGGCACAGTGGCCACCGGGCAGTGTGTGCACAGAGAGCACCCTCACCTGGAGACGGTGCTGGGCTTGGACGCACGTCAGAAGGATTGGAAACCTGGAACGATGGTGAGCCAAGAAGTGATGTGCCTACTTATACTGTGTTGTTCAATATGGTAGCTACGAGTCACAGGCAGCTATTTAAATTAATTAAAATCAAATTACTTTTTAAAAAGCAATCGAATACTTGTAATCACTTGGGGAGATCACTTTGTAAGTTATATAGAAGTCTAACCTATCTGCTGTGCTGTACACCTAAAACTAATACAATATTGAGTGTCAATTGTATTGAAAAAACATTTTTAAATAAGGAAAATAGTTAAATTACCCGAGTCACACTAGTCACATTTCCAGTGCTCGACAGTTTCACGTGGCCAGTTGGACACATGGACAGTGCAGGTCTGGAACACGTGTGTCATGATGGAAATTTTCTTCGGACAGTGCTGCTGACAATGATCACCTGAGGATGGGTAGGTGGACACCCAGAAGAATAGCAATGACTACAGAGCTCATTGTGTGTCAGGTATCACCTGAGGACTTCACACATGTCATTGCTTGAAACTTCATGACACCCCCAGATTCACGAACAATGACAAGACCGTGGGTCATTGGTCAGCATTTCCCAAGCCTTTATCTAGCTCAGCTTCTGGCTTCTCCTGGAGCCGGGGATCTTTAGCTAGGTATTTTTGAAAGGGGGACCTAGAAAGTGTTTGAGCTTCAGCTTTGCTGAAAAGGTTGCCACTGCACTCGCCCACCGTTGTCCAGGAAGGTACTAATGGGGGAATCCTCCAAGCTCCATGGTGAACACTATGCAACCTTGCAAGGAAGTGTTTCCAAGCGTCTGATCCAGCTTCCCAATTGATGACTGCAATTGTGCCTCATGTTTAACTTTTCGCCTCAGGAAATGGAGACTCTGTCCTACTAATATAAGGCTTACTCCAAACTGGGTACTATGCAGGCACTTTACATACTAACACGTGTAATGCTCATAAGTGCTCTATGGCATGGCCATTCTTTTCCCATAAGAGGACTGTCTGTGTCTTGGAGAGGTGAACCAACTTGCGCCGAGGTCATACTTGGTCCAAGCTTGTAAGCAGTGGTGCTGGGGTTTGAACACACGTTGTATGGCCCGAAGTCCGGTTCCTAACTGTGGTGCTCTATAGCTCCTCATCATAAATCTTGTGGAACTAGAAGACAGCTGTTAAGTGTATTTTCCACCCGTTTTGACTGGAGTGGTATGAGAACTTGATTCCGTTCCAGAAAACCTTGGCTGAAAGTTATGCTCAGTCATAACACAAATGCCTCCCATTTTGAGGACACTTTATATCATTTTCAGAGTACTTTGCTGCCAGGAGTCGTTATGGTAATAGTCATCCTACAGTGACACTGTGTTTTCTGGTTTACGAAGCACCCTCATTTACATGTTCTCATTTAATCCTCACATGGGCCCTGAGAGGAAGGCGAGGCAAAGAGCCTATTTTATTCCCATCAGACAAGGAGCCCAGAGAAAGGGAGGCACCTGTTCGGGGTTACCCAGCCCCTCTGGGATGCAGCTGTTTCTTGAATTCTGCTTCCATTGATCAAAAGCCTCTCAGCCTTGTCTGTGGGTTGCAAAGTCAAGGCAATGTAGGGGTTATAAAGCCATGACCCTGTGTGCCTGGAGTGTGTCAAGGTCAAGACACAGCCCAATACACACAAGTCATCTCACAATAAGTTGAGGCCTCCACTTAACATTTCTCAGATGCTACAAGAGACACCAAATCCACAGCACAACCTCCTGAAACCTGCTTTGCCTGAGTTCCCTCTACTGCACATACAGAATCAGCTTCTTCTATATTTCTTTTAAAATATTTATTATGAAAAGTTTTCCATAATAATACTCTTCCATAGTGAAGAGTATTTGTAACAAATGTGTGCAGTTTAAATATTGATGTCCCTACGGCCTAGCTTAAGAAACAGAACAGGATGCTGCCTTTGAAGCCCCATCCCCACCCCTCAGCCCAGGTAACTGCTCTTCTGTAGTTATTCTCTCGCTTTTCTTTTTTCAATATATTGTTATTGATTTTTAGAGAGAGGAAAGGAGAGGGATAGAGAGATAGAAACATCGATGAGAGAGGACATCATGGATGGCTGCCTCTACACAGCCCCCACTGGGGATCAAACCCACAACCTGGGCATGTGCATTAACCGGAATTGAACCAGCGACCTCTTGGCTCCTGGGTCAAGGCTCAACAGCTGAGCTACACCAGCCTGGCTCTCTTGCTTTTCTTTATACGCTGACTCCTTCAGCTGAAGCTGCCACAGCAGAGTACCATAGACTGGGTGGCTTACAAAATAGAGAAATATATTTCTCATGGTTCTGGAGGCTGGAAGTCCAAGATAAGGCGCTGGCAGACCCAGTGTCTGGTGAGAGCCAGCTTCCTGGGCCATAGATGGCCTTCTTCTTACAAGACCCTCACATGGCAGAAGGGGCTAGGAGCTCTCTGAGGGTCTCTTATACTAGGTGTACCGGTTAATAATGCGGGTTTTTTTCAATAGATGGAGTTACACATATGTTAACCGGTTACTAACCGGTTATCAATTAATCCGCATTAGGGGTTATAAAGCCGTGACCCTGTGTGCCAGGCCTGGAGTGTGTCAAGGTCAAGACACAGCCCAATAAACACAAGTCATCTCACAATAACTTGAGGTCTCCACTTAACAGGTTATCAATTAATCTGCATTATTAATTGGTTATCAATAAATCTACATTTTTAACTGGTTATCAATTAATCCCCATTATTAACTGGTTAATGCGGATTACTTGTTAACCAGTTAATAATGCATATTAACCATTAACCAATTAAAAATTCGGGTTTTGTAATCAAAGAAAACACGATAATTTCAAGAGAAACATCAAAAGTGCTTTATTCAAAGTAATGTCCATCGCTAGCTACACATTTCACCCATTTTCCTTTCTTTAAAATCTTTCCCATTGCTTGTAAATGATCGGCAATTGTTTGCTGAGCAACATTTAATCTTTCTGCAAGTTGTTTTTGAGTTTCATCCAATAATGCTTGTAATTGTTGGTCTTCAAACTTTTTTGGTTGACCTGTATATTAGTGTTTAAACCAGTGTTCACAAGTATCTTGAGATAAAGCATGTGCACTATAAGCTTCCCGAAGTATATGATAACTTTCAGCAGCACTTTTCTTCAAAATAATGAATTAAAACTTCCCGCAAATGCTCTTTTGTTTTTGGCACGAAATTCGACATTTTTAAGCGTAAAAATATCTGTGATGTTAACACCTTCAGAAAATTTGATATATGAAGTTTTGAAGCTTGTTGTCAATACAACAAAATAGCATACATACCAAATCGCATATATATCAACATATGTGTTGGAAAAAATCTGCATTATTAACCAGTACATCTAGTAAGCACACAATTCCCATTCATGAGGGTTCAACCCTCATGGCCTAATCACTTTCCAAAGGCCCCACCTCCGTAATACCACCGCATTGGGAAGTAGGCTGCAACATGTGCTACTAAGGGACATTAACATTCAGTCCATGTCCTAGTCCTGGGCCACTTTTCAATTCTCTCCCAGCAAAATATTCAGCCCACACTCTTCTTGTGGTTCAGTCCTTGCTCTTTGCCCTCTACTGGTCTGGTGTGACCATTTCTGGGGAGTAGGAAGGGCTGGAGAAGAAGGCTTGAGGACCCAGGAAGAACCCTTTTCCAGTAAGGGGAGTGGAAGGCCAGGACACTCATGTACACAGATTGGGAGGAAATGGGAAGGGCCTCCTTTTCAACTTATTTCTGGAGCAGTGTTGTCACTGTGTCATCTGGAGCCCTTCACCATGTGGACTTCTAAACTGGAGAGGGACCTGCCTAGACTGGGGCTTCCTAAAATTGTCATTTATTCTGAAGATATTTAGTGAGCACCTACTCTGTTCCAAGCAGTGTCATAGGTACAGGGGATGTCGTAGGTGAGAAATTTTCTGACCTTGAGGGATGTACTGTCCTGAGGAGGTCTTGTCCCTGCTTCACCACTGGCTCTGATCTGCCCTTCCTCACTATTTCTAACCAATTCACCTTCAAAGGTTGGCACAGGGATAAAATTAGATGGTAATATGGAAGTGCTTGGAAAAGCTGAAGCAGATCCTGGCTGACCTTGCTTGGACAACATAATAGAATCCCTGAACTGAGGTCAGCTAAGCACATGGGTTTGGAGCTTTGAGTACTCACATCTGTAGTGACTCAGGCCTGCCATTAGGTGCCAGTGATGTGTAGGAGGGGGGCCCGGAGCTAAGGGTGTGAGTTTTTTGACAAAGTTTTGAAAAGTGCAAAATAACTGCTTACCACATGCTAGATGCCATTCTAAGTATGTGTGTTACGTTCTCAGACACTCACAGAAACCCTATGATTTAAGTATTGCACACAAAAACTCTCATCCCCATTTTACAGATGAGGAAACTGGTGCTCAGCAAGGGGAGGGACCGCACTGGCAGTCTCCCCCTCTCCATCTGAGTGCAGCGGACAAAGGTTGCTAAGGAGATTAAAACAGCCCTGGTAGGAAAGAGTGTTCAACCAGAAGGCCCTTTACTGCTACTAAAGTACTGTGAACAGCGCCTCCCCTTTGCTGGCTGCAAACGGCCGCACAAATGCATGGAAGCCGGAGAGCTCTGCCGTCTTTAGGACCCTGGGGTGCCCTGAGGTTGCAGCACAGGTGTTCATTAGGCAGGTAGAGTGGCTCAGCCAAATGGCAGTCGGAGGACTGGCGGTGCTCTGTCAAGTACGTGGAAGCAACAAGGGCTATTGCCAACTTAGGCTGACACGAGGATGACAAAAAGGTCTCTGGGCCTTAAGGAGCACGTAGATGCACAGGATGTCAGCTATCAGGGCTCTAGTCCAGGTCCTTTCCAAATAATCCCTGAAAAGCTGTGCTGAGAAGTTAAAGGGGAAGTGGGGAAGGGTTCACAGTCAAATTCAGTTGGTGAAAATCTGTACGTAATAGTCCCAATGGATAGGTCCAATGATGACATCATTCACCTTTTACTCCTGGGGGAGCAAGCACCCATGGGAGGGGAAATGAGTGGGTCAGGGTCACACAGACAAAGAGGACACCAACTCTCTAACCTTAGTGTTCACAGGCCTTGAATTCATGCTGTGGAGCATGATGAGGCACGGGCTAGGACCTGTGTGATGAGATGCTTTACAAAAGCCTGCCTTGCAAAAAAGAAAAGGGCTCATGCAAAGGCACTGGGGCTCGATCCCGACTGAACAAAATCCAAGCATCACTCCCTCAAACACAGCCCCTCCCAAGAGGGGAACCCAGGTGGTACTAGAAGCAAACCTGAGACTCCCCGCCAACCCCCAGAATAGCTGAGTGATGGGGTTGCTTATACAGGAGGAGGGAGGGCTCAGAAGTCCTGATGGCAAGATTAGAACGTCTGTGTGTGATGTCTCGGTACCTGTGGCCACAGGGTGAGTTACCAGCAGTAGGTTTTAGCTCAGCAAAATACTTATATTTGGACAAATTAAGCAGTTTATAAAGCCCTTTTTATGTGAGTCATCTCATTTAATCCAATCACTCTTGGGGGGAGTTTTTATCCCCATATTACAGATGAGGAAAGTGAAGGCCAGAGTTCTCTTACTTCCCCACATTCTGGAGCCGGGCTTTGAATGAGGTGTTTCTAGCTACACTGCTGTGTTCTTTTCTCACTGGGCCTGTCCAGAGATGATGAGGAAGGTGTTCATGATGTTGTCGATGGCTGTGAGTAGGACTTGTTAGCCATGCAGACGGAGGCTTCGGAAGGTACAGACACGGAGGACTGGGCAGCTGAGACCAGGGCAGTGGACAATCCTGGGCACAGACAATTCTGTGAGCTGAGACTATTTCCTGCACCTCGACAAGTGTGCTTAGTTCTTGGTAGACTTCACCAGTTACAGGGGAAACCCTCCCCTTCCTCTCCTTGGGTTCAACTGTTACGTGATCATTTTAGTAGACCTTGGGCCCCTGTCGACCCTGTTCCATGAAATTGTCTGTATATTTTAATGCTTTGTTTGCTTGGGGTGGTTTGTTCATTCAGAATTCCAACCCAGGTGTTCGTTTATCAAGCCTCCTACCTATTTCAGCTTCTGGCTTTAAAGAAAAATAAACATGGGAATGTAAGCTCAATTCGGAGTTTGGCTGAGAAATACCACCCACTGTACTGTACCCCCGAGGTTGCCAAAGGGTGTTGCGACAGACCCGCACGTTCACTGTGCTGTAACGTTTGGAAACGCCACCCTGAGTGTTGGCTTTTCTATTCTCAGCTTACAGGGCAAAATGGTTTTCACTTTTCCTGTTTATTTTTGGAGAACGTTCGGGGGGCGGGGGGTGAGGAAAAATTCCTTTGGCATCTTTGGAAGAGGACAAAAATACAACCTCGCTTTTGTGTGGTGGGAATGTGGGAAATTTCAAGTTCCGAATATCTGCGCCGGAGGAAGCAAGCTGAACTTGGAGGCTCGGTTCCCGGGCTCTGGGCCCAGAGGATGGGACGCCTGCCTGGGCCTGAGCCGCCCTGGGAAGTCAGCGAGTCATGTTAGAAAGTTCCAGAGTAACTTCAGCTTCCTTCCTGAGCCTCCAGGCTCATGGACGCCAGCAGCAGAAAACAGCCTCTCCTGGTCAATACACAGCCCAAGAAAAGAAGGCATAGCCAACTCAGGGAAACCCCGCCAGCTGGTTCACGCCCTCGGCACTGGGGGAGCAAGTGCCCACGGGAGGAGAACTGACCGGGTCAGGGTCTGTCTTCTCATCGCCGAGGTTACCCAAGGAGGCACCGCAGACAGGAACTCGGGCTCCTGGACACCAGGGTCTTCAGATCGGCGCTGCTGACCGGCAGCCTGACCTTCACCAGTCAGCCCACCTCTGTTACCTCATCTGTAAAATGGGAGAGCTGAGCCCCTCTCTCAAGGGTTGTTGTGAGGGCGGATGAGATGATGGACAGAATAGCTACTTCTTACTTAGCAAGTACGAATGAAATATTAGTTCTTGCTATTATTAGATTTGTTGCTGAAACTGTATTTAATCATACATGGGACAGATTTTAAATGTGTGTTTGCCTGCGTGCTCGCATGCACCCACGCAACAATTGGTCTTCCAAGAAAAGGGATTTGAGTGTGTGAGAAAGGGGCGAGTCGTTCCCTTAGAGACTGGGATATCCTGGGAAAATGTCTATAAGTTGCTGAGACTGTCTTCTGGTCGATAGAGTTATCCAAGGAGCAGAGGAGGAGTCCGCCAGTGGGCCAGCTGTTGGCTTCACTGAGCTGTGGGTCCATATGTTTGGCGGGGTTCGTCCTTCTGGCATCCCGGCCTTGGAAGGGCTGCCCTGGGTACCTTCCAGACAGCTGCTTTGCCGTCCCAAAGGAACAGCACAGGGGAGGTCTGAGGCATGCCAGGGGGAGGGGAGACTTGGCACTTTCCTGACGTGGGTGGGCCTTGAAGGCAAGGGAACCCAAAACTGCAGTGGGTGGGGGTGACCCCCTAGGGGACTGAGCTATTGGACTCACTGTCCCGTTGATGCGCTCCGTCTGGAACTCTCCCGCCTGTAACAGCACACCGGCAGTCTCACCCGGCACTTTGACAGGACGTCATCCCGCTCCCTCTCCTCGTTGAGTCAGTAGCCTTCTTTCTCTTCGTTGACTGGGGACTCAGCCTTAGCCCCGTGTTGCACACCAAGGAACAGGGCAATGTGACAGTGACTATTTGTTGACTGCTTACCATGAGCCAGCGTGGTGCTAGGAGCTTCTCCAGGATGAAGTTTGTCCCAGGAGGTCCCTGCGGTAGGTGGGCAGTGTCCCCATTTTGCAGAATAGGAAACAGACCCAGAGAGGTTAAGTTATTTGTGGAAAGTCACACAGCTGAAAAGAAGCAGAATTGGGATCCAGAGCCAGGCTTGGACTCTCTGAAACCCACACTGTAACCCCTACCTTACACGTCGTTGCCTTGAAGTGAGGCACCATCTGGCAGAGAAACAGAGACGGCAGTCGGACTGCACATCGCGGACCCTCGCTGGGTAACCCAGGCTGGCCCATCGTGAGAGCTATTAATACATGCTGCAATGGGAGCACGGGGCGGGGCGGGGGGGGCGGCGGTTACAGCTGGATTGAGCCCAAACTCTACTGCTTACTGCTGTGGGGACATTAACCTTTTTGGGCTTTTACAAATCAGATAAAACACTTACGTTGCTAGGTTACCGAGAGAGCTTGTGACACTAGGTGTCCCGGTACCTGCTAGGGAAGTGTCTTTCAATGGCAACTAGTATTACGATTGCTGGTAACGAGGGGAGGGAGAGCTTCAGTGGGCACTGGGATGTCTCCTCCCTCCCATGAGGAAAACCAGGCGAGGCTCTGTGGGGGCCTCGGGCTAGAAGAGACGGTCACCGCAGGCCCATGGCTGTCCCTGCAGCCAGCAGGCCCGGGTGTCAGCCCTGGCAAGGGAGCTCATCCCGGTTTACAAACTTCCCAGGAATGTGAAATAAGTCTCCTCTCATCACCCATTTGAGCTTATGGGAGAGCTTGGGAGGGTGTAAAGGAATGTCGACTTCCTAGTGAAGATAGAAGTTGGAAGTTTTGTCTTGGTTGGTCAAGGAAGACTTGCCAAGTGGTTCTGCCCAAGGAAGCGCAGCCCAGGAGGCAGTTCCGGGCCAGACCTGGATTGATCCTGTCCTACTGCTCTGCCCTGGGCACATCATTGCCCTCTCTGAGCTTCCACTGCCTCCTATGGAAAGGGGAGGGTTCTAGCTCCCTGGGAGGGCTGCCAGGAGGACTGAGGACTGGCCATGGGGCTGCTTCTACAGGCAGAGCTTTCTGACTGCAGATGGGACCCCATTTCCCAGAGGGGCCTGGCCCTGCTTCTTCACCCCCTCACCCCATCTCCTATCAGGCAGAAATGCCTAGGCTGATCCAAGAGCTTAGAGGTGGACACGTCTCCTGCCAGGCATGGCTGACTCCAAACCGTCTTGCAGGGGAGAAGGAACAGGTCTGGCCCCAAGCTGGGTCTGGCCTCAGATCCTTTGAGTCATCCTTGGACTGACGCAGAGCTTGGAGCTGGTGCAGGCACTGACCTGGAGCCCGTGGCAGCCTTGTAAATCAGGTCCTGGCCTTTGAGGATTCTGAGAGCTCCCTGGGAGAGTCTGCGCCGCTTGATCTTCCTGCAGCAGGAGCTCTCCCCCTGGTGTGGAGACTCCAGGAGGCCTGATTTAGGGAGGTCTGTAACAGCAACAGCCCAGCCTGGGCGGGGAGGCCCAGCCTGGGCGGGGAGGCCCAGGGAAGATGATTATGCCCCATGACCTGGCCTCCCAGGCTGGGGAGACAGTCAGAGCCACCCTGGAGAGAGGGCCACTCCCTCTGGGCCTGGGCAGGCAGCACCCCCCCCACACACACACACACTAGAATTTGAACCTCCTCACTGCAAAGAGTCATCTTTTCCCTTCAGAAAAGAATCAGGGGGTGATGTGCCCCCAAACCTGGCACTGTGGAGGAGAGAGGCATGGTTGATGGGTCTGGGTTTGGAGTCAGGCCTCAGTCCATATCCCAGCCATTTTCTAGGTGTGTGGCTTTGGAGAATCTTTTGCTCATTCCTGAGCTTCAGTTTCTTCATATGGCCCATGTTCTTAATAAAATGGCACTGGAATAGAGTTGGTGTGAGGAATAAATGAGCTAGCCGATGTAAGGCACCGTGGCCACATGTAGGCACTGAGTGAATGTTCTCTCCCCTCTTTTCTCCTCTCTCAGTTCAAACAGGGTCAGCTGGCTCCAGACCCCACCCTCAGGCCATCGTGTGGGCCTGTACTCTCCAGACAGGGACCCGTGACTGCTTCTCAGGTCTCCTCTCGCTCTGGCCCATCACCATCCATTAGAATTGTCTGCTGTGATGAACATGTTCTGTCTGCATGTCTAGTACAGTAGCCACCATTCACATGTGGCTTTTATACTTTTTAAATGTGGCTAGTGTGACCGAGGAACTGAATTTTATTTCATTTTAATTATACATTTAATTTTAACCAGCGACATGTGTCTTATGGCTACTGTGTGGGACAGCGTAGGCCTGACTTGGCTTGGCATTGACTCAGATATGTGACCTTGGGCGAGTCATGTCACCACTCTGCACTTTCAGTTTCTTCATCTGTACAATAAGGGTGATGAGTAGAACTAAATGAGGTAAGAAATGCACCTCATTCGGTAGACAGACACATATTTAATGTGATTATTTAGTGTTTATTGAGAGAAGAGATGGAGGTGCTGAGAGGAGAAAGCATGACCCCTGTCTTGGATACAGTTTGCAGATGCGATTTGCACCTAGAGAGAGGGGGGTTCAGTTCCAACCCCTCCCCTAGCTTTTCCTCCCCTCTAAGCGATTCCCACTATGGCTGGGGCCTCCCCACTATGGCCTTGCCCTGAAGACTTTTACACAGGGCCACAACTCACCATTTGACTTTTTCATCTTAGCAGCTTAACCCTCCTAGTTTATTACTAGACAGCATCTGATTAGAAGTTTGTAGTAACCATGCAGGAGAGAGGATGTGGCCCTGAGTGGGGCCGGTGCCTCAGGAATGGGGGACGTGGGAAGGGAAAGTGAACCCACTCCACCATCCTTACAAGGTAATTTTAGTCTTCATGCCTGTTACTTCATGGTCCCAAGACAGCCACCAGAACTCAGTTACCACCTCATTTAAGACGAGCAAAAGAAAACGAGTGAGATCACCGACAGTCTTCCCAAAAGTTCCCTCTGCCAGTGGGCTTCCTTTTTTATCTTATTGGCCCAAACTGGGTCACATGGTTACCATTAGCTGCAAGGAAAGCTGGGAAATGGGGTATCTGGCAAAGAGAAGACAAGCTTGTCTTAGTGCCTTAGCCAAATCAAGATTCATTGCCTGGGGCTGAGCATGTTGATTTTTCCAAACAAAATTGGACTTTTAGCCTGGAAAAGGGGCAGAATATGTCTCTGGGGTTGACCACTAATAGTGCTTGTCTCGCCCTGGCCAGTTTGGCTCAGTGGACAGAGCGTCAGCCTGCTGACTGAAGGGTCCAGGTTCGATTCCCGGTCAAGGGCACATGCTCGGGTTGTGTGCTTGATCTCCAGTAGGGGGCATGCAAGGGGAAGCCGATCAACGATTCCCTCTCATCATTGATGTTTCTAGCTCTCTCTCCCTCACCCTTCCTCTCTGAAATCAATAAAAATATGTGTTTGTTTTTTTTTAAATAGTGCTTGTCTCGGTAACCACTACACAGTTAGTAAAGTGCTGTACAATGTACCAAGCACTTTTGATTTATGATTTTGTCTGAGCCTCTCATGTTAGTGAGACAGTGCAGGGAAAGTAATCCCCATACCGCAGATGCAGAAAATGGGGTTCTAAGGGTGAAGTCACTTAGTTGGCTAGTAAGCACTAGACCCCAGTTCCTAGAACTCTTAAACTGCCTCCTGTGAGTTGGGAAAATAACCTAAGTCATTTATCTTTATATCCCAAATATCTAGCTTAACAGCCTGGCACAAAGTAGGTGATCAGGAAATGTTACAGGGCATATTAATTAATGCATTACTTTAATTAATTAATTACTCCTCATTCCTGTCACTGAGAACTGTAATTAATGTATTAACTTGACCCCTGGGGCACGGGATGGGAGTAATTGGAGTTGGCCACCTACTACTTTTCCTTCAAAATGAGGAAGCGTTGCTCTTCCCAGGCTTGACCACTGTAAGCATGCCCTCACGCTGCCATGTGAGAAGACAGAGGCCAAGCATAAAGGAGCCCCCAGCCCAGGAAATGTGAGTGGAGCTGGGTTCACAGCCATGACTCAGCCTGCCAAGGACTCAGTCCATAAGCCGGGAGGCTCCCTCAGGGGGCACTGTGGCAGTCTGCGGGCACCGGGGATGAAGTGGGGAGAGTCAGTGACCAGTTTCCCAAAGAGCAAAGCCACCTGGTTCCATCGGCCTCAGAAAATTTAGCTCCGTAAGCATCCCATTTGCTGCCACCAACCTATATCCAGAGAGGGTACTTTCTCTCATTACTTTGAAAGCCAGTCTGTCCCACCAGCCTGGGTGCTCCTCAAGGCAGACCCTGAATTCTGTCTGCAACCCTAGTGACTGGCAGCACAGGGGTTGGGGTAGAGGGATGGATGTAAAGAAGGAAAAGGCCTGTCCCTTGCCTCCAGGGCTCACCATCTTTTGAAGGAGACAGACACTTTCATGACCTAAATGACAGACACAAATTCCCAAGCACTGAGCTCTAACAGATGTGCAGTCCTGGGCTGGCTGAAGAAGTGAAGGGATAATGGGACAATGCAGCTAGGTGGCAGGTAGGAGGGGAGAAGGGATCTGAGGAAGCTCCTGGAGGGTTGAGTCTGGCTTCCAAGAGGGGAAGGAATTGTAGCTGGCAGCC
The DNA here is from genome assembly GCF_027574615.1 of Eptesicus fuscus. Taxonomy (NCBI): domain Eukaryota; kingdom Metazoa; phylum Chordata; class Mammalia; order Chiroptera; family Vespertilionidae; genus Eptesicus; species Eptesicus fuscus. The sequence goes on from NC_072485.1 coordinate 36,436,612, forward strand.
AGGAGGAAGGATATTCTAGGCCGAGGGCCCATGTGTGCAAAGGCTTGGAGACAGGTGGGCAGGGCAGACTGGCATCTATAATAATAAAAGCATAATATGCTAATTAGACCAGGTGACCTTCTGGATGAAGCCGGGGCTGCAAGAGAAGCCCAGGTCCCAGGTGCCTGCTGGCAGCTGGAGGGAAGCCCAGGTCCCAGGTGCCAGAGGGAAGCCCGGATCCTGGGTGCCAGAGGGAAGCCGGTGTCAGCAGCTGGGGGAAGGAAGGCTTACTCTTGCATGAATTTCATGCATTGGGCCTCTAGTTGAGTATAATAGGATTGAGAAAAGAGGGTGGAGCTGAGACAGGACAGGTAACAACAGATGTGAGGAGGTGCAGGGCCATTTGATATCCTGGGGTTCTGTGCATCTCAGATCCAGTATCATAGGGACCCCCCCCCCCGCCCCCGGGGGTCTCCTTGCAGATTCCTGCTGAGTAGGGTTGAGGAGGAGCCTGAAGGGCCAGTGTCTAATAAGCTCCAGAGAATGCTGATGCCAGCAGCTCTGTGGTTCAAAGCCATACTTTGAGTAGCAAAGCTTTAGGCAATATGGAGCCATTGACATGTTTTGAGCAGGGACATGATTGCAGTCTAATTTGCTTCTTGGAAAAAATCACCTGAAAGCTGGGTAGAGGAGTGCAGGCAGGAGAGAGATTTATGTATCTGTATCTCCGGCACCTAGGATGTGGAGATATAGATATGTGGCTCATAACAGGTAATCAATTGATAGATGTAATCAAGTGATACATGAAAAGAATAAATTAGCCATTTATGATAGACTTTTATAAGTTAAAAAAAGAGAAATGAATGAGTCAAGTCATCCAAGCTAAGCCAATCTATCTATATATATAAAAGCTTAAGCAACCAAACGATCCATCGACCAGTCACTATGACACGCACTGACCACCAGGGGGCAGATGCTCAATGCAGGAGCTACCTCCTGGTGGTCAATGTGCTCCCACAGTGGGAGCACTGCTCAGCTGACCAATGGGCACCAGACGCAGGGCTCACAGCTGGTGAGCGTCGCTGCGGCAGCGTGAGACTCACCCGATCAGGACTGCCTGGGTGAGAGCTTGCCGCAGGTGCAGTGGTGCTGGGATGAGTGGGAGCGGCAGGCAGGAGCAGCAGGTGGTATTGGACTGCTGGTTTTGGCCCGATCCCCGTAGGCCATGCCGAGGGACCCCACCGGTGCACGAATCTGGGAACAGGGCCTCTAGTATTACATAAAACACTCCTTCAGGCCAAGAGATTGAGAATATGTCTTAACACTGGTTTTCTGACTTGTTTTTGGCCTAGGATCTGATTCCTTAAATGAAATCCTGAATGGAGATCCAGCATGTGAATCAGATAAGGACAATTCCATGCCTGGGTGACCCAGGGGTTGGGTGCCTGGCACCTGATACCTTGCTCCTTCTCCTTCCCCCCTCCCATGCCTGGCAGGTCCCCACTGCCTACCCCAGGCTCCCCCAAGAGAGCCCTGGGGAAGCCAGACCAACTCCTCCCTGATGCCAGGCAGCCTGCAGTTCCACAGGATCTTAGATGGGCACAGGATCTTAGATGGGCATTATTTGTTTCTGGCTCAGTTTCCCCCATGAGACAGGGCGGTCCTTCAGGATAGGGTCATGAAACAAGACCATCTCAGAATCCTCATGTCCAGCCCAAGGCCCTGGTCAAATGAGGGACTTGGGGAAGGATAATGGACAGAGATGGACGGGTGAGCCAGCAAGTCCCAAGGGAAGGGCTTGAGTTCCCAGAACCCCAGACACATGATCCTGTCCCTCCCAAGCAACACAGGCAAGCAGATGGGCAGCAGAGACATGCAGGGGATGGAGCTGAGACTGTGGAGTCAGGCAATCCTGGGTTCAGATCCCAACTCAGGCACTGATTGTCTGAAACTTAGGCAAGTCCTGAGCTTCTCTGGGCCGTGGCTTCTCAGCAATAAACTAGGAGTAATTACTAGTCCTCCCTGTGGAGGGATGCAATACAGAACCAGGGCGTTACTGGATGCAAGCGTAGCTTTCTAACCTGCGCATCCGTCTTCAGTGCTGCCGTTGCCAGCTCACACCCGCCTTCCTTCTGCACCAGTGTCTGCACGTTGTATTTAAGCAGGAAACATCAGTCACGCTGACAAATCTCCGTGCCCCGAGGCAGTGTTCCTAACCAGTTAGAGGTTTGGCATTTATTCTCAACTGCTTGTTGTTGTATTTTTCAATATTTAAATATCATCAGCCTGAGTGCTCCTGCAGGTTGTAGCCCGAGTCCTGCACCAGCAGGTGTTCCAGGCGGCAGCTGGGGCCGACTGAAGGGTTGTTAGGCGTCTGAACATTGGGATCCAGTTCCAGCTCTGCTCTTTGCCACCTGGGTGACCTTGGACTCATTGCTTCACTTGTCGGAGCCTTCATGTTCTCCAACGAGAATAAGAAATATTTGCACAGTGTGTCACGGTTTCAAAGCCACATCCATCTGCTTCTGTGACACTCCAGCCTCTGAGTATAACTGACCTTCCTCACCTCTGTGATATCCTCGAGAAATTGAGACTCTCCGTGTGGGGCTCAGAGTCCCAGTGCCCTTAAAAAACTGTGACTTAGGGCACATCCTTGCCCCTTCTGAGCCTCAGTTCATATGAAATGGCAACAGTCTGGCCAACAAGTATCATCGGGCACATACCAGGTGCCCAGTGAAACAAGAGCCGCCGTTTGTATTCGTCATTTGTGTATCATTGACGTTTGCCTGGGGTCACAAAGCCAGGTCTCAAAACCAGCTCTCCTGAGCTGGAACCCCGACTCCTGCATACCTGCTCACCTCCCTGGAGTAATGAGGCTCTAAGACCTACTTCTCAGGGCAGGAGAAGGGGAGCAGGGGCAGCTGGATTGGCAGTGCTGTGCCCACTGTGATGCCAGGTCCAGGGAAGGCCCTAGCATTGTTTTCTCAGTGCAGCCCCAGGCCTCTCCCCATGGGAAGGTAAATTCAATTGCTTGACACAGACTGGGAATTTTAAGCCTGGACTTTTTATAGATTGGGCCACAAATTATTCCGCAGCCCTTTCCATTTGCTTCTTAGCTGAAGGCTCAGATTTAAACACCCTTCTCTTGCACTCATGGGGTGGGAAGGGAGGAAAAGGCAGAAGGCTCCTCCCCCTGACCCCAACCCCCATCAGGCTAAGGGGCACACATTCTGGAAGGTCAGGCAGATGTGGGGGCTCCAGCCTTCTGGCCGATCTGTGGGGCCTGGCCCTCCTGGGGCTAATCCCTGCTTTGTGATGCTCCCTTGGAGCAGGCACAGAGCCTAAGTTAATTAAAACCCGCTCTTTGAAGAGGATTCAGGTTTCCCAGAAAGCAGGGGCCTATGCAATGACTAACCATTGCATAGGTCATCCCTTCCCCCTTCCAGGGACTACTTGCCTCTCCTCCCCCACTGGCCAGGACGCTGGTCTGGGAAGTCTCCGTCACAGGTTCCCCCTACAGGGCCCCAGCCCACCATGTGGGTCCCTAGAGAGGCAGAATGGCAGGGACACAAATAACACCCCATCTTACAGCCGAGGAAAGTGAGGCCCGGAATGCCTTGCCCATGGCTCACACATAGTAAATGTAGGGCTGAGAGTCAAAGTGGAACACACCTGTTCAGAGCTAGTGTCTTTTCTATTTTTCTGGGACAAGAACCAAATTCTTACCTTGCATCCCAGCCCAGATCTGGATATATAGTAGGCCCCTAGTAAATATTCACTCACTGGCTAAATGAATGAATAAATAATACTAAGCAGGGACATTCAAGTCTTAATGCAATGGTCTGATTGGGGTGTGGAAATCCAGAACTGTATCTGGGCTAGAATCAAATATCTATAATAATAAAAGCGTAATATGCTAATTAGACTGGACACCTGAACGACCTTCCAGACGTCATTCTGGACGAAGCTGCGGGGGCCGAGGCAGAGGCAGTTAGGGGCTATCAGGCAGGCAGGCGAGCAGTTAGGGGCAATCTGGCAGGCAGGTGAGTGGTTAGGGGCCATCAGGCAGGCAGTTGAGTGTTTAGGGGCGATAAGGCAGGCAAGAAGGACACACAGCTGGGAGTGACAGAGCTGGGATTGGAACCCTAGCTACCCGACTGCAGTTGACGCTCTTGGCTGCTGTGCACTGCTTTCTCCCCACCGGGATGTCCTCACCTGTCAGCTGGAGGTGCGATAACCTGCCGTCTGCCTGCCTCACAGCATCACCATGTCTCAGTGACTTTGGAAATGTGAAAGGGCTTTACATTAGAATCATCGCACCTGACAATTCTGGGTCGTGTTGTTGCTGGCTAGCAGAGGCAGGTGGGTCCTGCATACTGTAACCCTCAGGGTCCAGCCCTGGAGAGGAGCGAGCAGCCCCACTCCACTTCCTCTCCTGGCTGGAGTAGCTTCAAAGACTGGTACAGAAAACAACCCAAAAAGGCAGGATTAATGGAGTGACAGGCAGAGTTTTTAATGAAAACAGATTGGGGACTACAATCAAGAGAACAAAGTGAGGTCTGGCCGGGAAGTCAGACCATGGTGACCCAGGTGTAACATTAGCCAGCAGAGGGCCAAGGGCCAGGGCTTCCCCACAGAGAAGACAGGCTCAGGGCCTCTCTAAATATGAGAGGCAGCTGCGGCCGCCGAGCCCCCCATTGGAGCCCAGCCGGGCGCTTGGGCAGCTTGGTGGAGCATGACGTCTATCCTCTCCTGGTGGCTGCTGGGAAGGCAAACAGAGCCTTCTCAGCCGGAGTCTGGGGTTCCGGGGGGCCAGAGTGGTTAAGGGCATTCTGAGAATGTCACCTCTGTGTAGCGAGCAGCGGGGGAGGACCTGGTGCATGGAAGGGACACCTGGAAAGGGAGGATGCAGAGCGAGGCGCGAGCTCTGCTGGGCCCACACGCTGAGGAACCTGAGACCTGGCCCTGGGTGGAGGGGCAGGGCTGTTCACTGGTCCTGTTTGCTTGCTGGTTTTGTGCTAGATGAGGGGTGTCCCAGGGGGATGTGCGGCTGGATGGTACACATCCTCGTGCAGTTTGTAGTAACAGGCATCTCTGATCCAGGTACCAAGGCTCACATGAAGCCTATTTCTGCTCCAGCGGGGAGCTCGGTTTGATTGGAGTCCTCTGAGCATGGGGATTGGCATTCCTTACACATGTGGAATTCATCCAGCAACAGTCCCTCCTAACTGAGGGGTAGTTATTCATTTCCTCGTCTGTCTCCCCTCGGGATGCACAGAGAATTTAAGGCAGATCTTTGCACTTAGAGTCAAAAGACCTGGACTGCTTCTACGCCTGGCCTCTTGCTAGCTGTGTGGCTTTGAAATGAGGCACTCTCCCTCTCTGGACATCAGTCTCTATCTAATATAGGATCACAACACAGCTCTTCAGAGGTATTCGGTCATTTATTCAGTCGGTTGGTCATTATTCATTAACTGCCTACTATTTGCAAGGCTGGAAGTTTGAGATTCGATGCTGAAACAAGATGAACATGACCCCCATCTTCCCAGGGCTTAGAGCATAAAAGTGAGCAACTACTTAAACATAAATATGACATGAACATGATGTTGATGAGTTCCCCAAAAGAGAGGCACAGGATGGTGGATTAAATTGCACAATAATATGGGAGAAATGTATAAACTCTGAGGCACTGTTTAAACGTTAGGCATTACCCTTATTGTCCTCATAACATTTCCTCTTATTTTTTTAAGGTGCTATCATGATCTGAGCCTCAGTTTCCTCATCTATGACATAGAAATTATAATAATACCTGTATCAGTTAGCCTTTCTCTGTAACATATCCCTGTAAAACATAGTGGCTTAAAACGGCCACTTATTGGCTCTTACAGTGTCCACTGGACTCATGTAGCGACACTCTATAGGGGCCTGGTTGGCTCAGCCCTGTGTCTGCAGCAACAAGCTGGCCAGCCTGGTTCTCTATATATGATGGGTATTTTCCAAAAATAGCAAGAGCAGGCAAGCCCAAATACCCCAGGGTATTTCATGTCTCTGATTCGTGTTTGCTGATATTCCCTTTGCCCCTTGGCCATTGCAGGGCATGTGGCCAACCTTGGAGTCAGTGTGGGAGACTGCACAACAGTGTGGGTACAGGGAGGTGATATTGCTACAGCAATCCACCACCATCCCTAACTTCCAGGGTTGTCGTGAGGATTCTGTAATAGAAACATGATGCTCCCCTGGTGATGTGTTATCACTATTAGTGCCTGACGTAGCAGATGCTTAAGAATTGGTAGGTGACTGTGAATCTCAGCAGCTTGCTACCTTAATGTCTTTATTTCCCCTTATATGCTCAGTGGTTGAGCATTGACCCGTGCACCAGGAGGTGGCTAGTTCGTTTCCTGGTTCGGACACATGCCCGGGTTTTGGGCTTGATCCCCAGCAGGGGACATTCAGGAGGCAGCTTATCAATGTTGTTTCTCTCTCATTGATGTTTCTCTCTCTCTCTCTCTCTCTCTCTCTCTCTCTCTCTCTCTCTCTCTCTCTCCCCTCTCTCTCTCTCTCTCTCTCTCTCTCTCCCTCTCTCTCTCTCTCCCCCTATTCTTTCTCTAAAATCAATAAAAACATTATTTATTCTTTTTTATAAAAGACATTACATAGGAAACAGTGACAAGCAATTAGCCAAAACAGCATGGTATGGCATCATAGTTAGAAATCACAAGATGCCACAACAGTATCTGATAATGAAACTGTTATCAAACTCCGGTTTCTGGCCTTGGTGTTTTAAAGAGTGACATTGACCAAAGGGAACTTTTCCAGAGAATGATGACTGGGTGGAAGCTAGGTGTGCAGGGACGAAATCAGGGGAAGGCACTGAAATATTTATCCTGAATAATAATATAACATTTGCCTCTGTTGTATATTAAATTTTTATTTATGTGTCAAGCATAGAGTTAAACATTGCCATTGACTGCCTCATTTAAACCTTAAGACAATGCTGAAAAATTGGGTAGTTATGATCCCCATTTTACAGATGAGGAATCTGAGTTTCAAAGAGTTTATTTGTTCAAGGTTGCACTGGAAGTCATAATATGTTCAAGATTCAAACCAAAATCTGCCAGACTCCAAAAACCTATTTTTTTAATTGAAACTTTTATTGAGATCATTGTAGTTCACAAGCAGTTGTAAAAAATATTACAGAGATATCCTGGTATGTTACCCACTTCTCCCATTACTGACACTTTGAAAAATTATAGTAAAAGAGCAGATTACAACCAGAATATGAACATTGATAAACACCAATCATCTTATTCTGATTTCCCTTTTTTTACTTGTACTTATGTGTGTGTTTACTTTTATAGTATTTTATTGCCTGTAGCTTAATGTATCCAGTCAAGATAGTAACCATTTTCCTCACAAGTACCCCTCATACTGCCCTTTTATTGTCACCCCACCACCTTCCCACCTGGGCCCCATTAGCAACGACTAATCTGTTCTCCATTTCTAAAACCTTGTCATTTCAAAAATGTTCTATGGAATCATATAGTCTGTAACCTTTTGCAATTGGCTTTTTTTTCACTCAGCGCAGTTCCCCGGAGATTCATTTGTATTGTTAATTCATTTCTTTTTATCACTGAGTAGTATTCCATGGTATTCCACCATTTATTTAACCATTCACCTGTTGAAGGACATCTGGACGGATTCCAGTTTTTAGCTATTACAAGTAAGACTTGCTATGAACATTGTTCAGGTTTTTGTGTGAACATAAATTTTCATTTCTGAGGGATAAATGCCAGGAGTGCAATGGCTGGGTTGCACAGTAATTGCATGTTTAAATTTATAGGAAACTGCCAAACTGTTTTCCAGCGAGGCCAAACTATTTTATATTCCCACCGAAGTGCATGGGTGATCCAGTTTCTCTGGTCCTTGCAAGCATTTCGAGCCACCCCTGTTCTTTATTTTAGCCTTTGTGGTGATATTGTGGCTTCCAGTTGCATTTCCCTGATGATCGGTGATGCTTTTCACGTGCTTATTTGCCATCTGTACATCCATCCTCAGGGGTGAAATACCCATTTATATCTTTTGGCCATTTTCTAATTGGATTGTTTGGGCTTCTTTACTGTTGAGTTTCGAGAGCTCTTTATATAGTCTACAAGATGCTAGACCTTGGTTGTCTATGGGTTTGCGAATATTTCCTCCCACTCTGTAGCTTGTCTTTTCATCTTCTCCACAGACTCTTTCACAGAGCACACGTTTGAATTCGGGTGAGGTCCAGCTTATTGATTTCTCCGTTTTGGGTTGTGCCTTTGATGTGAAGCTTGTTTTTTGTTTATTTGTTTACCACTGTTCTTCACCATTTCGAAGAGCCAGGGGAGGAAATATTTTGTCCTGGGGAGGAGGAGTTAGGTGTGTTTGGGAGGTTCTAAGGCAGAGTTAGGGCCAGTGGGAAGGCTCTTGAAGGAGGCGAATTCCAGTTCATTGTCAGAAAGAACTGTGTAAGGCAGGCGTGGGGAATGTCCAGCCCGAGGGCTGTATATGACCCACAAAATCATTTGGTCTGGCCCTGCCAAGGCATTAGGGGTGGGTTAATTAAATGTTTGACCAAATATAACAGGCTAATTTTTAAGTTGATAACTTTGTATGGCCCGTGAATGATGTTATAAATATCCAAATGGGCCTTGGCAGGAAAAAAAGGTTCCCCACCCCTGGTCTAAGGCCAAGCTTAGAGGACGAAATGTGTTAGGAGTAAGCCCGTTGCCAATGAAGGCCAAGCAGAGGCTGGCTGGTGTCTGTGCAGACTCATAGAGGGAGCCCAATTGTCTGATGGGGCTTGCACAACTATGTCCTTTATGTTCCCGTCTAACTCTAAGAATCTAGACAGTAGTATTTGAATTACCCAAGAGAATTGACATGTCTAACAAATAGATCCCTCCGAAACGGTCTAGGTGAGAAATGTAGACAGACTTTGAATAGCTATCAGACTGCTTCCAGTACGGGGCAGGTTGAACTAGACTCAACAGGAGGTGGCCAGCATAGCCCCAGGTCTGCGGTTGTCCTAGAGATATGATGCACAGAGGCCAAAGGCTTGAGAAGGCTCAGTCTCAGGGGCCGGGCCAGCTCTTCACTCCCTCTCCCCATCTCTGGGGCCAGCCACATGGCTGCCTGTCCCACCTCCACCCCAGCAGCCTCTTCTTTTCTCAGATAGCCAAGGAGAAGCACTTCCTTTACAGCACTTAGGAGACTTAATTACCGATGGCGAAGTCCTTTGAGGCCTCGGATGAAAGAGATGGGAACAGTGCAGAGCTTGATTAGGCATGTAGAACCCTGGGCACAATTAGCTCTGTGAGAGGCTGGCCCTGCCTTTATCTGTCTCCAGTTCTGTGTGACTTGCAGCAGCTAATTATTGAAATAAAAATCGCCTGACCACCCAGCTGCTGGAAGGAGGGCCCTAATATCTATTAAGTCTGCCTTTAATTATTGGAAATGGCGGCAGTTTCAGGCAATTAGGGTTTTCCCATCATTATGAGCCTTTTTCTCGACTTCTTTGAGGCTGGAGTACACAGAGATGGAAGTGAGAGTCTGCCAGTGCCCTCCCTGGCTCTCCCCGTGGACGCCCCTTTCTGGGACGCCTTGGCTAACAGGCTCTGTCTGCTGCCAGGATCCCCCTTGGCACCTCCCCAAGGTGCCTATAATCATTGCACCTCTCAGAACTGCTGGTTCTTGACAGAGTACTTGTGGGTGTGTGTGTATACATGTGTGCATGTATATGTGTGTGTATGTATGTTTGGGGACATAAAGGCAATCCTTGGGCATGGATTACATATGAGCCCCAACCCCATGCCACCCCATGTTGCAGGAGAGAAAACTGAGATCTGAGATCTGAGATCGTGAACAGAAACAACAGGAAAATGGTGGCTCTTGATCTGCACTTGCTGAATGTGGCTGTCAGCAAGTCACAGCCTCCAAGCCTCTCCTCTCTACAAACACAGAACCCTGAGCCATCCTGTAAGAACACAAGCAGTTGCTATCTTCACAAATCTGGGCAGCGGCTTAAGTGAATCGAGGGAGTTAGTGTTACAACTAAGACTCTCACCATTCACAGAAGCCTTAAATGAATGCCTGCTTCCTGTGGTGCCGGGGGTCCCCTCTGGCTCTTTCTCATCACCCTTCACCCCTCACAGAGTGGACGTGTAATGCGGGAGCCCCTGGTAATGGCAGATTAAGCCCTGGCCATAGTAGGAGATATGCAATTAATCAGCCCAACTATCTTGTCCCGCCTTCTGATTATCTCATAACATGGTCCCAGAATAAGCCCACAGAAAATTAGAAATCTGTGCGGGGCCCGTGTAGAATTGGTGCGCTAATAGCCTGGGCTTCAGGCTTGACCCTGAAATGGATTTTCTAGGGAGAAGGAAAGGGAACCCTGTCGGTGGGGCTGAACTGAGGAAGACCATGGCTCAAGGTGCTGTTCATGAAGACACTCAGTCCCAGCAGACAGACCGCTCAGCCGGAGGGCCCTCGTGTGTTGCTTCCAAGAACACTGTGTTGGGTGCAGGGGAGAGAGGTGCATAGAGGATGTTTCTTACTGCACCAAGAGGTTCCCAGTGATTCTAGCCAACCTTCCTTTCCCTGTCCCCTGGCTAACTCCTGCCCAGCCTCAGCTCACATGTCACCTCCTTCAGGTGGCCTTTGCTGGTGTCCCCTCTGTACCCCTAGACCAGTGGTTAGCAAACTCATTAGTCAACAGAGCCAAATATAACAGCACAACGATGGAAATTTCTTTTGAGAGCTAAATTTTTTAAACTTAAACTTCTTCTAATGCCACTTCTTCAAAATAGACTCGCCCAGGCCGTGGTATTTTGTGGAAGAGCCACACTCAAGGGGCCAAAGAGCTGCATGAGGCTCGCGAGCCACAGTTTGCCGACCATTGGCCTAGACCATCTGTGCCAGTTGCCCTTTTGTGTTCCCTGTGCTGGAACCACCTGTAGATGTGTCTGTCCCTCTGACTGCAGTTGGCCCAACTTCTTGTCCTCAAATCTTGCCCTGGCTCTTTCAAAGCCTTCTTAGATGGGAAGGAGGGAGCAAGGGTGGCGAATTCATGGAAAGGCCACTGAAAAGGCGAGGCTTGAAAATTGTAGGAGTGAGGTTCAGTCTGACAAGAAGACTGAGGGACACACAGACTGGTCCGCCTTTAGTCTTGAAGGGCCATTGGCAGGGCCCAGGCATTGGACTGAGACCCCCAGGAGCAGAGCTGCAGCCTGCAGAAGGAAGCTAAAAAGAGGCTGCTTCCCACGTCAGGAAGCACAGTCAGAACTGTCCCTGGAGGTAGGGAAGTCCCCAGCTTTAGATATGGTTGACCAATTGGTAAGGATGGGACCAAGGGGGTTCAAACATCGATGGTGCATGAACTAGCTGCCCTTTGGTGGTGCTTTCAGTCACATAGTAAAAAGCACATTTCCTGACACCAAGATGCCACCATTGGTAAAGGTGGTCATTGGCTGGTACATGGTTTCAGAGGGGAGGAATGGAGACAGATGGGGGAATCTGGAAAATACAGCCCTTGTACTGCTTCCTGTTGGCTGAGGGCCGGTTGTCCCCGGTCCTGTGTATGCTCAGCCCTTTGAGCGCCTGGGCAGCTCAGGGGAGAGCTCTCCCAGCTCAGGATCAGAGGGCAGCACCTGTACAGCAACCACCTGCCCTTCCAAGCCTGGCCTGTGACATGCCCTCCACAGAAGGGCGAGATGGCCCCTGTAGGCACCATCTGTCACCTGTCTGCCAGCCGCTGATTAGGGAAGTCCCCACAGCCCGGCTGGGCACAAGGCCACACTTTACCATGAGCCCAAGAAGGCCCTTTCCCTGGCCCGCAGTGCCGCCTTCCTGTGCAGGGCACACTCTGAGAAGCCGCTGTAAAGCATTCCTCCCTAAGCTGGGTCAGGTGCTGACTCGGTGCACCAGAGGAATTAATACTGCTGAGGAGCAAAAGGAAAGGACACATAGAACATTGAGGCAAATCAGAATAAGGGATGACCTGGGTCTGGTTAACAGCTTGAGCCTTGGGGTCATATGGACCAGGCTCTGCACTTCCTTGCTGCAGTCTTCTGGGTAACGTGTTAGCCTCGCTAAATCCTGGGCTTTCTCATCTAGAAAACAAGGATGGTTTAGGGGTGTGGTGAGGATTAAATGAGGTAATGCATGTAAAGACCTTGCCGTTATCCACCATCATTATAACTACTGTCTCACTGTTTAAAAAGGCGAGGATTTCCCTAACGTGACAGGGCCAGAGAAATGTACAGCATGGAGTAGTCTTGATATATTTTGCGAACTTGAGCATCACTTAGTGCTACTCTGAACCTCAGTTTCCAAGTCTGTAAAGTGGGTATAACGTGGGCATACGTCTCTGGTTTGTACACAGCCCAACACAGTACCTGGGACAGAACAGGTGCTTCCGCCACCCCTGGCATTCACCTTCATATCACACTGGAATTTAAAACAAAGGACTTGCAAGCCCAAACTTTGGACTAAGGCCACAAAAAATGTATAATGATTTGAGAGAGAGAGAGAGAGAAAGAGAGAGAGAGAGAGAGAGAGAGAGAGAGAGAGAGAGAGAGAGAGAGAGAGAGAGAGAGAAGAGAAAGATACTTATATTTTACAGAACACATTTTTATCTCTGAAATACTTACGGGCCCTTTTTGACACACAAAGAACAAACGATATCACCATGTGCTTATGTTAAGGAAAACTTATAAACCTTAGTGCAGTAGAAATCCAGTCCATTTCCTGGTTCGTCCCTGGCCATTTCTGAGGTTTCCAGGAAACCCAGGGTGGTAACAGCCCCCATTCCCCCCAGGGGCTTTGGCAAGGGCAGGGGTGCCTCGGCAGTGCTGTACATCTGATGAAGTCTCCCCGAGAAAGTCCCAGGCCCCGGCTCCTCATAAATATTGCTGGAGCCCAAGGAAGGGCCCAACTGTGCTTCTTGAGTTTCTCCCCGCACACCACAGGCTTTGGTCCCCATCTGCCCTCCTCTCCTCAGCCCCACACATTCTTCCAGGCCGGATCCTGCCGCCCCGTCAGAGCCCTGAGAAACGGCTGGACCACAGGCTCCCCGGGGGCCTCAAGATCAAGGCTGTCTGCCACGTGCGCATCTGCATGTTATTGTCCACTCATGTTCTAATCCTTCTTGGAGAGTCCTCTTCTTTCTCCCAGGCGGCTCACTCCTCGCCTCTCAGGCTCTGTCTTGAACCTCTCCCCTCCCTAGAGCCTGGACTTGAGGAATAGCGGGGCCCGTCTGTCCCCACATTCTCTCACACCTCGGCTTCCCTCCATGCCGTTACCTGGAGAAGTGTTCTCAAAGGGTAGGTTGGCAACCCATCCATCATTCTGTTTTAGTAGAATAGAGTCCAATAGAAAATCTCGGATTTCACTCTTGAGGAAAAGTTAGGCTAGTTTCTGAAATGTTTGTTTTAGTTGGAAATGTGTAGACGTACTGGATTGTGAAAGCAATGTCTTCTTGCTGTAGGTCAGAGAAATCGGAAGGCCACCGGTTTTGGCTTCTTTTCTCTCCTTACCCAAGAACTGCCTGCCTGGCCCACTGTCACCTGGCATCCTTCGGTCATGGTGCGGATGTCACTTTCTCTGGGCAGTGGACCCTGGTTGGCCCCTGGCCTCTGGCCCACCCACCAGGCCTGGCTTAGGGCCTGTGGGACCTTCTCCTGCTTCTCTCCCTTGTGTGACTCGCCCACTGTCTTTCTGAAGCTCCAAGGAGTAGCAAGCTATTGGTCTTATCCACAGGGGCCTCACACAAGACTTGGAACTGCAGGGCAGGCCGAGGTGTGTTGGGGGGAGTGGGCAGGGATGGGAGGGCGAGGGGGCCTCAGTGTGTTACCTCTGCACACCTTCCGCAGCACTTAGGACAGAACAGGCCCTTGGCCATTATTTCCCCAATGAGTTAAACTACGGTACTAGGTGGGGAATACCTTTCTCCAGGTTTAAACATTTAAGTATTTTCTTCTGGTTCAGATCCAGAACCTGACATGTGATCTAGAGCAAGTCCCCTTCTCTTTGAACTCGTTATCTTATTTGTAAAATAAAACATAAAATAAGAGGGTGATATCTGACTGCCTAGTTGTGGTAGGGATTAGAAATAATTTGTACAGAGTTCCCAGCATATGAGTAGGTATTCCATTAGCAGTAATTGTTTTATTGTTACTGCCTCTTTCCCCATCGGAAATGACACCCTGACCACCGTCAGCACTCGTTGTCTCCCAGGTCTCCCCACATTCACACTCCCGTTCAAACCTTCCAGAGCCACTGGAGTCCAGCTCCATGTCAAGAAAGAAAAAATACCAACCCAAAATATCCTCACCCGAGGATATTTTTTCCATTGGTTTTTAGAGAGAATGGAAGGGAGGGGGAGAGACAGAGTGAAACATCGATGTGAGAGAGACACATCAATTTGTTGCCTCCCCCATGCCTGCAACTGAGGTACAGAATTGAACCTGGGACCCTTCAGTCCACAGACCAATGTTCTATCCACTGAGCCAAACCAGCTAGGGCCAAAATGTGGATTTTAGAACGACTGGGTCAGGTCCCAGTGCTGTCACTCACGGGCTGTGTGACCTTTATCAGTCAGCTGGGTCATTCAGCCTGCGCTCTAAAACGGGAAGTACCAGTAGCCAGTGAACGTTCTCGCGGGGCTGTGTGAAAGCACAGGGCACAGTGCTCAGCGCACACCTTTCTTCCCGTCTCTTGTCCCAGGTCCTCTCCCTCCCCATAGACAGACCAAAAACGACCCCGTGTCAGCATGTGGAGAAACCTGTGAAACTGCAGTTCATGCTTTATCAAAGCTCCCAGCCTTGTTCCCTGTGGATGACACCTGAACACACAGCGAGCTGCTCCTGTAGCACTGTGTCTGCTCATCTCTGGGCCCAGGGCCCAGCGCGCAGTGCCCAGCGCCCAGCACAAACTGGTCTGTAACAGGTGTTGGAAATGAACTCCTCTCTGAAGCCACCCCTTGAGAGCAGGCCAGGGTCTTACGCATCTCACATGGGTGGTCTGTGCCAGCATCCTCTCCTCCCTTGTGGGGGGCACACGCCCTTTGTCTTGGTTGTCAACCTCAGCGGGAGCCGCAGTCGGACCCTCCAGCTTAGCCCGAGGCCTGCAGTGACTGAGCTGCTAGGCATGTCCTTCAAGTGTGTGTTGGCAACTTCGCTTCCCAGAACATACTCAGCTGCTTGATTTACTCTATGATTAAAGCAGTTATAAAATTTGATGGTTAGAAATAACAAAGCAATAAAGATGATGATGGTGGCATTGGTAGTAATAATTCTCCAATCCCGTGTGCCTAGAGGTATAGTGTACATTACAGTTTACAAAGCATCTGACAAACCCAGCATCCTGGGGTGAGGGGCTGGCCCAGGGCCACGCAGCCAGAACGTGGCTGGGGCAGACCAGCTCCTCACCTGGGATGCATTGTGCATGGCAGAGGGTTGTGGGAGGGGAGATTTGGCAGTGGGTGGATCCAGCTCTTGATTCAGTTCTGCCTGCACGGTTTTAAACCAGTTATTTAACTTCTCTAAGCTTTAGGTTCTTCATCATTAAAATGGGACCAATACACAGACTAGGAGTGGTGACAGCTAAATGAGATCATCTATCCAGAACACTGTGCCCAGGGCCTAGCCTGTGGTAAACTCTGAGTAAGTGATCGCTGTTGGTGCCATTAGTTTGACGACAATGATGATGATGATGATAATCATAATTACTGACAGCGAAGCAGAGAGTAAGAGGTGAAGCTGCATCACAGGTCAGGATCCCCCCAGGAAACAGAATTCACCCCAGATGGTTTAAATGAACAGACGTTCATAAAGAGACACAGGTGTGGTCAGGTGAAGGCAGCCAACCAGGATGGTGAGACACCCAGGGTCTCGGTGCAGCAGGAAACTGGGGCACCCCTGGACCCAGACAGGTGATGGCAGGGAAGAATGTTTGCAGAGCCAGGGAGAGCTGGAGGCCTGGAAGAGGGGCCGGCTGGTGGGAGAGGGAGTGGATGAAGCAGCGCTCTGTCCTCTCTCCTCCCCCTCCTGCCCCACCTCCTTCAGGAGCCTCCCTTGGGTGAACCCAGTGAACAGCACGGGCAGGGCTCAGATTGAGGATGTCTGAGACATGGCAGGCAGCTCGTGGGACAGAGACGGAGAGTGGATCTGGGAGAGAGGCCAGTTGGGGTGGCAGGTTGTCCTGTGGGCTGTGAGAGGAAGCAGAGGGAGAGTTAGGAAGGGTCAGGTAATGGATTTAGGCGCAGTGGGAACCACTTGGTCAGCCGGTAAGGAGTGTCTGACATGTTTAAACACACATGTGCCGGTGCTTCTGCCCCCAGCCCATGTATGGGGTTCCAGGATCTGAGCTGGGCACCCTTTCCAGCACCACCCCCCCCCCCCCGACCCCTCCTGCCAGGGTCTCAGCATCACTGCACTGCAGGCCCTTGCTCCAGGAGCTCTTCTCCAGTCACGTCTTACATCTCGACCCATTCCCTTCTTTTATTTTTAATCCTCACCTGAGGTTTTTCCCATTGATTTTTAGAGAGTGGAAGGGAGGGGGAGGAACAGAGAGATAGAAACATCCATGTGAGAGAGACACATCAATTGGTTGCCTCCCGAACACGCCCCAACTAGGGCCAAAGATGGAGCCTGCAACTGAGATTCCTGCCCTTGACCAGAATCGAACCCGACACCCTTCAGTCCGAGGGCCATCACTCTAACCACTGAGCAAACCAGCCAGGGCATGGCCCCTTCCTTCTCTCGCTAATAAAGGCCAAGCTGAGTATGGACCATGACCAACCTCCCACCTGTTCAAAACACATAAATATTTACTGAATTTACTATATTAAGGCTAAAATGGGGGCGGGGAGATCAAAGGAAACAGGAGCAAGGCAATTGTCCTCCACGCCTCTGCTTTGCGGCAGGGAAGCCATGAGTTTCGGGGCTGCGTTCTCCATCGTTTGTAGTTACTGAGTCTTTGCCTTGAAGCCGGTGTCTTCGGTCAACAGGCACCCACCAATGTAACAGCCGGAATGTGTCTCAGCCTATGAACACGTTTCTGGGGGGTGTTTCTTCTCCAGTTATAACTGACACTGAGCTGGAGACTTCTAAAATGGGCCTTTTAAAAATAAAATGTGGGGTTTTCCTGATGATAATGCAGCTAACATCTATTCAGCATCCATGATGTATCAGGAGCCATATGTTGCATGGACGTGTATGAATTCATTTAATCCTCAGAACCACCCCAAGAGGTTGGTGCTATTTTACAGATGAAGAAGCTAAAGCACAGAGTGGTTCAGTAACTTGTCCTAGGTCACACAGCTGCTAGGTGGGGGGCATATACTTCAAACCCAGGCTGCCTTTAAAAAGAATGCATCTGAGCAATGTATTTAATTCCATCTTAGATGTATCTAATATATATATTTACCTAAGTTGAACTACCAATATTTTATATTAAGATGGGTAAGAAGAAATGAAGTTTATTCATTTATTTACTCAGCTGGCATTTCATGAACTCTGTGGATGCCAGGCCTGCCCTCCTGGAACTGCTGTCTGGGGGAGAGGCAGGCGTCTAGTTAGGTGGGTAGTCTATAATGGAACCACATGCACAGAGGTGCAGAGATCACAGAATTCATGTCCAGGAAGTGGCTCAGTGAGTGGGAGCAAGACAGGCCAGACACAACAGCATTCGGACTGAGAACTGGAATTCACCCTGAAGGCTCCACAGGGCTGCTAGAGGGGCATAAGGAGAGCTCTGGCATGATCTGGGCTTAGGAAATGCATCGGGCACAGCATGTAAAGGCCATGCTTTCTAGCAGTTAGGTGGCAAGTTCAACCGCCTCGGTCAGAACTGTGGCTCCACCACTCAGGAGCTGTGCAACTGTGGGCAGGTCCTTCACCTCGCAATCTCTCATCTGAAAATTGCAGGCAATCATAGTGCCTGTGTCACAGGATTGAGGTGAGGATTCAGATGTTGCCACATTAAGGAGAGAGCCTTTGGCATCCGAGGGGGGAAGAGAGCATCTTCAGGCCAAAGGGATGTCTCAGATGTCCACGATTAAAGACAGAACTTGGAAACCACTAGTTCCCTGACCAAAATGACCCATCCTTGTGTTTTGTTTGGCCTGTAGAGTATTTTGAAATAAAAAAAAAAATAGTAAGTCCAATTTTCCAGCTTGTCTTAAAAATTCACACGACACCCTACACTCCTACATGGCAGCATTGGCAGGCACTGAGTGGCACTGCCCTTGTGGACAGGCCCCCTCCCTGTCTGTCAGAGGCCCGGCCCCCACACGGAGACCCCAGGTGGCCCCGTAGACCACACTCTCACTCTGTGGCTCCTCCATACGACAGCTACCCAGCAGGATGTCTGTGTACCCATGTTTCTCTGGACAGTGGAACAATGAATGAAAGAACTGAGAGGCTGTGTGTCAAGAACAGAAGAGCTCTCATCACACTTTATGCAGGACATTCTGCTTTCCTTCTGTGCTGACCCCTGGCTCTTGTAGGGGCTATGTTTGCTGCCCCCAGAGCCAAAGGAACACATTTAGAAAGAGAAAGAGGGTGCTATGACAGCTTTAAAAAATCCTGGGGTGTCAGTCTAGGGTAAAAAGGTCAAGATGGGGGAAAGAGGAGAAATGCAGTGGACAAAGCAGCACCTCTCCTCTCTCCCTCCCACCCATCAGACACCCTGGCAACACCCAGATGTATGGGGCAGGCACCGTAGCTCCCCCAGGTGTGGATCGTGGTGCCACTGATGAGATAGCGAGTCTGCAGGTGAGGGAGTCCTCTGCCTGGCGGTAAGAGCTAGCCCCGCTGGAAGGACACTTCTGTGTAGCGAGAGTGGGAGGAAGGAATAGGAGAAGCTCAGGTTTTAGAGCCAAGCAGACCCGGGTTCAGGTTCTGCCTTTGTTACCACCTCATGACCTTGAAGGAGGTTCTGCACCTCCGTGTTCTCAGCTGTCACATGGGGATTGGTTGGCTAGTTAATGAAACCAATGTGTATCAGGTGTGCCGGCATTCGCTGGAGGTGCTAGAGCTCAGGAGTGAGCAAAACAGGTAAATCCCAGGCTTGCACGGAGCTTGCATATTAGTGGAAGAAAACAAACCATAAGCAAGTAATTAGTTATTTGGTGGTGACAGTGTGGATTGGTTGTTGATACCTTGGCTCACTGGGTTAAACGCGATCATCTTTGCAAAGTGCTTACCGTAGTGTCTGAGTATAGTCATTCATTCTACAGATCCTTAAGGAGCCACTCTTCTGTGTCAGGCCCTGTGGCAGCTGGGCCCGTGATGGGAACAAGCCCATGTTCCTGTCCTGGGGGATTAGGAAAACCAGAGCCCTCTGGCCTTCCTTAGCTTTCCTGGCAGGGATCACTGGAGGGGCAGGCTGAGGCATCTTCGAGGTGGCCAGGCGGAGGAGCAGAGACAGGATTCATCCTTAGAGGCTCTGGGTGCAAGGCCCCCTGTGGCCTTGGAGGGTTGCTCTCACCCCTCGGAGCCAGAGGCCGGTCCCCGCAGCACTGCAGGGTGAATCAAGGTCCGAGGTCCAGATGGACCTGGCTGTTGTCTTTGCCTCCTGGGGCCCAAGCTCACGCCCTTTTCTTTGCTTTCCTGGCTCCAGACCGCTCAGCCCTGAGTGAGGCGAGGTCCCTGTTCGTGGATGTGGAGGAGTGCGGGCCAGAGGCCATGGACGTGAAGGAGAGGAAGCCATACCGCTCGCTGACCCGGCGCCGGGACACCGAGCGCCGCTACACCAGCTCGTCCGCGGACAGCGAGGAGGGCAAGGTCCCACAGAAGTCCTACAGCTCCAGCGAGACCTTGAAGGCCTATGACCAGGACGCCCGCCTCGCTTACGGCAGCCGCATCAAAGACATGGTGCCGCAGGAGGCTGAGGAGTTCTGCCGCACAGGTGAGGGCGGGCCCGGGGCAGACCCTGGGGCAGAGCCTGGAGCAGGTGTGAGCGCAGGTGTGGCCCTGGGCGTGGGTGCAGTGGAGCAGCAGGGCAAGCGAGCACGCGGTGTCAACACCAAATCTGCTCTTTTGGCACTGGTATCTAGTCAAAGCCTGCCCTGCAGTTCATTCTTAGTTCATCAATTTTCATGCTCACCACTTCCTGGCATAAAGAGGTGGTTAGGACCAGGGTCCCTTCTTGGGGCTGAGTTCAGAGCCACGGGCTCTCCTCCAAGCCTCACTGCTCACCTGTTAGATGGGCAGGAGTGGCCTCTCTACTGGGCCGAATTGCTATGAGGACCATTGAGATGGCGTGTTTAAATGGTAAGTGTGATAACACCATGGAAGTGCTGAGTAAGTCTTGGCCGTTAGTTTTGTTATTTGTTCATATATTTCAATAAACATAGCTTAGCACCTTTTGGTGTCCAGTACTGCCCTCACCTTGAGAGGAAGCTGTTTCTGAGATGGACTTAAAAACTTCCTCATGTAGGGACTATCCTGGCACCTGATTCTGACTCTTTCATCTCCTACACACAGTGGTCACTAAAGCCTGTCCATCCTGCTCCAGAGTACCTTTCAAATCCCTCGCTCTTCTCCATCCCCTCCGCCACCGTCCAGTTCAGGCCACTGTCTTCTCTGTGAGAGGATCAGCCACAGCCCCTTTCGCCCAGTGCTGCCCCCTGTGGACTGTTCTCTGCACTACAGCTGGGGTGACGTTGGAAATGACTCCCCATGGCCCTTAGCCTGAGCTCCTTAACCTGGCTTAGTAGGGCTTTCCCCACATTCATTTGTCTTTTGGACTATTTTATCCCCTGCCTCTCCACCTCACCACCCATGCTCCAGACCCACTGGTCTGCTCACTGTTTCCAGAGCTGCCATGATATGTGTGCACCAGCCTGGAGCCTCTGTGAGTCCTGCTTCTCCGCCTGCAGAGCCTTGAGCCTCATGGGCCCCTACCAATCCCTGAAGGTTCCTGCAGCCCTCCCTGGTTCTACCCTGCCCACGCGCCTTCTACAGCCAGGGTTAGCCAGGCACAGTGCTGTGTAACTTATATACATTTTGCCTTTGTTATTTAATCCTTACAACACCAAGTTGGCTCATTTGCCCAAGATCACAGAGGTAAGAAGAGCTGGACATGGGTGGATGCGCGCGCACACACACACACACATGCATACCCACAGCATGACAGCCTACAGTGGCCTCCCCCACAGGCCTGGATTTACATGAAGGCTGACTTGTTGGCAAAGCTGCCTCTCAGGTTTGAAAGGTGAGGGGTCTGCTCTCTCTCCCAGCTTGTGGTCAAGAGCTCAAACTCAGGCATCAGAAAACCTGGATTTGAATTCTGGCTCTGCTGCTCTTACTACTCTCAACTCCTTCCCCTGAGCAGTGGGATAACTGTGACCCCTCCTAATCGGAGGCTGCTCAGAATTAACAAGGACTGGAAATAAAGCCCTTGACACAGTACCTGGCATAGAGCAGCTGCTTCCTAAATGCTGCCTACTGCGAGTTGTCATTGCTGGGTCTCAGTGAGGGGAAGGGACAAGGTGGTACCCAAGCTCCTCTCCTGCTCTGCCCTGCCCATGGTTGATAGAGCCCAGGGAGCCCTGCCAGTCCAGTGTGGCCTGGATGCCACCCTGGGTGCACGAGGCTGCAGAAGGTGCCCCTTCTTGTCTTTGTAAATAACCAACAAGAAGCATTCTCATCTCATAGGCAGTTGTGAGCACTGCAGTTTATGAAGTACTCTCTCCCCCCTTATCTCTCTGGATCCTCAAAAATCCTGAGGGTAGCAGGTCATAGGTTATCTCCCCATTTTACAAACAAGGCCCAGGTGATGTCACCAGCCTGAGCTTGCTCAGCTAGATGTTGAGCAAGGTGGGATGGGCTCCTCGGGAAAGAGGCCAAAGGGACTTAAAGCAAACAGGAGCACATCTCATGTTTGGTGAAATAAGTCATCTAAGCTCACACATCAGAGGGGCCAGGCTGGCTCAATGGGATGGCCGAGCCCTTAGAGGCAGCCCTCACCTTGCATTTCTCCAGCCCTGGGATGTCTCAGCTCACTCATATTGACACTGAGTCTGGCTGCTTAAAAGGGTATGCAGGGCAAGCCATATGGAAATCAATGCAGCCAGGGCTGTTTATTGCAAATAAATTTGATATTTCACTTAATGTAGCAGTCATTCTTCATAATGTGTGACTGGTGTCCCTTGGGAGGGCTGGCCCAGCAGAGCAGGAATATTGGCCGCGGGAGGGCAGGGGGGACTGTGAAGCTGGGAGATGCATAGGACAGGGGTGTAGAAAGATCAGAGGGAGCAAACCAGGCACACAGGAAGTGTGGTGTGCAGTGAGGGTGGGAGGCAGACTGGCCTATGATGCATTCAAAACATTTAACATCTGGTCTGGCCCAGACCCTGGCCACTCAGAATGTCTTACTGGCACTGAACAGCCCAAGCCCCTGCTGTGCCAAGTCCCACTGACATTAACCTTTTAGCAGCTGCATCATGGAGAGACTGGGAGGTGATCTCATTGGGGGTGGGAGCATTGTAGGGAAGGGACTGGAGTGGGCAGAGCAGAGGCTGGGGCACTGGCTATGAGGAGGCTTGGGCATCAGCTATTTACCAGGCAGTATGGGACTGTTTCATGACTTTAACCTCCTTGCTGGCAAGCACTGCACCCCCACCCCGACTGGAAGAGGAGACCCAAGGCCCTCCATTCAGTGTGGCAGACCTTTATTGGCACCTCTAAGCACCAGATTTTGTTCTAGACACAGGGCTTTAGGAATGAGCAAGGCATGGCCCTGTGCCATGTGGTCATCGTCGGTGGAGGGGTCAGACCCTTATCTCTGTGACCAGGGCCACGGACTCTGAGGAGCTCAGAGGAAGGGCAGTGACTTCTGCACAGGGTGTAGGGTTAGGGGAGACTTCATGGAGGAGGTGTCATCTGAGCAGGCCCTTCCTTAAAGGGTGTAGAAGTTTGGGGCAGGTGGGGAAGGGGCAGAAGGAGCCATTCAGTCAGAGAAAAGGCACAGTGAGCTCAAAGGACAGAGGGAGTCCTGGGTTGGGGGCCAGGCTCCGATGGGAAGACCCCTCCTAACCAAGCTCACCTGTTTCCTCCCAGGAGCCAACTTCTCCCTTCGTGAGCTGGGTCTGGGCGAGGTGACACCGCCTCATGGGACCCTGTACCGCACAGACATCGGCCTCCCCCACTGCGGCTACTCCATGGGCGCCAGCTCTGATGCCGACATGGAGGCCGACACCGTGCTGTCCCCCGAGCATCCCGTGAGACTGTGGGGCCGGAGCACAAGGTCAGGCCGCAGCTCCTGCCTGTCCAGCCGGGCCAACTCCAACCTCACGCTCACCGACACAGAGCACGAGAACACCGAGACCGGTGAGTGGCCGCCTGGCCTGAGCCGGGCACCTGGGCTGCAGGACCGGGGGTTGAATTACACCATTGCTTGGGGCTCTAGTGATGTTGGTGACAATTGATTTGCTCTTAGTGGTCAAAAGTCAAAGCCTCCTGCACAGACACGTGACATACCTACCAAGCAGTGCCATGACAGAGAGTGGATCTCCACTCTTTCTTTCCTGATTAGGCAGGTGCCTCAGAGATGGGGAAGCAGAGGGGCCAGGCATGTGGCTAACCCATCGCCCAGAGCTTATCTGCTAAGGCCTGGCTGCAGGATCCTGCCTGAGCCCTGCTCCTGCAGGCTCCAGCCTCCAGGTGCTCAGCAGTCCTGGGCCATCGCCATGGACGCTGCCCCACCCCAGCATCTTGTGTTGATCAGAGTCTATGGCTTCCAAACAAAAACTCTCATGTTGGGATAACTCAAAAGTTGAGGTTTTGCTCTAGCTTTCCCATATCTGCAAGATTGGGGAAGTGTGGCTGGGCTTGACTCCGTATTCTATTCTCATTTCTTCAGCCCTTTCTTCCAAGGCCTCCTTCCTCTGGTGCAGGAGAGGGAGTCTGGGTTCAGAATGCTCCTCCTTACCATCAGACCTGAGGGGCCCTGAGTTAGGCCTGCCCTGCAGTTTGTGGGGAGCGGGAGCAGGGGCCTCCCTTTCTCTGGTGCTTGGGGACCCACCAGTTTCTGGGCAGCAAGATATTTGGGTTGTTGGTTGTTTTGAAGGCTTCTTGCCATGGTGACAAATGATCCCTTTTCCGTAAAGTCATGACAGAGTGAGGTGCACACTACCCACACTATTGTACATTCCCTGAGAGCTGAATTAGGCCTCTGTTGGGTGATAATGACATAGTCAATGAGCCTGAAGAGCCCGGGCCTTTGATAATGGGGTCAGGGAAATGGCTTCCTGCTTCGCCTGGCCTGCACCCTCTCCTGATTATCCATTCCTGCACTGGCCCCCACGCTCTAAGCCCCACTGAACTCAGGGAGGATGGGCAGGCAAAGGGCACAGGAATCTAACAGAGAGCCCCGGCCTCTGCATCCCTTCCAGACCTGGACTCCCCAAACCCAGACACCCCACAGGTGCCCATATGCTTGTCCACTTTCTCCCACTTGGGAAGTTAGATTAACAGCTTTGTTGTACTCGGGTCTAAGTGCCGACAGTGACTCATACTTACAGTAAATGAGCCATGGGAATGGCTCTCTTTTATCCACTGATGAGGTTGACAGTACTCGTGCTCACACGGGTGTCTCCTCAATTGACAGCTGAAGATGGGCTCAGAGAGGTGAAGGGTATATGAGCTGGATCCAGGATCTCCTCCTGTCCTGGTTCTTTCTCTTCCTCTTTTCTCTCTATCCCCCCACCTTCAGTCTTCCTCCCCTCCTCCTCCTCTCTTTCTCTCGTATTCTTCCTACTGGCCACAGTTCCCCTTTCCCGTGATGAGAACTCAGATCTTATGATCGAACAGGACTCAATTCCATCAGACATGTAAAGCAACACATCACAGTGTGGCCACTTTTCAGGAGTAGAGGGAAGACATATCGAGGGCCTACTGTGTGTCAAGCCGCTGCACATGTGTGATTGATTGCCTCAAATCCTCATGACAACACTATGGTATTTCCATCTCCCAGATGGGAGAACTGAGGCTCCAAAAAGGTCACCTGACCCACCCGAGATTGCATAGACAGTGAGTCATCAAGTTGGCAAAGCTCAGATTTGAACTCAGATTTCTCTGATCCTCTAGTCTGAGTCCTTTGCCCAGCTCCATTGGAATCAGGGAGAGGGTGGGACTCTCAACTGAGGTCATCAAACATGTGTGACCAAGTTCTCAGAGCTCCTTACCAGATGCAAATGCAAAGCATAATACCCAGCAACTTCCAGCCACAGGAACCCGCCTCCGCCTCCACCCGCTCCAGCCTTGCATTAGTCAATAGTAATTGTCAACAGTATTGATAGCGGTGGAGGCTTTTGCTGAGGTCACAGTGATGCTGCGTGCAGCTGCCATCAATAATAACTTTTATGGGGTCCATTAAAGCCAATTTCTGCCCTTGAAGGTTAATGTCAGCAGCTTTTATGTCACTGCTTAATATCCAAAATAAATACAGAATTGACTGGGTAATGTAAACACAAATCTTCCTCTTCAGGGCCGCCACGCAGAGCCGCCCCTCGGCCTCTCCCGCTGAGTGGAGCCAGCAGGCTGGGGGCAGTGAGGAGGAGCTGGCACCAGGCCAGGCACACAGTTGGCATTCAGTAAATGTTTTCTAGAAAGCAAAGGTTGCAATGTGAGCTCTACCGTACTTTCTGGCGTATAAGACGACTGGGCGTATAAGATTTTCCTGGGTTAAAAAGTTGTTTTATACGCCGGGAAATATGGTATATTGGACTATATTGATGGGATTAGATATAATGGATTAGAATATTGGACTACTGTATTTTCCGGCGTATAAAACGACTTTTTAACCCAGAAAAATGTTATACGCCCAGTCGTCTTATATGCCGGAAAATACGGTATTTCCACCCACAGGGTCAGGTAGACACAGTGCCTCTGTTGTAGAGTCATTCTGTAATTTTGTCTATATACCAAGCTCCTTGAGTGTGCCAGACGTTATTCTAGAATGAAGGATCTAGATGAATATCGGGGGAGATGGTGATATGACAGCCTTGTGGCCCAATCTATAAGGGAGGGGTAGCAGGCAGTGTCACAGGGTGGACAGAACAGTGATTCCAGAGTTAGTGAGGACACCTGGCCTTAAATCCTGGCCATGCCATGTCCCAACTCTGAAACCTCCCTGAGTCACAGTTTCCTAAAACAACATGCCAGAGGTTCCAAGGGCCGGGAGAGGGAGGAATGGGAGTTAGTGTTCAATGGGTGCAGAGTTTCTGTTTGGGATAATGAAAATGTTCTGGAGATGATCTAGTGGTGATGGTTACACAACATGTGAATGTGCTTAATGTCACTGAATTGTTCACTTAAAAATGGTTAAAAGGCCCTGGCAGGTGTGCTCAGTGGTTAGTGTTGGCCCCGTGCACCTAAGGGTCACATGTTTGATTTCCAGTCAAGGGCATGTACCTGAGTTGCAGGTTTGATCCCCAGTCCTGGTGGGGGCACATGCGGCAGGCAACCAATTGGTGTTTCTCTCTCTCTCTCTCTCTCCCCCTCCCACTCTCTCTAAAAATTAATTGGAAAAATATCCTCGAGTGAGGATTAGTAACAACAACAACAACAAAAATGGTTAAAAGTTATATATGTTTTACCACAATAACAACAAAAAGATCAGCATGTCATCTTTCTTACTTGAAGTGTTACCATGAGCTTGTACTCCATTTGTGAGGTGTCTGGTCTGATTCTTAATTCATGCTAGCTATTAATATTAATATTAATTTTGCCCTGAGGGTGCAGAGGCTCATTCCTTCATTCCACTCATGGTATGCACCTGGGCTCGAAGGCAAAGTAGGACTTCCCTGAGCCTAAGAGAGGCATTCCCAGTAGAGGCAATTGCACAAGCCTGGAGGCATGAAGAGGCTTGGTGGGTCTGGGGAATAGTGAGGATTCATTCCGTACTTTAATCCCGGAGGCAAATTGAGAAATTCACTTAGAAAAGAAACAATGAAACAGAATCACAGTTACCCCCAAATTATCAAGCAGCCTGGGTGTCAAAAGGGAAATTATTGGTTAACCTAATTAGGCAGCCAAGTTGCTTATTCAGAGTCAGAAGATTAGGTGAGCATCTCCAAAGCACAGTGAGAGAGAAGCTCATTACCAAGTTAACTCAATTTCTCTGCCCTCCCTGGCTCCATGCTCATGAGACTTGGTCTTAAAAGTCTGTGGGAAGATCTATCATGAATTCCCTAAGTGGCCGGAGTGCTGTAGCTACCCAGCCATTGTCCTTCATCTGGGATCGGAAGCCGGGCTCCCTCAGCTGGGGTGGGGATTGGACCCCCACACCTGACTACCTGGCAGCTTTGTGAGACAGACCACACTCCCTCCCGGAAATGCATAGGTGCCAGCATTTTCAGACAGTCAGAGCCTCCCACTGGACAGTGTTATTCATGTAATAAGGGCGGTAAGGCCCCAAGCTCCAAGGAGGCCTGGGAAGGGTCTAGTAGAGTCAGAGCACTTGAGAATCTGGGAGCCAGAAGGGAGCTGGAACTAGACACTGACTCTTAACCTTTTCCCATTTTCTAGCCAAGGAAACTGAGATCCAGAGAAATTAGGTGACGTGCTAATGATTGCACATCTAGTAAATGGCCGAGCCAGAGTTGAGGCCAGATCTGCCTCACTCCAGTGACCACTGCACGCTACAGTTTTCTGTAGAAACTGATTTCTGATTTTTATTAGCTTAACGCAGTGGTAGGCAAACTGCAGCTCGCGAGCCACATGTGGCTCTTTGGCCCTTTGAGTGTGGCTCTTCCACAAAATACCCCGGCCTGGACAGGTCTATTTTGAAGAAGTGGTGTTAGAAGTTTAAGTTTAAAAAATTGGGCTCTCAAAAGAAATTTCAATCG
This sequence comes from Eptesicus fuscus, assembly GCF_027574615.1. Classification (NCBI taxonomy): domain Eukaryota; kingdom Metazoa; phylum Chordata; class Mammalia; order Chiroptera; family Vespertilionidae; genus Eptesicus; species Eptesicus fuscus. The sequence goes on from NC_072485.1 coordinate 36,464,474, forward strand.
TTGTACTGTTGATATTTGGCTCTGTTGACTAATGAGTTTGCCGACCACTGGAACGCATACAATTTATAAGATCTGAGAGGTGATTCTAGCTGTTTCCAGAACATACACTTTTGTCAGTGTTAGAAAGTTCCAGAAAACAAACTGAATCCATAACCTGTGAGAGGTGATCAGGAGCTAGAGATCAAACCAGGCCACTCTCAAATTGTGATGTGCTGGAGAAAACATGTTTAGAGTAGTGATCATAGAGGTTTAAGAGAAAAATTCCAGCCAGAGGGTATCTGAGAAGGTTTCATGGAAGAGGTGCTGGCCCTGGGCTTTGAGGGCTGGGAAGGACTTTCACAGGTAAAGAGGAGGAGGCCAGGGGATTCTGTGTGGCAAAGGCATGGAGGTGGACAAACTTAAGTTGTAGCCCATGAGGTTGGAACATCAGAGTGAGAGTGGGGCGATGGGGGCAGGGTGTGCTGGGAGGGAAGGTTGGCGAGTTCGGTGGATTGTCTGTCTTTCACAACAATTTGTTGAGCACCTACCATGTGCCAGGCACTGTTTTCAGTATTGGGGTTCCAGCATGATCAACACAGACAAACCTGCCCACTCATCAGTGCGGAGTCTGATGATAATCAAATTTGACAACTCAATTATATAGAATGTTTCAAGATGATAAGTGTTATGGGAAGGGGTGAGGGGATGCCAGATGGGAGAGAGGTTGCAGTTCTAAATATGGTGGCCGGCGAAGGCTTCACCGATGAGATGGCATTTGAGGCAGGTGAGGGGAGAGTGCGGAGGTGTCTGGAGGAAAAGCGACGCTGGCAGAAAGAAGGGCAGGTTCAGGACACTTGAGGCAGGAGGGTGTTTGGCTTGTTTGAAAGCAGCAAGGAGGCCAGTGTGGCTGGAGTAGGGGAGGGGGTCAAAGAGGCAATGTGGGGTAGGGGTGCGTGCAGGCCATTGACCAGGGAGCCAGGGGAGGGTTCTGAGCTGAGGGGTGACAGGGTCTGATTAACACGTGGACAGGATCAGACTGGAAGCAGTACTGAGCTCTCATGGGCTATGTTGAAGTAGGGGGCCACTGCAGTAAATCCAGGAGACAGGATGGGGCTCAGGCCAGGGGGCACATGGAGGCAGTGAGGAGGGAATCAGTACCTGCTAAAGGGAATGAGCTGCCTCCTCCCTGTTAGCAGTGAGAAGACCTCAATGCTCTTAGGTTCTGTGATCAAAATGGGCTCCCAGGGGAGCGGGCACATCCGATTCTTCTCCTGGCCTCACAGCTTCTTGGACCCACTTGCAGAGTTCTTTAGCACTGGTCTGTCCCACACCACAGTCCACACTCTCTCATAGTTCATGGCTTTGGTTATGAACCGAACCCCTCGCCCGTTCCTCATACCATGCTCCGTCCTGCTGCTGATCACCTTGGTTTCTTACCTTGCTGCCCAGCTCCCACTCCCAGCCTTGCAGTACCTCCCACATGAGACACTTGGCACCATCTTTGTTTGCTATAATCTTGGCTTCCCTTTGGTCATAATTCCAGTCCTCCCTAGCCTCAAACTGCCTTGGTGAAGTTTGACCTGGGACTTCATAGCACCACTTCCGCTGGAGTTGCATGACTGGGGAGCCAGTATGTAACTGCCACTAGCATTGTTGTCCTTGTCATTCCTTGTAAGAGGACTTGAAGAAGCCCTGGCCTGGTTTAAATGTATCCCAAATCCACTCCCCACTGGTGAGCTCTGTTGCTCCCTCTGGTGGACAAGTACATACTGGTACAAGAGCACCCTGCTTCTGTACTGGGAGGAGGAAAAGAGAGACAGGGCGATTCAAAGCTACACCAAATAAGGATAGATTGCATTCTTGAAACTAGGTTAGGACCTGCTGTGTGTGCACAGAGGTGCAGCAAACCCGTTTTGCTTTTAATTTGAGCCAACATGACTTTCAATTCCAGTGGAAGCAATGATGTGCACAATGTCAAACTTCCTACCAGAAGACATTTGCAAGGCACTTTTTTCCGATCAGTGAGCTCAGCTTTATTCAGGGAGAGTGACTCCTGGGCCTCTTTCAACTTCATCTAACCCAGGATGACTTCAGAGAAGAACAGAATAACTGATGATGGAAAAATTGCTGTCTACCCTCAAGAGCCTAATTCCAGTGCTGGGTGTGTGGAGTCTAGGGATGAATCTGATTCAATTTGGGGCTCTGTTACCAGTTCCAGTGTGACCTGGAGCAAGTCACTTCCGCTCTGGGCATGAGTTTTCCCATCAGCCTAATGGGGTCATTAGGATTCTCAGGCAGCAAGATAACTCTGAAGGAGAATGGACTTTGGAGTCTAATTTAGAATTCCAGCCCAGTCATCCAGGAATTGGGTGGTTTTGTACAAATTATTGAGTCTCACTGAGCCTCGCTTTCTCCCTCTGCTGCATGGGTTTGGATGCATGCCTGCCTCCTAAAGTTGTAACGGGCATGAAAGGCAATTGCCCACAGGAAAGATCAAGAGTACATTTTCCAAACTGTGGGTCATAACTGATCCTGACATCAGTGCTATGGCTCAGCGCCATCATTTGAAATAGTAAATGGAATAAAGAGGAACAGAATTGAGTATATAGCCCATAGTAGTATTTTGTGAATTTTTATTTTAGTACACACAACACCTATACTAGGTCATCATATACAATGTATTTCTTTTATATAATAACTAGAGGCCCGGTGCATGAAATTTGTGCACTCAGGAGTGGGGGATCCCTGAGCCCAGCCTGCACCCTCTCGCAGTTCAGGAGCCCTTGGGGGATGTCCAATTGATAGATTAGGCCTGCTCCCTGGAGCAGGCCTAAGCCATCAGTTGGACATCTTTAGCGCTGCCGCAGAGGAGGGAGAGGCTCCTGCCACCACCACTGTGCTTGCCAGCCATGAACCCGGCTTCTGGCTAAGTGGTGGTCTCTCTGTGGGAGCGCACTAACCACCAGGGGGCAGCTCCTGCATTGAGCATCTACCCCCTGGTAGTCAGTGCGCATCATAGCGACTGGTCGTTCCACTGTTCAGTTGATTTGCATATTAGCCTTTTATTATACAGGATTATATTTTCTTATTGAATTCAGAGAGAAAGGGAGAGGAAAAGGGATATAGAAATATCAATGATGAGAGAGAATCATCAATTGGCTGCTTCCTGCATACCCCTTACTGGGAACTGAGCCTGCAACCTGAGCATGTGCCCTGACCAGGAATCAGACTCTGACCTCCTGGTTCATAGGTTGACACTCAACCTCTGAGCCACACCAGCCAGGCTCAATATATTTCTTACTGTGGAGTTCAATTTTTTAAAAAATGTTTAAAAGATGGTACCTGGCATATAGCAGGACCTAGTGAATGTTAATGCCTTTCCTTCAAGAGCCCATCAGCTTAAGCATTCTATGATTCATAATGTCACCATCTTGTCCAAAACTATTGACATAGTATTTTTAGGATCCCTTACTGAGAATGAGTGTGTATCTGAGCAGGACGTCATGATTCAGTTGAAAGAAGCTGGTCTCTGGGTCAGATGAACTTGGCCAAGGTCACAGGGCTTGTATAATGACAGACCTGGAATTCCTGGCCATCTCTCTCCCTCTTACCACCCAGTTCCTCCTATATAAATGGCCATTGTGACTGATAAGTCTCAGGTTAGTTATGAGCTGTGTGGACAGTAGGAAAAGCACCCCCAAACAGGAGGAGCTGACCTGGGAGGATACAGAGGCTGGAAGAGTTATCTTCTCAGCTCACATAACCTGAATCTCTCCACTTAGCGCAAGGCAATTGGAGAGGAATCCAGGGCAAATGTACCTGAGCCCCACCTGCAACTAGGATGTCCCCCAACCTGTGGGTCCTTATCACAAATTTAACTTCACACTCATCAACCCAAACACATGGCCCACAATATGGAAATGACTCTCTTTCCTCTGACTTCCGGCTCCTCTGGAAAATCACGCACAGCTCGGTGTGAGGAAGGGCTGCTGGAAGCTCATATGGGTGTGACACAGGGAGCGTGGTGCGGGGAGGGTGCCAGCGATCACCCACAGGCTCTCTGGAACCAGTGCAAACCCCACAAAGTACCTCTTTCCGGAAGAGGTCTCTGAGAAGACCAGATCCTCCCCAAACTCACCCCAAAGTGACAGGCCCAGCTCCCTCTGATGGTGGGAAGCAGAGATGGTGGAAAAGAAGAGCAATAAACTAGCGGTCCGAAGCCTCAGACCTGACTCCCAGGGGTGTGGACTGTGTAGGAAACCCAAGAGGTTTGTTATGTCTGAGCCTGTGGGGATGAAGAGGAGATGAGGCCAGAGAGGAAAGCTGGGCTCGGCCATGGCCGAGGGCGGTTCTGACCTGCTGATTCAAGGGTTCAGCCTTTCCCTGAAGGTCATAAGGATCCACAGAAAAGGTTTAAGCAGGGAGAAGTGAGAGGCGGACAATTCCTTCCCTGATTCAGCTGAGGACATCCGTCTCTAAGAGTTTACTTTTCCCTTTGTATGGATGATGACATTGCCCCCACCCCACTATGTGTCCCCCCTTAAATTCCTATATTGAAGCTCCAACCCCTCATATAATGGAGGTGATTGGGAATGGGGCCTTCGGGAGGTGGTTAGGGTGGGTCTCAGGATGGAATTGGTGCCTTTATAGGAAGAGGAAGGGAGAGAACAATCTCTCTCTGGCCGCCAGGAGGAGAGCCCTCGGGACCGCCATGCTGGCACCCCCCAGCGCTGTGAGAAGATGAGTTTCTGTTGCCTCCATCACCCAGCCTGTGCGTTTTGTTATGGCAGCCCACGCTGACTAAGACAGGCCCCAGAAACGTAGGTAACTTTCCAGCCAGGAAGTCAACACTGATATCTAACAGGGCCATTGCAGTCCAAAGCTCTTTCCTGAAGCCATACTGCCTCACGGAGACAGGAATGCAACAGTGTTAGAGTGAATGACCGACAATGCTTTCGTGGGTTACAAAGGTGCCAATATGCCAGACTTTCCCCTCTGGGGAAAAAAAAACCAAAAAAAAAACAACCCTAATAACACATTTATAAGCACAGATTCTGGTGCCAGACTACCTGGGCTCAAACCCCACCTTTTCCACTTATTAGCTATGTTGCCTTGTGTTACATATGGCATGTTTTTTAATGTCCAGGCCTCTATTCCCTAACCTGTAAGATGGGGGCTAATCTACTGTCTACCTCATAGTGTGGTTATAAGAATTAAGTGAGGTCAGAAGTTAAAGCACTTAGAATGGTGCCTGGCACATAGCAGTGCTATTCAAGCATATGCTGCTGCTGTTGTTATTATTCATGGTACAGTGCCTTGTGATTTACTAGTACAAGGCATTTTCACATCTCATTTAATGTTTGCAACAAACTTTGGGGTAGACACCAGTCGTCCTTGTTTAGAGGTGCTCTGAGATCACACAGCTGGCAGCGGGGGAGGCAGGATGCAACCCTCGGTCCCTCTGACCCCGCCCCACGCACAGCTGTCCCTTCTCCCTCTGGCAGCCGGCAGCCTGGCTCTTTCTGCCAGAGAGGACTCCCCGGCTAGCAGGGCCGAGTGTGACAACTCCATCAGGCCTGCTCTGCCTCAGTCTGTCTGGGAGAAGGATCTCAGCCTCGGCTGTGTGTTCAGGAGGAAACTTCCCTTCAAATGAAGAGTCAAACCCTTTGTGGTACGAACACTGGAGAGGACTTTTCTTTCCAGGACTGCTCAGCTGCCTGGCTCCTAAAGGAGTTTGCTGCGCTCTGCTTTGTAGGACCTTAACCACAAAACAAATGGCTTCCCTGAATGTGCCTCCGAGAAGGGAACAATCAGATGGAACAAAGGGGGGTCAAAGTGCGGTGTAAACCAAGGGAAATTGCTTGCTGTTCCAGCTTCTTCGAAGGATGGGAAGGGAGAGGAGCCATCCTGGGTGTGGGTGTGATGTGGGCTGTGAAAATGCAGAGGAGGGAACCAAACGGGCTCAGTCAGAAGTTAGCACATTCGAAGTGAGACACCTGGGCCTCTCTCCCTCCCGCTGCCCCAGTCCCAGGCCAAAAGGGAGAAACTGCTGAAACCCAAAGGATTTACCCTTCTTTCCACCTGCATTCACAACTTTCAATAATTTAGCTCGGCCCTGGAGTTAGTAGTGCTCAGAGATGCATTTTATTGGGGGAAAATAGTGTGCCATTTCCGCCCCCCCCCCCCCCAGCTAAATTTAAAAAGCTCTTCAAGAGTCTACTCTGGGATGGGGCCACTATTATTCACAGTTAGGGAGTGTGTATTAGCTCACAACTTTTTATAAATTATCACATCAGCTTCCCTGGGCCAGGGCACCTGAGCCCGCACCATGACTTTGAATGGATCTTCGCACTGGAGACTGTGTTGGGTGTTTAAGGCTCAGGGCTCAGCATATAGTGGGACTCAGGGGTAAGATTTATCATTAGTGCAAAAGGATGCAGAGCCAACCAGCAGAGGGGAGGATGCAGAGGGTGGAGTTCTGAGGAAACCAGGCACCAGCTCCCAGAGTCCTCTCCTGCAGTCACACGGGATGTCCCGATTCCTTCCAGCTGAGTCATAATGCAAAGTACTGTCCGCCAGGGAAGCTCAAGGGAGACCCCAGTGCCCAAGGATTCTTCCCGGGGCCTGGTCCCAGCGGTACCTCTGCCAAACAGGTCCCAAAAGCCCAGACTCTTAGAAGGAAAGCCGCTAGTCAGCACAAACCTCCTTATTTGCACACAGTCCAGGCACAGAGAGCCACTCTTACCACTTAGGGAAAGTTTTATGTCAGATAAGGAACTTTCCCAGCAAGTTCCCAGATGTCAACCTTCCTAAGGTGGCCGTCTCAGGCCCACTACGTTGGCTCTTTCCTGCAGGAGCCTCTTGTACTGTCCTCCTGTTTGACCAGCGAGCAACCCTAGTGGGCCACCCGGTGGACACCTCTCAGCGACGTAGTCCTTTCTCTCTCTTTGTCTTTCATGCGGTAACCTTTATAAAGTGATGATAAACTTCACCCGTAAGAAATGGCTTGATAAAGAAAGCTCACCAATTAGTGCTGCTAATAAAGGAGAGAAGATGAACTGATGACTCTCAGGACGGAAAAGGAGAGGCATTTTCAGTGATCTCACAGTGGTGCCATGCTTCTGGTCTGCGGTGGTGTTGATGAATTGGGAGTGGGGGCAGGGAGCTAAGTGACTCAGCAATGCTAGGCTGCGGGAATGCCAGCTGAGGCAGGCGTGGGCTCCGGCCCCCGGACTCACAGTGTAAAGCAGGCAGACACAGCCTGCAGTGGTAGGTGAGCGCTGTGAACGACCCTGGGTGGCCATGATTCCCATCCAGGGAGCCCTGGATGGACCACAGGAAGAACAGTGTCTGCCACCCAGGCCTCTCACTCCTATCAATCCTGGAACATGATTTTCAGGGGTCCCAATGGCAAAAGAGGAGACAGTGGGACCAGTATGCCCATTGATACAGAAAGTAACATATGGGAGAAAGCGTAACTGGTGGAAAAGTCCCAGACCCCCTGCACCCTAAGTCAGCCTCTCTGCTAGGCAGAGTAATAGCAGGATCCCTTAATGCCCTCCCGCCAGAGACCACCAGGAGCTCACCTGGAGCTGAACAAAGGTGGGTCCATTGGCTGTTTCCAGTGAGGCTGGGGAACGCACACCGTGTCTCAGCAAAGGGGGTTGGAAAGATACTCAGGATGCGGCCTATGTTAGGTGATTTGGGGATGGGTTCAGGGAAGGGGAGCCTTGTCCTGGATTGGACACCGTCGGGAACCGGGGTTTATTCTGTGCCTGGGTGTCTTAATACACCTTATGAAGAAGGCAGGGAGAATGAAGTGAGGTGAAAGTTGTAATTGAAAAAGCAGCAGCAACCACTCCTATTCGCCAGGATAGGGGGATGGCTGGTCACTTTGTGGTTTGGACTGTGTTCTCGTTATTTTCTAAGTTCGGACATGATTGCTGCGTGGCCTTGCCTTTGTCTTCATCTGTTATGGCCGTAGAGGTGCCGGTATGTGAAATAGCTTGTATTCCACAGGAGAAACCCCCGCCTGGCTGTGAGTGCCTGGCCCGTTCCCAAGCCACGGACAAAGGAACAGACCCGTGGACCTGGTGACAGCTGGCTCCAGGGCCTCTGCAAGCTTTCCTGAGAAAATAACAATGAAAATGACTTATTTAATAATGAGTAGTAGTATGATAATTAAGTACTATTAAGTAGTTAACCTTTTAAATAACATATACTCAATAAATAATAAAAGCTATTGACTATTTATTATAGGTCAGATACCCTATGAGCCTCTTGCAGTGCATACTATCATCTCATCCTCTTAATATCTCTTCAAGATTAGTATTTTGATTTTTTTTCCAGATAAGGAAATAAAAACTCAGACAGGTTAAGTGACCTCCCTACAGTCACTTACCTATTAAGGGGTGGAGGACTGAATTCACACACGACCTGCCTGACTCCGCAACCTGTGCTCTCCCCACCACCCCTCTGGCCTCTTGGACATGTAGGTACATATGGTCACTAAAGAGAGGGCTGGTCAAGCTGCGGTTGAGACTGATATTCATCCAAAGAGCATAGCAGCTGAGACAAATCCAAAGCGTGTTTTGGGGTCCACCAAAATATCCTGGGCCCCCAAAGCCCAGGCCCTGGCAGGGTGTATGGTTCCTGGGAGCTGCTGACGTAGCTCCAGCACCATGAGCCCACCCTGGCATCCCCCGGAGGGAGGGTGAGCTGGGTCTGTTTATGTTCCTGCACAATTGGCTAATTAATGCAAAAAAGAGCTGCCCACTATCGATTAACTCGGCCTTCCACCATGAGGACCTCTTAATGAAACTCAATATCTATAACTCCAAAGCTGGGGTGAGTCTCTTAGGTAGCAGTGATGGTTAATCTTGCCATTCCCTTCTGAGATTCAGTAGGTTTAATGGGTTGGGGGGAGGGGAGGGTGGATTTGAAGACCTGTTTAAATTGGTCCCTTGGCTAGAGTCATTATTTTTCTTTCCATGGTCCAATTTGTACTTATCTAGAAAGGTTTTCGGAGATCTATGTAGCTCTAGGCAAGACTGTGGTTTGTTTATTTATCTGTCTCAGTATAATCAGGACCCGGCACATGAAATTCTGCAAATATGTATCGCTGAGAGTGGGTGTTCACTGCGTCCTGATGAATGAACATGCCCATTCGTGCTCATTCATGAGGCTCAGAGAGAGGGAGCAGGAGAATGGAACTAATACTCTTTACTATTTACTGGATGCTGTGTGCGCCTCCTAGGGCTGCTGTAACAAAGTATTTTTCATAAAGTGGGTACCTTAAAAACAACAGCAATTTGTTTCCCAGTTCTAGAGGCTACCCATCCAAAATCAAGGTATTGCTGGGGCCATGTTCCCTCTGAAACCTGTGCGGGAACCCTTCCTTGCCTCTTCCTAGTGTCTGGTGAGTTGCTGGCAGTCATTGGCACTCCTTGGCTTGTAGCTGCATCATTCCTATCTCTGCCCTCATTGTCACGTTGTGTTGTCCCTCTATGTCCCTGTCTGCACGTGGGTGTTTTCTTGTAAGGATACCAGTCATACTGATTTATGGGACCATCCTATTCCAGTTTGACCTCATCTTGACTAATGACATCTATAATGACCCTATTTCCAATTAAGGTCACATTCTGAGATGCTAGGGATGAGGACTTGTCTTCGTCTGTTTGGGCTGCTATAACAAAAGTCTTACAGGCCAGTGCCGTAAACAACATTTTTTTCTTACAGTTCTAAAGGCTGGATGTCCAAGATCAAGGTGCTGGTAGAGTTGGTGTCTGGTGAGGGCTGCCCCCTGCTTTTTCTCACTTTGTCCTCAGTGGCAGACGGTGACAGAGCTCTCCAGGTCTCTTTTATGAGGGCGCTAACCTCATTCATGAAGGCGCCACACTCATGACCTAATCACCTCTCAAACACCTCACATCCTAATACTGTCGCCGTGGGGGTGAGGGTTTCGACATATGAATTTGGGGGCCACACATTCAGTCGGTAGCAGACTCCAACATCAGTTTTTTGGTTGAAGTCAATTCAATCTGCAACAGATGCCTATTCCTCTCCAGCCACCATCCCAGGCACGTGCCCCTCTTCTCCGTAAGTGAGTTTGCAGCTTCTTAGCACCCTAGGAACTACAAACAGGAGAACCCTTTTTAGTCTGAATAACAGGGCAGTTGTGACTCTCCATGCTGGACTGCAGGGCCCTGGGTCCTGACTGCGGCCTCCCCTTCCTCTCCCACCTCACAGCCCCGCAGGCTGGCTCAGGGCACCCAACCTGAGGCCTCGTCTAGGTGAATGAGCCCCTTCCTGGGAAATGTGGATTCACAGAGAAGATTCCTGCCTGAGACCATGTGGGCGACCCTGTGGCCTTGCCTATAACAGCAGGGGTGTGAGTGTGTGAGGGTGTGAGTGTGTGAGTGTGTGGGTGTGCATATGCGGGGCTAGGTGCTGACTAGAGTGTATTGGGTTTTCGGTAGCCTATGCATGTATGATTCGAGTGTAAAATATACTTGGCAGTATACGAGTTCGACTGTAAGACTAGCCAGTGTCATTATGCTAGAGGAGGAGTACACATGTGATGGGGTGCAGGGAGCACACGAATAAGTGCATGTGTTTGACTGTACATGAGGGTGTTTGTGTGCATCTGTGCATGAGTGAGGAGTGGACAGGGATTTCTGCCAAATACCTGTTGTGTTTTAAATATATTTTTATTGATTTCAGAGAGGAAGGGAGACGGAGAGAGAGATAGAAACATCAGATGAGAGACAACCACTGATCTGCTGCCTCTGCACAACCCCTACTGGGGATCGAGCCTGCAACCTAGGCAGGTGCCCTTGACCAGAATCGAACCCAGGACCCTTCAGTCCACAGGCCGACACTCTATCCACTGAACCACACCAGCTAGGGCTGCCTGTTGTGTTTTAGACTCAGGCAGCAGGCAAAGGTGAAATCTCTCCTTCCATTAAGATGAGGAAGAAAGGCTTTGGGGCCTTATTTTACTGTACCACTATTTCTTTTTTTTATTATTATTGATTTATTACAGTGAGGAAGAGAGAGGGATAGAGAGGGATAGAGAGTTAGAAACATCGATGAGAGAGAAACATCGACCAGCTGCCTCTTGCACACCCCCTACTGGGGATGTGCCCGCAACCAAGGTACATGCCCTTGACCGGAATCGAACCTGGGACCTTTCAGTCAGCAGGCCAACGCTCTATCCACTGAGCCAAACCGGTTTCGGCGGGGCCTTATTTTAACTTTAAAAAAAAAGAAAAAGGAAGGAAAGAAAGAGGCATCATCCAGTTAGTGGTTGTTAATTAGGAACAGGTCCCAGGGAAGCCGCTTCTGCGGCAGCACCAATAAATCACTCACTAACTGTCCATGGCTGCCTGCCTCCTCGTCTGGCTTCTCTGCAGCTGGAGCTCCATTGGCAGCCAGGCTAGGGTCGACCCACTGTACATGTATCCATATGCGGGGCTGCCTCTCTCCCAGACCCCTCCTCCTAAGGGCATCCCCAGGATGCACTAGGCAGAACAGATACTGAGCCCCTACTCACTGCTTCATGGACTCACGTCCAAGTTTCTGTGCATCAAGACCACCTCCCACCCCACCCCTCAGACCTCGCTGACCTCACCTCTCACCATTCTTCATTGATTCGGGTTTTAAATCAAGTGTTTCCTAATCGTAGCCTCTGTCACAGCCCAGTACATGCCTGAGAGAGCGTTACTGTGCATCTACCTGTGTTTCATGTAGAGGTGAGCAGCAGCGGGTACTCGGGAAATAAATTCTTGCCTGAGCAGCCAACTTTCTCAGCAAAGCAATATCCACCCAGCAATGTTTTAAAGTATTGAATTTAGCTAAAGCCACCATAGACTTTCCCATAGGAGGTGAGAAAGGGAGTAACTGCCTAATGAATGCTTGGCAGGGTGTTTTGTGTTTTTTTTGGTGTGTTTTTTTTTTGGGGGGGGGGAAGGGGTATAAACATGCTCTAGAATAGATACGAATGTTTTTACAACATCGGGAATGTACAAAATACTACTGAGGTGTACACTTTAAAAGGGTTAACATGGCAAATTTATGTTATGTATATTTTTCCATAATAAAAAAGTACTTAAAAAAATAAAAGCCAACCTAGAGCCCCTTATTCCTTCATTCCTTCAGCACAGTTACGGAGTGCATCTGTAGAATCAGGCCCCGGGGATACAGATGTGTCTGGGATTAGGGGTTGCAGACAGACATGGCGCAGATAGATGCTTCCTGTTTGAACACAGTAATCTGTGTAATCCTCAAAACACTGGCAGGTTGCTATTTTTTGCTCCTACTCTATACAGGAGCAAACCAAGAATCACATAGGCAGGGGACTTGCCCAAAGTCACAGAACTAAGTGGTGGACAAGGATGTGGATCCGAGTCCATCTCCTGCAAGACCATCCTGCTTCCATGTGCTTCCTCTGAGCTTCAGGCCTGGCGCTGCTCACCAGCTACTTTAAGAATAGCCTAGCTAGAGACTGTAGAACCGTGTGGATGGCAAAGGAGACATCGCCAAGGACAATGCCTCCCCTGCCTCCTTTGGTGGAGGGCCCTACCTTCTCTCCTCCCCAGGCACCAGCCGTCCAGCCCCCGCCCTACTCCATCCTCAGCACTGCCAGCACGCTGAGCGCCCTAATCTGATTAGCTAGCTGCTCTCTGCTGGATGCTTGTAGTAGCGCCCCGACCTTCTTGCTAAGCAGTAATTTCAGGAACCTGTGACTTTGGAATGACATTCTTTATGCTGGTGTTTATTTTTGAAAGTCTATAAAATCAATCCAAACCTCTCAGCCTCTGCTTTTTAGCATAACTGAAATGTGTTGAAATATTTAAGGATGATTACTGAGTATTTTCCCCTTGTGTAAAAAAGGTATTTGGTCTAACGAGGCCATTCTTTAACCTGGTGGGGTGGAGTGTTAGAATGAGAAGCCGTTGGTTCAGGGAATTTATCAATCCCCATCTTTGGGGTCAAGTCCAGATGTAACCCTGCAAGCATCAAGTTCAAAGACAGATTATGGATTGGTAGAAAACTGGCAAAAATATGTCACCAGTGTCCTTCCTCCAAACACTGAGGCGTAAGCCAGGACCTGCATGTCGTTTTGGTTGGTATCAGTACAAAGATACCTCAGAGAGAGGAATCAAAGGGTTCAATCCTGCCTCTGGGGCTAATGGCGATAGGAAGAGCATCCCACTAGTGTAGGGGAAAGAGAGGTGTGGGGTGCTTATTATAGGCTCTTTCTTTGGGCTCCAGATCTTATGTTCTTTTTTCTAAGCTTCTCTGTTCATTCATTCATTCCTGCATTCCTGCATTCATTCATTCATTCATTCATAAAATGTGTATGGAGAATCTGATATTTCCAGGCCCTATTTTAGTGATTATAGATAGAAATAAGAATTATAGTAGTCAGTATAGGTTAATTTGTTTTGCACTAACAAACAACCCTAATATCTCAGTGGCTCATCAGAGTTTCTCATGCTATGAACTTAACATGCTTCATGTGTTATTGGGGTAACTGTGCAGATGCAGTGAGGAAATGTTGCAGCATATTTGAGGAAAAAGATAATAAGCAGAGTGTGAGACAAGTACCCCCAGAGGGCTGGTACTTTTTCATCTGTCCAGGCACCCGAGTGCTTAGTAAATGTTTCTTAACCAAGTGAATGAATTAACTGCAAACTATTCAAAATGGTTGGGTCCCTTGTCAGAACAGAACAGTACTTCCCTTTTCCAAATGCTTTTAATAAATTATAACTCACCAAATTAAAATAAACGTTTGTTTTAACTTCCACTAAGCAAATCTCTGGAGGATTTGACACCTTTTCATCTTCAAAGTGCTTCAAAACAAGCACTGGCTTCCCCCCAAGGCCCCTCTTTGGAAGCTGTGCACTGTAAACAGATATAGAAATGTATTAACATTCAGAAGCGAAGACGCCTCAGGCCAGGTTTGAAGAGAAGCTTCTCTAGGAAAAGCAAACTGCTTCTTTGATTTTTTTTTTTTTTTGAGTGCCGTCAATGTGCCAAGTGTTGTGTTAAGGGCTCTCACTATCTGTTACCTTTTTTTTCTCAATGTTCCTGTGAGGTAGATACTCTCATTTTGACTTTAGAGACAAGAAAACTGGCCCAAGAGATAAAGTGATTTGCCCAAAGACACAGAGCCAGTAAGAGGGTAAACCAAGAACCATCTTTTAGGTTCTTCTAACTCCAGAACCACTGACCTTTCCTTTGTCATCATTGTTTCTCAACTTCTGCTTGCATATTAGCTCTCTTCGGCACACAAGGGTGTAAATTCTGGGGCTCCATCCCAGACTTACCAGATGACACTTTGGAGAGAGATGTTTGGGCATCTGCATTTTATTTTTTTAAATATGTTTTTATTGATTTTTTTTTTTTTTTTTTTTTTTTAGAGAGAGAGGAAGGAAGAGAGAGATACAAACATCCATGAGAGCAAAACATTGATCGGCTGCCTCCTGCATGCCCCCTACAGGGGATCAAGCCTGCAGCTCGGGCATGTGTTCTGACTGGGAATCGAACCAGTGACCTCTTGGTGCATGGGGCAACACTCAATCCACTGAGCCACACTGGCCAGGAAGCATATGCATTTTAAATAAACTTCCCAGGTGCTTCTTATGCACACTGAGATTTGATAACCTACACTTTATATCCTTAATGGGTTCCTGAAACAGAGAGAGTTCTGTCTAAAGGGCCGAGAGTAAAAATAAAGGAGGAATAACTAGGCCTTGAACATTGTGTGCCTTCCCCCGGACGGGGCAGATTCGACCTTCTGTACACTAAATATGGCAGCATCTTCCCCCCTCCCTGCCTGTCCAGGCTGTGCTGGCAGAGACGGAAAGCTTCCTCTATTCCCCTGCTTTTCATGGCAAGCTTGGGCGATGTTTTCTCTCCACTCCATATGGATTTTGCAATTAACTCACTAGAAAAGTAAATCACAGGGTGCCTGGAATAATAAGTGCAGTGAACACCCGGCCTCAGCCAAGCTGACTGGGACTGCATCCAGAGCGTGGCTAAGGTTGCTGGGCTGGTGCAAGGAGGAGGCAGGAGGCCAGAGGCTGGAGGCTCCTGGACGCCGGACAAAGACAATAGATGAAGAAGGAGAGAAGACTACTGGTTGAGATTGATCACCTTCTGTATATATTTAGCATAATGCTCAGTGTTTTACATCCTTTACATCACCAATTCCATACAACTCTTTTTGGTCAGTATTATTGTTCCCATTTTACAGGAAAAGATTCTGAAGACTCAGAAAGACCAAGTCACTTCCCAACTTGCAGCTTCTCCAGGAAGCCTTACTTCCTCCTCATTTGCTATAATCTCTAGAGTAGGAAGAACTTCTTGCAAGCAGACAACCTAAGGGCAATTGGGGACCAATGAGAAATGATCTGGAGGAACCTGACTCTTCATCTTGGAAATGGGATGGTTACTGTTACCTAGGTGTCAGGGCTATTGTGAGTACTGAAGTTGATCTCTTTTGTTGTTTTTGTTAATCCTCACCCAAGGATATATTTTCCATTGATTTTTAGAGAGAGTGGAAGGGAGGGTAGGAGGGAGAGAGAGAGAGACAGAGAAACATTGATGTGAGAGAGACACATGGATTGGTTGCCTCCCACACATACCCAGCTGGAGATTGAACCTGCGACCCAGGTACCTCCCCTTGACCTGATAGCAAACCCGTGGCCCTTTGGTACAGAGGCCGATGTTCCAGCCACTTAGCAACACCAGCCAGGGCCTGATTCTGATCTCTTATGTGGGAGCACTCCAGACACTGTCTGCCACATAAGTAAGCACTTGAAATTATTCCCCTGTTACCTCCACATTACTCTCCTAAACCATTTCCTGTCATGGAATGGATGATGCTTCTTTCAAAGGTGAAACATCACTGGTTACACCAGGAACAGGGAGGCATTCCCGCTAGCTCAGAGAATAGAGTTTATGGAAGGGTTAGACATGGAATGATAGAGCAGCTGGCAGGGAAATCAAGAGCAGGTGCCAAACCGGCCTGGTTTGGACTGGACTTTGGATGGACCAGAGCTAGTTGGGGGTCCTGAGGTCACGACTGGACCTCATAAGTCTTTACCTGACTTCCTTGCCTTCTAAGGGGCTCTGTGTGTTTTGGCTTCTTGCTTCCTGTTGGGGCATTTCCTGCCTCTGGTTTCAATTCCTGGGAGAAAGAATCTGATTGGCTGAGCCTATCTTCATATGTCAAGCCATAGGCCAAAGATAAGTGGGTGGAGTCAGGCAGGGCAGAGTCATGTGATGTATAGCTTGGCTGCAGAGGCCACCCATCTGCAGAAGTGGTGGGCATGCTGCCTGCCTCTGAAGAGGCAATGGGCGGGCAGGCACAAGATCATCTCTCTGCCCCTAGTGGCCTTGTCTGAACTTTTCACTCCAGAAGAAGAAAGATTTTGTCTTCTTCATCCTTCTGTCCTCTCACACTGGGCCTGTGTTCATTCCTCAGGAAAGGCTTACAAGTTAGCAGAACGGGGGGAGTAAAGATGAATAGAGGTTCTACTGGCTCTACCTGGCTGTGGGCTCTTTACAGAAATGGCTTCACTGAAAATATGCATGCCACCGATGAGGGGGTCCTGCCCTCTGCTGGTAAATAGAGTTCTTTTCTGCGAAGGAGCTCTGTCAGGGACCCAACATACTCATCCCTGTGACGTCCACCTCCGAATGTGTTTCTTTTGCAAGCCAAAGAATGTTTTCTCTTCTTGCCTCTGGAGCCTAAAAATCAAGCTGGCTTCTTTTTGCTTCTCACAGCTTCCTGAGCAACGATTCTGAACTCTGAGCCAGCCGACAGCTCCGTCGGTGTATGGAAACGGAGGGCTGGGGTTCGCCCTCTGTTCGGTGGCATTCACTCTGCCATCCTCACAGCTTCAAAACCCTGTGGGGGCTGTGAGGCAAGTGGGCATGACTCAGCAAAGCACCAGGAACAGACACTGGGAATCAGAAGAACACTTTGGCTCTTGCTAGGTTTGATGGTTGTTTCTTTGCCTGGCTAGAAAATAGAGCAAAGAGGGCAGGACTGAAAAAGCAGGTGCAACTTTGTAAGCTAGACTCAGGAAAGGTTAGGGACACCATTTCCTCTGGAGCTGCACTCTGGGAGAGAGAGCTTCCTGCAGATGCAAATGCTCAGAATCTGCACCGGCCTGGGCAGTACCCATTCGCCACATGTGCTTACCCAGCACGTGAAATGGAGCTAGTGCAGTCGAATAAATGAATTTTTAATTGTATTTCATTGATTTAACTTTAAATCTAAATTTAAATAACCATGAGTGGCTACCATATTAGACAGCACAGCTCTAGAATCAAGTCTTTTTTCAGCTCCATGAGGACAAGGAACATATCCCCAATGCCGACCTAGCACAGTGGCTACCATCAGGCTCAGTAATATTCAAATGAATGAATGGAGTAGACACTGGTCGTGATGACGTGCAGACAGTATAATGTAGAAGATAGAGCATAGGGTTTAGAGTTGTTCAGACCTGAATTAATTCTGGCTCTGACATTTACTTATCTCTGTGACTATGGCAGGAGTGGGGAGCGTCCAGCCTGTGGGCCATATAAGGCCCGTGAAATCACTGGGTCTGGCCCTGCCAAGGGAACTGCAGGCAGGACTCAACATTCAATAAATTGAGGAGCTTTTTTCAGAGCAACACAAATTTGTATTAAGCTCATTGTATTAAGTGAATGATGTTATAAATATCCAAATGGCCCTTGGCAGAATAAAGGTTCCCCACCCCTGGACTATGGGAATGTTACTGATCTCCTTAAGCCTTTCTCATCTTACCGGTGAAGTGGTTACAATGCCCCTCTCATGAAATTATGTTATGAAGAATAAATGAGCTGATGTATACAGAGCGATTAGTGCCTGGCATTAAATAAGTAGTAGCTTCGTAGAAAAGACAGAGAAAGTGAAAAATAGCCCTGCTGACAGCCAGGCTGTGGTATTCCCAACAGACAGGAACAACACTCCGTACAGGAGTTAGGCACAGCCTCTCCTGTTTAGGCTTAGGATGTAAACAGGCTAGTATGTGACCACAAAAGTACCCACACACCCAGCTCTTCTGCCTGTCACTGCCTTTCTCGGAGTGAGTGCTGCTCATTTACCGATGGGCAGTGCTAGCCCTGCTTCTGTCCTCCCACCTCTAAATAAAAATGTTCGTTCTTTTCCTTGTTCCTACTTCTTTTTTTAATTTAAATTCTTTATTGTTGAAAGTATTAAATATGTCTCTTTTCCCCCCATTGACCTCTCCCCAGCTGCTCCCACCCCCCAGCACATGCTCTCACCCCCCTACTGTCTGTGTCCATTGGTTATGCTTACTAGTATATGCATGCATACAAGTCCTTTAGTTGATCTCTGACCCCACCCTTGTCCCACCCTCCCCTGCCTTCCCTCTGAGGTTTGACGGTCTGTTCGATGCTTCTCTGTCTCTGGATCTAATTTTGTTCATCAGTTTATGTTGTTCATTATATGCCACACCTGAGTAAGATCATGTGATACTTATCCTTCTCCGACTGGCTTATTTTGCTTAGCAGAATGCTCTCCAGGTCCATCCATGCTGTTGCAAATGGTAAGAGTTCTTTTATTATTATTATTATTAGAGTTGAGGTACAGTATAGTTTCAGGTGCACAACTCATTGTTTTTACTTCTTAAGAGTATTCAGTCCAGAACTAGCCCCTGCTTCTCCCAACCCTTTTAGAAAATCATCCAACATGAGCCCAGCCCCTATCAGTGGCCCCCCCCTGAGGTGACCCCAGGATGCAACCCCCTCTTTTCAGCAACGTAAATGCCCCTGTTTTATGACTACAGAGGTCATCCTGGTGCACTTCATCAGAGTTCCAACCCTTACTTTCCCACGGTGATGCCTGAAAGCAGAATCGTCACAAAAAGCTCCTTCCTTTCCGGGCTCTTTCTCTCAGCAGGAGACTGGGCTTCCTGTGCCTAACAGCTCAGCGAAACTCCTGCACAAGCCAGGATTTGAACTTCTGGCATCTGCAGTTAGCGGCCAGAGCTCTTGGCCATCTCTGCTCCCCGGAACATGGTCCCATTTTATTGCAGCTAGAAAAGAAAAGCAGCAGAGGGAAATAAGATAAAAGAGCAAAAAGAAGTTTTGGGTGTGTTTTTTTCCCCCTCAGCTGAGAGAGAGCGAGCGCAGCTGCCTATAGTTTGGCTCAGTATCTTCCCCTCAGTTTACAAAAACCCTTTGACCTCAGACTCTAATCGATGTTTAAATAAGAAAGGCTAGTGAGGAAAGGCAGGTGAGCAGTGCGTGTCCGGGGAAGCGTCCGAGAGGAGTAACATTAGCACTGGGAGTTCTGTAGATGAAGAAGGTGAGAAAGAATAGTTCAGACAGTCAGGGATGCGTCAGAGAATTCCAGAGTCCCGAGGGGGCAGTTTGCAGGGATGAGGTGGTGCGTGAGGAACAGGAATTTGAGATATGATGAATTTGAAGCACCTGTGAGACAGTGAAGTCGAGATAATGACTAAACACCTGGAGCTGACAAGGGGTCCTGGAGATAATGATTCAGAAGTGATCTTTCATTCTCTCACTCCCATATTCGTGCATTCACTCATCCAGGGAAATGCATGCCGCCCCTGCTCTCGGCAGGCCCTATGGTGGATGCTGGGAGTACAATGATGAGCCAGACACAGGTCCCAGTGATATGGCCCCTGACTTTCTTTTCCCAGCTTTGGGCCTTGCGGGACCTCTAGTTGGCATGGTCTGGCCTATGTCCCTGTTATATCTTCTTTGGAGATGCCCCTCTGAGAAAGGCATCTTTGAGTTGAGCTTGATCCCAAACACTGGTTCTTCTGCTTTGTTCCACCATAAGAGTCATTTTCTAGTATGATGATGATTCTGATTTTATTAGGAAAGAACAAAATCCTTCTAATGATTATCATGCAGGTCAAATTCATGGAAGGTGAAGTAGAAATAGACATGAGTTGGCAAAAGTAGGTTTATAGTTGTGATACAATAATTAATAAATAATAATACAAGAATAAACTGTTTCATGTACTCACAACTGTAAGCTTACTTTTGCCAACCCCTGCATATATATATATTTGTACATTTTATATACAAATCATGGAGAAAAGTTGCACCAGCAAAGAACATTTGAGACATGTTTGTCAGTTAAGGAAGGGTTTCTCCTAAAATGTTTGGATTAAGCTATTCTCTAAGACCTATAGCTAAAGAATGAAGCAAAATGAAAGATGGTGTGCTTAACTGTAGACACTGTAAGGAATGTGTCTTCCAGGTTCTTGCTGTACTGTCACTAACCGAGCAGAAACCCCAGCTCTCTGATTTTAAGAGTACAGTGGTTGGAGGATAATTCTCAGTAGATCATCCAGACTGATTGCCTCTTGAGGCACTGCCCTTCCCCCACAGCCCAGTGCTGGGTGAGTGCCATGGGGCTGTCATTTAAGAACCACGCTGGGTGGAATTAGGGGTGTTGTTGAAGGCTCCCTTATATGAGCAGCAGCTGCTTGCAGGAGAGCCTCCTAAAGGGAAGGCCTGAGGCTGGAGTAACAGGTGAGGGGAGAGCAGGGACGGCATGCTTTCACTTACTCTCTATTTTAGGCTCCATCCATCTCTTCTCTTCGGCCGCTGGAAAGCCCGTCACCACTTCAGCTAAATTGGAGTTTCTAAGTCTTCCTGTGCCTCTTTGGGGTTCTCTCCCCCACTAGGGCTAAGACCTCCTCTTCTGCTTGCCTTGGAAGTCTCTTGGTCAAGCATTCATGCCACTCCTATTGGGAGTTTGGCATTACGGTTATGTCCTTCTGTTTTTCTAAGTATCCCCTGAATACTTAGTTGTCTGTTATTATAGGACCTAGATCCCCAGTTCCTCCAAATCTTGAGGGAGACTCATGCATTGGACTTCATTCTGGACCATCACTGAAAGCTAGTGATGCAGGGTGTGGGATGCCTGGGCAGGGGGGGGGGGGGGGGGAGGGAAGGTCGGTGGAAGGGATGGCCTGGTTAGAGTTTCTACAAGCCAAGGAGAAGAACGAAGGGCTTGGCAGATGTGTACCCTGGAGCCTTGCTCCTCCAAGTGGACCTGCAGCATGAGCTGCTTAGAAATTCAGAATCTCAGCCCGACTGCAGACCTACTGAGTCAGAATCTGCTTTCTAACAAGATGTCCAGGTGGTTCACACACGTGCTGACACTCTGCCCTAGACTTTCACAAAAGTCAATTTCAGAAACTTCAGAGAAAATACTAGGGTTAGTTTTAAGGCCAAACACTTTGATAAAAACGACTCAAAAGAGTTAAGAAGGAAAACGTAGGGATAAGATCACCTTTTATGTTTTTAAACATCAACATAATATGGAAATAAATAGGGAAACATCTGTAAATGCAACATTGAACGGTGGTTTCCTCAGGAGACTAGCAGGAAGGGGAGGGAAGGAGAGAAGGAAGACTTGCATTTGTGTTCCGCTTGCTCCCCTATTGCTTGAATTCAGATATGTGAATACGTGTTAGTATTCTTTTGGAGATAAAAAATATGCAAATTAACTAATACAACTAAAGGAAGAAGGATGTGAGATGTTGGTAAATGTAAGTTTGATAACACAGCAGAGAATAACCCCAGGAAGTTGCTCAGGCGTTTCTCAGATGAGCTTGAATGAAAAAGGAACACGTTAACAGCGTCGCTCCAAGTGGTGGGATTGTGGATGATTTTTTTTGTTTTGCTTTTGTTTGTGTGTGTGTTTTCCTGAATTTTTAAATCTTTAGCATTTGAATGTGTATCACAATAGAATAAGGAAAGTTGACCAAAGGTGCTTTAGAAGATTTATAAAAGCAAGGTAAAGAGACACAAAGCTAACAGGGCCACAGTAGGGTGACACAGATGTGGGATGCAAGTGGTTAGAACTGACAGTGAGCTGAGAAATATTTTTCGTGTAAAAAAGCAAAAACAACAAAAGAACATTTTAGATGTCCCAGATGTCATTTCTTGAGCATCTGCTGTGTGCCAGCTATGTGCCAGCATGTGGTCTGCAAAGTGAGCACCATGGCCATGAACAGCCAAGGAGAAGGAGGCTGGGAGGGGTCAAGAACCTTGTCTAAGTCAAGACAGGAGCAAACTGGCATTCAGACCTCATCCTGTCACTGTGCTCAGGACCCTTGGTTCAGAACAGTGAAGGCAATGTTGAGACTGAAGATGAACATAAGGAGGAGGTGGTCCAAAAGGCCTCATGTCTTCATGATTTTCCAGGCGTTAGCAGAGCTGCTCTGCAAGGAACAAGAGGACTGTCATAGTCCATGGGGTTGGGGTAGCAAAGTACCGCAGACTGGGAGACTTATAAACAACAGAAATGTACTGTTTGCAATTCCGGAGGCGGGAAATCTAAGACCAAGGCACCAACATGGTCGCTTTCTGATGAGAACCCTCTTTGTGGTTCATAGCCAGCGCCTTCTCCTTTGTCCGCACATGGTGGAAGGGGCCAGGGAGCTCTGTGGGGTCTCTTTCACAAAAACACCAATCCCATTCATGAGAGTTCCACCCTCAGGATCTAAGCATGTCCCAAAGGCCCCACCTCCTCATGTCATCTCATTGGGCAATAGGGTTTCAACATATCAATTTGAGGGGACACCGACATTTAGCCTGTAAAAGGGGCTTAGCTCCAGCCCTCAGTAGGTAGCTCCTGGGACCTCCTCCAGGAGCCTTTGGATTCTGCTGAGCATAATGGGAAAACCAGGCTTCAAGCAGAGGTTCCGAAAGTTTGTTCTGTGAATAACTAGTCCCCCAGATGCCCTGAGGAGTAAGGTTTCAAGATACATTGAAGAACCTCTGCCTGCGGGGTCTGCTCTTAGAGCTGTGGGGGCCATGCCAGTGTAGCCCACACCCAGACACATCCCACGGCCACGTGGTAACCTTGCCCTCCATGCCTCCATGCATGACCACAGGAGATGTTCTATGGAATGCCCATTAATATCCCACAGAAATAGTGTTCCAAAATACTGTTTCTGAGATGCTTTTTTAGGTCCCATGAAGACCTATTTTTTTTTTTTAATTTGTAAAAACTAAACTTCCACAGTATTTTCTACATGGCAATTTAGGATATTTTGAGAACATTTTGTTCTTTGAAGAACTTTCTAGAGAGCTAAAAATGTCTCCAATTATACCCACAATGAGAGCGAGATCTGCAGCGTATGCCTCGGAGGGCAGGAGGTTAACAAGGATTAAGCCTCCGTGAGGCACAAAATAGCATCTGGGGTAACACTGATTCTGCTGCAAATCCCGAGGTTGGCTCAGCCCTACCAGGAAGTGGGCAAGGCAAGACGCTGAACTCAGAAACTGACATCCCTACCATGGTCCTCTCCTCGGGGGCCGCTTATGTTTTTAGTTTTTTCCATGTGCATAATTAAAGCTCCTTTGAAATCAAGTGTTCTCACATGAGGATAAAGTGCCAAAATTTCCCCAACAACTACAATAGCTAATGCCTCTATGTTGATTTGCAGTGTACAAGACTGGTTTTAAGTCTGTGTCCTTAAAACAGGCCTGGTAGAGCTGGGTGTCATTACCCCCATTTTATAG
Organism: Eptesicus fuscus; assembly: GCF_027574615.1. Classification (NCBI taxonomy): domain Eukaryota; kingdom Metazoa; phylum Chordata; class Mammalia; order Chiroptera; family Vespertilionidae; genus Eptesicus; species Eptesicus fuscus. The sequence continues at coordinate 36,488,033 of NC_072485.1, forward strand.
ACAGGAAAACTGAAAATTCCCTAGGAACGGGCAGCATGTGACCTTACCTGCTCTTCTCACTCTATGTTGTTTCCATTCTACCAATTTGCCTCCCGCTCTTCATGGTTATAGCAAAACACTAGATTTCCTGGGGTAGACCTGATTTCAGGGAATTTGAAAAGCAAAGTTGATTCATTAAGTGCTTAAACAGAAAGTAGTTTATTTGTACCTTCATAGGACTTTTCAAATAAATAACCTCATAAATCTTAAGTCCACAAATCAAATCGGCTTATTTATTTTATTTACTTGTTTATTTATTTAGATGTAGGAAAAAGCCTCTAGTGCTCTGATAGTAAAATCACCTGCTTTTTATTAAATGTCTGTGTTAGATATGAGCACATCAGGCGCCGAAGCTCCGATCTGACAAATTACTGCCAATCCAAGTAGCCATCATCGGGGTTTTATTGAAACACAGGAAGTAGATTGTTTATGTAGCAAGAGACAGTCTGGTGGAGGGAAAACGTGTGCTTTGGTGCTGTATCGTCCTGGCTCTCTAAGTATCATTTCCTTAACAGTGAGCTGGGGACAATAATCTCTTGTTTACAAGCTTGTCAGGAGGACTAAACCTGTGGCCATAAAAACCTTTGCATAGTAGGGGATCAGGAAATTGTAGCATCCTTCCTTCTCTGATAGAATCTGGACATCAAAACAGTATTTAGTCCTCCATCCCCCAATACACACACACACACCTCATTCCTCCTCTGGTATACACCTTCTGCCCTGGGGTCCTACTTCTGTTTTACTTTAACATATCAACAAGTATTTATTGAGAACTTATTATATGCCTACCCTTGGGCCAGGTATTTGGGACAGTTCTCAGTCTAGTGCATTAGTTTCCAATGTGGGGCACCAGCCCCACATGGGGGCAATTTGATTTTTAAGGGGACAATTCGAGAAGGAGTTATTAACAGTGAATTTTTTGCATTTCTTATGGTTCTAGGGGCCTCATATGCAGTATATAAATATATATTGTGACATATTTATGCATTTCTCTATTATATGTTTTGAAACTGTATTTGCTATTTTTTCATATCACTTTATATTATTACTAGTAGCCCTGCACACGAATCTGTGCGCCAGTAGCTCGCCAGTAGCTCGCTGCCACCCTCCTGTAGCTCTCCTCCCACTGCCCCACCCTCCTGTAGCTCCCTCCGACCCCCCCCCAACCCCCCTCATAGCTTGCTGCCCTGCCCTCTCCTGTTGCTCTCCGCCACCAGCTTGTAGCTCGCTGCCCCACCTCCTGCTGTCGGTCGTTACTCTTTACGGTGTAACGACCATTTGCATATTACATCTTTCTTATATAGGATTATTATTTTAACACTTTTTTAGTGATTTCTTTCTCAGTACTTCAGCTGTCCTATCGTTCTTTTATTTATTTATTTTTTCGTGGATGCCATGTTCTTTGGAAGCTTGTTTAGACCATGTTAATGTCCTTTTAGGCTTCCTCCATGTGAATAGGAGTTCAGTTTTTGAATAATAAGAGTTATATGTCACAGGGGGGGCATCAGGATTTTAGAGATACTTAGGTGGGGCATGGCCAAAAAAAGGTTGGGAACCACTAGTCTAGTGGAAAAGATAGATGAGTTCATTAACATATCAGGGTTCTGGGATGAAAGGGTCAAGTGGTGCAGATTTAGTTTTTCCTTGAAGAGAGGGTTAGAAATGCCTTAGAGGGTGAGTGATACAGGGACAGAGTCTCCAGAGATGAGGAGGTGGATGGAGGATGGGGCAGAGGGAACTTTACTGCTCCGTGACTTGTTAAATTACCCCATCTCTCTGCATGAACCTTAATTTTCACTCCAAATGAGCTAGTCACGGGCATGTTCTTCCTGGACAAATGAATAGCAGCTTTTTTGTCATCAAAATAAGTCTCAGAAGCCTTGTATGTGGGAAGAAATATTAATGCCTATTTTTGGTGCTAATCTTTTTTTATTTCCTAATACCACCATTTTTTAGACAATAGGGTAGAAATATCCTAATTATTTATACAGTCATCTTGCTCTTTGGGTCTTTTGGGCCCGACGTGAATGCTTAAGGACACCTTCAAGCAATTACCTTTCTGTGGAAGGCGAATTACTCATCAAAGCCATGGGCTCCTATCACAACCTTCTCTTAGACTCCTGCTCCTTTAGCCTCAGGTGAGCTGTACCTGATTACCTGAACATTTGAAAGGCTTTCAGAATGTCACTAACATGTGTCACATACCTGTCAGTACTGCAGGAGACACTTTTTAGAAGCTTAAGTCACAGAGGTCCTTTCTCATGGAAAGAGCCCAAGGTTGGTAACCTAGAGATCTGGGTTCCAGGCCTGGTTCTGCCGCTCACTTGCCATGTGACCCTGGACAAGTCATTTGTCATTTCCCGCTTGGGACTTCAGCATCTTCATTTGTTAAAAAAAAAAAAAAAAAGGCAGGGAGGCCAGTTGTTCCTGTGACCCCCTTGTCCTAAACTGTGAGTTTAAAAATTCCTGAAGGATCAAGGGAAGTTACCAGCATAGAGCTCCCCTGTGGGTGCCATAGTGGAAACTTGTATGACCTTCAGGCCTCTAGCTGGTCCATACAATGAATTATGTTCACACTGGATTTCTCTGAGTCCCACACTACTGTTGCCTGTTTTAAGAGGGGTGAGGGGAATCAAGGTGACAGGTGCCTGTTTTCACATGTCAGGGCTCAGGAAATATTTACTGATGGTTGTGATGTTAATGATGGTGATTCAGCTGCCTCAAAATGAGACCTTTGATCAGGATCGGGGGAGAGCAGTGGTGTCCACATGGAGCTGCAGTGCAGTTTCTCACCATCACATGTGGGCCACATTCTTCACTGTGGCTCTGTCCTAGGCATTGCAGATGTCTACCAGAATCCTTGGTTCTACCCACCAGATGCCAGCAGCAGGCTTCCTCAGTCATAGCACCCAAAACTCTCTCCAGACATTGCCAAATGTCCCCGGGGGTCAAAATGGCCCCTGGTGAAAACCACTGCTCTAGGGTGAAATTAGAAGCAACATTCACTTACATTTTTGCCCAGAAGCGCCAATGCTTAAGACAGGGCCTGTCCAGCCCAGAACAGCGCTTTCCAAAGCCTCTGTCTCCACCTCCCACATCACACTGTTTTCACAGGTGAGATCCTAAACCTCTCACCTTGACTTCTTATCCCAAAATTATGTCCTTGTTCATTCTACTAAGTGCCCATTGCATTCTACTAAGTGCCTGGATGCCTGCTAGATTCGGAGAAAGCAGTGATGCGCCCAACCACTGACTCCCCATTCCCACTCTGTTCCAGAGATCGAATGCCTGCTCTGGCTTCCTGCTGCCTAGCAGAAGCCTTCTTTCCTTGCTGATTCTCCACCCTGACTAGGAAGTCCCAGGCCTTGGCCTGGGCCCATCTGGTTGGGCACAGCCCTTGGTCCTTAGCCCTCAGCCCTCAATAGTTTCTTCCCTTGGCGGATCTATTGGGCACTTGTCCTAGAAACTGGGTCCCCTGCCTCCCCCTCCAAAATGCTGTCTATCCGTGCATATGTGTGTAGTGGTCAGTCACAGATATACTGAGCAACTCTGATGTGCCAGGACTTGTGTTCTCTGTACTCTTACGTCTCTTTATTTTTAATTTTCTTCACTAAGAACTTAGGAACATGTCCTGTGTGTCAAGCACTGCTGGGTGCTGAGGATACAAGAGTGAGCAAAAGCAGATTCAGTTTCTACAGTGTGGTGGGAGGGGCAGGCTTTTCATCACTTAAGTAATCACCCGCGTACCTGTCTCTTATCCACCTCGGTATCTCCTTTCCCTTACCTCTCAGTTTCTCTCTGCGACTCTCATTGTTACCTCTGTCTCTTGTGTCTCTCAGCTGTCTCTGTCCTTCATCCATATCCAGCAGGGTCCTCAGTCAGGGCCTTGGGGGTGCCTGCCTCCCAGCTCCCTCCTAGTGGATGGATCCCTGTCATTTAAAAGAATCTGCTGAGACTGTGTGACAAGTCAGCTAGGCTGGCCTCTAAGTAAGAAGAATCATTCCTTCCTGGATGGTAGGGGTATAGGAAGCCCATCAGTCATCCTCTGAGAGCCGGGCCTCTGCGCAGAGAGCCCCCAAAGGAAGGTCCTAGACATGGAAAGGGATGGAGGACCAGGAGCCCGAGGACAGGCTGCTGGTCCCCAGTGTGGGACCCTCTCCCCCTGCCTGTCTGAAGGGAAGTACCTTCCCAGGCCTGCTTGGTGGCAGGTCCAGCTGAAATGGTTCTTTAGGTTTTTGAAAGAGGCATGACCTTCCTATTCATAGGCCCTGGTGCCTCCAAATCTGACATTTCAGCAAAGGTGAGAGAGTTGTGGAGACTTTCTGGTTTAAGGTGAATGATTTTGAGGGACTTGGGAACCCAACCTGGGCCCCACATACTTGCTGGGTAAGCCTACACAGGTCCCTTCACCCCTTTGAGGTTTATGTAAATGGCAGTAATATTAGATGCCACGTGACCCAGCAGAAGGAGGAGCAGTCTATTACATAGAGCTTGTGAATGGCTTAGCACAGTAGCTGGCGCCTAAGTGCTCACTCAGTAAAGGCAGCTCTGGCCCCTTGTTGCTCTCTGGGCTTCCCAGTTTCTTGCTCTGGTTACAGGCTTGACTGGTGAGTGCAAGGGAGGAGGCAGGAATCTTGCTCTGAACCCAGAATTCATTCTGATCACCTCCCCTAAAGGAAGTAGGGCTCTGCCTGTTTCCCCTCCCCAAATTTTTCAAAGCCCTACACCTCCCTTTCTCTCGCTAGAGGAATGCAGCTGTTTACCAGCTGTTAACTTTACTCTGTCCAGGAGATCAAGTTCATTGTTGGTGATATAATTTCTCCCCATAAAGGATGTGTGGGAAGTTCTCAGAATGAAAGCTGTTCCCAAGGAGAATCATGTTATTAATAGGGCTTCCTGGAAAAGAGCCCACCTGGCTAAAGAAAGCTACTCACCACAAATACCAAATCACTCTCGTCCCACTTTATGCGTTCCCCCTCTTTCCTCTGCCCTTCGACTTGGGAAGCACTTTCTGAATTAAGATTCCAACCGCGAAGGCCCCTCTGGGAGTGGGACTGAGAAATGCAGAGGCCTGGTTCACGGAGTTCTAAATCACTCCGTTCTCCGGCCCTTCCATTCCCATAGGAGCTCTTGGATTTCCAAGACAGCCAGGCCTCTAAGATGAAATAGATTCCTGCGTTAGGACGAGAGCAATGCAATGATCCAGAAGGTAGAGAACATGGACAGGGGAGAAAGGAGACCAGCTATTCATTCGCTGCCCACGGGCAGAGGAGATTGATTGAGGCTGGGGGGAGGTTGCCGTCCCAGGCAAAACAAGTTTGCCAACTTCAGAAGAGCATTGGTGATGGGCTCCCCGAAGAAAACAAGTTTGATAGCGAGGGCATGTAGCAGGCAGAGAGGAGGCCAAAGGAAAGATTGCGGCTCTCGAAGATGCCTGTGTGTTACCTCTCTCCTAGACTCTGAGCTCCTTGAGGGAAGAGGCTGGGCCTTCATATTTGTATCCCCAGTGGGTAGTGAAGATATAAAGCGCGGCAGCCAGTCTTCTCCAATTGGGCTGCGGGTGTCCTTGGGCGGAGGTTATCAGAAAAGATAATAATGACCTGTATGTCTGAGGATATGATGGATAGATATTCTGTATTAAACAAATATGAATGTATCATGAAAATAGATGCAAAATTGGAGTGAATTCTTAAGATGAAATATGGGAATCGAATGACATAGTAAACAAGCAGCGGACCACGCAGGCCGGTGTCGGGGAGGGGGTCACTTACCCTTCTGCTCCTCCGGGTGGCAGTGGGTGCTGCAGTGCCTCACCCAGATGCCCCCAGGACGAGGCGCTCATTTTCCCAGGTACCAGGACATGTTGGCAGCTCACTGCTCACCGCTACTTCTTTCTCAGGGAGTTCTTTTCCTCTGAGGAAGCTGCCTTACCCAGCCCAGGTTAACCCTGGAGGCTGCCTGTATCCAGTGACTCCTCCCTGGGGAGGGGGTTGAGAGTGAGGATTACAGAAAGGCCCAGACCCTTGTTCCAGTCTGAGACAACTCTGCAAGGCCAGCTCAGCTCGGAGCTCTCGGTGAGATTGGCTGAGGCCGCCGCCATAATGACTGCATTGCAGTCCAATTCTCCCTCTGCCCGACCCTGCTTCCTGCACTCCCTGAGAGGAGGTGCTCTTGAGAGCCAGAAACCTCTGCCAGCACGTCTCCATCTCAGAGCGTTTCCAGGGAACCTGACCAAGACAGGCAAGCTGAGAAACATTAGATAGTGCAAAGTGCATAGTCTGGAGAATCTGGTAACCTAAAAAATTATAATACTAATAATAATGGCAACAGCAAAACTAATATGTTCCTCTGTTCTGAGTGCTTAATATTTATTTTTCCCCCTAAATCTTTACAACAACCCTATTACTATTTTTATTTCACAAGTGAAGCAGAGAAAAGTTAAGCAACTTGTCAGGGTCACATAACTACTCAGGGGCAGAGCTGGGGTTCAAATCCATACCATGAGGCTCTAACAGACTCTTAACCTCTACACTTTTCCATGTGCTAGCTGTTTACCAGCAGTTAACTTTATTCTGTTCTTTGTGCAAGGGAACCAGCTGAGCTCCAGTTTCCTGCTCTGTGAAATAGGGTCTGTAGTACCCACACTGCAGGGCTATAATGGGGCTGAACTGAGGCTCACTCTGTGTGAAGTACCTAAACATGTGCCTGGGGCCCCACAGGTACCAGGTGCACAGGTAGGTCTAGTGTAGCCTGGACAGGCACTCGGGAAATACTTTTCAGTGGATACTTGAAGGAAGTGGGCTCTCCTATGAGAAGCCCTGAGATGATGAAGGTTCAAAAATTGTCAGAAAAGAAATAGTCAAGGAACTGGGAGATATGGGTTTAAGAGGAGATGAGTATGTGGAATAAGACTGGGGAAAGGGAGGAATAAGCTACAGCAATGCACACATCTGTACCTGTTGAGAAGGTGGGAATGTCAGCTCAGGAAGCTGAAGATACGACTGAGAATTCGTGTTTGTAGGTCTTTGTAGGAACAGTGACATGGAAGGCTCTAGGTGTTTTGGTAGGACCTAGGCCCTGTGGCCAACAAACCATGAAATCCTCAGCCAAAAATTACCAGGCTTTCAACTGGAAGAGTTTTTCTTTTTCTCAGTTAATTTATTAATTTTTAAAGAACTTTAAATTTAATTTTTCAATTGCAGTTTACATTCAGTATTATTTTCAGTTAGTTCCAGGAGTGTGCATAGTGGTTATAAAGTATTCCTCCCAATATTTCCAGTACCCACCTGACACCATACATAGTTATTACAATATTATTGACACTGTTCTTTATGCCATGCTTTAGATCATTGACATTTATGTAAATGGAAATAATGTTAGATGCCACGTGACCCAGTAGAAGGAGGAGGAGTCTATTACATAGAGCTTGTGAATGGCTTAGCACAGTAGCTGGTGCCTACTGATGTTGGCTGTGGGTTTGTCATATAAGGCTTTTATTATGTTGAGGTATGTTCCCTCCATTCCCACTTTACTGAGAAGTTTTATCATAATTGAGTGCTGGGTTTTGTCAAAATGCTTTTTCTGCACCTATGGACATGATCATGTGTTTTTTATCCTTCATTTTGTTAGGTTGCGAACGAGATTTAGTGTCCTGGCCCTTTAAGAGGATGCTGGGTTTCTAGCAGAATTCTCCCCAACAGACAAAATCCCCACTGAGTTTCACAGCCAGGTGTTATGTGGGCCCCTCTTTCTACTTCTGGTGCTCTGAGCTGGTGAGCCCAGTGTGGAGTTGAGACCCCCATGCTCCTCAGAGGGACCTTTGCAGTTGAAATATCTCTTTGGATCCTTAGCCTCTACACATAGTTGGGGCCAGCCCTTCTCACATCTCCACTCTTCCTACCAGTCTCGATGAGGTTTCTTCTGTAAATCTTTGGTTATAAGACTTGTATTCAGCAAGTCTTCACTTGGTTATTCAGGTTGACTGTTCTATAATGTAGTTGTAATTCCAGTTTGGACCTGAAGGAGGCTAGTGTAACTTCCACTACTCTATGCCATCTTGGATTTTCCAAGAGCGTCTGATCCTGGTTCTGTCACAAAATACCTGTGTAAGCCAGGAAAAAATCAACATTCCCTGATGTCAGCCTCATTTGGAAATGGAGGTGGAAACCAGGATCCATGATCTCCAAGCTGCTACCAGCTCAGAAACTTGGTGATTGTATCAATCTCTGGGCCTTACCTTAATTTGGGGAGAATTGTTAGTCCTCAGTAGTTTGCAGAAGGAAACCACAATCCTACTATTAAAAGCATTTTCTATCCTAACCTCTTTCCCTAAACTGCCCAAGATTTCCTTTTAGAACTTTTATGTCTGAACTAGAGGCCCAGTGCATGAAATTCATGCACTCGAGGGGGAGGAGGGGGTTCCTCAGCCCTGATTGCAAGAGGGAGCAGGCCAGGTGGAGGGACCCCACCGGTGCACAATCGGGGCCGGGAGGGATGTGGGAGGTTGGCCAGATGAAGAGGGACCGTGAGAGGGCTCCTTGGCATGTCTGGCCAATCTCGCTCAGTCCTGATCAGCCGGACCCCAGCAGCAAGCTAACCTACCATTTGGAGTGTGTGCCCCCTGATGGTCAGTGCACATCATAGCGAGCGGTTGAGTTGCCTTAGCATATCATTAGCATATTATGCTTTGATTGGTTGAACAGCTGACTGGATGACTGGACACTTAGCATATTAGGCTTTTATTATATAGGATAATTCTAAGTTCACGCCTTTTGTTTAGCCCACATTCACCCATTCTCTGCCTCCTCACTCAACACCTGCCCTCTTGTACTACACATGGAGTGTTTATCTTTGAGCACCTTTAAGAACAAGGGCTTGATTCCTCGTCTTAATTTTTCTTCCAGTTTAAAAAGTAGTGGAGAGGAGGCCTCCCAATGATATATCCAACCAGGACACCCATAATTATGATTTACAGATCTCACTTTCACCCTCAGCCTTCCTCTTCTGTTCCTTTACCTTCCCTTCCCTTCCATCTCTTTCTCTCTCAGTTCTAATTTATAGATTGCACTGCCACCCCTAGAAATGCCTTTCCATGCCTGGCATTCTCACCCCAGCAGGTGACTTTTGAGCTTCAGTTGCTCATGTGTTACATGAGGAGGCTAATGCTCATCTTACAGGATTATTGTGATAATCAACAATAATGTACATAAAATGCCCAGTACGGTCATTGACCCATGTAGGTGCTCAGGAAATGGTAGTTACTGCTATCACCATCATCATCCTCACCATTATCTTCATTATAATCACCATCGCAATATATTCACATCATTATTACCATTATTTTAATCTCTCATCATCATCACTGTCCTCTTCATTGTCTTCATTATCTTCATCATTTTTCACAAAACTTTATGGACCTTGAACAAAGTTAAACTTTGCCCTTATTGGGAATATCAGTTTCAGAAAAACAAAATGCAGGGGTTTTCTGAAACCTTTTATTTTGAAATAATTGCATTTCTAGACAGGATCCTTTATTCCACAGTCTGCAAAATAATGGCTGCAGCCACTACTGCATTGAAAGGTTCCCAGGGTCGTGTGGATGGAGGAATGTGTGAGAGTCATGACAGCTTTTCCCCTGGTCCTAGGACTGATGATCTTGTTTGCCTTTAATCACAAATCAACACAGAGATCCTTTTTGGGGGCTATTTACTGCATAGTGAGCCCAGTGGCACCTTCTTTGAAGGTCTGTGGATGAACAGCTATGGAGAATGGTACCCTGTGGTCACGGAATGAGAAGCAGACTCACATTCCCACCTTGGATTTGCATTTACTATCGGGCCTCTCTGAGCCTCAGTTTCTTCATCTGCAAAATGGTATTTTTATAACATCTTTCAGGGTTGCTGTGAAGATTAAATGATAGAAATCAAAGTGTGTGGAGAGTACAGCACAATGCCCAACATAAAATAGGTGGTTGGTAAAATGTCAGATGATTTGGTGGAGGCCCAAAAGGTGACTGAAGCTCCCTAACGTTTCATGTCAGGACTCCAGTCCAGCATCTCTCCAGCATCATGGGTTATCACATTACCCACCATCAGTGCCCCTGCTTTCTCCATAGATGTACTTTCATGTAAGAATAACTGAACCAAACCAACTAGGTATCCCGTACACCCTCCTGTCACACAAGCACCTATTTTACTTGCTCAAACCAAAGACAAAAGGATTTTCTTCTAAAGATAGTTTACAAGCCAAATGGACACATGGAATCATGACATTCTAGAATGAGCAGATGCCCTCTAATCCTAACCTCCAGATGCATGATGAATGTCCCAAAATACCACACTTGCCCTCTGGATGTTCTGGGGGGTCCCATATCATCCTATGATCATAATTCCTCATCTGCAGCTTCTTCAGTGGGTACCCCCTTCCTACCTTCTGTTCATTGCAGTGCAGTCACCCCAACTTCCAACTGTACTTTTTTAAAAACTTTCCCTGAGGGTTTCCTAACCTATGAAGCAAACCAATGATTGATGGGCATAATAATTCAGAGAATGCACCTGTTATTGGTGGCCTTTCCTTCCCTATTTCACAGCCCCTATTTTTCAGGGGTTGCTCTTGGGGAAACTTAAAGACTTGAAGAAGCACTGGAGGAGACATGGCCATTCACTCAACAAAGGTTTCTGGGAAGACCCATGCGTGAATCACAGTGGTCCCTGCCTTTAGATGTTTACATTTTTGGGAAGAAACTTGGGAACACTCAAGTTCAGTGTGATGAGGGCCATGTAGAAGAAAGGACTTTGTTCTGGGTTACTGTGAGGTGTCAGTAATGTATGTAAAATTCCAAAGTGATTCATTAATATTCAGCAAGCTTTGGAGTGTCTGTTGTGTGCTAGGCTCTGGGCTGGCCCAGCAGAGATGCAAAGATGAGTGAGATACATCCTCTGTCCCTAAGGGGACAGAAACGGAAAAGGTCATTTCAGCATTGTGCGATCTGTAACTGGTGGCAGTGTTCAGCTGCAGGGGATACCGTGGCATCTTAGAAGAGCAAGACGTGTGATCAGCAATAGTTGTTTTTCTTTCCCTTTGGAATTATCATTTTAGACTTAGATCTAGCTCAGGGCTTGGCGTGGAGTAGGTGCTCAGTGGATACTGGCTGAGTTGAATTGATCATTTCATTATGAGAGGAAGAGGCCTCTGACCATCTGATTCTTTTGCCCAACTGAGAAACACCTTTCTCCTTAGATCATTCATCTTGAGGCCCAAGAGATTTGAACATTGTCAGTCATAATAGACAAATGGGTCAAAAATATTAGAGTTTGTTTTGTGGGGCGTTTTTTTGTTTGTTTGTTTTTTGTCATTTTATACAAGGAAAAATTCACATTTATATTCTAAGGTTTAAAAGCATTCAGAGGTGGTGTGGGGAGGAGGAATCAGAGCTGAAAGCTATTGTTCATGCTTGGCTGATACTTAATCAGTTGGTTGGGTTGTAATTGAGAATACAGCTCCAATGACACATAAATTCCACCGATTAAGCTGAAGCCAGTGAGTCTTCCTCATTATTTATTGCACAGTAGAAATAACCTCTTCATTATTGAAATATAATTGCCAAATGTGATAGTCAATATTAAAACAGAATTAACAACATGAGTTCAACATTTGGAAAGAAATTTCTAATAGCGCTTTTTATGCCTGCAGAATTAGTGTTCAGTGTCAGTCTGTTGCATTCATTGATGGCGGAGGCTCAGTGAGGGACCCATTCCAGCTGTCCCGCTCTCTAGCAAGGGTTCTCTTTGAATCTTCTGGGTCAGTAAGATAACCTGATATGGTCTTTGCCTGGAAGACAAGATGCTTTGTTTTATCCTAAGTGCAGGCCATTGTTGATCTATTCTGTTTAACCAGGACATGATGAGTGCAGAGCAAAGGGTAGGGGTTACAGGGCTGCGAACAGATGAGTGAGTCATGCAGTTCCCACAAAGCTAAAAGGCTGGCAGGGTGATAGGATATACAGCAATAGAATACCAGGTGCTCAGGTGGCCTGCACATGTCTTTACCTTGCACCTTCGTTCCCCACCCCCACCCTTCAGGCTCACTTTTGAAGATACAGTTCAAGATTCACCTTCTCCGAATTTTCATTTGGGCATTGCAGCTGATTTGAGCCACCTTTTTAAATGATGCGTTGCCTATGTTTTCACCTCCCTCAATCCCCCTCTCCCAAGATGGGGAACATGTGCATAGTGACAGTATCATATTGGTCCTAGCACAGAACCTGTACATAGTACAGAACACAGTACATAGCAGATGATCAATAAATATTCACTGGAATCTAAAGAAATGAGAATGGATAAAGTGCTTTATGAGCAATGTGAAGAGAGAACAAAGCAAAGAGGGTTTTCTGGAGTAGGTGACATTCAAACAGAAACTTGATACATAGGGAAGGTGACACTACGTTTTCCCAGAGTCACTATTATGGCTAGTTGAGGGGATATGGCATTCTGGGTAGTTTGGGAGATACAAGCATTAGGTTTGGAGAGGGGGGTGGGCTGTTCTACTCTGTGACATCCACTGATAGCCTTTTTCTTTCCCCCACCCCCAAAGAAGTGAGAGAACAGAGGTGCAGGATGAAGTGCAGGATGAAGCTTGGACTTGGTGGCCATAACTCTGCACTAATTTCCATCCCTGCTTCCTGCCAGCTGTCTTCCTCTCCCAGGCACTGGGTCCAGGCCCTGGGTCTTAGCGAAGGGTCTTGTCCTTCCTTGAAGGCATTTTCTTTTTTTTTTTTTTTTTTAATATATTTTATTGATTTTTCACAGAGAGGAAGGAAGAGGGATAGAGAGCCAGAAACATCGACGAGAGAGAGACATCGGCCAGCCGCCCCCTGCACACCCCCCACTGGGGGATGTGCCCGCAACCCAATGCACATGCCCTTGACCGGAATCGAACCTGGGACCCTCCAGTCCACAGACCGACGCTCTATCCACTGAGCCAAACCGGTTTCGGCTGAAGGCATTTTCTTCAATACAAACAGGCAATGGCATTGTAGGTGGTGGCAGTAGCTTGTGGAGACATGGACATATGCAGGGAAAGTAGTTGATCCAGAAAATGCCTCTGGATCATTTTTGTAGAGTATCCACTTTGTTTTCCCATGAGTTACCTCCAAACTTCTGCTGCTGGACAGGGAGTCCCCAGAAGATATCCAAGTAAAGGGGGCAGGGAGTGGGAGTTAGGGTTCCAGGGTGTAAGACCTGGGCAAGCCCCTCCCCTCTCTGGGCCTCAGCTTTCCCCTTTGTGAAATGAGGAGGTTGTCCTACTATCTCATCTCTAAATTCTAAGAAAGTCTGGCTAAAGAAAGTCAACAAAAAACATGTGGTTTAGCTTGGTTGGAGTGGAGGGCCTCCACTCCACACTCCCTGCCCTGCTCAAGTCATATTTCACATATTAAACCCATTCTGAAAATGAGAGGAGGGGGAAGGTCTCTGGGAAGCAGGGAAACATGTTCCCAGTAATCTCCCTCCGGCCACTCTTTCCTCTGGAGACAGAGATAAGCACATTGTTTCCATCGGCCTGTGTTCCATTTCCTTATCTTAAAACTCTCTTCTGCCACGTTATAAATAAGCAGCTGCCCCGTGAGCGAGGCCAGGCATGTGTGTGCAGACACCAGTGCTGGGTGTATGTGGGGGTTGCTGATGAGGTCCAGGCAGCCGCCTCCACCCTTAAGCAACCCAAGTGAATGAGGTGTCTCCTGGCCTTAGGTCAGGGTGGCCAGACAATGTGTTGTCCACACTGGGTGACTCCTCAGAGTGAATGGGATCACTGTTAATAATTACACCGGGACAGCAGGCCCAAACCAGAACCAGCCCAGGCCGACTGAAGCATGTGGGCATCTTCGCTATAGAGCGCCGGTGTAAGAAACAGCTGGCTCTGGACAGTTCCAGCGTCCAGCCAGGCAACAAGATTTTATGTCAAGTTCACCCAGTGCATTCTCCCCTCGTGATTGAAGCTGCCCCCAGAATTCAGCCGCGCGAGCAGTTTCCTGCTCCCAGCTTACAGTCCCTGAGGATAAGGACCACCATCACCCCCCGCCCCCAATATCAGGACCTACCATGTAATTTTTAGAAGCCAGTGCAAAAAGAAAATGTGGGTCTCCACGTGCAAAGATTAAGAATGGGAGTGGGGTGGGGGGAGGGCAATGGTAAGATATGTACACATATAATACCTTAATAAAAAAAAAAGAATATAAAATTTAATCATTTTTATATTGATTAAGTTGAAAAGGTAATATTTTGGAACTACTGGATTAAATAAAACAGGTTGTTAAAATTAAAAAAAAAAAAAGCCGAAACCGGTTTGGCTCAGTGGATAGAGCGTCAGCCTGCGGACTGGAAGGTCCCAGGTTCGATTCCGGTCAAGGGCATGTACCTTGGTTGCGGGCACATCCCTGGTAGGGGGTGTGCAGGAGGCAGCTGGTTGATGTTTCTCTCTCATCGACGTTTCTAGCTCTCTATCCCTCTCCCTTCCTCTCTGTAAAAAAAATCAATAAAAAATATTTTTTAAAAAAAATAAAATTCAAAAAAAAAAGAATTTGAAGACAGCAGCAGTAGGGCTTGATTTGTTTCCTGGTGCATTACCTCCAAACTCCTGGCACTGGAAAAGGATCCCCCAGAGGTTATCCAAGTAATATTGGGGGAAGCAAGAGTTAGAGTCCAAGGTGTAACTAAATCAGGGGTAGGGCCTTCTGAGCCCCAAGCTCACGAGGCAGGTCCTGCTCCCCAAGCAGCTTGTGCTGTGTTTGGGGAGCTCTGACTCTTCATCTTCTTCCCTTCCTGCCTGCTTGCTTGCATGCTTGTTTGCTTCCATTATATTTCTAATTCAACTTTTTGAATGTGAAATATGTTGACATGGTTCAAAAGTCAAAGAAGATAAAATGGTATCTGATACCATTTTTACTTCCCCTCCTTTTTCTTCTCCTTCCCAATCAATTCCCAACATGCCTTTCCCCTTCCCATAGGTAATCACTTTTTAATTTCTGTGTCTCCTTCCAGGGTTTTTTATGCAAATATAAACATACTAGAGGCCAGGTGCATGAAAGTTGTGCATGGGGTGGGGGGAGAGGGGGCCTCCTCAGCCCAGCCTGCACCCTCTCCAATCTGGGACCCCTTGGGGGATGTCCGACTGCCAGTTTAGGCCTGATCCCTGGGGATCAGGCCTAAACTGGCAGTCGGACAACCCTCTCACAATCCGGGACTGATGGCTCCTAACTGCTCACCTGCCTGCCTGCCTGATCACCCCTAACTGCGCCCCCAGCCAGCCTGGTTGCCCCCAACTGCCCCCCTGCCAGCCTGGTCACCCCATGTAGCCTGCTGTTCAGTTGTTTGGTCATCCCTCACTAACCCCACTGCCAGCCTGGTTGCCCCACACAGCCTGCTGTTCTGTCGTTACTGTGAGGGTATCCTGACCAATTTGCATATTACCCTTTTATTAGTATAGATAATTGTACCTTTCTCCCTTTCTTCATATCCAAAGTTTTTCTGTTAAACAGATCATCTGCACCTTGTATCAAATACTTTTCCTGGGATCTACTAGTGGTTTGTCTCATTGAAGGTGCCCCCACTGATCCCACCCCTTTTAGAACCACACAAAACAAGACTAATTCTTTGTCCCTGGTCAAGCCCTTCAGACACATGAAAACAGAGACCCATTCTCCACCCACTCCACCTCTTCCAGCCTCAACTTCTTTTATCAGACTGTTCCTTCAGACTTTTCTCACAGGGTGTGAGGTCTGGACCACTTTTGTTCATCTGTGACTTTCTGAGTGTGTGCAGCCCACAGTTGGCCAACTAATCTACCAGGGCAGGGGCAGAGGAAAGGAGAGATCTTCCCTACTTAGAGCAGAGAGAAATTTATCTCCATCATCCTAGTCATCCAGCTTAAGCGTAATAATTGTTCCCATGGGAATTTGTTCTGTGCCAAGATATACATATGCACCTGCAAATATCACTTTTACCTTCTGACAACTGTGAGGTAAGTCTTATAATTTGCAGATGAAGCATATGAATCGCAGGGAGATAACCCAACAAGTAAACGTGAAAGAAAAGATCCAAAGGCAGGTCTGTCTAACTCCAAACCATGGGGTCTTTCAGTGACCTCAAATATGGGGCTGGCAACTGAATGCTCCCCCAAAGACCTGCTCACATTCGTGATATTAACTATAAAATTTCATTCAACTAGTTTTTCCTGGGCATGGTGAGCAGTATCTATTTTATAATCTGTCTTGCCTTTTAATCATCCCTACCTTAATTCTCAAGGTGATCTCATTCATTTCCACGCCTTACATACAAACCAGATATTATTTTCAACCCAGACCCTTTTCCCAAACTCCAAACTTCTATCTCCAACTATCTGTTGACATCTCTAGTTGGTGTGTATAGTGAGCCTCTCAAATTTTACATAACTGAAACTGAACTCGTAATTTCATGTATCTCCCCAAAACTATCTATCCATATGCCTAAGTTACATATCCATATCATTTTTTATTACTGCCTTTCTTTCAGCTTCCATATCCAATCACTAATCAGTGCTCCTGGTTCTACCTTCAAAAAATGTATCTGAAACTCATCCATATCTCCATTTCTACTCATAACCTTAAGTCAAGTCCCCATGGCCTGGAACTACTGGAACGTCCTGCTTCTTCTCCTCCCTGTTTTCCCCCTTGTCTCCTGCACAGTAGATTTTTGAAAGATAAAAACTGTAGCATGGTTATGGCCCTGCTTAAAACCCTTCTATAGCTTCCCTTTGTTCCTAAAATAAAATCCAGAACCTTTATCACAGCCTACAAGACTCCCCATTGTCTGTGTTTCAGTTGGGCTCATTCACGCCCTTGCCACATTAGCAGTTCCGTGGCCACATCAAGCTCATCCTTGCCTTTCCGCCTTTGGCTTGTATACACGGCCTTCCATTCTTGAAATGTTCTTCCATGTTCTTCTGGCATTCTTGGCCCCTGTCAGTCTTTAGGTCTCAACCTCATTGTCACCTTCTCAGAGAGGCCTTTCCTGACAACCTGATCTAAATGAATGCCTTGGTATCCTCTCTTTAGGTGTCCTATTTATTTATGTTCCTCATAGCACTGTGACCATTCATTTGTGGTTGTTTGTTGTGTTTCTGTGTATTGTATATCTTCTCACCAGGCTATAAGCTGCACAACTATAAGCGCTATGTCTCTTTCGTTCACTGTGGCATCTCCAGCAGGGAGCACCATGCTGGACACACCGCAGACTCTCAAATGCTGTGGAATCCGTTCCTTCCTTTTCTTGGTTCTTCCCCATGACAGACCTTACTAGAAAGCTGCACTACGATTTTTGTTACCTGTTGTTTTAATTGAATAGGCGTTTGCACTGTGGGAGAGTTGCACAATAAAGGTGTCTCAGAATACACACACGCACTGAATGGCTTTTCTCATGGACTCATACATTGGTGACGCACATATAAAATGGAAGGAGGTAGCCACTGGCATTCCTGGCACCTACAGGGGCAGTGGAGCATCATTTGATCACAATGGTTCCTGGCACCAAAAGTGCAGCAAAAGTAGTTGCAGTTGTTGTGGCTTAGACCACAGACTCGGGACCAGGCTTCCTGGGTTCAAATCCCAGCTCCACTTCAATTCTCCATCTTTACAGTAATGTTATAGATAAAAACAGTACCTCCCTCCTGTGGTGGCTGTGAGGACGCCACATGCCAATGCTTGTAAAGTGCTTAGACAGCGCCCGAGGCAGCAGTGTTTAAGTGTTAGTGATCATTAGCACCATTACCGTGTGCTGAGCTTCCTACATATATTTGCTCCCAACAGCCTAATGAGGTATTCTATTTTAGTTCAGTTCAACAAACATCTCCTTGTGTCCTTCTGCCAGGACCTGGAAATACAAGAATAATTCAATCCTAAAGGGGATCCCAAATTTTGGGTGTGCCTGCCACGCTATTGTAGAGAGAAGCAGTGAAAGAAGTACAGTGTCAGAGTGTGACTGAATAAGTCAGGGTATGTGCGAATATGTATGTCAGTATGTCCATATGTCAGAGTGTGTGCGAGTATGTCAGTATGTATGTGTGAATATGTCAATATGCCCATGTGTCAGAGCATGTGCAAGTATATCAGTATGTCCATGTGTCAGAGCATGGCGAGTATGTCATTATGTCTATATGTCAGAGTATGTGCGAGCATGTCAGGAGATCTGTATATGCAAGTATGTCAATATGTCCATATGTCAGCATGTGTGAGTATGTCAGTATGTCCATCTATCAGAGTGTGATTCAAGCCCCATGAGGGGCCACTGACCCTGAGGAGCTGTCTGCACATCCACTGCCCTGCCCTCACCTTCCCAGATGGAGAAGTTGCGACACTTGGCCGAGGCTGCATTAAGGCTCTCTTGCCCATTTTTGTCCACCTTGGCTCCCACAGGCCACTTTCTCTGTGGTTATAACTCAGTTTACAAACGACAAAGCAAAAGGCAGTTCTCCCCTCAAAAAGAGCCTTGCTCACTCCTCACCAGCGCCTGGACCAGGCTGCTTCTCACTCTAAGAGCCCTGGTGGCCACTGTTCAATTAGACCGTTTGGGGCCTAATGAAGTGAAAAGGCAATTCCCTGCCCTGGACGCGAATGCAGCAGTTACTGGCTGCTGATGGCAGGCATTAAGGAGAACCATTGTAATTGATTAGAATGTGCATTATGCTGTATTGGCTTAGTTTGAGGGCATTTGGGAATAAATAGCGCTGTCATTGTGGGCCTTAATTAGATAATAAATTAATAGATAAATGGATTCCAAAGTTCCAGTGGCCGCCCCGCCCCCTTGCCAGCTAAGGCCAGCACAGAGAGAGAGAGAGAGGTTCACTCTTACTTCACCGTGAGCTGTGGGGAACAGAGAACAGAGTGACCGGGCGATGGCCCCTAAGGTCCTCTGGGCTGGGGCATCCTGGAGCTAACATTTATGTTAGATGCTGGGGCAAAGGGCAGCTATTCATCACAGTGGAAATGGCCCACAGCATGAGCCCAAACTCACTTCTTTGCTATCCATTCTTTCAACAAATATTTAGGTCTACTGCATGCCAGGGACTGTGCTAGGCACTGGGGATCAAATAGCAAAACTGTCCTCATGGACAGATAAGTAGGATTGCCATAGAGTATGTCAGGTAGTAAATAAGACTGTAGAGAAAAGTAAAGTAGGAAGGGGAGAAAACTGGAGGGAGGTTAGTGGGGAGGAAGGTTGCAATTCTATTATTTATTTATTTATTTATTTATTTATGTTAATCCTCGAATATTTTTTCCCTTTTTTTTTTTTTTTTTTTTAGAAAGGGTGGAAGGGAGGAAAGGAGGAAAGAAGGGGGGGGAGAGAGAGAGAGAGAGAGAGAGAGTGAAGCATCAGTGTGAGAGAGACACATCGATTGGTTGGGAACCTGCAACCCAGGTACCTGCCCTTTACCAGGAATCAAACCCATGACCCGGTGCTTGGGCTGATGCTCTAACCGCTGAACATCACCAGCCAGGGTGGGAGATTACAATTTTAAATAGAGTAGTTAGAAAAGTAACAGGGGAGGTGATATTTGAGAAAAGAATTACAAGTGGCAAGGGCTGAGTCAAGTGGGAAAAGAATTTTTCCAGCAGAGGACTTGCAATACAGAGACTCCAAGGCAGGAGAGTGCCTTATGAGTCTGAGTGAGAGTAAGGAGGCCCGGTGGGTGGTCTTAGTGAGCTCACGGAGAGCAAAGGTGAGGAGGCCAGAGGGACAGTAGTCACGCAGCAGTTGCATCACGTGGGGCTTAGGGTCACGGTCAAGGCTTGGGCTTTGACTGGGATTGATTGAGGTGAGGAGCCTTTGGAATATGTCCTCCTTTGTAATTGACCAGGGTGCATTTAATCAGGAATGGCAGACACAGAGCATGCATAAGGCAGCTCCCTCCTACCACACCTAGACTGATAACAGTGACTGATCACAGCTCTTTTACAGGGGCCTGATTTGGCCTTGGGGTCTTGCTCATCCAGCCATCCAGAGCTCCACTAGTCCCTCCAAGCTGGTGCTGCAGAGGAAGCACTAGATTCCGATCACTTCCCCAGCATGTCTGCACCAGGCCTGTACTGCATTGGGCCTGGCACCTGTCCCAGAGAGCTCAGTAGAGGAGGGCTGGTCAGGAGGGAGTCATCAAGAAAAAAATAAAAACAGGCCAAGTCTGATAAAAACTGCAGTGACATGGAGTAATAAATTCTGCCTGGGGAGAGCTTCCCCGAGGGGTGACATTTGAGGGTGGCATGAACGAAGGGTAGGATGTTGTCAGGGTGGAAGAGCACGGGGGCCTGAAGAGACATTATGAAGAGTGCAGGAGACCGGAAAGGGGTGGGGACAGCCTGGTGTGGCTGCTCTTGGAGAAGGCATTAAAGAATGAATCCCAGAAGCACTTCATCAGAGCTATGTCCCCTGAATGTCTGCCATGCCCCAGATGTCCACTTTGAAAGGCACAAAAAATACACCACATCAAGTATATTAGTTAGGATAATGCCAGTTATGGTAGGAAACGCCACAATTGCAGAAGCTGAAGTAAATACATCCTGTCCATGAGAGTCTGATGCAGTGTTCCTAGTTGGCAGGCAACATTCTTTTGTGCCGGCAATGATTCCAACTCCTTCTATCTTGTGGCTCTCTCATTCTCTGGAGCTTTAGAGTCATCTGCAAAAGGAGGAAAAAGGTGCAGAAGGCAGATTTGCTTCCTAACCATCTGGGCTGAGAAGATGTTTAATTCTATGAGTGACATCCAGGGCCATGGTCCCACCTCGATGCAGGGGGAGCTGGGAAATGTAGTCCTTGGCTGAGCAGCCACTTTCAGCCCCAGTGGCATACTGTGGATGAGAGAGTGCATGGACTGTTAGCATCTTTCCTATATGAATATGCCAAGCCCTCAGTTAAACACTGTCTTATACCTTCTATATCTCAATCAGCAAAATAAGATAAAGAGGTAGAATTCTTCATATTTGTGGGAAACTGGCATTTCTCAAGAGCTTGGAGATGAGTTCAGGTTGATAAGCACCTATGTTATGTCAGACTCGGCCTTAATTTCCTTCTCTGGAAATAGAATAAATTCTCTCCTTGGGTCAGGGTTGTTACAAGGATTAAATGGGGAATTGCCTGGCACATGGGTGGTCACAGGAAGCACCAGCACTTAGCCCCCTTCTTTAGAGCTTTTCCAGAAAGGGTGCTGAAGGTAGGTGTGATGGTCCCACAGCCATCTCTCTTCTTTAGGGCCTTGGCTTGAAACCCTCATCCTACCAGAGGGCAAAGAGTCAACTTGCAGGGATGGGCCCACTGGGGAAAGCTGAATGCATAGGGTTGAAAATAACCAAATGAAGGCTTCTACCCTGATTGCCTCAAAACATTTCTGAGCTCCAGTGGCCCAAAGTGCTTACTCTTATGTTCTTCTGATTACTTACCCATTTTCTCCCCACTGACTAGGGAGAAAAATATGTAGGAACCATATATCTAACTCCATGTCCTTATCCTTGGCACGTAAAAGGTATCATGTAGAGGTAGGCAGGTAGGTGAGAAGGGCAGGAGAGAATGGTATATCAAGAAATTGAAGTTGAGGTGCTCAAGTAAAAGCCTACACTGGGGAGCAGGAGAATTGGATTCCAGACCAGCCCTGCCATTGCCTTGCTGTGAGGCCTTGGTCAAGTATCTGGGCCTCAGTTTTCTCATCTGTAAAATAGGAATGTTAAACTAGTCAGTGGTCGGCAAACTCATCAGTCAACAGAGCCAAATATCAACAGTACAACGATTGAAATTTCTTTTGAGAGCCAAATTTTTTAAACTTCTTCTAACGCCACTTCTTCAAAATAGACTCGCCCAGGCCGTGGTATTTTGTGGAAGAGCCACACTCAAGGGGCCAAAGAGCCGCATGTGGCTCGCGAGTCGCAGTTTGCCAACCACCTAACTAGATGATTGACAATGTCCCCTCAACAACAACATTGTATGATCCTATGGCCTAAGAGTCGGGATTCCTGGATCCAAGGACTGACCATAATGCTCTACAGAATTTAAGAACCTGAATCTCAGGTGCTGGAGCTGTACCCCCTAACGAAGGGCATTTATTCCCCTGCCTTAGACTCCAAACTTGGGTGTACTTGTTTATTTTCAAGTAGGCTGAAAAATTAACTTAAAGGGCCGTGTTTTACTCATCTCCACCTCCCCAAGATCTGGACACACATGGTCAGGCTTGTGGGAAGAATCCAATACATGTCTGGGAACCTGCAGCTGAATCTGGGCCCAGCCTCGGCACCTCACATACCTAACCAAGACTTAAACACGCCAAACCCCTGCTGCCAAAAGCAGGGCCTTGGACTGTCCTCGGAGTGATTATTGTACAGCTAAATCTGAGTAACTAGAAACCCATGTATGTCCAGTGTTGGGTTTTGCTTAGAAGTTTGCCAGAAATAACAAATAGATAAAAAAATAATTTTGTAACATAATATGGCAGATAATCCTTTTTATAGTAAAAGGGAAACACTGGAACAAAAAAAAAAACACAAACAGATGATACACAAATGAGGAAAATGTTCGACCTTACCATTCATCTAAAAATGCAAATTAAAACACAATAAGATGACATCTAGTACTTTGCAAACCAGTAGATCTGTGGACAACTACAGATCTCGGTGTTGTCAGGAGTGTGGTGACACAGACATTCCCATGCATGGCCTATGCAAGTGTCGATGGATAATGCCTTTGTGGAAAGCAGGTTGATCAGGACACTTGAAAGTAGACACCTCTTGATCTAGTAATTCTTCTTCTAGAGACCTATTCCAAGGAATTCATTGGAAGTATGAGCTCTATGTTCCCAGATGTTCATGGTGTCATTATTTATAATTTTAAAAAAATCTGAATCCACTTCCATATTCAACAATATGGAAAATAGTGCTACCACTTTCTGGTACCTCTACCTAATGGAATTTTATTAAGTTCTTTAAAATGAGGTCTACAGAGCAATGTTCACGACTTCAAAATGTGTCTCATAAAACGTTTAAACAAAAGTTACAAAATTTATCGTAGCTACGTCCAAACTATGTCAAAAATATTTTGTACATATAATAAAATGTTGACAAGAGTATTGAGTGGATGATGCCCTCACAGCTCATTTTCTTTATTTCAAACTTTTTATTTTATTTTAAACATGCATATTTGTAAAGAACGGAAGGGAAGGAGAGTTCGCTGGCAGCCAAGAACCAGCAGGGCCCATTTGTCTTTGCAATCACCGGACCGCCTGCTAAGGAAGCCCGTTAAACCCAGGGTGGCAGAGCCCCTGTGCTCAAATCGCTCCGTCTCAGGAGCATATTTTTTCCTTACTGAGGAAATTGCTTTCCATAAAACCAGCTCTCTGACACCTCTGAGTACCAGGGAACCATGCAAGCCCTCTTTCCTGGGGACATTCTCTAATGGGGAACTCCATCACGTTCCAGCTTGGCGCTTCCAACAAATCCCAGCCAGCCATAAAAATTGTTAGCACCCTGTATGCAAGACTGATTGTGTCGGCCTCATAAAATCCCCATTCACCGAGCAAGAGCTGCAGGTCTAAAACTCCCCAGTCCCCCGCTGTTTTAAACCCAGTGGCAGGGCGCATTGCTAAGTGATGCCTGGTAGAACTCCACACAGCAAGTCAGGACTGGATCTGGGGCGGAACTAGTGAAAACAGGACAAAAAGGGCCTGTGCAGAGTGCTCAGTGCACAGTCACCACCAAAACCACCTCCTCGCTGTTCCTTTAGATAGGTTAAGTGGATTTGGCGAAGCAAGGGAGAAGATTTAGGGGTGATAGCCATCCTTTAAGAGAGAAAGAAAGTGTAAGGTGCACAGGTGGAAGAGTGAGTGGTAGAGGCATCCTGCCCCCATCACACAGCTCACTTGGAATGAAGACAACCCTTTCCTGTCCGCCCCTAGATGGGAGTGGAGAGGCACAGGCTTCTCAACACCCTTCTAGCCTGGGCAACGTGGAGGTCACAGTTCGATTCCTGGTCAGGGCACATGCCTGGGTTGCTGGCTCGATCCCCAGTAGGGGGTGTGCAGGAGGCAGCCGATCTATGATACTCTCTCATCATTGATGTTTCTATTCCTCTCTCCCTCCCCCTTCCTCTCTCTCAAATCAATAAAAACATATTTTAAAGATAAATAAATATATATTTTTTAAAAACCACACCCTTCTGCCTTCTAGGAGGACAGGCCTTACTCTCCTCCATGTGGGTAGCATTTAGCACCTCTCCAGCAGTGGCCAGATGACCTCAGTTAGGGTCAGGAGACTGTTGCCTGCACACAGCTGGCATTTCTTCAGTTATTGGGCCCTGATGTCCAGAATAGCTGCTGCTTGTGACATGTACTGGGGTCCGAGAGGCCTGGGTTCTAGACCCTGCCTTGCTCCCAATGTGCTCTGCCACTCTGGGCAAGTCATTTAGATGGTCCATCTCTCAGCTCTGATTTTCTCATTGGTAGAATGAGGATAATAAATGCCTATCTTTCTCCTGCCACTTCTCACACACATCCTTTCTACCCATTGTATTAAAAGGCATCATAAAAATATTCAATGTTCCAATCAAGTAAAATCTTGAACTATCACTTAACAGCTCAACATTAAATTTCTAAAAAAAAAAGTCAGTGTTTCATATGCTTCTTTGTATTGAGTTCTCTGCAACTCTGTTCTCTGTAACAGCAACATTTCTCTCTCAGGCCTATGCCATATAGCTAAATTTGGTGAATTCATATCCCAGTCCTTACACATCCTGTGTGGCTTTAGGTAACTTGCTTAATCTCTCTGAGCCTCTCGACCATAAAATGAGACTCTGCCTGCCTCATAGAGTTTTGGAAAAGATACAAGGGGAAAATATATTAAAACACTTGTATAATACTTGACCCAGGTTAGGAATTCAGAAAATAACCCTGCCCTGCACATCCTTGAGTATAAATTAGACTTCTGAGTATTACTCAGAACAGCACTTTTAGATCTGTGTCTATTGTAGCTGTCTTGTATATGTTTAGGGTGATGTAAGTGAATACTCCCTATTTATGGTTTCTGACACTGACGCCCGCCCACTTAAAGGTCTCCCAGGAGGAATGGTGCCACCCATTGACTTGGGGTTGCAACTCTAATTGAAAGGAGAAAGAGACAGAGAGAGAGAGAGAGAGAGGTATTGATTAGGGAGGGGGGAAGAGAATCACTGAGAATAGCATTCTGACTTCCTCAGAAAGTATTCCTGCCCTACCTGGTTTTGCTCAGTGGATAGAGCATCAGCCTGTAGACTGAAGGGTCCTGCATTCAATTCCAATCAAGGGCACATGCCCAGGTTGCAGGCTCGATCCCCAGTAGGGGGCGTGCAAGGGCACCAATCAATGATTCTCTCTCATCATTGACGTTTCTCTCTCTCCCTCTACCTTCCTCTCTGAAAATCAATAAAAATATATATTTTTAAAAAAGTATTCCTTTCCCAGGAGAGGGCCAGCTACCCCATGGTTACTGCAGGCCATGTTTAGATAAACCAGGAAAGGGATGAAGAGGCCTCATATGTATTTTTGTTGTTGATTTCTAAAATGCAGAAAATAGATACAACTTGTATTATTTTAATATTTTTTTAGTTTACTGATATTTGTCTTATGCCTAGCATATGGTCTGTCCTGGAGAATGTTCCATGTTCACTTGAAAAGAATGAACACTCCTTGGGCAGAGTGATCTGTAGCTGTCTGTGAGATCTAACGCACTTATTGTGTTGTTCTACATTCTTGCTGATTTTCTGTCTAGTTTTCTATCAATTATTGAGAGTGGAGTGATGAAAGCACTAATTATTGTTGTTGAATTATCTATTTTTCTTTTGGTTCTGTCAGTTTTTGATTCCTGAATTTTGAGGCTTTGTTGCTAGGCATAAATTGATTTATAATCCTCTTATTTTTTGACATATTGACTCTGTTATTATAAAATATCCTTTTTGTTTCTAGAAATATTTCTTGTCCTAGATCTATTTTATCTGATATTACAGTAGCCACTCCAGCTCCTGTATGTTTTCTGTTCTTATAGTATGTCTTTCTCATATTTTGCTTTCAATTTGTTTGTGTCTTGCAATGTAAAGTATGCTTCCTGTAGACAGCATATATTTGCATCTTGTTTATCTAGTCTAACAATATCTGCCTTTTCATTGGATCATTTAGACCATTTATAGTTAATATAATTTTTGATATTATATTCATATTTTCCACTTTGCTATTTGTTTTCTATATGTCCCTTGTCTTTTTTATTCCATTATTCCTATTCAACTACCTTTTTTTGGTGTTAAATAAATATTTGTAGTGTAGCATTTTAATTCCTTTGTTGATTTTTAACCTAAGGATGATTTAGTGGTTGGTCTAGATATTACGATATGCATTTTTTAAATGATCATAATCCACTCAAGATTAATAACAACTTGATTCCAGAAAAATCTAGGAACTTTGCTTTTAAGTTGACTCCATTTTTTCTCCCTTCTTTGTGCTGTTTTGTGTGTGTGTGAATTAAGTGTTATAATTATTGCTGTATATAAGCTTATGTTTTCAAAAGATGTTAAGAGATGAAATGAGAAAGTAGAAGTAGATTTATCAATTTTTTATAGTAATCTGCATATTTTCCATTTTGATGTTCTTTATTTCTTCCTGTGGATTTAGTACATTCTGGTATCATTTCCTCTCAGCTTGAAAGACTTCATAGGCAGGTCTCTTAAGAACATACTAGGTGTACCAGTTAATAGTGTGGATTTTTTTCAATAGATGGAGTTACGTATATGTTGATATATATGCGATTTGATATGTATGCTATTTTGTTATATTGACAGCAAGCTTCAAAACTTCATATGTCAAATTTGCTGAAGGTGTTAACATCATAGATAATTTTATGCTTAAAAATGTCAAATTTTGTGCCAAAAAAAAGGGGGGGGGCATTTGCGGGAAGTTTTAATTCATTACTTTAAGAAAAAGTTATTGTATACTTTGGGAAGCTTATGGTGAACATGCTCCATCTGAAGATACTTGTGAACACTGTTTAAATGCTTTAAAAGTGATGATTTCAATGTGAAAGACTAAGAATGTCCAGGTCAACCAGAAAAGTTTGAAGGCCAACAATTACAAGTATTATTGGGTGAAGATGAGTGTCAAACTCAAAAACAACTTGCAGAAAAATCAAACATTGCTCAGCAAACAATTTCCAATCATTTACAAGCAATGGGAAAGATTTTAAAGGAAGGAAAATGGGTGCCACATCAATTGAACAAAAGACAAATGGAAAAGCGAAGTCATCAGTAAAATGTTGCTTCAACAGCAAGAAAGTCTTTTTCTGTATCGAATTTTGACTGGCGATGAAAAGTGGGTTTATTTTGAGAATCCCAAATGCACAAAATCATGGGTTGATCCAGATCAACCATCAACATCGACTGCAAGGTCAAATCATTTTGAAAAGAAGACAACGATCTGCGTTTGGTGGGATCAGGAAGGTGTGGTGTATTATGAGCTTCTAAAACCAGGTGAAACCGTTAATACTGATCGCTACTGACAGCAAATAATCAATTTGAACCACACTTTGATCATAAAACAACCAGAATGGACCAGAAGACACGGCAAAGTAATTTTGCTTCATGATAACGCACCATCACACACTTCAAAACCAGTTAAAGACACGTTAAAAGATCTTGCCTGGAAAGTATTAACCCACCCACTGTATTCACCAGACCTTGCTCCTTCAGATTACCACTTGTTCCAATCGATGGCACATGCACTTTCTGAGCAGCACTTCAAAACGTACAAAGACGTGGAAAATTGGCTCTGAATCATTTGCCTCAAAATAAGAAAAGTTCTATTGGGATGGTATCCACAAATTACCTGAAAGATGGGGGAAATGTGTAGCCAGCAATGGACATTACTTTGAATAAAGCACTTTTTAGGTTTCTCTTAAAATTATTGTGTTTTCTTTGATTACAAAATCCACATTATTAACTGGAACACCTAGTATTGTCTCCATCTTTGCTTGTGTGAAAAGTCTTTATCATGCCTTCCCTTTTAAGGATAGTTTTGCTGGACGTAAAATTCTTGGTTGACATTTTTCTTTTAGCTTTTCTGTTCTCTGTTATTTAAGATGAGAAATCAGCCATTAATTGTATTGATGCTCTCTTGTAAACAATGAGTAATTTTTCTCTTATTGTTTACAAGACTTGCTCTTTGGCTTTAATGGGTTGACTATGATGTTTCTATGTATGGATCTCTTTGCATTTATCTTATTAGAGATTCATTGAGTTTTCATCTAATTTAGGAAAGTGTTAGCTATTATTTCTCCAAATAATTTTTTCTGACTTTCCTTTCTCTCTCTCCACTCTTTCTGGGGCCCTAATTATATGTTTGTTGGTATGTTTGTCACCAACATGTCTCTGAGTCTCTGTTCATTTTCCTTCAACTTTATCTCCCCTCCCTCAGATTGAATATTTTCTTTTTATCTATCTTCAAGTTTACTAAGTTATTGTTTTTTAACATCTTGAGTATGCTTTTAAGTTTATTCTTTTTTGTTGTTGTTATTCTTACCTGGTAATGTCTCCCCATTCACAATACAGACCAGACAAAGGGACTGAGCTGAGGTGTATATGGGGTATAAGTTCATTCTTGAATTTTTATTTTAGTTATTGTATTTTAACTCTAGAATTTCCTTTTTCTTTTTAGAGTGTCCATCTCCTTATTAAGATTTTATATTA
Source organism: Eptesicus fuscus (assembly GCF_027574615.1). Classification (NCBI taxonomy): domain Eukaryota; kingdom Metazoa; phylum Chordata; class Mammalia; order Chiroptera; family Vespertilionidae; genus Eptesicus; species Eptesicus fuscus. The sequence continues at coordinate 36,516,832 of NC_072485.1, forward strand.
GTAGATTAATTTTTGCTGTTCTTTCTTTTAATTTCTTAGACGTGATTTCCTTTAGTTCATTGAACATTTTTAGTAGTTGCTTTGCAATATTTATCTTCTAATTAAAACATTTAGGAACAATCTCAGTTTCTATTTACTATTTTTGTTCCTGATTATGGGTCATACTTTCTTTTCTTATTATGCATTGTAATTTTGTTGTTGCTATTATTGGGAAACTGGACATTTTCATTACTACATTGTAGCAACTCTGGGTTCTGCTTTTTCCCCATGAAGATTGTTGTCACTGCTCTTTTTCTCATTGTTTAGCACATATGGGGTAAATCTGTGAAATCTTTCTCTTTCACAATGTAACACTCATGTGTCTTTTAGTTATTTTTTTATTCTTACTTTTAAGTTTCTATCTGCATAGCTTAGTGTCCAACCAATAATTGGACAAAGATTAAGTGCAAACACATCAAGCCAAGTGTTTTGTCAATTGAGTTGTGTGTGGGAAGGCGAGCACATTCAAATTTCAGGTCATTGTTTTGTCTGTTCTGGCTTTTGCTTTCTCCTGGGTCCTTTTGCATCTCCTATATGCCTGCTGACAACTTCAGGGTTGATCAGCAGTGTGTTAATATGTTGGGCCCTCTCTGATCTTCACTATTTGTTCACATATCAGCCAAGCACATGCTTGCCCCAGCCATGACCTCATGTAGTAGAGCCAATGGCTCTCCCTTCTTGTCTGCTGCCAAAGATCATCACTTCCATTGGCAGTGCCACTGGCCATGGCATCACCTACTGCTCCCAATCAACTGAACCACTTCAACCTGAGCAGTCAAGCTACCATCCTCATGGTGACCTTACCCTGGCAGAACCTCTGTGCTGACCAACCTGGAGAGGATAGAAAGGACCCAGGGCAATAACAACACTGTTCTGAGCTAAAGGCAGTGTTTTTAGCATAAACATTTCTGATATTATATATGCCTTTGGTCAGTTTTCAGAGTGTTGAAATGGTCATTTTTTGTAAGTTTTTTGCACTTTATAGTTCCTTTTGAGGGAAGAGTATTTGCCAACCTTCTCACTCAGCCATAGCCAAAAATACCTTCTGTAGTTTCTAATGTCCTTTTATATCCATGGTGGTGCAATGACTCGCCAGTGTCATCCAGCTTGAAACTGGCTGAGCCAGAATTCCAGCTCTGTTTTCTATCTATCTTTCTATCTTTTCTATAGCATGGAGCATGGAGAAGACACCATTGAGTAATAAGCAAGGAATCTGTCTTAGTTGGCTCTGGCTGTTATAACAAAATACCATAGACTGGGTGGCTTAAAACATTAGACATTTATTTCTCATAGTTCTGGAGGCTAGAAGTCCAAGATCAAGGTTCCAACAGATTTGTTTCTTGGTAAAGGCCTTCTTCCTGGCTTGTAGACAGTCACCTTCTTACTGTGTGTTCATATGACCTTTCCTTAGTGCATGGAGAGAGAGATCTGTCTTCCTCTTCATAGAAGGGTACTCTCATTGTGAGTGCCCACCTTCAAATACCATCATATTGGAGCTTAGAGGGTGGGGGTGAAAGAGGCACAAACATTTAGCCCATAACAGAAGCTACCCCAGAACTTTCTCTTGCTGCCTTGAGGCCTAACTAGTTTCATTGGGTCCTCATATTCATCAAAAGCCAAACTTCAGCCCAGCTGGTGTTGCTCAGTGGTTAAGTATCATCCCATGCACAGGAGATCACTGTTCAATTCCCAGTCAGGGGCATATGCGCGGGTTGCAGGCTCGATCCCCAATAGCAGGTGTGCAGGAGGCAGCTGATCAATGTCTCTCTCTCATCAATGTTCCTATCTCTCTATTCCCTTTCTCTTTCTCTCTCTCTAAAAAAATCAATAAAAACATACTTTTTTAAACAAGAGCCAAACTTCAAAGGGAAAGAAACAAAGAATACGCTCCAGCTGTGACTGCTGAGGCCCAAGGCCTTTCTTCTTCTCACCATTAAAATGTGAGCTCAGAGTAAACTTCCTTCCCCTACAGCCACCCTCCTGAGGGGCGCTGCACTCCATCTGTGGGTAGCCCCCGAATTATAACTTTGCACATATTTTGATCTGTATTAAAGTTGTAACAGTCATTTTATTTTTTTCCAGCTACTTCTGTTAAATTGTCCAGCAGAGAAGGATAACATTTGCTTTAAGATCCAGGGATTTATAACTACCCCCATACCAGAGTATTATCTTTTGTGCCAAAGCGAGGACTAATATACTAGTATGCAAACTTTGAAGCCTGCAAGTATTTGCCTAAGTCTCCGGAGAGTAGTCTGAGCTTCCCATTCTTGGAGTGACAGATGCTGCCTTGGAAATAACTGCAGAGCAGTCAGCAGGGGGCAGGGCCTCATGAGGAGAAAGTGCTGAACTACTCTGTTAATGTGCTGTATGACCCTGGGTATTAGGGCCAAGTCCCTAATGATACAGGCTGTTACATATTGAGCACTTACGATACACCAAACATTATGTAAGGAGCCTTACATACAAAATCGGCTATTTTATCAACTATGGTCTCACTGGTGGTAATGTTCCAGATTTCCTGGATGTCTTTCTCAGTGACTTGTGCAAGACCTCCAGCTCAGTCATTGTCTTGCTCAGGGCTTTCTGGAAGACTCTAAGGACCTCCCATGTCCTTAAGAAGGCAGCTCTGGGTTCTTACATCATGCTCCTTGTTAATATTCTCTGTGCCTATAGGCCACTGGGAAGGTGGCACCATGCCTCTGCCCTTAGAGCTGGAGTCCACAGACCACCATACTTCTGTTCAAGGGACTAGCCCTGAGAATTCCCAAAGCTGCAAACCTCAACCTGTCACACTGTCTACAGTGCACTGTAGACATTGTTCCCTAGAGAAAGAGGGAGGACTCTAGACCCAACTCTATGCTAAACCTTGGACCCTAAGTTTCAAAACAGCACTGCTTGGGTCCAGAATATAATAGCTCCTTCAGCTTCTCCATAAGGCTCAGCGCTCCCCTGGGTGTCCTTTGCTATACAACACACTACCCCAAATTCAGTAGCTTACAATAACAGCCGTGTATGATTTCTCACAGTTCTGTGGTTTGACAGGGCACACTGGGGGTCCTGATCAGGGTCTCTCATGAGGCTCCAGTCCTAGGGTGGCTGGGGCTAGAACATATGAGATGGCTGTACACTTAAGGCTGGTGCTGTAACGGTGTCACTTGGAAGTCTGGCACCTTAGTCTCTCTGAGTGGTCTTTCTGCCTGGTTAGCTTGGACTTCTTTTCATGATGGCGGGATGATTAATTCCATTGGCTAAAGTAGTCACAGGGCCAGCCAAGAGTCAAGGGGAGAAAAAAAACCCCACCTTATGATAGGGTTAGTGTAAAAATTTACAGCCATTCTCAAGGCAGTATCATCCCCCAGTTCTTGAGGCTGTTCCCAAGGAAACTTTTGTCTTTGAGAGCTCTCTTCTCTCCCAGTTTATCAGCTGAGCAAATGAACGTCTGAAGCATTAGTGACCCTACATACAGCTCAGGTTAGGCTCAGTGGGAACCACTCCACTGATCTCATATGTGTCTTCCTTCAATCCAACTTGTTAGGTTTTGTTATTCTCCCATTTGTAAATGAAGGAACTAAAAGTCAGAGAGCTTAAGTGATTTGGAGTGATGGCCAAACCAGGATTCAAACTCAGGGCAGCCCAACTCCAAAGGCCAGAAGCTCTTTTTGCTACCCCCACTCTGCTTCTCATCTCTCTGCATCTCAGTCACCTCCAATGTAATTATAAAGTGAAGAACAGAATGATTTTTAAGAACCATGACAACTCTGAAAGTTTCTAATCCTTCTCTTCCTACCACCTTCTTGAAGACATGTGTCTCTACCTGCTGCTTTTCTATAGCTCTGTTGACAAGACTTAACACCACAAGATTTGTTTATAAGTATCTGGTACTATTTTTTTGAAAATCCAAATGGCCCTCATGACACGGTCCTTCAAATTCCTGGTGGAAGAGAGTTAACTTTTAACAGCCCTCCCAGTCTCATTACCTCCCTCCCCCTTGAATACTCCTGAGAGCCTGGAGATATCAAGGATAGGAGTTTTCAGGTTATCACTCCCTTGCTTAAAAGCTTTTCATGGCTCCCCCATTGCCAACAGGATAAAATCTAAACTCTTAACCTGGCACACAAGACCCCTCTAGGTCTGATTTGCTTCTCCATTCTCATATTGCCGCCCTGAGATACTTACAGTTTCCTGTAGATAACGTGTGTCTGGGCCTTTTCGCCATTGTCTAGAAGGCCTCCCTAAACCCCTTCTACTCCCAGTTAACTCTTACTCATTCTTGAAGTCACAGTGTCTATATATCATAAGGAAAGCTAGGCCTAAAAGACTGCCTCTCTCCTCCCAGAGCGCTCCAGGCATAACATTGTCATCTTGCTTCATACTTTATGTTGAAAGTAACTCGTTATTTATCTCTCTCCCCCGAATACTATGAATTCCCTGAAGACAGAAATTGTGTTTTATTCCTCTTTATAACACCAACTTCCTGTACCAGCTCAGCGTCTTGCACAGAGCAGGCATCCAGAGAGTGGTTGAAATGAACACAGATCAGAACAAGATGTAAACTCCATTAGGGCAAGTCTCCATTTGTCTTATTCATCACAAAATCCCCAGTGCATAACACACAGCAGGAGCTCAATAAATATTTGCTACTCGTGCTGTTCCTTCTGCCTGAAATGAGCCTCCTCATTCACTGCATTATGTCCAAATCCTACCCATTCTTCAAGAAACTATTCCAGTTCTCTATTTCCCACAGTTCCATGTTGGCCATGATGGAGTAAATGGAAGTGAACCAACCATCCTATCATAAACAGTTGTAAAAATGAACAAAATATTTAAATTTACCGTGTTCAGATATTGGGACAAAAGGCAACACAAAACTATGGTCTCTAAGAGAAAGAAAATACACAATATGAAAATCCAAATGGCCCTCGTGACAAGGTCCTTCAAATTCCTGGTGGAAGAGAGTTGTCTAGAAGGCCTCAGTTGTCAAGAAGGCTGGTGGTTGCCCCAGCTCTCAGTCTAGAGGAATTTTTTAAAACTGCAGGGACGGAGAGGTCTGACAAAGCACACCCTTCTTATTGAGTTTAGGGCAACTGACAAATCTAAAATTGGTGGGACAGGGTAGTAATGAGAAAGGGTACAGAAATCTACAGGGAGATTCTCTTGAGTCTCTGGACAAAGACTAAGCTTCACATACATGTCATGAAGCTGGACAAAGAACATCTACTGGGGAGAGAACAGCCCTCTGCCAGGAAATAAGACAACTGCCTGCCACTGCTCACACAAGGCTGAGAGATGGATGGTTAAGTTTCAACCATCCAGAATAGAGGCATCAGCTTCTAATAGAGACCCCCAAAATGCCATGCTTTAGGAATAGGGTTACTCTAACAATAGAGTATGAGGTATTTTAGGCCTATTCTAATGAAGCCAAAATAAGCTTTGAAAGGATCAGCTAACCTGCAAGTAAATTGACTGCCTACCTAAACAAAAGCTCAACATTTTTAAAAGAAATAAATAAAAATCCAGACTATAAATATTCTAGCATTTGTAATATGCAGTGTACAATAAAAAATCGCCATATATGTAAAGAAGGTATTTATTGGGCCCATTAATAAGGGGGAAATAAGTCAACAGAAACACATAACAGAGATGATGGAATTAGCAGACAAGAACTTTAAAAAAGCTACTATACATATGTTCAAGAGTTAAAGAAAAATATGAACATAAGGAGTGAGCAAATAAAGAATTTCAATTTAAAAATGGAACCAGATGGATATTCTTTAAATGAAAAAGAAATAACATCTGCAATAAAAATATCGCTGATGGATTTAATAGCAGATTAGACACTACAGAAGAAAAGATCATGAACTTGAATGTGCGGTAATAAAAATTATTCAAGCTGAAGCAGAGGGAGACAAGGAAAAAAAAAGGTTCAAAACAATAAAAAGAACCTCATTGACCTGTGGGACAATATCAAGGGATTTAACATGTAATTAAGAGTCCATTTGGCATGTAATTAGAAGTTTTTAGGATCAATGAAGGTGAGATAAGAGAGAGATGACAGTAAAAATAATTGATAAAATAATGACTGAATTTTTTCCAAATGTGATATAAACTCTAAACCCACAGATCTGAGAAGTTCAACAAACCAAAGGAGAATGAACACAAAGAAAACCATAATAAAAGTTCTAGAAGTCAATTATAAAGAGAAAATCTTAAAAACAACTAGAGAAAGACACAAGTTCCCCTCTTTTCCGTGATTTGTTTTCTCCATCTATAATGCTCCCTCTTCCTCCGGCTTCCCTAATACCTTTTCTTCAGCTCTCCTTTTACTGTTTTGACCATAACTTTGTGGCTATGCCTCATCTTCCCAACAGGATTTTGAGCTTTTTGATGGCTAGGAATCCATCTTGCTCTGAGGCTGTCTTGCCACTAGTTGTTGCTCAATAAATGTTTGTAGAATGAATGTATGAAGTACATGAGTGAATAAAAAGTTACACATGTTGGTTATCAAATCCTGCACCTCTAACCAAACAATTTCTAAGAAGGAGTTGGGTCCAAGTCATTCCATAAGAGAAATACCTCCCCTTTCATAATAATAATATTTTAAATTATAACTTATTAAGTATTCACTGAGTGGGTGGCACTGTTCTAAAGTCCTTTACAAACACCTAATTAAAGTCCTACCATGAGAAAACAAGGGGTTAACAGTTATGTAAATCACCTCAAGTCACATAGATAGTGACTGATGTTGCTGGGATTTTTTCTCAAGGTTGATTTCAAATGCTGAGATTTTCACTACTTTGTTCTACTTCATACTCACAACATATTTCTTAATAATAGGTTTTTATATTTTTACACTTTTGCTCATGTTATTCCTTCTGTCTGTAATGCTGTTTCTCTTATCCACATGGTAAAGTTCAGTTCCGTGGTCAAGGTCACATGGGACACTGACTTTGGCAGAAAAAAATTAGTTCACACCCCAGAAGAAAGAGCCCTTACCAAATGCCCACAGTGTTTATGGCCAAAGGAATCCTGAGATGAGTGAGGCATGTTTTCTGTCCTAAATAAATGCACAGTCCAATCAGAGAAAGAATCCTATGACAAGTGAGATCAGTCCTGGAGAGAAGGAACTCCGGGGACTTGGGCGGCCGTAAACCAGCCTGGAGTGATCAGGGAAGGCTTCCTGGAAGAGGTGATAACTGAGATGAGTCTCAAGGATATGAGGCCTGGCCAAAGTATAAAATACTGTGACAAGAAAAAATCCACTGTGCCTACATGTAAGGACACAATGGCAAAGAAGCCAGAATCTCTTAGAAGCTGTTCATTCTCCCCATTCTCTCTTACCAGCAGGTTTTTTGCAGGTCTCAATTCCTATTCTTTCTCTAAGAAAAGTCTGCAGTAACTCTGACTCCTGCTCAACACATAACACAGGGAATTAAATTCCTTTTGAATGGATCTACTTTAAGAGTGAGAAGTTAATGGCTCACAATTTTTCAAATTTAGGGAAAATCCATAGTTGTCCCAGCTTTATAGCTTGGTATTATTGGATAATCAAACACAACTATTTTCTCAAAATAGAACAGGATTTCCTCTGCCCTCCACCCCCGCCCCCCTTTCCCTTCCCAGCTGCCTCCACAGGCAGGGGCAGAGGGAGGGGGAGCCAGTGTTTTGCCTGAGTCCAGGCCCACATTGCTCTTTTTATTCTAGACTGTATAATTGGTTCTTGCAGACAGAGGTTAATTTCCCACTGTGAATTCCCTACCAAAGTAGCAGGAGTCCTGGGGGAAACCAGAGGAGAAATTGCTTCCAGGTGCCACCTGGTCTCCTTGCAGGGCTGTGAGGGAGGCCACGTTGGAAAGTGCAAAGAGCAAGAGCTTCGGAGGTTCACAGACCAGGGTTTGAGCTGAGCCGCTTCCTAGCCAAGTGCCCTGGGGCTGAGGGTCTAATCTCAAGGCTTTAGTTTGCTCATCTGTAAAACAGGAATATACCACCCTCTTAACCATGGTAAGAGATATAACAGACAGCTCAATGCTATGGGAACAGGCATTCAGCAAATGCCCCTGCCTCTTGGTTGCTGGGGACAATCCTATCACCACCTCTCTTCCTCCGGGAACTCTCCCTGAGATATTCAGGTAACCTGCCTTCCACGTGTTTCCTCTCTGTCAATAGTAGGTAAGAATGTAACGAATACTATTTTTAATCTCAGGAGATGTGAAGTTTAAATGAGAGAATGGCTGAAGAAATTTTAAACCTCTGCATTGAAATATTCTACCGGTATTTCTTAGCAGGGCTTCATTGACATTTTGGGTAGGACATTGTTAGCATCCCTGCTTCCAGGGTTTTGGGTACCAGCAATAGGCTCCTTAGTCATTGTAATACACAAAAACCACCTGCACACAACTCCAGCTACAACCAACGTGCGCACACACACGCACACACATGCACATGCACACGCACATGCACTCATAAGCACTCACACACCACACTTCATCCAAGAAACCACTGCCCTGTGTGACAAACTGATCTCACTGGGCACAGTGTGTCATCTCTGTGTCCTGTGTTTTAAAAGCATTCCTACAGAGCCATTGTTCAGGTGGGGAGCATTATTTTAAATGTGTAATTATTTTTAATATATTTTTTAATTATACACGTAATACATGGTACTTGGAAAAGTAAATCAATAAAGGAGTGTGACAAGTAAATAAATGAACATCCTCAGAATTAACATTTTAAACATTTATACTATATTTTATTATAAAATTAATAAAACCACATGGCTAAAAATTCAAACAGTGCTAAAGGGTATACAATGAAAAGTAAGGCTTTGGCATCAACCCCATCCTGTCATTAACAATTTTATATGTATCTTTCAAGAAATTTCTATACAGAATCATATGTGCATATACATTTTGAAACCGCATAGAATTATATACTCTATTTGCTGCACTTCTAGTTGTTGTTGGTTGATTTTTACTGAATATTGCATGTTAAAGATCACTCCTCAGCAGCAGTTTTAGATCTTTTTTAAAAAAATTTTTACTTTAGAGAGAGGGAAGGAAAGGAACAAGAGAGAGTGAGACCGTGCTTGAGAGAGAGAGAGAGAGAGAGACAGAGAGAGAGAGAAACATCAAGTTGTTCAATTTATTTACACATTTGTTGGTTGATTCTTGCATGTGCCCTGACCAGGGATCTAACCCACAACCTTTATGTATTGGGAAGACACTCTAACCAACTGAGCTACCCGGCCAGGGCTCTTCTCATTCTTTTTAACAACTTCATGAGATTTGTGGCATGCAGGGCCCCAGTTGTTTCTGCATCTTTACTGTTGCAAATAGGGCTGCAGTGTAGACTGCTGTCAGTGTAGTAGGTGGTCCCCTCCATCCCCAGGGGATCCGCTCCATCCCCGGTGCTTGCTTGAAACCACAGAGTGCCAATGCCTACACATACTTTTTTCCTATGCATACATACCTAGGATAAAGTTTAATTTGTAAATTAGTCTCAGGAAGAGATTAACAACAATACCTAATAAAACTTAGGTGAATGTGGTCTCTCTCAAAATACCTTGTTGTACTGTACTTACCCTTCATCTTCTTGTGATGATGTGAGATGATACAGTGCCCACCTGATGAGGTGAAGTGAGTATTGTGGCATAGGCATTGTAACACAGCATTAGGCTATGGCAGTGATTGGCCAACTCATTAGTCAACAGAGCCAAATATCAACAGTACAACGATTGAAACTTCTTTTGAGAGCCAATTTTTTTAAATTTAAACTTCTAACGCCACTTCTTCAAAATAGACTCGCCCAGGCCATAGTATTTTGTGGAAGAGCCACATTCAAGGGGCCAAAGAGCCGCATGTGGCTCACGAGCCGCAGTTTGCCGACCATAGCTGCTATGGTAAGGGTTACTTGAATACAAGCACTATGATACCTCGACAGTCAATCTTATAACCTAGACAGCCGCTAAGTGACAAATGTCCAGGAAGCATCTACAACGTGGAGATTCCGGACAAAGGGTTGATTCACATTCCGGGTGGGATGGAACTGGATGGCACAGATTTCATCACGCTACTCAGAACAGCGCACAATTTGAAACTGATGAATTGTTTATTCCTGGAACTTTCCACTTAACATTTTCAGACCCTTGAACCAGTGTAACTGCAATAGCAGAAAGCAAAACCACGGAGAAGGGGGGACTACTGCGCCAGGTGCAAGGTCCTATGTGGTCCACGGTAACAAGAGGATGGAGATTGGGCAGATTTGGGAGATCGCACCCAGGTGACCCCAGGCTGAGCAGGAGAGACTGGAGAGGCACCTGGCGGGAAGGCAGAATCCCCGGGTTCCAGACTCAGCTCGGCCGCTCTGTCACGCGGGGGGTCCTTGAGCAGGTCTCTTTGGGCCATAGTTTCCTCAGCTATAAAATTAGGAGGTGGGACAAAATGACGTTTACACCTCCAACATACCTGTGAGTCTAAAACGGCAAATATAAGTTCTAAAATGATACGTGGGTCCAATAAATGGGGTGGAAATACCATCATTTTCATCCTCATGCTGGGCCACGGCTGCATTCATCAAGCACTGCCACTTAGAAGAGAGGGAGCATTCAGGGAGGGTCTTCACGGGACAGACAGGAGGACTGGAAAACCCCTCTGAGGTGAGTGAAGAGCTGGGGTTGTGTAAGCTGCAGATGAGAAGACGGAGCTGCACGTTAATTACTCTGAATGCATGGCAGGGCTTCTCTAAAGAGAGTTCTTAACACCTGTTCTTCATGTCCTCGAAAGATGAAACAAAAGAGAAGCAGCTGAATTGGAAGCAGCAGAAGTTTGAGTGGGTTGGGAAAAGATTCATTTGATGATTAGGATGAAACAAAAAATAGAAAGTGCAGTGCTACCAAAGAAGAATGTGTGCATCTCTAACTCTGGATACATTGGAACGCAGTCCAAACATCTGCCTGGAGACTGGACAACGGGGCCAAATATATTTCTAGATCTTTTCCCACATCCTGTGATTCTTTAAATGCTAAGTTCTGATCAAAATGTAACCCCTGGTTAATGTGAACAGAATCAGGCAAATTTTGACAGTAATGATTAACATGCTAATGAAGAGAGTTGATATTAAACACAACTGAATTATTGATATGCTCTGGGGTCCAATAGGGCTAATTTATTAATAAGTTACAGATTTTTATTTCTTCTTTGCAAAATTTGACATTATTCAGGTTTAGAGGATTAAGGTTAGGAGAATACAACTAAAGTATGCAATGACTGAGGTCTGGGCCTTAACTGTGTGCATAACAAGCACAAAATAAAATGTTAAAGGCAATCGTATAGGCCAGTGAACAAATTAACAACAGGTTTGTGTTGAGAAACAGCCACCACAATTGTAGTCTTCAGGCAAGATTATTGGCTTTGCGATTCCTTTAAGCTTTAAGCATATCTGTGAGGCCTGTCATTTAATCCAAATGACCCTTCTCCTACTACTAGTTTTCAATTGCTATGTAACAAATTACCCCAAAATGTAACCGCTTAAAACAACATTATTTCATACAGTTTCTGTGAGTCAGGAATTCACAAGCTGCTTCCCTGAATGGTTTGACTGGGTATCTCAGACAGGGTAACAGTCATCTGAAGACCCGACTGGGGTGGGAGGGTCTGTTTCCAAGATTGTAAGCTATCTTACCATCAGTTCCCTCATCTATCAAATAGCTAATAGTACCTACATCTAAGGGTATTATGTCAATGAGATAAAGTAAATGAAGTGCTCACACAATGCCCACATTAAAGGAATTGGCCTGTGATCATAACAACTATTTTTATTATTTCAAGTACTTTTACATTTACCATATTGTCAGCTATGCATTTTTATTTGAGCTCCGTGAGAATTTTTTGAGGAATCACATGCATACATTAAAGTGTTCAAGTATACTTAAGTGACAGATTACAAAGTAGCCATCCCTATAGCAATAATCCAGATCAAGATATAAAATGTTTTCAGTAAACCTTCATGCACCTTCCCACCCTGAGACAACCACTATTGCAACTTCTGTGAATATTGCTTAGTTTTTCCCACTTTTGAATTTTATAGCAATATACAGTACATAATATCTTTTATTAATTTATTTTTCAATTAAAGTTGACATACAGTTTTATATTGTAGTTTCAGGTGTACGACATAGTGATTGAACTTTTATATAACCTACTAGAGGCCCAGTGCACAAAATTCGTGCACGGGGGTGTGTGTTCCTCAGCCCAGCCTGCACCTCTCCAATCTGGGACCCCTCAAGGGATGTCCGACTGCCCGGTAGGATCGGGCCTAAACGGGCAGTCGGACATCCCTCTCACAATCCAGGACTGCTGGCTCCCAACTGCTCACCTGCCTGCCTTCCTGATTGCCCCTAACCACTTCTGCCTGCCAGCCTGATCACCCCCTAACCACTCCCCTGCCAGCCTAATTGTTGCCTAACTGCTCCCCTACCAGCCTGATTGATGCCTAACTGCTCCCTGCTGATTGCCCCTAACTGCCCTCCCCTGAAGGCCTGGTCACCCCTAACTGCCCTCCCCTGCAGGCCTGGTCCCCCCCAACAGCTCTCCCCTGCAGGCTTGGGTCCCCACCAACTGCCCTTCCCTGCAGGCCCAATCGCCCCCAACTTCCCTCCTCTGCCAGCCTGGTCACCCCTAACTGCCCTCCCCTTCAGGCTTGATTGCCCCCAACTGCCCTCCCTTGCAGGCCTGGTCCCTCCCAACTGCCCTTCCCTGCTGGCCATCTTGTGGCGGCCATCCTGTGTCCACATGGGGGCAGGATCTTTGACCACATAGGGGCAGCCATCTTGTGTGTTGGAGTGATGGTCAATTTGCATATTACTCTTTTATTAGATAGAATTGAGGCCTGGTGCACGGGTGGGGGCCAGCTGGTTTGCCTTGAAGGGTGTCCCAGATCAGGGTGGGGGTTCCCTTGGGGCATGGGGTGGCCTGGGCGAGGGGCCTGTGGTGGATTGCAGGCTGGCCACGTCCCCTGGTGACCCAAGCGGAGGCCCTGGGATCTGGGATTTATTTATCTTCTATAATTGAAACTTTGTAGCCTTGAGCAAAGGCCAGGGCTGGCCAGAGCGGGCGGAAAGCTTGGCTTCCTCCATCACCAGGGAAACCCAAGCCTCCTGCTCGCTCCGTGGCCGGCTGCCATCTTGGTTGGGTTAATTTGCATACTCGCTCCTGATTGGCTGGTGGGCGTGGCTTGTGGGTGTAGCAGAGTGCTGGTTACTTTGCATGTTTCTCTTTTATTAGTGTAGATGAAGTGATCACCCTGATAAGTCTAGTACCCATCTGACACCATCCATACTTATTACAATATTACTGACTACATTCCCTATGGTGTATTTTATAGCCCCATGACTATTTTTATAAAAGGCAATTTGTACTTCTTAATCTCTTTACCTTTTTCACCTATTGATCCAACCCCCCTCACATCTGGCCACCATCATTTTGTACTCTGTATCCATGAGTCTGTTTCTGTTTTGTTTGTTTATTTACTTGGTTTTTTAGATTCCACATATAAATGCAATCATGGTATTTGTCATTCTCTGTCTCACTTATTTCAGTTAATATACTTTCTAGGTCCATCCATGTTGTCACACATGGTAAGATTTCATTCTATTTATGGATGAGTAATCTTTTCTTCTATATATGTACCACATTTTCTTTTTTCATTTCTCTTTGATGGGCACTGGGTTGTGCTTCCATATCTTGGCTATCCTATCTAATAAAAGGGTAATATGCAAATTAATCATCACTCCATCACAAAGGTGGCGGCACCCATAGCCACAAGATGGCAGTGCCCAGTCCTCTCAGCCCCGCCAGAGTCCCCAGTCCCGAGGGGGCGGCCGCTGAGAGTGGGCAGTGTGAGCAGCCTGGTGGAATGTTTGCTTCATCACCATGGCAATGAGGCAAGCATTCTACCCCGGCCGCGGAGGACCTCTGGGCAGCAGGCACCAAGTGCCCCAGCGATGAGGCAAGCGTTCCCCGCCCGGCTGCAGATGGGCCTCTGGGCCTCAGAGAGCTTCTGGGCAGGGGGCGCGGAGCAGCCAGGCCCCGCAGAGAGCTACTGGCACATGGATTCGTGTGCAGGACTACTAGTTGTAAATAATGCTGCAATGAACATAGGGATGCATAGATCTTTTCAAATTGGTGTTTTGGATTTCTTCAGATAAATACCCAGAAGTGGAATTCCTGGGTCATATGGTAGTTCTATTTTTAATATTTTGAGGAACCTCCAATCTGTATTTCTACCAACAGTGCATGAGGGTTTCCCTTTCTCCTTATCCTTGCTAACACTTGTTGTTTGTTGATGTACTGATGATAGCCATTCTGACAGATGTGAGGTCTTATCTCATTGTGGTTTTAATTTGCCTTTTCCTGATTGTTACTAATGTTGAATATTTTTTCATACGTCTAGGCCATGTGAATGGCCTCTTAGGAGAAATGTCTAGTCAGGTCCTCTGCCCATTTTTAAATTGGATTGTTTGGGCTTTTTATGTTAAGTTGTATGAGTTTCTTACATATTTTGGATGTTAACCCTTCATAGGATGTACCATTGCCAAATATCTTCTTCCATTCGGTAACCTGTCTTTTTGCTTTGTTGATGGTTTCCTTCACTATGCAAAACCTTTTTAATTTGATGTAGTTTTGTATTTAGCTTCTTTTCCTTAACACAAATGAATAAAAAATCAGTGAGATTCATCCATATTGTTGCATTTACCTATTGTTTGTTTTAGTTGCTGTGAAACTTTTCAATATATTAATATACTACAATTTATTTATCAGTTATATATTGATGGGCATTTGGAATGTTTCCAGAGTCTTATGAGTGAAGCTGCTATAAACAGCAATTATTATATTATCATCACAAGAGAATAGACTAAGAATATGAAAGTACCTAGAAAGATCTGACATGATGGCCAGGAAACCATAGAAAGTTGTTGCTGCTGTTATTATTGTTATTATTATTATTCCTAAATTTTATTAAGCTTTTTCTATAGGGCAAACATTACACTGTGTGTTCTTTTTCATATTTAACCCTACCAGAACTCATATGAGCAAACATAATTATCTTCATTTGACAGTTGAGGAAACTGAACTCAGAGAGGTTAAGTTATTTGCTTAAGATCAAACTGACAGTAACCCAAAGAGCCAAGATAAACTCTGCCCATTGACTCCAGAGCATGTAGCCATATGCCAGGAGTCAGGGGACCTGCACTCAAGTCCCCTCATCCACTTACAGCGTGGCCGTTTCCCACGTCATCTCCCCAAGCTGCAGCCCTCTCGTCTGAAAACCAGGATGGCCCTACTTACGACCACAAAGGGATAAAACTTTTATGAGAATAAGAAATAAAATCGCTTTGCTCAGTGTCTGGCATACAGGGTTTGATTAATATCAGTTTTCTTTCTTCTGAAAAAATAAAAATCTTAACTGTTAGAGATGTTTCTTTGAGTTTTAAAGAACTTTAAAAAATCTTACTTCATTCCTTCAGCAAACAGCCAAATCAGAATTTCCTGAGAAACTCCAAATTTTCATCACATTTGCCTGCCCCAATATTTCTGTGTCTCCATTCCAGGAGGACAAGAGCCCAGAAGAAAAGAGGGAATTGCTCCTAGTGTATCCAAACTGAAAATCTAATTTTCTGAAGGGTTGGTACCCTCCTCATATACCCTGGAGGGAGACCAGGGACTAGGAAAGAAAGGAAAGGCTCTGTCACATGCAGAGTGTCTTCTGAGTGCAGGCGGGAGGAGCACAGGGCTGGTGCCCCTAATTTGTCTATATGCGCTTCCATGCTGGCCCTCAGACCCAGAGGGAGCCTGGAAAGGCCTGATAACAGGAAAATAATTCAGGAAGTTGGCTGCTCGTCCCTGAACCCAGAAGCCATGAGAAGAAAGACGGAGAAATACCAGTTAAACACTTTTGCATGATGAGAAAAAAAAACAACAGCAACATAAACAATGTCAAAGGAAACTGGAAATATATTTGCATTAGTAAAATATATTAATTTATTTAACATGCACAAGGCCTTATCACCAATAAATCGGAAAAAATAACCCAATAAGAAAAAAAAAATGTGCAAAGATGTACAGTAATTCACAGATATAGGAATAGAAATATCTGATAAACATAGAAAAACACCAATAGAATAATGAATGTTGAAGTGACTTTAAGATATTTTACATCTATCAGATAAGCAAGGATTTTTTTAAGTTTTTATTCTTTAATTACAGTTGACATACATTATTAGTTTTAAGTGTCCAGCATAGTGATTAAACAATTACATAACTTATGAAATAAGCACCCCAATAAGCCTAATACCCATCTGACATCATACAAAGTTGTGATATTATTGACTATACTAGAGGCCCAGTGCATGAAATGCATGCACTGGTAGGGTACGCCCTCACTTCCCCATGCCACCATCAGCGGGGACCTCCCTCCCATCCCCCAGTCAGCCACACCCCCTGGTAGAATTCCCAGACAAGGGGACAATTTGCATACTACGCTTTTATTATATAGGATTCCCTGTGCTGTACTTGACATCTCCATGACAATTTTTATAACTGGAAATTTGTACTTCTTAATCCCTTTTACCTATTTAACCTGGCCTCCCTAGCCCCCTCCAATCTGGAGATCACCAATTTGTTCTCTGTATCTATGAGTTTGTTTCTTTTTTGTTTGTTCACTTATTGTGTTGTTGTTTTTTAGATTCCACGTATAAGTGAAGTCATATGGTATTTGTCTTTCTCTGTCTGACTTACTTCACTTAGTATAATACCCTCTTAGTATAATATAATCCCTCATGTTGTCTCAGATAGCAAAATATCATCGTTTTTCTGGCTGAGTGACATTTCATATATACCACATTTTTTTTATCCATCTGTCTATTGATAAAAACTTAGGTTGTTTCTATATCTTGGCTATTGAAAATAATGCTGCAGTGAACATTGGAATGCATATATCTTTTCAAATTGGTGTTTTAGATTTCTTCAGATAAATACCCTGAAGTGGAATTGCTGGGTCATAGGCAGCTCTGCTTTTAAATTTTTGAGGAACCTCCATACTGTTTTCCACAGTGGCTGCACCAATTTACAATCCCACCAATAATGCACAAGGGTAGCCTTTTTTCTACATTCTTGCCAACACTTGCTTTCTGATTTATTGATGATAGCCATTCTGACAGGAGTGAGGTGATATCTCACTGTAGTTTTGATTTGCATTTTTATGACAATTAGTGATGTTTAGCATCTTTTCATGTGTCAGTTAACCATCTGTATGTCCCCTTTGAAGAAATGTCTGTTCATGTCCTCTACTTTTAAATCAGATTGGGTCTTCTTTTTTTAAGTTGAGCTGTTATGAGTTTCTTTTTTATTTTGGATATTAATCACTTATTAGATATACTGAATGAGAGAAGAAATTTGCAAATTTCTTCTCTCATTCAATCGGCTGCCTTTTTGTTTTTTTGAATGTTTCTTTGCAGTACAGAAGCTTTTTAGTTTGATGTAGTCCCACTTGTTTACTTTTGCTTTTGTTGTGTTTTCCCAGAAGACATGTAAAAAAAAAATTTCTAAGACCAATGTCAAACATTGCCTATATTTTCTTCTAGGAGTTTTAGGGTTTCAGGTTTTACATTTAAGTCTCTAATACATTATGAGTTTATTTTTGTCTATGGTGTAAAAATGTGTTCTATTTTCATTTTTTTTGCATGTATCTGTCCATTTTCCCCAACACTATTTATTGAGGAGACTGTCTTTTCTCCATTGTATATTATTGCCTCCTAGATTAATTGACCATATAAGTGTGGGTTTATTTCTGGGTTCTCTATTCTATTTCATTGATCTGTATATCTGGTTTTTATGCCAGTACCATGCTGTTTTGATTAGTATAACTTTGTAGTATAGCTTGATGTCAGTTAATATGATACTTTCAACTTTGCTCTTCTTTCTCAAGATTGCTTTGGCTATTCAGGGTCCTTTGTGGTTCCATATAAATTTTTTGATTATTTGTTCTAGTTTTGTGAAAAATGCCATTGGCATATTGATAGGGATTACATTGAATCTGTATATTGCTTTGGGTGTTATGGACATTTTCACAATGTTAATTCTTCCTATTCGTGAACATAGTATATCCTTTCATTTATTTGAATTTTCTTTAATTTCTCTCTTCAATACCTTATAGTTTTCTGAATGCAGGTCTTTTATCTCCCTGGTTAAAGTTATTCTAAGTATTTTTGTGCAATTTTAAATGGGATTGTTTTTCTAAGTTTCCCTTTCTGATAGTTCATTATTGGTGTATTAAAATGCAACCAATTTCTGTATATTAATTTTGTATCCTGCTACTTTATTCATTTATCAGTTCTGATAGGGTTTTTTTTTTTTAAAGGACTCTTTAGGGTTCTCTATATATAGCATCATGCCATCTGCAAATAATGACATTTTTACTCTCCCTTTTCAATTCAGATGTCTTCTATTTCTTTTTCTTCTCTGATTGCTGTGGCTAAGACTTGCAGTAATATATTGAATAAAAGTAGTGGATATGGACATCCTTGTCTTGTTCCTGATCTTAAAGAAAATGATTTCAGCTTTTCACCATTAAAGATGAAGATAGCTCCATAGCTATCCTATTTGCCCTTTATTTTGTTGAGGTATATTCCCTCTATCTTCACTTTGCTGAGTTTTTATCAATGGTGAAAGTTGAATTTTGTCAAATGGTATTTCTGCATTTATCAATATGATCATATCCTTTTTATCCTCTATTTGGTTTATGTGGTGTATCAAATAATTGATTTGCAGATGTTGAACCAACCTACCATCCCAGGAAAAACAATCCCATGTATATATACTTTAGAGAGAGAGGAAGGGAGAGGGAGAGAGAGGTAAAACATCGATGAGAGAGAAACATTGATCAACTGCTTCCTGCATGCCCCCTACTGGGGGTCAAGCCCACAACCTGGGCATGTCCCCTGACTTGGTTCATTGATCAATGCCCAACCACTAAGCAACACTGGCCGGGCTCATCAATATTTCTATCTCCCTATCCCTCTCCCTTCTTCTCTCTCTAAAAATCAATAAAAACATATTCTTTAAATGTGCCAACCTTAAAAAAAAATGCCAACCTTTAAAAAGGATTTATGTTTTGACCACTGTGCTAGGCTGCCCTCATTACTGTTACTATTATTGACATTAATTGCACAAAACCATTTATTGCTGCATTATTATAGAACTTTAGGCTCACTCTGTCATCTCCCCAGGCCTCAATTTTCTCATGTGTAAACCTACAGATAGGGTTAGAGGAACTTTGCTCTTTTTAAGCTTCACGGAAGAGCGATTGGGAGCTCAATCTCTGACCAGAGTCAGCTCCCTGGGGCCACTCCCATCCCAGCCAACTGTGTGACTTTGACCAAGTTGATTGGCCACTGTAAATTTTGGTGTCCTCATCTCTAATGTGGCTAATAAGAGTTAGTACCATATAACACCATTGTGAGAATAAAAATGGACGTATATCTATGCACGGTTTGTTACAATGTCTTGCAAAGAGTAAGTTCCCCATCAGTGGTAGCTATCATAATCATTGTTGTTATTAACTAGTTCTCTCTCTTGCATGAAAGTCCTCTCAGAGTAAAATACTCCGTTATTCAGGCAGAAAGCCTGAGGGCAGTTTCTTTCAGAAAATCATAGACTTGCAGAATGTACTCATTTAACCTTCTTTGAACTTTTCTCCTCTCATCTGCTGAATGGGGGCAATAAAGAGAAACTCAGGGTGTTGGTATGAAGATGAAGAGGAATAGCATAAATCAGTCTTGCTGGTTTTCATTATTGGAACTCTAAGAGAGTCTAGAAGGCAGCCTGTGTAACAATGCTACTTTTCAGTTAGAGACCCAGAGAGGCTCAGGGACTTGGTTCAGGTGGCACAGCCTACTTGCTACCTGATGCTGGGGCTTAGAGCCCAGGAAGGAGGGCAAGCCACAGATTCTACCAGAGGCCTTCCCAGCATCTGAACCTCTCTCCCACTCTACTCCAGATATACCCAGCTGTTCATACTCATAGCTCCCCACCTTTGACCTCTGCACATGCAGTTCACACCGCCAGAAACAGGAAACCAGCCCACCCCTGTACACACACATGCACATACCACACATGCACATACCACACATACACACACCCACAATGCCTCTTTCATCTGGCCAATACCTGGTTCACCTTCAGGCTTCTGCTTAAACATCACTTCCTGCAGAAAGTTGCTCTTCCTGTGCCCTAGAGCCGGCAAACTGCGGCTCACAAGCCACATGCGGCTCTTTGGCTCCTTGAGTGTGGCTCTTCCACAAAATACCACGGCCTGGGCGAGTCCATTTTGAAGAAGTGGCGTTAGAAGAAGTTTAAGTTTAAAAAATTTGGCTCTCAAAAGAAATTTCAATTGTTGTACTGTTGATATTTGGCTCTGTTGACTAATGAGTTTGCCGACCACTGCCCTAGAACTTCCTTAACTCAGGGCCTGTGCTTTGGGCTCCCCACTCTCATAGCACTGTCCGGTTTGCTGGACCACTAAATTGGGACTTTTCAAAGGCAGGCAGGACCCAATCTCATTTCCCTCCATAATTCCATTGGGATGCTGGTGGGAGATTCCTGTGGGATCGCTGAGAACTGAGCAGGCACAATCTGATGGACCAGATGCTCCAGAAGGGTGCTTGGCCTTCTTCCCCAAAAGGGTGGCACTCCCCTCTTCTGACTAGTCTAGGACCTGTGACAAATTACACAGAACCTGACACCCGCCTCAGCCTCACAGACTGCTGGGCTCTGGGAACTCAGCATGTGGGAACATCCCAAAAGTGTTTCCTACCCCGAAGGCACCTCTCTCTTGCCTCACTTCCCCAACCACGTGAGATCTGAGGCCAATGCAGTTCCTGTGTGCCAGCACTGAAATCATGGGTGCTGCTTCTCAGGCTCTGCCCAAGAAATGCCTAGGGAGCTTTCCACTCTAGCTTTGCCCAGTACCCTCGCTCTAGAAAGCAAGAAATTCCATCTGCCAGCAGGGATCAGAGTCTGCTAGCCAAGGCTAGGTATGAATTCCTGGGCTTGGGATGTTGAATGGCTTTAGCTTCTAAAATGCAAACTCTTTCCTCTCCAAATGAGACTTTTTGGTTAAAAGAAACAAAGCCAGCCAACACCTTTATTTCTTTTCCAATCCAGTGCCCTTAGTCAGGGTGATCAGCCTTCCTGGGCAGCCTAGGCCTTTTCATCAGCTACTTGTGTTGGTGTCTGACTTCATTTCTGGTGTCCGATCCCCCACCCAATGCCTTGATCTGGGCATGGCTGCTGAACAAAATGGGTATAGCGTCTGCCCACTTGGGTCCAAACCTACTCCTCCTCTGGAGGACTGAATGCCTCAGTAGTTCTAGAGTAAACTATGAGTAAACTAGAGGCCCAGTGCATGAAATTTGTGCACAGGTAGGGTCCCTAGGCCTGGCCTACAATCAGGACCCATCAGGTTCCCCACCACCCCACTTCCCTGCCTCCTCCTTCCCTCGCTCCTTCAGTGCCCTGCCACTGTTGTTTGTTACCTGCCATGTTCCGTGCCGCCCCCTGGTGGTCAGTGCACGTCATAGCTAGCGAGTGAACTCCCAGTCTCCCAGTTGAACTCTGAATGCATAATAATCTGGCCACTCAGTGTATATATGTATATATATATATATATACATATATATATATATATATATGTATGTATGTATGTATATGTATATATATGTATATGTGTATGTGTGTGTATGTATGTATACATATATACACATATATGTATACATATATATGTGTGTATGTGTGTGTGTGTGTGTGTGTGTGTGTGTGTGTGTGTGTGTGTTAGAGGCCCAGTGCATGAATTCGTGCATGAGTGGGGTCCGGCCAGCCTGGCCAGGGGGAGGGGACATGGGCGGTTGGCCGGCCTGCCTGCTGGTCGAACTCCTGGTCAAGGGGACAATTTGTATATTAGCCTTTTATTATATAAGAGATACACTGAGTGGCCAGATTATTATGTGTTCAGAAATCATAATAACCTGGCCACTCAGTGTATATAAATATAGATGGGAACAATTGTGTCACAAGACTAAATGTGACAGAGGTGTCACAAGCCCTAACTGTGATGACGTATGCCAAAGCTCCTTTTATATATGTGACCACCAGCTGAGGAAACCCCACAACTGCAGGACGGGCTGGTATGGTAGACAGAATATGTGCTTGGAGTCAGACCTGGATGTTCAATTTCCTACTTGTAGATCCAGAGTAAGTCACTTGGCCTCCCCATGCCTCAAGTTATTCATCTGTAAAAGGGGGCTTTTATAGCCCAGCTGGCACGACTCAGTGTTTGAGTGTTGACTTAAGAACCAGGAGGTCATGATTCAGTTCCCAGTCAGGGCACATGCCCAGGTTGTGGGCTTGATCCCCAGTAGGGGGACGTGCAGAAGGCAGCCAATCAATTATTCTCTCTCATAATTGATGTTCTCTCTCTCCCTCTCTGTTCCTCTCTGAAATCAACAAAAATATATTTTTAAAGGGGGGGAGGCTTCTATATTGTAAGCTCTACAAGGCAAGTATTATGGGTTGAATTGTGCACCCTACACACACACACACACACACACACACACACACGCACACACACACACAAGATATTTTCAAGTTATAGCCCCAAGTCCCTCAGAATGAGATCTTATTTGGAAATTAGGTCATTGAAAATGTAAGTTCCTACTGGAGTACAGCGGTGTCCTTGTAAGAAGATAGCCAGGTAAAGACAGATCCCATAAAAGGAAATAGCCATATGACAATGAAGGCAGAGATTGGAGGTAAGCAGCTGCAAGCCAAAGATTGCCAGCGAACCACTGAAAGTTAGGAGGGGCAAGGAATGATTTCTCTACAGGTTTCAGAGGGAGAAGGGCCCTGCCAACACCATGATTTTGAACTTCTAGCTTCCAGAACTATGAGACAATAAACCTTTCTGTTGTTTAAGATACTCCGTGTAGGGTACTTGGTTACTGCAACCTAAGGGAACTCAATTAACACAGACAGAAACTTGACATGATCCTGCTTCCCACTGTGTCCCCAGCACCCAGCAGAGAAGCCGACACGTGGTGGCCCCTCAGTTCTTTGTTGCGTGAGGGAATGACCTTGCTGGGAAGGGCGTGTTGGAAAGCCTGTGTAAAGTGATGAGCACAGTGCTGGACACACAGAAGGTATTTGGTAAATGTGTATTCCTTTCCCTTCTCTGATGATCTCAAAGGCTCCTTTCTGTACCGAGAGTAGTTTGGGGTACAAACAAGCCCGCTTCTAATTTTCCCCTAAACTCTCCTAACTGGCCCCAGGCTTTGGGCACCTCCTCCGGGAAAATCCAGGCTGTGGGAGACGCTGTCACGTGGCAGCAGATTTGAGCAGCCTTTTCTCCACTTGCCCACTGTCCCCTGTGCCTCATTGGTTTTTTAAGATTGCTTTCCTTGGTTTTTCAAAATTTCCTGGAGTGAGAGCACAGGAATTTCTGGAAAGCATAGCCCTTACTACTTTTGTGCTTTTCCCAAGAAAAGTTTCTGAAAGCTTTGTAGAAATCTAATGGAAGCAGAGGCTTTGGCACAGGGAGGGAGTTGAGGGAAAGCTGTCTAGAATCAGGGCGTTTATGGGGGAAAACAATGTAAAGAAATACCTCTCAGTGTGTGCTTACATTTACACCACAAGGCTCTCTGTTATTTCAAAAACCTTCTTGTTGAAATAAAACAGATATCCAGAAAACTGCACAAACGAGAAGTCTACAGCTCAGGTTTTATTTTATATGTGTGTGTGTTTTTTCTGGTTCGTTTTTCCCCCTGTTTATTGATTACACTAATCCCTCATTCCCCTTTAAGACTCTATGAAATACAGAGTGAGTTTCTACAAAGTGCTCTAGCCGTGGGCTCCGGTGGCCTAGGTTGGCATCCCAGAGCCACCATCCCTAGCTCTGCGGCTCTGAGCAAGTTGATTCGCTTTTTGAACGGTATTGTCCCCCTCCCATGGTTCAATTCCAGGGAAGCAAACCCTGGAATTTACAAAGGCACATTCTTGTGTTTATTACTATTATTCATTCAGATTATTTATGTGAGACGAGGGGCGCTTAGGGTCCAACAGGACAAGGCCCAGCCTAGCACCAGCCGGGTGCCCTTGAGCAGGTTCTGTGAGCCTCGCATGCTGCATCTGCCAGTTGGAGAGATCCCAATGCCTTTGCAGGGGGATGAGGCTTGATTGAGATGATGTATATAAAGTCCCTCCACAAGGTGGATGTGTAGTAGGGACCCCGTTAATCTCAGTTCCCTTGCCTCCTCCAGCAACGTGGCCCTGTTTCCTCCACAACTTCCAATCTCTTGCCTCTGTACCTAGTACTCCAGTATGCCCCAGGACCTGAGGAGAAATGGGACTTGACCATCAGATTGTGGTCTTCCTTTGTCTTGGGGCCCGGAATTTTACAGCTGCATAAATTGAGTGGGAGGAGGGAAATATATATACATATTTAAAGCCAGGAAGTAATAAATGACTTTGAAAGCAGCTCTTTGGAAGCAATTTCTTAAGCGAACTTCCTGCTCTGTGACAGCAGGCTGTTCTAGGCCTGCCATAAATGTCCGTCCCTCCTTGGTCACATCGCTGGCAGATTTTGACAGGCAGAGGTAATCCAGCTTGCCTTGTGCCTTCCTTCTCCCTCATATCCCATGGCCCACTTAGAGCCTCCAGTGGCCCAAATGGACCATCTTAAATCCCTTTGGTGGCATCTCCTGGCAAAGGTTACAAGAACCTTTGAGAAACCTGAAATTGCAGCTGACAATTGAGCTCCGTGGATCTGTCATTTCCCTTTCCCTCACCCCCCAACACCTGCCTCACCACACATTCCCCTTCCAACATCGCTGCCTCTCTCACATCATATAAAGCATTTCCGTCTCCTTCACCCATAACACTGTGCTCACCTGCAGATTTAGTTCTAAGTGTCCAGTACCCAAGCAGGGGAGTCTATCTCACCTATCAGTGATGCTTAGAACAGTGCCTGGGACAAGGTAATCACAAAATAAGTAATTGATGAACGAATCAATGCCTGACACTCAGTAATCAAAAAGACAACTCAATTTTAAAATGAGGGTCTGAACTAGACATTTCTCAAAGAAGATATACAAATGGCCAATAAGCACATGAGAAGATGCTCAGCACTCTCAGCCATCAGGCAGTGCCATTCAAAACCACAATGAGATACCATTTTACATCCATTACAATGGCTATAATCGACAGCAAAAATTGTTGCAAAGATCTGGAGAAATTAAAACTCTCAAACACTACTGGCGGGAGTGAAAACTTGTGCCGCCACTGGAACACAGCCTGGCAGTTCCTTCAAAGGCTAAACAGATTCACCATCTGATCTCGCAATTGCACTCCTAGGTATGTACCAAAGAGAAATGAAAACAGTCACCTAGCAAACCTTGCACACACATGCTTGTCACAGCTTATTCAGATGCAATGTTGTTGGGCAATTAAATGAAGTCCCGACCCATGTTACAATTTGGATGAACCTTGAAAACATCATGTAAAGTGAAAGAAGCCAGTCACAAAATCACATATGATTCCATTCATAGGAAATGTTCAGAATAGGCACATTCATAGAGACAGGAAGTAGATGAGTGATTGTCCTGGGCTACAAGGGAGTTAGAAGGAATTGGAGAGGGACTGCTAATGAGTTTGGGATTCTGGGTAGGGGTGATGAGAATATTTTAAAATTGATTGTGGTGATGGCTGTGCTCCTCTGAGAATACAGGGATGGGCAAAAGTAGGTTTACAGTTGTGAATACCAGAAACAGTTTATTCTTGTATTATTTATGAATTCCTGTATTATTTTTCATACGAGCAACAGTAAACCTACTTATGCCCACCCTGTATACTAAAAACCATCGAGCAGTATGCTCTAAATGGGTGACATATATGGTATGTGAATCATATCTTAACAAAGCTGTTCCTACAAAACAAAAAAAAATCCATGAATGTCCTCATTTAATATCCCTGTACCAAGCGGTAGACTGGCAGGTAAGCCACCCCTGTTTGAAGACCAGAGCGACCAAGGTACTCTCTTCTCCATCTTGAGGGGGAAGGGGCACCAAGAACCGCGTCCTCCTGGGCCGGCAGGTGAGAGCAGAGCTCCTCTCCTGGTCGATGCTTAACAAGAACAAACACGGCCCTGGGAACCCTGCGAGGCAGAGGGCTGGAGATCAAACGAGCTGAGCCTGAGAAATTTACGGCGGCCAGTATTCCAGAGGCCATTTTCCCAGCGTAAGTCACAGAGACAGATGGCCCCAGACCTGCTCCTGAAATAACTACTGCTGGAGAGAGGAGGCGGGCTTGGTGGGAGCTGCCCAGCCTGCGGAGTAGGAGCCACAGGACTTAATAGGCTGGAAAATTTGGACCCGGGAGGCTTCAGCTCTGCCGACTCACCCCATTAGCGACCCAAAGCAGACACTGTCGTCTTTGCTGCCTTCCTGTGTGTGTGTGTTTTCTTCTCCTTCTAATAACTTGGATTGTTTCCTTTTAATCTCATTATCATACTTGTTCCTTGAAAAAAATTAGAACATATAGAGAAGTATTAAGAAAAAATAAAATGCATTCATAATTCTCTTGCTCTAAGGTAACATGTATTAACATTTTTATACAGTTTGCGCACACACATATTTAAACAGCATCAGAATTACTTTTATACAGTTTTCCTCATGCTTTTTTTATATTCTATTTTTCCATGTCCTAAACATTCTTTACAAGCATGGCTTAGAACATCTGCATATTAACAGATTAAGGCATGTACTGATGTGCCTTAATTTACATAACTAGGCACTTTTTAACATAAGAATCTTTTTTCTTTTTAACATTTAATTTTATTTTTTGCTTTTTATTATTACAAATGATAGTGTAATGAATATCCTTATAAGTAAATCTTTGAGAAGTCATGATTATGTTCGTGGGTAAATTCCTAGAAGTGGAATTGCTTAATTAAAAGGTTTTCACATTTTAAAAATCAGTTTATACCAAATTATACTACCAATATCAGTACATAAAATCTTGTTTGGGTCCCAGCCAGGTACCTTAGTTGGTTAGAGCGACATCCTGATATGCCAAGGTTATGGGTTCAGTCCTCTGTCAGGACACATATAAGAACCAATGAATGCATAAATAAGTGGAACAACAAATCAAATCGATTTTTCTCTACCTTCCTCTCTCTCTCTCTTAAAAAAAAAATGAAAATAAATTATATTTAAAACCAACATCTATTTTAGTACTACCAAATGTTTTTACATTTATTATTTTATTTTCCCCTGACGTTTTAAAAAATAATTTTAAGAGTATAAAAAGACCCTAACCAGTTTGGCTCAGTGGATAGAGCGTTGGACTGTGGAGTGAAGGGTCCCAGGTTCTATTAGAGTCAAGGGCATGTACCTTGGTTGCAGGCACATCCCCAGTAGGGGGTGTGCAGGAGACAGCTGATCGATGTTTCTCTCTCATCGATGTTTCTAACTCTCTATCCCTCTCCCTTCCTCTCTGTAAAAAATTAATAAAATATATTTTTAAAAGAGTATAAAAAGAACTGTATGTGTTATTGCAGAAAAATTTGAAGCCAGATGAGCATATTTTAAAAAAATAAAAGTTGCCCATATCAGTGATAACCATTGTTAAAGATTTTATTCAGCTGATCTTTTCTCCAATACATTTATACAAATCCATTCATCTGATAAATGTTTTATGAGCATTTACTATGCTGAAGGAGCCTGACTTTCGATTGTAACTGAAATCATTCTTATCCTGTATTTTTTCGATAGTCTCCCTCAGAACAGCCCCTTGAGATGTGGACTACTGTTACTCCTGTCTTGTAGAAGGTTGGGCCACACAAAAGAGCTTTAGAATGTTCTAGTCTAACTCCCCGATGGGGCAATTAAGGCACAGAAAGATCAGAGACTTGCCCGTGATCCCATGGCGTGTTGCTGACTTGCACCCGGACCTGGCCTTTGCAGCAGACCACACAGCCTCTGATGTGGAGCTGAATCTATACTGTCCCAAACATGTGACCATGTAATTAGTTATCTACATCAGGACCTTTTTAGAGTAAAGGTGGGGCACTATTACTCAGTGATGCAGGATAAATTACATGTTATCCTTAACTTGTAAACTGGGGCTTGGCAGTGACAAACCAGAATGTACCGTCCCTCTAGCTCTCTGGCTCCAGATTTCTAGCACTTGGAAATGCTTTGCAGCAGTGGATTTCCATTCATTTCAGACACCTATAGGAATCAGTTCTCCAGACCTTTGCTGAGCTGAGACTCTGAGCCAAGTGAGGGCACAGAGTGAGCAGCCTGTGGTCCCCGTTGGGCAGGCGAGGCTGTTGAAGCAGTAGATGTGACCATCATCACTCACGGGCGTCAAAAGCACCCCAGCAGCCCTAGCCAGTTTTGCTCCGTGTAGCCTGTGGACTGAAGGGTCCAGGGTTCGATTCCGGTCAAGGACCCATGCCTGGGTTGCAGGCTCAATCCCCAGTGTGGGGCATTGCAGGAGGCAGCCAATCAATGATTCTCATCATTGATATTTCTATCTCTCTCCCTCTCTCTTCCGCTCTGAAGTCAATAAAAATATTTAAAATAAAATAAAAAAAAAAAAAAAACACCCCAGCAGCGGAGATCATGGCCTCCGGGCAGCCACCAGTCTTCCTGCCAGGAGGAGACCCCCATTGTCCTCAATGCCCCATCCTCTGTTCAGAACTAAGGTTTTACTCACTCAATGATGCAAGGGGCCGCCCTGTTAAGAGGAAATAGCCATGAAGTTGGCGCCTGAGAAGAGGAGGAATGCACTGGGCTTTCAGTGAGGGGCCTGGAGTGTTTCTAGGACGGAGACTGAGGAGATGAAACACAGCCAGTTTTCACAGGCAGGATGAACCCTTCCGCTCCGGGTTCCGTGGAGATGTGGGTCTAAGGGTTCTGTTTCTGTTTTGTTTTTCTAGGCGTCCTTTATTGAGTAATTGCTGTGCACTGGGCATTGTGGGCAGCATTTTACATTTTACATTTTACATCCTGCTTCTAAAATGCAGGGCTGCCGGGTATAAAGGTATGAGGAGGCCCTCCCAATAACCCAGGGAACTGCAGGGGAAGAAAGTGCCCTCCCTGCAGCACGCAGCTGTGCTCTGGTTTTACCCACGGGACTCGGCCTCCCCCACTGAGTACGCAGGCCAGCACCTTCAGTCCTGTAGCCTAGGTGGAGTTTACTATCAGGCAAGAACATTCCGTTTGGGTGTTTAGATGGATTTCTCAGGACTGCTGAGAAAAAGTGTTTTTTAAAAAGTGCGTTTTGTTAAGGGCTTTCTTTCTTTGGCAGAGTAATGAACTTGCTCATCACCTAGCCCTTCACACTTGAGTCTAATGGCATATCCCAAAGACATACCCAGTTCCAGCATGCCGGGGCTCTTCCCAGAGAATTAGCTTGCCTTGGTTAGAAGTTACATTTCAGGCGCTAAGGAAAGCAAGCACCCGTTCAGACAAAGGTAGATCTCAGGATCCCCTAATATGTTCTTTTCCTATGTCACGGCTGCCACCCTAACACTTCTCCTCTTTTTATGACCTCAACGAAGTGTTACTGGCAGGCTTATAGATCTGTACTTGCTTAGTCCCCAAACCACCCTGTTCTTCATGTGAAAGACCTACCGCGGAGGGACGGCGGGCGGAATCACTGTTGGCTGAGCTCTTCCCAGGAGACTGCTGGGGTTCTCATAAGCATAACATCCTCTATCCATCAGCAGCTCTTCGCAGTGGGTATCAGCACTCCGTTTTTCAAAGGAGATAGCTGAGACGCAAAGTGACTTAGCCAAGGTCACACTCCCAGTGTGACTGGGCTTTGGCCCCTGGGCTATGTGGTCTTTCCCCTTTAGATGTGTTTCAGTGGATGGGCAGGAATCTCCCTTATTCTACTCCAAACCATGGCTGATCAATTTCGTTCACATCACTCGGTGGAAACAGCATTGCCGTCATGGGTTCTTACCCAGGTCTTGGGACAGCTTACTTGTGCTAAGCCTCCGTTTTTTGTGTGTGTGGTTTTTTTTAACCTTGAAAATGGGGATGAATTTTACTCACCAGAGGTGTGTTGTGAGGAAAAGATCTTGTAAATCACCTGGCCAGCTCCTGGCCTCCAACAGGAGCTCTGCAGAGGTTTGTCCACAAACCCACTCCAGCCCCACCCCAACCATACGGGAGTCTGCACTTGTCACTTTGTTGCTTTCTTTTCCATCCTTGTCTACTATAGGCTAGAGCCAGGCTCACAGACACCACCTCTCAAGAGACTTCGATGGCTCCTCGCCACCCTTCACTGGCCCCCCTGGTTGTTGTTGGGGTGAGGTATAAGGAGGTTCATTTCAATCATCTTGTCTCTTTTTACCATGACACAGTGGAAAATTCTATAATACCAGGATGCATGGGAAGGCAACTCTAAACCCCAGGTCCATAGTCTCATGGCATCCGGCATCCTTACTTGCCTATAGGAACATGCATCTGGGCCCCACCCAGAAAGCAAGCCCAGATCATGTGGACTTTCAACTTCTTGGCTGAGCTGAGCCTATAAGAAAGGAGACCCAGATGGCTGAGCAGATCCCTCTGAAGCACAGCCCTGGGTCTTGTCATCTTCCTGCTTAAAAATTTCCATGACTCCCCAGTTAAGGTCTGATTTCCTTCTCCTTGTGTCCAAGGCCTAAACCTACTATTCAGAGATTCATTTCTCACTGTTCTCATTGTTCCATAAACCAGGTACTCTCCTTTTTTCCTACTTCCCTTTCTTCACTTAGCCAATATTTACTAGTGCTTTCTATGTACCTGTGTGCTAGTCCTTTCTATGTACAGTCACTGTGCTAGGCACTGGGGAATATGGTAATGCATGAGCCAGGCAGGCTAGCGGGCAGACACAGACAAGTAAACATGACAGTGTGGGAGGTGTTGCAACAGGGAAAGTCCTGGGAGCTGTGGGAGCACCCAGAAAGGCATCAGGGAAGCCTGCCTGGGGGAGGTGACCATGAGGTTAAGCCCAAAGGATGAGTGGGAGCTAATGAGACACACAGGGTGGTAATAATGAAGAAAAGGGACACGGATAGGAAATGCTGGGGGAGAAGGAAAAGCATGTGCAAAAACTCGGGCAAAACTTTGTAGTTTTGCTCCAGGGGGTGCCATTCAATGTACATGGTGCCCTGAAGTTGGGCAACTCGGCAAACTTGGGCAGAGAGGAAGCAGTGAGTTCCTGGAAGTGAGAGCAGGCCGACATACTAGTATCTCAGTAGACTTGGTGACAAGTTACTGGTAATTAACACATGATACTTGAGAGGTAAGGATGGGGATACCAGGTGAAGGCTGAGAGCCTTATGCTGGGTATTCGTCCCTCCGCCATGGATGCTTATGCCCCCACCTTTTCATCTCTTCCCATTGGAATCTTCTATGGCTCCAGAAGTCCTATCTAGTTCCTTCTGTTGAAATGAGCCTCTTGCCTCCTATTCTCCCATTGCACTGGCTGTCTTCTCTTCTGAAAGGTCACACCACTGCCTTGCTCCAAGTTCTGAGGTCTGATTGACACCCCTCCCCACCCACCAGCTCCTTTGGGGCTGAGTCTCTCACAGTTTGCATCACTCTCACCTTCTAGCCAAATCAGTGGGTGTTTAGGAAATGTGTGGGGAATGAAGCAGTGTTTCCCATACTTCTGCAATCATGCTTGGCACTTATATAAAAGGAAAGAGGAAGAGAGCCAGAGCCCCTCGCTTTATGTACACATATTTACGCATCGTGACATCTAACCTTTATTAGGTGTTTACTGGCTGCCACACTGTTCACGACATGTTACCTGTTTTAACTCCTTTCATCTTCAGCGCAACCCTATGAAGTAGGTGTTCTTTTTTTTTTTTTAGTCTCCATTATATAGATGAGGAAATTGAGGCACAAGGGTGAAGTAACTTGCCCAAGCTCACATGTACTGAGCTTGGGCAAGTGGTGCAATTAAAAGTCAAATGTCCACAGTTCCTAAGATTTAGCACATACAAAAATAAAACTTTGTAAGTTAAACAAAACTAAAATGTAGTCTCTCTCTCTTTTTTTTTTTTTGAAAGAGATGGAATTATTTTATTTTATTTTAAATTTTTTTAATTAAGGTATTATATGTGTACATATCTTACCATTGAAAATGTAGTCTCTCTTAATATGACCATATTCTTTTTTAAAATATATCTTTTCATTGATGTCAGAAAGGAAGGGAGAGAGAGACAGAAACATCAATGATGATGAGAATCATTGATTGGCTGCCTCCTGCACAACCTCTACTGGAGATTGAGCCTGCAACTGGGTATGTGCCTGACTGGGAATTGAACCATGACCTCCTGATTCATAGGTCGACGATGCTCAACCACTGAGCCACACTGGCTGAGCATGACCATATTCTTAATACGACCCTGCCCTGCTTCTGTAGATGCCAAAATGGTACAGCAATGTGTTTTACTACATGTATTTTGAGCACTAATATATAATCCTATATAATAAAAGGCTAATATGCAAATCAACCTAACGGTGGAACAACCAGTCGCTATGATGCATACTGACCACCAGGGGGCAGATGCTCAATGCAGGAGCTGCCCCCTGGTGGTCAGTGCACTTCCACAGGGGGAGCGCTGCTCAGCCAGAAGCCAGGCTCATGGCTGGCGAGCACAGTGGTGGTGGCGGGAGACTCTCCCACCTCCGTGGCAGCGCTAAGGATGTTGGACTGACAGTTGGACATCCTCTGAGGGCTCCCGGACTGCAAGAGGGTGCAGGCCAGGCTGAGGGGCCCCCCCACTCCCCCCACCCCCCGAGTGCACACATTTTGTACACGGGGCCTCTAGTATGTATTATAAAACATAGAATTAAATATTAGAAAAGGATGAGATAAAGCAATAAATATTTCTAGTATATTCTTGCACCCCAGGAGCAAGGTTCTGTGCACCCTCCCTTGGGGCCACTTAAATTACAAGCTGCTTATGAATAAGAGGGAGGGAATCAACGTGTTTCTAATAACACTGTACTTCACAGAAACCGCATGAGTTATCGTGTGCCTGCTAGGGGCCTGGCACTGGTTAGGTGCTTTGGGTGTTAGGTTAGGAATAATCAGAGCAACCCCGGAGGCCTAAAGGGATTGGGGAGCACTGGCTTAGACAATTTTGAGGTGATTGGGTGGAAGGGAGAAGAAACAGGCATGGGGCTGGGAGGGCACTGTGCTGCCCTTGGCCCAGGGTCTCTGAAGTTTGTAATGGAACAATTTACTTAGTTCTGGAACTATTTATCTCATAAAGTTTGACAGATTTCCTCAGGAAGAGGCTGTAACAAATACCCTGGAACAACATATCACATTTCTTAACTTGTGTCTGAATTCCAACAACTCCACGTGGCGTGGTGCTGATTATCTCAGGCTCATCAGAAGGTCTGATTGAGACTGTAAGATGTCTCTGGTTAATACAAGAGGAAGAAATGAAAGTATATTTACTTAATATATACAGCCTGGTCAAAAAAATTCTTCCCAAAACTGGACCAATCATGAATGGGTTTCTTCATAGGATGGTTTCATTCAACTTATTAAACATTTGGTGAGGACTCACCCTGGGTTCTCATTTTCTCATGCATACCGTGTGCTCAGATTTAGTATCTGTAGTCCTCACGCCACCTGTATAAAGGGGGGGTGGGCGCCCAACTTATAAATGAAGAACTGGAAGTCACTTTCCCAAGAACATAGAGTCAAAAGGAGGCTAGGTCACAATGCAAACCCTAATTCTGTTGAACTCCAAAGTCCACTCCAAGAATGTACTGCACCCCAAAAATGTGCCATATACCATTATGTGCAAGACAGCTACAGGTAAGTACAAATACAGCGGAGCAAACATGATGTCAGAACTAAAGACACGCTGACAGAGGAATGATGACCTCACAGTGACACGCCAGAAAGGCGCTCTCACGGTGAATTGGAAACACTGGTTTGGATGATTTTGAGGTGAATCACAGCTCAGATTTTTAGGTGAAGAAACCAAGACAGAGAGGAGAGTCACGCAGAGGTTGTACCGTGGTCACCGATCACTGCTGCCTCAATTGCTCTTACTGAATTTCTAATATGAACCAGACCACTGTATTCACAGCAACTCCATGAAATGGCACACGTGATCAGGCTCAGGGGTTAACATAAGAGTCACAGAGCCTGCAAAATCCTGCAGGATTTGGTGACTGTGACTGAGTGAGCTTCTCTTGGTTGACAGACCATAAAAAGTGTTTTGTTGTTGTTGTTGTTGTTGTTGTTATTGTTGTTTTATTTCAACAATCAGCTCTGTGCCTCCTCCCCCAGAGAGCCCTGCCAAGTCTTATGATCACATATCTGGGCTGCAATAAGTTTTCTAAGACTCAGTCTCTTTAAAAAAAAAAAAAAAAAAAAAAACCTGGATGGATCTGATTATGTTTTAAAACGTCTCTCAGTCAAGATGGGAGACAAGGAGCAGCCCTTGCTGTCCTGTGGATGCAACGTCTTGTACTGTAAACTTTTCTGTGTCTGTGCTTATTCTGGTCCCTCTCGCGTGGACGATATACTGCACATGTCTAAAGGCCAGCCCCTCATAGGACTGTGAATTGTCTGACCTCAAAGGTCTGGCCTGGGGCCTTCACCTTCTCCTTCTGAAGATCTGGGAGTGAGCTTACAGAACCATAGAAAGCTGGGGTTTTAGAAGCATAGACTCCCGGCATGTTAGAAACTTGGAGTCAAACATAGGGACTTAGAGCATCCTGGGACTTACTGAATACAACTGTCCTAAAACTATAGACTTGTTTTATCTGAGACTGTTAGAATGTAAGGATCCTAGTATGTTAGACACCTGGAGTTCATCTATCCAGCAAATCTTCAGTGCCCAGTGTGTGCCAGGCACTATGTTAGACTCTTGGGGGTACAGAAGTGAAAAGGACTGCTCAAGGCGTTTGCAGAGAGTGCCAGGATTTAAGAATCTGAACATGTTAGATTCTTAGAAAAGTAAAACAATAGAGTGTTGAAGTCCTAGAATGCCAGCGGGGAGGGGGCGTTGCTGGATCATTCTCTCCAGCTCTCTCTACCTTTTAGGAAGCTCAGAACCTGTTTTAGGCATGTCCGACTGAAATCCCACTAATAAGAACATCATTTCAGTTCCGTGACGTGACAAAACGGCCAGCTTGCAGTGAGGCCACTGAGGCCGGGGGGCGGGGTGGGGGGTGATGGGGGGAAGGCAGCTGTTAGATAGATAACCAGGGCAGCAGGACTAGACCCCAGGTTTTCAGGCCTCTCTTAGAGAACAGGCAAAGCCGGAAGGGCCTCCCCTGTTTTTTCGAGGGTGCCCTCTTTCCAAACTTCGCAGACTTCTCTGCACGGATCCCCTGTTCTTCAGAAGGAGTTTGCACCAACTTTGTTTCCCAGGGGCATCGGCCCCGCCCCCGGGCCACGTGTGCAGTAGATCGTCCACGGTTGGGAGCCCCCCTCCCCTTGATGCGTGTTTTATTTTGCTCCCCCTTCCCGTGTGCCTCAAAACCAATTTTCATTATTTTTTTCTGTCTGTGTTTGTCTTTGTGGTTCGCAGGTGCTCCCTTGCATTGTTCATCAGCTTCATCAACCCCTATTGAGCAGTCCCCCTCCCCGCCCCCCTCCCCTCCGGCCAATGAGAGCCAGAGGCGGTTGCTAGGCAACGGTGTGGCCCAGCCAACCCCGGACTCAGACTCTGAGGAAGAGTTTGTCCCTAATTCATTCTTAGTTAAAAGTGGCTCTGCCAGCCTGGGGGTCGCAGCGAACGGTAAGTCCCTCTTTCTTCCTAACTTCTGTGGGGTGTTTTTTTCCCCCCCTTTCGTTGGTGATGCTGATTAATGTGCCTGCTTTGGCAGCCTGCAGGGGCGGAAGGGCCTGGTGCATGGGGCGCTCGGGGTTGTTGGGGGGCCTGGTGCGGCTCCAAGGCTCAGGCAGCCCCGCTCCTGCCGGCACTGTGTGCTGCTGGGTGTGCGCGGGTTGGGAGGCTGCTGTCCCCACCCTCGTGACAGATGTCGGGTAGGCAGAGCTGCATGGACAGATATGCACGGACAGACACAAGGAGACAGAAACATCAGGTAGAGACGGAGGCAAACAAAAATGCAAAGATGGACACACGGAAAAAGAAGGAAAGGTTAAAACTAAAACAGCACCAGTTGGCTACCTGCTGTGTGCCAGGGACTGTGCCAGCCCTGCCACTTGTTGCGTCATTGAATCCTCCTCACAACCCTGCCTGAGAAACCAGTGCTAGAGTGTCCCGGTTAACCATGGGAAAGTGAGAGAGGGGGCACTACCTGGATTCTAGCGCTGGCTTTGAAAGTTTTTGACTTTCCCACTGCCCAGAGACAGAGGGCCCTGGCGTTCCAAGCAGCTGCAGGGCTGAATGCTGGCTGCAGAGAGAGCCACTGGGCATAAGCATCCCTATGCCCATAATAAGCACTCTTCTTGTAAGCACTGCTATGGCTCTCTTGGGGAGAATCAGTGAGGGAGGTGCGGGGGCATGGGGTGGGGGGAGTGGGGTGGCAGTGAAAGAGCTCCAGGTGCTGTGTGACCTGGGCCCAGGTGCTTGCCCTCTCTGTGTCCAGCAGAGGCCAGTCAACTTCCTTATAAGTATGCTCTGTAAGGGACTCAAGCCTCCAAGAGGGGGATGATGGACAGCCTCTGCTCTCTTTGAAAACCAGAGTGGTCTTTGGCCTTGACGGTTCTCTTCTGACAAATTATTAGGCCCAGCAATTCCCTTTGACCAAAAGTCGAACCATCCTTCACGGCCTTTTCCCTGTGCTCCCTGAAGGTGTTGTCCTTTTGGTGGTTGCGTGTCACTGCTCCTCTACACCTTTTAGCTGCTTATGTTTTAAATTATGCACAGAAACAGGAACCCTGGAGTGGGAGAGAGGAACCCTGTGTTCCAGTCCCAGCTCTGTGGCTCACTGGCCATTTCCTTGGCAAATCACTGTCCCTCTCTAGGTCTCAGTTTTGTCAGTTGCCAATGATGGAGGAATCTCTAAGGTATTCTGATTTTATGAGTGCTGTGTGGTGCTGACTGAGGTGTCCCTGCCAGTAGTCCTTTTAAGCTTGGGGCGGGGGGAGGAATATATATATATATTCACACATATATATTCTTTATTCATCTCTGAGTACATAAACCTTGCAGGTAAAAGGCAGGAGATTAAAGTCCTTAATCTCTCTGCTAATTTACTGAACAAGACCAATCACTTTGTTGCAAGTTCTGCAGCAAATTGATGACATTATAGCATTACTGAAGTTCAGGGAAGATGGGAGGACTTTGGCTTACAGATTTCTGCTCAATTATGCTCCTCTGTTCTCCTGCTCCCCAGAGGACCGGGAGACACATTGCATTTCTTCCCTGGGGCCTTGCTCCGAGTGTGCCACTCTAAAGCTTGGGAATGAATGTGTCCCATGCCTGAAGGGAGTGTCTGGGTCCTTAACGGTCTGCTGCTCTGGGGGGATGGTAGATCGTAAGAGTGCCAGTGAGTCTCACCCCACCTCTGGACCCTGCCTGCAACCTTTCCGTCTTTGAACCCAAACCTTCTATAAGCTGGGACAGGCATGTACCCAGTGCTAGCAAGGGAAGATGAGTGGGCCCTGTTACATAGTGGATCCAATAAAGTTTTATAGGGCAACGTTTAATTTTTTTTATGAAAAAAAAGTATAATTATTTTAAAGGGATTGTCTTTATTTTTATCAATTATAAAAGTAACAATGCTTTTATCATTCAAATAATACAGAAAGGTTTAAAAAGTTAAATTCCCTTGTAATCCTTCCTCTCAGAAATAACCACTTTTAACAGTTTGGAGCATGGCTTTACAAATGCTTTTCATGTAGTGTTAACTAAATGAATGAATGAATGAATGAATGAATGAGCAAGTAGTACAGACTATGGGAGAACCACATTGTAGTCAAGAGAGCAAAAGCCATAGAATCAAACCTTCTGAAACCAGGTCCCAGACATGTGACCCTGGGCAAAAAACCTAACTTCTCAGGTCACCAGTTGCTCCATAAGTGAAATGGGAAAACCTTTCAAGGTTGCTGTGGAGTTTTAAAATGCTGAAGGTGATAAAGGTCCTTATCTCACTTCCCTATATTCACATCCCCACCCTGTTCCACTAATTTCAGGCTTTAGAGACCACACTAAATGGATCAATTGCTCTAGTTCCTTGAGAGGCCTGCTCCCCAGGAGACTTAATTCAGAATGTACTTTAAATGACAAAGGCGGCCCCTGAAAGGTGAAAATGATGGGTTTCCTGTGGTGGGAG
Source organism: Eptesicus fuscus (assembly GCF_027574615.1). Lineage (NCBI taxonomy): Eukaryota > Metazoa > Chordata > Mammalia > Chiroptera > Vespertilionidae > Eptesicus > Eptesicus fuscus. Next base: position 36,555,251 of record NC_072485.1, read on the forward strand.
CTGACTCAGCGCCCTGCACGCTAGGCTGACCTCTGGGAGCCAGCCTTCCAGAAGCTGGGGCTATGCTCTCCAGTGGTTCCCCAGAGGCCCTCTGCCTACAGCTGTGTCAACTCCAGCCCAAGGCTGAAACTCCTGGTCCAGGAGGCCTCAGAACCGCCAGCGAAAATCCCCGTGTAAAGTGCAAGGAGAACACGTGGGGCATCACAGAGCCCCTCATTGTCCCTGCGGAAAAGAAAACAGGGGAAGTAGCTCTTTCTGTCATCAAAATCCTAATCCACCCCCCAAAGATAACCATCTCAAAATCACTGATATATATAAAGAAAGATTTCCCTAAAATATCAACTAGTCACAGTTGAAAAGCTAAGGAAGTGATTCGGATTAAGTAGGTATTTGTCCCTACCTCCTAGAAACTTTTCAGAATAAATATTAAATGTTCCGTGAATTGTTCTAATCCAAACTCTAAAAGAAAGGAGCTTTAAAAGCTTGTGGGTTAATATTGAAGAGGGTCAGGGAATAAATAGCTCAGAGAAAGCTGTCCCAAAGCCTAGGTGAGGGAGGGGTGGGTGGAGAATTTATATGTAATCAGCACCTTCTGTGTGTGTCTTTTCTTTGTATACATTATCTTATTTAAGGTTCCATTTATCTTCACTTCTCTTGTTCCTATCTCCATTGTCTTAACTTAAGGGGTATGGCAAATATTCAAACCCAAGCCTGTTTGAGTCCAGAACTCCTATTTTTTGTATTTTTTTTTTTCCTTTTTAAAATTTGTTTTGTTTTGTTTCTAGTGCCAGATCCTATTATTTCTATGCCTTCTCCTTAGTAGGAGGCTGGAGAAGATAAGAGGAATCCCACCAAAAACTAAAAAGTTGATTTTTTAAAAATTCCAGGTTGTTGGATTCCTATTACTCACCTCACAAACCATTATGACACACTATGTCAGAGGTGTTTTAGCTCATTGAATCTCATTAAACTTTCCATTTACCTTGTAACATAGCCATTTTTAGTCTCATTAAAGCAATAGAGGTCCAGAGAAGATAAGTGACTTCCCCTACATCACACAGCTTCTGAGTGCCAGAGCCAGATTTGAACCCCCGATCAGCCTGATACCATAGAGTGGAATCGTTGCATTGTGTTTGTGTGAGGACTGTAGGAGTTTCCAATCAGACCAGAGGACTTAGACTCTGCATCTTGATGCTGCTTCGTGAGCGCCCGGGCCTGGATGCTGAGCTGTCCACACCTTTTTCCTCCCGGCACTGGCTCTTCCTGCCTTGCGTTACAGATTGGATTTCTCAGGCTGGTCACACTGTTCACCACTGTTGTTGGCAGTTCCATTGACTTTCTCGGGTCTTAAGCTGCTGGGCTTACTGTTTTGACTTCCAATCCAATGGAGGAGTGTTTATTTTTCTTTCTAGATGGGAAACACTGCTATGCACGCAAGCTGCCTCCAAAAAGTGAGCTCTTAAAACAGAAATTTCAACTTAATTTAGAACCAATTGAGATTCCCCTGGGGGTGTCGGCTAGGGTTCTTTTAAGTCAGTTTGTGAAGTCAGATGGCAAAACTGCGCCTTTTTCTTACTGTTGAGGTGCAGCGAGGTTTTTGTCCCCTTTCACTGTGAATTTCATGGACTCCGTTTCCGTGTTGCATGCCAGCTGCAGGTACGTGGGTCTGAGTGTTTCCTGAGTTCTAAGAGTAAAGGACCTAACTAGGGTGTGTGAAGTTTTCAGGCAATTTTGTTCACTTCTCTCAACTGCCTTACATCAAAAGACTCCTGGTAATCAATAAATTCTTATACCAGCTATGTAGGGAAACACCTAACTCCTAGTAGCAACAGCAAACAAACCAATAAAAACACCTGATTTCCTTCCTTTTATTCATTCATTCATGGTGGCATTTGAAGTATTTGTGGGTGTTTTCTAGACAGATGAGGGATGAAGGGCATTCTAAGCAAAGAGACTCTATAAAATAGATACCTAATTTATGGGGTAGGAATACCTTCAATGAAACTTTTCAGAAATCAGAAGTGTTCTGATATAAGAAAGAAAATAGAGTCCATATACTGTTCTCTTCCTGAGGTCCCTAAGGTGCTGGGATGAACCGTGAGAGTCAAACATTAATATTTCTGCATTGAAGCATAAGGCTCTGAGCCTCATGTCAGTAAAGGTCAGGTTTTGCCACCAAAAGAGTTTTGATAAAACTTCTGTCTTAGAGGTTTGGAATGGTGGCTCATGGATGGTGATCATGAATTGTGCTTTTTAAAAATGGGGGATGTCACAACACAGAACAGTGTAGTAACTTGCCCCCCGTTATGGAGATAACTAGGTAACTTGACAACTAGAGAGCATGATACAGGTGCACGTCGCTAACTGGGAATCTGTATAGAAGCGCTTGCTGTTTATCCATTAAGACTGTTTGGAAAGGCCAAGTGCCCTCTGCTGTAGACCTGGGAGGTGGGGGGCCAGTGGCAGCAGGCTGGCTGGTCACAGGCCTGGGAATTCAGGAGAGCAAAGGCCAAGTACTTAACTCTCCAACGTGTAGAACTCAGCCGCTCTGAGCTCCTAAGGAACCTTTCCCCACAGCCCCCGAGGGTGTATAGACCCTCTTCCTTTGACACCCTGCTGTCTTCTGGACAGACTCGCCCCTGCGAGTCTGGAGACCTGATTATCCCCAGGTCTGGTTTCCTCGTTCAACTGCAAGTTCCTTGAGGTCGGCTTTGTCCACAGCTGTATCTTCAGTGCTGAGCACCTGTAGGTGCTAAAATCAAAACTAAAAAAAAAGTTGATTTCCTCTCTTCTTCCTTTCCATCAGCCCCTCCCACACAACCACACTCCCAGGAAGAGTGCAGTGAGCCACACACATGATAGAACTGCGGGGACTCCCAGAGATGCTGCCGTTTACCCAAGTGCAGAGCCAAGATGCAAAGCAGAGCCCCAGACTCCAGTGCCCTTTCTATCTTACCAGGTACCTCCCTCACCTGTGGCCTCCCACCAGGGACAGGAGATGATGTCCCCATAATTGGGGGCAACCACACAGGGTTCACTTCTATTTTGGTACAGTTTACACGGGCTTTTTCATACGTTACCTCAGGCAAACTCGGGTGACTCTAGTTTAATTGCCACATTGGCTTTCTAGGAGGTAAGGCTTCTTCCTGACCTTGCAAAGTAAACAGGTCACGTTTTGAATTAATGTAATCGAATGGCCTGGGAGAAACAGGGCCTTCTAATTAGTCACTCACGTGACACAGTGGTAGACTCTTTGCAACTCCTTTTCCACTAATTTCCCCCAAATACCATGGCATTAAAAGGTACAAAAATAACCTTTTTGGTGTATGGCTTGATTGGATCTAGGAATTCCTAGACCACCCCCAGAGGAAGGCACATTAGCCCTGTGTCCGGGTTTTTTCCATCTGGAAACTGAGCCTGGTTTGTATCCCGCTGAAATGTCAGTGGCCTGCTCCACGGGGCCCTGTGACACCAGACGACATCTCAAAGCATCTCCTGACACTTCAGGGCCCAGACTGTTAAAGAGGCGCCTGGAAGGAGGCCAAGGAGAGTTTGGGGGGGTCCGTGTAACTAACAGTCGCGCAGCCCTCGCATTCCCAGGGCACGTTCCGTTGTCTCTGTGGATCCCCAGCGCAGCGCCATGAGGTTGGCCAAGTGTGGAGTATTGTGAGACTGCTGTGTGGAGGGAACGGGCAGAGTGAGAGAGGCGAGCAGCTTGGCACGGAGCTGCCCCTTTGGCCACACAGCCTAGAAGCAGGTCAGTCCAACCTGCAAGGTGGCCGCCATCCACATCAGCGCAGTGCTGGGGTTATGAACCTCACCTGGAGAGACCTCACCCTGACCCAAGCCTGCGCTGGCCTGGAAACCTGCTGGCCTGGGGCAGCAGACCTGGCTCCTGGGCCAGCCCAGCTCTGCCTCTCACAGGCCCTGTGACCTTGCCAGAGCCTTGCCCTCTGGTCCCCTAGCTTTCCCCTCTGGACACTGAGAGAACAAAATCAGACCAGGCTTATTCCTTTGGGTGTCACCGTCAGCCTGTCCATCCACGCAGCTATTTACTTGACTTCCCTTTAAACGGCCTCCTTTCTCGAACTTTTTTTTTTTTTTTTTTTACCTAAATGAATTTATTTTTCAAGGAAATTGTGTATTACTGCTGCAATTCACTTGCCGTAAATAGTAGCTGTAAAAATAAATACAACGAAAGCCAAAGCTGGTTGTCACATTCTGGTGAGATAATGCCTGCTCAAGGACACTGAGCCGAGACTTGCTTCTCTTTGTTAAATGGGGACTTTGGGGAGTGTTAGGTGTTAAAAACACACTAGCACCAAACTGAGACCTGCTCCTCCTCCACATCATCAAAAGGGCCGGAGAAATGGTAGCTATCCTGCACGTGATTCAGTGTGATTTCATGTCTGTTCACACGTATGCCACCCCAAATCACGTGCATAGGATGCACAGCTCCTTGGCTTTTGCTAGTGCTCCTTCTAGCCTTTTAATGTCCCCCCTGCCCCCAGCCTGCTCACCTTGAGAATAAACATCTCTTGCCGCTCCCAGAACCTACCTTTCTCTCCTTTCCTTAGTGTAGTCTTTTCTGAGTATCTGTTCCCACCCTCCCCTTTGCAGCCCCCTGCCCTCTGCCCCTGTCATCAGGGCTGAGCTGGGTGCTTTGAGCTCAGCTGGATCCCCCATTACTGCTTAATGGCTCCCAGTTTGGACCAGGAAACCATGTGGCTTTCTCTTCTTCCCTCCCCTTCCTCTCCTGTCTCCCCTCCTCCTTCTCCCTCTGAACTGCATTATTTATATAGGTGTTTGAGATTAAACAACTAAAAAAAACCCACGCCCTCTGCTTTAAAAAGGCCTAAAAGGACTGAAGTCAGAAGGAAAACAGAGCTGGCGTAGTGTGGAGCCATGGGGGAAGCTAGATTTCGGAGGTCTGCAGGTCTTTGCTGTGCTGTGTGGCCAGCAGCAAGGTACTTAACTCTCAAGGTCTCAGTTTCCCCCTCTGTAAAATGGGTATTGGTTTTAATAGTGTTTCGCAAAATTGTTATATAAATGAGAAAAAGTGGGTAAGACTTCTAACATAGCGATTGTGACAAAATAGGTGCACTAGGAGTGTTAGTTTCCTTATTCTTCTTCTGGAACCCAAAAGGTTTTGGACAGGTATCTCTGGAAGGAAGGCAGGTGCCTATACTCCCACCGTCCAGGCTTGGAGAAAGTACAACAGTTAACTGCTTTGTATTGGAGCCCCGATCTTTAACCCCCTCCCCTTCCCTAGTGATTCCCAGAGATTTAGGATCAGGGCTCCAGCCAAGGCAGCAGCTAAACAAACACAGCAGGGGGTCTTGGAAACTGGGCCTGGGCCTTCTAGCTGGGGCTCTGCCTGGCTTCCATTCCCCACAGTTCCCGGAGAGGAGACCCCGTGATGCCTTTTCCTTCTGGTCAGCTGGCCTTCCCCCCAGAGTTGAAAGGAGAGGAAAATGGCTGGTAATTCATTTAGGCTTCACTCCCGCTCTCCTGAAGGGATCATATTTCTATAAATAACTCCAGGAAGCTGCTGCCAGGCTAAGAACAATAATACACATATTTGCACTTCCAGAAACCTCTCTTTCGCTGCCATGGAGGCTGGGGATGGGGGAACATGCACCCCATGTGAACCAGGTTCCCCTCCCCACTAGCTGGATGACCTCACCTGAGCTCACCTCTCGCCAGCGTCGCCCTCTAATATGGGGGATAAGAACAGCAGTCGGGTTGTTTCAAAGGTGTGATAGAGTCACATCTAAGACGCTGAGACTAGAATGGGGGCTCAGCGTTTACTGGTCTCTCCTGTAATCTTTGAAAGAGAATAGGGTGTGTTTTTAGTTGGCGAGGAGGTTACCTGATGACAACATAGGCTATGATCTCTTGCTGCTGTCATCCTGAGAATGAGCTGATACTTACCTATTGGTAAAATGGACGTTGAACTGATATTTACCTATTAGCTGGTTTTGTACAATCCTGCCCCTTTAACCAAAGCGTTTCCTACCAGGCTTCTCTCCTTGCTGGCCTCCCTGCCTCCCGCCTCTCCCTTGACTCCATCCTCACCTGGTCCCAGGGTGATCCTTCCAAAGCCCAGATGCCCACCCTGCTACCTAGTGGTGACTCCCTGCAGGATTCCCACTGCTGGCGGGCTCAGGCCCTACGTCCTCAGCAGAGCTGCCGAAGCCCTTCTGCACAGAGGCCCTCCCACCCTCTCTTGCTGCTGCTTACTGTGATACCCCCGCTAGGAGCTATGGCCACAGCAAACTGACACAGCTCATGAGGGGACAGAGGTCATTCCCCATGCCCAAGGCAGGGCCTGCTGGGAATATCTGGAGCTACCTGGGAGCAAAGGCTTGTGAACACAACGAAATCTTATTGATTTAGAGTGAGAACAGGGAAAGGTCTTTCTGATCCGGAGTGATATGGGAAGAGATGAAGCTTGTTTACCTTTTAGAACCAAGCACATTTTTATTAAAGACCTACTGTGTGCCAGGGCCCATGGAGAATAGAAGGCCCTTCTCTCACCTGTGCACTGTTGGGGAGACAGACACCTAAACAGCTCTACCTGAACGCAGGAATCCAGGAGGGGAACAAGGCAGGCAAGTGCCACCAGGGTGTGGGGGCTGCCGAGGCTACTGCAAAATGGGAGATTGTGGGGACCCTTCTGGAGAAAGAGGATAACTCCCCGAGGAGCACAGGCATGTTTGCACAGTCAGGCTCTGTCCGGAGAGGGCTGTAGTTTTATGGGTCTGTAGGGCTGCTATGGATCGAACCATGGCCTCCCAAAAGTCCTATGTCGAAGCACTAACCCCCATGTGACTGTATTGGAGATAGGTCCTTTCAAGAGGTGATGAAGGTCATAGAGATCACGGGGGAACCCTGGTCTGAAGAAACCCGTGTCCTTGGAGGAAGGGACCCCAGAGCTCACTTGCTGTCTGCCATGGGACACAGCAGGAAGGTGTCATCCGCAAGCCAGGCCAGGAAGAGAGCTCTCACCAGCAACCAAACCCTGCTGGGACCTTGAACTTGTCTTCCCAGAACCCAGAACGATGGGAAATGAATGCCTGTTGCTTGAACCACCCAGTCTATGGTACTTCTTGATGGCAGCCCGAGCAGGTGAAGGCAGCATCTCTGGTATAAGGAGATATTCATACTTTGCATGTCATGTATTTGTGTGCAACCAGATTCTCTCAGCCCAATGTGGGGCTTTGCAGCGTTTTTTCTAAAACATTCATTCAGCAGATGTTTTTAAAGTGTGTGCTTTGTGTAGGGTTCTTTGCTGTTGAGTTCTGATCAGCAGTCAGCGGTGCCCTCCATGTGTGGCCATGTGCACAGGGGGCAAGTGAAGGGAACCCCAGGAGCTGCTGCCACAGGGGCATGGTGGAAGGCAAGGCTGTCTTCCTCTCTATGAAGAAACAGCTAGTGCCTGGCTGGTGTGGCTCAGTGGTTGAGCTTCGACCCATAATTCAGGAGGTCACGGTTCAATTCCGGGCCAGGGCATAGGCCCAGGTTTCGGGTTCAGTCCCCAGTATGGGGAGTGCAAGGGCAAGCCAATCAATGATTCTCTCTCATCATTGACGTTTCTCTCGCTCTCTCTCTCCCTCTCCCTTTCTCTCTGAAATCAATAAAAATGTATTTAAAAAGACAGAAACAGCTAATATGACACAGGCCCTGCTCCACTCTGCCTCCTCCCGCTCTCAGGGGGCAGCCTGTTCAGAAGTCTCACTTTTCCTGTGGTTCAAGGTGGGAGATGGAGGGAGCATTGGGGCCCACTGATAGGCTTGCTGCTCAGTGTCCCACTCATTTCAGAGCTTATTGAAAGGGGTCCGAGGTGGCGGGGAGAGCCCCAGGAGCCAGGAGGGCCTGGCATACCTTGGATTGTGCAACAGACGAGCAGATTCCATCACTGGGCACCTACAGGGCGCCAGGTGCTGGGCCAGGTGCCACACCTTTCCCACTGAACTGTAGGCAGGTGGGCTCTAGAGCAGAAGAATTAGGCGGGTAGTCTTGAATTTTGGCTCCCTCGCTACTGGCTGAGATCCTTAGCAAATGATTTAACCTCCGAGTTTCCGTTTTCCTCATGTGTTAAATAGAGGTAATAATAACACCGACCTCATAGATGTTGTTCGAGTTCAGTGTGAAATCATGTATGAGAAGTGCTTAGCAAGGATCTGCTTGGTATAAAGTCTTAAATGGCAACCGCTGTTATTGTTATCATTGGGTTTTTTGTTGTTGTTGTTCGTTTGTTTATTGTTTTACCAAACTGAGTCTCAGAAAGGTACAGTAACTTGGCCAAGATCACAAGATATAAGTGACATTTTGCATCCCAGGTGTGCTTGGCCCCCTCCTCCTCTCACCCCACCAGGCCCCCTTCTCTCTAACAGCCATCATTCCCCCTTTCTTGACAGCCCTCAGGAAGCCGAAGGTCTCAGGGAGCCTCCCCAGCAGATCAGAGATTTCTTTCACCAGCACCCCACCCTCCTGCCGCAGTCCCCGGCCCCTGGCCAGAATCCCCCTGAATGGAAACCGCTGAGTTGCACTCCGGCTCCTCGATCTTTTAAGACGCCCCTGTTGGGTCCCTGTGTGGGTGACAAGATGATGCATGAGGCCTGGCTAAGCAGCTTATTTGTCTGAGCTGGTGATGGCCTTTGTCCTGAGGTGGGTTAATAGTAAGGGGCAGTGGCCCTTTAAAGCCCGGACAATGGACAGGCTTCTCAGGTCACCGAATCACTCAGCAAATGGCCGGAGCCCCTCAGAGCCCGGGAGGCCCCTGCCCCTTCCACTCAGCAGTAACCCTGCTCTTCATCTAGTGATGCGTGGCTCCCGCCCAGCAAGAAGAAACACTTGGATTAATGGGGGAGAAAGACTCAAAGAGGATTAGAATGACAAAGGACTTCAGAGGCGGAAACCGAGATTGAGAGGGACAAGGGCTAAATCCTGATTTCCCGGGTGACCCTGCACCCCACATTGCAATGTGCTTCCCTAGCTTGCTTTCTGCCCTCCCCAAATGCATTGGGTCCCAGTGACCAGGCTGATTTCCCACCCTAACCTTTCACTATCGGAACCTAACCCTACAGATTACAGCTCACACTTCTTAAACTGGCGGGCAGGACCCGTCAGCATTTACCCTGGTCCCTCCTCCTCAAACCTCTCTGACCTCCCCAAGCCGCCTCTCTACGTGAGGCACACCGTGTGGCCTTCACCACCTGCTTCAGCCAAAGCAGCTCCCTTCGGTTGGTTTCCTGCCTTTGCTTCTGAGTAATAACCTGTTTAAAGAACACTCTGAATATTAAACATTTTTTTCAAAGTATGAAAACCGCCAATTTACATCAAGCTTTGCATTGTATGAAGAGTGGCAGGGCTGGATTCCCAATTCTGACTTTCTCTCAGTGTGTGTATGCATTCATGCATCCTACAAAGATTTCTTGGGCACCTACTGTGTGCCAAGCACTGAGACAGGCCATGGAGTACTGACAGGGATAAGACAAAGATCCTGCCCTCCAGGAGGGGGGCCTGGGGACTCAGGAATGCATATGTGGGAAGGGGCCACTGACGCTGGTATCTAGGTGGCCATTGGTGACCTTGGCAAGGACATTTTCAGGGTCTGGAGGCAAAAACCAGAGGAGGATGGAGGGAAGATGAGAGAGGAGAGACACGGTTTAGATAACTGAGTCTAAGTGGTTGGACTTTGTGCCACGATTGTTTGCTAGTTACAATGGGATAAAGGTCCCTCTACAGTGAGGAGGTCAGGACTCAATCATCACCTTAGCAAGTAATCAAACAGTAGTCAAATGAGAAGTACATTCCATCACACACGAGATGTGCTTGTCAAGAATATTTTACCTGAATCTAATCATGAAAGAGCAATCAGACACATCCAGAATATAAGACAATCTATGGGGCAGCTGGACTTTAGGATCATGAAAAACAACAACAACAAAAAGAGAAAGAAATTGGGAGTCTTGGTGTGGGTGGGAGGCTTTTCTAGATTAAAAGAGACTAATAAATAAATAACAGCCAAATGTAACACTTGAATTTTTATTAGATTCTAAGGTGTGTTTTTTAAAGACTATAAAGAAGATACGTTTTGGGAAACATTGAGATTTTTAAATATGGTTTATGTTAGGTGATATTATGGAAGAATTGTTCCTTTTCTTAGTTGTGGGCATGATATTGGGGTTTAATGGCAGCCTGTCCTTACTCTTAGGAAATGCCCACTGATGTAAACAAAGAGAGAGAGAGAGAGAGAGAGAGAGAGAGAGAGAGAGAGAGAGAGAGAGAGAAAGCAATGCGCCAGCATATTAACAATGGACAGATTTAGGTGAAGAGTATGTGGGTGTGTTTTTGTACTACTCTTTCGTCGGGTTGAAAGCTTTCAGAATATAAAGTGGGGGGAATTTTTCTTAAGTTGGAGAGCGATTGGACAAGAGCAACTTAGTTTTTGGAAAGGTTTCCTGGCATGGAGGAGATGTGGTCCTATATTTTTTTTATTTTTTTTTTGCAAGATCCACCCTCCCCCTCTTCGAGAGCTCGGACTGTAGAAACCCTCTGAACCTCCGCAGAGAACTGACAGGTCAGCAGTTGTGATAAAACAGGCCCTTCCTGGGCGTGGAGCGGGCTTCAGCGAGGCCCTGGAGCCGGTAATGGGAACCACATTGGCGGGAGTGTGCGGAGCCCCACCCCAGAAACAGCCCTTCTGTGCTGAGACAGGACAACTGGAACGAATTATGTGCACTCATACTTGTTAAACTGCCTTGGCACCAGAAGTGATCCTCGTAACCCGAGCTTTACAGCGGCGGCCATAGTTAAAGCTGGGCCAGCCTGGCCCCCGCACCCCCTCTGCTGAGGTTTATAGCTAACGCATAAAACAATTCAGCATGAACTGAAACATGAAAAACTCCTCCGGACTGTAAAGGCAGACCTTTCTGTTTCAAGTTTTCTAGGGAGGCAGTGTTTGGGAATAAAAACTTTTCAGTCTCCTTCTGCTTTTCCAGCCCTTGGCCTGGCTCCCAGCTCCACCCCAACCCCAATCCTACACCCCACCTCCAACCAGACCACAATCCAATCAAACACAGAAGCCCTTGCATTTTGTGGTTGGGAGGGTTCTATTGCTGCTGGGGAGTCTGAACCCTGGAGCTGTGTGGCCTTGGGCACATTGGTTCCCCTCTCTGAGCTTCAGTCTCTTGGTTATTGATATGTCATATTTATCACAGGGTTGCCCTGTGTGAGTGTGTGGGCATTGAGTGCATGGGGCCTGTACACAAATTGAGTGAGATCTGTGAAGAATAGTTGTCTTATTTGATCATGTAGAAAAGTTTTTCAAAAATTATTTATTTTTATCTAAAAGACTAGAGACCTGTTGCACAGATTCATGCACAGGTGGAGTCCCTCAGCCTGGCCTGTGGGGATCAGACCAAAACCAGCTCTCTGACATCCCCCGAGTGGTCCCGGATTGCGAGAGGGCGGTTCTCGGGTGACGTACCCCGGAATCAGTCTCCTTCCTCTCTGGTTCCAGCTGCGTCACCCAAAAACCGCAGCTGCCAAGTCACCACAGCTCAGCAGCTCCTGCGTTGAGCATCTGCCCCCTGATGGTCAGTGCGTGTCATAGCTACCGGTCGGACGGTCAGACTGTTGGACTGTCGCTTAGGCTTTTATATATAGATAGATAGCCAAAGTGCAGTTCTCAATGGAAGAGAAATAACATGGAAAACCACAGGGAAAGAAATGTATTTTATTCTATTATTAAGAAGTGTTGGTATTGGGGTGGGGGGGGGGGGGGCGCGCAGCGGCACGGATAGGATTTGAAGTCACATAGGCCTATGTTCAAATCCTAGCTATGCCAGTTCCTGGCAGTGACCCAGGCAGGTTAGTTGTCCATTCTGAGCCTCGGTAGCTTGGTCTGTATAATAGGGTGTAGTAACCCAATGCAGCAGGTGAGTGAGGAATCAGTACCCTTTATGAAAAGCTCTTAGCCCAACACCTAGCAAATGAAGCATTCGATGAACAGAGCTGCAACTCGTACTGAATCTGAGACAAGGAAGACTCCCAAGAGCCAGGCCTGTCTCTCAAATGTTGTTCTTGGGCACGAGGAATGACAGACCAAGGGCAGCCAGCTGACATCAACAGCCCTGCCCTGCGGACTTACAGACGGATGATGAAAATGCCCTGTGATTCCCGCCCTGTGAGGCTGTCTCTCAGCCTAGCCCTTTAAGCTACGAGGGGTTTGATGGGATGGGAGGACACTCAGGATGAGAAGAAACTTGAATTTGCTCAGTTTTAAGCAAGGCTACAGGTTGCTCTTTCAGATAAGGCAAGCTGGTTTGTTCAGAGCCCAGTGCCCAGACATCTGTGTGTCAGGCAAAGGAGACAACTTCCACTGGCCTGGTTCTTTTGGAAAAAATGGCTAGAGATGGGTGGGAAACTGTGGACCAGAATGGGGGTCCTTCCTTTTTTCTGCTTGAGTCAGGATTAAGCAACCCCAAGTTGCTTCATCAATGAAGGTTCAGCATTTTAATTTGAGTCACCACAGGTCACTTCCAATTCCAGCTCTGCCCCCAAAAACCGTGTGACACTGGGAAGTCACTCTCCCTTCTAGGCCCTCATTCCTTGTCTCAGAAGGACAAATAAGACCACCTGCTCTGCTGGCCTCCCAGCCTGCCCCGTGGCTCCTATGAGAGATGGCCTGTGAAGGTATAAGAGCTATACAGAGGGCGGCCGAGGAAGGCAGTTCCAGGGGCATGCATAAAGGCTCTTGGTGCTTCCCCGAAAAGCTATATGCACACAGAGCATGTTATTACTAAAATACTCAGTGAATAGAATATTTAGTAAATGGGAACATTGTAAGTACAGGGTAGCAGAGAATACTAATAGTTCCTTACCCTCTGTTACCCTTAATTCTGGTTTTAGCATCGAGATCCTCAACTGTGTGTTTTTGCACATTAAAGGAGCACACCTGGATTGTCAAGGCTTTCAAGCAGAATACATCATCACTAGAGATCTAGGTATATTCCTTTACTAGAAAAAAAAAAAAAGATTTTCAAATATGACTTAAAAATCACTATCCTGTGGGACAGGTGAGAAGTTATGACAAGCAGTGAAATGATGTGTATTTGCTGAGCATGTATTTCTCCTGCTTGAAGCAGAGGAAGTAATATATAAAAGGGGGCAAATGTGGGTAGAAAGGAGCTGGACTTGCTTCCTGTTCATTTGCAGGTTGGGCTGAACATCTCTGCGTTTGTGGAGATAAGACTGCTGGTTATACCCATTCCCAGTCCCTCACCCCCCACACCAGGGTTCCTTTCCTTTTCTGTCTCACTGGTTTTAAGAATCAAGATCCTTCCAGTTAAAAAGAAAAAAAAAAAAGAGCAAAAATATGAATAAGAAAATGGCTAGGATATTTTTTAAGACATATCTATCAATAACTGAATCTAAAAAATAAATCCTATCTAATAAAAGAGTAATATGCAAATTTACCATCACTCCAACACACAAGATGGCTGCCCCCATGTGGTCAAAGATGGCTGCCCCATGTGGACACAAGATGGCCGCCACAAGATGGCCAGCAGGGGAGGGCAGTTGGGGGGGACCAGGCCCACAGGGGAGGGCAGTTCTGGGGGGGGACCAGACCAGCAAGGAGTGCAGTTAGGAGCGATGAAGCTGGCAGGGGAGGGCAGTTAGGGGTGACCGGGTCAGCAAAGGAGGGCAGTTGGGGGAGACCAGGCCTGCAGAGGAGGGCAGTTGGGGGAGACCAGGCCAGCAGGGGAGGGTAGTTAGGGGTGACCAGGCTGGCAGGGGAGGGCAGTTAGGGGTGACCAGGCTGGCAGGGGAGGGCAGTTAGGGTCAATCAGGCTGGCAGGGGAGCAGTTAGGCATCAATCAGGCTGGCAGGGGAGTGGTTAGGGGGTGATCAAGCTGGCAGACAGAAGCTGTTAGGGGCAATCAGGAAGGCAGGCAGGTGAGCAGTTGGGAGCCAGCAGTACTGGATTGTGAGAGGGATGTCCGACTGCCCATTTAGACCCGATCCTACGGGCAGTCAGACATTCCCTGACTGGAGAGGGTGCAGGCTGGGCTGAGGGACACACCACCCCATGCACTAATTTCGTGCACCGGACCTCTAGTAAATAAATAAATGAACAAGCAGAACAGAAACAGACTCATAGATACAGAAAACATTTTGCCGGTTGCTCGATGGGAAAGGGTTTTGGGGGTGGGAAGGTGAGAAAAGTGAAGGGATTAAGAAGTACAGAATAGTCATACGGATGTAAAGTACAGCATAGGGAATATAGTCAATAATATTCAAATAACTGTATATGGTGTCAAATGGGTGCAAGATTTATCAGGATGATCATTTAGTAAGTTATGTCATATCTGATCACTGGGGCGTGCACCTGAAACTTATATAAGAATATATGTTAACTGTAATTGAAAAATAAGAAAATGATTTTTTTTAAAAAGATCCTTCAATATATGCCTCTTCCAGGACTGAAAATTCTCCAAAAGTTGGGGGGGGGTGATATTACCCTCTTCCTTGGGGGGGCCCTGCCCCGGCTGGGAGGCTGCCTCCTGCAGACTGGGAACAGCTGCTTGTTGTCTGAAAGGTCCACACTCACTAAGGATCTTAGCTGAGGTTCCCTTCATTGGGACCAGCAGCAGATGCACATTTCTGGGGTGGGAAGAAAGAGTCTGACCTAAAGGCCCTTAGAGGAACGTGTGCCAGCTTTCCTCTGATCAGAAAATGCGGTCAGAACCGCCACTGCGTTTGGAAGCCCAGAGCACTCAGCCTCACAGGCCTTCTCTCGGAAATGCTCAGGTTTGAGGAGAGGCACCGGCTGTGGAGCCAGCCAGACCGCCTCAGAGCACTGCTTGTCCAGTTTCTAGCTTCGTATCCTTAGACCATCTATCTCCCTCTCTGAGTCTTATTTTTGTCATTTGCTAAATAGGGATAATCATTTGTGCCTCAGGGGGCAAGGTGGTGTTTATAGGACTCTGGTAGTTAGTTATCTGCGAAAAGATGAGCAGGGAGCCTGGTGCGTGTTATACACAAGGAGAACCCATCCTTTCGCCCATAGGCTCTGGGAGGATGGACCCCCGTGACTGCCCACGGAGCAAATAAGGGGTCTGAGAAGTGGGAGGTGGATGAGCACTGGCCGCTCAGCCCACAAGGCACTCCCGGGCTGTCCTGGCAGCACCACACATCTCCATGTGTACGTGCTCAGGGATGTGAGGAACCCCTTCACAGGATTGTCTTGGGGATCCAATGAGATCATGTGCACAAAGGTGTCAAGCTCAGTGGCTGGCACATAGTAGATGCTCAGAAAATGTTGACGCTTACGAAAAAAAGAAATCTGCCTAAAGACGGCTAAGAATGCAGCCTGTGTTCTGTCACAGCCAGCTCCCTGCCCGCTCCAGGGACAGCTTTGCGAGGTGAGAATGAGTCAGGGCAGCCTCGGGCTAAGGGGAGAGCCTGCTCTGGATTGCACGACACATTGGGGTGGGCGCCAAGAGCCAAGTGGCCCATGTTCCCTGTCTGCCCTGCCCCAGCACCTGCTTCTAGGGGGATCCCAGCTGGCACCCTGCCAGGGCTTGCCTGCCTGCCTCCCAGCGCTGAGGCCGGGCCGCTTCCAAGTCACATCCAAATGGGTAGGTCATGCCAAAGACCTGAACAGACCAGCCTTTCCCTGTTGGACACTCCTACCCCCGCCTGCCCCTGGCGGCCTGGCCAAGTGCTTCATGCAGATCCCTAGGCCTTCGCCTGGGGGCACACCTGCCAGCCATCAATGTGCCTCTGTCTGTGTACTCAGACATGCCCGGCCCCATTCACGGCTCCGCACTCCTCTACAGGAGCACCTCTGCTAGGCCCCTGTGTAGTCCTAAGAGTTCCTGTGTCTCTCGTCTCATTTAATTAGCACAGCAATTCTGGGCCACCAGCATTATTCCCTTTTCACAGGAGAGGCTGCTGAGACTCAGAGAGATGGAGCAATTTGCCTAAGGTCAGGTAGCAGGCAGGTGGCCAGCCCATGCCGCGTGGTGCAATGTCTCTGCGCCCGCCATACCAAGGGCCCCAGGAAGGGAGAGCTCCATGGCTCCACTGGCTTGAGGGACACGCCTGCCCAGGCACCCAAAGTGCAGAAGGTTTGCTACCTCTTTCACTGGACAAAGTGAGGCAATTTGTCAGGGCCTTTGATTATTCTTAGGCAAAGGGGCTCAGGCGAAGACAGCTCTTGGCTTTCACAGAGGATGGCTTGAGGGTGCTATTTCGGGTAGGCCTAGGGCCAGAGTGCAGAGAAAGCAGCTGTAGAGATTGGGGTAAGTGCTTGGCTTGTCAGAAAGATAATCCCCCCACACCTGTGCCCTGGAAACACAATCCAGGCCTCTGAGATGCACTTTCATCTGTCACCAGGGTGTCCCCAGGGTGACCTGCCCAACCGCGTCCAAGCTGGTAGGGCTCAGGTTACAGGGCCCATTCTCAGGGCCCTTGAGTCCCAACAATGCCTGTTTGTCCTCTGGATCTGCCATCTCCCAGGAGGAATGTTAATGGGACCAAGAGTGGAGGGGGATGGGAGGGGAAGAGGCTGACTTCAGTCTGAGCCCACTCTCAGGTCCCCCCTTGAGTGAACTCATCCGTGCGTGTCTGCTAGTCCTTCCAACAGACACTTAAACCAGCTCCAGGAAACAGAGATTTGCCCTCCGCTTTTCTTGGATGCACCGCCACTCCCTCTGTTTAATCTGGGACTTAGTCTGTCCCTTGGCAGAGCTTGCAATTCACCTCAAGAAATATTTTCCAAAGCAGAAAAACTGAAAATGACTTGAATGCCCAATAACAGAAAGTTGGTAAAAATAACACCTCTGTCCCTAGGATGGAGTTTAGATAGCCATTAAAATCATGTTTTCAAATAACATTTAAAGATACCAAAAACCTCTTACAGTTTCATGTTAAGTAGGGGGAAAGTTGGATAGAAAACTGTCTATACAGTATGAACTAATTTGATAAGTATACGTGTACCTATGTATAGGACCAGAAGGAAATGGACAGGGAGTGTTAACGGTAGTTATTACTGGGTGTTGTGGCTGCGATAGGTTTTTGGTGTGTGTTTTTTCTTTGTACTTTTCTCCTTGATACATTTTCTAATGAAAACATTACTTGAGTGTACAATAACAATTATTTCTTAAAAATTAATTTCTTTCACTCCTGCATATGCCAGGCATTGTGCTAGGTGCTGAGGGTAAGAGATTTAGAAGAAGCTGGTGTCTGCCCTCTATGAGCTCATAGCCTAGGAGGCCATAAAAATACACAAGCAGATTTCTTAAAATGTTATTTTTAACAATAGCAGCAGCAACAACTATTATACTGACGTGTTTGTTCCAAGTGCTAGGGAATGTTCTAAATGCTTTATGTATATTTACATTTAAATCCTACAACTCCATGAGGTAGGGAGTTATTAAACCATTTTACTAATACTTAATACAGGCTGCCAAAGGAAAAGAGAGATAGATTCTGTCTTGGAGATCAGGGAGGCTGATCAGGGATCAGAGTTGAAGCTTTAGCTGATTCTTCCTGCATAAATGGGAGTTCTCCAAGCAGACCAAAGAACACCAGGGACAAAAGAGTGAGACATGGCTATGAAATGACTAACCCCACACTCCTTCTTCCCCAGTGAGAAGCTAGGAAGGCCTTCGGGGCCACTTTGTGAAGGACATAGAAGAGAGCAGGCTGAAAAGTTTAAGCCTAATTCCATTAGGCAGCGGAGAGCCACTGAGGAGCCCTGACCTGGTCCGCTCCGCATTGGAGAGAGATCCTTCATCCTTCTGGCTTCTCAATCCCCGTGAAAAGCTCAGCTGTGTGTGAAGGGAGATGTGATTCTCTGGGGACCGAGGGTTGCAGGAAAATCCATCTCTGTTCCAGTTGAAGTAGCAGTGCCGGAGGAAGGAACCGGGGGGGGGGGGGGGGGGGGGGCATGGCAGTGTGAGATTTCCCTTCCCCTCATCTGCTCCTAGAACGTCACTGCTGCCCCGTGGAATCCGGCCCCAGGATGAGAGCCGTTGGTGCACGGAAATGTGTTTACCACCTAGACTGGGAAAAGGTGTTACTGCCGGAAGAGAAACTTGGGAATTCCAAATGGACTTTTGGGTTTGAATGCAATTTCTGTGCTTAATTAGCACGTCTGTTTTTGCCATAAAAACAAGGGAAAGCCTTGTGTGGCAATGCTATAGGTGATTATATTCCAAGCTTGGTTGGAGCCGCCTTTATTACAGACCTCCCCAAGTCCCTCTGACAGAGTGCTGGAGAGTGGAGTCCCTCCTTGGTTTCCTCTGCCATGTCTTAAGCTAACACAGTGGTTACCAGATGATGGTCTGTTGTGCTTGTCCATGGGGGTTCTGCCAGCAACAAAAGAGACAATCAGATGATCAAGGGCGGTGGTCGGCAAACCGCGGCTCTCGAGCCACATGCGGCTCTTTGGCCCCTTGATTGTGGCTCTTCCACAAAATACCACGGCCTGGGCGAGTCTATTTTGAAGAAGTGGTATTAGAAGAAGTTTAAGTTTAAAAAATTTGGCTCTCAAAAGAAATTTTAATCGTTGTACTGTTGATATTTGGCTCTGTTGACTAATGAGTTTGCCGACCACTGATCTAGGGGGTTCTTCATCAGGATCTTCTCTTATTCTAACAATAGAGGCCCAGTGCACAAATTCGTGCCCATTGAAAGGAAATTAATGAGAAGAAATATTTTAATATCGCTATTCACCCTTTCTCTGTAATAGAATTGTCAACCAAATTCACAATCAACAATGACAGATGGAAACACACACGTGCGATTGGCACCAGTGAGAATTTTATATATAGATAAACTTGCTTAATTAGACCTGCTTTCTGATTTAGCTAAACTTTTTCCAGCCCAGTGAAGCACCCCAACTTCTCTTTCAGGTAATTGTCAGCAACACAGCAGTAAATATCAACATGAAGCTTATTATTAATGTAGATCACACAGGGAGAACAAAGGGTGAAATATTTAATTGTAGCAGTGTTTGACTATATTCTGCGCAGTGAGAAAACCTGAAATCATTTTCAAGTTCCACCATTTCTTACTTCTTTTCAGTCGGGTCAAGTTTCTAAACTTTCTAAATCTCCATTTTCCGGCTAATGAAAAGAAAATAGGATTCTACCAAGTCTCCTAACTACCCACTCCAGGACTTCTGTGAGAATCAAATGAGATGAGGCACGTGAAAATGCTTCACAGACATTTGGTTAAAGTGTAAAATGTTTGCACCTGGCTATAAAGCAAGTTGTGTTCCTGGGCTAAAGAAACTCAAAGGAGGCTAGTGGTTAGCAAGAGGAAGCCGGGTGATGTCATTACCTGACACCCACAGCCACCATTTCTGGGCTGGGCTGGGTTGTGGGCCGCATTTTGCACCATGGGGTCTCGGCAGCGTTGGCTGTGATTTGGTGGGCTGTTGCTCCAGGGTGGTGGTGGGGCCTGTGTCCCACTTGGGAGAAGTCGAGTGTTGCTTTGTCGGCGCCAGGTCCACGGTGCCGTCTCTTTGTAAATGGCCAGTGCACGCCACAGCAGCTCCTGTGTTTAGCGTCTGCCCCCTGGTGGTCAGTGCGCATCATAGCGACTGGTTGGATGGTTGGAGGGACACTTAGCATATTAGCCTTATATATATAGATTGTCCTTCCTATTAAAAAGCCCCTTTTCATTGAAGCAATGAGGAGTAAATTTAGTTATTTTTGTTTTTGAATTTTAAAAAAAACTTTACTAAGAAATGCTCAAGTCTGGGAACCACTGTGCCTATGCCTTATTGATCTGTACTTAGTGCTGGGTTCTGGGCAAAATGCAAAGATGAATCAGACATGAAAATGGTCCTTAAAGACAGGCGACCATGAATGGTAACCCAAGGCAGGAAACAATGAGTATCATTTAGAAAAGGCTGGATGTTCTCATTGCAACTTCTAGGTGAATCTAAAATTATTTCAAAATAAACACTTGTAAAAGACTGGCACGTGGGGTGAATGGTCAGGGATCCAGAGGGTAGATGATGGAAAGGAGTAGCCTGAGATTGTCATTTAAAGTTGCATGAGGGTGAATCTTAAATGTCAAGCTAAAGAGTTCATGCTTGGCTCTATAGATAGTGTGGAGTCACGGAAGGTTTTTGATTAAGGTAAAGCATGGTCAGATTCCCCACTAGAAAGATCACTTGATAACCAGGGGATGACTGATTGTAGAGAAGTGAGCCTGGAGGCAGTTCAAAGAACCAGGTGGGAGAGGAGTGTCTCTAAAGTGCCCCAGAGAGAACTAGCTCTGCAGGATGTGACTGGGTGCTACCTGAAAGAGGGGTTCCATGGAGAAAACAATTTGGGAAATGTTAAAGGGATGCCTTACTGCAGGAGTCCTCAAAGGCATGAACTTGGTAATAGGCACTGTGTATGTGGATGATATACAGTGTTTCCCAAAGCTTTTTGACAATGGAACCCTCTTGGAAAATCTCACATGACTTCTATTCCAAACAACAACAAAAACACCACTTCAGGGAATACTGCCTGGCATTGTAAGTGGGGAGAAATGGGTATTTATAGCACAACCCTTCCTTCTATATTCTGCAAACTAAAAACCCTGGCCAGTTTTCTCAGTGGTTAGAGTGCTGGCCCTCAGACCAAAGAGTCATGGGTTTGATTCCAGGTCAAGGGCATGTACCTGGGTTGCAGGTTTGATCCCCAGCCCCAAACCAATCAATGTGTCTCTCTCACATCCATGTTTCTCTCTCTCTCTCTCTCTCTCTCTCTCTCTCTCTCTCTCTCTCCTCCCTCCCTCTCTCTCCCTGCTACCCCTCTGTCCCTTCCACTCTCTCTAAAAAAAATCAATGGAAAAAATATCCTTGGGTGAGGATTAACAAAGAAACAAACAAACAAACATAACCATGGCCTAAACATTCTGGGATCCCTTTGCACTAGAGCAGCAGGTGCCCCCAACTCACCCTAGCTTTCCCTTATGCCTGGAATCACCGCCTTTCCCATTGCACAGAGGCTCTTGTGTGGGCTCACTAACAGCAGGAGAACAATAGCATCACAGATGCCTAGGCCAGTGGTCGGCAAACTGCGGCTCGCGAGCCACATGCAGCTCTTTGGCCCCTTGAGTGTGGCTCTTCACAAAATACCACGGCCTGGGCGAGTCTATTTTGAAGAAATGGCATTAGAAGAAGTTGAAGTTTAAAAAATTTGGCTCTCAAAAGAAATTTCAATTGTTGTACTGTTGATATTTGGCTCTGTTGACTGAGTTTGCCGACCACTGTCCTAGGTGCATTTCCAACCGAATTCTTTTCATTGCAACAATGAGAAATAATTCAATGTTTTTGTAAGAAGGGAATCATTTTTGAATGATTCTTTAAATGTCATTTTCTAATTAAGTCCTTTAATTGACCCCCTTTTTTTGCATTTGAATATGCAAATATGGTAGTTTTACATCTGTCTCCCCCTTATAAATGAACTCTACCTTGCTTTTAACCTGTGTTCTGTCATTAGTTAAGGTGGCCTCTTCTCTGTTCCCCTCACCTCATTCTATCTTGTGGTTGGCAATAGTATGGAGTGATCATTGAAATACTCAAGACATTGGGCATTTTTGCTATAGTTCGTTCAACTCTCCAATCTTCTCACATCTGCTAGTATACCAGTTGTTTGACCTTCAGCAAGTTATTTAACCTCTTAGAACATCACTTTCTTATCGTCAATATGAGAAGAACAATTCCTACATCCTAAAGCTAGTGTAGAAAAGTGCTGGGCACGTGGTATATTTAGGTACTTAGTGAATATTTTCTCTGATGGTGTCTTTCCAGTGATTATCAATTCCTCAAAAATGTTTGTTGAGTGAACACAGGTACATACACACAGCTGCCACTAGCCTATTCAAGATATGAATTAAAGAGCTACCTTTACCCTTTAAGATCATTGTTCTCTCTTTTTCCTACCTTTCAATAAAAACACTTAACATGGTGATGATAATAAGCTAAAGCAACGCTATGGGATCCCATTTTATATACTTGAAAAATGAGGCTCAGAGTGAAGCTGTATTAAAGTTCAAGTATTTCTGATTCCTCAGCCCATGTCTTTTTTTTATTGCACCAGGAAAGATAAGATGCATTCCCTCTTTCATTCTTGCAGTCAACTCAACAGTTATTGACATGTGCTGGGTGCCAGACAAGAGATACACTCCAGCCCTCTCAGAACTCACCTTCTAGCTGAAGGAGATGAAACATGTGCATGAAACTTACAAGGCAGCCGGGTAACACCTCATTTATCCCTCACTGGGGAATGAGCTGTTGTACTAAGTGAATTTTACAGATGGAATCGCAGAGCTTTAACTGCGGGTTAGCCTTAGAGATCTCATTGTACCCCGTTATTTTAAGGGAAAGAAATGCTCGAGGATACTGGGTGACCTCCTTGATCGAGGTGGCTCTGTAGAACTATTGTAAAACCTCTTGACTTCCACCCTATGGCGTTAAAAATGTTAACCATTTTCTTAAAAGGGAGTATGTATTTCTTTGGAATTTGTATCAAATGGATGGTCCCCATCGTATACTTTTCTGCATGTTTGGGGTCATCTTTCCAATCAGCTGTTCTAGAATACAGCTATTTCTTTGAACCTTCAGAGACACGTATGTATGGGATAGTTGGCTGCTTATGCTGTGGCCCCTAAGCATTCCCTTTACTCAAACTCATTAGGTCTTCCCAACCCTTAGCAGCATTTTTCTGGTTTTCTTTTTATGCACACATACACGAATTGAACAAACCATGGGAACTTTATAGGTAAACAGACTTTTATTTAGCTGATTAATTTTAGTCCAATTATTTTATTTCTCTGGGCCTATTTCCTTACCTATAAAATGGGAATGGCACAGTAACTGATATCATAGGCTTGCCATCCAAGGAATAAAATGTGCCTGAAACTTAATAGGTGCTTAGCTCCCATCTTCCCTTTCCTTTCTTCCAAGTGTTCAAGAAACTCTTAAAAGTTGCACACTTCCTCACTCACAAAGTGCACAGCAATCATGAAATAGAACCAAAATAAGTGTTGGCCATGAAAAACAACCCCCTCCTGGGTAGTAAATCAAAAGTTCCTCTACTCCAAAAAAACACATATAATATGTCTACTTTCTTCCTCCCAGGACAATAAAGAAGGCTTTAGCACAAAGCATAATTCATATCATCTCCAGATCTTGGGCCATAGCACCTCATGAAAACTATTAACACATCTCCCACCGCCTACTTTATGAACTCATATAAAAGCAGATCAGGTGAGCTGAGGCCTGGAGAAGGGCCGAAACGTCCCCAAACACAGTCTGGGACAGATCCCAGGAGAACCCTCCGCTCATCACATACAGAAACGAGGAGGGAAAATAGTGGAGGTGGAGGTTTTTTTTGTGAATTTTGTTTGTGTCGTTGTCTTAGGACTTTGTTTCCCTTTTTGTGAATAAGCACGCCAGACTCGAAGATTCCATGGGTTTGTGGGAGATGAAAAAATGAATATGTGGCCGACTGGTGTGGCTCAGTGGTTGAGCATCGACCTATGAACCAGGAGGTCATGATTTGATTCCAGGTCAGGGCACATGCCCTGGTTGTGGGCTCGATCCCCAGTAGGGGGCATGCAGGAGGCAGCTGATTAGTGATTCTCTCTCATCATTGATGTTTATATCTCCCTCTCCCTCTCCCTTCCTCTGAGATCAATAAAAATACTTTTTTTAAAAAATGAGTATGCGAAAGAATGGAGCCAGGATCAAAGCCCCCATGTGGAGACAGGGACTGTAGCCCTGATTTGTCTTTTTGCAGCATCTTTCCATCCCTCTACCCCTTTGTCTTTATTTGCACCAGATGGACTTGTCCCAAGGACTTTGTACTGGGACTGCCCTCCCTGGCTAACATACTGCCCTGAGTTCCTGCCTAAGTGATGGGTATTTTTTAAATCACTGAGCGTAATTCACATGGATGGAAGGTTTAAGTCCCAGTGCATCCTTGCAGTAGGAAACCAGTGAGCCAATCTTGTCCCTTTTCCCCAAGAAGGTATTTTGAATTTGTGTCTGCAGTTGGTAAATAAAAATAGCCTGATGGAAGACCCTAAGCTTTTTGCAAAGCAAAGGAGAGAGAGGAGCTCACATTTACCGAGCACCTTCCAGGAGCAGATAGCTCTCTCTCTTCAGATGCAGGTATTCTTAACCTTCATTCTCCTGGGGGCTGGGTAGGCTGTGAGACCCTGGGCTTACACGTGCACTGTGGATTCCAGCTCGGTTCTGCCTGCCCTCCAAGCTACCTGTACCGCTGCCCCAGAGCAAACTTCCTTGGCCTCTTAATGCTTCTGAGATTTCAACTTAACAAATCAGCAGCAGTGTTCTCTAGGTGTAGATGTTGCAAAATCTCATTGGCATTTAATGTGGTTGGGTGTTTGAGAGTATTTTTATGTCTTGCCTGGGGCCCGAATAAAAGTTACAAGCAGCACTGAAGACCGAACCAAAAAGAAAATGTGGAAAGCCAACCTTGTAACCTTAGCTAATCTTTAATTAGGCCTTCATTGAGGACCTACGAAGGAGACATAGTAAGATGAATAATAATATGTTGACTCTATGCAGCATTTTAATTTCCTAAAGTCGTTCACGTACGTTATAATAATAATAATCGCTGCCATTTACTAAGCCCCAGCTGTGTGGAGTTCTTTATATATACTCCTTTATTTTTCTCCCCTTCCCTTAAGGGGAGTCTGGCCCCCCTCTTACAAATGAAGACGCCGAATCTCCCTCGTCCAGAGGAGCATCACTGGGCAGCCCTTTGCCCCAGATGCAGGCAGGAGGCCTAGTCCAAGGTCAACACTAGCTTTGACTTTGCAGGTGCTGCTTCCTGTGACAATGGCTAGCTTTTATTAAATTCTTTCTGTGTGCCAGGCAGCCTACTAAGTGCTTTACAAAAATGATTCTATTAATGCCCCCCCCCCCCCCCTTAGCCCTAGGGAGATAGGTATTGCTATTATCATTGTCATTTGTAAATGAAGATACTGAGGCCAGAGGTTCTGTTAAGCTGCCTGAGGTCATACGGCTAGGAAGGAGTGGAAATCACATCCAGCCTAGACTTGACCCGGATCTGATTTCAGAACCCCTGCCTTTTACCATGTCGCATCCTGTCTTTACCCCTTCGCAGCATAGTGACCCTGGCCAATCACTCAGTCAGATGCTCTGCATGGGAACAATAACACCTGCTTCACTGGATATGTCAAGATTAACTAAGATGACCATTTGCCAAAAGCCAGTGGATGCTGACAAATGTCTTTTTGTTCCTTCCTTCCTTCTAGGTGGGACCAGTGGCCAGTAAATATTTCCTGCTTTATCTTTTAGATGCCTTGATGCAAATGTAATACCCACTACCCGTTTCCCACTGCTCATCTTTTATATTTAACAACTGAGAAAACCAGTGTTTTAGGCTGTGTGTTTTGGAGTCAGACAACTCCCCACTGTAGCTGACTCCCTCCTTCCCATGCCTCCTTCCAGGGCTGTGGATACTCCTTTTAATATGGATTGCAGCTTCTGTTAGGACTCGGCGGTAGCTTGCCTGGCTTCTGATAGAAGGAAGAGAGGGAAGAAGAAACCTTGCAAGCACATCAGGAATCATGGGCAGGGCACTTCCATACAACCTGTTCTGTCATTTCCTTCATGACTGGTGGGCAGAGAAGACCCAGGTACAGCGGGCATCTTTTGGGTTGCTCAAAAAGTGCCCTAAAAGGGAGCATTAGCAGGTTGGGAGAAGAGTTGCTGGCGGCCATCAAAATGATGAGGTGAAATTTCAAATTACATTAGATGTTTGCTTAAGGAACAACAGATGAGGCCCTGTGGATTCTCAAATCCTCTTGGCAACACTGCAAAATGAAAGCATAACCATTTGATACCCTTCCCCTGGACCCTATGAAGTCTGGGCAGAGAAGGTGACCTTTTAATGATAGCTTCCTGCCTCTGAAGGGTTAGGGTGTGTCGAATTTTCCTTTGCTGAAGGCCTGGTTTTAATCATTGCCACAGTCAGAAGAAAGGGCTCCTATCCCCACTGTTTACTCTTTTGAATAGCCGAGATGTTCTTCAAGTCTGAAAATCAAGACTTTTTTTGGTAAGGTTCCTGCCCTTTTCCTGGTCATCTTAGGAGTAGGAACTTTGTCACATTCAACAGTATTCACTGAGAACCTGCTGTGTCTCAAGCCATTTCACATAGGCGGGTGAATTTAATTTTCCCAAAGACTTTGCATCTTTTTTTTTTATTTTACAGATGAGCAAACTGAAGCTCAGAGAGGTTAAGTCATTATCAAGATCACACACAGCTAATGGATGAGTAACACAGCCCTATGGAGGAGTAAGAAAAGGTGTTTTGGTCAGAGGGACCTGTCTCTGTATATGCAAAGACTAACTCCAAGTCCCATATTCTCACAACACTACAGCTCGCTCTCTAATGAGAAGGAAATGGGGCTGTATTCAGCGGGCAGTGGGGAACCACAAACGTGTCTGAGTAAGACCACGGCAGAATGGGAGCTGTGGGAAGATATTGATCTGTTAGCTTTTCTTCTTTTCTACGTCCATCACATTTAACAATATCAGTCCGTCTAGAGCTGTGTTCCCCTGGGGAACGCCACCTCTGCAAGCTCCTCTCTTGTCTGCAGGAGCCCGTTCTTGTCTGCAGAGCTCTCCTGGTAAAAATGAAAATCAGTCCTGAGCAGAGAGAGGCCCAGCTGCCTCAGTCTAAGTCCTTCAGCCTGTCTCCTCTGACTCCACCCCATCCCACAACTGCAGTGGATTCTGTTCAGTACCAAATCTAAATTTAATTAGTTTTCAAATAAACCTTGGCTGGTTAAATGGGCTCCCAGCAAAGCAGCCTTTGTTTTCAATGTTTGGTGGCTAAAAATGGCACATTTCATACCAAAATGACAGAGTCTGGGGGTGGTGAACTTTTGACACAAGGAGAATAATTCCTTCAAGAGAAAATCTACAGCCACCTAAAACTTGGCTTGGCTGTATTTATGCAAATCAGCCCCAGCAGGATATTACCGACTATTCTAACCCAGTACCCTCTCTACCTCCTCCCCCAAAGGCCTTGATCCTCAACTGAGGTCTGCCATTTCCATAATAAAGGCCACCACCTTCCATTTCAACTCTTACTCCCCAAGAACCAGTTAAAGACCCAGGCAACCCCCATTGTGGGAGGATTTCCCTGGATCCCCTTCCCTGTTCCTCTCTCCTCGCTTCTGAGCCTGCTTTTTTTTTTTTTTCCAAGGGAGAGATTAAGTCAGTTGCAAGGAGCTGTTTAATTACACTTTCCCCCTCCCACCTATAAAGTTGCCGGAGACTTCTTTTGACTTCTCCTCGGCGAGGCCTAATCACTGTAATTTAGCAGATTCTATAATTACCTGCTGCACGCGGAAACAGTTTGATTGCTGTTTCTTTGTCCTGCCTCTTTCAACCTCCACTGACAGCCCAGGTTACACCCGGAGAATGTCTAGCGTCTCCTGGCAGGCAGGCGGAGTGATCTGCATTTACAGGCAGCCCTTAATGGGCCAAATTTATGGGCAAATGATGTGGGTAATGAGCATTGGACGGGTGAGGGTCTGCACTGCTTGGTGACCTTCCAGACTGCAGGTGTCGGCAGGCTCCTGCAGGTGCACCCACTGGGGTGGGCTCTGTGCTCCAGGCTTCTGCCATCAGCTTCACAGTTCACTCTGCTCGCAGTCCAAAGCCAGGTGAACTTTTCATCCTTCACGTTGCAAACACATAAATGTAGGAGCTGTCTAACGCCATCATGTTGGGACCTTTATGTCCATAAAGGTAGCCATTCTCTCCATTTTGGTCTTGTTGAAGCTGAGACCGAGACTTTCACACTTACAAGTGGTGGAACCTGGATTCAAATCCAGATGGTCTCACACCAAAGCCCCGCTCCACGCAGCCAGTGCTCACCCTGGGTGCCCATCCTTGTACTCAGTACCTCTCATGTTTTCTTGTTTAATCCTTACACCAATAATGTATCTCATGAATATAGGCTAGGGTTAATGATTTCCATGAGTGATGAGGAAAGTGGGATTCAGTTATGCAACATGTCCACAGTCACACAGTGGCAAATGGGAGAGCTGGGACTTGAGCCTGAGTGGCTATGATGCCAAAGCCACACGTTACCTCCACGCTTCACTCCCATTCTCATTTTATAGTGAGCGCTCATGTGTTCTGAGATCTCTTTCAAGGTTATGGAATCTATTCTATCAAACCCTTGCAGATTTTTGAACTATTTGCATACCAATTTAATTGTTTTAGATTTCTCATACATTTACATATACTCCCAGGGTAGAAAAAAAAATCCTTTTTGCTTCTTAAAGCTTAACGTTGTGCTCTCAAAACTTCCCAGTTTGCCCGGCCGGTCTTGCTCAGTGGTTGAGTGTGGACCTATGAACCAGGGGGTCACGGTTCGATTCCCCGTCAGGGCACATGCCTAGGTTGTGGGCTCCATCCCCGTTGGGGGTGTGCGGGAGGCAGCTGATTGATGATTCTCTCTCATCATTGATGTTTCTAGCTCTCTCTCTCTGTCTCCCTTCCTCTCACTCTGAAATCAATAAAAATGTATTAAATAAATAAATAAATAAATAAATACTTCCCAGCTAGATGGGAGGGACACCTCTCCTGCAGACAACAGTTCTTCCTGCCAGGAGATTCCAGCACGCAGCTCAGCAGCAGGGAAGCTGGGTCTGGACAAAGCCAGCATGCGAGGGGCTGCGCTGTCTGGAGGGCCGCTGAGGAGGGTGGTGGTCCAGGAGCCCAGCCCTCTGCTGGTGGGGCCAGGTGGGTGGTGGGGAGGGTGGTGACAGCTTCAGAGAAGGCGGTACTCCCACCACAGGGCCCTGTTTGTGGATGGCAGCAGCCAGTGGGCAGGAGATGAAGGTTCAGTCTCGCCTGAGAGAGGCCTCAGGGGTCCCAGGCAGACAGACTGAGGAGGACAGGACACACCCTCTGGGTGTCGGGAAGTTGGACATGAAAGTTCGGGCGGTCACTGAGGGTTGCTCTGAGTTAAGGGTGATGAAAAGAGAGAGAGAAAAGGACTTTTTCTTCCTTCTAGAATGGAAGGGAGAGAGCAGGGCCTGACGGAGTGCCAACTGTCCGACAGGTTCTGTGCTCAGACATGGTTCCTGGCCTGAAGGACATTCATAACAGACATTGGCAAAAACTTTACACACATCTTCTGATCCTTAAAAATGTAGAGCCCTTTGCCTCAACACAGGAGTGCGTGAGCATTGGTCACGTGGGTCTCATCTAGCGAGCATGTGGGGAGACAGTGATATCTCTTACAGTGAGATAAACACTTCTATAGGAAAAACTTCTGGGAGCCATATTAGCTCCTGTTCAAATTTCATTCCTTCCCCCAAGATATCTCTCTCCTTATTTTTTATTTGTAGGAACATTTTCTCCATTTACATCCTTTACCTGACGATGTTCTAATGTTTCTTGACACCTGCTTAATTACCGTTCATAGAAGAGTGAGGAGAGGAAGTGGTGTAGAGCCAGCTACTTTCTTTACAAATTTTGTCTGCTTTTTTCCTAAAAGTAATACATCATTGCTTCTTTTCTTTGAGAATAAACTGGACTAAATTCCTATGCAATCCCTGTAGACCAAGTGAATGTATCAATAAAAAGGCACACAGCAGCTAGCAAACTACTTTGACTTTAAATCAATTCCTATGCTAGTAGCCACAATGCACACAAGCCTATAATTCATCAGAAACAAGCAAGCTCCGAGAATGCAGCAAAATAATCCATGTGAGAGAATTCCAGAATCATACTCACACGTGGACTAAAAGCCAACGCTTCCCTGGGCGTTCGTGCACTGTAAACAAACAAACAAATAAAAAAATGGAAAAAACCTATTTGGGTGAATAACAGTGCTTTGTAACAAGCAGTACTAGTAAACATGGACAGTATCATAATGCGTTTCACCTTTCTCCCCCAAACCTGGAAAGTCATCATCCGCAAAGCCAGGTAGATCAGCACCTCCAACCCCTTCAGAAGCCCCTGTCATTGATGGGTCCCAGATGACCCTCCTAATCACGGGTGTCGCCACATTAGAGAGCGAGCCGTCTTGATCTGTAAAATACCCCCTGTGGCTCTGTGCTCTGTCCTTTCTCAACGTGTAACATTGGCATCGAGACTAGTGTCAAAAGTATGCTCTATGGCAAATAAAAAAAAAATGTGTATGTCATTATTCTTAAATGAAAGTATGTACATAAAATTTTTTAAGTTACATTTTAGAAAAATGTCTGTAAGAAAAAGATGGTTGTCCCTTGCCCAGCCCTCCCCACTCCCAGGTCCCACTCTCCAGCAGACACCTCTGACTCTTTTGCCTGTTTCCCCTGATATTTACCCCCTGTTCCTAAATAACGTGCATATACTGGTATGTCTTCTCTTATCAATTTTAGGCATCATCTTTTGACTTCCTTCAATGGAAAAAATTCCCACTCTACTACTCTGCTGTGTCCTCTTTCCACAACCCTACTATAATTGTTATAATCATTTTAGGTTAAACACATAGTCATTATATAATTACTAGAGGCCTAATGCACGGATTTGTGCACATTGAAAGGAAATTAATTAAAAGGTGGCCGGCGGGGCGGGACTGGGCGAGACGGGCATGTCCTGGAGCCAACCTCCCGTGGTCCCTCCCCGGCCGGCTGCACCTGAGGCAGCACCAGGCCTCAAAGGGCATCTGCAGAGTGAGCGGGATCCCTCCGGCAGGTGGGGTCCCTCGGCCTGGCCTGCAAGGATCGGATCAAAACCAGCAGTCTGACATCCCCCAAGAGGGTCCCTGAGTGCTAGAGGGCACTCTGCAAAGTTGCTGTTGCTTGGCAGCTCCTGTGTTGAGCATATGCCCCCTGGTGGTCAGTGCACATCATACCTACTGGCCAGTTGGCTGGTCAGCTAGTTGCTTATCCTTTTATATATATGGACTAGAGGCCTATTGCATGACATTTGTGCACGGGTAGGGTCCCTAGGCCTGGCCAGCAATCAGGGCCAATTTGGGCCTTCCAGCTGCTGGCCAGGGTCTTCCTTTCCTGGCTGCTGGCTGCCAGCTGAGGCCTTCCTTCATTCCGCACCATCCCCTGGTGGTCAGCTCACGTCATAGTGAGCGATCGAACTCCCGGTCTCCTGGTCAAACTCCCGAGGGGACCCTTTGAATATTAGCCTTTTATATATATAGATGATTATGTAAAATATGAGCTTTGGGGGGTTGGTTTTGTTTTTGGGCTCCTGAGCTAAGTAGCACACTATCACCATGCCTCCTTTCTTAAACATGCCTTCTTTTTTCTTGGAATTGTCGATCACCTTTCTTTTACTGCCTTGTTTGAAAAATTGCAAATGGTTCAGTGTGGCTAGGATAGGATCCTTAATATAAGGGATACAAGGGGCTCACTGCATGAATTCGTGCACCTTGAAAGGAACTGTGGACCGCAAGGCTGTAGTGGGCATAGGGGCAGGTCTCAGCCCATCCTCCATGCCCCTGCCCATGCCCTCCTGCCACGGCCCCCAGTCCCCTGTCTGCTGGCAGCCCCACTCCTGCCACCACCGCTCCCATGCACTGACGGCACCGGCCCTGCTTGCACCCACTGATGGTGTATAGCGATTGGGGCTGGCGCCAGCAGGGGGTGCAAGTGGGACTGGAGCCGTCAGCAGGTGTGAGCGGCAGTTGCCCCTCAGAAGCAAGGGGAGGTGGAGAAGCCCTCAGGGTCAATCAGGGTTGGCAGCTGCCATTTGCACCCATTGGCGGCGCCGAGTGATGGGGACCAGCACCCGGTGCTGGCAGTGGGTGTGAGCAGTGGCTCTGGCACTGGCAGCAGGTGCGAGTGGGGCCAGCTTCGGCAGCAGGTGTGAGTGCCTGGCGGGACTGTGGCGCACGGGAGCAAAGACTTTCAGTACCCACCAGAGGCTCGCCCCGATGACAGCAACCGGCGCCCCACCTTGGTCTGGCACCCCCATTCACCTGCTTCACCAGCCGACACCCGCCATGTTTCAGGTCTGCCGCCTGCTGCCAACGCCTGCCATGTTCCGTGCATGCCTCCTGGTGGTCAGCGCACATCATAGCAACCGGTTGTTTGGTTCAGTTGTTCCGCTGTTTGGTGTATTTGCATATCAGAGTTTTATATATATAGATGGTGACAGGTGAGTCTGCAAAGAGATTGGATCTTAAAGAAACTTGGCTGCCAGGTTAAGGAACTTGGAATTTATATTGAGGGTATCAAGGAGCCAGCAAAGGCTTACAGGTGGAGAAATGACCTCTGAAGCTTCCTCTTAAAGCTGTGTGAGAGAACCTCATGGAAACAGTTTTCAAACTGGCACAGAAGTGTGTGAACGCATCCATATTCTCACCATGTCTCCAGCATAACTGGTGCCATCTTTAGGCAACTCCCCTACTTGGATAGGTGTTTGTCAAGTTGCTAACAGACTCCAGATCTCCTGCATTTTCCTTCCCCACAAATATCAATACATTTTAAGGAAGGATAAAAAGCATCTCTCTGGCTGCTCCCAGTTGGAATTTCCCAAGGTCCACTTGCAACTATCCAGTTGCAAAGTGGTCCAGGACACCTGCTCTTTTAAAACAGCTAAAATGCTGATGGATAGAATTTGTGCATCACCCATCACCAATGAATTAGAATTTATTCTACACCCAAAATGTAGCCCTGAAGCTGACATCACACACATCTCAGTTGGTACTTTTTGCTTTGTTTTGTTAGGGGAGAAAGAGAAGCTGGAAATTTCCAAAAGGACAAAGAATACAGAGTGAGAATTAGGATTTGGAAGACTACTCAAATCAAAATAGGAATTATGCTTTTTATCCGTGGCAATGGGTATGAGATTATTTTGCAACATCACAGCTTTGCCATCCTAACCTGCGTAGGTGAACCTTGTGATTAGCATTTGTAAAGAAGAAACCCCACTGTGATGGGTGGTCGGGGAATGTCTAGATTTCAGAGAGGAACTCACCAACTGCCTTGATAATGTGCAAAGTGATTGAATTTGCTTGTCAAGTTATTTATGTTTATTGATATAGTTGTACATTGCAATTTATGTAAAAATATTTTTAAAAGATTTCTGCTGCTTTTTACACTTGGAAAATTCAGCTTATAATCAACTCAGCACCAGGAAATGCAGTGGTAGATGGCGATCTGTTAGGGCCAAACATTATCATCATCATATACCTACCATTGACTGAGCCCCTGCTATGTGCCAGGCACCCTCCAAGCATTTTCACGAGCATTACCTCCTTTGATCTTCACTATAGTCTTATAAAATGTGGTTACCAGCCCTCATTTTCCAGTGGAGGAGAGAAAGTGGGACTTGCTCAAAGGCATGTTGTTGGTAAGTGGCAGTATCAGGATTTAAAACAAAGTTGGTCAATTCAATGTCAATTAAGATGCTTTAGGCTGCAATGAACAGAAAATACCAGGTATTAGGACATATATTGTGTCACACCAAAGGGAGCTCAAAGGTAGGGCAGGCTTTAGGCTTGGCTGCCCCAGTGACCAGCAGTATCATCCAGGACCCAGATTCTTTCCACATTTCTGCTCTATCATCCTTAAGCTGGTTCCCCCTTGTAGTTGTAGGATGGCTGCTAGTTGCAAGATAGTGTAACATGCTACTTCTTTCATTTCATTGGCAAGAGAGACTGGCTTTCCATTGCTAAATATTAAAACAAAGGAGAGTTTTTCAAGAAACTCCCAGCAAACTTCCCTGGCCAGAACTTGGTCATATGCTCATTCCTAAACTGTTTGTTGACCCAAGGGATGGGCTTTCCCTTAGATCACTCAGTGGGGAAAGGGCAGAATGGAAGTTGGATGGCAAAGTTCTTTCCCGTATCCAGGACAGGCTACATAATTTGTAGGATCCAGTGCAAACATTTTAAAGAATTTCAAGATGGCGACAGCACAGCAAACCAAGTGCAGGGCCCTCTGCGTGTGGGAGCCTGTGTGACTCAGTGGCCACACACCCATGAAGCCAGCCCTCACCACACCAGCCTGCCTGCTGCCCTTAGTTTTTTATTGTTTGTTGCTCTGTCTTCCATTTGAGAGCAAAAACCAACCATTCCTTTCTTAAGCATTTTTTCCCCAGAGAATTCCTTTCTTAAACTTTTTTTCTTCCTCAAGCATCTATTATATGCCAGGCATTGAAATAAATTCTTAGCTGAGCTTGTACCTCTGGTCTGAGGAAACAGCAAGAAGGTGGTAGTGCTGAGGATGGCTGAGTGTCGGCTGTATGCCAGGAGTTCGTTGTGGACTCTACACACACACAGCCCCCTCCCTCGCTTCATCCTCACATCCATCCTGAGATTTTCCTACCTCCTTACTGAACCTCCCTAGTGCTGCTCTTTGTATTTTGTACTTGAGGAACATTTTTGTTTAACTTTCCGATATAAAGCCCTAGACCCCTGCAGTTATGATACCTGCTGGACTGTAATCACACATTAGACACATCAGACCAGGATCCCCACACTGCTACATTAATTTACTTCTAGTCTTTGTGCTACCACGCAAAGGATTTTCTTTGCCATGAAAACCTGCCTTTAGATAGACTATTCAGAAATGGTATTTGCTCTTGAGTCAGTCTAATCAGTGTTCTTTTATCATGTAGAAACACAGTCCTCATTTTGTCAGGAATAGTTGAGTCAGCTTTTGTTCCATGCAGAGCACCATGTGGACTCTGGGGAGAAACAAAGATTTGAGGAAGCGTATAGACACGTGCACCTACTGGGAGACACTGGGCAAAAACCCAGGAAGAGTTAAGTAACAAGAACTGTCATCATAGAGATATCATGAGGGAAGGACTTAATGAATTGTCATTTGAATGGTACAGCGCACATTCCCTGTGTATTTTGTTCATTTTCCCTATCATGGAACCCATCTGCAAGGCCTCCAGAGTAGCCCCTGAGACCAGGTAGACATGTTCTGCAGGGTGCCTGCTGCATGCTCTCATCTGGTAGCATTCATTGCCTTCTGCTAGGCCAGTGGTCGGCAAACTCATTAGTCAACAGAGCGGCAAACCACGGCTCGCGAGCTGCATGTGGCTCACGAGCCACGGTTTGCCGACCACTGTCCTAGGCTCTCTCTCAATTTTGCAAGAGGAAATCCCTGCCAGCTCCATTACACTCCATATACACCCTACATGCCAACAGTTCCTACCGCATCTGGTTAAATTCATTGTCTCCTCCAAGCCTGCCTCCTCCAGGAGACTCGGTGCCTTGACGGCAGGGCTGATATCCATGCGCCTCACTCCCTCGCTCTGTGCCCATCACAAGGCCTTCTACACAGGAGGTGCCAGTGAGAGTTGGTTGATTTGAATCCATACTCTCAGGTCAGAGAAGGAAAGGTCTGTGGGTTTGAGGCCCTGAGGATGTGCTCCTGGTCCTCAGAGGACACTGAGGTCACGCGTGAAGTAGGCAGTGTGAGATCTCAGCCTAGTGATGGGCCCAGAATGAAACTCGCCTTGAGCTGTCAACCAAACACTAGGCTTGCCAGGACTGACAGTCCTCTTTGCTGTGGTCCCATGCCTTTCATTTCCAGGCCTCCCATCAATCCCCTGTGAGAGCAGGATTCCCCCGGAGCCTGCCTACAGTGCCCGACCTTGGCAGTTACAGCCTGCTATGCTGCACAGATGGGCTCAGACAAGGCAAACATGAGGGTCAGAGAGGGAGTGTCCGTAATTATAGCTCAGACCTCCAATGTGTCTGAGGAGGGTGGTCAGACTCTATCTTCATGGAGGCGTTTGGCATTTAGAAGCATTCCTAAATGCTACATTTGAGTTCTAGTGAGCAGGAGACAGAGATGTGTATCTGAAGTTCCTTTGGGCATAGCCCTTTGGTCACTGGATATTGTCACTGTGACAGGTCAATCCCCGGGTGGACCTCTACTCTAGGGAGCTGAGCTCTCTGTGGGGTCACAGTGTCTGGGGTATCTGGGCAGGACAAACCCAGGCATCTCCCCCATTTTCTCCAGGCCTACGTAATGCCAAGCTACAAAGGGACCCAATACATTGTACACACGCCAGTATTTACAGGCTGGCTGTTCCCAGCTTTGCTCAGTCCATTTAACATAAAAGTCAAGGCCGAGGGTGGGCGAGGGGTGGGTGAAGATCAAGGGGAGAGGTAGCAAGAGCCTGGGCTTGTAGAGTCAAGCTAGTGCTGGGTTCGAATCCACCACGTACTGGGTAACCTCAGGCCAATCCCTTCCCTTCTCCGAGCCTCAGTTTCCTCGTTTGTGAGGATGATAGTGGCAGAACTTCACAGTGCTATCTGCACCACGCACCAGACAGCATACATCTAACGTACCAAGCACAGTGCCTGGCACGCAGGAGACCCGGTGTGTGCTTGGTGGGGGAAGAGACCATCACAAAGACACCTCTCTGGTCGACCCAACACAGGAAGGGTCATGAGGAACAGCCACAGCCTCGGTGTCATTTTTTCCCTTTGGAATGATTCTGCCTGATTTGCATGGGCAGTTAAGGGAATGGAGACATTAAAAGGTTTTTTGTAACATCTTGTTTGATGACTTCCTTTCTGGGAGGATGCCTAGCATGTATCAGACGGCTGCTTTCGCCTCATTTCATTAGATTAGGGAGGAATGAGGTAGTTGGTCCTCAGGGAGAAGAAAGAAATCAATGTAAGTGTGATTAGTAACAGCGTCCCTGTATAGTGCTGGGGGAGGATGGGAACCTGAATGGGCGGCGCCTACCTGTGGTGCTGCAGCCCATGGACACGCCCCCTCCTCAGGTTCAGGGCTGCTGCTGCTGCTCCTGTTTCCAGGTGGTTTTCTTATGACTTAACTAGAGGCCCGGTGCACGAAATTCGTGCACGGAGGGGGGTTCTCCCTCAGTCCAGCCTGTACCCTCTCCAATATGAGATCCCTCTCACAATCCAGGACTGCTGGCTCCCAACTGCTTGCCTGCCTGCCTTCCTGATTGGCCCTAACCGCGTCTGCCTGTCAGCCTGATCACCCCCTAACCACTCCGCTGCCAGCCTGATTGATGCCTAACAGCTCCCCTGCCAGCCTGTTTGCCCCCAACTTCCCTCCTCTGCCAGCCTGGTCACCCCTAACTGCCCTCTCCTGCAGGGTTGATCACCTCCAACTGCCCTCCCTTGCAGGGCTGATCCCTCACAACTGCCCTCCCTTGCAGGCCGGGTGCCTCCCAACTGCCCTCTCCTGCTGGCCATCTTGTGGTGGCCATCTTGTGTCCACATGGGGGCAGGATCTTTGACCACATGGGGGCAGCTATATTGTGTGTTGCAGTGATGATCAATCTGCATATTACTCCTTTATTAGATAGGATAGAGGCCTGGTACAGGGGTGGGGGCCAGCTGGTTTGCCCTGAAGGGTGTCCCTGATCAGGGTGGGGTTCCCTTGGGGTGTGGGGCGGCCTGAGTGAGGGGCCTGTGGTGATTTGCAGGCCGGCCACGGCCCCTGGTAACCCAAGCAGAGGCCCTGGTATCTGGAATTTATTTTCCTTCTACAATTGAAACTTTGTAGCCTGGAGCGGAGCCAAGCCAAGCCTAGGGCTCCCTCCGAGGCCGCAGCCATTGTGTTGGGATTATAATTGAAACTATGTTGCCTTAAGCAGGTGAGCCTGGCCAGGGTGTGTGGAAAGCTTTGCTTCCCCTGTTGCCGGCGGCAACCCTGGCCTGCTCTCTCAAGCTCCATTCTGCTGCCATTTGTTTGAATTTGTTTACCTTCTATAATTGAAACTTTGTAGCTTGAGTGGAGGCTTAGGCCTGGAAATGTCAGGCGGAAAGCTTGGCCTCCTCTGTTACCTAGGAAACCTTGCTCTCTGTGGCTGTAGCCATCTTGGTTTGGGTTAATTTGCATACTCTCTCTGATTGGATGGTGGGCATGGCTTGTGGGTGTGGCTTGTGGGTGTGTCGGAGGTATGGTCAATTTGCATATTTGTCTATTATTAGATTAGATATCCACAGCTCATCACAGGACATTTTCTTATGAGGTAGAAATGGTCATTCTTTACAGTAGTGGGCATTCTTTTTCATTAGAGAGGAGGTTTGTGGGCATTGGCTTAAACGTTGTTAATGTCAGAGCATAGGCACCTACCGTGTGCAAGCACTGGGCTGTGTGCAAGGAACATGGAGGGATGAAGTCCCCTCAGGGCTGCACGCACACACATTAGTGTACGTGTGAGCTCAGGTTCATGGATCAAAGGGTTGCATGGCCAGGCCTATCTGTATGGAAGGGCTTTGTTGTGGTATAGCAGTCTCTGAGTTGAGTTTCAACCTCATGGGTTGAGGAGGGGACTATGACAGGGACTTAAACCTGAGTCAGCCGTGGGAGTGGGTTAGATTGGGCTCCCAACTCTAAAGGATGGAAACCACCTCTCACAGGTTTTTGGTGGTGGTGGTGTTTTTTTAAGAAAAGAAAATGTATTGGGTGATATAACTGAAAAATCCAGGAGGGCATTTTCCCATCACTGCAGTTAGATCCTGGCATTGAAATAAAGTCTTCATGAATCTCTTTCTTTGCCTCTAGACATTGTTTCTCTTTGCTTTGGACTCATTCTCACACAGGGATTCTATGCCACCAGCTCTGTAAACCCAGGGAAACGAAGGCCTCTTTCCCCATAGCACCAGAGAAATCCTGGGTTTGACCCGGATGGACTTAACCAGGGTCACATGTCCCAGTCTAAATCCGAAACACTGGCCAGAGAACTGGATGCTCTCATTGGCCACCCTGCAGCCAGTTCCTTCCAAATACATTGGCTGAGAGTAGAGATCTCCAAAACAAGAGATTTTTTTTTTATTATTGGAAGAAATGTGAGGCAAACACAAGGCACATAGGTACACTAAAGAGGAGGCAAGGGCAATGGGAAAGGAAACAGCCCTGAGCAAGAGGAACCCTGAGTGTCTTCCAGAAACAGAGACTAAGTGGAGAGCATTTGCCTCATTTTTCCTCCATCACTCAGGTCTCTAGATATAGTCACCAGCAGAACCAGACTCTGACAACACCTCAGACTCAGTCCTAACTGTGACTTCTGGGCCTTTAGAGATCGTAAGTAGAGGATTGCTGTGAGTAGTTGCCATTATTGTGGAAAGCCCCGCCGAAAACTGTGCCATCGTCCTGCAGTAAGGCTGCACTGCCAGCTTTGGGACTTCCGCTTGCCTCACATGAATGTTACCACGTCATGTGCTGGGCACTTTGCATGACCTGCCCAGGCAATAGAGCGGGGAGGTTAGAAAAACAGACTCTGGAGCCAGACTGCCTCGGTTTAGATCCTGTCTCCATTGTGCAGTTCGGTCCTGGGGCAAGTTGCATAACATCTTTTTCATATCTCAGTTTCCCCACCTGTAAAGCAGGAGTAACAATAGTAACTACCCCATAAAGGTATTATGAAGATGGGTTAGTATGTGTGAAGCATTTAGATGAGTGCCTGGCACAGAGTATGTACTGTATGTGTGCTAGCTACTCTTATTTTTTTATATCGTTAATCTCACTATTATTCAACTTTATAAAAGCCCTGCAAGATGTGACTAATGGTTTTCCTTTCATAGATGGGAACGTTGAGCCTTAGAGAGTTATGTGACCTATCCAAGATCAAATAGCTTGTAAATGGTAGAGCTGGCATTTAGAGCTGGCATAAGTCTTTCTGATTCCATATCTTCCCACCGTTTAGTGCTCTTCTGCTTAATATAAAGCATTTGTTCATTTATTTACTCATACATTCTGTAAGCACAGGGCCTACTTCATGTCAGCAGTGGGCCAGGTGCTGGGGATCCCTTCACTGAACTCTCTTGGTCCTATCAGAAATCCATTTTATAGATGTTCTCAGAGAAGCTGAGTAACTTGTCTAGGTCACCCATGTCCACCAGACTCTAAAGTACTTGTCCTCTCCAGGACACTGAGGAAGCTTGGCCTTTCTACTGTATTTCTTCCAGGAAACAAAGGAAGCAACCAGGCAAAAGTTTACTTCTTTTATTTCCTTATTTAAAAAAAAGAAAAGAAAAGAAAAGAAAAAGAAAGTGTAGGATGACATTTGTGTGTGGGTAGAATTCTTAGGAGATGTGCCTCGAAATGCAGATTTGCTTCAGATTCATCAAGATGCCCCTTCAGGATGTCACTGAGCCTGCGCACTGCATCCTGCATCAGCAAGAGACACTTTCTTTCGGAGGCCCTGGGCTGTATAAATTAAGCAGAGCAGTGATCGCTGTGGTTATGAATATAACTGTTTGATTAAGGTTCTATGCCGGCCGCATTATTTGTTTCACAAACCTGAGCTGGGCTGATTGGATTTCTCTCTCTCTCTCTTTTTAACATAAGTAGATTCAGAAATTGGTAAAAATAAAATATTCCACAGCTGAGAGAAAAGAATTAACTTGGGGAATGAGCCCAGGTGACGCCCACACACTGTACACTTTTTGCATTGAAATAAGGGCGGTGCTGCCTGGGCCCCTGCCGTGGGGACTTGCTCTGTAGGCAAGAGAAGAGGCGGGAGCTGGGAAGCGGTTATCTTGGGAGAGCATTGACTCGGGAGGCATTGTCAAGCAATAATAACAATAGTGCCATTTATGGAGCACCTACTATGTGCTACGTGGAAGGTGGAAAATGTGCCATCACCAGTAAGAGCATGGGAATTGAAGTCAGATAAACTGGAATTTCAGTCTTGACACTGAGTAGCTACGGAGCATGAGCAAATTATTCTATATAATAAAAGGCCAGCGACCATAATGGCATAATGACTGGAACGACTGATCGACCAATCACTATGAGGTGCATTGACCACTTCTCGGTCCCTCCCTCCAGCCCACAGGCTCTGATCACTGGATGGCGAACGGGGAACCACGGGGAACCGGGGTGAGTGGCGGCGGGGCAGGACTGGGCACTGGCGAGTGGGCGGAAGATGGCCCTGATCACAGGCTAGGCCTAGGGACTCTACCTGCTCACGATTTCATGTGCTGGGCCTCTAGTGTCTCTATAAAGAATACTTAAGCAGAGGCCTCTAGGCTGCCTTGTTGGAGTTGGATGGATGCTCATTGGTCTCTGAGCCTCAGTTTCCTCTTCTGTAAAATAGAGATAATAATAGCATTTGGTGAATACTTGCTATGTGCCATG
The DNA here is from genome assembly GCF_027574615.1 of Eptesicus fuscus. Classification (NCBI taxonomy): domain Eukaryota; kingdom Metazoa; phylum Chordata; class Mammalia; order Chiroptera; family Vespertilionidae; genus Eptesicus; species Eptesicus fuscus. Next base: position 36,596,396 of record NC_072485.1, read on the forward strand.
CATGTTTTAGCACTTCACATGAATCCTCCTACCCACCCCATGACTATTATTTCCATATTTAAAGTCAGGAAAGTGCAGCACAAGAAGGATTAAGTAACTTGTGCCAGGCCACCCGGCTAGGCAGTGGTAGAGCCAGTATTCAAACCCAGGCTGTCTGGCTCTAGAGCCCACACTCCTAATATGCTATATTGTGCTCCTCTTACATTGCCTCTGGGGACTCGTGGGTAGATGAAATGGCAAAAAAATGTGCATTAAGATGCTTAGCAGAGTACCTAGCAGCCCAGTAAGCCTTCAATACTTTGAGGCCATTATTAGTACTATTATTACAGTTCTGTGGCCTGGGGATTGAGCTGGACACTCTGCAGAGGACTTCAGGAGGACAAACGCCTTTTGTCTGTTTCTCATATGACTTGATTTATGGACATTGATGGATGGAAGACCTGCCTAAGATCTCCTGAGCTTATATCAAAAGGAAAACCCACATGTGGTCATGTCATGAATGATGAAAAGCATCTCTCTGATCTGAATAATGAGTTGGATGCTTTCTGCCTCTTCCCCTAAGTGGGCGTTTTATGGCCTGAGGAAGACAGTAGAGTCTCTTGAGCAGAGGTCTCTGGGCTGCCTTGTTCGGGTTGGGTGGGTGCTTGTTGGTCAGAAAGAAGGCGTTTGCATGGAAATCCTTCTCTAGAGGCTGGGGAGGGCACTGAGCTTGGAGTCTCTGCTTAAGGGCTCTGCTGTTTGGGCAAGCCAAACTTACAGAGCCTCAGTTTTCTCATATGTAAAAAGAGGATAATAACATCTACTTCCTAGGATTGTTGTTATGGTGTATTATCAAACACTAAAACTTTTTGTAGTGCCCCAAACTATTGATAGGATTACAGTTTTGCCATAAAAATACAGAAATTTTTGCATTAATTTGCTGAATATACCCGCTCAGCCTAAATACTTCAGATTTTATTTTTTCTTCTTTTGCTTCTAGGCATTAAGAGTAGAAAGAAAAGAGAGATCGGGGTCTTGCCTTTGTCATTTCCTAGTGGTGTAGACCTGAGCAGGTTTCTTATTAAGTATTTCTGTTTTCAAATCAATTTTTTAAAAATTGATAAATGTTTACATTTAATAAAGTTGCACCCAATGCTAGATCCTGAGATATCCCATTGTTGAAAAAAAAAAAGTCATAAACAAAGACATGAACAGGCTTATGAGGCTCAGTTTTCCTTTCTGTAAAATAGGGGAATTAAGACTGACTTCACAGTGTTGCTATGGATATGGAAGGAGGAGACTTTTATAAGACCTCTGCTCATAGTCATGTGTCAGTAAATATTAATTCTCTTTCCCCCGACAAATTCTGGTTCCCAGACCTAAAGATTCTGCATGGACAAGAGCTCCACTTAGTTTCATTCAACAGCATTTACAGAGAACTTAATAGCCTGAGGAAAGATAGCTGAAGGTACAGGGAAGACCAAGCACTGGTGAAAAGACAGATAGGATATCTGCCCTTGGAGACCCTACAGCTCCAGGGGAATATAATTAGAGGAAGTCCTAAGGAGCTATGAGAGTGAATTAATACTTAACATCATCTGAATCTTATCTATTGGCCAGTCACTGTGCTAAGGACTCTACCTGCACTGAGTTGTCTCACTCATTTCCTGAAACAACCCCAGGAAGTAGATGGCACTATTACCCCATTTTACAGATGAAAAAGTTAAGGGTTTCAGAGTGTAGACTCATCCAAAGCCACCGAGCTACTCAATGATGGACCCTGGTTTCAAACACACTTCCACCTGACTCAGCACTCACTCAGCACTGTGCTTTTGGAATGAGCTTCATGGCATGAAACTGGAAGATTTGTAGTGTGGCCAGTGTGTAAGTGGAAGAGATGGGATTTGAACCCAAGGCAGCCTGAGCCTGAGCCCTGGTACTTAACCACCATGCAGTAGTGTCTGTGGGTTCTGGCTACCTGCTGCTTTCATCCAGAGATGTCAGTGTCTTTTCCCACAGAAAGCAGTTTCTTGAAAATTACTGATGAATATAAAATGCAGGGGAGGCACATGAACATGATGGATAAGAAGTCACCTTTCTGTGTGCTGATATTTAGCCTCCTGCAGGCTCCATGCCATGGTGGGGGATGGGTAGAGTTAGGAAAAATGATCTGATAAACTGCCCTGACCTTCAGTGCTGGCATCTGTTTCAACAAAGTAGACTGCTCCCTGTGGGAGCCTTGAGATTCATTGTCTTGATTTCCTTTTCATGGCATCCTCAGCTGTTGATAAAAATACCATTATGCCCACCTCAGTGATCAGCTGTCTACCCTGTACAGTTTGGAAAATGTCAGCTCAAGTTTAAAGAGAAAGATCAGAGTGTCCAGAGTGTCCAAATTACACCATGCCCCTCAAGACTCCGTGACAGCCCTGGGTAAAAGAGATTGTCATGTACCCCAAAGAGAGAAGTTGTCTGCCTCTAGCCTCACTACCTGTGAAATCTATATATATAAAAACCTAAGGGACCATTACAACAGAACAACCAGAACGACCAGAACAACTGGTCACTATGACACACACTGACCATGAGAGGGCAGACACTCAATGCAGGAGCTGCCCCCAGCCTGCAGGCCAACCTCCCAGTCCCTCCTCCCAGGCCCGTGGTCGGCAAACTGCGGCTCGCGAGCCACCTGCGGCTCTTTGGCCCCTTGAGTGTGGCTCTTCCACAAAATACCATGGCCTGGGCGAGTCTATTTTGAAGAAGTGGCATCAGAAGAAGTTTAAGTTTAAAAAATTTGGCTCTCAAAAGAAATTTCAATCATTGTTCTGTTGATATTTGGCTCTGTTGACTAATGAGTTTGCCGACCACTGCCCCAGGCTTGGACAGAGAACTGGGAGTGGCTGGTGGCAGCTGTGGGGCAGCGAGGAAAGGAGGAGGCGGGGAGGCGGGGAACCTGATGACCCTGATTGCTGACCAGGCCTAGAGACCCCACCTGTGCATGAATTTGGTGGTAGCGGGCCTCTAGTATTAAAATAAGTTGTCTTCCCTTGGAGCTTACAGAAGAGACAGATATGCAAGCAAATGATAACTCAGAGTGAGTCATGAGGGCTAGAAAAGCTCAGAAGAGGGGCCCCTAATCAAAACTGGGGGTGGTGGTTAGAGAGGCTTCCTGGGGAAGGTAACTCTAATCTGAGTTAACCAGGTAAAAGAGTGAAGAAAGCCGTCCATACAGAAGAAAACCAGCTTGTGCTCAGCCATGGATTTGAGACAAGCAGTGAGCAGTGTCATGAGTGGCTTATAATTAGCCTGTTAACCTTGGTGCCTTTTTAAAGAGAGGAGTGGAGAGCTGTGGGTGCTGCCCTGAAGTGGTGGGCCAGGCCAGATGTTGAGGAGTCTTGTGCTGTGGGAGTGGGGAGCCACTAAAAGCTTTATAGCTGGGGAGTGGCCATGATCATTTTCTTTTAGGAAGCTCACTCCAGCTGATAGATAGCAAATGAATTGGAGGGGGGTGAGCCTGCAGGCTGGGACACTAATGCTGGCTATGACCCTGGCCAAGGTGTCCACGGAGGAGGGTCTGAGCTAAGGTAGTGACAGTGGCAGTGGTGAGGATCCCACAGAGATTTAGAAGGTGAAAGCTAGAGTACTTGGTAATCATCATCAAGTTGTTGAACCTGCAAAAGAGAGAGGAGACAATGGTGACTCCCAGAGGTCTGGTTTGATTGATTGGGTGGGCGGTTCTGGCAGCAGCTGGTGATGTTGTTGCAGTAGCATAGGAGAGGGAACAGAACTGAGGGCTGGGGAGCAGGGAGGCTTTGGGTTATGTATTATGTTAGACTGTCAGAGGCTGGAAGTTCAGGGAAGAGTTTGAAGCTAGCTATTTCAGCCTCTACTTGATTGACAGGGAGCCCACTATTTTGGGAGGCAGTCCCTCATAGAGCTTGGCAGGAAGGACTCCTTAAATTGAACTGGTTTTTGCTCCAGGTGACTTCCTGGCCTTGGTCCTGATTCTTCCTCCTAGACCCTCTTCTCTCCCCCTCCAGCTGTTTGAAGGCACAGTGGTGTTCTGCCTATTGTTTTCCTTTTAGGAAATTCCCCAAGAGGAACGAGGGAAGGCTTGGGGACTCAGGCTGCCACAGTCTGCCAGGAACCTCGGCAGAGCATCTATAAAATCAAGGAACCTCATTTTTCAGATAGACAAATTGAGGCAAAGAGAGGGGACGGGACCTTCCAAAGACACAGAGTGAGTTAACAGTAAAGCTGGGAACAGTCCTGCAGTGTTAGGCTACTACGATAGCAGGTCCTTGGATGTTTAATTTCCTAGCTATAGCTTGTGTGGCACAAGTGACAAGACTTAGAGAACTAACAAAACATTTGTTGTATTGCACCTGGACTCCTAGACACACACTCTTTTTTAAGCCCCCCTCTAACTCTTCTTTCCAAGCTAACAGCCTTGGTCCTCTGCCTACCCCCATAGGGACAGTTTCTAAACCCTTCACCATCAAAGAAAGCCAGGGCCAACTTTAACTTGCTCCAGAGACCTCAGGAGGAGATCAGCCTCTACAATAGTGTGATGACCCACAATCCAGGTGTCCCTCCTCTGGACCCACTCCAGCTAATCAGCCCAGCATGACCATCACCTCCCTTGTCCTTAGTGCTTTACCTCTATGAATGCAGCCTACTGCATTTCCATGAGCTGCTTATCTGCTCCAACACTCTGTTGAACTGAATTCCACCCCCCACACTCACACTCACACACACACACATACACTCCTCTCTTACATGTCAGCTATGTTTCCTTGTTGATCTGGGACTTGACCTAACAGTTTATGGGTCAGACCATTTTTGAAAAGGCTAAGAAGGTGACAGTGGAAGGAAGGAAAACTTACTTGGCAACCAGAAAGCTTTCCCAGGACAAGTTCTGCCCTGAGGTGGACACAGCTTTCAGCTGGGGGGAGAGCCATGTACCCAGAAATGATCCACCCTGTGGCTGCAGCTGGCCTTTCCCAAGCAATCTGTTCAGATTTTACAGGCAGGGACTTTGTCTAATCCATCTCTGCATCTCCAGTATCAAGCATGAGGCCTACCTGTAGTGACCTTTTTGAAAGGAATGAAAGCAGGGAAGCAGGGAGGGAGAGAGGGAGGGAGAGGGAGGGAGGGACTGCCACGTCTCTTCCATGCCTTCTTTGGTGCCCCGTCACACAGCACAGCCCAGTGCATAACTTGCAGGGCATATCATTTACAAGCAGATGTTCATTAACAAATATCGCAGATTCATCCGCAAAGAATGACAAAGTCTTGATTTTAGAATTGCAGGGGACTCTCACCACCTCCTCCTCCTATCTGTCAGTTGAGAAAACTGGGGTCAGATAGGTAACATGCCTTGCCCAAGCTCATACAGCGGTTAGTGGCTGATACAGACAAGAACAAGAATGAAGTTTGGGTAAATATATGTTGAGCGTTCGTTCTTCTGGGTTCAGACGGTGGCCCGGCCATGTTGTCCACACACCACGCTTCGAACAGATACCTTTCAATGCTCTTGGCTTAGTTTGTCTGTAAATTATCATGGTCCTGGGAATAGAGAGCAGTGCTGCTTACCCCCCTTTGGCAGAGACTCTGACACTTTGCTCTTCCCTCCACTGTCCAGTCCAAGATATCAGGCTGCCTCTCCCCCACTCCCACCCTAGGAGAGCCTTCGTGGCTGGATGAGGAATCCCATGTGCATTTCCATGAAGCCTGGGGATTCTGGTTCACTCTTGTGGGTGAGTGCTCTAGCACTTGGCTTTCGAAGCCCTCTGAATAGCCCCGAAGGTGCCCGCCCCTCTGGCTCCAGGCTCTTGAGGAGAGGCTCCACCCTGGTCAACCTCTGCTCCTTAAGGGGCCTTTGTCTCCCAGCCTGGGGGCCTTTGCTTTTCCCGATGCCTAGAATGCCCTCCCCTCCGCTATCCACTTCCATCCTGTCTGTACTTCAGTGCCCCGTTCAAGTTCTTGCTCTTCTTGGCAGCTTCCCCACACCACTCCGTCCGTCTGTCCGTCCATCCGTCCATCCGTAAGCTGGAGTAGCCTTCAGGGTTGCGGCTACTGCCTGAAGCAGGCTGCAGAGGATGGGCGCAGGGGGCATCTCTGCCTCCCTCTCCTCCCACCTCTCAGTGTGCTGCTGTGTTAACAACTAGCCAACCTGTCTGGAAGGTTAGGAGCAAGGAAGCCTGGGTGACCTCTTAGGGGTCAGCCTCCTGTGACAGAGAAGGGCAGAGAGCAATTTGAAACTGGGGATGGGATGGGAGAGGCAAACTGACTAAGATCTGCTGACTGGACTGCATGCCCCTGAGGGTCGCTGGGTCCTGTGCAGGCATGTGGCTGGCTTTCCGGGCCCCTCCTGCCAAATGCCAGTTGTGCTTCCCCGTCCCTGTAACAACCAGAAAACACCCCTTCCCCGTTTCCAGGCTCCTCTCTTTGAAAACCACTGTACTGTACAATGTCCCCCCATTACTATTCCTCAAATACAAAGCACTTTAACAGTCTGAGTGTTCTCCCAAAGGTCTGCCCTGACTAAATGAACAAGCCATATTGTGACTTCAGGGTCCTCCTTTTCACTACCTAACAAGACTAGAAGGGCAGCCTGGCTGGTGTGGGTCAATTGGTTGGTCTGTTGTCCCATGAACCTGGAGTTGCCGGTTCAATTCCCAGTCAGGGCACATGCCCTGGTTGTGGGCTCAATCCCCAGTAGTGGGCGTGCAGGAGGCAGCCGATGGATGTTACACTCTTACATCGATGTTTCTCCCTCTCTCTCCCTCTCCCTCTCCCTTCCTCTCTAAACATCAATTTTAAAAAATTAAAAAAAAAAACCCTAAAAGGGCAGCCTCAGGAAGCCCCACAGTCTGCTGCCCCTCCCCCTCCGTGAGTCCATCAGGGTTTCAGGCTAAGTGCCATGTGGAGTCCCTGCACACTGGCCACGACATCGAATGAACAGAACAGCCATAAAAGAGAACAGAAAGCATTTGTTCAGGGAAGGGATCAATGGGCAGAGAAAACACCACAAAAAAGTCAGCCCCTCACCTCATGCTCAGACTGGTGGTTCCAGTTTGGACCTCACTGTTTTTATTCATTCTGGGTGGAAGCAATAATAACAACGGCAGTCATTATCTGTCACCCTTGGACAGGACTGTGCAGTTTGCAAGGTGCTTCCAAATACATTCGACAAGTGATGAAGCTGAAACTCAGAGAAGTTAAATCAGTTGTCTGCGATTGTACAGCTTGGAGGAGGCAGAACTGAGACTGGAAGGCAGGCCATCAGATTCTGGCTGCCGACTGCAGTGACAAAGAGCTTTCTGGCCTCTCCAAATTGGTCGTGCAGGCCAAGGTTCATTAGCTAAGCTCTCAGCACTGCTCCATCACCATCCCGAGTCAGTGGTAGTCGATGGCATTTTAATGGAAGCCAAATAACTCTTTCACTTGGCATTCTGAGGCAGCTGGAGTTTTGTGTTCTATGATAATTAAATACCAGCATCTTTCATATCTGACAATCTTTAGGGCCCGATTAATGACTACAGTGCACGCTGGGGTCATCGTTAACTCCGAAGCAAGGAGAACTTCGGGCGCCTGTGGGCTGTTTTACAGGCTTGGATGAGGGGCACCGAGCCTGGCACCCTTTCTTGGAGCCAGTGCTGGCCTTAGATCGCAGGGCTATTGACACATTCGAATTCCTTGCCTGAGCCAAAGTTCTGGAAGTTTATGTCTTTCTCTCATGAACATGCTCATAAAAGAATAACAACGTACTCCGCTAGCAGTCTAGCAGCCAGGCGTCTGCAGTGGGTCTGGGCCCTGCTTGTAGTCTGCCCCTGCCTGGGTCATGCTCACGTGGCCACCAGGAGTATTCCTCAAGCACTCCCTTGCTCCAAGCCCATCCAGGGGACCCTCTCACCCTCCTGATAAAGGCTAAGTCCTTTCTCTTGGTACCACCACCCAGGCCTGTCGCCAGTGTGTCCACCTCCCCTCCTGTCACTGCCCCTCACAGCCATCACACTCCTTGCAGAAGTGCCTCAGAGGTGTCGCTCCCTCCTTCTCTCCCTCCCTCTCCTCTCCCTCCCTCTCCTCTCCCTCTCCGGCTCTGGACCCTCACCGGTGCATCTTCCTCAGCCTAGAAGGCCCTTTAGATACAGATCACATGTCACTTCTCATGCAACCTTCCCTGACCCCACCAGCCAGTCGGGAAGCGCCTCTGCTCCGTGAGGCTCCGGGGGGGGGGGGGGTCTGTAGGCTAACAGGGCTATAGTAGCTGATGCTTGTGCAGTGCCCTCTGTGTGACAGGCATCGACACAAGCACTTCATGGGCCAAGAAGAGTGGACTCTGGAACCAGACTGCCATGACTTAACAGTTTTGGAACCTTGGGCAAAATGCTTAGTTTCCTCACCTACAATGTGGGGAATACAATAGCACCTTCTTTATAGAGGTGTTAAAGGGTTAAATAAGCAAAGCAGGTAGAGCCAGTCACACAGTGAGTACTCAATAAATGTGAACTATTATAATGTCATTATAATTACTGTTTTGCATTTGGTATCTGTTGGGATGTCTGTTATTTTTACTAGACTGTGAGCAGCTCACAGTCAGGAAACTTCTTTGTTTCATCTCTGAGTCTCTGTGCACTGAGTCTGTGGCAGCCCTTCTTCCTCCCCTTCCTTTTACTAGGCTACTAGGATGTGTTCTAGCGTATAGGTAAGGAATTGGAGACTCTGAGAACTTCAGTGACTTTCCCCAAGTCATGCAGCTTGTCAGAGACAGAGCAAGGCTGAACATTTGCTCTGCAAACACTGGCAATTTGTCAAGGTTAGGACTCATCTTCACCTTAAAACTCATCCAGTCCATGCACACAGTGGAGAGCTGTTTAATTTTTCTGGTTGACTGAACCGCCTCCTGGGCCCTCTCTCTGGGGTACACCTTGAACCCAGGACAGAGCCGCACCCCTATGTGCTCTGACGTGCTTGTCTAATGCAGAGAGGGGCCCCCATCTTTGAGGACATGGAGCCCCCCTGTGTTCAGTCCTGAGTGTCAGGCTGCAGACGTTCTCTTGGCTTCTGTTCTGCGTTTTAGGAAGGTTGCACTATAGCCTGGTCTTAGGAAGGTTGCACTATAGCCACCTTCCTAAGACCAGGGCCCCTGGAAGCCAGCAGCTGCCCAGAGTGGATTCAGCTGTCATAAGAGAGGACCATGTTTCTGTTAGACGTTTCCCTGCTGTTTCCCTTTCAAGGTTTCTTGCTTTGGAACCCCTGTCGTAAAGGCCGTAGAGTGACCATCAGGGTGATGATTTAAGCACTTTGCAACTTATTCAATCAGCATGACTTTATCATAACCATGGAATTCATAGTTACCATTTTTTAAAAAATTGTTGTACTAGTATGCAGGCACTGTGCTAAGCACTTTACATGCATTCTCATAATAATCCTACAAGGTGGCTATTATCTCCATGTAGTGATAGGAAAACAGAAGCTCCAGAGAAGTTAAGTAACTTGATCAACGTCACACAGCTCATAAGTGTCAGAATCAAAACCTGAACAGGGATTACCTGCCACCAGGTGCCCAGGCCTCCACGCCATCCCTTTCTATTACCTGCTGCTCTGCCCGGTGCTCTGAAGAAACCTCACGATGATCTTGGTTCAGGGAAACACAGCCTGGAGGATTCGGTCTTTGGGATTTTTGTGCATCTAAAATGAAAAATGTCTGCAGTGTTGGAGGGAACAAGGAAATAAATATATTCAACAACTTGTAGAGGAATAAAAACACCTTCCTGGAAAACCAGGCATGTAAAACTCAGATAAGCAAGTGGCCTTTACTGACAGGTGTGCAGTGTAACAGTGAAACGACTCGTATTGGGGCTTGATTCAGAGATACACTTGGGGGCTATATCTGCGAGAAGAGGATATAAATTGAAATTTAAAGCACAGCTTTGCGATGTATAACGCTTACTCCCAGGGAGCAGGAAAGAAGCCATTGCTTGTCCAGGCAAGAAGTCCACCTACCTCATTGGCAGTTCTGTCCCCCATATTCTGAAAATATTTGCTGGGAATATAGAGATGAGTGGCACATGGGTCCGCCCCCTCAGGGCACAGCAGTCCACTGTGTACTTGGCACTTGAGCAAAGGATATCGCTTTCCATCATCTAGAAAGTGGTGACATGGGAATGTGTGCACCCTTTCACAGGCACACAGACCGGAGACCAGGGAGCTGAGTGAGTTAGTGGGGGCCACCCAGCTAGTGAGTAGAAAGCAGAAGAGAGCTCCTATTTCAGGCCATGTCTGTCTCATTCTTTCACTGTTGTATTCCCAACACCCGGTTTACAGGACCTGGCACAGAACAGGCACTCGGCACGTGCTGAATGAGGGAACTGGTTCTGCGTGTCCCTCCAGAGATGGAAGTGTAAACTGGGGAGGGAGAAAAGAAGGCCCCTCACTAGCCTTCCCTCCTGGCCATAGGAGCAGAAAGGACACTCCAGTGAGACCAGAGGAAAGATTTACTCCTTGAGAAAGTCATGTCTTTTTTGCGGGGGAGGAGGAGGTTGAGTGAGCTTCCATTGTTGAGCTGAGGCCCAAAACACAGAGCCTTTCCCTTGGGAAGCTGGAAAGCATCAAGGTCCCCTTCCCAAGCATTCTCACAGTGGAAGGGGTGAGGGAAGGGAAACAGAACCCAGCTGAAGCATCTGGAACTCTGGCTCCAGGCAAGTAAGTAAAGGCCTGCGTGGGTCCACCGCCTAGAGAGCCCATGATGGTCTATCACCTTTTGCAAACAAATATCCTCTACACTAGCCTTATCCTCCTGGACAGACAGCCCAGGCCACTCACACGAGCCATTCACTCAGTAAACCCGTCTGGAGCACCTGCCTAGATCTAGGATCTGTGAGCACAGAAGGGACAGGACTTTTTACAACAGCCAGAGTAGGCAAGCTCAGGGGGAGAAGGAAAAGGTGAGCAAAGCAGGTCACCTGCTGTCAGCATTCAATGGAGGAAAAAAGAACTTTAGGGAGGATAAACCAAGGAAGGCTTTCCGAAGGCGGTGGCAATTGAGCTGAGCTTCAAAAAAAAATGGAGAAGGATTTGGATCAGGATGTTTCCTGTCCCCATAGGAGAATTAAAATCTCATCATTTCAGGACTGTTGGCAGTGCTTACAAATAGTTATCAAGCCAGAGCCTTTCCGCTTAGTCACAAAGCAGAAGTCTGTAGGCTTGCAGGCAGCCCTGATCTGAACCAGACCTTCCACGCTTACTGTCTACACTGAGGGTCTCTTCCTACATTTGGCCATGAATTAAGATGGTCAAGAAGATGTCTGTGTTTTCTGCAAAGGCACCATGGTTTGGTAGGCCGGATTCAAGCTTTGGATTAGTAAGGACCACTCACTAGTTTTGTAAACCTCAGCTTCCTCATCTATAAAATGGGAATGACAATAATATTGCCCCCTAGGGATTGTTGTGACCATTAGAAAAGTTAAAGCTATGAAAGTGCACATAGTAGGTGCCACATGGCAGTGACTATGAATATCAATTAGGTAAAATGTCATGAGGAGGTTGGCTCCTAATGCGGGGCCAGGAGGAAGGACTAGGTCACTCTTGTCTGCTGGCCTCTGATGACCACTGGACGGTAGTGGTACAGTCCCTCTCGCTGCTTGGCAAGCTGGACTGCAGCCAACAGCCTGAAGGGCCACGGGTAGGGGGACACTCAATCATCCCAGGAGGCCACTTCTGCTGCTGGCTTCTGTCCCAGGCTCCAAATGCCTCCATTAAAGTGTAGCCTGAGGACAGCTAGACAGAAACAAATGACCCTGCACATTCCTGCCTTCTGCCTGGTCTAAGGCTGTCTGTTCTCTGCGTGGGCCCCTCTGCCTGTTCTGCTGGCTCCCAGGTTCTCTCCCCTCCCATCAAGGGGCCGCCCGTAGGCACCCTCCTGGTCCAGGACCACAGCCTGGCACATCCTCAGAGGGTACCCTGGGTACCTTCCTCATTGGTGTTGAGGTTTCAGCCACTGAGCTGCCTCAGCAAATCCCTTGTCCTCTCTGGAAAAGTGGCTGGAGTGGAGGGTACAGGGAGGGAGCTGATGAGAGATGAGGCTGGAATGACAGGTGTGGATCAAACTCTGAAGGACTTGGTACACCTCAAGTGGGCCTTATCCTGAAGGTAACAGTTTGTACGAAAGAAGTGATCGCTCAGATGGGTCTCTATTTCCTTTTTTTCTGTCCCTGCCCTCTCCTCCACTCCCACCAGACTTGCTTAAAAGATTGGGTTTGCATTAGCATAATGCTTAAAAGATTGGGTTAGCATTGGGTTAGCATTAGCATAAAAGATTGGGTTACCTAAAAAGCAGAGAGTGATGCATCTCCCACTAAAAATAACCTTAACAGTGATAGCCTCACACTTAACTGAGCTTGACAGTTTCCAGAAAGCGGTCTCCTGGGCCAAGGAAGAGCACAGCCTTTGGGATACCACAGCGCCTGGTCTGGGTTCTGTGCTCCCTGATCCTGTCTCCTCTATGAAACACAGGATTCTCATGGGGAACTAATGAAGAGGAATGCTTTGTACACTGTGAACTTCAGAAATATTTCCTTCCCATCGGTTGCCTCATTTGCTGTCACTGTAGCTCTGATTCCCTTAATAAGCTCATCCCCATTTGACAGGTGAGAAAACTGAAGCTCAAGGAGGTTAAGTGACACAAATTATCTTAGTCTTAGGCCTGTTGAAACTGAGCAGTGGCCCTGATGATCTCTGAATCAGCTTCAGGCTAGTCTTCCCTTTTTTTTTTCTTCTTTTTTTTTAAAGAATAGTGTGAGTTTGCAACCTAAGAGCTCTATAGTCTTGTCCTGTAGAATCTAAGAAGTCCAGCAGCTACCCTTCATCCCTCTCCTTCCCCTCAGTTCACAATGGCAGTGCTCCTTCTGGGACAGCTGTTAAGGTCCATGATTTTAACCTACATTAATCTCCTGATCAAATGCTCAATCAACCATCTCCTTGGAGTTCTCTTCCCTATATGCTTTCTCTTTTTTTTTTCCAATATGGACAGGCTGAAAAGTTTTCAAGTCTTTCAGTTATGGTTGTTGTTTTTTTGCTTATCAATTCTTTCACTCATTTCTCTCTCCTTGTATTTTACTATAAGCAGTCAGAAGGGACCAACTCACTCCAACACTTGGCTTAGACGTCTCCTCAGCTAAATATCGCATTTCATTGCTCAGGACTTCTACTTCCACAAAACACTAGACTATAAACACAGTTCAGCCAAGTTCTTTGCCACTTCATAAAAAGGATCACCTTCTCTTCATTGTCTGATAACATGATCCTCATTTCTGCCTGAGACCTCATTAGAATTGCCCTTCGTGTCTATATTTCTACCAACATTTTGTACATAAATCTTTATCTATTCTCCAAAAAGATGGGAGTTTTTTCTACTACCCTCTTCTTTATCTGAGCTCTCACCAGAATCTCCTTAACAGTCCCTTTATGGCAATACTAGAGGCCCAGTGCATGAAATTCGTGCGGGGGGAGGGGGTTGTCCCTCAGCCCAGCCTGCACCCTCTCCAATCTGGGACCCCTCGAGGAATGTCCGACTGCCCTTTTAGGCCTGATCCCTCTCACAATCTAGGACTGCTGGCTCCCAACTGCTCACCTGCCTGCCTTCCTGATTGCCCCTAACCGCTTCTGCCTGCCAGCCTGATCACCCCCTAACCACTCCCCTGCCAGCCTGATTGCCCCTAACTGCCCTCCCCTGCAGGCCTGGTCCCCCCCAACTGCTCTCCCCTGCAGGCCTGGGTCCCCCCCAACTGCCCTTCCCTGCAGGCCCAGTTGCCCCCCAACTTCCCTCCTCTGCTGGCCTGGTCACCCCTAACTGCCCTCCCCTGCAGACTTGACTGCCCCCAACTGCCCTCCCTTGCAGGCCTGGTCCCTCCCAACTGCCCTCCCCTGCTGGCCTGATCACCCACAACTGCCCTCCCTTGCAGACCTGGTCCCTCCCAACTGCCCTCCCATGCTGGCCTTCTTGTGGTGGCCATCTTGTGTCCACATGGGGACAGCCATCTTGTGGGTTGGATTGACGGTCAATTTGCATATTACTTTTTTATTAGATAGAATAAGTTTTCCTAGCAGGCACCTCAAAACTCTCTCACACATTCCCCATTACCCAGTCCCAAACGGCTTTCACACTTCTAGGTACTTGTCAGAGTATCACTCTTCCTCTTAATACCAGTTTCTGTCTTAGCCTGGGTGGCTATGACATAGTGCCTTAGACTGGGTGGTTTAAGCAACAGACACTTCTCTCTCACAGTTCTAGAGCCTGGGAAGTCAAAGATCAGGGTGCCAGTAGATTCTGTGTCTGGTGGAGCCCTCTTCCTAGTTTGTAAACAGTCGCCTTCTTGCTGTATCCTCATGTGGTGGGGGGAGAGGGAGCCAACTCTCTGGCCTCTTCTTAGAAGGGCACGAATCTCATCATGAGGACTCCACCCTCCCGTCCTCATCCAAACCTCATTACCTCCCAAAGACCCCACTGCCAAATGGCATCACATTCGGACTTGGGATTCAACCTATGAATACAAGGGGGAGACACAAGCAGCTGTCCACTGACCACGCGTGTTTGTGCCCTAGATCACCCAGGCGGCCTGCAGAACCACTCGCGGCTCCGGACGCCACCACCTCCACTCTCGCACGCCCACACCCCCAACCAGCACCACGCGGCCTCCATCAACTCCCTGAACCGGGGCAACTTCACTCCAAGGAGCAACCCCAGCCCGGCCCCTACGGACCACTCGCTCTCCGGAGAGCCCCCTGCCAGCGGCGCACAGGAGCCAGCCCACGCCCAGGACAACTGGCTGCTCAACAGCAACATCCCCCTGGAGACCAGGTACGGTGGTTGGCGGGCTGGGGCTGGGGCTGGGGCTGTGGCGCAGGGTTGGCAGGTGGCCAGAGAGCAGCCTGGCTGAGACCCCAGGGACTCAGAAAGATGGGGTCAGGTATGCAGCCTAGGGATGTGGCTCTCTGGCTGCCAGAGATGGAAGTAGGGCATAATGAGCATGGACTTGAGAATCAAACAGCCCCTGGGTCCAGGACTAGCCTGCCACTTGCTAAAGGTATGACCTTGGTCAAGTTGCTACACCCTCTGGGCCTTACTTTCCTTGGCTACACAATGGGGACGTACTGGCTGGAGCAGACCATTGTAAGAGATGTGTGAAGGTGTCCAGCACAGGTATGTGGTAGGATCAGGCTGTCAGTCTGTGATTGGGTCCATACCTCCTCCCTTCCCTACTATGATGTGGTGCCCCTATGCCTGGTATGGGGCCTGCCTGGCCTGTGGTGGGTGCTCAGTGAATGCTCTGCGTCCTCTTCTGCTCCCCTCCCACGACTCTGCTCTCCTGCTGGCCCACCCCCTTTATACTCAGGAGGGTCAGTGGCTAGCTCAGGCCACAGAGGCAGTTGATGCACAGTTAAAATTTGAACCCAGTTGCCCGACTCTGTGTGCAGTGCTATCTCCCTAGACCCCAGCCACCATCTTCAGGTCTCTCCTGGCCTGGACCTGCCACCTCTCCAGCCCTATGCAATACTTTCTTCAGCTCAGGGACTCAGTAGCTGGCCTCCTTCCCTCTGATTAGCCACTTTCCAAAATTGAAATTTTCTTATGATTATGGAAACAACAAAACTCCCAGGAGAAAAGAGAGAGATATCAAGACTAAAATTAGATTTACGCATCCTCCTAACCCTCTGAGACAAGCAGTATGAACTGGAGATAAAGTGTCCCAGGCTGGCACCTCTTAACCCTCTACCCTATTTCTCAAAGTAGTGGGGAACATAGATCCTATTATCTCATATTCCTGCCCTGTATCAGTGGAGAGGACAAAATCATTCTGCATTTAACGAAGGGAAATTAATCTATACTGGAAAGGGTACCCATCTGACTCTGCCTGGAACATGATTGTGATATTTGCATGTTGAACCTGTGGGGTTCAGTGAGAGAAAATCAATGTCCTTTTACTCCACTTTACTCCTATGGAATCATTTCCCCAAAAGCAAATTTCTCAGAGAGACAGCCCTACCTGCCCCATCTCTAGTCTCTTAATTACCATTGCTTTTGTTGATAGCCTTTAAAATCATGTGTGATGTATCCCTCTGTCCCTCCTTTGCTATCAAAGGGGTGGGGGGAATAATTATATGTCATCCCATCCAAAGTATCTTAATCAGATCTCTATTATTTCCAACGTGCTTATTGAATGACTGTGCATGGCTGAAAGAAGCCAGCAAATAATCAATGGTTCTGATTCTCTGCATGAAACATGGCGGCCACTCCCTTGGCTTAGATGCTCATTTTTATCACTTAGGATCAAAGTAGGTGGTTCTCCGATTTTTCAAAGGAACAAAAGGTAGAAGAAAAGCAGCAGGGATGTTTTCCTGATGCGTGAAGTTGGTTTGAGATGTGAAGGTGGCCCCATCTTACTTCTCTTGCCTCACCAGCCAGTCCTCACCTCCCTTTCTGACCTTCCATCCTCCCACATTCATTGCTCAAACCACATGGAACCTTGATTTCTTTTTCCCTTATATTTTATTATTCAAGTAATAAATGTGCTGGAGAATAGTTAGGAAATGAAAATAAGCAAGAAAAGAAAATCACTCTGATGTATCACCAAATGATAACCATTGTTAACATGCTGCCATATACTAATATACACCATTTTACATATATCCATACTTAAGCATATAATATTCACTATATGGTATGATGTGTATGTACTAGTAAGTGTACATACATGTGTATTTATCAACCTTCCCTCAATATCTCATCCCCTCATGCCTCAGTGCCTTTGCACATGCTCTTGCACAACCCTCTGCCACGTGTCTCTCTGGGCCTCAGTTTCATCATCAATCAACTGAAGACTTTCTACGTGGCCATCATGTAACAATCATAACAGACACTTCACTGCTTGGTCCAGCTAAGTCCTACTTATTCTTGAAACCCAGATGAAATGTTTGAGATAGACTTCCTCTGTGACCCTCCGTGCCTCTAAAGATGGCCTAAAATGGGGAGAGGTACCTAATATAATGGATAACACAATCAGAATTCTGGATCTCAGTACTGACCTTCACTGGTTGATGGCGCAAAACCAACAGAGACAGTTTAAGAAGGCTCAGTGTCAAGTCTGGCAGATAGAATCACAAGTAATTTTGACCATCATGGTGAGGTAGGAAGAATATGGGCTTTAGAGTCAGATGGACCTGGATTCCTATCTTGGCTTTACCACTTACTAGCTGGGCAAGTTCCTTAGCACCCCCCGAACCTGATTTTGCTATCTGTAAATTGGGATAAAATGCATGCCTCTCAGGTTGGGAGGAAATAAATGTGAGAAGCACATACACAGTGTCTAGCATTAAAGACATACTCTAAAAGTTATTTCCCCCTTTTCCTCCATATGTGTCTGCTTCCCATTTCAATACTGAAGAAAAAGTCGCTTGAAAAATATTTATTGAGCCCCTACTCACCTGAGGAGTTGAGAAGAAATAGTAGGTTGTACCTCTTCTCCACTCAGAAGTAAGTTTGGTCCTGATGTAGCAAGTTGTCCAAAGCTCGGGTTTTCGGTCAGACACAACCTATGCTCAAACTCCTACCCCAGTGCTCACTAGCTAGGAACTTAGACTTTAAATTGTTCCCTTAAAAAAAGGGAGGAAATATGAGTAGCTTCCTGTTCTGATTGTCTGTTGCTGCATAAAAATTGACTCCAAAACTTAGTGGCTTAAAAACCGCCAGTTTATTATACTTCACAGTGAGAGTCAGGATTTCAGGAAGGGTGCAGCTGGGCTATTTTTCTGCTGCATGTGGCATCAACGGAGGTCAATCAGTGGCATTTAGCCGTTAGCTGGGCTAGTCTGAAGGCTCCAAAAAGGCTTCACTCACATGCCTGACACAACACCTTGGGGGAGACAGCTAGAACGCTGCACTCAGTGGGACCACTCTCCCTCTATTGTGGTCTCAGGGTCCCTCCACACAGTCTTCCCAACAGGGAGTTGTACTTCATACTCAGTGGCTCAGGGCTCCATGGCGCTGAGACAGAAACCATTGATCCTTCTAAGGCTTGGCCATATTCTGATGGTCAAAGCAGTCATAGGCCAGCCAGCTTCAAGGGGAGGGTCAACAGGCCTCCCTTCTCAAAAGGGAGACGTGCCCAAGAATTTTTAGATACTTTTAATCCAATTTACCATCATGCCTCACAAGGCTGTAGTAGCAGATACATAAGGTAATGTCTGAAAATGTCTTAGCACACAATATGTACTCAACTATTTATTATGCAGTATTTTCTTATTCAGTAAATATTCACCAAATGCTCACTGTGTGCATAACAGGTAAGACGTGTCATAGAATAGACACTTGCAGTAGGATACGTGCTATGATAGAGGTAAGCACAGAGGACATGTGTTTTACTAGTAATTGCCTTGGGATCCCCAGCTCACAACACTGGGCTTGCATCTGGATGGGTGCTTGGTAAATATAAATTCACAGGTGAAATAAGAGAATGATAGAACAGAATGAATAAATATACTCACCTGAGACTTGAGTGGAACAAAGGGAAGACTTCCCAGTGGACCTGGTGTTGTGTGACCGAGAGTTGAAGAGCAAGCAGGAGCCCCCAGGTGCAGCTGGGGAGGTAGGGACAGCCTGAGAGGCACAGCCTGAACAGAGGCCGAGGTGCCCAGTGAGCAGGGCCTGTCTGAGAGAGTTGTCCTAAGCAGCTTTGCCAAGCCCCACCAGAACAGGGAGCCTCCAAACGCCAGAGAAACAGTCATGGGCCTTTCCCCAATTGTCAAATGGAGTCTGTGTTGAGAGACTAAAATAAATAGCTAAGAAAATACCACCACAGCTGGTAGGATGACCAGAGGGATTTAGAGTTCATGCTGGCAGGAAAAGAAAGGCTAGCAGAGGGACAAAGGAGAGCACAAGGACTTGGTTGACCCATTCCTTTCTCCTCTCCTTCTGTGACTATGGCACTTCCCAAGGGTAACTGAGTCCCCGAGGGAGGAAACCAGGCCAACCAGTTCTCCATATAGCTGGGTCAGATGTTTCTTTAAGGCCTGCAGGAGCATCTGTGGTCCATTCTGGTGGAAGCCATGTGTTCAGGGTCCCAGAAACCCTGACCCACTTCCTTCACACTCTGCAGCAGCAGACACTTAATTGATTTCCCAGGGACTATCTTATTAATAACCCGTCAGGCTCTTGTCGGATGAAGGGGAAGCCAGAGCAGAGGGCTGCCAGACTTCGGCTCTAGCTCATCTGATCTTAGGCCTGATTTGCGAGCCTGGGGCCCATTGTAGGGTCATACTCAGTTTGAGGAACTGCCCTGCCCGCCCTCAGGGATGGAAGGCCATCCTCGTGGTATCCAATGCAGCCCTGGTATGGTTCCCAGAATGGCACAAATGAACTTCTGGTGGACCAGGCCAACACCCGATCATCACAAGGAGTTGGGATGGATAGTCATCCCTGTCATGTGGTGATTCAGTCACGGACATGCATAAGACACAGAGGCCATATAAGAAGCTCATAGGCCAGTGTGGGAGGAAATCCCGTAGTGAATGAATGAAGATGGCACTCGGAATAATGCTCTGACTCAGGGAGTGCTGGGGGCTAGCAGGAGTGTGTGGCTCCCTCTGCGTGGCCATCATGTAACAATCATAACAGACACTCATAGGGCCCTTCTGGGTGCTCTAATGAGCTTCCAAACAAGGAAGCTCATTAGAGACTCAGTGCCCAGGATTTCCACTGGGGCTGGTCCCATCGGCACTTCTGCCTGGCAAGTACCCAAATTCCAGACTCCCAGAAGGAGAGCATGTGTTCAGCACAGCATAAACCATATTTTTTGCACAAATTATTCAGGCACAGCGACTCAGCCACTCTTATCAGTTAATGGTGGGAACATTCCTGGAGCCTAAGTTTCTAGACACCAGCCAAGGGCCAACCTTATAAGCAAGCCTTTGAAAAGAGAGCAGTCGGGACCACTAGCTTGACTCTTTTCTGCACAGGTAGGCAGTCTTATTGTCATCCCACTTTAGAGATGGAGATGGACAGAACATTTAATGGGGAGCCTTAAGCTGGGAGTCAGGACACCTGGGTTTTAGTTTCAGCTCTGCCACTGATTGGCTTTGTGTATGGCAACAGGACACGTGTCTCTCTGGGCCTCGGTTTCATCATCAATCAAATGAGGCCTTCTAATTTGACCCAGAACTTAAGTTTGAAATGTACAGGGTAAGGTTCTTTTAAGGCAGTAGTAGCATTCTGAATAGGCAGGGTTTAGTAAGTGAGTGTGGGAGCTCTTTCAGGAAACCTGACACTCCAGCACTCTAGAACCCCTCGTTCTGTTGCACTGCCTCTTCGCTTGTCCTGACAGACCTGTACTTTTAAAATAGTTGTTCTCTCTCTTTTTAAAATAATGGTTTCTTTTAAAATATAAAAGTAAAATGAAAAATCACTCAATCCAGACACTACAAAATCCCCACTGTTAACATCTTGATCTTCTTTTCTCTGAACATATTTGATTGTTTCTGATGGGTTTTACAGGATAGCTTTGACTCACTGAGAACATAGTCCTAGGAGAGGGATGCAGGCCGGACTCGAGATGTTTGCTGGGACATGCCATGCAGCCTGCCTCAGCCGCAGGGAGGCAGCCGGAGCCCGGCCCTGGGCCCTCTGGGCAGGGGCAGTGAGGGCCTGCTGACACTTGGCACAGGGACTATAGAAAGACTGGAAATTCCCTCCTGAAATGTGGGATTGGAGGAAGTAATAACACATCACCTGTGCCACGCTGGATTAAATACCAGCTGCGTGCCTGCAATATGCCAGGAGCGCTGCCCTTTCCCACCCCGCCATTCGCAGTTTTTAGCGAATATTGATTGAGTGTCTACTGCCATGTTCCAGGCATCCTTCCAGGCTCTGGGCACATGGGCAGAGAACGAGGCAGATAAGATTTCTATCCTCATGGAACCTAAATTGCATTAGGGAAAAAAACCACAATAAGCATATGCGGTGTGTGTCTGGTCCTGTGAGGAAAACTAAAGCAGTGCAAGCGGCCAGGGGGTGCTGGGGAAGAGGAGGGTGGGGATGGATGGGAAATTTAGCGGAGAGCCTTAAGCTGGGAGTCCCCTAGGTCAGTGGTCAGCAAACTCATTAGTCAACAGAGCCAAATATCAACAGTACAACGATTGAAATTCCTTTTGAGAGCCCAATTTTTTAAACTTCTTCTAACGCCACTTCTTCAAAATAGACTCGCCCAGGCAGTGGTATTTTGTGGAAGAGCCACACGCAAGGGGCCAAAGAGCCGCATGTGGCTCGCGAGCCGCAGTTTGCTGACCACTGCCCTAGGTTATAGTTAGGGCTGGAAGGGAGGGAATGATCCAGGCCGATATCTGGCGGAAGACAATTCGGGCAAGTGACAACAAAGGCTCAGCTTGCTGCAGTGACAGCGAGGAGGCTGGGGTATGTGTCGCGCAGAAAATGAAGTCGGAGAGGCAGCAGGAGGTCAGATGGCGCAAGATCTTGTGGGTCCTGGTAAGGACCATGGTTTTATTCTCGTGGAGCCATTGGAGGGTTGAGAGCAGAGAAGTGGCATGACCCAATTACGCTTCAGCTTCTATGAGGAGAGGGGTCATCCCAGTTTAGTCAGGCTCCTTGAGATCTGAGACCAGCTCTCCTGCCCGAGGGCCAGTGAACGATGGAGCTGACACCTGTCTGACCCCAGGTCTGTGTGCCTCTGACCCCAGGTCTGAGGCCACCCCCCTGGGCAGAAATGAGGCTGCTCTGAGGGACTTCCACACCCCTCAGTTCCTCCCAGTCAGCCCTGGGTTCCTGAACGCCACAGAACAGCTTGTCAGACAGCCTGAGGGCTTCCTGGAAGCGGAGGTCCACACCATCGTGGCCGTACTAGCGGGCCCGGCTGCAAAGCGGTGTTGCCTTGTGCTCTCGCTATCCCGGGGAATGCTGGTGCAGCGGCGCTT
Organism: Eptesicus fuscus; assembly: GCF_027574615.1. Lineage (NCBI taxonomy): Eukaryota > Metazoa > Chordata > Mammalia > Chiroptera > Vespertilionidae > Eptesicus > Eptesicus fuscus. Next base: position 36,618,359 of record NC_072485.1, read on the forward strand.
TGAGAGTATTTACAGCCCCTCCTTATTGTGGTCTGTGAGGTCTGCGGGGGGCCGAGCCACAGGCTGGGCAGTGACAGAGGGCTAAGAGCAGAGAGGCCCGAGCTCTGGGGTCCGACACAGCGAGGTTCCGCTCTGGCCCTGCTGCTCGCTTACTCTGTGATGGGACCTAGCTTTGCCAACCTACAGAACAAAGACGGTGGCACTGACGGTGGGGTTGTGAGGAATCTGATTCTCGTTAGATGATAGTTGCAGAGCTCCAGAACAGTGACTAGCACCCAGAGAAGGTAGGGTAGAGAGCAGCTTATATTTAACGTTAGCATTACTACAGTATTTGTTTAGCCCTTAAATATTCTGCCAGAGTTACTCAGTTGGTCCTATAGCAACTTTGTAAGTTTAAAATTATTATTATCCCCATTTTACAGATGAAAGAAGTACACAATTTGAAGAGGTTCAAGTTTTTACAGTGCCCAGCCAGGTGGCTCACTTGGTTGAGCATCATCCCATACACCAAAAAAAAAAAAAGGTAGCGGGTTCGATTCCCAGTCAGGGCACATACCTAGGTTGTGGGGTTTGATCCCCACTTGGGATATGTATGAGACACAACTGATCAATGTTTCTCTCTCATTGATGTTTCTCTTCTCTCTCTCTCTTCCTTTCTCTCTCTCTAAAATCAATAAAAAAATATCCTCGGGTGAGGATTAAAAATATGTATATAGTTTTTACAGAAAGTTACACAGCAAGAAAGTGGCAGAAAAGGGACTTGATTTGGGGGTTTTCTGGTTCTCAAGACCTGGTCAAAGTCAGAAACAAGGCACCTGGCAGGGTTGGACCCAAAAGTCAGCTTTCTGTAATCAGTCCTTCCCTGGCGTGCACACAACAGGCTGATGCCAGCACCGGCTTGTTCGGAATGAGTCACTGGGGTTTTCAGGTGAGGTGGCAGCCGTCCTGAAAATGTCAGAAACAGGTCCCAGGGCAGGTGTGAATGATGCCACTTAGCAGGCGTGACTGAGACCAAAGCGGCTAGTGCGTCTGCCTTCCTTCCGGGTTTGAAATAGGTAAAGTAACAAATGCTGTGCTGCCCTCCGTGCACTTGGGGGTACACAAGGGCCTCCCTCTGTCTTCATTGGGGTGCCGTCTTCACCAATCAGTCATCACCCAGGTGTCTGCACTGCGAAAGGACATGACACTCCAAATACGTCAGCATTAGCTCAGAAGCTTGCGAGCAATGCGGGAGCTCAGGCCCTGCGCCCACCTGCTGACCCGACCCTCTGGGGTGGCCCTCAGTAGAGCACAGCTCTCCAGGTGCTTCTGGTGTTCACCCAAGTTTGAGAACCACTGCTTTAGAAGAAAATGGTCCCCAATGCTTGTCTTTCTTTTTTCTCCGGATTGGCAACATGAGTGTCTGCAGCTATTGTTTACGCAGAGGTAGGCAGTCTCAGGTAGAGGGGAACGCACAGGTTGGGAACCAGATAAACCTGAGCCCAAATTCCTGCCTTGAACCTTGCTAGCTGGTAAGCTTGGTCAGCTTGGCCAGTCCTGTTACCTCCCCACCTCTCAGTCTCCTCCTCTGTAGAATGGGAATAATACTGCCTTCCTTGCATAGCCTGTTTTGAAGATTTGAGATAAATGGCTGTAACATGCCTAGCTCAGTGCCTGAGACGTAATCAGTCTTCATCAGGGAGAGCTGTGACTTGATGCACACAACGGCCAGCCATTCTGGTTTGTACGGAGAATGCTGCCTCTGGATGCTCTGTGCCAGGCAGACCCCTACACATGTGGCTTGCACACAGACCCATCGCCTGGAAACTGCCCCGCTGGTCTCCCGCACAGCTGCACCAGCCAGCCACTTTGTGTGTTTCTCTACTCTCCCCCTTCATCGATGCATGACTCATTGCTTCATTCATGTCTCCATGTGTGCGTAGAAACCTAGGCAAGCAGCCATTCCTAGGGACATTGCAGGACAACCTCATTGAGATGGACATTCTCAGCGCCTCCCGCCATGATGGGGCTTACAGTGACGGGTAGGTGACATCCCCATGCTCTTCCTCTCCGTGTGTGCTCTCCCCGCGGCTCCCGCCCTTGCATGCCGACCCTGAGACCTTTCCCTGGGATCTCCTGGGGGAGGTGATGATGCCCTGTTGCATGCCCATTCCCAAGTCCATGTTCAAATTGCAAGAGTTTATCCTTGGAATACCCTGTCCCCCAGCATATTAACAGCAGTCTTGTTAATATGTGGCTCCCGGCATCTCATTGGCTGCCTCTGCCATTTTGAAAGCCATCTCATGCAGCAAATTTTATGCAGCACAGGCCCTGTGCTATATGTATTCTGGCCCTGAGGCATCTTGCACCATAGCAGAGTGTGAGATTACCCCTAAGACTTACCCTTGCCCCAAAGACTTGGGAGCATGCAGTGCAACCAAGCACCCCATTTCCTAGGCTGTGTACAAGTCCTCCCAGGGCCATGGTTAAAGCCAAGTTCTGGAGGATTTCCTGCTACCTCGTCTGGCCACAACCATGTGCTTGGGCCACGCCATGCTGCCCTTGAGACTGTAGCTAGGCTGCAGGATGCAGTTGCCCGTCTGTCCTCCCGCTAAGCTTTTACCAGGGGCTTGGAAGGCAGTGGTGTGGCTTCTGAGCAGAGTGCATCAAAGGCATTTGCTGCCATTGGCTATGTAACAGCCACTAGAGCACTCTTGATCATGGCAGAACTTAGTGGTGGTTTCTTGGTTCTCAAACTTCCATTGCCCCCTTTCAAAAGAATGGCATTCCATTCCTTCACCAAGATGCACTGGCAAAGTAGGTATTGGAAGGTGAAGGAAAATTTGGGGTTTCATTATCTCCAGGGGACAGAACAGGATTTTAGATACTTTCCAAGTTACTGCAGTAATTTTGGAGAACAGCTAGTTTATTCCCCAAGAAACAGCATCTCCAGCCCCATCCCTTCCCAGGAAAAGGATCTCGGCACCCAGCCTTCTGTCGAGTAGGTAGCACCTTCTGCCTTGGCGTGGGTGGCTTTCCCCTGGGGCAGGGCTGTCCCATCCGTGTTCCATGGAAACGTGTCCTCGTGAGCCCTGTTTTGTGGTCTGGTACGTGATTCTCCTTTTTCCTGTTACCCATCTTCTCTGTGGCGACTCTCTCTCTCTAGGCTCCTGTGCATGCTTCTTCTACTCCTGCCTCTGTCCTCCAGGTTGGCCTGGGTCCCTGGCGAGCTGGCCGACCCTGATGCCCTCTGGCTTCTCTCCATCCACAGGCACTTCCTCTTCAAGCCGGGAGGCACCTCCCCACTCTTTTGCACCACATCACCAGGGTACCCTCTGACTTCCAGCACAGTGTACTCACCTCCGCCCCGGCCGCTGCCCCGCAGCACCTTCGCCCGGCCAGCCTTCAACCTCAAGAAGCCCTCCAAGTACTGTAACTGGAAGTGCGCAGCCCTGAGCGCCATCGTCATCTCAGCTGCGCTAGTCATCCTGCTGGCGTACTTCGTGGGTAAGCACCGCCCCCGCCCCAGCTTCCCTTCACTCCCCATTGACCCAGAGGGCAGTGGCCAGGACACCTGTGGGCACTGAAGGCACCTGCCGCAGGGAGAGCCAGGCAGCTCTGGAGCTCTGGGCTGGCCTGCACCCCAAAACTATTAAGGTCCTCACCCCAGGGCCCTCTTCTCCTCTCTGAACATATGCCAGGAAGTGAGCTTGGCATTTTCTCTTTCATGTCTTGGATGCCCAGCATTAGGCACAGGCATTCCCTACGACTGGTGTTTGAGGTGGTGATCTGTGACGTGAGCGTCATAAATTGGAGTCACTACAAATGCAACAAGTTGGAGAGGCCAAAAGCAGGCAGGCTTCTCCCGTGGATGCCATGCAGCTACAGCAAGAAGCAGGAAGAAGGTGGGGTGCCCTGGGATTGCAGGGAAACTGCCACAGTTTGGACTGTGCTGACCTCAAGCCAGGAAAGCGTGTCTCAAGATGCATGTCTTGGCAATGTGGTCTAAGGTGCTGTGGGCACCAAGATCCAGAATTACACCAAGGGTAGGAACTCAGAGAAGAGACTTCCCAGGCACAGGATTAACAGGAACAGTTAGAGCAGCTGAGGGATGCACAGAGACCCTGGGCAGCACTGACTGGCCTTCCTACTGGCCCCAGGGCACCTCCTTGATGTAAGATACTCCTAGCCATCGCCTGGCTCCCACAGCGTGCCTCCCACTGCCTGCTCCTTTGATATTCCCCACGCAGTCTGGTTTCCTGCTCCGGACCCTTCTCTTTGGTCTGCTCCCAGGGATGATGTTAATCAGAAGACACCCCCGGGTACTGTGTAGAGACTGCTGCCTCTACATAAATCAGCCTGTTGGTAAGGGCATCCGGCAGGGTTGGCTTCACCCTCCATCCTTTCCAACCTTCACATCTAGAATTCCAAGATTTAAGGTAAGGCAGGCCAGCTTGAGAAGGCCTTGAGCCCATGCTAAGGAATTCTGAGATGATTTTGTCAGCAAAGAGGATAAGTGGAAATGAACTAACTGGCCAGAGGAAGACAGAGTGCTGCCCATTGTGGAAAAGGACCCTGTGAAGGTGTTTTGGATGAACACAGAGCTGTCACTAGGAATGACCCACAGAGCACGGGCCCCCACTTGTTCAGGACATGGTGAAGGGACTTGAGCATGGATCGGGGTTTGGGTGATCTGAGCTGTAAAGTCACTTCCCTCTCAAGATTCTCGAATTTCATAACAGATAACCAGGAAGATGATAGTCCTATAAACAGAGCAGTCTCCTTAATCTCAAGCTATAAAAAAGCCTCCTTTGTATGCAATGGCTCCTTTCCCCTTGTGGAGATTGACTTGGGGAATTTCATGGCTCCAAGGCTAGGCTGGCAACCATGTTTCATCTCTGTTATAGGGTAGATTAATTATTGCTGCCTAGAAAGCTGTGTTGAGAAGGATCCTGAGGCTATATTCATACTCAATGGGAAAGAGCCTCTGTGATTGATTAATAATGTATCTGTCATGGTCACAGGAGTGGCAAATATTGATGACATACCAGGTGTTTGCCATCTCTGCTGAGGGTGAAAGGAACAACCAGACTCTGGGAAAGGTGTGCATCATAGATAGACTTCAGTGGGTGACAGGTGAGGGTTGTGGGGTTCCAAGCACCATTCCCCAGCATGAGAGTTTCTTCCTAGCACCACCAATACTGTGTCCCAGCAAACCACTAGCACAGCTCTTGCTTTTGACTGACATTTTCCATTTGCTCAATGGGTAGGCTTTTGAACAAGCAGTGTCACTGTTCGTCAAGAGTCAAGTGGTTTGCTATGTATAGACCTGTTTAACATTGAAGTCTTGAGGTTTATACTGAACAGCCTCGTTCAGGGAGAAAGAATAAATCTTCATATGATTAAATAAGCTCTCTTCTGCTTCCATCCCATGGACTTCTTCCTTTCCCATTTAATATAGTCAGTCATCCCATTTATGTTGTCAGTTATCAGCTACCTAAAAAGATAGGGACTACCCTATCATAGGAAGGGTACAACTAGACCTTGATGACCACATAGTAAGAATAAGATTCAAGCACTGATTGGGGGGTTTTCCTGAATGATCGTTACTTTTCCTTCCAACTTTGATAGTCTTTGAATCTATGATTCTAAGATTTTTATTTTTGTTCAGTAAACCCTTAGGGATACCTGCTTTGAGCCAGGCATAGTCTAAGTGTTAGGGCTGACAATGTGATCCATACCCTTGAGGTGTTTGTAGTTCAGCAAAGGAGACAGCTGTGTTGGCAGTGATTGAGGCAGCTCAGGGCTGTGAGAACACCCAGCCCCCATCAGGAGGACTCGGGGTGGCTTCCTGGGAAAGGTAATGTTTTAGCTGAATCTTTAAGTCAGAGTTAACCATAGACAGACAGGCAGGGAGGGTATTCTGACATGAGGGAAGTTTCAGACTTGAAAGAGGACAAGGTGGTGGCAAAGGCATTTCCTGTGTTTGAAGCACTTGAGGGGTGTTGGAGTTACTACAAGAGAGTTTGGTAGATTATGAAGGTCACGTTGGAGGCCAAGTGAAGGACCTAATGGGCAGGCAGCCTGGAGCCATTGGTGGGATTTAAGCAGTGGCAGGACAGTCAGTTTGATTATAGAAAGATAATGGTAGAGGAAGGAAGAGGCCCTATTGCAGTAAACAAGTAAGGAGAAGCCAAGGGCTTCAACTAAGACCGTGGCAACATGGGCGGAAGGAGGGGACATCTGTGGCTGATGGACTAGAATCTGTGTCTCAACTTGGGAGTGGTCAGGCCATTGATCACGTCTCCCTGACACGATGAACTCATCTTTCTGAGAAAGCTCTCTGTGTTGAAACATTCAGACTGGACCCTAGATTCCATATCCAAGAACCAGGTCAGCGAGGCAAGTCTGGGGCGTTCCCCTCGTCACATGGAGCCTCAGCTCACAGGCAGCCCAGCAGCCTGATTCCACTCCCAGCTCGGCTACCTGGCCAGTTTGTCCTGGGTGACTTCTCTTTCTGAGCCCAGACTTCCTCATGTAGGAAATAGGCAGGACCCCTTCCCTCAGAAGCCGTCTGAGGCTGGGTAAGTTAATGCAAGTGGATGCATTGGAGGTGCAAGGCCATCCCTAGCTTTCCTCCAGGGCTGGGGGCGGCCACCTCAGTGCTTGATCTCCTCCAGCTGCTGGGGGGAGCCATGAGAGGCTTGTTGCTCGGCCATAATCAGAGGCTGTGATGACTAACTTGTAAGGAACTATCAATTATTAAAAATCAAATTAATTGTCTCAGCCGAGCATAAATATCCTTAACAAAGACTCTTTTTCCAGCAGGCCAACCAATCTAATCAACAGGCTAAAGCACAGATATTTAATTAGATTTTTGATGAAAAATTGTGTTTAATTTCAAGTGTAATCAATTATTAATTACCGTAATGAGTGAGTCTGACTGGGTTTACTAATTAACTCATTTAAAAATTATGAATAACCTTTTCATTTGTAATTATTTTCTACATCCTATCAAGTTCTAGATAAGAATTGCGTCACCTCACCAGCACTGGGGGAGGAGGAAACAGAGGGTGGAAAAGAATTGTTCTTTCTCTGGTGTCTGCTCCCGGCTGCCATATCGGGGTGGAAACCCGACAGATCCATTTGACGTTCAGTTTCTTAGCTGGAAAGTTTCTTGGGAAACAAGCAAACAGTGACCTTTTATTTACAGAGGCGTTTGCAGTTATTTTCATAGGAAGATGGAGGAATTGGAGTCCACAGTTAGGGCCACACTGACTGCAGGACCTGGGCCTGGCCTCTGGGCTGACACCCCCCCTCCTCCACCTTCCCCCGTGGGCTGTCTGGCCTGGGATGAGAATCTAGGGAGGACCCCCCCCCAGCCTGGGGGACCTCTTCAGAGAGAAGATGTGTCTCTCTGCCTCCAAAGGATGCCCATTCAGAGATGCAGCCATTGGGGAGGAGCGCCTTGTTTGTTTGTGGTTTTTTTTTTTTGCTTGTTTGTTTTTGAGTGCCTTGTTTTATTCACCCACTCTCTCAGGGAATGTTTCATGTACTTTTCAGTCTCCATTTCAATACTCTACCTTTTCTTTTCTGAAGAAAAAAGAAATCTGTGTGCAGAACAAAATGGAGAGAGGATGCTATCCAGGTGGGATTAGTTACAAGTCAATCATGAAGCTTACACAATCACGGCAATAATGCTTTTTTTTTTTTTCCATAATTTAATTTTTTAAAAACAAAAGGCAGTGTGGTCTAGAGTAGTAAAAATAACAGGGGTCACTTCTTATTCATAAGATCAGTTAGCGTTGATTGTGTGCTACCCGCGTGCCCTTCTCTGTTCTAAGCACTTAGCTTGTGTTTCCTCATTGAAATTTCCCAACAACACAATGAGTTATTATCCCCAACGTATGGATGAGGTCATGGAGCCCCTGTGAGCTTGAGTAACTGCCCCACTGTCACCTGGTAAATGGCAGGACTGTGATCCAGCCACCCCTCGGCACCAAGGCTTTGAGTGGACGCTTTTAAAATATTTTCTCTTTTGAGCTCACAGTCTTGAGAATGCGATAACTTTTCCATCTTAATTTCGTGTTTTAAATTCCATGTATCTTCCAAACCCGTCCCATGTATCTTCTCTCTGAACACTCACAGGAGTTCCGTGAGCTAGGCATTCTTTTCTGTGTTTTCTAGAGGAGGAAACTAAAGCTCAGAGAAGTGAACAGCTTGCCAGGTCAAGATCCCAATAAACAATAGAGGATTTCAAAGGCCGCACTTTCAGCCACTGCGCTGTAGATTCTGGGCTTGAACAGGCGATGTGCAATCAATAGACCCCACTTCAGGCCCTGGCCCTGTCACTTGGTGTCTGTGTAAATTTGAGCAATTTACTTTCTTCTCTAAACCTCAGTTTCTGCTTGACTTGTGGTTCTTATAACGGGTGTGGCTGGAACGATTAGCCCCGTTGTACAGGAGAGGAAACTGAGAGTAGCCTCACGGTTGAGAGCCTGGGTTCTGAAATTAGGCTCTTCTGTTACAAGCTTTGTGACCTTAGGCAAGTTTATATAACCTCTCTCAGCCTCAGTTGACACTTCTGTAAAATGAGGATAATGAGTGGCTACTTCCCAGGGTTGTTGAGACATTCCAGTAAGATGATTTGCATTAAGTACCTAGTGTACTGCCTAGCAAGGTATTAGCATTCAATTAACGTTAGATACCATTTTTATTAAAAGCAGTATTAGTACTGTTAGCATCCCATAGAGCAGTGGTCAGCAAACTCATTAGTCAACAGAGCGGCAAACCGCAGTTTGCCGACCACTGCCATAGAGTATTAGTAAGTCTTGAGCAAGAACTCGGACCAGCCTTGTCTCCCTGCAGCGCCTGCGGGCTTCCCAGCCTGTGGTAGTCACAAGGGCAGCTGACAGAACAACCAGGGGCACCCGTCAGAAGACATTTGTAGGGATGCCTCGCTGTTCCCGGGAAGCAGCCGCAAGAAGCATCATTACCAAAGAAGCGCCTCACGTCATTTCTTTTCCTAGGACGAAGGTTGATCTTCAGTGACAGTTGCCTCTATCCAGATAACACTGACAGCTCCCCTCGCGTTCCAAACGTCTGTGTGAAAAGCAGACGCCAAGTGTGTGTGGATTAATATCTTCAAGTGCCTGTCCTGCCAGGTAGGCCTTCGGAATAGGAGGCGGAAAAGGCCTGTTAATAATACAAAACCCAGGAATGGCTTTACATTTAAATGGAGACACGAGATCACCCTAGGAGGCTATTTCTTCTGTCATAGGTCCAGGTCTACCCTGCAGGGCAAGGTTGTCACTCACCGTGATGTCTCTGAGGCAGCACAGCGTCCTGATCAGAAGAAAGACAGGATTCGGAGCCTGACCCAAGTAGGGGAAACCCCAGCCCCGCACTCTGCAGCTGAGTCACCCTTCTGAGCCTTGGTTTCCGCATCTGCAAAGTAGGAAGAATAGTAGTACTTTCAGGAGGCGATTGTACCTTATGAAAAGATGAAATGAGATGATGTTGAAAAAGCACAGGTCACTTGACAACAAAGGTGTCCCTTGCTGGTGGCCTGGGGAGACTGTTACCCTTTCTTGGAGCTCAGTTATCTCAACCCAGGATGTGGTGAGAGTAGACAATCCTGCTTGGTCCTTCCGGGTCTACGCTGCTCTGCCTCTAGGACGTTGAACCTGGACATTGGGGTAGAGTCACAAATGTGGACGCAGCAGCCTTTGGGTAACTAACTACAGTGGAACTTTCCTATATGCTCAGCAATGAGAGATTCTCTTTTCTAGTTTGGTTGTATTTTTCACCTCTACCAGCAGCTGATTATGGATTGAGAAAATGAAAATCACAACCCTTGCTTGAAGTGGTGATCATTTAATTTATAACTGAGAATGTTGCTCAGCTTAATTGATGCTTTTCAAAAGACAGTTATTAGAGAGCATTGCTTGTTTGAATATTACTGCCTTGCGGGTGTGGAATTGGATTGCAGTGGACTTGGCCATCAGTATGACTTGCATAGACCTGTGCAGGCTCTCAGGACCTCTGACATTTCACCATGCAGACTGGACTTCAGCACAACCACAATCCAGTGAGAAGGGATATGAGGCTTCCCTTCTCTTTAGGGGCAGCGTTGCTTACTCTCCTAGCTCCTCGTGTCTTATTCTTCTGCATATTCATTTTCTTGCACAAAGCCTGGCACAAGCTGGCTGTGCTCGGTAAGACTTGGTTGAATAAAGGACCTTGCAAGATGGTTAAACCTGCCAAGGCTTTTTTAGACAGAAGAATAGTATGAGCAAAAGCGTGGTGGCAGAAATGTGCATTTTATGTTCTGGGGCTCAGGTACCTGTGAAATGGACACGAGATGACTAGAGAAAGGATTGGAAATAGAGGCCAGGGTGGTTGTACACCTCCCACACACACACACGCTCCCCCCATTATCCCCATCTGGTTCAGCTCTTGCAATATTAGGATCCCAGATGCCGTCTGCCTCATAAGTACAGGCCTGTTGCGCTTCGGGCCTGGCTGTTATTAGTGAGCAATAAGCTCATTTTCTCTCCTTTCTGTTGGACTTCACATCATGAGAGAAGCCATAGATTTAGCTTTATAGCCCAAAGAATGGGAAATGGAGATGATTGAACTTGATCTTTTAGGAGGAGGAAAAAGTGATAAAGATACAGGATCCTGTTTTAAAGCCTTCTCTCTAAGATTGATTCCTTCATGCTGCTCAGTGGGAATTGCTAATAGCAAGATATATATAGATTGTTCTCTTCTTAACAGACCCCAGACAGATATCCTCCAACCCCCAAAAGGAAAACCTGAGGAGACCAGCAGGGCTTTCTGAAACTCTTTGAAATACCATTGGGGGGGAGGGGGGCAGAGTCAGGCTTGCAGGGTGGAATGACAGGAAGGCAGATTTGGGGTCAAGGGGCGAAGACCACTCTAACAAGGGAGCCGCCTACATGGAGTGGGCTTCTTGTGTCTGGAAGGAGAGGAGCGAGGGCTATGTGCTCAGACTCTATAGACCTGTGGGTCTGTTGTCCTTCTGCCATTACTAATGTGCCACCTGGGCAAGGACTTAATCTCCTTACGATGCCTTTCCTCATCTGTAAAATAGGAATAAACAAACAGAAGACTAGCCGAAATGAGTAAGTCATTCAACATGTTTCAGCTCAGCAGGAAAAGTAATGTTCCAGCTTGCAGACCTCACTCTCTCCCCACCCTTCCTTCTCCTCCCATTGGTAGAATCCAACCAGAAGCCAGAGCCCAAGGGAACCCATGGATGTAGGTCCCATGGGCCGGCTTCCCAGGGCACAGAGCGGGGCTGAAAAGGAGAGAGTGGATCTGGAGGACAAGAGGATCCCTACTCTTCATAATTCCTTTCCATGGCAATGCTGGAGCTCTGAGACCCAAACCACACTCAGCCCCCAGGCCCTGACCACTTGTATTTAAAATCAGATTTACTGAGATAGAATTTACTATACATGCAGAAAATTAATACTTTGTCGGTGTACCATTCTATGAGCTCTGACAGAGTTGCATGACCATCACCACAATCAAAACATAGCGCATGTCCATCACCCCTTTGTGGTCTGTCCTCTCTTCTCATTCTCAGCCTCTGGCACCCACTTACCTGTTCCCTGTCTCGGTAGTTTTAGGCGCTGTTTTTGAGAGGTGTAGTAAAGATGTGATTTATTTACTGGATTCAATCTCAGGTGTTACCTACCATAACCTTCAAACTCTTAAGACAGCAAAGTGGTGTTGAGGAAATTTTATGATATAATTCAGAATTCAGGCTCTCAGGACAAACAACTGAGGCATTCTGGGGTTTTGTGTGTGCTGTTCTTGACCTCCTGAAGGATAACAGCCAAAAGCCTCCATGTGGTCGGCATGAACTCACATGTTCACATTCCTCTGTCTTTCTCATGGACCATTTCTTCATGCAAACAGTTTCAAGAATTGACACAGTTCTCATTCTTGACAAGATGAATAGCTCTCCCATATTTGTGCCATTATTCCCATTGTGTTCCTGCTGTTTCCAGCTGTTTGCTATTACAAATAGCACTCTGTGAGCAGCTTTGTGCCTCCTGCCCTGTTTTCTTCTTTCGGTGACTTTGGGGAGGGTGTTCCCTGGAGCAGTGCTCCTGGGTCAGAAAATGTGGACAGGCTACAGCTCGTGCTGCTCACTGCTCGGTGCTCCTCTGAAGGATGGGACTGAATTCCAGGGCCCCCAGCCATGTGCCCACTTTCCCAGCTTTGTGGACTCACCTTGGCTTGGTTGGTTTGATGGAGGGGGTGAGGGGTAGGGGACATAGGACTTTACAAATGGCCCTGAGACCCAGAGAAGCTAAAGATCTTCGCTCCTGGAGGGAACTAGGGAACTGCCCCCTCTCTCCTTCCCGCCCCCCTGCCTTTTCCCAGTCAGTTCATTTCCAAGAGCTTACTTCACATGTCGCTTCCTCAGTGAAACTCCTATGACCACCTCACTCTCAGCCGGGAGCCCAGTTACAGCTCTGAGAGTACTCATAGTACTCACCACAGTTAACCAAACTATGTCATGGATTGGTTCCCATCTGTCTCCACTGTTAGATCGTAGGCTCCGTAAGGGTGGAAACCATTTCCGTCTCGCTCAGTGTTGCAGCCACAGCCTCTTGTGCCAGGGTCTGTCATGGATGGAGCACGTGTTCAGCAAACCTTTGTTGAAGGAGAGAGAGGAGGGGAGGATGTCAGGGCATGAAGTGGAGGGAAAGAAAAAGGTCAGCGTGGAGGCTCAAGTTCTTCCAGGGAGCAGAGATCCAAAGTCTAGAGCCCGTGGGATAATGAGAGAGGGAACATGATGACCGGAAACTAAGACGAGGGGAAACCAGAGGTGGCTGCTGAAGTGTAGTCCCAGTGTCACACAGACGGGACTCGGACCCATCGTTCTTTATGACTGTGCGGCTGTCAGCGAGAACCTGCGCACCCTGGGCCTCCGCTGCCTCCTCTGTGAGGGAGATGACAGGCTGCGGTGGGGATGCAGTAACAGTCAGGCTCCTGGCTCTCATGAGTAAGAATCACTGGTAAAGGAAGGCTGTCTTCCCCTCCCCCGGCAAACAAGGTGTGTTGAATTTGAGGGCCAAGCAGTCCCCGAGTTTGGAAAGGGCTCAAAAAAGAAAGCACCCGAGTTTACTAGTATATTCATTTTTTATAACAGCAGCGACGGCTGCAGCAACAACACACTCTCCCAGGTCTCAGAGGCCCCTGGCTGGTGGGCAGGTTCCCAGCCCTGAGAGGCAGCAGAGCCGTGGTGGGTCAGTAAGCAGCCCCAGCCCTGGACCCCAGGTGCTCCTTCCACACTGCACCCGGGAGTGTGGCAGAGGAATCGATTTTACAGGTTTTCATCATCCTTGGAAAATATTTGTCCCCAAGTCCTTGTTTTCAGTCTAGACTAATTACTGGGAAATAAAATAATTTAATTGCATGGAATTAAATTATTTAATTGCAGAAACGGAGCAAGACTGTTCTCCCCAGTGGCTGTTGTGAATACCTGGCTAGTGGGGAGGAGGGCAGTATAGTCAGGGCTGCTGAGGCTGCAGGCCTGGGACAGAGGTGAGGGAGCAAGGCGAGCTGCCCTCCAGCTCACAGAAAAGAGGGAGGGGCGGGCCCAGCCAGTGTGACTCAGTGGTTGAGCATCGACCTATGAACCAAGACACAACTCTATTCCCGATTCCAGGTCGGGGCACATGCCAGTGTTGCGGACTCAAATCCCCAGTGCGGGGCGTACAGGAGGCAGCTGATCAACAATTCCCTCCCATCACTGATGTTTCTATCTCTCTCCTTTCCTCTCTGAAATCAATAAAAAATAAATAAAAAGAGGGAGAGGTAGGAGAAGGGGGTGTGAGAGGAGGAGAGAGGGCTGTAAAAAATGGTATTTTTTCTATGCCTGACAATAAAACAACAAAACCAGAACTAAACACCCTTTAAAGACAGCAATGCAGTCTGGTAACAGGAGCCCGGCTCACACAGCTGTCGGCATCCCTCTGAGTCTCGTTTCCTCGTTGCGGGGATGTCCATTCATGGCTGAGAGGTGTTCTGAGCATTACGTGGGAGAATGTCTGCCCAGGGCCCAGTCCGTGGGTGGTCCACGGTGGGTGCTCAGTAAATGCGGTTCTCACCCTGCGGGCAGCTGGATCACCCAGAGAGTTTAAACCCTTTCAGATGCAGTGGCCAAGGGCCATCCCCAGACACCGGGATTTCAGGTAAGCTGGGATTAAGTAGAGGAAGCTTCCCCACGCTCTGGTTTGAAACGGCGGGGAGCATTCACTGAGCTGTGTGCCCCGTTGTCTCCCCAGCAAAGCCGATAAGCTAGCATCGCTGCTTGGAGTTATCCATGGTTCCATGTGAGTTGCTGATGGCAATTGATGAAAGCATGTTACTGGAGTGTGAACCTTGTCCCTGTTTTGTTTGTTTGTTTGTTTGGGGTTATTTGGGGTGGGCGGAGCCTGAAGGAGAAAGCAATTCATTCTAACCAGGAAGATGAGACAGAATTTCCCCAAGGCACTGAGCCTTATACATCAAGTAAGATATAGGATGACTTTCTGGAAGATAGAGCAGCCTAATCAGAGGCAGAGGGCAGTAGATAGAAGTGTGGGCTGTTTTTGGCACCTGGTTCTGGAGACTGTGCTTTCAAATGTCCATCTGTGCCTTTGGCCTATCGGCAGACCGCAATCTCTATTTTACTGAAGGCTGCCTTCCCCCTGAGGAGTTAGGCTCCCCTAGGCCACTGCATAATACTAGTAAATACCTTGCCTTCAAAACATTGGTCCTCCCCAGCAGGCTCTGCACTGCATGTCCTTGTCCTGAACCCCCAGCTGTGGAAGCTGAGGCCCACTGCAGTTAGGTAACTTGTTCAGCTGGACCTGGAAACCAGCTCTGATTTCAAGTCTTGGGCCTCCCTTTGTAGACCATGCTGCCTCTCGGAGCCGTCGTCCGATGCCTTCTGCTGTGCTCCATACGTGAGGCTCAGAGCCACCAAGGGGGCTTTGCCATCCTGTCTGGGTCTTTACTCTGCCCCTTCTCCCAGCTCTTCTCCCAGGACCTAACCTCATGTGACAGAGATGGCAGCTCACATGGGTGGAGAGCTTCCCATGTGCCAGGCATGTTCTGAGTGTTACATGGATTTTCTCATTGCATTTTCTCAACAGTCTCACTATCCAACAGATATTTGTCAGGTGCCAACTGCATGCTAAGTACTAGCCTATTTTTATTTCTGCCTTATGGATGAGAAACTGAGGCCCGAGGAGGTTAAATCGTTTGTCCAAAGCCACATTGCTAATGAGTGAAAGAACCAGGATGTGCTCCCATACTGGCCTTTTCCCCACTGTACTCTGCGGTTCCCGTAGCTGGGGTGGGGCAGGGTTGATTACCTGAGCTGAACTGCCGAGAGGGTGCAGGGAGCTTCCAACTAAAGAGAGAAATGAGTGTGTTTTTTATGAAATAAAAAATTAACATCCAGCTGCCCTTTCCATGCTCTGTGCTTGGATTGCTAGCTAGCCGTGTCATTGAGTGGGGCTGGGGTCTACACCCATAGTGATTCAGGATCGGGGAGGAAATGACAGCCTTGATGCACACGGCTCACTGAGCACCAGCTCCTCGTGTTATCTGATTCTGCCGTGCTCCCGGCCTCATGGGGCTCGAGTACTGTCACTGGCCTAACATTTCATTCTGGAGAAAGTCCTTCCTGCTGGCCTATGGCAGGCAGCTAGATTCGTCCTGCCTTGGAGCCTGGAGTTAGATTTTGTTCAGCCTCCGATGGGGAAAGAGAAAAAATGCCAGTGTCATTGATTGTACTGTGGCATCCATTTCATCACGTTGTCCTAAATTTCACCACTCAGAGCCTCTGTGGAATTCTATAGCAAGATATGCTCGTTGGGCTCCTGTGTGTGTCTCTGTGAGCACCCACTACGCATACAAAAGGGGATTTGAGAAGAGATGGAGTGGAGGAGAGCAAAGATTAAGTGAGAATTTTAGAAAAAGTGGCATCTTTCTTTTTTATCTACCTAAAAACTCTTCTTTTACAACTGGTTGTCGGATCCTAACGTTTTCATAGTGTATTAAGTTCGTTAAATAAGTTTCATAGTGTATTAAGCTCATATACCTAACCGTGTAGCCTGGGGCTGTGTTGGAAGTTTCATATATAAATCTTTGCATTAGTCTGTGTTTTAAACTTAGGGTGTTCTTTCTTTTATAAAGAACTTGCATTAAATGTAATCTTTACAAGAGCCTGGGAGATGGCTTTGTATTATAGTTACATTTCTACAGATGAAAACACGGAGGAGCAGAGTGGTGAAGTGAGTTATCTGCTGATGTACAGCTGGTGAGGGCCAGTGGCTGGGTCTCTCTACAGATCTGTTCCACTGGGTACCGAGATGGACACAGAGCCAGCAAAGAACAGGAGGCAGGTGTCAGGGCAGGGTGGTGCATGGAGAGGTGCTGCAATAATGGGAAGGGCCCAGGTGGGAGGGGAGAGCAGAGGGCATTTTTGGCTGATATAATAGTGGAAATCCTCATGGAAGAGGTGATATTTGAAGTAGGCCTTGAAGGATTGCAGAATGGTTTTTGTCGTTGTTGTGATTTGTTTTTTAAATTGGAAAGGCAGTGGCCATTCCACAAAGAGTCACTGCATTAGCAAAAGCCTGGAGGCTGGACAGACAGGTGTGTCCAAGGGATGGAAATGCACACAGTCTGAGACTCCTGAGCAGGGGGAGGTAATGAGGAATGTCAGATACTGTGCTCAACAAGCACTTAAATACTCTGAAAATTGTTTCTGTTATGAAGAGATTATCCTCAGGAAAATATATTGCCCACAAAATTTGAGCAGTAAGGCAGGTCCATATAAGAACGAGATTTGCATTTCCCCCCATTCTTATCATTTCTACACTTTTACATCTAAGCAGAAAGTCGGCTTCTATAGTGGTTAGGGACAGGTTCAGCGCAATCTGGATTCAACTCAGACCTTATTAAATGTGTGATCTTGGGCAAGTTGTTGAACCTCTTTGACCAGCCTCCATTTCCCTTATTTGCAAATGGGGGTAATAATAGTACCTACCTCATAGGGCTCTGTGAGGATTAAATGATAATCCAGTGTTTGCTTGGCACCATATAGCTTTCAATCAAAGACAGTGGCTATTATTAACCTGATCATCAGCATCATCATGGTGCCTGGAAATCTGGGCTGCCTTAAACTTTCTAATCGAAGGACTGTGTGTATCAGAGAAGGAGACTCACATTTATTGAGAGCCTTGCTCTGTGCATGACAAGGGCAGGGAAACATGAAAATGTGTGTGGCCCTGGCCAGTGTGGCTCAGTTGGTTGGATGCCATCCTGTGCACCATAAGGTTGCTGGTTCAATTCATGGTCAGGGCATATGCCTGGGTTGCGGCTCCATCCCTAGTCGGGGGCATGTCGGAGACAGCCAATTGATGTTTCTTTCTCTTCCCCTTCCCCACTCTCTAAAAATCAATTTAAAAATCTTAAGAAAATGTGGTATGATCCCAAAGAGCCAGAAAACGTCCAGGGGGCAGGAGATAGGGAAGCTGTGACCTCACACACTCTGTTCTAGGAGATTTTAAACTGCTTTTTCAAAATGCTTCTCATTATGAAGAAATATTATCCCAAGTCACAAATCCGGGTGGCAGGCTCCACGTTAAGCTGTCCGCCCTCCTTCCTCTCACCAAAGTGAATGTTCCAGAGGGAGAAGGCCTATCCTAATAATATATACACAAATTAAAACTCCATTTAGAGGTACAGTGGGGACCACCTCCTAATTGACTTTGATCATTGAAAAAAAATTAGTTACAGGGTTGGTGTGCCAAAGGAAATCAGGAAGTGGGCGTGCTGCACTCCAGAGCCCTATCACAGCGTGTTTCTAGTAGCTATGGAAATGCTACCTAGCAACAGGCATTCTCCTGTAGCTCCCAAGTGTTCACCAAACCCATGGCTTTTCCCTGCCCCCTTGAAGGTTGCTACAGGTGGAGGAGGGGACCATGTGCCACACGTGAGAGGCTGGTCCTTTGCTAAGTCCAGGCACCTTTATATAGAAATGCCCTAGATGGCATTGGGAATAATGTTGACACGTGGATGCGGGTGCCACAAACGCGGAAAACTGGTGACAAGGCAAGTTGTAGGAGAAGGAAGTCAGAAACTGCAGAGCTTTGCTCCAGCATTGCCCCTCCTCTCCGGGAAGTGACGGGCACTTTACCAGGCCCAGGGTGGTACTGGCAGGGCAGTGCTGGATGCTCCCCCCAGCAGAGCGGTTGGAACAGGCTGGCCATCCCAGTGTCTTTGATGCCTGGACCATTAGTTAAGCCTTGAATACGAAGGACGGGCTGTGGGCCTTGTACCAGGTTTGAGCACTTCCTCTGTGTGGAGTCCCTTCCTGGGCCGTGTGCTCTGTTGGCGGCTGTTGGATCAGAAGCTGTATGTTTGTTCTGATCAGGACTGAATGGAAGCCTGTCCTCACGCCCTTGACACCAGGCTGAGGAAAGCTTGGCGTCTGAAGTGCCCCGGACCTGGTGTTGGACTTGGTGCTGCCATGATGAATGGTGCAATTACAGGCAGTTCCTGAGCCTCGGTTTCCTGGAGATACATTAGGTTAATGATATCTACCTTGTTGCTAAGTTTTGAGGTGCCTCATCTATAAAGTGGGGTTCCTAATAGTATCTGCTTTAAAGGGTTCTGAGATGAAATGGCATGGTGAATGCGAATCCTCCAGCATTACGTCACACACATGGTACACTTAGAATAAATGACAGCTGTTATGTCAATAATAATCCTAATTATGCCCATCTCCTTCCTCTCCCCACTTTCTTCTTCACTCCTGTGGTCCAGGTGCTGGGAGATGGAAATGAAAGGAATACTCCCTGCCCTGAAGAGAGGGCTTCAGGGTGGCCTGACCCAGGAGGTCTGTGGGCTCATTCCCTTTACTCTCGCTCCTTTAATCTGGGAGGGCTGTGCTGATGGAGGAACAAGCAGGAAGATGGCTTTACAGCTCTTACAGGATTTCCTGCTGCGACTTAATGACAGGGTCATTTACTAGACAGAGCTCTGAACTAAGAGGTTAGAGAGGGGGCTCAGAGCAGCGGCTCTGCCAGGATGCACCAGTCAGGTCTGAGTCTCCACCCTGTGGCTATACTGTCAGTCCTAGCAACAGCCTCCAACACCAGAGCAAAACTCAGGGTCATCAACTCCAGAAATCTCCTTCCTTCACTTTCTCAGTGAAAACCCTAATTACGGTAAAAAATTATATGATGATATGATACCAGCACAGAGAGCCCCGCTGGCTGTATATTTGAGTAGATGCCAAGCACCATAACACGCTCATAAAATACACTCTTTTATTTTCTCTTCACAACTCTTGGATTTAGGTATTATTGTCACCATTTTATACATGAGGAAACCGAGGCTCAAAAGAGTTAAATCACATGATCCAAGCCGCATAACGATGAACGTGAGGACCAGAGAAGGGATCCGGGCTGCCCGGCAGCAAAGGCTGTGCTGCCCCTAACCCCTGAGCCTCTGTGCCTTTCATTTCCTGGCTCTGGGACCAGCAGGGTATTGGGAGTAGGGCAGGGCCTGGGCAAAGGTCACTCCAGGGGTTGGCGGAGGTGGGCAACCTCTAAATTAGTTATGTACCGAAGAGGTCTTCGTAGAGCCTGTCGGGTGAAAGGTGCCCAGAAATGACAGCTTTCTTATTCTATTACTGCAATAATAGCAGTTTACTCTATTCTGTACAAATTAGATTCCGGCCGTGCTTCTCCTACAACTTGCCTGGTCACCAGTTTTCAGAGCCCGCCAGTGAAATTGATATTTTGCCTTCACATCGAGGTGGGCGTGCCTGTTTCCCACTTCAGAGGCTCACTGTGCTTGAGCCTCTCACTCATGCCCAACCCCACCTTGATTTACAGAAATATCGAGCAGCCACCAAGGAATCCTTGCTAAAAGGCCTCCCTCCTCAACCCCCTCCCACCCCGCCCCAGCATGGCACAGCACAGAAAAATGATTAACTGTGCCAGAGTCCATTCTACAGAAAACACTTAATTTGGGGGTGAGAGACAGTAACCCTGATTGTTGCAGTCAGGTTTATCCGGAGACAGGAAGAAAAGCAATATATTTACTTGATTTAAAATTAGCCACACGTAGTCACCAGTGGGATCCTGTCAGGCTGCTCTATAGTGATTCCGCTTTTAAAAACTCTTGTAGCCATTGGGCAAATAGCTCGAGTTCCTGAGGCTGTCAGCTAGTGGAAGCAGGATAGCAGAGGGCCCTGAGCTGGAAGAAATTCACAGTTGGCAGGAAGGGGAGTTAGGGAGAATATATAGAAAGAAGAAAAAATGACATAACAGAGCTAGCTTTAACAAGTCTTGCAGTGGCTTCAGGAATTAGGAAAATCAATGTAGCAAGATAACAAGGATGACAGCTGCCATTTATTGAGCTTCTACTACATACGTGCTAGGCACAGTTTTGAGCAAATTACGTACATAATTTCATTTAATCCTTTGAGGTAGCTATTGCTATCTTCATTTTGCACACAAGGAAACTGAGACTCAGAGAGCCTAAGTAATTTGCCCAAAGTCATGAAACTAATAAATGGCCTAACTCTGAGTGCTCTGGGGAGAGCTGAACTTGAGGACTAACTCTGCCAATGGACAAGTCACTTATTTTCGTTTATGTAGGGTATTTTTAAAATATGTTTTATTGATTTCAGAGAGAAAGGGAGAGGAAAAGAGAGAGAAACACCAATGATGAGAGAGAATCATTGATTGGCTGTCTGCTGCATGCCCCACACTTGGGATTGAGCCTGCAACCTGGCATGTGCCCTGACAGGGAATCAAACCTTGACCTCCTGGTTTAGAGGTCAACACTCAACCACTAAGCCATGCCAGATTGGGGTGTTTATGTGGTTTTGATTGTGAGGATCAGCCATGCCTAAGAGGAAGGATGGAGCCCCATGCTTTGTCCTTGAGGAGAAAGCCCCTTGACAAACCATCTCAAAAGAGCAAACTTGGCTACGCTGTCAGCAGAGGCTTTGCCCTAATTTTTTTTTAATTTTAACTTAATTTCAGGCATGTAACCCACCAGCAGTATGGTACACCAGGAGGAGGTCCTAGACTTGAGAACCAGTCAGATCTGGGTTCCCAGGTGACTTCCTCATTTCCCATCTGGACAGTGTCTTTGAGCAAGTCATGCAACCTCTCCAAGGCTCACATTTTTTCACCTGTAAATTGAGAATCATAATTTCCTTAAGGTGTAAGTGAGGACTGAATGAAAAAAAAAGTACGTAATTCCCCTTGCCTAAGTGACTGGCCTACTCACTCAAAGTTAGGGTCTCCCCCCTCTGCTCTCTTCTTTTCTACCTGTTGCTCTGGAGGCCAAATGGTAGAACTTCCTTTTTAATGTAAAACAGCACTGACGTGAGTTTGGAAACTAGCAAAGAAAATGTATCCATAACCCTACCAGTATAATTCAAAGCCTGATGTCAGTTTTAAGTATGTCTTTCCAGATTATTTTTTTCATATGCATATCTGGTTTTATAGCGATGCGGTCAGCAGAAACCTGCAATTTTGTGTCCTGCTTTTTCCCTCTTAACATTATGTTGTAAGCATTTGCCCTCCTTGCTGGTTGTCATGGTTATTTATTACAATGATTACCTTGTATTCCATCCAGTACCTGTCTTATATTTTAGCTAAGTCATTCCCTATTTTTAGACATCTCCGTGGCTTCCAATGTTTTTGCTATTACACTGCAGTGTATATCTCTGTGTATGTAGCTTCTTGGTTTGGAACTTTTGAATGCCGTGGCTTTGTAGCAAAATTAGGAATAGAACCTGGGGAATGAAAGTGTTGTGGTTTGTGTTTGGTCTTTTTGGTTTTTGTTTTCCCCATCAGAGGACCATAAGTCAAAGAATTCAGCGACTTATATTTTACACAAATGATGCTATTTAAAAAAACAAACAAAAAAACCAACCTGAGCACTAATATAAGAAAAGTGGGTACCTGTGTAGCTAAGTTGGTTCCCACTGTCTCTGAAACCAAAAAACGCCACTGGAATCAGCAGTTGTGGTTATAACCATCTGTCCTCACTACCAGGAACTGCTGAGTGACAGATGCATTGGGTTTTTGGAAGGAGGCCTGCATTGTGCAGGGAGAAGTCTCCTGTACTTGTATTGGTGACTCCTGCATAATGACTTTGTTAATTGCCTCCTGCTGGCCAGGTGCTGCCTGGAGCCTTCAACGTCTGCACATCTAGTGAGCATTTTTCTTAAAAATGTCAAGATGGAGCTTGCACTTTCTCAGCCATCTCTCTTGTCTTGCTGGGCAGGAAAAGGCAACTGGGAAATGTCAAGCCTCCCATCAGATTGACCAGAGTTGAGGGAATAAGAAACTTCCTCCAGCCCAGCTCTTGGCTCTCAGAAATCATTAACATTTCAAAGTGGGTGATCTTTGAACCTGCTGCCTTTCCACAGCCTTTGTCTGAACTCTTCAGCATCTTTTCACCTTTTCATTGAATTGCAAACTAGTTGAAAAGCAAAACCAGTATCAAGTTTCTTATTTACTTCCCTTTTCGTGTACTGGAGGAGAGTTTTGCACAGTTGTAAATACAGACCACCGCTGGGCGTGATTTAGATAATTCTGTGGTGGGCATCCATGGTGGTGGTGGTGGTGGTGGTGGTGGTGGTGGTGGTGGTAGTGGTTAGGATTGATTCCTCAGGAAACCAGGACTATGATGATACATCTATACTTTTCCATGGTCCGGTCCATCCTCAGAGCAGGCTGGAGAGGGGCATTTCCATTTCTTTGCTTTCTTGGATCCCTGGCTGTTAACTTCCAGATCCTTTGGAATACTGGCCCCTGACTCTGAAACCTGCCTCCATCTTCCACCAGCTCTGCGATGTTAGGTGACTTATTTTAGTTCTCGGAGTAAATCATGGTGTATTCCTATAGCTCCATTTCTATTCCAGTTGCATTGTATACATTCTTCAATGATGTTTTTCATTATTTTTTATGTGTGGATTCAATTGGATAATGTAAATAAAGCATTGGGTAATTGGTTTTGTGTTGCTATTATTATTTTGATGATCATCCATGATAAAGAGGAGTGGTTGCTTGAGATCTGTATTATTGGACAGTCTGGCTGACCATGGGTTGTGTCCTTTGGGAAGAAAACAGGGCAAACTATTTCTCTTCCTTCTCTCTTCTCCTCCCCCAGAACCCAGAACCATGAAATTAACCACCCACCAGCCAATTCAGTGAAACAACGGAGTGTGACTTATGTTTAAGACTGGGTCACAGACAAAGGGTCCCTTTTTTTTTCTTTTTCTTTTTTTTTCTTTAAGGCAGCACTATTCAAGCTTCACATCTCTGACCCCACATCATCCTACTCCGCAAGCTCACTCTGCTCAGCCCAGTTTGGGTGGCTGCGCTCACTTCCCTGCCCACCAGCCTCCTAAGTGATTTCTGAATGCCCGCATCTTCGGGGAGGGTCCAAGTCTGAGTTGAACCCAGACCTCTGCTTTCCCAGGTGGTTTTCAGGAGCTCATCTTCCACGGGTCACAGCTGTGTGGGGCCTCTGTTTATGATTGTGGGGGGCACAGCTAAGAGGAAGGAGTGCCAATGCACACCTCCTAGCTTTAGGTCCACAGCCTGCCCCACTGCTGGGACCGGCCTGCCCTCCTTCCCTTCCCTGGGACACCAGGTCTTGTGATCATTTTCACCTGTAACACTTCTTCCACGGGCTTTTCTTCCCCCTCAGCGTAATGACTGAAGCAAGGACTTGCTTTTGCATCTTGTGAAAAATAAGAGAAAGCTCAGACGATAAAAACGTTTCTCTTCACAACACTCTGAGAGTTCTCTTCATCTTGGGATGAGTTAATGCTCTGACCTTTGAACAAGACAGCAGTTTTGCACACTGAGATGCAATCATTGCTTCTGATGGGGAAGGAGGCCCTGCACATTGAACTCCATAGATCTGAGTTGTCCATAGTTCAAACCATTTCTCCATCACCTTGGAGTTGCCAATATATAGATTAAAACAGTAAGAAGGTAAGCAGAAATGTAAGCTAATTCAGCCTTGGAAATAGCCGAATGTTCATTTCTTCCAGGCAAGTTAACTTTTATTACTATTGACAACTACACAGAGATAGTCAAAAGCAGTGTACAGCATTTTAGTGCCTGAGACCTAAAAAGTGCTCAATAAATGTTAGCTACTATTTTATCATGATCATCAATGGTACAATTATAATGGTTATAAAACATAGTTAATCCCATATACCTATACCGACAATTTACAAAGCCCCTGGCCACATTTCATCTCATCTGATACAACAACCCTTTGAAACATTTTTATCCCTGCGTCTCAGGTGAGAACACTGTAGCTAGAAAGTGGCAGTTAGTTTTCGAACCCAGTTTTCTTACCTTTGGTCCCTCACACTTTCCCCTGCACCACAGTCACCGAAGAGAAAACACAGGGTCAGATTCTGTTCCTGCTATCAGGGTACGCCCGCTGGTTAAATTAAATGTGTGTATTCTCGGGTTGGCTTGTGCCTGGACCGGAAGTCAGGAGGGTGTGCTGTGTTCAGCCTCCACAGTTTTCTTTGTGTCTTGAAGGCAGTCACAGGGCACCTCAACACCACCATCAGTGGACCTGGCCAGAGACTGGAGCCAAGTAACACCACCTTCTGTCAGCCTCACAGAATCCTAGGTTGCTACCTAGAAAGGCACGTGAAGCCTCAGAGTCTGCTTGACGTGTTACAGGGGAATATCCTTATCAGGCTCACGTGCCTTGCTAGATAGAGCTAGTGAGAGGCAGCCTGGGGAAGTGGGGAGAGCCTGGGCCTTCAAGCCAGAAAGATGGAAGGTGTATGATTTCGGGATTTGAACAGTTTTGGATTCTGCCACTTGTCTCCATCTGCCACTTGTTAGCCATTTAACCTTCCATGTGTTAATTGATGTCATTGTGTCTTAGTTTCTTCATCTGTAAAATGGGGTTATTAACACTCACCTCATAGGATTATTATGAGGATTAAAGGAAATATGATATTTACTGCTCTTAGCACAATGCCTGGCACATGGTAAGCATTCGGTAAATCATAGTTTTATCTTTATAATTTTCATTTACCTTCTGAGCCTTAATATGCATATCTGTAAATTGGGTTTGGCAAGGTGGCCATGACAATTAGATGGAATGTATATAAATTACCCAGCATGCTGCCTGGCACATAGTGGGTCCTTAGTCAATTTAATTACTCTGGGCCTTCATATCTCTGTAGATCCTCCCCTGTGTTCCTAAAGCCCCTTAGTGGGTCAGTCACCCCCTCCTCTGGGCCTTCTTAGTCCCTCAGAACAGATTCTGTAGCTTGTCTGTCTCCCCTACTTGACTGTGAGCTTATCAAAGCAGGGCTATCTGATTCGGTTCTGGCTCTGCAGACCAGCCACAGATCCTGGCGTAGAGTGGGCTTTTAGAAAGTGTTCACCTATTGAACAAACACATGATGCTACACACAGGATGCTGGGTGAGTCCTGGCACTGCAGTGCTTAACTGTGTATGTGGGGAGTCAGGGTAGCCATCCCAGAAGGGAGAGTACCGTCAAGGCTCAAGTCTTGTGAATCCTCAGATGGGATTTAAACAGACATTTGTACTAGATTTTGGGAATACACTTCCTAGCCTTCTCTCGCTCTGAGTATCTTTAGGGACATGTCCATTCTTCGGCATCTTATGGGCCATCTAGATTGTTGCACAAGACTTTTTAGCAGTTGCTCCCTTGGAAAGTATTTTTAAAACAGAAATACATGCACATGCTACAAAGTTGAAATGTACAGTAGATATACAGTGAAAAGTAAATCTCTCTTCTGTCCCTTTCGCTTGGCATCTCCTTCCTTCACAGGACACGCCCACAGCCACCAATGTCTTTCATATCCTACCAGAAATATTCTGTACATATACTAGTATAGGAATTTTTTTTTGCCCGAAGGTGGTAGTATATCAAATATACTGTTCTGCATGTTATAATTTTCCCTCCAGAAAAATACATGCAAAAAACTTCCTCACTCTTTTTTTATGGTTGCACAGTATATATATATACATATATATATATACACACACACACACACACACACTAGCAGCCCATTTGCACGAAGATTTGTGCAATAGACCTTCATTCACCTGGCTGCCTGCACCAGTTTTCTGCCGGCACCGGGGACCCAGGCCTTGGCTGTGGCCACCGCCTTCTGCCTTCTTTCAGGGTCGGGGCTTGGCCCCGGGCGGCGGCCTTGGGATCAGCCACACCCAGTGTCCCTGCTACGGATCTTAGAAGCCGACCCCCAGTGGTTGCCTGCGATCCGTGCAGGCTCCCCGCTGGTGCACAAGGCCAGGAAAGCCTCGGCTGCACCCCAGCATCCCTGCGATGGTTTCCTGGTGGGCGTGGCTGGTGGGCGTGGCTTGTGGGTGTAGCGAAGGTATGGTCAATTTGCATGTTACTCTATTATTAGGTAGGATATATATATCCTACCTTATAATAGAGTAACATGCAAATTGACCACACCTCCGCTACGCCCACAATTGGGCCGGAGGGAGGCTGGGGGGCGGGACTCCAGGTGGCCTATCCCGCCATTGAGAAGATCAAGATGGCGGCGCCCAGTCCTCTTAGTTCCTGGGGTCCCTGGGGAGACCATCAACCTGGAGAGGGCGTGGCCGGGCCCATCCAGCCTCTCCCGGGGGTCCCTGGGGAGATCGGCAACCTGGGGGGGCATGGCCAGGCCCATCCAGCCTCTCCCGGGGGTCCCTGGGGAGATCGGCAACCTGGGGGGCGTGGCCAGGCCCATCCAGCCTCTCCCGGGGGTCCCTGGGCAGATCGGCAACCTGGGGGGGCGTGGCCAGTCCCATCCAGCCTCTCCAGGGGTCCCTGGGAACATTGCAGGCATGTGGTTGTTGAGACCCAGACCAGGCCTCTGACCACAGATTCATAGCTTTGCGGAGACCTAGGGCAGGGATCTGCCTCATCTGCAGAGAGACAGAGGTTCTGCAGTGCCCCCAAGACGTGGGTGGACCCAGCCAGGGATCAAGGGGCATGGAAGGACTCCTGGCAGAGGGGCAAGGACCCTCACCCCTGAGGCGGGGGTTGAGGGGTGGTGCCACCTCAGTGGAGGGGTGCTGCACTGCAGGGTTCTGGACTGACTGATGTGATTCAGAGAAGCTCCCAGTGCTAATGGGCCTCGCTCAGGCGGCCTTCACACTTCAGAGGCAGTGACTCCTGCTCCTGCCTTGACCCAAAAGCAAGCTCGCAACACCCTGCCCCGTAGCAGAGCATGCCTAGGCAGTGAGTGGGAAGCCTTCCACCTGCTTCGGAGAAGGGGGGGCAGTAAAGAATGGGGGGAGAGGAAAGAATGTGTAGCATCTGCAATGAAGAGGTGCTTGAGAAAGAGGCTCGGAAGCCTGACTGGAAGGTTTGTTCTGTTTGCTGGGCCGCTGCCCCTTAGGAAGCGCAAAGAGCATGTCTCTGAGGGCTTCCTGTGTGCTGAGTCAAGTTCCACAGCCAACTGGAATTGGCCTCAGTTTCCTGGTCTGTAAAATGGATGAAGCGTGTCCCAGTGCCTTCACTGAGCTTTGATGGCCAATTGAGATACTATATAAAGAAAATGAGGGAAGAAGTGAGAAAGAAAAGGAAGGACGAGCAACACAAAAGAAAGACTGAAAGGAACCTGTAAACCCATTGTCACTTAAATAGGGAATATAGTCAGTAGTGTTGTAATGATGGTATGATGCCAGGTGGGTACTAGAAATATCGGGGAACACTTTGTAAAGTATATGATTGTCTAACCACTATTCTGTAACTAATATAAAACCTGAAACCAATACAAAATAATGTTGAATATAAAGAAATGAAAATTGGAGTGAAATTTTTATAAATTTCAAAGTTTAAATAAAAGCTGTAAAGGAAGGAAGGGGAGAATAAAAAGTGTTTTTCATTTTGCCACTTCATTAAAAAGACAGTTGTCTTTATATGGTGCTTTTATACTTTTCTAAGTCATTATCTCATTTTAATTTCCGGGCAACTTAAAGACAAGATAATTATTCCCTCCACTATTCAAAGAAAGGAAATCTTGGTGTCTGGTCCTAATGATTCAATTGTCAAGCCCTTATTGTGAAGCAGGGTTAGTAAAATTTTCTGTGCAGGGTCATATCTATACTAATAAAAGCCTTGGGGATGATCAGGCCAGCAGGGGAGGGTATTTGGGGGCAATCAGGCCCGCAGAGGAGCAGTTAGGGGGCAATCAGGCCAGCAAGGGAGCAGTTACGGGGCAATCAGGCAGGTAGGTGAGCGGTTAGGAGCCAGCGGTCCCGGATTGTGAGAGGGATGTCCAACTGCAGGTTTAGGCCCGATTCCACAGGGATCGGGCCTAAACCTGCAGTTGGACATCCCCCGAGGGGTCCCATATTAGAGAGGGTGCAAGCTGGGCTGAGGGACACCCTCCCCAGTGCACGAATTTCATGCACCGGGCCTATAGTATGTATGTATGTGTGTGTGTGTATATATATATATATATATCCCTTTATTGAGGGACTGGTTTCCAATATTTTGCTATTATAGACAGTGCTGCAGTGAATAGCCTTATCAATGAGTGTACATCCATCACTTAGTATGTGTGTATCTGGAGAGTGGGTCTGGAGGAGAAGTTTCTAGAATGTGAAACTGATTCCAGGGTAAAGGGTATGTGTATTTTAAACTTGACAGCTTTTGTCAAATTGCCCTCCGTGGATGTATACCAGCTTTTGCTCGCACAAGCCAAGTATGAGAGTGCCTGTTTCCTGCTCTCTGCCAGCACTGTGTATTTTCAACCTTCTTTCATCTTTGCCAAACCATATGTGAAAAATAGGATTTCAAAGTTTAACTGGCATTTCTCCTCCTATGAGTGATGTTAAGAGTCTCTTTTGATATAATTGAGAGCCGATTGTATTTCTAATTCTGTAAATTGTCTGTTCCTATGCCTATTTTCCAACCGAGTTGTTGGACTTTGCCTATTATTTGCAGGAGTTATTTTTATATTAAGAAAATTAACCCTTGGTGATAAAAATGGCAACTTTCCCCCTGAAGTAAAACACAAATCCCAGACCTGAAACTCCCCTTCCCTGCCCCCTCCCAGGTCCACTAGATTGTGAGTCCTCCGGGGCAGGGTCCACACCTCGGTCATCTCTGCGGCCCCCGTCCCCTGTGAAGGGCTTAGCACTGCACGAGCTCTCCTCGGGGGCTACTCACTGAACTGAACTGACCTGAATCCCTGTGTTTCCCCTGCCCCCCCACCTGTCCCCTCACCCCCCATGGCTTGGGAGTTTCATTTCCGCCTCCAGCAGAAAAAGATGACTTTTTTCATTGCTCACCACAGCCATGCACCTGTTTGGCCTAAACTGGCACCTGCAGCCGATGGAGGGGCAGATGTATGAGATCACGGAGGACACAGCCAGCAGTTGGCCTGTGCCAACCGACGTCTCCCTGTATCCCTCAGGGGGCACTGGGTTAGAGATCCCTGACAGGAAAGGCAAAGGAGCCACAGAAGGTAGGGTTGCTGTGTTGTCCGTGTCGTGAGTCCTCTGTGTCTGCCTTTGAACTGAGGAGACCTCCATTATGCGCGTCATGTGCCTGACTCACAGCTCCATGCTCTGCGCTTCCTCCATCCCTCTGCACTCCACACCGGCTGCCAGTCCACCTGTGTGCTCATCACAGCTCCTGTCACTGTGAGCTCATGGCAGGGCCTGGGTGGGGCTCCTGGTGCTCGGCGGTATCCCATCTCATGCCTCCAGGGAAGCATTCTGGGCTTGCTCACTGCTGGGGTGGCCACCTCTGATTATGTGGGATCCAGACAAGCTCTTGGGGGGCAACCTCATGGGGTGAAGGGGCATTTCTGGGAGCCGGGCCTGGTGAGGTGGGTAGATGGTGTGTTGTCATTAAAATAAACTTGGACCCTTGTGGTTTAATGGAAACACCAGTTCAGGTGTTCTAGCACCTTCCAGCCATGTGACCTTGAGGAAGTCGCCTCATTTTTCTGAGCTCTGGTTTCCTCGTATGCAATACCAATAATCATTAGTGTTTGTACAGTGTGCTCATTTCAAAGATTTTTGTCAAGAGCATTTCATTTAATCCTCACGGGGATTCTGTGAGGTAAGTAGATTTGTTTATACCCATTTTAGATGCAACACTAAAGGTCACATGAATGAAGTGACTTGGCCAGAGTCACCCACCAGTAAATAATGGAGTTTGGAATCTGAACCCAGGTCTCTGTGGCTCTTGATCTCCCACAACTTGTTCTTCCTGACTAACCCTATGGTTACAAGCCCCTGAAGGAGACATGGATGAGAAATCCATTGTACACTAGGCATGAATTTATTTTTCTATCATTGATGAAAATGGTGGTGACATTTGGAGTTTGGCTTTCTTAAATGGGACATCATTAGACCCATGTTCTGAATTTCTTAGGGGTCTTTCTAGCATGGCATCAATACAAATTCTTTCACTGTCAGCCAAGAGTGATGCAAACTCACAGAAAATGGTACCAGGAAAGATGTCTGAACTTATGAGCCAGTCAGGAGGTCATTCTGGGCAGGGTGGCCATCTGTTCTCCTGCCCTGCTATGACCTGCTGTCCCTCTCTCTCTCTCTCTCTCTCTCTCTCTCTCTCTCTCTCTCTCTCTGGTGTTAACTCAGTCAGCAAAGTGGCCATGGCTGCCTCCTATCCTTACTGCTTACATCTTACCTTTCCTTTCATTTAACTTTCAGGTCATGGCTTCTGAGCTTCTCTGGCCTTTCAGGATTTGCCTTCCAAGCAACAGTTTGGTTAATAGGGTAGCATATGCTTGTTGGGGTATCTACTCATGACCTCTGAAATGATGATCTCTAAGGCCAAAATCAACTTTTTACCTGTAGTCATCTTTAAGGGATGCGAACTGGGGGTATTTCCACAGAACAAAGCCCATCTTCTCCTTTCCAAAGATTTTAAGACTTCAAACCTTGAATAATTTACACTTTCTTTGCCCTGTATTAGGATAGGAGGGCACATGCATAGGACCATGGGAAGAGCTCTGGCTTAGGAATCAGGAGCCCTGAATTCAAGTCCAGCTGCCTATGATGTCACCTTAAGCAAATCCCTTGAAAAGACCTTCTGGGCTTCACTTTTCTTCTCTTTACGGGGAGGTTGTGGAGCTAGATGATCTCTAAGGCCCATTCTAATTAGCAAGTTCTACATATGAAATTAGTCATAGAATCATCAGAGGACTAGCCAGATGGCTCTTAGAATTTTTTTCAAGTTGGTCCTGTCCATGGTCCTGCTTGTTGGCTCGTGATGCCCAAGCCAGTTACAGTGTCAGATGCTGCAGGTGAATACCATGAAATGAAGACTGTCTTTAGATCAGCATGCACAAATGCAGACTGAAGATATGTTTAACCCTAAACCTATTGGTAAAGGGTCTCATTTAGCAAAATGTATTTTCTTCCCCCCCTCCCCCCATGATCTCTATCAAGCATTCTTTAAACAGGAGTTGGATGTATCTGAAATATCTCACTCTAATGAAATTAGTTTGTGGGTTGTTTAGGCAAGGAGCAGGAGGCGCAGATAAGAGACAAAATACAATTGCACCAGCTTATTGGTTTACTTTAATTGGAGTATTTTTGCTTAAAGGGATTATCTGTCATTACTAATGCAAATAGAAATCTTATTTACCAACCCCTGAAATGCAGTACAGTGCTGGAAAGTGGTCAGCATCAAAAGCAATTACTGTGACAAGAAAACACACCAAAAGAACAGTGGACAAAGCTTTCTATAGTTTACGTGAGACCATGTGGTTCTTAACTTCTTTTGCCTTGGTCAAACCAATGTCTACTCAGTTAATGCTTTAAATCGTGACGTTAAAAAATCGAATTCCTTAGGCACATCTCAAGGGGGAAAGTTTCTAACCCTGATGTGAGTGCATATTTCCTGTCCCTGGTGAGGGTATCAAAGAGGAGAGCTGATTCCAGAATTAGGTTCAGAGCCCTGTCCCACAATGATGAGGGAAACAGTGGGGTATGATGGAAAAAGGATAAATGCGCCTTGCAGCAGACAGTCCAGGGTTTGACTCCTGGCCCTGCCATTTATCAGCTCTATTAATTCATGCCAGTTACTCCATCTCTTTTGGTCTTAGTTTCCTCATTTGTAGAACAAGGATGATACCTATTTTTTTCAAATGCTAGTGGTGAAGAGGCACTCAACAAATCCTGGTTCCTTTCTTCTTGTCTATTCAAATTCAAAGTCATTCCATATCAGTTATTAGAATCTCAGAAATCCAGACTGATTAACATTTTATCCTCAAAGATCCTGCAGAGGATCAGGGCATTTTTTGAGTATTATTTAGTAATGCAAATAAAACATATGATGAAACAGTATTTTAAATGTTCACCATGTCTTTGAGAATAACATCAAACTGCAGTATATACTATATTTTCAACGTGGCTATAACCATTTCAGGGTTGTCATAGGGCAGAAACCAAATACAGCAGCTTTTGCAAGTAAAGCCATGGGAACTTATGTTATGCATTAATGGAGAAGGGGGAGAAAAGCCATGAATAAACAAGCATTTCTGATGGTTGAATTGGTGGACTAGGGATAGCATTTTCTTCTTCCTGCAATGAAATCAGAATTGCCCATCAGTTTGAACCATGCAAATTGCTGCATGCAGGCTCAGCTGGGCTCTCCAAAATGAAACAGCTTATTTTGATAACCAAATAAATTTCAAACAGTTGCTAAGGAAACTAAAGAATCCTTTGTGCAAGTTATTGCATTGAAAAGAACAAAAAAGGGTAGAAGGAGGAGGGGAGATATTAGTTGATTAGCAATTTAGGACTGAGTTCAGGAAAGTAACTGGGCAGTGCATGAAATTTCAGTTTTTCCAAATCTTGCACATTTTACTGAGCTATCCGATCATTTCAGAAATTTGTTGAGACATTTATTTCATAAACATGATTGTGTATTTGCACAGCATTGCTACGGGAAGCCTGAATTTGTATATATTTACAAAGAAAAGGGCCATTTTCAGTAGAATCTGCCTTGTGAAACCTAATCGTGCTGTTGGTGGTCCCTAATCCTGAGTTAAGTACTTTGAGCAGTTTGTTAAGCCTCTGGGGGCACCCACTGATTGGACATGTCCTTCTTATGAATGTCCGAGATGCTGACTGTCACCTTTTAGGCCTGTTTGCAGGTTCCAGCTTCATAAAAATTGTCGACTTCTGGTACCCCAGGATGCCCGGAAGGTTGTCACTGGGTCTTGGATTTGCCTGCTCCGGCCTTGCTCCTTAGCCTGTAGGGACTGTGCATTAAATTGGATTCTTGCCCTTAAAGAGGGCCAGCACACTCTGCCCCCATCGAGAATGTCTTTGAAGAGTTGAGATTAACCATTCGTCAATGTCAGGCTCTAAGAAGCCATATTCTAATAGTAAAAGGGAACTTCAAATGGGTTCATCTCCCAGTGTTTCTTAAGCATTCTGAGCCTCATGGTATACATTTAATCATCTGAGAATTAACTGACCTAAGATATGTGAAATTGCCCGTCATGTAGTTAGTGTTCAATACATGGTAGCTAAAACTACTACCTCTACCTTCATTACTATTACCACTACTTTATTATTAATTATTATTATTATTTTCCAGAATGTCTGTAGGGGTAAAATGAATTTTATTCACAGGCCTTTTCTCCTCCAGTTGCCTCTTCCCTCTCTCATTTCTCCACCACTGCTGGGTTTTGCTGTGTAGTGGGATGTTTTCTGTCCCAGTGCTCACAGCTTGGTGCTCAGAATTAAGAGCAAAGAATCCTGGGTTATGGCATCTGGAAGGAAGACAGCAAGATGGATTTTTTAAAGGCAGGAAAGGATGGGGTGGTTTCACTCGGAACAGCCCTCAGCCCAGCCAGTCTCACACCTCTTTCTCATCAGGCCCAGGACCCTGC
Source organism: Eptesicus fuscus (assembly GCF_027574615.1). Taxonomy (NCBI): domain Eukaryota; kingdom Metazoa; phylum Chordata; class Mammalia; order Chiroptera; family Vespertilionidae; genus Eptesicus; species Eptesicus fuscus. Next base: position 36,652,336 of record NC_072485.1, read on the forward strand.
AGTCTGCAGCCCTCTCCCCTGAAAAGCCCCCATCTCATCCAGGTGGTTAGTCTAGGGGACCTCTGAGGACCAGAGGGGAAGAAGAATAATAGAGGTTAAATTTCCCCCTCTCAAACATGGCCTTTAGGCCAGGTTGTGGCCCCTTCCCTAAGGATCTCGACAGGGTGACTTCTGGTCCAAGGTCACTTTTGAACCAAAGCTCCAGAGTGGCCCTTACAGTCTCAGCCAAAAAAAAGAGTCAAAGCCCTGGGCCGGAGGGTGGGGGGTGCCTAGACCAGAATTTACTATTTTGATTTCATTGTATACACACCAAAGACAATCCCCCCCCCCCCCCCCCCATTTTGGCGTCTTTGGTGAAATACTCGAGTGATAGAAAAAAAATATTCCCCTCCTTCTTCTGGAATAAGAGCCAATTTATTCATGCCCCTGGGCCAGCAGACCTCCTGAGAGTCTCTGGGCTTGGCCCCTGACCTGTGAGGCTAAAGGAGCTACTACAATAGCCGTCTCCTGCAGACATGCTCACTGAAGGGAAAATGAACTGTGCCTGGTTTCCCAACAGCATGCTGAAATTCGGGAGACGATCTTGTTATTTATTCTCAGACATACAGATTAGTGGGAGGCAGGCCCTTCTCCACTCTCACCAGCTCTGACTCCCACCCACTCACAAAGGAAACGAGTCCTTAGAATTAGCAATCTCATGTTTTTTTCCCCTCTGCATTTTCTAGGAGTAAAAAGCCCAGAACTCATCCCGTTTTTGTTTCGTACTCCCTCAGACTTCTGCTTCCCTAGCAGAATTAGAAGCTCAAGGGTGTACTATTTTCTACCTGGACTATAAAAGGATTGTGGTATTGGGAAACCAGAAATCAGATAAGGAAGAATGGGAAAGTAATTCTCTTCCATCTTAATGCTTTTCGAATTTGGCTTCTGTCTTTGAACTTTGAACCACTGCGTGGCGGTTTGTGCCTGTCTCCACTTTCAAGGTAAAAGTCTGGGGCACGTTGCTTCCACAAAGGAATTAAATGCAAGCTCTTTCCCATGCTAATGACAGAATACTAGTGGTACTTTTATTGAGCGCATGCATTTTAACTTTTTTTGTTGGCATATATTTAATTAAAATAACATTTAATGGTTCGAAGCTAAAAACCTGATGTTTCTGCCTGGGAGTTTATAAGGGAATGATAACATATGGAGAAGTTTAACATTTAAATTGAATTGTATTATTTAAAACAGTACAATATTTTATGACTACAACAGTGCCCTGCCAAGCTCCATTTCAGCATAAAATGTGCTTTGTAAGGACTCTTACAAAGCTAGGGGGAAAAGACGTTTTAATTTCTTATTCCCCAAATGTTTTTCATAAAAAGTCCCCAGAAACGTGTTTTCTTTACAAATGGATTCTTGTTCTCTAAAGTGTCTCTTCCAACAGCTCTAACAACACAGCAGGCTTGGAACTAGGATGGCCGGGGGGTGTTTTCTAATGACAAATAATTTGTTGACTTGGTTTTGGCTTGTCATCATCCTAAGGGTGGTCTTCTTACATCCCTAGAGTCTCCTGCTCCCTCCCAACTCCTCAGAATGCCAAGGTCTGGCAGGAAGTGAGGGTTTATATTTTTCACATGTGAATGTGTTTAATTACTAAATAGAGGAAGTTTGATAAGTAGTCTTCCTTCCTGGCACTTGGGGTGCCCCCAGAAAGCTGTGACGCTCCTGATTGGTGACAGAAATAATCAAGAGACCTTACTCCTAACCACCACCACCCCTGACTTCCCTGCAGTTTATAGGGTTGGGGGCCTGGGTCCAATTTTCAAGCATGTCATAGCCTTTGTGCCTGAACTTGAGAAATTCCTTCAACTTTACCCTCTTTAGCACAGAAATGACATTCAAAGACCTCCCATCCTAGACAAAGAAGCATTTTTCCTCCCTCTTCCTCGTCTTCTCCAACCCTACCCCTGCTCCCAACAGAAACCCTATCCACATATCTCAGCCTCAGAATTTGAATTCCAATTATATATAAACTAGTGAACTTGTAAAATGCCTTACTCCACTCGGGTCCTGCTTCCTACAGCCGGGAGGACCATTCTTAGTTGGAAATTAAATAACAGCATCTTGTTTCCTCCAGCCTTTCTATTTTAGCATGTACGCTTTCACACACACACACACACACACACACACACACACACACATACACACATGCACACACACACACACACACACACACACACACACGCACACACACTTATTCTCGTGTGACAGCAAATGATTATTTTTAGGATCACAATATATCTTAACAAGCTGTGGAATGATGCAGTAAACAGATGGCCCTTGGGGAGGACCCACACTGCTGTGGAGGAATGAGTATTTTTAGCAGAACAATTTGAGTATCACTGGGAAACCGTCTGGGCACTCCTAACTCTCATTAGGGGAGTTGGGGGGTGAGGGGGTGGCTGGCAGCAAACTGTCATAAAGAGGAGTGTGAGGCAGAGGGGCGCCCTGCTCATTTGAATGCACTAATCGCTTGACTCACCTGTGTCTAATCGTGATGTTTTGTCTTCCCTTCCCTGTGTCTTGGTAGGAAAGCCCAGTAGTTTCTTTCCAGAGGACAGTTTTATAGACTCAGGAGAAATCGACGTGGGGAGACGGGCTTCCCAGAAGATTCCTCCTGGCACGTTCTGGAGATCTCAGGTGTTCATAGACCACCCCGTGCATCTGAAGTTCAACGTGTCTCTGGGAAAGGCGGCGCTGGTCGGCATTTATGGCAGAAAAGGCCTTCCTCCTTCACACACACAGGTAACCAGAATCCCACCTGCCCTGCTGATCTCCAGGGTGCCTACCTCAACTCTTAACCAGCAGACAAGAAGCCTAATGCTTAAGCCTGCGTCCTTCAGCTTGAAGGAAATTTTATATATTTACTAGAGGTGGGGTCCCTCGGCCTGGCCTGCGGAGATCAGGCCGAAACTGGCTCTCCGACATCCCCTTGAGGGGTCCCGGATTGCGAGAGGGCACAGGCCAGGCTGAGAGACCCTACTGGTGCATGATCCGGCTGGGGAGGGAGCACAGGAGAGCTCCAGGGCATGTTGAGCCTGTCTCACCCAGTCCTGATTGGCTGGACCCCAGCAGCAAGCTAACCTACCCGTTGGAGTGTCTGCCCCCTGGTGGTCAGTGCACATCATAGGGACTGGTTGAACAGTCGAACGGTTGGACACTTAGCATATTAGGCTTTTATTATATAGGGTAATCCATTCATCCGTTTACCTTCTCTCAGACCCTGCCTTTCAGATAAGTAGGGTTACATCCCTGGGGCTTTTTAAGGGGAGGGAATTCTAGGAAATGTCGCATTGCCTTTCTACTATCATCCAGTCTCCTAAGTTAAATTCTGGGAAATATAGAGGAAAAAATGTGTGTACTTTGGAGTCAGACAGACCTGAGTTTGAATCCAACAGACCTCTCATTATCAGCTGTGAAACCTGGAGCCTGTTATCCTCTCAGAGCAATTTCCTAATCTGTCAAATGGTGAAAACAAGACCTACTCTGCAGGGCTGTTATGAAGAATAAAGAATAGCATTTATAAGGCAGCTAGTGCAGGGTCTGGATCAGAGTACATGTTATTTCCCTAGTCTCGGGCATTCTTTCACTCCTTCGGAGTTTCACATTTACTCAGACATATGCGTGCCTGAAACACTTCATAAACTCAGCCCAGATGATTGACATATTACCAGTCATGATGGGTAAAGAACAGACTTGTAAGGCCCTCCCAGCTCTGGGATTGGAGTAACATAAATCTGCAGGCATTCAGCAGACATCCCCAGGCCAAATGCAGTCTCCTAGCACCAGTCATTAAGGTTTTTAGGTAACAGCTAGATAGATACATTTGCTAAGGATGGAGTCACAGAAAAATAGAGAAAGCCTGGCCCCTGATTTCTTTGTAGAACTGAGATGCTAGCCCTAGATTCATGCCTTCAGACATTTTTTATGAGATAGAATAAATATCTTGGGTTTTTTTTTTTTTAATATGGACCTGGAGAGCATTATGCTAAGCGAAATAAGCCAGTCAGAGAAAGATAAATATCACATGATCTCTCTCATTTGTGGAATATAATGAACAACATAAACGGATGAACAAAATAGACCCAGAGACATAAAAGCATCGAACAGACTGACCAACCTCAGAGGGAAGGCAGGGGAGAGGGGAGGGTGAGAGATCAACCAAAGGACTTGTATGCATGCATATAAGCATAACCCATGAACACAGACATAGAGGGTGAGGGCATGTGCTGGGGGGGAGGGGGGGTGGGAACAGCCCAGGAGAGGTCAATGAGGGGAAAAGGAGACATATGTAATACTTTAAACAATAAAGAATTTTTTAAAAAGAAAGAAAAATAGTTATATAGAGAAGAAAGAAAGAAAGAAAGAAAGAAAGAAAGAAAGAAAGAAAGAAAGAAAGAAAGCTCAATTTGCTTGCTAGTAAGCCAGTAGGACTTAACCGTCTTCCTGTTGTTAACACCATGTGTCTGACTTCTCCTGAGTCTCATACTAGCAGGCTCAGATCAATTGGCAATTGTGTTTGACAGAGCATGTAATTATTGATAGAGTTTTGAGCTAATTCAGTTAAAACTGCTCCCTGAAACTGGAGCGCTTAGAACCATTGACAAAAAGAAGATAGATATAAATGAACTTTTCATTTGCACTTGACTGACATTTAAGGCACGTCCAGGGCTCCAGTCCCAACCCCGGACCCCTGGGGTTCCACAGAGTTGGCGCTCACTCGATAAGTGGCTGGGTCTGATCACGTGCCCACCATTGGAAAAGCTTGGTTGTCCTGGGCCAGACTCAGCCAGATGAAGACTTACCACACATACACCAAAGTTAAAGCAGAATGAGGCCAGAGAAGAACCCACTAATTGTTCTGCACCCACAGAGGATAAGCTGACTATTGCCCTGAGAAAATGGGTTCTGGGGAGGACTTGGAGGTGGTCCATCAAGCTTCATGCGGCTTTAGCCTGTCTTGCCCATCTCAGGTGTGTTCCCTGGGTTCTCCCCAGGAGAAGCCTGAAGAAAGAAGCCAGCACTGTGGCAAAGCAGATCCGCTACTAACCGTGCTCTCTCTGTACTTCAGTTTGACTTTGTGGAGCTGCTGGATGGAAGGAGGCTCCTGACCCAGGAGGCACGGAGCCTGGAGGGGCCCCAGCGCCAGTCCCGGGGAGCCGTCCCACCCTCCAGCCATGAGACCGGCTTCATCCAGTACTTGGATTCAGGCATCTGGCACCTGGCTTTTTACAATGACGGGAAGGAGTCGGAAGTGGTTTCATTTCTCACCACTGCCATTGGTAAGGAACCGCCACCCTCTGGGGTCTGTGGGATGTTGTCTCTTTGCGTGAGAAGATGCTCGGGGATGCTGGGAGCTAAGGCTGATGGAGGAATGTGTCCTGCCCAGAGCTGCAGATGCCACCTGCCCTCTGGCATCAGGCCATCTGACCTTTGGACAGTGAGCCATAGGGAGATGAGGGAAGGGGTGACAGGAGGGGCTGGAAGGCATTCTGGGCTGGGCCCTGAGCCCAGGCTGTTGCCCACTGCCTTCCTTGTGTGGCCGGTGGCATGGTGTGTGGACCGGCAGCTACATTTAAAGTCCTGGGTGGGAGGGGACTGACAGTGACACAGGAACCCTGGAAGACCTTCCACATGGAGGCAACATTTCTCTTCTTGAAACTTCTCCAACACCTTCATTTTATTTTATTTTTTTAATTTTCTCCCTTGGTTCAACTCACTGATTTGTTACTTGGGTTTTTATGTTTTGTTTTGTTTTGTTTTGTCTGTTTTGCTTTGGGATCCATCAACTCCCGGCAGATGAGAAAACAAAGCAAAGGCAGAGAGACAGACAGACAGACAGACAGAGGTCAGTGCAAAGGGCTGGATGACCAATGTCATCAGTCAGGTTGGGGTTTTGTTAGGAACAGAGATGTTCTGCTCTCCAACAGAGTGAGCCCTGGTGTTTTAAACGAGTGCTAACACCTTCGCCGCCATCCGTCCCTCACAGTGGGAGGGGGGCACAGCTCCCAGTTCCGAGTGAGCCATCTGGAAGCCTGGCATCCTTATAAGGAATGTCTCCTCTTGACCCTCACATTCCATAGAATGTGTCCCCTCCTTCCTTTGCCACAAAGTGCTGCAGGACCCAGTGGTCAGTGGTTCAGGCAGAAATCATTTTTTCTGAGTCTATGTAGGTAGGCTGGAGATAAACATTTTCTACAAGAAAATAAAACTTCAGGAAAGGCAAAACCTCCTAACCAGAACCCTTGGGAAGGAGGCCTCTGCTTAATGCAGAGTCTGTGTAGCTTGGAGTCCACCTCAGAACTGTCTCAGTCCCTAGTGGGGAGTCCCTGACGGGGAAAATGGAGTTGAATAAAAACCTCTGAATCTGGTCCTTAGTTCCTAACACTCTTGCAAGACCCTGGTTCTTTCTTCTGAACAGCAGTAGTCATTTCCCGGTCACCTCTCTCTCATTCGCAATCTTGCCCTTCGAGTTGAGGCCGAGAATACCTGTCTGTTAAATGCGGGCTTGATTTATCAGCCTCTGCAGTAGCTGCGGTCCCAACAGTCCAGCCCTGGCTAAGTGCCAGCGGTGGGACCATCGGGCGCCTCGGCTCTGATGTGGGAAATACCACTTGGCTGTCCTTGTTTGGAAGGGTCTGTCCCAGCTGCTGGTCTCCGAGTGTCTGCAGGACAGGGACTCTGACATCATCTTCTCTGCACACCCCCCAACACCCAGCCAGGTTCCGACACCCAGCGTCACTCACTCAGTTCCTCAGGATGAGCGTGAGCGCGGCCTTTCCTCTGTTCGGCCAGCCGTTGGCAGGACAGACCGCAGCCGCAGGCCAGGCCTGGCGGGTGCCGTGCTGTGGTTTTCTCTCTGCATGCTGCCTTTGGGGCAAGTTCTGAATCTCGACCATTCACCTGTGATCTGACCCTGCACACGTTACTTATGTTTCCAGCCCTTGGTTTCCCGAGACCCTGGGATGCGAGGCTGTGCTCAGTGGTTACTGTGACCAGATGCTAACACGGGCATGCGCTCTGTCACTGGAGAGCCCGGGCTGGTCCTCGCCCTAGTTAGGCTGTCCCTGTGGGTTTGCCAGACTCCAGACCTTGTTCCTCTTTTCTCTCTGGACCCGGCAACCTGAGGGGCGCGATTCTCAAGTCATGAGTGGAGCCTGAGGTCCAGCTTCATGGCCTCACGGTCTGATTCCTCATCAGCATAGTTCACCAGCCAGCATCGAGTTCTGTGCTCGCTCAGAGCTAAGGCCTCATACAATCAGAATTCTGAATTTGTAATAACAGCATAAATATGAAAGGATATTAATACAAACCCCAAAGAAAGTGACTTTCAATTAGTCTGTGCCTCTTAGAGAAATATAAGGTAGGTCCAGCCAAGTGCCCTTGCCAGCTCCTGGCATGTCGGAGCTTGCTAACCGGCTTTGGCATACTTAAGGACACGGTGTTGCCTTTCCCTCTGGCATTCCTGTTCTCACCTAAATGATGAAATCTGTCTTCACCTCCCTTAACCCTCTGCTGTCTTTTAGAGCACATGGGCTCTCCTGTGCTCCTCAGAGTGTTAGGAACCACCTGGCGTCTTGTTCAAATGCCGATTCTGCTTCGGCAGATCTGAGTGGGTCCCCAGAGTCTGCATTTCTAACCAGGGCCTGGTGACACCGAGCCGCTCGTCTGTGGACCACATTTTGAGTAGCAAGGGGTTCTAGTATCTTATGTGTGGTCTCAGACATTGCTGTACGAAGGAATCACCTGGGAAGCTAGGTCAAAATTCGGGTTTCTGGGCCTTTTCCACGCAAATGATGATGGCCCAGTAGGGCGGAGGTAGAGCCCAGGTGATGCTGATGGTCTGTCAACTGAGCCCTGAAAGCAGATGCCTTATGAGTGCGGTCTTCCAGCCTTCCTGTCCTTCCTGTCCTTCCTGTCTCATGTCCGTCCTGTGACCATGGGCAGTCACCTCCCTCGCTAAGGTGACTCATTTTTCTTTTTTGGAAATTACTTTGCAATCTCCACTGGAAAGATTATAGAGAGCAGTTATCAAGAGCCTAGCGCAGGCTTTGGGCGCGGTGAGCACTCAATTACAGGGAAGTTGTTAATATTCTCTCCCGTCTCCTCCTCCGTCCTCCTTTCTCTTGCTGCCTTTCTGACTTGTCTGTCTTCCTTCACGCGACGGGGGTTAATGAATACCTTTTTTCTTTTAACGCAAAAACAGACCAATGGTGATGTTGCTATTAATCCCTTTCTCCCCCAGAGGCCCTGGCATTGAGTCTCAGCTGTCTGTGGTGGTTGCCGGTGAGTTATGACTTGTAATTTGTCTTGGCAGGTTAATTAAAAGTTTAGGTCTTGTTTTAGTGAAGTCATTATGGTCCCGCTCTACAATTGTAACTCTCAGGTTTGCTTAACACACATATTGGAATATGACCCTCCCTTCGTTACATGTCGAAATGCAGACTAGAATTTAAGAAGATCTGAGATGTCAGAATCCAGAGTATTTATGTCTGTTTGTAATTAAGTAAGAGGAGAAATAAGTGTGTTTAATTTAACAAATGGCTAGATGGTGTACGTTTTTGCTTTTCCCTCCATTTAATGCAATCCAGCTGATGATTTTAAAGTAAATGAGTTTATCTTTTGCCTTGGGGAAAAAATTCTAAAAGCACTTTACAAACTGTATACACAACTATATACACACAGAGACCTGATGTTGCCAGAGCTCCCTGTGAACTAGATGTACACACACACACACACACTCCACTGAAACCAAGTTTTAGAATGAAACATGGCAACTTTATTCAGAAAGAACAGTCTTCCCCCCACATGTGGAAATCCAGAATTTGAAGGTAACATCGTTTCTGGTCCTGGTACCATCGGGGTGGGTAGCCTTGCTGACGCCCAGTATTGAATGAAGTAAGAGGATGTAGACCAGTAGCCAAAATATATTTACCACCACAGTTCACAAAGCGCCTTACATACATTCTTTAAGCCTTGAAGTGACTCCATAAGGTGATTATTCTTATTTTTATTACCACCCCCTATTGCAGATGAGGGATGAGGCTCAGGGATGCTAAGAGAAAAGCCAGGGCTTGAATTTGCATCTGTCTGACTCCAAAGTTTGTGATCTTCCTTCTTTAGCAATCTGCCTCCTTCCCAGGATCAACCCCCCTTTTTTCTGTATTACACTTACCTCTGTTTTCCACCTATTCACTCATGCAGCAAATATTCATTTTTATTATTTTTTAATTTTATTTTTCAATTACAGTTTACATTCAATATTATTTGGTTTTAGTTTTAGGTGTACAGCATGGTGGTTAGACAGTCATATATTTTACAAAGTGTTCCCCTCAACCCATATTTCTAGTACCCATCTAACACCATATATGATTATAATATTATTGACTCTATTCCCTGTGTTGTACTTTATATCCCTGTGACTATTGTACTTCTTAATCCCTTCACCTTTTTCATTCAGTCCCCCAACTCCCTTCCCACTGGCAGCCATCAGTGTGTTTTTGTATCTATGAGTTTGTTTCTGTTTTGTTTGCTTGTTTATTTTGCTCTTTAGATTCCACATATAAGTGAAATCATGTGGTATTTGTCTTTCTCTGTCTGACTTATTTCACTTAGCATAATACCCTCTAGGTCCCTCCATGCTGTTGCAAATGGTAAGATTTCATTTTTTACTGCTGAGTGATAACCCATTGTATATATGTACCACCATTTTTTTAGCCAGTCATCTATTGATGGGCACTTGGGTTGCTTTCATATCTTGGCTATTGTAAATAAAGCCAAATATATCCACATAGTATATTCTTTCAAATTAGTGTTTTGGATATTTACCCAAAAGTGGGATCACTAGGTAATAAGACAGTTCCTTTTAATTTTTTGAGGGACCCTCATACTGTTTTCCATAGTGGCTGCATGAATTTGCATTCCCACCAACAGTGCATGAGGGTTCCTGTCATGTAGCAAACATTTAGAGCACTTCTACTGTGTGTTGGGGACCATACTTAACTCTTTTCTGTATATAATTTAATCCTCACAAGACCTTAGATGGTATGCATTTTTATCTCAACTTTACAGATGAAGAAATTGAGGCTCAGAGAATTTAATTGACTTTCCCAAAGTCTCAATTAGTCAAGGCAGAGCTAGGGTGGAAACCTGGTCTCCAAATCCCTCACTCTCCACACTATGCTACAGTGTCTTACTGTTTGCAATGATACTATTAAATATTTTATTGCCATTTATATTATGCGGAATATAATTTCCCCCTTATTAACTTGCAAGTATCTTACATCAACCCAAGAAATTTTCTTGAGAAGCCATTAAAAAGACCATGAAAAAAATATCACAGCATCCAAAACTTTTCAAATAAAAATATCTTCATATGCATTGCTTGCAACCCTAAGACCTGACAAGTCAGCATTGCAGCAGTTTGGGGCTCCGATAGCATCTTATCTTTTAATTTTGGTTGATGCTGAAACATAAAAGAACAGATCAACCTGACGTTGATAACTTTCACATAACCTTCTATCTTCCAAGGTCGTCAAATAACAGAGGTGCCCCACAGTGGATTTGGAAACCCAGAAAAAAGAAATGAGAATCATTGTTAGAAAACATAGACCCTGGTAATTTTTATGAGGAATGTGCTCTGGTCTGAGGACATTCGTGCTAATTAAAGAGAAAGATCCTTTTGCTCATGCCCAGGCAGTCGCTGTAAATCGACCTATAGTATGTCCAGGGACTAGACAAATATGGCATTCCTGCTCCTTCTCTGGTTGGAGATACAGAGGAGGTATGACATGGTTTCTGGCAAAAGTAGTTCATGGTCTAGAAGAAGCATTTACATAGTAAGTGCCTCTAATCCAAGGACAGGACAAAGAAAGGTCACTCCTGGAGTCACTGGTGAAAGCACCATGAGGATGGGAGAAAGGCAGGGGCGTGTCTGGGTGGGTGGGCCAGGGAGGGCTCACTGAGGAAGTGGCATTTGATGGGACCTTACAGGGTGGGTAGAATCTTCACATTTAAGGAAGGAAAATGGGAGGGGAAGTTGTGGAGGAATTCATTCTAGGTAGCAGGAGCAGCAGGAGCAAAAGGCAGGTAGGCAGAAATTAATTGCTGGCTGTGAGGAGCCAGCAGTTCTGTTTGACTAGAGCACAGGAGGCCCTGAAGGGGAGAAGTGAGCCATCAGGGAGAGCCTTGAATGCCACCCTAAGGAAAAAGTTCATTCTGCGGGCTTTGGAGCAAGGACTAAATTGATTAGAGCCAGAGGGTTTACAAGAGCTCATTAATTTATGTAACCAAAAGAGGTTACTGTGATTGAGCTTTGTGATTTCATGAGAAAAGAAAAAAAGGCGGGAAAGGGGGAGCCAGGAAGGACAGAGGGACTGATTCAGTGGCATTAGTGGTATCTTTATCTGCTGTTCCTGCAATCCAGTCCTCTTTCCTAGCTGGGAATAGATACTTTCACATAACCTTCTATCTTCCAAGGTCATCAAAATTGGGTCCTTTATGATTTCCCAAAGCCCACTGGACCGTGCTACTTCTATATGCCCCTGGCTTTGACTGGGTAAAACCACTTACTGTTCATTAGCCTCTTGAGTGCTCTGGCAAGGATATGGAGAGAAGAATCCAGGACATTCTAAACTGTAATTTGTGTAAAAACCTGCACTACTTCCAAGAAGAAACTAAGAAAAGTGATTAGGAATGATTTCCAGTTTTGAATAGGCTCTGCCTTCACCACTCTTCATATCCCCTTCCTCCAAATGATAAGATATCATGCAGTGACGAGCAATCAAGGTCTCTCGGTAATCGGTTAACCTTCTTGTAAATGACATTGGCAGCACTTTGTGAATTTTCTCCGGGAAACACTGCTTTGGAAAAGTGCCCAGTGCATTCACCTGTCCCTGAAAGCAGGACTTATTTGGAGCAGTTCTGGTAAAAGCAGGATGAAACTATAGGCTGAGGGAGAGCTCAAGTCAGCACATCGGATATAAACCGTGGCCAAAAACCTGTTCAGTGGAGGAGAACTCAGAATATCCCAGCTGCATCTGCAGACAGGAGGCCAGCCCTGCCAGCAGCTGGCCCTGCCACCGAGGACGATGAGCGGGCAGCATCCCCACTGCCCACAGCCCACCCCTCGGCTCCCCGGGATCTGTCTCCACTGCTGAACCTTCTGAATTCTTTGGGACCTGGGACAAGGAGAGGGGAGGAGAAAAGGTACCTCAAGGGTGTAGTAGGTACCAAGCAACAAAGCTGGTCTCTGAGAAGAGTTAGAAATGTGTTTCGTGTGCAAATAAGATTCGTGCCAGTGGGGTTTTCATGTCCGTGCGCCTTCTCAGTCTAGGGTGTGTCCCCAGGGCCGGCACCGCAGCCCAGCGGTGGTATCAACCAGGCTCTTTTGTTCTCCCTTGTGCGCCAGCTGCTGTCTTCATGCTCGTGGCCCTAAGATGCTGATCCACCTTCAGAACTTGTGTCTGCATATTAGACAGGAAGAAGAAGAAAGGGGAAGGAGACAGCTTTTCCCTAAAGCACATAGCCCACATTTCTCTGGCAGGGCTGTGTCACTTGGACACTCAGGGCTGCACGGAAATCTGAGAATGTGGGTATTTTTAGCTTGCTACGTTGGCACTCAAACAAAATTCGCATTCTCTCAGGAAGAGGGAAGTGAACATGGGTCATCAGTGTCTGTCCCGGCGTCACTGTGTCTGTCTGGGTCCACAGGTGCCCACTGAGAGCCAGGTGCTGCCGGGGCACTTACATACAACCATGAGGCAGACACGGTGCTGGCGGGGGAGGTTCTCACGGACTAGTCAGTGAGGCTGAGAAAACAGCGAAGCTGATCCATGTAACTGAGGAAGAGGGCAAAGGCTTGGCTCAGTCTCTTTATAATACCCAGGGAGCAAGGCCTTTATTATTAGGCCTCAGAGCCCTGGAGGATGTGTTAAGGGGGATGGACAGAAGGAGCAGGTCCAGAGAGGTTGCAGGCAGACCTAGATGCTGCGTCTGTTCACTTTCTCATTCCACCGGTGATTACTAACTGCCTTTCATATGCCATGTCCTAAGCAGGCATTGGTATCTCTGGTATATAAAAGAGCCAGGCTTCCTGCTCTGGAGAAGTTTATAGACACGCTTGGGACAGCTGGAGATGGATTCTTAAGTTTAAATACAATCATCAAATATATATATGTATATATGATACGTAATGGTAAATGGTAAATGGTCATTGTGGTAAGGAAAAGAAGAGGGTACTCTAGAGAAACAAACAGGCCGCCTAATTTAGATTGCTGGGGCAGGGGTGGGAATGGGAGCTGTTTAGATGAAAGTTTGGAAAAAGAATATGCCAAGCAGAGGGAAGAGCATGTGCAAAGGCCCTGGGACAGGCAAGAGCTGGGGCTGTTGGAGGAACTTGAAGATGATCACATTGTAGGGTGTGGGGATCAATGGGCCAAATGGTATGAGGGAAGGCTGAAGAGGGGCCAGGAGGAGACTGTACAGGGCTTTCATATGGCCTGCGAAGAGTTTTTCCTTTTGTTTTTTTTAATGTTACCCAAGGGTAACAGGAAGCCACTGTGGGAGGTGGAGCTACAGTGACCTGATTTTCATGTTGGAAAGTTTTTTCTGCTATAGGAGCTGGACACAGTTAGGAGGCTGTGGCAGTTGTCAGACTGGAGGGCTTGGACATGGAGATAAATGAACAGATTTGAGCTATATACTGACCCTTGGAGATTATTGGCAAACCCCCCAATAAGGAGTTAAGATGGTGTTTCCTAAGGGAAGAGATGAAAGGAAGAGAAAAGGGCTGAGGAACCGTACATTCTGGGGGTGAGTGATGCCGTGCAGCTGGCAAAGGAGATTGTGAAGGTCAGAGGTTGTGAGTGGGAGGGGCCTAGAAGGATGTGCTGGTGGGAATTTCAGTAGAAAGAATCCATGTATTTTAGGACTCCTCCATCAGCTTTATAGCCATCCTCCTCCTCCTGCAGCCAGAGCTTCCATCTCCCTTCCGGTTTATGTTATTGCCACTATGGGATACATTATGCCACAAGTCTTCACACACCTTTTACTTATTTAAATCTCACTTTTAAAGATGATAAAACCGAGGCTTAGAGAAGTCCTATGACTTGTCCAGGGTCACACAGCCACCAAGTGGCAGAGCCAGGATCATAACCACAGCAGTCTACTGACTGAGCACTGATTCGGTGCCAGGCACTGCGCTGGGGGCATTACTACTTAGTTCTCAAAACAAGCTGGAAGTTAGATTATGCGTGTTTCCACATCATAGATAAAGAAACTGAGGCTTGGAGAGCTCGTGCTATTTGCCAAGATCTCCTAAGTAGGAAATAGCAGCGTGAGGTTAGCACCCCAAAGCCCAGGCTCTTTCTCTTACATGTTAGCGGCCAGGTTTCTAGTGCGCAATGACATCCATGTGTGTCCTCATACACTCTCATAGCCAGAGAATTGTCGCTGTAGATGGGGTCTCAGAGATTATGCCATTCACACCTGCTGGGCCCGCTGTGTGCCAGCAACGTGCCTGCCGTCAGCAGCTGCAGGGGACCCATCTGCCTTGTTCTAACGAACAGCCTGACTCGTACTGACTCCAAGGAGCCCCTCCTCCCAGCCCATCCAGGTGGAGCTTCCAGCGGAAGAAATTTTATCAGTGATAGTTTCATTTTATTTTCTGACTAGAGGCCTGGTGCACGAAATTAGTGCATGGGGGCGGGGGGGTCCTTCAGCCCAGTCTGTGCCCTCTCACAGTCTGGGAGCCTCTCAGGATTGGGCTTAAGCTGGCAGTTGGACATCCTGCTCCTTAACACTGCCATGGAAGCGGGAGAGGCTCCCACCACCACCACTGTGCTCGCCAGCCATGAGCCCAGCTTCTGGCTGAGTGGTGCTCCCTCTGTGGGAGCGCACTGACCATCAGGGTGCAGCTCCTGCATTGAGCATCTGCCCCCTGGTGGTCAGTGCGCATCATAGTGACTGGTCGTTCTGGTAGTTGCTTAGGCTTTTAGTATATAGATAGCTCTTTTCTCTCTCAGTTGTCAAAGGCAGCTCATCCCCATCTTGCCAGCTAGCATTTCTATTGCAAATCAGCATCTTTAGGAGGGTTCTCACACGGTGGTATCTTTTTTCTTTCCCTTTACAGCACCACTGGTATGTGGGGCCTGGCTAAATGTCTGCCCTGCTGTTCTGTAATGCCATCTGCTGGACTTGGCATTGGTGGTAGATAGTTGAGGTTGTTGCTGTGGCCAGAGAGGCAGTGTGGTCCAGAGAAAGGGCAAAGCCTTTGGAGGCCAGCCGACCTGGGTTCGAATTCGAGCTATCCTGTTTATGAGCTATGGGACTTTGAATAAGTCTGAGCCCCGCCAAACTTACCTGTAATTCGGAAAAAATAAAACTCACTCCAGAGCATCTGACACCGGCATGAAAGCATGTGATTCATAGTAAGTTCTCAGCGTGTTTTTAATTCAACATTTGCTAAGCATCTATATTGCTAAGTGCTAGAGATTCATCAGTGAACAAAACAGAAGCCTTGCCCTCAAAGAGCCTGTAGTCAACTGGGCTATAAATTAAACCATCACTGAAAAATGTCCATAATAATTCTCATAAGAGGTGATCTGCTCTGACAGAGGGGTCTCTGCAAGCTCCCAGAGGAGCAAGTTGGAGGCCGCTACCGCTGCCAGGGGTGCAGGAGGAGGTGGAGGGACCTAAAGGACTTATTGTGAGAAAAGCGCTCAGTGAGCTGGAAAGCAGTGTACAAATATTAGTTATTACCCGCTTGGGGCCAAACGGAAGTGAGAAGCAGAAAGGAACTATGGGAAAAGAGTTACTAAAAAGAAAAAAGGAGGCATTGAGATAAGAGAGTAACTATCTCTGCCCAACCATGGATGTGGTGGTCCCTGTGACCAGGCAGGAAGGGATCGCTCTTTGCATTTTAGAAATGAGGAAACAGAGTCCATGGCCAGTGGCTCGCATGAGGACCCGAAGCCAGGTCTTCTGCATCCAACCCAGCAACTTCTCCTGGAGCCCAGCTGCCTGGAACGGGACTCTGAACATGGCAAACCTGCCTCTTCTCAACAGTCTCACTATCCAACAAATATTTGTCAAGTACCAACCACGTGCTATATGTACCAGCCTATTTTTATTTTTACCTTATGGATGAGAAACTGAGGCCTGAGGAAGTTAGGTCATTTGTCCATCAGAGGGTCAGTGAGCACCAAGGGGAAGGGTCAATGATGACAGGTGCTCCCTGCAGCCTGGAACCTTCTTCTGTGGACGTGAACTTCTTGTGGGCAGCTCTGAAGGAAGGAGGGCACCAATGCCAGTTCAGGCACTGCCAGAGGCACCTGGCTGGGGAATGCTCTTTCGGTCCTGGGAGATCTGTGCATTCCAGGGCTGCTGGATTCAGAGGCCAGAGCAACTCTGACACCATTTCAGATCCCGCAGTCATGTTAGGCCGGTACTGCTGCAGCTCACACCATGGAAATGTGGGTTCTAAAACATCCCAAGGCACTGTTACTTGTCCTTAGACATTTGATCTGCTTCTGATTCCATAAGGAGCTCCTCAAATGTTTCATTCTAGTTTCAGACCTTGTCATTCTTGACAAACTCCTCCCTGCCTCTCTGAAACTACTTGGGGAAATCAATAATATTAATAGCTACTGTTTGCTCACTGCCTACTATATCTAAGTATTATCCTAGATGTTTTACATAAACTGTTTCAGACCCTCCCAACAGGTAGACAAAGTCGGTACTTTTTCCCCAGAAGAAAGTGGAGCTCAGAGTGTGTAAATGACTAAGCAGAGGTTTCACACCAGCCGGTAAAGGAGCTGGAATTTGAACCCAGGTCTGTCTGACTCTGATACCCACACTTTTCTTCTCATCTTCTTCCTCGCCTATGCCTGTTGTGTCCACTGGGAGTGGGTAGAGGGCATGAGGGTGTGGTGCCCAGAGAAGAGCCTAGAAAATGAGGTGGGGGCCAACCTGGGAAGGTGAAGGTCCTTGTGGTCCAGCTCAGAAGCCTGGTTTTCAAGGCAGAGGGGAGCACAGGGTCATTTTTAAGCAAACGTGTAGTGTGACTCGGGTCTTGGACAGATGTCTTTGGCAGTGGCATATACTACTGGGTTGGTTTCTCAGACTAACACAGGGAAACCAATTGGAAGACTATTCAGTAACCAGCAGGGTTAGATGAGAGATGAGGGCCTGAATTGGGGCAAATGCCACTGCTCTTGTATAAAGGAGGGGATGCATTCCAGGATGTTACAGACTGGTTTTGACCTTGGAGAATAGAGGCATTGTTATATCATTAATTAAGAAATAGGAGAGGACGTGGGTTTGTTGGGGAAAGGAAGTAGGGAGACAGCAAGTTCACATTAAATGTGAGCTGCTAAGAGATTTCCAAGTTGGATGTTAGTTGTTGGCAGTTACCAATAGGCAGATGGATAAACAGGTGTTGACTCGAGGAACAGCTGTGACCTGGAGATGGAAACCCAGTGGGCGTCATCAGTGTGGATGCCAGAGGGGGCAGGTGGGAGGGTAGAGGAGTGAGAAGCAGGGACTCAAGGATGGAACCCCACCATTCAGAGGGTGGGCACAGGGGGAGAGATACATAGAGATTAGCTTTAGAGAAAAGCTAGGGAGCTGATTACAAAGAAGCTGCTGGAATTGGTCATTAGGAGGCCATTGGCAACCTCAGTGGGAGCAGTGTCCACCTCCTGTCGCAGGTGGAAGTGGGGTCACCACGAGTTCAAGAGTGAGTGAGAGGTGTGGAGTGGAAACAATTCCTTCTAGACAGAGCAGGGAAGGAGACAGATCTGAGGAACCTGAGGAGGAGGCAGGTTCAAGGAAAGGTTTATTTAAGGTGGGGGGGGAGCCTTGAACGTGTTGTCAGCTGTGGGAGAGGAGCCAGGGGAGAAGATGGGAGGCCCAGGAGAGAGGGGAGATGATTAATGGAAGGAGGTGGGAGACAGAACAAAGGGCAGATGCAGAAGGGCTAGACCTAGGGAAGGAGGAGAGACACATCCTGTGGGACAGGAGTGAGCAGTGAAGATGAGAAAGGATGAAGTGTGAAGGTGGAGGAGAGTGGAATACAGGACAGGGTCCGCACTGATCTCAGGATGCAGTGCTTTCTAGAAATGACTGCCTTACCGACTAAGCCCTTTATGGCCTGGATTGTGTGCTCCCTTCCACGAAAAGGGAGCCTCCAGGCAGCACTGAATCAAATCAATTCTCTGGTGTAATACAGCAGTAGAGAGAGCGGTAACGTGGCTTAGTGGTTAAAGAGTAGATTGGAAGCCAGGTGGCCTGGTTTACATCCAGTCTCTACCACTTATTGACTGTGATAGAGAACCCATCATTGCCTCAATTCCCTTATCTGAAAAATTAGTACCCACTTCATGGGTGTAATTATGAGGGCAGAATGAAATATGTGTTAAATACTGAGAACAATGCCAGGCACATGATAGGTGCTATACAAGTGTTTGTTAGTTATTGGCAATATTAGTTGCTAGTAACTTTCAAGAGTTTACAGGGTCTGAGGAGTATGTTAAGTGTTATACATGCATTATCTAACTTAAATGTTGTAACAGTCTCAGGGAGGCAGGAGCAATTATGTCCTTTATATAGATGAAGAAACAAGGTTCAGAGAAATTAACCAACTTGCCCACGGTCCCACAAGGAATAGCACAGAGCCAGGATTTGCGTCTGAGACGGGCTGACTCTAGAATCCATGCTACACTGGTTTTTGCACACTTTACCCAGGCCCCTCCCAAGTCAGCACCCACTTCCCTGGCTCCCCTCATTTCCCCTTTCCTGTGACAATGGGGGACACCTCAGCTCTGCTCCGAGGACCCTACGGGGGTGTGCTTTGTCACTCCTCAGCACTTCTCTGGGCCAAAGAGTTTGGACCAAAGGATCTCTCTACATGTGGAAAGAGCGCTTTATCTTTACAGTCAAGCAAAGGTTTAGTGGTTGCAAACCTAGCAGAGGTTTGGGGCAGGTTTCTTGCTGGTTGAAGGGAGCAGTGGACCCTCTGTTGAAATGACAGGACTGTGAGTGTTATATGAAGGGTTATAAAAAGCCATAAGCCAGAAACCTCAGAACATCTGGTTTCAGTTTGAGTAGCTGCTTGTTCATGCCTTTATCTGAGCAGCGCTCATGTTCAGGGCTAATAGAAGCACAGTTTGTTTCATTCCTGGTTCATATTACATATCAGCCTGATTTTTTATTTTCATTTGTGTCAAAGGCCAAGGAATCCATGCGAGAGTGCAAGGGATGGACTGTATATTTTAGGAAAGTGAGAAAAAGTCCTGTATCCAAAGGCAGGAAGGCTGGGGTGGTATTTTTCACAAATACTGCCTGAGTTTTCTCAAATCTATAAATGCAAGCTATTCTTGAGGAAGCTTTTATTGGGGAAGTTGTACCACACTTGTCTCTTTCTTTTAAATGCTAGTGGAGGAACGTGAAGTCTGTGGAGCTTCGCCCAGGTGCTAAGCACTACCCTAAGCGTTTTCATTCTCACAACCAGCCTTTGCCTGTCAAAGTTATCCCCATTTTCCGATGAGGCGGCAACTGTGTTCCACGTCACACCGGCTTCAAGCCCAGGTGCATCTAGTTCACACTTATTGTGCAAGTTCCCAACATTTTTTTTATTGTACTGGCTGAGATAGGTCTTCGGTGTTCCATACATGATATAAATAAATAAATAAATAAATAAATAAACCTTTGAAGACAATACCAGGTCATAACAATACTGAAAATGAAAAAATTCTTTGCATAATAAAGATTTCTAGTCAAAATCCAATGCTTCCTGATTAAATGGTAGACGGGTTCCCTTTAAAATCACTTTGAAGCCCGGCCAGTGTGGCTCAGTGGTTGAGTATCGACCTATGAACCAGGAGGTCATGGTTCGTTTCCCAATTCCTGGTTAGGAAACATGCCTGGGTTGCGGGCTCGATTCCTCAGTGTGGGGCATGCAGGAGGCAGCTGACCAATGATTCTCATCATTGATGTTTCTGTCTCTCTATCCCTCTCCCTTCCTCTCTCTCTAAAATTAATAAAGATATATAGTTTAAAAATAAATCGCTAAGAAATAAGGATATATTTTTTGCTAGCATTGTTTTAGAAGTTTTGACCAATATGAGACATTCTACAGAGACAAGAGTGTCAGACAATGCCATCCCTACGCATTTGTGAAGCATGTGTTTATATTCCTAGAGAACACACACACGTTAATTGGAAAACTATTTTACTTAATAAGAATTCAGAGCTTGTAACTGAGGTACACGGTAGCTTCACAAAAGTCAATAGATTTCCCATATACGTACAATAACCAGCTATGAAATATAATGAAAAATGTCTCAGTCAAATAAATCAATAAAAATTAAAATATCATCTTAATGAGAACTATATGTGACCTGTGTGACAAAAACTGTGAAATTTTATTGCGAACTATAAAACAGGACATGAATAATTAGGAAATATAACATGTTCCTCGATGAGAAGGTGAAATACTCTAAATATGTCAGTTTATAGGTTAATGGAATGCCAGACAGAATCCTAAAGGGAATTTAGGCGATCTGGTTGAATAGTTTAAGACCTCAACTGGAATAATAAACAGATGAAAGTATAGAAAAAATTGCAAAAAGAATAATGAAACGGTACTCATCTTTAAACATATTAACATACTATAAATCTATAATACAAGAGAATAGGAGTCGAGCAGGCTAATGAAAGAAAATGGCCTAGAAGCATTGCCAGTTCTGTGTAAAAATTTAATATTTGAAAAGGGGAGAATTGCAAATGATTGGAGAAGAAAAGGTTTAATCAGTAAATGTTGCTGGAATAACTTGGAACACCTCGGGTTAACCCAGAGTCCACAGAGTGGCATTCTGAGGGACAGATGTGGTTGAGAGACATGGAGAAGTTTTTGTAACCTACAGTGTTGGCCCAATATTTAAAAATTGGACAATTTCCCATAAAACTATAGGGTTATGGTTTACCTTTACAAATTAGAAGACCAAAATCCTTGCAGGAACAAGCCTCTGCCCCATTAAGTATTCTGTAATTTAACACAGTCTCCACCTCCTCGCTTTTCTTATACTTGACCTGCCCCACTCCTTTAACTTACCTGCCTGGCCCCTGGAGGAATTTGAGTTTTTACCCTGTGATTCAGACTTCACCTCACACCATATGCACAAATAAATTCCAGATGGATTAAAGAGGTAAATGCTTAAAAGTCAAACCAAAAAAGGGTAAAACCCAATATGCACATATCTCTGATTTAGAGAGGACTTTTAAGCTTGAAAGTCATTGAAAAACTCACAAAGCAAAAGACTAAAAATGTAAAACTTCCATATGTCTTAGAAGACATATAAAAATAAAAAAAAAGTGGTAGACTGGGAAAATACTGGCAATAATTATGAGAGATCAAGGAAGAGTTACTATCTATATTAAAGTGCATATCCTGTGGGAAAAATTATTGATTTCATAGATAAATAGCTAAAGCTCATAGATAAATGGCTAAAGTGTAAAAAGCTTCCAAAAATATATAGTATGCTATAAACATACCTGAAATATGCTTAACTTCATTAGTAATCTAAGAAGTGCAAATTAAAATAATTGTGTATCTTTATTTTTACTTAATAAATTAGAAATACCCTCCAGGTTAATTTCCAATCCTGAAGGGGTACAGTGCAACTGTACCCATATATATTACTGGTTGCATTGTAAATCAATACACACTTTGGGAAAGCAAATTGGCATTTTGTATTAAATCATAAAAATGTTCATATTTTCAACTTCTGACTCTTTCTTAAATAAACGAATATGTTGGGAAATCTGCTTGCTTATCTCAGCATTGCATACAGTTGTGAAAAATTGGAAACAATACAATTTCTAATAAGAAGAAAGCATATAAGAAAGTATGGAATATTCACTTAATGCATATCATTCAGCCATTAAAAATTACAATTTTAGCCCCAGCAGTTTGGCTCAGTGAATAGAGCATTGGCCCTTGGACTGAAGGGTCCCAGGTTCAATTCTAGTCAAGGGCACGTACCTCAGTTGCAGGTTCCCCAGCCCTTGTTGGGGTGCGTACAAGAGGCAACCAATCAATTTGTCTCTCTCACATCGATGTTTCTGTCTCTCACTCTCCTTTCCATTCTCTCTAAAAATCAATGGAAAAATATCCTTGGGTGAGGATTAACCAATATATATATATATATCTCCTATATAATAAAAGGCTAATATGCAAATCAACCTAAAGGCCGAACAACCATTTGCTATGATACGCACAGACCACCAGGGGGCAGATGCTCAACGCAGGAGCTGCCCCCTGGTGGTCAGTGCACTCCCACAGGGGGAGCACTGCTCAGCCAGAAGCCAGGTTCACAGCTGGCGAGAGCAGCGGTGGTGGCAGGAGCCTCTCCCACCTCCGTAGCAGAGCTAAGGATGTCCAACTGATGGGGAGTGGGCCTAAGCCATCAGTCAGACATCCCCCGAGGGCTCCTGGACTGTGAGAGGGCACAGGCCGGGCTAAGGGACACCCCCACCAAGTGCACAACTTTTGTGCACTGGGCCTCTAATATATATATAATTTTAGCCCTGGCCAGCATAGTTAGGTGGTTAGAGCATCGGCCTACACACCAGAGGGTCTCAGGTTTTATTTCCGGTCAAAGGCACATACCTGAGTTGCAGGTCTGATCCCAGCTCCCAGTCATGGCCTGTGTACGAGGCAATCAATCCATGTGTCTCTGTCACATCAATGTCTCTCTCTCTCTCTCTCTCTCTCTCTCTCTCTCTCTCTCTCTATCTCTCTCCCTCTCCCTCTTCTCTCCCCTCCCCTCTTCCATTCTTTCTAGAATCAATGGAAAAAATATCTTCACTCCTGGAGCACAGATTTTAAAAAATACCATTTAAAATAATATGAAACATGGGAAAATACTTATAATTTTCAGCTCCAGAAATAGGACAGAAGTTATGTTTACAATATGAACACATCTATTAATAACAATGTGACTAATTCAGTAGTTTAGAAGCAGGATTTGAACTTCAGTTCAAGCCTTTCTACTCTGAGACCGCTGCCATTCCCACCTGCTTACTTCCTGCTGTTGAAACCAAAGTGACATTTCGAGGGTGTTGGTCAGGGTATTGGTCGGGTGGCGTTGGGAGTCTGAAGCTCTTCCAAACTGAACCTCATGCAGCTCTTCACAGCACTAGCTGATGGGGGCTTTGAAAGAGGAGGCTTTCGTCAGCCTAAGAGCTGGGCTTCTCTAAAAGTTTCCCATTCTCCACAGTTGGTGCAAGTGATAGAACGGGCCAACCTAGAGGACCGGCCAAGGATCCAAGTTGAACCAAAGTCTGCTGCCAGTGTCATTTCTTAAGCGCTGCAGGTGAACGGACACACATGTGTTCCTTCATCTCTCTGTGCATATAAATATTTTCATTGTTTTGTTTTTACTTTTTAAAGAATGCATTAAGTTAAACCCATTAACCACGAAGGCTTAACGCCATGCTTTCTAAATCAGCTTGGCTTGAGGTGAAAGACAAGAGCCCAGGTGGTCCCTCCATCTCGAATGCCTGGTGTTAGAGGACACCGGAGAAGGCTCAGTGGAATTCACCTTAAGAAAGAAAGCGTATTTGAAAGAATCCTGGGATTTGAAACCTGAGCCTGCAGTTCTGTGCCCCACATCCTCCTTGACCAGAACAGACACGAATTTTCTGTGTAGCAGAGTTGGCCTCGGCAGTAATAACCCGCTATGTTGTACAGGACCTTCAGCTTACTCAGCACAATGGCACACAGATTTTCATTATTATTTTGTTCTTTACAACCCAGTGAGGTAGGGTGGTACTCGGATTATTGTTGCTTTTTAGGAAAAGCAGCAGCTGAGCTTCAGAAAGAAAGGCTCTTTTATTGGTCCAAGGTCACACAGCAAGTCTATGGACAAGCCTGGGTTTAAATCCAAGTCTGTTTGATGGGTTGACCCACTTATTCACTTATCCTTGCAAGTATGCGTGCATTCAGTATGTGTTTCTCCCACACCTTCTGCACGCCAGGCCCTCTGCTAGGCAATGGTGGCACCTGTGACCAGGCGGACAGGGACGTGCCCTGGAGGTGCTCCCAGCCTGGAGGGAGGACAATGATCAGTGACTATGATGGGCTATGAAGGAGAGGGGTGGGTCTTGGGGAGCACTGAACAAGGGGAGCTCACCTAATTGGGGTAGGGTCAGGGAAGACTTATTGTGAGTACATGACATCTAAGCTGAGACCTCAGATATTTGATAAGGAGAGCAAGGTGAGTGGCAAGCTGTGGGAAGAGAGGAGGATTTTAGACAGATGCCTGAGGACCACCAGTATTTAATGGGAGGGAGGGAGAGCCAGGAAAGGCGGGTGGGGGTGAATGGCTATCAGAAAGTATGCTGTTACTAAAGCCGAGGGAAGAGAGAGCTTCAGGAAAGAGGGACTAGAAAACAGTCTCGAATTTTATTGAGAGGAACTTGGCGTTGGGTGTATTGTTTATCTCCCTCCTGGAGTCCCACCATAATGAGAGCAATGATGTAAAACAAACAAATGAGGAACAAA
This sequence comes from Eptesicus fuscus, assembly GCF_027574615.1. Taxonomy (NCBI): domain Eukaryota; kingdom Metazoa; phylum Chordata; class Mammalia; order Chiroptera; family Vespertilionidae; genus Eptesicus; species Eptesicus fuscus. The sequence continues at coordinate 36,676,943 of NC_072485.1, forward strand.
CCCACAAGGACACAAAGAATAAGAGACAATGGCCATCCAGACAAGTCAGGAAAAGAGCAAGTGGGTTGTGTCGGCAGCAGGAGAGAGCTGAGTGCTGGGCCCTGCTGACTGTGATGCCGGGGAGGAGCAGAGCCCCAGGACACCTCTGCAGGAGGCTCCGGTGGGTGCCTGAGGGCAAGGGCGGGCCTGGAGTGATACGTGGATGAGTTCAGGTGTAAGTCATATGTGAGCAGCAGCAACTGGACCCTGAGGGTTCCCCCTTCATCTCACATAGACAATCAAATTATCAGTCAGGTCTAGGGTAGGATAAAGGTATTTACAGCCATGCACAGTCCTGAAGTCATGCCTCCCATTCACCTCTTTTTCAGGAAGCTTCTGGGAAATGCCCTCCACCAAAACCTTACAGTGAACCCAGAAGGGGGGGGTCCAGGAAACAGGGAGTTCTGTGAGTGAGAGGGGTGGAGAGACGTCCCAGAGCAGTGGGTGTGGAGCAGGCCGAGGCAGCAGAGCAGACCGCAGTGGGGCAGAGCAGGCGGAGCAGGCTCCCACCTAGTGCACCACGGATGCCAGCGTTATTGTTATTCCCAACTCCACTTCCACGCGTTCATACTTACTGTTCTCACAAAAGTCACACAGTTGTCCAAATGCACTGTGACCTCTGTATGCCCAACTAATTCCGATAAAAAGCAGATCAATTTAAAAACATATGGATTGATTGTACATTCATTTATTTTTAGCAAAGCACTAAGCTGCCCCCCGGGAGAGACAGCTGCATGCAGGTCTCGGGTCCTTGTCCTCTCAGAGGGTCTCACAGCCAGGGAAGGCGGAACACTGATAGCACCGAGACAGCAGGTGGGGGACCGCGTAGTGCAGAGTGACTGGTCAAGGGAATTTTGAGAAGACCATCCAGGAGGGTCACTACAGCCTACGGTGACCAAGAAGGCATAGGAGGGTTTGGATAGGAAGAAAGGACGGGAGGAGCCACAGAACAGAATCCAGGGTGAGGGCTGCTTGGAGTGCAGCGTGAGGCTGTGTCTCCGGGAGGGGGATGAGCAGGTTCCATTTCCAGCTCTGCAGCCACCCAGCTGTGCGATCTTGAGAAAGGTGGTTATCCTCCCTGAGCTCGGAAGGCTTTAATGAGATAACACAGCAGACTGTGCCTGACACTCCGTGGGCTCTTATCTTGTTTTCTTTCATTTGTACTTGGAATCGGAATCCCAAAGCAGATGTGTTGACTGGCTGAGGAGAGTCTGAACGAAGATGTTTTCAGAGCCGTAGGCTCAGCCCTGTAGTTCCAGCCAACCTGGTTGTTGTTGGTCTCACAAGGCTGTACAGGAGAGAGAGTTACACTTGGGTTTGCCCACAGTGAAGCTCCTTGGGGCCTCCAGCTCAAGCCGAGGGAGGTCCCTGGTCCCTCGTTGCTGCATCCATTAGCTGAGTGCCTTTCACAGCCTGAATTCTGCTCACCCAGCATGCCAGCCCTGCCGCTCTACCTGATTCCGAGAACACCTGCGTTTGCATGTGCTCTGCTTTCTCCTAAATACTCCAGGGCCCATCTCTGCCTGGAGACTCTCCCAGCCCCAATGCTGAGCTGCACTGCTTCCCTGGGGGGTCCCTGGGGTATTGTTCCTCCTCTGGGCTTTACCCATGTACTCACTGCAGGCACTTGCCACATTGTGAGCCATCCTCTCGTCACCCACTCAGACTGTGAGGAGAGGGCACAGGCTGTGCCTTCATTATATCTTCCCAAGCATTTGCTCTTCACCTGGCCATGAGCTGGGAGCTGGGGTTACAGAGGGGCCTAGACCCCACCGTGGCCCTCCAAAGCCCTAATCACACTGGAAGAAGCAGGCATGGAGATCGAGAGGGGCAGGCAGGGGCGGGAGCAATGAAATCAGCTAATGTCCTGTACCTCGTGCAGAGTAGGTTTTCAGTAACGAATTGTTTGGACAAGCCACCTCACTGCCCTCAGCCTTCATTTCCTCCTCTGAAAAGTGCAGGGTGACAGTTAAATGAGATAATAGATGAAATTAGTGTGCTAAGGGATGGTGGTGATGGCTATTGTTATATTTATTTACCTTATTGGATGTCTGAGTTTATTACTTCACTATTAAAAACTTATACCTACGCTAGAAATTAAGAAGCTCAGAGGGCAAGAGAGAGAGGTCAAACGTCCCAGCCCATCTTTGACTTTCAGAGGATGTCTTTGAAAGTATTCTCTGGCCAGTGTCCTTATCTTCATTTACAGTCCTGGCAGTTGAGCGGGAAGGTTGGGGTTTCCCCAGGGTCTGGGGTGGGGTGGGGGGGGGGCAAGAGGGGACACCCTCAGCCGTCATGAACAAAGCTGCTCTCCCAAACCCTCCACACCATCCGGTGACCAGCAAGTGCAGCAGTCCCTCAAACCCACTGCTTGGGAAGGACGTGCACCTGTGTCCTCTGAACGCTGGCCAGCTGCCAGAAATGGAGGCGGGTGGCAGGCTCTGCAGTCGCTCAGGCTAAGACAGAGATACTGTCTCCACAGGTGCAGGGCTCAGGATCAGGGGCCTTTTACCCCATTCCAGGAGGAGGCAGCAGGCTCGGCTGGGGGGTCTGTTCCCTGGGAAGGTGATGATCTGTTTTTCCTGCTTTCTACCACCCTCTTTGAAAGCCTCAAGTACTAGAAAGCCTACATTAGCCCCCATCACCCTCAGCTTAACAGTGAGCAGGTGCAGCTTCTCTTCTCATATAGGCCAGTGTGCATGTGCACATGCATGTGTGTGTGCATGTGCATGTGTGTGCGTGCGTGCGTGCTCTGCTGGGCCACCCCCTAGCTGCAGCTATGGGTCAGGCCCAGTCAGCAGAACCAGCCTTCCGTGTCGCGGGTGCGGCCAGAGTGCTCAGGGTAAGCCATAACAGAGGGAAGAGCCAGGGGTTTGAGGTGTGAAGGGATGCGTGAGACATGACCCTGAGGTCCCAGGAGAGGCTGGACGCTTACAACTCGTCTGACCCAGAAAGAGGGACTGATGTCTATAGAATGTCCATCTGAGCCTTGGAGGTGTGAGCTGAAAGGAAGAGAGAATTCAGTGTCCTCATACTTCCGTGCAGGCACATCCCAGGATGTTGAAGTGTGCCATGCGGGTGAAGCAACATAATCTGACATGGACTTAGTTGTGTCTTAATAATATAAACCAGGACTGTGTGGAGATGGAGTTAGAGCATTAGCTGCTGCTGTCCCAGGCTGAGAGCTGGCTCCCTCTTGTCCTGCGCACATACGCACATGCACAGCATGCCAGGGCCCCTGATGGAGGAGAAGGGAGCTGAGGTCAGCTAGAGGACAGCCAGGAAATACTAACCCACTTGGAAGGGTCCACAGCTCCCTTAGTCTCTCAGCTGCTAATACTATAATACCTACTGTGTGGTACACACTGTTATAGTCACTCCCCCTTTACAGACAAGGAAAAAAGGACACACATAGGTGAAATGACTTGTTCAAGGTCACACAGGAGTTAGCAGAGTGGGATGAGAACACCCAGGGTCTCCCTCAAGCCTGTGCTCTTCCTGTTATGCCAGACAGCCTCTGACCTGGCCTGTCCAAAATGGGTTTGCTTTGACTTGGTTTCATTTTACCTGCCACTGATGAGACATTGATTGCAAGCCCTGCCATGTGCTTTACATGCATAATCTCAGTTACTCCCCAGCCCTGCTGTGAGATAGGTAAGGGAACCAGGGTTCATTTAAGGTTCAGAGATGCTAAATTATTTATCCAGGGCTGTCCAGCTAGTGTGAGTCAGAGCTGGAAGTCAAACCCAGATCCGTCTGATTGCATAATCCATGCTCAGTCATGGGTCACGGAGTTCCAGCCAACTGAACTCACAGGATGCCAAAGGCAGGATCCAGCCCTGAGGAACTGAGCACACCTGGGTTTATGCTCACACTCCAGCCCAGTGGACAAGTACAAGGAACCAGGGAGCAAGGAGGAAGGCTAGCCAGCCACAGGGAACCCCCGGCCCTTGACATTCAGGCATGCAGAAAGCCGGGAGTAGGACTGTAGACTGCTTTCAAACCTCCTATTTGGTAGACAGCAGACAGCCCTGGCACATGGACAGGCCAGCCTTTCATTGTTCAGGGGTCTGAGGACACATTCTTTCCAGCCAGGGCCAGGCAGGGGCTCACATTTGTATTATAAGCTAGTGCAATGTCTTAGAGTCAGAGGGGGCGGAAGGTTCCATAAAATTTTCAACACAGCAACTATTTCTCAGTTCCTTGCAAGATACATAGTCTTTGCTTTTGTCGTTGGACAGTTTCTGCCTAGAGGCTGAGGGAGTGATCTGCCTCCGTGGCTAGAGCAGCTATAAAATATTTAACGTGAACATATAATTACATTACCATGATCTATAATAGGATTTGGTGTCCAACAGAAGTCTAACTTGGCCTCTGGCCCAAAGATATAGACCCAAGTTATTATGTTGAGTGTTACCTACTAGATAAATAAGGAAGAAATGCTGTTCAAATCATTGTCAGACAGGCCAACACACATTATAATTATTGTAAAGAAAGATCCACCAGAGCCTGAGAATTTGTCCATTCTATTAATCACATTATTGTGTTATGTCCTGGAAGAAGTAATTCAAGTATATAATTCACAGAAGCCATCAGACAGCTCTTGCTAGAGAACAGGTTTGGGGCCCTGCAAAGTTTTATTACTGTGTGTTCCCCAAACACACAGTTAGCGCTACTTTGGGAGAAGAGACCCCAATACAGTGTCTAACTGATGGAACAGGGCCGGAGGGAGAGAAATGACAGTGAACCTACAGGCCTGGAAAAAAAATGTATAGAAGTAAAATATGAAAAAAGAAAATAATTTAAAAAGCAAGGAAGTGAGCCGAGCCATCCAGACCCCACAGAAGGAGTCCAGCATCAGGATTGGGGGCAGAAATCAACAAGTCACTCTTTGTCATTTGATATCTGACAAGTGTTGAGTGAGTAGCTGCTTTAGACAAGGCGTACGCCAGTCACCAGGGAGATACAGACAAGAAGGCGAATTGGAAATGGATCCCTTCCTTTCAAGGAATTTCTGGTCTGCTAGGGAAAAGGGGTCATATTCATAAATAACTATACTTCCAGGTAGAAAGCAGTGGGTGATACATGAAGGATCGAATTAAATTGCCATTAGGATTCAGATGAGAGAGAGAGAAACCTCTCTTTGCTAGAAGGAATCTGAGGAGGCTTCATGGAAGAGGTAATATTTAAATTGGGCCAGGAAGGATGGTTAGAAGTCACACAGGTGTAAGGGGGTGGGGGATGGACTTTGCAGAACCCTCCCAGCATTGGCACAATCGGGGATGCCAGAAAGGTTGTGTGGGTTCAGGAGGGGGTTGGGAGCAATTTGGCAGGAGCAAAAAGTGGACATGAGAACCCTTGTGGCAAAGGAACTAGTCTGGGAAGGGAAATTGGGAGCCTTAAACTCCTGGTTCAGAAATGTGGGCTTCCTTTTTTCCTGTGTTCCCCAAAGTATAGTTCTTGAGATGATTTTAGATCATATAGACAGATTCTGTTTCAACAATTATGAATTTATTTTAGTAAGCCGGAAAAAAGTATAATTAGGTATGTCAAACCATTATTTCATAATGATATCGAATTTCTGTTTTAAGAAAATAAATGAGTAAAAAAAAAAAAAAAAGCAAGCGAATAATAGGACAAATGGTGTGTGACTATGGCAACAGCCTGAGGATGGTACTGGAATAAGCCTCGGGAAGCACTGCTCAGGCCAGGGTCATATCTTCAGGTGCCTCGGGGTCAGGCGGTGACCACAGCGTAAAAAGCTGCCGGAACGGGAGTGTGTCAACCCCAGGGTCCGGGCCTCTCCTCAATGAGAGGAGGTTGCTGCCATGCTGGATTTCCCAATTTTTCAAGAAAATCCAGTACAATTTTTCTATGGACTCTCCTTTAAAAAAAAAATCTGGCAAAGAATTAAAAATTTTTAAAACACTTTGCAAACAAAAGTGTCCACAGGCCTCGGGTTTGTGATATCTATGCTAGATGCTATGGAGCGGTGACCTGGAGAGACACAATTCCAGAATGACAGCTGTGGTTGACAGGGCTGGGCTGAAAGGAACAAGGCTGGAGGCAGAAGTCCACTTAGGACGCTGGCACAGTGGGTCAGGCCGGGGTAGCACCAGCCAGACACGTCCATTGTCGGAGTGGAGTGCAGGCCAGCACACGAGTTCTAGCCCGCAGGTCATCTTTACACAGTTCTGGGCGTTTTCAGTCCTGGCTGTGCTGACATACAGGGGGAGGGGGGACTTGGTTTCCTCCTGGTTTGCAAGCCATCTCGAGCTTGGTAACAAGCCCTGATAAATGATTGGAGAATAATTAGCAGTTCCCCCACCCCCACCTCCTCAGAGCCTCTGTCTGTTCCCCCGTTGTCTGTCAGCACAGAATAATTCAGCACAAAGTGATGCTCATTAGATGGAACTCTCTAGCCAGCAGCTGAGTTGAGCTTTTAAAAAACTGATTTCTTAAATAATTTGTTCTGAAGACAGACTTGACGTGAAGTTGGCATGCTGATCAGCGGGTCACTGCGTGGGAGCAGCAGAGATGATTGTTCTGGATCTGGTTTACTGGACCCCCGGCTTGCCCAGAACTGCTTTGCATTTCAAAAGGCTGCCTACTCTGTAAGAGCCACTCAAATACCACCTCCAGGAGGACCGAGCCCTCCCATTTGGACATGGTCCACAAGTGTTTGCATTCTTGCAGAGTTGGGATCTTTCTGTCTTGTTTGTGTGTGTGTGTTTTTTAATATATTTTTTTGTTGATTTCAGAGAGAAAGGGAGAGGGAGAGGGAGAGAGGGATAGCAACATCAATGATGAGAGAGAATCATTGATCAGCTGCCTCCTGCACACCCCACACTGGAGATCGAACCCACAACCCATGCATGTGCCCTGATCAGAAATCGAAACGTGACCTCCTGGTTCATAGGTCGATGCTCAACCACTGAGCCACGCCGGCCAGGCCTCTCTGGCTTGTTTTGATAGACCTGTGTTAAAGTCTCAGCCTTTCTTCCAGACCAGTGCTTCTTAAAGTGGTACCCAGACCAAGGGCATCAGCATCACCTGGGACCCTACCCAGACCTGTTAAATCAGAAACTCCAGGGGTCAGGCCTAGCAATCCATGCTTTAACAAGCCCTTCAGGGGACGGACACGGGCTAAAATTTGATGACCACTGAAAGTATGCTAGAGATAGGAGTGAAGCAACATTTCCAGAGCACCTTGTATGTACCAGGTATATGTCTAAATATATACACATACATATACACATACCTATATATGTATATAGTGGTTTTGTGTAATCTTCACAACCAGGGTATAGGACAGTGGTTTTCTCATTTTACAGTTAAGTAAACTGAGATCTCAGATACAGTGACTTACTCTAAGTCTCACCCTCAGGAGAGCTGACATTTAGACCCAGCTCTGTTCCTACTCCACAGCCCAACTGCTCCTTTCAAATGGGGACCACACTTTGGGTCCCCCTGATGGCATCAGCACAGTAGAGCCCATAGATACTCGTTTGAAGGGAGGAATGATAATGAGCAAATGGATCAATATTATTGCCCAGCATGATACGGTTGTGAGTGGCCAGAACTGCATTTTGATTGCTAACAGGCATGTTTTAAAACAAGAATTTCAGTGGACAAAACCCAAATCGGTGCTATTTGGAAGTTCCTGGTCTTGGCAGCATCCTTTGTAGTCCTCACTCTGTACCTAACAGACTGAAGGATGAAGGAGTGGGACCAGCATGTGTTCTTATCGGACCGGCGGTGAGTGTAATGGAGGAACCCCTAGGTTAGTAGGAAAGGGTAGTCCTGTCACTGATTAGCTGCATGAACCTCAGCCAGTTCTCTGTGCCTTCGTGTTCTCATCTACAGAACAGTGAGTCATACATAGCACCTTCCCTTCCTCCATACAGAGCTATTGTAAGGATCAAATAAAACTGCATGTAGAAATGGTTTAAAAACATTAAGTCCTGCCTGGCTGGTGTCGCTCAGTGGTTGAGCATTGACCTATGAACCAGGAGGTGACAGTTCGATTCCCAGTCAGGGCACACACCCAGGTTGTGGGCTTGATTCCCAGTAGGGGACAAACAGAAAGCACCCAATCAATGATTCTCTCTCATCACTGATGTTTCTATCTCTCTCTCCTTCTCCCTTCCTCTCTCTGAAATCAATTAAAATGAAACATTAAGTCCTGCACTTACCAGTTATCATCAAAGCCTGCAAACTACCAGGCAGAGCCCGATAAGGCCCAGGTGAATGGACATGTCAAGATTCTTTCAGTTGTAAGAAGCAAAACCACACTCAAGCAACCTCAAGGAAAAGCAGCTGTGGTGGTGACTTAGTTTCTGAAAGATTGACTTGGTTTTGGGACTAAAATAGACACTGAAAAGCCTCTGGAAGTCCAGGCTGCTCCAGGGGCCCCATTCATTCTCTTCTTCTCATGGCTGTGTGGCCTACTGCCACATTCCCTGGGCACATTTCAGTTCAAATACTAGAGGCTGGGACTCTGGCCCTGTCATAGAGTGTTGGTTAGTCGTCATGTGAATCTAATATCCTTGAGTCAGGAGCTCATCCCAGTCCAATCACCTAAGGCCAGTGGGGAGGTGGCATCATCTGGTCTACCTGTGCCAGCTACCCAGCCAGGGACTGTGGGCAGAGCAGGGCTCCTCAGAAGGAGTTGTGGGTGAAGGATTGACAAATATATAAGGGGAGGAAAAGGTTTATAAGCATGTGAGCAGCACCTCTCCTTTGAAGGCCCTTATGCTCTTGAGCAGCATAGCACCTGTCCGCCTCATCACCATGTGATGTGTGTGCCTCGGTGGCCCCTCTGGCATATGCTCACAGGCTTGGGAGGAGGTGATGCATGCGCAGCGTTCTCTGGGAAAGGCAGCAGAACCTGAGCCAACTGCAGGGACTCTGACAGCTGCCAAAGCTGCTGCCCGACAGCCCCGGGAAAAGATGTGGGAGCTCTTAGCTAGAGGCAGCCAGCCAGCCACCTGCTCCCCAGTCCCGTCCCTGTTCTCTCAGCCTGGGTGACTCGCTGAGACCCCTCTCATAGGGTAGATGGTGATATGATGCTAGTTATCGGAGGCGAGGTTAGAAAAGTTGGAGTCTGCCCTTAAGCAACAAACTTTCTTTTTCTCCTTCAAGCCCTAAACATGATGATGATCTAAGATTTCTTTTTCTTAATCTGTTTGTGTCGTTTTCTAAGTACTGACAATTTGGTTTAATTCATTAGATCACAGGATGTTAGATCTGAAAGATCACCCAAGCCATCCACTTCCCTTGGAACACTTCCTGAGCCAGAATAAATGCTCAGTAAATACTTGCTGAATAAATTTAATGAATTCTGGATGTGAAAAAACAGTCCCTGAGAGAAAGGGCCGCGGTCACCTAACAAGCTGGTGGCAGGTGTAGGACTAGAACCCAAGTTTCTTGATAAAGTCCAGGCATGTTCCCTTCCACCATGACTCAGAGAATCAAAGATTTCAGGTTTGGAAGATGTCATACAGCTTACCTTTAATCTGCCTGCAGTATCCCCACCAGTCATCAATTTGCCCTCTTTTTCAGTATATAGAGTGACTGCCCATGTATGACCTGATAGGTTACCTCGTCCATTCGTGTAGTCATCCGCCCAATAAACAGTCATTTACCACCTGCTTTGAGTCAAGGGGGATACTTATTGATTATTCAGAGATGAAGAACATATTTCCTGCCCTCAAATTTACAGTATTCATCCACAGACTATAACCCAACATAGGAAGTGGTATTCCGCTCTCACGCTTACAAAATTATTTCTTCTTTTGAACCAAGTCCACTTCCCAAAGACTGTAGTCCTTACTCATTGGACCTAGGGCAGCCTATTAGGGCCACAGAACAAAAGTCTGATCCTTATTTTCCATATCAGCCCTTCAGATGTTTTTAAACAGAGCTCATACCCCCTTACAGGATAAATTCCGAATTCCTCCAAAAATTCTTTCTTTGAAATGTGGTTTCAAGTTTTCTTATTCTTCTGGTTGTTCTTTGATGAACACGCTCCAGTTAGTCTTATCGGGCGCTTAAATGTGGCCCCCAGATGTGAACTACTGAACTCCAAATATGGTCTGAGAGTACAATACAAAATTGAACTTCCTGTCACTCCCTTCATTCTAGGCATTGTACAAGGAAACAATAGCCTGTTGACCACCAACTGTTCTCTTGAGTCTGACTTGTACCAGGCATGCTGCCCTGCATTTCATTTCTCCCTTGTATTCTTGCTGAGTTTCTCATAGCAAATATCACTGAGGGTTTGCGTGTGTGTAGCACTCACCAGACTCTTTGAAGAACCAGACATGCTGCTTATCTTCAAGGAGTTCATAGTCTTATTGATGAAATTTGTTTTGCCCCCAAATAATTAACAAAGAACCAAGACCGAGTATCATCAAGGGAACGGTCTTTTTCCGAGACCCCCTCCTTAGAGCTGCGCTTAGTGGTGGTTGGTAGACTTCTGGGTATGATTGAAAACAGATCTCCCAGTTCATATGCCAGTGCAGACCTGGCTTCAAGCCCAGGCTGTCAGGGGCTTTGTCAAGTTTTTGTCATTGCCTTGACCTAGACTGTTGCAGATGAAAAGCCTTTGAATTCCATCATCTGCAGAGGAAGCAGGGGCACCTACAGGGACTGACACCTCGCGGGCCATGGAACAGCTTTCCAGCACCTGGCACCTGCCCAGTGCCAATCTAGTGTGCAGAGGGAGGAAAGTTCTCTCAGTTGTTGGCATGAGTCTGCCTGTGTTTGGGCTTCTGGGAGACAACAGGTTTAATTTGCTTTGACAGTGCTTTTCCCCAGGAGGGAATTTACCCAAACACCCTGCCTTCTTCACATTCAGCGCAGTGCTTGTTTGTTTTCCCGGTTTAACCATGGGGAGTTGCTCTGTGTTTTATATGCATATGTGCGCATGTTTATCCCCAATAACCCACATTGCCTGGTTTGGATTCATTAGATCAAGTAAGTATGTTGTTTTAGTTCCAAATGAAATGCATGTCTGACCCTTTCTTCAAACCAAAATACCGACTCTGCCAAGTCCTGGGCAAACCTCCTTACATGCATAGCGTTATACTATTTGCTCTTCAAAATAACCCTCTGAGGTGGGTGCTATTATTAACCCCATTTCACAGATGAGGAAACTGATGTTTAGAGATGACTTGCCCAAAGGGCACATTGCTAGTAAGAGGCAGGCTGGCTCCAGAGCCCCGACTCTGGTCCAGGCCATACACCACACACTTCCACTTCAGATAGAACTTGGTTCACCTACCAGATTTGCCCTTACAGCTGTGACATTGAGAAAATGAAAACAGCTCTCAATCTTCATCTGAAACTGTAAAATGGGCAAATGTACCTATTTCTCATTATTAGGAATGAATAAGTGACATATCTTTCACAGTTCATTTGAGGGAATGAGAAGATCTGTGTTAGAGTCTTCCCTCAACCTGGAGCTGCTGTAGAGCTAAATCCCAGCTATGCTATCGAGTTTGTTTCCCTCTCTTCTTTTGGTTGCCAATAATAAACCCAATCCCCTTTCAGGATGTATAATGTCACTAGCTGCAGTCAAGGTGACACATCCAGTCATCCAGTTGGCTGTCCCGGAGTTCAGATCCTTCCCTCCTCGCCTAAAGCATTAGCATCCATCCTACAGAGAGGCCAAAGGAGGCGTCAGAGAGTGGGTCTCTGTCAGGCACTGGGTAGACCTTGGTTCCCCAACTGAGCTCTCCCCACAGTTGCCAACATCCACTTTTACAATTGAAGGAGACATGAGGGAAGCAGAGGAAGGAACTGTAGGTAGAAAACACAAGCTTCTGTCCTCTGGGACACATCACAGGAGAACAAGATGGTGGGGCAGGGAGGCTAGAAGAAGGGTTAGAGCGAGTAAGCAGAGAGGGAGGCCAATGATGATTGGTAAGCTCCTACCTCACAGCTGCTCCTTCTATCTTTGGTGCTAGAATCCAAGGTCAGGCTCCTGTGACCACAGAGGTGAGCCTGCTCAGACCAGGGAAGGAAGCAGGTGTGCCCAGGCCCTGGGAGCTGATGGGGGAGGGGAGCCTCCTTTCCTCTCTAGGCTAACTGCTCCTGTGAAATGGGAGTCCACAGTTGGGCTGCCCGGTAGTCCTTCTCCAGGCAGGATTTTTCTCTGTGGTCTCTCCTACAAAACGAGGCTTTGAGATTTCAAAACAGAAAAGCAGAAGGTGGCAAATGAAGGCAGGCTTTTCTGTCAATCAACCCTGGACGCGGAAGGATATATTTATCAACTGTTACCCTTTCACCTGGACACGGTGATGCTAGTGGTTTGTTCTGGAAAAGTGTAGTGAGCAGACAAGATGAGGTGCTGCAGTGGCTTCGCCGAGGCCCTGTGGTTTCCTGTCTCCCATGTCTCCTCCGGGGAAGAACACTGTTGTCTTTCTTCCTTCTGCTGATGCCCCTTTGTATTTCGAGCAATAGTTTGTTCAACATCCTGAGAACACGCCCACTCACAACACATGTCCAGAGAAGGAGCTAAGGAAACATTTAAACTCTGCATTCCAACACTGATGGAAGGAAAAACACGTTCCTGAGAATCAATTTTTCTAGCAGGACCCACTGTGGTGATGGAAAAACAAAAGCAAGGGGTTGGGGGGGGGGGGCCTATCTTCCCATATGCCACATACCCAATTAGGAAAATCAGTTATTCGTAGGCAGCTGCATTTTTCATTTGGATTTGAGCAGATCTGAAGGAACACCTTCTGCAGAATGAAGGCAGCTGCAGCTTGGACATGAGCAAAGCAGGAAGGAACTACAGACGGAAGACATTCACCAAACACTAATTGGAAACATAACAGCAGGTTTAGTCAATAAAGTTCACACTTCTCCCAAGCCAGTGAATGTCACTCCTGCACTAGCGTTTAGCATAGAACTATCTCATCAGAGGGGACTCATCATTTGTGGGATCCCAGGTGGACCCCAAGTAGTTGAAATCTTTCCAAACGGAAGAAAAACTATATACAGAAACATTTCATCAAAAGGAAATACTCTCCAAACGTCTCCCTCCCACTTCCTTGTTACTATCATAAAATTATTCCATGTTTCCTAAAACTTCTGCCTTCTCTGAAACCAACAGCCTGGGGCAAGTTTTGTAGCAAACAGCATTCTGTGCTGTCAGATTTAGCAACCGACACCAGACTCACTCACAGAAAACATACTTTCCTCACTTTTTCACCACGAAAGCTTTGTGGCAGATGATTCAAAATCTAGAAAGTGTGTGTATATAACACTGATCTGCAATTGATCCTGTTATAAATGTCACGGGTAATTCTAGTAATTTTATTAGGAGACTTTTATACCATGGTTTTGAGAAGGACTGAACCATAGGACTTTAGATCTGGGAGAGACCTCTGAGATCATCCAGTTGAATTCTCTCAGTGACAGCAACAAACATTTATTGAGACCCTCTCTGTGAGATGGATACCAAGGCAAATACAGAAATGAATAAACTCAGTGTCTGCCCTCAGGGAGTTCACAGTCAATGCTGGGGACTGTTTGGGGTTTAAGTAGGAGGGAAGGAAAGAGAGAGTCCTGGAGTAACTTAGGAAGGCCTTAGCTGGTTTGGCTCAGTGGATAGAGCATTGGCCCTTGGACTAAAGGGTCTCGGATTCAATTCGGTCAAGGGCACATGCCCGGGTTGCAGGCTCGATCCGCAGTAGGGGGCGTGCTGGAGGCAGCCAATCGATGATTCTCTCTCATCATTGATGTTTCTATCTCTCTCCCCTCTCCCTTCCTCTCTGAAATCAATAAAAATATATTTAAAAAAAAAAGAAATCAGGAAGGCTTGTCAGAGGAGGTGACATTGGAGCTGCATTTGAAAGAAGGAATAGGAGTTGCCAAGCAGGCAGGGATGATGAAACAGGTGCAGAAAGATGAAGTGACATGGTTAAGGCCCCACAGAAGAAGACCTGAGGCCAGGCCTCCTACCTCCATCCTATACTTCTGTGATACCACAGGTGGAGCCCACCCTCCAGTCCTACCTTAGCCAGTAGCTAAAAGTGAAAATAATCTTGCCTTAAACTTTACTCAGAATTCTTATTTTTAAAAGAATATTCAAAATGAAACTTTCTAAGCCATTCTCTCTCTCTCTCTCTCTCTCTCTCTCTCTCTCTCTCTCTCTCTCTCTCTCTCTCCCCCATTGTTTAGAAATTCACTTGTAAAGTAAAGGCATCAGTCAGGAAGATGGATTCTTCCAGGCAAAGCCAGTGAGAGCAGAATTCCCTGGGGCCATGGCTTGTGAGCCTCGCTCTGCGAGGACCCGACCACTTTGCCCTGAAACGAGAACATATGCTGGGTTAGACCCTTTTGTTCTTACCTGTTAGTGTAAAACTGCTCGTGTTAGCAGAGGAACAACCTGTAGTGAGTGGAATTTCCCACCCACTCAGGAAAGGAACCACACTTTTGAACCCTATTTCCAAACTTTTGAAGTAGCTTCCAAGTTGATAATGGCAGACAATTGGGAAAGACCTTTCTGGGAAGTGCACCATGCTATGAGTTCCTCCCCATCTCCCTATCTGTTCCCTTCTCTATCCATATTCACGCCATTCTTCACACCCATCACCTCCGAGTAGCCTTCCCCTCTGCTGGTTTTGCCCCATATCAGCTGTCCCCGTAAGTTGGCCCTGTAATCATCTATGTCCATGGGCCATAGTGCTTTGCTGCAGTTAAGGCTTGATGCCCTTGTATGGATGCCTTGTCTGCACAGTTGCTCTCAATTTCAGACTCACAGAATTTTAGAACAGGAAGCAGGCCTAGGGTCACCTCTGCCATTACCTTGATTTCACATATGAGGAAGGTGAGACCCAGAGACGGGCCGGAATTGGCTTTAGGTCACCCAGCATGGTGCCAGAAGAATCGACCCCAGGCCAGGTTTCCTCACTCCACGCGGAGCTGCTTCATGTCCTGTGCTGCTGCCCGGGTGGCAGTGTCATCTCATGCTCCCACTGAGGCTGCAAATGTCCCGTGGGCAAGACTCGTCTTCTATGGTAACATCTCATTTACCAGAGGCATTCACCTTGGCTTCAAGACTTAGTTGTGAGCTGAGACGTGGTTGAATCCTTAACTCTGTCCACCTTACTAACCCTTTCCTCTACTTTCAACTCCGAGTGCAGACTCACTCTGAGGCCTTGGTGAGTCACTGCCCTTCCTCTGCTCCATTTCCTTCTCTGTTAAATGAACACTTTGGGATAGATGGTCTCTTGGGTCCCTTTAAGTTCTAAAAGTTCTAGAATTCTGTACCTTTCCGCTGAGTCCTTTGCTGTCTTCAGGATTGGCCTCTCGGTCCCACAGATCTGCTACCTCGCTCATTCTCCTGGCTTGCTATGGAGTGAATTTCTTTAAGGCCCAGAGAGTATAATATTATTGAAGAAAACCAGGCTTGGAGTCCTAAGGCCTGAGTTTGAATCTTGCCTCCATGCCTTTGTATCTGTGTGGCCTTCAGCAAGTCATGTCATCTCCCAGCCACCTTAAAAAAATAAATAAATAAAAGGAATAACGATACATCCTTTTGGATTTGGTGACAGTGAAATGAGACAAACTTTGTGGAAATACATGGCACAAAGAGGATTTTCACAAATAGTGACTTCTCTCCTTTGTTCCACACCCAGCATTTGGGAAGAGGGCCGTTCCACATGCATAGCTTTACTAGTGAATGGCTTTACTAAATGGAGCTACAAAACATTGACTACTTTTTTACTAAAACATTTCTGAAGTGAATTTGATATTTCCTGACATGTCACGCAGACAGTCCCAAAGTATGAGGGAGAATTAGAGAAAGGAACATCTTTCAAGAGGGGCATCATAGCAGATGTTAAGCAAAATAGGCCAGTCAGAGAGAGACAATTATCACAGGATCTCACTTATATGTGGAATCTAATGAACAAATTAAATGGACCAATGACATAAGGAATGCAGGTAGGGCCAAGGGAATATGAAAGGAAACTCCTATGCCTTTTTTTAAGTATATTTTGTATTGTTGACATTATTATGGATGTCCCCTATTTTCTCCCCACTTCCTCCTCTCCACCCCACCCCTATCCCCCAGCTTCCACCACACTGTTGTCTGTGTCCATGGGCAAAGCTTGTATGCATATAAGTTCTTTGGTTAACTTTGGTTAATCTCTTCCCACCCCATCCCCCCACCCCCATTTCCCTCTGGGATTTGTCAGTCTTTTCCATGTTTCCATGTTTCTGGGCCTTATTTTGTTGGTGAGTTTATTTTGTTCATTAGATTCCACATATGAGTGAGATCACGTGATACTTGTCTTTCTCTGACTGGCTTATTTTGCTTAGCATAATACTCTCCAGGTCCTCTGTGTTGTCTCAAAGGGTAAGAGATCCTTCTTTTTTACAGCTGCATAGTATTCCATGGTGGGAATGTACCACAGCTTTTTTATGCACACATCTACTGATGGGCACTTGGGCCATTTCTAGATCTATGCCTTTTAAAGGAGCTTGGATATTTTCATTTTCTCCCCCATTGAAGGGTTTTAAGTAGGAGAACATTTCAGAGACATCATTACTCAGGCTGCTGGGTGGTGAACGAATCGGGGAAGGGGGAGGGAGAAGGGAAGAGGGGGGAGGGGGAGGAGAGGGGAGGGAAGGGAGCAAAAGAGGAAGCTGAGGGGCTGGCCATGCAGCTGTTTTGTTAGCAGGTGGGGAGGGGACCGGACTGAGGCTTGAAAAATCAGAGGTGTGAAAAGACAGGTTTACAAATGCTCAGTAGCTTTAAAAAATATGTTCCTGGAATATCAGCTTATTGTGAAAAATAAATAAATAAAAACACAGGAAAATGTAAAGGCCACAAGAATCACCCAATAACGGAGCATCCAAAGATAGCCCTGATAGCAGGTTGAACTATTTTTTTTTTTTACTAATGTTTTTAGCAAAAAAAATTTCTAATGTATTGTAGATACAAATTTGAATTATAAAAAAATTAGTTCAGGCAGACATTTCCCAGCACACATTTCTTAAGGTCAGTCGAGATATATCTCAGTAAGAGTAAAAATAATTTAAGGTTGTTTGTTTGTTTGTTTGTTAATCCTCACCCAAAGATACTTTTCCATTGATTTTTAGAGAGAGTGGAAAGGAGGGGTGGGACAGAAACATCAGTGTGAGAGAGAGACATATCGATTGGTTGCTTTCCACACACACCCTGACCGGGACCCAGGATTTAACCTGCAACCCAGGTATGTGCACTTGGCCAGGAATTAAGCCCAAGACCCATTGGTGCTTCGGCCGACGCTCTAACCACTGACCACTGAGTACACTGGCCAAGGCTATATCTATAATAATAAAAGCGTAATATGCTAATTAGACCGGATGTCCTTCAGGAAGACCTTCCAGACGAAGCCAGTGGCCAGAAGCTGGTGTCGGCGGCCAGGGGGAAGGAAGGCCTACTTTTCCATGAATTTCATGCATTGGGCCTCTAGTAACATAACTTTTAACTCGATTGATTGCTTTCAGTGACTGGGCAAGAAGAGCTCGAATGTGTTAACCTGAGGCTTGATTCCTGGGCCTTCTGTTTGGGAAAGAAGTTTCTGTTTTCAGCTCTCCTTCTCTTTTCTCCCCCAGAATCGGTGGATAACTGCCCCAGCAACTGCTACGGCAATGGGGACTGCATCTCTGGGACCTGCCACTGCTTCCTGGGCTTCCTGGGCCCCGACTGCGGCAGAGGTGAGAGCCCCAGGGTGGACCTGTGATTTCCACTCCCCATGCCCCGTGGGCAGCTCCGGTCCCATTCCTCGGGGCCAGTGCAGAACTCCAGGCCACTCTCTTTTTTTTTTTTTTTTTAATATATTTTTATTGATTTCAGAGGGGAAAGGAAAGGGGGAGAGAGAGAGAGAGAGAGAGAGAGAGAGAGAGAGAGAGAGAGAGAGAAGAGAGAGAGAAACATCAATGATGAGAGAGAATCATTGATTGGCTGCCTCCTCACACCCCCCACTAGGGGTAGAGCCTGCAACCCAAGCATGTGCCCTTGACTGGAATCGAACCGGGGACCCTTCAGTCCACAGGCCAACACTCTATTCACTGAGCCAAACCAGCCAGGGCTCCAGGCCACTCTTGACTCTCTCGAGAAGGGCTCCCAAGGGCCATCCTTCAGAAACCCTGCGAGGGAGGTCTTTGGGGCCCCCTTGACCCACGCGTGCATGACCGGAAGGTCAGGAAGGAAGGGGCAGCCACAGTTAACCTCATGTCCCGTTGTGGGGGCAGAAGGAGTGGCATGGGGGTCCTTTGGAAAGCTGATTTCCCCTTAGAGGAGTGATCAGCCTTTGCCAAGCGTCTTCGAAGTTCACCTTCAGCTAGTGTGGTTCCCTCCTGGCCCAGAGAAGGGAGGCCTGGTTTCTTGCTCAGTTATTGCCTTCTAACAGCACAGGCACAATCATGGCTGAGACCACCAAGGACTTGGGAGGTGGGCGAGACTGCTCTCCTCCACACAGGACCCCAGTGTTGCTTCAGATTTTGGCACATAGGGTGCTAATGATAACCACCTGGCGATAGTTTCAAGGCTGCCATGATCGACCGTTTGCCTTTGGCCTTCATTATTGTCCTGCAAGAATCAACAAGGAAAACACCAAAGGAGATCTGTAGTCCTGAGATTTCGGCACTCCCTTTGGGGAAACTCCCTTTGGTTTTTCCCCCTCATCAGTCATTGCTTTGTGTCCTTTCGGGCTTGGTCCTGTGCTAGACACTGAGCAAGCCCAGGAGTTCTCCGCCTGGGAGACAGACAAAATCGACGATTACAAAGCGGCTAATAGGTGAGAAACACCATAGGGAGGTCACGTGCAGGGAGTGCCTATCAGAGGGAGAGGGAGCAGCTGTCTCAGCTTGGATGGGTGAGGACCAGGAAGGGCTCCCAGGTGAGGTGCTCCTGGAACTGAGACCTGATGCCTGAGTCGTTGCTCATTGGTGGAAGCCAGAGATGCTCCCCAGGCCGAAAACACGGTGAGGTGGCACTGCTTTGGGGATTCTACTTATTCTTTCTAAGGTGGAATAGACTCAGTTTGAGGCAGCAAAGCCTGCAGCCTCCACAGTGATTCCCTGCAGGCGCTTTCTAAAGAAAAGCTGCCAGGTGGGGGCGGGGAAGGTGGTGCAAGAGAGAAGAGATGAGTCATCCCTTCTAATGAGAATTACCGTCTCATCCCGTATGCACTTAGAGTGAAGAGCCCTGTATAAAACAGCCTCTTAGTGAATCTCACTAAGGCTGGTGGGTACTTACAGCACACTGAAATATAATTTATTTTTATATAGTGTTCTTCATACAGATGTTCACAAAACCCTACGCTAAGAGGCAGAATGGAAAGATAATACTTTCAAGAGCTAAGTTGGGCTCAGCTACTCTCTTATGGAGCTGTGGTTTATGGGTTTGAGTGGAGGCCTGAAAGGCAAGGAAAACGGAGTGACAGCTGGGTTAAAGACAACAATGAGTGTGCTGCAGATGAGGGTGGGGAAGCAAAATGGAGCGCTATTAGGAGAGCATTGGAGGAGGGATGCGGGCAGGCAGGAGGCTCAGCTGTCTTTCCCAGGGAGCCCCAGGAACTCACTGGGGTCCTGGCAACCACCACGCTGCCCCGGTAATATTGGGGTCGGGGAGAGGAAGCAGAGTTCACTGGGCACCAGCTCTACCGGGCCATCCACTGCACACCTTCACCTGCAGCTCCAGATGTGTTTAATCAGGAATTAAATAAAACAAGAGAAGCAGACAGATGGGCACACGTGAGAATTGTGGCAAAGCACAGGAGGCTCTCGGTCAAGCCAGCAGGCAGAGGGGAGAAAGGGACAAAAGCTGGTGGGGGATGCTGGGCTTTGGTTCACACCAGGCTTCCCGTGCTGTCTCCCCAGCCTCCTGCCCCGTGCTCTGTAGTGGGAACGGCCAGTACATGAAGGGCCGGTGTCTGTGCCACAGCGGCTGGAAGGGCGCCGAGTGCGACGTGCCCACCAACCAGTGTATCGATGTGGCCTGCAGCAACCATGGCACCTGCATCATGGGCACCTGCATCTGCAACCCCGGCTACAAGGGCGAGAACTGCGAGGAAGGTAAGACGCGTGCAGGCAGCCCAGCACCTTGCTCAACTTAGAGGTCAGCGCACGGGCCAAGAGGACATCCAGGCAGCAGAGGAAGCCACCTGAGCTGCCCTGTGACCCCCACCCCGAGCCAGGAGCCCATCAGCAACCGTAATGAGTCTAAAGAAGAGGACAGACAAATGCAATCCTACTCAGTGAAGGGCACAGAAGTGTTGTACTGCGTACTTACTGTATCCAAGGCTCTGTGCTGGAAGCCTTACATTATTTAACTGCAAACCCCAGTAGAAAGGGGAAATCATCTTATTTTATAGTTGAGAACATGGAGACTCTGAGAGTCAAATGGCCTGCCCAAGGTCACACAGCTAGCCAATGGCAGGGCTGGGTTTGAGCCCAATCTCTCTGTCTCCATAGCCCACGTTCTTTCCACTCCCCTTTAAGCTCGTTCACTCCCCATTTCTGAAGTATGAATGTATTTAGACCTTCAAACTCTGCCTTCCACTATCACACTCGTGTGTCTATGTGTGTGTGTGTGTGTATGTGTGTGTTCATGCATGTAGCTCTCAGGTGCTCAAAGGCATGTCTCTCTCCTTCATAAAGTAAATACAGGGTGTCCCCCAAAAATGTGTACACACTTTAACAGCTGATAACTCACTTAATTTTGAAGATGAATGGTATGTTAATAAACACTGACTGTATAATCATTCAAAGTTTGTATACATTTGTATGGGACACCCTTATATGCCTGTATAAATCAAGGCTAGAAAGTGAACTGCTGATGTAACCATGGCATCAGTTCTTTCCCAGGAAACCTAACAAGGTGAGATAAGTAAATATATGTATTTCACAAATGAAGAAACTGAGGCCCAGGGAAGGGCATTGGCATCACCATGGTCAGATAGCTAGCTAACCGATGGCTGGGTCGGGATTCAACCCAGGCCTCCGCACTTCCGATCAGTGCTCTTTCCTCTCGGCTGCATGGAAATTCCAGACGAAAGGAGGAGTACTCTTCACAAGCTGTCTAGAGTAGCTTTAAGGGCCCATACTTGGGAATCAGATGTAGGCTTGAGCCCCAGCTCTGCCATTAACTAGCCTTGGTTCCCTCGTCTATAAAATGGGAATGCCTTCCTCAGAGGGCTGTTGGGAGGAGTGAATTAAATGATCCATGTAAAGCTCAGTGTCCGACACATAGTAAATGCTCTATAAATGTTAGCTCTTATGTTATTAGTTTATTCTGGGGACAACCGAAGCACACTTCCTGTTCTCCTCCACTCATTTCATCCAAGGTCTTTTGAAATGGATGGGCTTTGCCTTGGAAACTGATGGATGATGCTAATAGTCGTTACCTCCCACTGTCCACTATGTAGCGCCCCAGCACCTTCTCCATGGGGTGGAAGGAGCTCTAAGGAGAGCTAAATTTGGGATTTAACAGGTAGTCCCCTCTTAAGGCATCATTTTCTCTCTAACAAAAAGGGGGAGAGAGAGAGGGAGAGGGAGACTATAATGGGCCCATTTTTAAAGAGTGGGGAACAGGAAGGAACTAGTGTCTGAAAAGCATCGCCTCTCTGAGACAGGCTGTCTGTGGACCCCAAGTGTGACTGCAGGTCCTGATTCAGGCCTGTTATCGTTGACCAGATTGCTGTGGGCTGTCTGAGAGAGGAGCCCGCCAGCCCCTCACACAAAGGAGCTTGGCTTTCTCTTCCTGACAATGGTGACCTTCAGCTGCTGTCCCTTTTCAGTTTAGTCACTTGAGGTGAAGACCCTGAGAAGGAAAGAGAAACAAAGAGGAGATTCCTCTTGGAACTGTGGGGCTGTCCACCCCCACCCCGCCACGTTGTGTGGGCCGAGGAGGAGGGGGGGGTCAAGCTCCACCGCCCCCTGGACAGTGCCCCAGCACAAGGGTACTTACAAAGAGAAGAAAAGAAGCTGTGTAGCTCTTTGATTTACATTATCTATTTGAAAAGAAATGTTTTTACTCCCGCTTTCTTTTCCGAGGAGGGCCATCTGGGACTGATTCCTTTTATTATTTCTATTTCTCTGGTGAAACATCATTGAATAGTCCTGTGTTTATAATGGAGTTTCTGGGGGCCTTTGCCCTCCCCCTCATGCCTCCCCTCCTCCCTTAACTCTGTTTTAAGGGGTTTCACTGTGTTTATAAAACATCAGCTAACAAGCTTACTTTTCCCCCCTCTCTCCGGCTTCCTTCTTCTGAAGTTTATTGGCCTATATTTTTTTAAAGTCTGAACCACGCCAGCAGGGCACTTTTGGAGGGGTTGGGGGAGGGGCAGAAGAGAATAACTTGGGCCTTTTGCAGTGAAAAGTGAGACTGTATTTTGGGTTCTGAAGAGCATCTAATAGCTTGTGTGGTCACTGAGGCGTGGAACATTTGGGGCAACAGTTGTGCTTACAGCCTGGCCACGCAGGCCGCATCATTTCATCAACGGGCTGAGCTTCTTCCAGAAATTTTGGCTTAAATGGCAAGCTCTACAGAGGAAAAATATAACTGTTTGGCACCTCTTCTAAGAAGAAGCTAAGTGAGACTGTCTACACGAAGTTCAGCCGCCTCCCTGCCAAGTTCTCCCGGGCCCTCCAGCAGCCCATCTTCCCATGTTACGCAGTTTTCTGCAAAATAAATATCACTTGGGAAACCACCCCAGTGTGATGGGAAGAGATCACTTGAATCCTGTCCTAGGGTTTCTGTCACCCCAACGGCCCCAGAAAGGGAGGGCAGGCCCACAGTCTAGGTAGGATCCCTGTGGCGTCACGATGGCTCAGATAATGGCCCCGAGTTTCGGATGAGCAGGGACAGTGTTCTCCAGGCAGGAATCTCAGCCAGTTCAGCTCAGGTTTCCTGGAGCCACCTTCCCTCTTTAGAACTTCCCTGGAGTTCCACACTCACTCTGCCAAGTTGACCCTCAGAAGCCGGGATTAATTGATGATGAATGGCCTAGAGGTAGCCTCTCACCAGTCCTTTCTGATCTGTCCCGGCCTGAACCATCTTCGGAGAGCATGCAATTCGCTCCGCTGGTTCCTGGGTCCCTCACAGACGTACAGTGTCTGAGGCAGAGCAGGACTGTGCCGCCCAGGGCCTCTCGCTAAACTTGGCGCCCTCTCCGCCCTCTCCGCTCGCTGGCTAACAGTGCAGATTTATAGATCCAACCTCGAGGGCCCCTCAGAGACAACTAGAGCCCAAAGCTGGGGTCAGGTGTTCAGGGAGCCGGAAATACCTTTATAGGTCCTGGGACAGAAATCGCTGACTCATTTCCTGTCAGATTGGAAAACTCTCTGGATCTAGGGAATTATCATAGTAGCCTAATGGGCTGGAATAATCCTTCTGAGATCCTGAGATCCTGGGGCCAGTCATGAAAATGTATCACTATTATTATTTTTATTCCTTTTAATTACCAGACACTCCAGCAGGTCATGCCCGAACCTTTATTAAATGGTGTCCTGAGACTGCCAGAGAGGAGATTCTTTGCCTTCATTTGGCTTTATTATTTCTCCACTTTGCCCTATTTCTTTCCTTGTTTTGTTTTCCTATGTTTTAACCATTTTATGTGTTTATGTCTGTGTACATGATGAATGGATTTTTGAACCAGTCAGAGGATAAAGGAAACAGCAAGACATCTATACCAGCCAGGAGTGATTCAAATTTGAGTTACCACTGTGTGATCTTGGGCAACTTATTTAACCTCTCTGTGCTTCAGTTTCCTCATCTGTAAAATGAGGCTAATAATGGTATTTACCTCAAAGAGTTGTTGTTAGGGTTAAATGAAATAATATATATAAAAGGTATAAAAGAAAAATATAGCATAGGAGAGGAACTAAGTTAAAATTAATTGTTATTATTGCTGTTGTGTTATCATTATTATATTTTTAGCAGTTGCTGCTCCTGACCTCTGGTCTTCTTAGTCATCATTTAAGTCATGAAGCTGAACTCCTTTAAAAACCTAAATAGTAAAAGAGCTTTTTTTAACAAGCTGGCCCTCAGAATAAACAGCCTGTTCCCAGAGTGTTGCCATCTGTAAAGTCTGCTCGTTTGTGTCTGAGACGCTAATATACCCATGCTGGGTCTCCCAGTCTTTTGTGCAAAAGTCAAATATACTGGGTTATAAAATTTAATTGATAACTAAAGTAAAAGCATGTCTGAATTATAAATGAGCTCTGACCACAGTTTGCTACTGCATGTCCTGATAGAACTGAAAAACAGCTACCGATTTCCAACAATTTACAATTTATACAGTTTATATAGTCCTTTCAAATCCTCGGTGTCATTTGGTCCGCATAACAACCTGAGAGAAAGGTAATTCTATCAGACCTGCTTTATAGATGGAAGCTCATAGCAGGTATGTGTCTTGACTGGTCGTAGAACCAGTACATTTTGTCCTGTGACCCTTAAACTTAGGACCTCAGAGGTCAAATGTCAAAACCTTTCCTCTGCACCATAGGGCTTCCTCATGAGCTCCCATAAGGAGGCCACGAGGTAGGAATTTGTATCCACATTTTACAGGTAAGGGAACCAAGACTCAGAGAGGTAAACAGTCAGTCAGCAGGTAGAGTTGGGAAGCCAGGTTTACCATTTGCCAGTTACTGCTCTCCTCTGTACCACGTGGCCTCTGCACAGGAAACCTGTGTCCTTCTACTAAAGGGTAAACCCTTTACTTCACTACGAGGTATGGTACTTTGCTTGGAGGAGCCTCTCACCTTTGCTGGTCAGATACTTACCTGTGTTCTCTTTCCTTCGTGTCACAGTGGACTGCATGGACCCCACATGTTCTGGCCGGGGTGTCTGCGTGAGAGGCGAGTGCCACTGCTCTGTGGGATGGGGAGGCACCAACTGCGAGACACCCCGGGCCACGTGCTTGGACCAGTGTTCGGGCCACGGAACCTTCCTCCCGGACACCGGGCTTTGCAGCTGTGACCCAAGCTGGACTGGACACGACTGTTCTATCGGTAAATGTGGGGAGTGGGGGGAGAAGGGCTGGGCGTGGACAGAGGGAAGATGTGTCCACTGTGCCGCGGTCACCGTTTCGTCCTGATCTGCCCCTGACCCTGCTCTCAGACACGTAGCTGTGCGTGCCCAAGTCTCTGATGCTTTTCTTCTTTTCCTGAACTTCAGACTTCACCCTCTACTCTTAGATGGGCAGAGGACTGAAAAGCCGTATCTTCACATCATTCCTTTCAAGTGGTGGCCTTGACAGTCAAAATGTCACCCCTAACCAGTTAATTATAATAACAGATGTTTCAGAGAAATCTCATCTCTCACTTTACGGTCATCGTCCCTGGAGGCCAGGCCAAGAGAACAGTGTGCCTAGGTGATATCTGCCAGGATGGAGCTTTGGTTTCATTCATTCCTCAGAGGGAAGTCCAAGCTCAGTGTAGTCTTTAGGGTTCTCTGTGACCTGACCCCCACCTGCCTTTCTGGCCAGATCCTCTGCAAGACTATAAGTTCCATGAGGATAAAAAACATGTCTTATTCACCTCTCCTTCCTTAGGACTTAGCATAGACCAGGCCCACAGCAGCTGCTCAGTAAACACTGATGAATGAATGAATGAATGAATGAATGAACAAATAAATGAACACATGATGGAATGTGTTCTTGATTGTGGTATTTGGTTCACCATAGGATTTATACATACAGAGTTCAAAGAATTATTATATTGGCACCCTCTGTTTATAAGCATTTGTTGATTTATAGACCCTCTCAAGGTAAGGATTAAATGAGAACAGATGTGGATCCCCTAACTTAGTACAGGATTTGTGCACTGGTGGAGTCCCTTGGCCTGACCTGCGCCCTCTCGCAATCCAAGACCCCTTGGGTGATGTCGGAGAGCCACCCTCCCCGCTCCCCGCTTCCCTCTAAGATTCATCAGTTTGTTCCATATTTCCATGCCTGTGGTTTCTGCTCCTGCATTGAGCATCTGCCCCCTGGTGGTCAGTCATAGCTACTGGCCAGTCGGCTGGTCGCTTAGGCTTTTATATAAATAGATAGTAGGTATGTTCACCTCTAGTGAACCTTAAGTAGTGTCCGCTACTTAAATACACACACACACAAACAACCTGTGAGAATGGAATCATCATCCCTCTTTTACCAATTTACATAATACTGTACTCTTTGCATACTCATTGAGCACCTACTGTGTGCTAGGCACTCTTATCAGAAGGAATAAAGAGGTAAGAACATTTCTACCTTTGTGAGCTTACATGCTAACAAGAGGGGAGCTGAGACAACAAACAAACAAATGAAGAGAAATCAACTGATAAGGCCCAGAAAAATTTTAAGTAATCTTACCCAGTGACACACAGCTAAAAAGTGATAGCATCTCCAGCTAAGTGTGTGTACCCTGAATCACTTTCCCCACCACACCACACTGTTTAAACTAAGTGAAGCTCAAGTCAGCTCATTATGTTGTGTATTAACAGTCCTGGTTGTGGTCAGGAAGGTAAGACCTTTGGCAACATTGAGATCCATGCAGCACTTGTGCCTTTGGGATACTTTGACTTACCTTTCCTGCTGACGGGAGGATTGATGCTCCATATACAGTCTAAATAGACTTTTATCCTCGTTTGCAAGGCTTGTGTAAAGACATGATTGCAAAGACAGATGTGCAGGGCCTTAGGAATAATTCTGTTTATAGCAATATTACAAATGGTTCTCTTAAAGCTACACTGGGTTGTATTGTTCACCAAGCTAGTTTATGATGCATATTTAACTATCCGTGCATTGTTAATCCCTGATGGGCCTCCACAGCCTCCCACGGAGGCAGGTATAATTTTGGGTGAGATCCTAAGCATCCTTTAGTTGGCCCTGTAAAAGGAGACAACAGAACCATTGGAAGGGGCTTTGAATAGAACTGTGAGAGCTCATCTTTCTCAGTTCTGTGCACCCCACTCCCCACAACTCGTACCAAGCACACGTGTGGCTTCATGTGTGAAGGCAAAGGAGCGCCATGTGTTGCAAAGGGTCCCCGAGTCCAACAGACGTGGGCTCAAACACTGGCCCTGCTACTTACTAGTTACAACTTTGGGCAAGTCACTTCACCTCTCTAAGCTGTAAAATGGAGATAATAATAGTACTTACCTTATAGAATTATTTTTTGGAGAATTGTTATTTAAAGAATTATTTAAGATAATGTTAAAAAAGCACTTAGTGTGCTACTTAGCCCATGATATGGGCTCATTAAATGTTAGCTATTGTTATTATTATGATTGAAATACCCATTGCTGAGAGCCCTGGATATTAACGACGACATTTGATAGAGGCAAGATGAGATATGCCTTTCAGGAATATCGATTGTAGTTTTTAAACCTCTAACCTATAACTGACCGAAACGGTGTCATGACTGCCACAAGGCCAGGAATTTGAAAGATGGCTTCAGAATTAGTCTCCCCTTGAAATAGTAATACCAATTTGTGTTGTCAAGTGCCTCACAGCATATAAAGATTTTTCAGCCCAGACAGTGTGGCTCTGTGCTTGAGTGTTGACCTATGAACCAGGAGGTCATGGTTCGATTCCTGGTCAGGGCACATGCCCGGGGTTGTGGGCTCGATCCCCAGTAGGGGGTGTGCAGGAGGGCAGCTGATCAGTGATTCTTTCTCATCATTGATGTTTCTATCCCTCTCTCCCTCTCCCTACCTCTCAGAAATCAATAAAATATATTTTATAAAAAAAATTTTAACAGATATTTCACACATTCACACACACACACACACACACACACACACACACACACACACACACAGAGCTATCCCCCTCCCCTCCACAGAAGCACCAGCCCCGTGAGGCAGCATCACACTGAGGCTCTGGGGGTTGCAGCAATGTGCCTAAGCAACACTGGTCCTGGTACACAGCATGCCATGCCGTGCTGGGAGCCCAAGTCCAGCTTGCGGCCTCAGCTGGCCTGCTGCCCAGCACTCTGTGCTGCCTCCCCACAGGCCTCTGTTTCTCCTCAGCTGTCACCACCCCTCCTGAAGCCAGTCCAAAGGCCAGTGAAAGCACTTGGATGGTGGCTGTCTCTCCAGATCCCCTGCTGTGTAGGCAGTACCTGCCTGGGCTCACTCCTGGTTCTGCCACGTGCTACCTGTGTGACCTTGGCAAGGTACTAGACTTCTCTTGGCTTCAGTTTCCTTACCTGAAAAAAAAGAGTTATTAACAGTGCCTACCCCAGAGAGCTATATGATCATTGAATTATATCAGGGATGTCCACACGTGGAACACTGCCTGCCCAGAGTGAGCACTTCCTGTCTTCCCCCACCTTCCTCCCAAGGACACTCTTACTCCATGGAAGTGAAACTCATCATTGAGTTTCAGGGACCACAGCCAAGAGACTCCTCACATTCAGGGAGTTAGGCACCAGGTTTTGTTTCAAAAGACCTGCCTCCCACTATGTGAATGGCTCAGCAAGTTGCTCCACCTCCGGACCCTCAGTTTCCTCCTAGGTAAAACCACCATGGGCTTCTGTGAGAATTCATTGAGAAAGTACAGGCAAAGTGGTTAGCACAGTGTCTGGCACAACTCAGACACCAGCAAGCGGCCACTTTAGTCGTGTTATTTGTGTTATCTGCTCCGGGCACAGCAGGGCTGGTACAGGGCCTTCCCACCAGGGGCTGCAGCCCAGCAGACACAGCCAAAGTGCTTCTTGCACCGTCGGCACTGACTGTGGGTTGTGGGCTTGGCAGGAATGGGCCGCCACCATCCGGCCCTCCGAGGAAGGGAGGCTAGCTCTACCCTGAGAGGAGTGTCTTGCTGTTTGGCATGGAGAACAGGATTTCATGGAAGCAGCTTAAGTCAACATGCCCTGGACTCAGCAACCAGCCTGTAATGAAATGTGAGCTAAGGTCCCCAGCACTTTGGTTAGGTCTGTGGAAACAGTGAAGTCAGGTTTTATACAAGTGTTTACTCAGACCCCTGGATTGCCAGCAACGTGGCTTCCAGTCTCATGTCAGAAATCCTTCCTTAAATCCAGCTTCATTGTGTGTCTTCCTTCCTGACAAACACACAAGATAACTGTTTGAGCAGATCCCTGTCCCAAAAGAGCACAGGTTACATGGCTTATCCCCTACCCTCAACATACCTCTGTCCTCAACTCTGGGCCCTGGGGACTTTACTTCCTCAGTCCTTTGAGGGTGATTATGGTGATGGTGATGATGATGATGGTGATGGTGATGATGATGATGATGGTGGTGGTGGTGATGATGATGGTGATGATGGTGATGGTGATGATGATGATGATGGTGATGATGGTGATGGTGATGGTGATGGTGATGATGATGGTGGTGATGGTGATGATGATGATGGTGGTGATGGTGATGATGATGATGATGATGGAGGCGATACTACTGCTGTTGTTTTACCAATGGGAAACAGTTAGGGAGGGAAATGAATTGAATCACAGCTAATCAGTGTTAAGAGTTTTCATTAAATCCAGGCCCATTGTTTCCAAGTTCTCAGCTCTTGCCTCAGGCCCCCATCCCATCCAAAGAGGTTTCCTTGTCAGCCATCTTGTCTTTCTCCCTGACAAGCCACAGGATGGAGCATTGACTCAAGAGCCACCGGTTTCTTAGTGCTTGCCCTTTCCCAGGTACTGAACTAAGCGCTTGACAACCATCATCTTAGTTAAGGTTCATCAGAACCCTGTGAGGGAAGTGTTCCATTTTCTAGCTGAGTAACTTGAAGCTCAGAAAGTTAAATTCCTTGGCCAGCATCCCCCTGCCCCCATTAGTAAGTGGCCGATCTGGCTTCAAGGACCCTCCTCAGTCAGCTCGGTGGAAAACAGAAAAATGTATTGTAACCGTGCCTGGATGCTTCGTAGCTTTTGCATAGGGTGGGCATGCACAGCAGCACTGACACCCCCTCCCCTCCCCGAGTGCTTTCGTTGGCTTTTCATCTCTTGGCTTGGAGTTACTTAGAAAAGAAAAGGAATTTAACCACTTCAAGATGGTCTTTAAAATTGGAAAAGCCTACCTTTTTGTCACACCCTAATGACTTCCAAAGAAGACTTCAGGCTCGGTGGCATTTTCCAGGATAGCATTTCAAACGTGATCCCTTAGACTTGTCATCTGCCCTCCCTTGGCTCTCCCTCCTCAGTAGCCTCTGTCCTCAGCCTCATGAATTCGTTCCTCGTTGCCACTACTCTGCTAGCCCTCTGCAATCTTGACTTCCATAAATGACTTTTATTTGAGAGGCCCTCTCACTACATTTTATTCCTTTTGGTCCGGCTCATAGAAGCAGTACATGGCAAAGAATCTGCCTCTAAAATGCTCACGCTGATGGGTTATGATTCTTATCATTTCATTGCAACTGAGTTTCATGGAATAACAGGTTTAAATGTTTGAGAGATTCGGTGGTACAGGGTTGGAGGCAGCACATGCGTGGTATTTGGAGAGAGACCAAGCCAGACTCTTTCTTTTCCAGACTCAACTTATCCAGAGAATAGGGCTAATGACACCTGCCTTGCATTGTTGTTTTCCAAGTTAGCTTTAATATGTGTCAATGAAGTGCCTAGCACAGTGGCTGACATTCAATAAGCACTCAATAAAGTATTAGTATATATTTTTAGAATACATGATTAAATCTAAATTAGCCAAACAGTCCTTAGACTCGAACACATTTTATGTTTGAGGGCAGTTGATATAGTGAAGTAGCCTCTGTCCTCAAATCCATACTCTGACCTGGATTTGAGTCTATGTGACCTTGAACACCTTGCTTTCTCTCTCAGAAGCTCTGTTTCTTTGTGGTTCCTGAGACTCTCCACCACAACACTGGTCACCAAGTCTAGATGAAATGTCATTAATGTGCTGGCACCCTTATCCCCAGGCAATAGTGTGAGGGCCACAGAGCATTAGCATCAGTCTGCTCTCAGGACAGCAAGCTTCCTATGAGCTCCATTCAAGAGCAGAACACAGCTTCCACAGAGAGATCACCCAGCACAGCTCTACACCTGCACACCTGCGCACCTGCGCACCTGCGCACCTGCACACCTACACCCACCCCTAACATGCACATTGTCTACTTCATTTACTCATGAACTTTCTGGCTTCTGTGTGTGGGGACAAGGGTCTAGGCACTGAGAATCAGACAGCCACAGTCCATGAAGGAAGCAACACCTAATTATAAGACATAACTAGAGCTCTGACTGATGTGTGTGCAGTAGGGTTTGCAAGCACAAAGCCAGGAACAGTGAGCTCGGCCAAGAGAGGATGGGGAGAGGAACCTGGGAAAGTTTTCCCCAGGGAGGAGACTTGTAAGCCAGACCTTGAGAGGGGACTCCCTGGTGACAAAGGAGGGAGGAGTCCAGGCAGAGGAAAGAGCATGCACAGAAGCATGAGCTATGCAGGAGCATCATCTGTTTGGAAAGCCCACCTCGGACTGACTGGAGAACAGGAGCCACAGGAGTGTGGGCAGGAAGTTAGGTCAGAAAGGTAGGCAGGGTCCAAATCACAGACTTCACTGAATGCCTCACTGGAAATCTTGGATTAAAAAATGTTTCAATGGCCCTGGCCAGTATGCTCAGTGGTTAGAATGTTGACCCTCAAACCGAGGGGTCGTGGGTTCAATTCCTGGTCAAGGGCATGTACCAGGGTTGCAGGTTCAATCCCAGCCTGGTCAGAGCACATGTGAGTGGTAATCAATTGATGTGTCCCTCTCACATCAATGTTTCCCTCTCTCCCTTCCATTCTCTCTAAAATCAATGGAAGAAATATCCTTGGATGAGGATTAACGAATCAAAAAGATATTTCAATGCATGTTGTAGATTTTCCTTTCAGACTCCCCAATAGGGCCCTTTCTTTAGCTCTCTCAGCTCAACTTGGTATAGGTTCTACCTTTACTTTGGGGGGGCTTCTAGAATCCAAGCTCAGATCCTCTGAGCTTCCAGTTTCTTCTCTATTACTCTCATCCCCTACCAAAAGGAAAGGCAACTCGCAACACACATTTAATAACAATAATGACAAGATGGATAGGGAACAGAAAAGCTCTTACCAAATTAAGTCACAATTGACCGGAAAAGAAGCTTGATGACTTTAAAAAATAACCTGCAAGTAGCAACAGGGTTAAAAAAATTAAAGCTCTAAATATAGCAGTTACATTAGTGCTAGATTTTGAAAGTGGTAATTCAATTTTATTTACGAGGCAAAATATAATTACATTTAAATTTGAGGGAACAGAATTTAATTCTTATTAATGACAGAAAGACTGAGTGAGATGCTTTATCGCCAGAGAAATTGTCTTACGCTCATGGATGGGAGAGAAAATTAGATCCAGCGTTGAGCATTCTCCCCTGTTACAAGTCTCATTTGTGTAGCCAGAATTGTTCCCTCTCTGAGCCAGCATTAGCTCCTCAGCCCTGAAAGCACAGTACCGACATCCAATTAAACATCAAAAGGAAATGATCAGACTGGACTATTTCTGTATAGGTATGTTATGGGAGGGGAAACTCAGGGTTAGAATTTCACCCGAGGAATAACATCCACTGAGACTTGACATTTCCTGTACCCGTTCCCAGCAGCAAGTGCTAGCCTAAAATCAAAGTTCAGAATAATAAATATCTGAGAGATTGACACCGAGGCAGAGGAAGAAGAGGAGGTGCTGGGAGCAGGTGGAGACGAGCCCACCCGTTGTCTGGGAAGTCGTGCGGAGGTTTAAACACAATGAGATGGTCAGTTCCTAACATTTAATCAAAGGCTGGGAAATTGGGTCCAGACAGGAGCACTACTAAATACTGCCAGAGTTAAAGGTTGACAAGCCAGGAGCTGGCAGCTTTGTAATTTAGTAGAATCCCACCCCATCCCCCCTCCCCCGCTCCCCGACAGCCCTGGAACCTCTTCCATCAGAACTGGAGCTCTTCAGTATGCAAATATAAGCCCTCCTGAAATTGGGTTTCTGAATCAGGTTTCTATTTGGATGCCCAAGCTGATATCTTACATGAAATCTCTGGTTGTCTTCCTGAATCAAACTGCTGGTACGATAACTTGTAATTTAAAAATAATAACTGTTCTTGGAATGGAAATTTTATAAAGCTCCTTTATGTATGTGCTTCATGATCGATTCAAGCAACAAATCCATAAGTCTCTGACATTGCAGATGGTGTTATTCTCAGGAAACCAGGGTTCAGAGAGCTTGGGTGACTTGCCCAAAACCACTCTGGGGAAACGAGATTCCAACCCAGCCTTCTTGGGCTTCAGAGCCCATGCTCATCCCCTGTGTAACTCTGCCGTTAGCTCTTGCCAAGGTTTATGCTGACACTGTCGGTGAATCCGGTATCAGATTTATAAAGGACCACTTTATAAATTTGGTACCACTTCCAGGAACTAGGGGAATCGGATCACGACCAACAGTGTACCGGACACTACTACCAGGGTACAAGGGAAAGAGCAGTTGCTTTCTGGGGTGATCGGGTGGCTTCTTGGAGGAAGGGGGGATGAAGGTGGGTCATGGAGGTTGGATTTGAGTTGGCAGAGATGGAAGGAGGAGGCAAGCCCCTTGCAGCAGCCCCCTGGGGAAGTCAAAGGTCTGCAACAAAGATGAGCCAGATCCTGGCATTTTCTAGAAAATTTGTGGCAGCAGTGAGAAGGGAAGAGGTGAGGGAAGTTGACAGGCATCCGATCATGAATGGCCTTGAAAGAGTTTAGGTTTTATCTGTCAGTGGGAGCCCCTGGAAAGCTTTAAGCAGAGATGCAGCACAGTCAGGTTTGGTTTTAGGAAGATTGCTCTGATACTGGCATGCAGTTGGAGGCACCTGGGGGACATCCAGGTGGAGGTGTCCAGGAGAGAGTTAGATAGATGAGCACATGATGGCCTTTCACAGGGGATATCATGGTTGGAGGTCTTTGGGAAGAACATTGAACGTCAGCCTATCTTTCACTTCACCCATTTGGGTCCTTTCCCTGGGGTGTGGATAGTGATCCAGCCCTGGCTGAACGTACACATCCCAGTCACGTTCTTCGGCTTCTCTGCTCACCGGCCCTTGGCTAGCTTGTTATCCTTCAGCAAAGTCAGACCCTATTTGAAGGCCTCCTCCAAGCGAGGCCTGAACACCTCTAGGCAGGAAGCCCAATGCCCTCCAATTAAGATGAACAGCAGTGGCTGCTACTGCTTCTGAGAGGGGTGCTTCAAAACACTGGTCCTGGGGGAAGGTGTGGAGAACACTACGCACTGACACACCGAAATCCACTCTTCTGCCTGGGTTGAAAGCTTGCCTAGCTCCTTGAGTGAGGTGAAAGGCCGCACAGTTTCCAAGGCTCATTAGCTGGCTGCCATCCCTATCCGATCTGATCCGTGGGACAGAGCCACGGCTTGGAGCAGCGACAGGGAGGGAATTATTGAAAAGCATAGGAGAGTGGCTTGGGTTTGGCCTTAGTGTCAAAAGGAGACTAATTACTGTGAGGAAGTCGGAGGCTCCTTTCCTGTACCTTCCTCCCCTTCTGGCTTCTTCCTGAAACCTGCCCCAAGACTAAAAAGCCATCTGCCCCTTTAGTGAGAGAGGGAGGGAGGGAGGGAGAGCAGGTGCTCTCTGCGAACCAATTTGTTCAAAACATAGGGATAGCTGTCCTGTGGGAGAGAAAGTTAACTTGTAATTAGCCGACGGTATGCCGGGCATTTGTTCTCATGTATGCATTGGAAGACTTGAGTTGCTTGAGGATAGGAATAATTGGATATAGTTTCTGAATCCCCAGTCTAGGGGCATCTAACACATGGGTGTGTGATACGAGGGTGGGCAAAAGTGGGTTTATAATTGTTCATATGGAAAAATACATGCAGGTTATGATTATTGTAAGAATGTTATGAACTCTGTGTTTTGCATACTCACAACTGTAAACCTATTTTTGCCCACCCTATTTATTTTTAAATCAACTTTAAGATTCTGGTAGATAGGTGTCATTATCACCATTTTATAAATGACACAAATAAGAGTCCGAGGTGTGCAGTATTGTTTCCCATAGCTGGGAAGTAGCAGAGCAGGCTCTTATATCCAGCCAGCTTAAACCCAGGCCTCTGTCCTGTGCAAAAGCATAGAGCCTTGAGCAGTTCCATCGGGCACCTGCCTCGTACCACTGGAATCTGGCACTACGGGAATGCGGCAGATCCATTTCCCGGGCAAGACACTGTGGAATGGGGAGCTTAACCTGACGATGGCAGGGCTTGGGGCTAACACTAACAGCCCTGATAAAGAAAAGTCCACATAGAGAGCCCTGGGAATGCAGGGAGCGAAACCCCTTCCAGCTGGGGCACCGGAAAGAGGCCTCAAGGAGGAGGTGGCATTGGAGTCAGAACTCAAAGCGCATTGAGAGTTGAGCATGGAGTAGAGGATAACCCAGACCATGGAGGCACAGAGGAGGAACCAAAGAGTGTGGTGAGCACCCCACCCCCTTTTAGCCATTTGTCTGGCGGGGCCCTTACTAGTCCATGCCCGTCTCCTAAGGCAGCCATCAGTTTCTTGCTCAGGTACTGATATGCATGTCACTGTGCAGCAAAGGACAAGGCATTCCTCTCTCGGGGCCCTCGTGTTCCTGTCTGTAGAATGCAGAGCATCTCTGAGGTGCCTTCTCTCGCTCTGACCACAAAAACGGTTCTAAATTTTCCTCTCTTTTTGTCTCTTACCCCTAAACCTGCCTAAAGGAGATCCCCTGGCCAGGACCAGGCCACTTCCTGCCCAACATCAGCTCGCTCCTGGCTCCCCCTCTTTCTCCTTCCTTCTCCCCTGTTCCCAGGGTCCTTCACCTCCAGCTCGTTTCCTTCAGCTCCCTCATCTCTGTGCCTTTCTCCCACATCCACCTTGCAAAAGCCAGGATCATCTCAACCACTCGCCATCTCTGATCTTAGAGCTGGGCTTCCGAGCGCCGGAGCCAAGTCACATCCTGCTCATGTTCTTTAGGGTCTCCTGGGCCCTTCCAGCTGCAGTCCTCTTGCATTTTGTGAGTTATTTCTCTCATTCCCAAGGGGCTCTTTCAAACGTCCACATCTGTTCATCTGCATCCTGCTCAGCAGTGAGTTTTAACCTCCCTGAGAACATTGAAGCTTTAGTTATGTGCTTTTCCATTATCCCAGCCCGTCCCTTACACGGGTCTCTGCCTACATACCTCTCCCCAGAGGATGAGGTGCCCACCACGCCTGCCCCTCTTTGTGCTCCAGATCCAGTCCTCCAGCTATTCAAAGGAACCTCAGTTGTTCACATCATCCCCTTGCTCTTCCCAGTATCTTCAATCCCTCCCTCCCCCTGGACTTTTCAGCACATAAATGTGATATGGTTGCCACACAGTAAGTGTTTGTTCTGTGGAAGAGTGCACGATACCAGGCATATTGCATGGTGTTCGATTAAGCCTCACATTAACCTGAGATGTTGGTGTCTGTATCTTACTTTGCAGAAGAGAAATCGGAGGCACAGAAAGATGAAGTCACTTGCCCAAATCACACAGTTAGTGGGATGGTTGGATGACATGATGGATGGCTGGGTTAATGGATGGATGGAGGATGAACAGACACATAAACAAAAGGAAAAGTACTTAATATGAAGAACATTGGGTCAGGGTGAGGAAGGAGACTCAGACTTTCATTTCAGAGATCCTATAGTTTAGCTGGGATGATGATCTAATACATAATTAACAGTCAGGGAGATATGTCATTTTACATCTGAGATTTTGCTTAAACCTGGTCCCATAATTTACAGACCAAATAGCTGTGTTAATCCTAGTGACCTTTCATTCTAGCTAAGTATCTTTGAGCAAGTCCCTTAATCTCTTCAAGCTGTTTTTCCTCGACTACAACACGGCAGTGAAAATACCATTGCAGGACTGTTGCGAAGATTGAATGAGATAACACTTGTGTGCCACCAACAATGGTTCTACATTTCCTCCCTTTATTGCCTCCAATGCTGTGCAGTGTGGCTTGGACTTAAAATGTACCAGGATTTCAGAGAAATTCCCCAAGCTGTTCACTAACTCAGATGAGTGAGTGATGAAACAACATCTTAATGGAAATCATTTTATATTATTTAACCCTCTTTTAAAATGTCTTAAGGTCACTCTAAGCACCTCAGATCCTAAGAAAAATAGAACAGTTTTCGCTGCCGTCCATTTTCGTGCTAAGTACAGGCTTATTAAAGGGCTTCCCAGGAGGTCTCCCTGGGCCAAGCCTCTATTTATACATCCCTGGAATTTTAAAAATAGCTGCACCTCGATCTGTTCCTTGCTCAGCAGGAAAGTGCACAGATCCTTGGGTGAGGTCCCCTCCACCCCCCACTCATGTCAATTTTGAGCATCTTTGCAGAGAAGAAATTTTATGGGAAAATTATATATCAGTCTCTCCCTTTAGGGGAAAGGCACAGCTTCCCCTACCAGCTATTTTAATGAACAGGATTGTAAAGTAAGTCAGGACAAATTAAACCATAGCCCCAAGATAGGGCCTTCATCCAGGCTCTTATGAAATCAACATTTAATGAGAGGAGCCTGGGGCACAATTAACAAATAGCTAAACCTTCTATCTTCACCTACCCTTTTCACCTCTTCCTCATGTATCCACCTGCGTTACAGAAAGAGAATAGGAGTGACACAGACATTGGCATGAAGGGTGATGTGTGTGTGGGTGTTAAGGACTGAGACACTTGAAACTTACAGCGATTTCGGTTGAAGACTGGAGAAGATGAGTTTCTTTTCTTTTTTTTTTTAATCCTCACCTGAGGATATTTTTCCCATTGATTTTTTAGATAGAGTGGTAGGTGAGAGAGAGAAACATTGATGTGAGAGAGAGAGAGAGACATCGATTGTTTGCCTCCTGCACACCCTCCGACCGGGGCCAGGGATGGAGCCTGCAACCCAGGTATATGCCCTTGACCAGAATCGAACGCAGGATCCTTCAGTCCTCTGGCCAACACTCTACCCACTGATCACACCTGGCTAGGACAGAGAAGATGAGTTTCTAAGAAGGTTGGGCACAAAGGAGACTGAGCCCGTGTGAATATGTTTAACCAAATAAATGTTACACAGTATGGCAATGAGCTAGAGTTGAGCCAACTGACATAACACCTCTTCCATGGAGCTTCTAAAATTCATCTGTTCTCTCAACAAATATTTGTTGAAAGCTCATGCTGTGCCAGGCCTGGTGCCTGCTGCCAGGGAAAAACAATGAATAAAAGCTAGAGCCTGCCATCAGGTGGGCTTCCAGTCTAGAGAGACGGATGTGCACAGGTGAGGCAGGGCAGAGGTGGGGTGGGAAGGGGAGTGTCTAGGAAAAAACCTAAGGTGTCCTTGGGCCTAACCTGGTTCACCTCCAAGGACTGATACAGTGCAATCAAGAACTTCATAGGCGTGGAATTTAGAACAGTGGGGCATTTTCACCTGTTTTCAAGAGGATGCCTAGGCTACAAATATAAATAGCTTCTAACTGGGTTTTGAAGGTCTTGGCTGATGGTACCATGCTAGGGAACCAGAGAAAGGGCTTAATATCCAAATTTTGAGGCTATTACTAGAAAAGCAAATATTTTGCTCTTCAGGAAGATGCTACTCTGCCAGGTGACTAGGAGTTGTGCTGATACAGGATGTCTTAGGTCCCCATCAGTCAGTCATGTACATAACATAGTTTACATAGAGCTTTTCACATATACATACTTCCTTCAATTATCCCTCCTCAACCTGTAGGGGACCGTTATTATCCTCCCGTTTTGAAGAAGTATGGCTCAGAGAGATTAAGTCATTCTCTCAAGGACTCCACAGGGACCCAAGGAAATTGGGGGGTCAGAATCTGAACCAAAGTCTACCCTATGGATTGTGTACTGCATGGAACTTCAGAAGAGTCCTCTGGCTCTGACCCTCCAGCATTTAATAAGAAAGCCCTGATGTTAATCATGTGAAAGTCAGCCAGCGTTTATCAAATGCTCACCTGTACTATGTGTGTTGCATAAACAAGAATTCACATCTTGATCTTCTGACTTCAGTCCGGTATACGTGCCACTCCACCTCATTTCCTTTCTTACAAGACCGTGTGGACACAATTGATCACACATGGCACTAGGCTAGCAGCTTCCCTTCCATTCATGTTGGCGTTTAATTCGTTGAGTGTATGTCTGCCTGCCATGCTCAATGTCAGCTCCTTGAGGTCAGGAAAGAACCCTGTCTGCCATAGTCACCACTGGCTCTCCAGAACCCGCTAGAGTGAGAATTTAAGAAATTAAACAAATGAGCGTAATTCCTACACTAGCTCTCTGCAGAATGGGTGTCATCCCTGCTTTACATTTGAAGCGACTTGAGTCCTAGAGACCAGTGGTGACCCAAATTTCACAAAGTACCACTACGTCATGTAAAGGGCTTATGAGCTGTCAAAGCCCATTCTTTAGCCTCATACAATTAGGTTTTCACCACCCCTCTGGGAAGTTCTGTTTGCTTTAATGTCAAAGCAGAATCTTGAAGGAAAAATAAAGAAATTCCTTTTATTTCAAGGACAAAAGAATATATATATATCAGTGCCTATGGCTTGAGGACAAATGATAAAGTAGCATCTCAGGTTTCTGAGATGTCAGTGGGTCCATCCACTCAGGCAGAGGAGAACCTAGACACTGACAGGTTGTGTGCCTGTCAGCATCCCATAAACATCAGGGTCACCCTGTTCAGGCCCCTTCCATTTAAATGTGTAAAAGAGCTCACAACCCAGCTTGTAAAGCGCTGATGGAGGGGTGCCCGGCCACCAGGCAACTGGCGCTCCAGGCCAGGAGAGCTCGTCTAGAGGAACTGGTAAGGAAATGGAGCATTTGGATGGACAGCTCCGTGGTCTCCGGATGAGAACTGTGAGATCGAGTGTCTGGGAAACTCTGTGTGGAGGATCTCATTTCATTTCACATCTATCCAGGGTCTGACTTGGATGTCACAAAGGATAAGCAACAGGGCCAGAAAATGGGGGAGATGTACTTGAAGAACCAAGTTCCCCTCAAAGGAAAAGCTGCCCCTTTGCCTCTCTGTTCCCTTATGTGGAAAATGCCTGTCTTGCAGCATTGCTCTGAGGATTGTCCAATGAGGAAGAAGCACCAGATGACTGGGTCTCAGTAGCATCACCTCTAGGAAAGATAGCAGCCAGGTGTTCTCACAGCGTTGCTTAACAATTCAATAAGACATGGTACATGAAGGGTGCTTTGCAAACTGTAAAACCTGAGTAAGTGTTCATTATTAATCAAAAAACAGCTTTCCCACACATTACCTCATTTGATCTAACACCAGCCCTGTGAGATGGGTGAAGTGGGAATTATTGTTCCCGTTTTACAGAAGTGGAAAGCAAGGCTC
Organism: Eptesicus fuscus; assembly: GCF_027574615.1. Taxonomy (NCBI): domain Eukaryota; kingdom Metazoa; phylum Chordata; class Mammalia; order Chiroptera; family Vespertilionidae; genus Eptesicus; species Eptesicus fuscus. The sequence continues at coordinate 36,717,312 of NC_072485.1, forward strand.
AGCAAATTTCATAACTTTCAACTTGCAGGTTACCCAGCCAGTAAGTGGCAAAGCCAAGGGTAGACCCCAAATCTGTCTGATCCTAAGATTCCTGGTTTTCCTTCACTGCACTTATGCAAAAAGGTGTGAAAGTGAGTAACGGCTGCAGATTATGTGGTTAGTCTTGGAATGCCAGTATCAGTCTGTGCTTTGTCTGGACTATGATTTCTGGAGGGAGGGGATCATATCTTATTGACCTGTGGATTCCTGGCATCAGGCAAGTCTTTGGCACATAGTGGGTATGCATGGAATATTATTGGAGGAATAATGAATCAGTATGAATTTATCAATACCTGCTATATAATAGGAACTCTGTACCCTCTGAACTGGGTGCTATCATCATCCCCATTTTACAGAGGAAGACAGTGAAGCTCGTGGCAATCCAATAGGCTGCCTACGGTCGAATAACTAGCAGAATTAATATTTGGAGCCGCATCTGATTCCAAGTCACTACCCTTTCATCCCCACTGCTTCCAGCCTGCTTAATAAGGGATTGGACTACCTATTGGCTAAGACCTGAAGTCAAGTTGTAGAGAGAGCCTGCCTCCTCGGCTCTCCACCCCCATCAACTCTGCACACCCTGCTGCCTGAAGCACCCAGGCTGTGGCCCCACCTCGCTGCCACCATAAACTGCCACCTGAAATAGTGCTGAGTTCACCCAAACAGATGCCAAGCCAATCTTCCCTCTTGGCTTCCCAGGAAGCTCTAGCCCTGAGTGCAGGCTCCGCCTCCAGAGTCACCAGGGGCCAGGGCCCTAGGAGCGAGGTGCAGAAGGGATGGGAACTGTGAAACAGGACTTGGGGAGGCCTGGGGCCTACAGAGTGTCTTTGTGGTCTGTGTGCGAAGAAGGGAAAGAAGCTTGAAGGGCATCCTGAGAAAGGCCCATTCCGGGAGGACTGCTTTATGGAGTGACACTGCTCCCCCCCTAACCCCACCCCCCTCCCCCTTCACTTGGAAAGTTTCCCTCAGGGCAACTCACTAGAGATAAGCAGATAAATAGTCCTGGACTGATTTCCACCAGGCTGAGTAGGGCGTTTGTGATCTGTTTTACAGTCTCAGGCACCTCTAGCCCCAGGCAAACACAGATTAATCCATTAGCCAACAACCCTAATTAAGGCTCGGTTCTGTGCCAAGATTTGTGTTGGGTATCAGGCCTAGACCTGATTAGAAGAATTCAATCCAGACTCGCGTGTCCCTAGTCTGATTCTGAGACAGACCCAGAAACAGCAAACCCCTCTGCCATGTAGTGTGGGAAGTCCAGGAGCAATAGAACAATGACAGGATGAATCGCAGAGACTCCTGGACTCCTCGCAGCAGGAGGGACACTTGAGCTGAGCCTCGGGGTGGATGATGCTCTGTAACATGGACATAAAGTTCCCTTAGAGCCGGAAGGAATAATGCCATCAGGTCCCCCCTGCAGTAGATGAGGAAACTGACACCCAGAGAGGGGAAGTGACCTTCCCAAGGTCACATAGCAGATTAGTGGCTGAGCAGGCACAGATCTTGCAAACCTGATCCTTGGACTCCTAGTCTAAAACTCACTGTCCCGAGAAACATTTCTTGAGTTAGTGGCCTTTGTCATTTGCCAAGCCCTTCCTGTCATCCATTTCACTGCATGCTCAGCACAGCCCTGAGGGTCAGCACAGGGCCTATGATAGGCAGCATCAATACCGCCCACACTCAGCACTTTGGAGAAGTCAAGGAACCTGGCTAAGGTCACACAGCTCAGAAGCTCCTGAGTCTGGCTCTAGGCCAGGGCTCTTGCACCCATTTTACAGCGGCTTCTCTCCTCTGGGCATCTGAGGAACCCAGTGTGTTACTGCCTGTAGCATCTCCCTTCTCAGGCAGTGTGCTTGGCAAGGTGTCCGGCATGGGAACTCACTATAAATGCTAACTCACTGTGTTGTTTTTTAATTCTTGAACATATTAGCCATTGCCTTGTAGACTCATAAGAAAGGACTGAGCCTCTATGATATAATTTTCTTTCTTTTCTCAAAAATAGCTAGACAATTAGTAGCTTAAAAGGGAGTCGTAATGGGCAAATGCAATTTGACATAGGTGCCACTTAACTTAATTTGAAACTAAAGGTGCTAGGCTTTTCATTGGAAGATGGTTGGGCCACGAGGCACAGAATCAAGTCGGGGTCTCCCTCCACCAGAGCCCTGGCAGAGGGCATTGTGGCCATGGTTGCTCAACCTGGTCCCTAAAAAGCAGTTGTGTCTGGGAGCATCCGCAGCCTCTGCCTGGATGACCATGAATCTGCGCTGACCTCACGCCCCAGGGGCTTGTGAATCAGGTCACGTACGTGTTGGTGAAGGGCCAGACAACTCCCACTGTGGAGTGCCCCCTGCCCCCTATCTGATTGCTTTATATCTGAAAGGCCATTTAGATGGTGCTTGGAATTGCAGTGGCAAAGCACTGAACATACACCCAGCAAAAGCACAAACCAGCCACCTCCTAGAGTACATGAGGCCCAGGGCCCAGCCTTCCTTTTACCCTCGTCTATCAGAGTCAAGGCTGGGCCCAAACACAGGCCCCAGAACACGCCCACAAGCCCTTCTCTGGCGATCGCGGACTCATCCTCACTGTTTTCACACATAACCGGTTTTTAATTAAATTTGACTTTTCCTCCCATCTGTTCAGCGGGACAGTCCCCTTTGAAGTGGCAAGCACAGACGTGGGGACAGGCTGGCAGTAGGGGGAGCAAACAGAGCAGAGCCCTTCCATCCAACCTATTTTCAAAGAATGGGTTTGGGACAGGCTTCTGCCCCGAGAACGTTCTTGTCCGAGGGTCACTGTCCACAGAGATTAGCTTCCCCACCCCTGGAATCCCGACTGCTCCCAGAAGCCAAGGAAGGTAGCCAAGTGTGACTCTTGTTCCCAGCAACACCTTGCTCAGTACTTATTTTTTTCTCTCTCCTCCCTCTCCTGCCTCTCCTGGCCCCTTCTACTTCCTCCCCACAGAGATCTGTGCTGCCGACTGCGGGGGCCACGGCGTGTGTGTCGGGGGCACCTGCCGCTGCGAGGAAGGCTGGATGGGGGCGGCCTGCGACCAGCGGGCCTGCCACCCGCGCTGTGCCGAGCATGGGACCTGCCGCGACGGCAAGTGCGAATGCAGCCCCGGCTGGAACGGCGAGCACTGCACCATCGGTATGACGGGCCGGGCCCCGGGGTGTCTTCTCTGGCCTGCACGGTGCCTTTGTCGGGTACTTCAGGGCCAGGGCTGACCCCACTGCATGTGGGAACTGGGCTAAAAGTCCTTTCATCTGGTGACATTATGGTTGGCATTTCCTAGACATCAATTGGACTAAAACTCATCACTGGACACTAACCTCCCTTCCTCCCCAATCTGCAGTTCCCAGATTCCAGCTGGTTGGCATGCCTTGCTAGTTAGCCCTTCCCAGGCCAAATGCAGGGTAGCTCTGCGTTAAGGAGCCTGGGTTCAAGAAGGAGGCAGAGGAGTCTCCCTTAGCAGCTGTGGGCTAGTCCCAGTGCCTCTCTGAGAGCCTCAGTTTCCTCACCTATAAAAATGGGAATAATAATGCATGTAAAGAGCTTAGAACAGGCTGGCACATAGTATAACACTCAATAAATATAGCCATTATTATCAAATTCACTATCTGGTTGGGAGGCACTGGGCTTAGCTCTGAACCCTTCATACCCAGTGGCCTCCTAGCCCTGAGCTCCCAAAGATTCCCGGAATCCCGGGGAAAGCTTCCCACAGGCCACATCTGCATCCCATTAGCCTGGGACCCCTCCTCCCCTGTCCTGGGCTTCCGTCCTGTCTGCGTTTGTCTCCTTTCTCCTCCCTGGGGGGGCTCCTCGGCACCAGGGCCCCTGCTAAAGCAGCTCTGTTGGCAGCTTTCAAAACAAGCCCATCACTCCCTTCCCTTCTTTCTGCCTTTCCCGCTGGTTTTGTTGATTTTAAACACAGCCAGACATTTTGCTTGGTTTATTATCTGGAATGAACACTCACCAAAAGCTCTTTATTGAATCAACTGGTCTGTGGATGTGTGTTTTAACTTCTTGCATTTTTTTTTAAAGGCAGGGTTGGGTCAGATGGTGCGCACATGCTTCCAGAGGCAGGATTCGGGTGCCCCTCCCGCTCTGAGAGTCACCTCTTGAGTCTTATAGCAACTGGAGACAAGCCCCAAAGCTTTGGGGGGGGGGGGGGGGAGGAGAGACACAAAGGAATTCTGAGCAAATGGAGCTGCCTCTTATCTCATGGTGTTTTTTGGGTTTCTTTTAGGCTCCATTCCTTTTGTTTTATAGCCTGAAATCCATGCATATTCACCTTCCCTGCCCTCACAACATCACTCTTTATAAGCGGCTGTAGGATACCTTCTACTTAATACTATTGATAATAATGGCTTCTAATTCTGAATATTTTCAATGTGCCAAGTGCTGTGCTAAAGGCTTTCACTGCATTATTTCATATTCCTAACAGTCACCCTGTCAAGGCACACAGCATTTTCCCAGGGCCTGAGGCCGAAGGTCACTTCACTTTTAAGAAGTGAAACAGGAATTGGAGGCTCGGTTTTCTGGGCCCTGGTGCAGGGGCTGCTCACCAGCTGCTTGCTCTGCAGTCTTTTCGGGACAAAGCCCGGTTCTCTGCAAAGGCATCCGGCCCATATCCTCCCCAGAGGCCGTGTCTCCCTAGGAGGGTTATGCTCACAGTTCCACACCTAATTCACCAGCCCACACTCTCCTCAGCCACTCAGAGCCCATGGCAGCCCTCCCCGCTTTTCCACAGCAGACAGTGCCGCCGCGTCTTGCTGTGGCTTCTGGGTGGCTTCTTGTGTCAGTGTCATCTTACCTTGTGATGGACCTGAACCCCCGTAAAGAGAAGGGGCTCAAGTTCCTGGCGGGCCCTCTTCCTTCAGCTCTGCTTCCCCTTTCCTGCGTGACTAAGGACGGCTGACCTTTCAGCCTCCCCAGCCCACAAGGGGCACAACCCTATTAAAACCAAAATCAGAGCCCAGAGGGAGGACATTTCTGTTTTCCTAGCTTGTTCATGGAGCCCTCAGCTCGCCTTCCCAAGTTCCAAAAAGTTATGGATGTCAGACTTTTATAAGATAAAAGCCTCACATTTGAGTCAGATGACAGGGGACCTGGGACGTTCTCCCCGGGTGCAGTCACGGATGACGCATGACCAGCTTGTGGGCAGGCTGGGCTACGTCTAGCGTCTCCTCTCATGGCTGTTCATCAGCCGGACCTGAAGAATGTCCCTTTTGTTTTGCTGCCAAGAAGTCAAACCACCCCCTCCCACCTCCCCTGCCCACCCTGTGGTCAGTCTTTAAGAGCAGATCCCTCCTCGGGATTTTGGATGCATCTTCCCCTCCAGATAAGACATCTATAAAGGTGAATGTGCATGATTCAAGAGAGAAGTTGACAGTCATAAATACCAGAAAAATGTCACAGGACATTGAAGAAGTAATGGGCTAGTCATAGTGGCTCAGATGAAAGGACGCTGGCTGGGAATTCCATTGCCTTTCATTGTGTGGTGAGCATTTTCCATCCCTGTCTCATCTCCCCGCATGGCAACTCGCTCCCTCCGTGGGTCTCTGCCTGTGGCCAGCTGTATCCCTGCTAAGTGAAGGAGCACCTCAGTGCTGAAGGAAGGCTTCGTAGCCTCAGGGATAGAAGGGCAGGGCCAGGCCATGCAAAGGAGGGAAACAATGGCGGTGCCGCCCCCCCCCCTTTTTTTAATGGAAACAAGAAGGAGAAAGCCCTTTTTAAACTTTGACAGTAACAAGAAGAACTTTCTTATATTTCCAGGGAACTTCAGCTCCCTGTGAGGATCATTTAGGAAAAGAAAGAAAAAAAAATGCTGATGTGAAAAGTCAGAAATTCAAGTGTTACATTTTCTCTTGTTACCAGATTCTTATACAGAAGGTCATTCTACTCTCGCTAGCTCTGATGCCGGAGTATATTTATGCCCCACGCCAGGGAGAGAGCCAGGATCCACAACACTGACTTGGAGATTTCCACGCAGTGAAGGCAGAAGCGAGGAGGGCCTGTTTATTCACACTGCCGCCCTCTTTAAACAGGAAAGCGGGATTTGATTGCTTTCAACAGCTGGCGCAGACAAATAAGCCAGGTCTGTGCTCCTCATGGCCAAGTCCCCAGCATTAGGACCTTTTACCCCAGTGACATTCCCCAGAGCAGATTACTAACCTTGGAATTGAATAGTTCCTTTGGTGGTTTTGCTCCATCTTTTAGCATAGAGGTTGGTTTTAAGAATAAAAGGGAATTTGACAGTGACATACTCTTTAACAGGCAGTTGTGGTATTTTTTTGGTTAAAAAGCAAGAATATGTCACATTGAATTCTAATTCCTTAAGAATTATCTGTGTCTGCATCTTCAAGAAAGGTCAGACAGACCACAGGGTCAGTGGGGGCTTCTGTGTCTCCCTCTGTGAATCACAGAATGGGGTGGCCAGAGGCCTTCTGGTGCCCACAGCACAGCACACCCATCAGTCAGCCTGGATCTGAGCTACCTGTTCCTGAAAATATCCAACAGATAAAAAGGAATTTCCTATTTTTGCTCTTACTGGTTACTAACGCTCCCACTTGTGTGTGTATATATATATATCAGGGATTTTCAACCTTTTTCATCTCATGGCACACATAAACTAATCACTAAAATTCTGCAGCACACCAAAAAATATATTTTTTGCTGATCTGACAAAAAAAAAAAGGTATAATTCTGATCCATTCACACTGGACAGCTATTGTTGTGTTGGCTATTGTCATTTTTTTAATTTGACAATCTAAGGGAAGTCAGTGCTCCTAACTAAAATAGTCAAGAATTGCTTGTTTTAAAAATTCTTGTGGCCGGCCCACTGGTTGAAAATTGCTGGCGTATATGGAACCCAGTTTTCCTAGTCCAGAAGTTAAGGTAAGATGGATTGATTTCTATCTATTTTTCAAGTATGTGATCAACACAGAGTCACCAGAAGCATGTTTTTGGAGATATTTTCCAGAAATTTTATGGTTCTCTTAAGTCTAGGGCTTGACCTCCAATTTTTTTAGCGAAAGCTGCAAATCACAGTTAAATTTAAGAAGGTGTTCAATTTTTTTTTCTATTTCTTTGAAAGCACTGCTCACATTTTGGATCACTTCTCTGATAGTTATTTTATTCACTTCAGTGCCCCTGTCTATAAAGTCTCAAAACACATGTGGGAAATGCCAGCTTCTGATTACATTGGTGAAATTCCAACCTTGACCCCAAAGCTGTGATTATTCAAGATGCCAGATATACAGAATTATTTACTGGGCTTCAGGAGAGCTGTCCAATCACATACGTCTTGATTCTTAAACAAATCCTCCTCTGGGAGTAAAGATCAAAATAATACTCTGATGATGCAATTGCTACAGTGAGCAAAGCCAGATGAAGAGAAATTATAAAGAAAGGCCACAAAAACTTCTGGAGTTCTTTGTCCACTTTCAAATGGTAGCTCTCAGAGTGGGGTTTTGTTTTTTTCTTCGTTGTGTAAATAGACAGTCCTCAATGAAGAAGTCTCAAATTGCTCACGAGTCATGGGCGCCTGTGTGATGGCCCCATGCATATCCCTCCTCAAAAGCATTCTCTCACAACACGGCCTGTGACCTGACAGGACAGATGCTGACAAGGAGAAAGAGAAAATGGACAGGGATCTATTCCAAGTTATGGGAGCAGTTGATGGTTCTGGGAGATTTTAAAAGTCACACGTGGTAGGGGTGGGAAGTGAGGAAAGTTAGTGGGCCTTGTGAGTTCCTGTCAGGATGATGCCTTTGGCCACTTACTCATTGACCACCCAAATAAGGAAGAGTATTAATGTGTCCAACATCTTAACAAGAACATGACTTTGATGGTTTGCCATTCATCTGCAAGAAATTTAGGTGATTATAGCCACCCCAGGCATGGCCTGTTATAATGAGCCTTGTTTAATCTGGCCTAATGTGTTCCTATGATACAACTATTCAAGCCATCTGAGGCTCCTGGGGAAGAAGAGTGAAAAGCCTCTGGCCATGTTCTCCATAACCTCAGATTGGGGGCCCTTAAAGCTTCTTGGGATTATCCTCAGAGAAACTTTTGTTGGTACAGGCAAGTCAAGGAAAGAAGTTTTCATGTTAGAAGTCATAGAGATGCTAAAGAAGTCCAGATCAACCTCATGCGAAAGCTCAGGGTCTGTGTCATAAACAGCTGTGTGCCACCACTGTCCTCAGCTTCTTGCATAATGAGGGGAATGTAAGAGCACAAGAAACATTTGTGCAGTGTTGAAAAAAATAAGCATGGCCCAAGAGGGAAAATGACTCTACTGCCATCATCTTCATCCTGAAGTTCTGAGGAGAAAGATGAACAAATTTTGTGAAGTCTGAATCCACCGTTCATAATGCAAACTTATGGAAGTTTTGCCATCTTTACTTAAAGTTAGGACTTTAAAATCATGATGAATTTTTAAGTGACCTTACTCATGGGTATGTGTGCCAAGATTATCAAGCAATGAAAGCAATAATAGTATGGACTTCTGCATGTGCCTTTTATAAATCAATGGGATTGGACTTCAAAGACATGGTTATCACTTTCATTTTCAAGAGCCAGATACAAAGAAGCTCTATCTCATTCCCAGGAAACTGCTGGACTTAGTAGGGACTGGCTGTTATCAGCTTTTGGATTCACAGTGTGGCTTGAAGTCACTGTGCAAAGTGGCCTCTTGATTTGTGGGGTGAGAATTTGAAGTTTTGAAAGTCCACTTCTGTCCCCTGAAACCCACAACACTGATTGCAACATGAGTCTACCTCGGTCACCTCTACTGGCTGCTATTGCTGCCTGCAGTCTGGAAGAATTAGTAAGCGTTTTTTAAAGGTATTAAAAGCGTATTTACATTCAATAGAGATCTTTCAAAAGTAGAATGGCACTAGAAGAGAGAGCTCTGAAGTCAGCACCTGGGTGTGGGGAGATTATCTTATAGAGCGGATATACTCTGTACTCATCGCCGGAGTCGTGGTATCATCATTAAGTTTGGAGGCAAAGTGTTTCTTGCTGGAGAACTCTCTCAGAGTGGATGCTGCATGGTGGTGTGTCCATTTAAATCACAACGTCGGTGTCTCATTCAACCTAATCATCCTTCCCTCCTGTGAAAGACATCTAGGCTCACTCCATCTCTTCTGTAGCTGGAGGTCAGAGTTTTTACAAGAATGTGTGATTATGACCTTCAACAAAACCCTGCAGATCTGAAAGCTAAGAGCAACAACTGAGCCAGGAAATCCTGCGAGTTAGTGCTGCCTGACAGCACATCCTGGGAGGTGATGTCTGAGAAATTTTAGATCCTTTTGCAAAATTAGATGAATGAACTTGACTAAGACAAAAGTGACAGATGAAGCAAGAAACAAGAAAGCCTTCGCCTTAGCCAGAGGTGCTTCCGGGGCTGTGTTGCCTGTAGGCTGGCCCTGGTTTTCATTGTTTGGCATTCCACAGCTTTGTTTATTGGCTCCTGCTTAATAAGTCACTCGCCTTCATTTTCCCTGGTATAGCTTATTATGTTGTGGACGCCACAGCATCTATCAGAATGAAGGGGAAGATGCAGGCCCAGTTAAAATCTCCCCTTCCCACATTTCCACTTGGCTGTGCAGCCTCCAGGAGCTGCACATATTTCATCTCGAAACAGAGACCACATGGATACTCAGGCTAAGAACAGAGCCTCTCTTCCACCAGTCTTTTGAGGCAAAGATATTCTGATAAATAACAATAGTATCTATCCAGAGGATTGAAAAAATTAAATTTATGTAAGAGAGTAAGAATGTCCCTACAGTTTAGAGAACCCTAGGGCTTCCAGATAAGACCCCACCATTGCAGTCCAGTCCTACTTACGGACTTTTGATTCATGTATGAAATCGAGCTGAGGATGGGGGACAGCCTGGCAGAAAGCATCAGGCCCTTCAGGAGACGGCCATCTGTCTGGCTTTTGTGGGAGCACACATGGAGGAGTCATAGAGAAGGGGGTGAAAGGGAAGCTGCTCAAATGATTAGGGCTTCAGCCTAGCTGGGGAAGGTGAAATGGGGTTCCTGGTTTATTCTGAGAATGAACAGGTCTGCCCTGTTTTAAACACACATATATGCACGGTGGGGTTTCTTTCAGAGCAACATTTGGCCCCCCACCCATCAAGTAAGATTGCCAAAAGATTCAGTGCTTGGATGCAACCCCTCCATTGGGAAACAAAGCACACATCATTCTGTCTTTTGAGTTAATAAGCATTGAGAAGGGGTCAGGTTTTCTTTTCTTTTTCTTCTTTTTCACAATGACATCCATTGACCAGCACCTCGCAGTCTTTGTAAGATGCGCCGAGGAGAGATGCCTCTTACTTAGAATACCAGGCGTGCTGCACCCAAGTCTAGGTGGGCACATGTGTCCACAGAACATTCAGGAATGCAAACAGATAACCTAGTGGTATATTTGACCAAACACTCAACCCACTTCCCTAGAGCATATCAAAGATGACTTCAATATCACATAGTTCTAAATGCCAGTTTCCTGGGGACCCCTCAGCCCAAACAGGGTGCACCTGTTCTTAAACCACTGCTGCCCCAGAAGGGAAGTTGGATGCTGCTCTGGGTAGACAAAGGGCAAGTTCTCGTTTTCCATAGAGCTGAACAGCCCTGGCAGAACAGGAGCTTCCCATCCTCCTTTTCCTCCCGTTTTCCTTACCCATTTGTCATCTTGTTTGTATGATCACATTTGGGTTGAAGTACCTTTTGGCCCTTCCTGGAGAATGTGCTTGCTCTCCCTCCTCCTCTCTTATGTTATCCTGTCTTTGATTTTATTTTCCCCACCATGGCAGGTCTTCCCCAAACGTGGGGTGCATCCCCTTTGTCTCCTCAGCACCTGGCATGGTTATGTGGCAGGCAGTGTTGCATTTTCTTGATCCTACCTTAAATGTCCTGTCTTTTATTTCCCAAGCGCACTATCTGGATAGGGTAGTTAAAGGTATGGTCTTCCTTCCTCTATTTTCCTATTGTCTTTGTGTGTGTGTTTGTGTATAAGCATAAAGAAGAAATGCGTATATAAAAAAAGTATACATACACCCATAAGCATGGTGTCTAGATACTGCCACATCCCCAGCTTTGTCACAGCATCTACGGCCCAGTGGGTGGGTGTTTCGTCACAAGGTGATTGATAATACCCAGAGTGTCATTCTTCCCCCAAAAGTGCTCAGTCTGTTTGTGACATTACCATTGTGCTATTGTCCTTCCCTCCCCATACACACATACACTCCTCATGCTTTCTACCCCATCTCATGTCACCCTGCCCATCCCTTACGGCCCCTGGTCCGTTAGAATTAAGACGGTGGGAACCAGAGTGGGTGGCCGGAGAGAAGAAGAGACCCCAGAGCAAGCTAAGAAACCTGAAGAGCTGCATTCTCACTGCCGTGTTCACTCATCCAACAACCACTTACGGAGCACCACTATACTAGAGATTGTGCCAGGCTCTGGACAAAGGGCAAAACAGACCCCTGACCTCAGGGAGTGGGTGGTCTTTTGTTTTCCTTTTCAGAGGCCTGGCTTTGGTAAGTCTTCTCTTTGAAGAGTATTCCCTACAGGCAAAGTTATTCCTGCTATTTTAAACATTTGTATTAATTAGGTAGTGCCTAGTTTTCCAAATAGGCCTCATTGCTCTAAGTCTCAAGATGATCAGATACGTGTGCTCCTAAAGGATGCCAACTCCCCAGGAGAAAAACTATGCCCTATCTTTTTATCCTTAAGCCCTGGCACAGCACCTGGTTAAAGGCTCGTGCACTGCAGTCAGGCTGCCTGAGTTGAATCCCAAGTCCGACACTTAATGAACTAGCTGACTTTGGGAAAGTTACATAACCTCCCTTCACTTCAGAGTCTTTATAAAAGAGGATGATAACAGGACCCACCACCTAGGGTTGGCATAAGGATTAAGTGAAATAATGAATGTAAAGCGCTTAGCACATGGGCAGGAATGATGCTCAGCAAACATTAGTTATGCTATTCTAACATCATGTGCTCATTCTCACCCTTAATGTGGAGAAGGACTTTGTTGGTGAGACTAATTTGTGAAATTATAAAGAAAAGGTGAAATTGGCTTTTAATAAGAGATAGCAACTTCTGTTTAAAAACTTATGGAGAAGGTTTAGGGGAAACATAAATTACTAAATGCTTTTCAACTAGGACATCTTTGCCAAAGACTGCAGAGGTGTTACTAGACCCATCAGTGGATGCCTGGTGTTGAGAAGTAAAGTTCCTGTTATTTCACATGTTGGTCTTCAACTGAGAATAAAATCTTTCCAGCGAGAGAGAGTAGTACCTGTGAGTCTCTATAGGAATTTCACAAATAATCACTAGAGGAATCATCAAACTAGATTAAATTTAAGTGTTACCACCTAGTTGGTGAATTTTTCCTACTTGGTAAAGTATTTCATATTCATGAGTCAGTGAATCATAAGTTGCTTCAAAAGACAAATGTTTCTTGGCAAAATCTATGTCTGGAACAAGTCCCCATCTAACTTTCTGGTATAATGGATACTAATCCTAAAATAAGAATTCAGAGACCTATATAATGCAGGCTCAGGACTTGTCAAAATAGAGTGCTTTGCAGTTCAAAGACAAGCCAACTTCTATTCTGTGCTTTCCAATTGTATTGGTAGAGACTAAAGAAATAGCATTCACTCAACAAATATGGAGGCCAGGAAATGTGGAGGCCACACAATAGAAACAGTCCCTTCTCTAGGGTAGCCCACAGTCTAGCAGAGAAGACACTAATAAAACAATTCCAACAAGATGAGAGTTAAGATAGGGGAAGTCCAGGGGCCACTTAGCAAGGAGATCTCCAAGTTCTTTGAAGGGCTTTGAAGACCAAGATTGTGAACTTTTACATAAACAAATGAGAAAGCCACTGAAGGTTTGGTTTTTAAAAGAAGGATGATGACCTGGTGACATTTGTGATTTGGAAGGCTCGATCTGGCCACATGTTGGAAAAGGGCTGAGGGGGAGCATTAGGGGACAAGGAGGCCAATTAGACTATTGCTGTTATCTAGGTAGGAAATGATGGTGACCTAGATAACACTTCTAGGGAAGTGATGATAGGGGTGAAAAAGTACCAGAGAACCAGAAAAAGAACCAGAAAGAAACAGGAGATTTTGATATGTTAGGTGGGTGTGTTTTTAGCCCCTTAACTGAAAAATAAATAACATCAAGGATTCTGAAAGTCTTCTAGTCATACCTGCTGCTAGCTTCAAGGGGGGCTTCCTCATAGGCTTAGCAGAAGGTGGAAGATAAAGCTGTCCCTTGTCATTTAAAGGGCATCATTTCTTTTGAAAAACTTAGCCCTTCTCTAACCCTTAAAATTACATTATTTTGGCTCTAGCAAATGCCTGGTGTGAGTCCTTCCAGAGGGAACTGTTAATGTCACTTGTGCTCTCTGAATTATTGATGAGCTTCAGGGTTTGTGGAATTAATGAGCTTCAGTAGTGGGTAGGCATGGACATACTGCTTTAAGAAAGTCAGCAAGTCACCCAGAGGAGCCTTCCTCATGATGGCTAATGGGGGTGTGATTATCCCAGAAGCAAATTGCTAGGTGAGAGCAGACCTCATTCAACCCACAGGTACTCAGGGACCCTGTGAAACCCTGAAACTGATAGGACAGTGCAGATCCTCAGGGCATACGTGGGTCCATTTAAAGAAACTGACAATGGATAAAGTGCCCTCGATTTCCCATGGAGGGCTTTCCCTCCTGGAGAACACCTGCTTCTCCAGGCAGTTTCAGAGCAGCTCAGGATGTGTGCTCGAGGCACTGAGGGATAAGATGCACTCACTAGAGCAGGGCTTCCCACAGTGGAATGGAGCATTCTATGTTTCTGTAAATGGTTACGGGGGAGAGTTCTGAGGTCAAAATGGAAAATGTCCTCAGAATCTAATCAGGTTTCTTTATTGTAAGACTTTCAGAGCCTTTACTATATTAATATTGAGTGTGACTTTCTAGGATAAGACAGTAGGATGCAATGTTTCCCAAACTTATTTGATCTCAGAAGCTTGTTTTTGTATGACCTCAGAGAACTAGTAAAATTCACACTGAGACGTACTTTTTGAGATAGAAGACCCACTTTAAATCCTTTCTGGAACAAAGTAGGGTAAGTAGAATATAAAATTCTTCAGATAAGGGGATATATGGCATCTCTGTACACCCCAGAATGAACACAAGCCTGACATCCAGTCAAGTTTGTTGAAATTAAGAACAAAATCATCAAAGTTGATGTTGCTTTGACCTTCTTCCTAGGTTGGTTACACTGGAAGGAACTAACAGACATCTCATTCAAACTCTCATTTTATGATGAAGAAATTGAGGCCAGAGAGGAAAAGGAACTATCCCAAGGTCCCACAAGTTAGTTAGGCAGGAGGTACCAGAACCGAGGTCTCCTGTTCCACTCATTGATTCATTGCAACAAATATGTATTGAGGGTCTGCACAGCATGAATTAGGCCCAAAGTTGCTTTTATGGAGTTTCCATTCTAATGAAGGGAGTAAAACATTAAACTAATTGTAAAATTGTAACTTACATACACTTGGGACAGTTGCTCTCAAAAGAAGGACAAGGTGCTGGGAGAGCATGAAATGGTGGCCTTGGGCTGAGACACATGGCCCCAAACCCATCTCGCTACTTCCCACACAGCTGCATGTGGATCCTCATGTCACCGGGCTTGTCTAAGGTCTCTTTGGCAAGGTTCGTATTTGTGAAGACCATAGTTTTTGACCCAAATGTTGACATAGTTTGAACTGACAAAAGGTTATTTTCTGGTTTGTGGATTTCTTAGTGCAGTTATACCACATTAAAATAAATAAACTCAATAATAATAATAATAGCAGCTATCTTTTATTGAATACCTACTTATGTTACCCACTGTGCTAAATAGTTGACATCCATTATTTCATTAATCTTCTCAACAACTCTTTGAATTAGTTATTACCTCCATTTTACAGATCAGAAAATTGAGGACTAGAGAGTTAAATAATTTGCCAATCATCCCACATGTAGTAAGTAAAATGGTGATGCTGGGATTTGAACTGAGGTCTGTTCAGCTCCAGAGTCCACACACTATTACAGCACATGGGTTTAAAAAAAAAAAAAATTAGGATTAAATATTGTGAAATTGGAACTGCTCTAGAAATTTAGGATCTGAAATATATAACAAAAAGTTTATTTAGTTTAGAAATAACAAATGTAAGGTGTTTAGCACAGTGGCATAGACCTTGAGTGTATAGCAACTGTCATTGTCATTACTGTCCTGAAGCATCTAAATCAGGGATTGGCAAACTGCAGCCCATAGACCAAATTTGGCTTATCACCTGCTTTTGTAAATAAAGTTTTATTGGAACACAGCCATGCTCATTCATTCATAAATTGTGTGTGGCTGCTTTCAAGCTATAATGGCAGAGTTGAGTAATTACAACAGACATTATGGCTTACTCGCCGAAAATATTTATTATTTGGAACTTTATTGAAAAAGTTTGCTGACTCTGATCTAGATAATTGCCTCAGTTTACTATTTTGCCTTTCTGTGAGCCCAACCTGAGGTTGTGGGTACAACATATGATATTTCTAAAAATAGGAGGTAAAGGTAAATAGAAGATTCAAATATTGTGTTCGAGCTATAAGTCAGGCTGTGTTTATCAGGCATAATTATCTTATTTAATTCTCCCAACTACCCCATTTTAAAAGTTGTCTGAGTCTCAAAGAATTAAAATAATGCCTGGGTCCTACAGCCGCTGAGTGGTAGAGCCAGCCTTTGATATGGTTCCCAAGTTTGTGCTCCTGCACAAGAGCTGTTCTTTGCATCTTACAAGGGGTTACCCCTTAGAGCAAGAGAAAGCAATATACCACCATTCTTAAAATTTGGACCTTGTTTCCTCCAAGACTGATTTCAAATACAAATGAGGCCTAATTGACAGGAAGTCCCAGCCAGCTGGACACGAATGGGACTAATTGGAGGATGAAGGAGACTGTAATTGTTTAGACCAGGAGGGGTGGCTGATGTTGGCTAAGGAGTTAGAATGCCTGGGTAGTCATCTGCGCGTCACAGCACTGTGCCTGCGCTTTTAACTGCTGCTTTCTCCACCACTTTTGGGTGGCAATGCTGGTGCTTCTCACCTTTCCCAACAGGCTTCTGCTATGCAAAGACCACATAGCCTACACTTGCTTCTAAACTTCTGGAGGAATCTCTCCTAGGCTTGGCGTGCACACTCAATAAATGGTTCTTCCTTTGAATGGAAAACACAGTGGCCAGGTTGATTGATTGGTTGCTGTGTTGAACATCTCATATAAATGAGCATGTTCTTTTCTTTTATGTTGCAATAACAGTCAACTATCAAAAGTCCTTGAAACACTAAAGTTTTAGATTCTAATTGATTGGCCATTTAGTGAGTTGCCTACCTTAGCCTCAGTCTTGTAGCTACATCCACATTTGTCCCATTTAAGAAAAACAGGTCGATTCTCAGTTATTTCATGGCAGAGAATTCAGTTTGTAGCCAGACTTGTAGCCGTGTGCTGCTCATAATACTAAATTAAGTGTTATAGATGACAGAGTGTTTTCCCATCATACCTTTCCCTGAGACTGAGCAGGGGCAGAGAGAAGACACGGAAGGCTTGCCAGTGAAAGGTGGTTTTTTTAAATAGCTCCTCTGAGAAAGGCATCAGCAGGATTGTTAAAATGGGGACTTGAATGAAAACCAAGTAACTGAAGTGAACCAAGTAACTTGGCAGATTCTTAGACAGAGATTTCTGAGCCCACACACTCAGAGAGAGGGTCATCAAACACCTGTAAATCTATTTGAATAGTAATAAAAACTCCCCACCTTATGATATATTCAAGGCAGAGTCTAAATATGGCCTGGCCCTTCTTGTTGAAATCATCTGCAGCCCTCTCAGACAGATGGCCCTCCTGTGTTAGGTTCCCACCATATTCTGTACATCTCCCCTAGGGCACTTAGCAGTGAAATATTTTGCTTATACAAATCTGTCTCCTTTGATAAGCTACATGCTTCTCAAGAATTAAAAACTAGGTCTTATTCATCTCTGTTCTTCCAGTGCTAGCCCAGAGAAGGTGCTTAATAAGTGACAGACAGGCAAACAGATGTCCAGATGAACAAAGTCAGGGGAGGGCATGCTGCCCATTTCTGCATGTGCAATTGCAGACAGCCCTGGCTAGTCTCTCTTGTGTCAGTCACCAGGGCTCCTCTGGGTGTATAGCCCTTCTTAGTGGCTACAGATAAGATGGGAAGAAAAAGACCCAAGGACACCTCCTCAGAGCAAAGACAGTTGTTTATGAGAAAACAGGACAAAATAATTGAAAAGCCTGAGGTCCAGTACAGCTGACCTAGTAACAAGAGCTGGAAAAAGGTGCAGCTTCTAGAATGAGACCCAGAGGTTCCGAGGGGGTGTGAGGAGTAAACAGAGAGATGATTTCTTTGTCCCAAACAGCTGCCAGAGACTGGAAAAACAAGAGTGAACAAGGAGCAAGAATCAGGCAGAAAGCTCCATTGGTCAGATTCCAACAGGCCTACGTCTGCTGACTCTCACTCTAAAATCCTGATCGCTTTTGAAAGAGGAGATTTTAGATGCAGAGGTGTGGGTTTCAGACCTATCCCTGTCACTTCCTAACTGTGCCACCTCCTGACTGTGCCACCACCTGGCTGTGCAGCCTTAGCAAGTTCTCCACCTCTGAATCTGGGTTGCCTCATCAGTTCCTAATGCTACCAGCCTCCCTGGGTGCTGAGGGCACCGATGTGCTGATGGGATGTGAAAGCATTTTGTAAGTTGGCAGGCAGAGTGTGAATGTGTGTGACTGCAATGGGCCATGGACGATCCGACCTCAATTCTGTGTGCTTTGCTTTGCAGAGGGTTGCCCTGGGTTGTGCAATGGCAATGGCAGATGCACCTTGGACCTGAATGGGTGGCACTGTGTCTGCCAGCTGGGCTGGAGAGGAGCTGGCTGTGACACATCCATGGAGACCGCCTGTGGTGACAGCAAAGACAATGATGGAGGTAAGGCTGTGGCACCCATGAACCCTATGCAGCTTTGGGGTGGGGGGAGACTTAGGGTAGAGTGTGGGCATTATTACTGAGTTAACAGGCCACCAGTATACCATCTGGCTAGTCAAGAAGGCCTGCAGGGCTGGCATATAATTGTACATGTGGTCAGGATGAGCACATATCACTAGTTGTTCCATTTGAATTAATTAAAAGTAAGTAAATGAAATTAATTGCCATCCAACAGCAAGTGCACAGGAGAAGGCATATGGAGGAAAGAATTTTTCAATTCAATAGTGAATGAGTTGCCCAATAAAGCTATGAGAACCCCCTCACTGGAAGTGCACAAGAAGAGGCCATCCAATCCTGTATCACAGGAGGTGGCAGAAAGGATGCTTCTCCAAGGTTGAGTTACCTTTTCTCTTCTGTTCCTCACCAAGCACACTGGGGGCCACCTTCTGCCCCTGTGGGTTTATAATAGAATCTGTCTTTGCTGTTGGATTTTTTCTAAGTGCTGGATAGTCAAAACCCTAAGGAAGGGAAGCCTAGTCTTGTGGAACATTTATTACCTGAGAGTGAAGCTCTAATCCCAATTCTTTTACTGCCTGTGTATCCGTAAGCAAGCTGCTTGATGTCTCAGGGCCTCATGCTTCCCATTTATAGAATGAAGCTATTGGATCATGAGGACCATTCCAATCCTTACATTGGTTCTAGAATTAGCCTTCATCTCTCTGTTATATAAACTTGGATAAATACAACCATGATGTGGTTTACTTTCCCAGGAATATGGACTGATTCTTCCTGACTCTACCTATCTGTGGGGTTATAAGGAGAATAAAAAGATAGAAATATGAAAAAAAAATTAAAACAGTTAAGCCTTCTTTTCTAATGATGACCTAGTTGGCCTGGTCCAGATGTGTTTATGCAGCTCCCTCTTATTTATGCCAAGGGACTTTCTAGTATATAGGATAACAGGAAATCAACAGGTCAGAAATTTTCTATGCCACCCTTTGGGAATTTTCTATTTAGAGTGATTCTATAATCTCAATGCACCTTAAGGATTAAAAGGCCAATTGTGTGTTATTGTGATTACTCTGGTTCATTTGCCTTGAGTTGGCTGTAGCAAGCTTGAAAGGGCTGTTTCAGACTGCTGGTCTTACCTGAGCCAGCTTTTATTCCTTCTATCTGCTGCCTGCATCTAGGAAGTGATTGGGCCTGTCCACCCAGGCCTGGGCCCATGGAGTAATTGTCACCAGTAGTAACTCGTGGGGCTGGGCCTTGGTTGCCAGGAGAGACAGGGGGTTCATGTCCTCTTCCTGACACCTTACAGGATTGAAATATCCTATAATCCATCAGAAACTTGAGTTCATTAGTTCTGTGCTCCATAAATACCCAGAGCTCCTATCGTGGGGCCAGGCCCTTGGCACAAAGATGAAGAAGTCCTGTCTCTGCACTTCAGGAACTCAAATGAGGAAGAAGGACCCAAAGTTAAGTGCTAATGGGCGGTCATAAGCAAGGTTGTAGAGTCAGATGTTGGTCATTGTGGGAGTAAGCAGGCGATCATCAGGAAGGTGACACTTGTGTAGGTCAGTGTTTCTGGAAAGGAAAGGGCTTTCCATTTAGAGAGATCATGATGACAAAGGCAGGAAAGGAAGCGAAGGGCACCAAGTGCCCCTTGGTGATATCGGTGGTCTTCTGGCAAGATAAAGTGCAATAATATTTGCTCTTCATAGGAAAGAGATGTTAACCTAAATTGTCTGCATAATTTGTCCAGCAGTTCCCTTCATTTCACCTGTGTAGACACAATTCCAGTGACCAACAGGAACTTCATGTAATAGAAGAGAAGGGCAAAGGGGCAGCCCCAGGAAGTCACTCTCTTCTCAAGGGTCCAGGATCTTGGCCAAAGCCTTCAAACAGCTATTGAACATCTGGGTAGCAGCCGAACTGAATGTCCTTGAGAAATGTGGGGAGAGGGTGCTTCTCCCCAACAGCACACATACAAAAATAGGTTATTAGATAAGGTTCTCTTAGTCTCTCACGTGAAACGCAATCCCGGTATACCCTCTGTTTACTATTCAAAGCCAGCCTTCCCAGCACTAGAACTCACCCCAGCACAAGAGTGAGTGTGTTTAGCTGTGAACTGTCTACATGGGGGAGCCCAAAGCCCCTCAGCTTGGGTGGGAGAAAGAGCTTCTTGTCATGGGAAACAGGGCTGTTCCAGACCCCAGGGGAACAAGGCCTCCTCCAGCTGCTCTGAGAAATGAATGGCAGGAGCTAGAAAAGAACAATCAGAAAATCCCCACATTTTTTATTAAGGAGAATATACCTCTTACATTTATGAAGCATTTGATGGGCTGATAGGTGCCTTTACTCTGTAGAAAAGCCATATAATAGCATGGTCATCTGAGATCATTCACTCATTCAACAAAAGTTAACTGAATGTCTACTCCACAGCTGGTCCTGTCCTGGCTCCTGGGGCTTCAGAAATAGTCCCTGCCCTTGTGAAATTCACAGCCTGGAGGGAGAGAGGAGCGGTACCCAGTAGCAATGCAGGGGGGTTGTTGCTGTGATGAGGAGGCATCCACTCATTTAGCTGCTACTATCAAATGCATGGATGCCCCACTGGGAACTTGCTATGGTCCCGCTCCTCTGAGCCTTCCAGTCTAGCCGGGAGGACAACCCATGTGTCATCACGATTGGGAAAACAACCATCTGGGGAGACCAGATTATTGAGGGAGCTTGGCCTTGGGTTCTCATCTGTGAAATGAGGAAACATGTCACCTCAGAGCCCTCTCTGCTTGGTGGGCTCTCCACCCTTTGGGGGAGTCAAGAGGGTCTCTGCTTTGCATGATGGCACAGATGAAACAACCATGCAGGTGGAGATGGGGCCATCCTCACTGGCCTCTCTATCATTCTGGGTCTTGGCCAGATGGGGACGGTTTTAGTGGAGGGAGAAACAGGGCAGGCTGTGCAAGGCAGCACAAGAGTGAGCCGTGTTTAGCTGTGGACTGTTTTCAGTGCAGTCAAGCACACATTTGCTGGGCTCCTGCTGTCTGCAAGTCACCGTGCTCCTTTCTGACGGGCTATAAAAACCAATGAACATGGCCTAGTCTTTCTCCCTCAGGAAACTCACAGTCATTTGGAAGAAATGTTATCCAAACCACTACATCTAATGGAGGCGGAATGAAGCAAGTGCCTTCATTTCTGCCATGATGTGGGGTGCACATCCCAAATAAATAACTCAGGGTGGAGGGAAGAAGTGTTAGGGTCTCACTGAATGATTGTTCTTGGCTGATCTGACTCGGGGGCCTAGAGAAGGAATTCGAAGAGTTTAATGTTGAGTGACAGGACTGGAAGAGACAGAGAACACCGACTTCAGCTCCCTCCTTCTACTCCCCTGCATGTTACAGACAGGGAAGCGGGAGCCCAGAGAGGGAATGTGACATCATACATGTCCAAGTCACACAGAAAGTCATTAACACGGCCGGACTGAGACCCACGCCATCCCACGTGGCCCTGTGAACCTAGAGCATTCCCACTTCCTAATGATTGATTTACCCTCCTCCTAAAAATGTAGTGAGTATTTACTTGAATTGAAATAGGCTATGACAGTATCACAAAGCCAAACAGAATGAGAATGATAACTTGTATGTCATTTCGCAATTTGCAAAGCAATTGTGCATCCAACAACATCACGAGGAGGCATGCGGTATTATTACCCCCTTCCTATTCCCTAGTGATGAGGAACCCGGGCTTAGGGAGCAGCATTATTTTGCCCAGGTCTCACACAGCCTGCAGGGGGCAGACACTGCTGCAGTCTGAGGCCTGGCCACATTAGAGCTTTTTCATGTGCCCAGACTTCAGAAACCCAACTGTGATCCTTTGAGCTATCTGAGAGCTCCCAGTTTCTCTTCTTTCCCAATTTGCTAGGCTTAAAGCAATTCTTTCCAAATTAAACTTGAATTTCAGGCTTCATTAAGAATGCAGTTGCTGTGTTTTTAAACTCTGAGAAAAAAAAATAAAGTTACACAATGTGGCTGAGTTGGGTTTAGCTGTATTGGTTTGTTTTTGTTTATGATTGTCGTCTAGATTTAAAAACAAGAAACAGATCCTAATGGGACTCAGTGGCTCCCAGCCTTCTGATTCACTGTCAGGGCCACCCAGTCAGTCTTGAATGCCCCTAGGTTTTACCCCGGGCACAGGTGGGGAGAGAGAGCAGCAGGGCAGGCAGGCACCGAGGTCCTGGCTCACCACAGTGAACCCCTCGGTGTGCCCCACTTGATGAAGAAGGGGTGCCCCATTCCTATTGCACACCTTTATCAAGACCTTGGTGGAGGGCTGCCACATGAATCTTCTCATCTGTTACACATGGCCCTTCCGATAGGGATGCTCCTCCCATGCCCATTACAGAGACGGTGAAACTGTGCCCAAACATGCTGTCTATAAAATAAGGGTACTAATGCCTGCCTTGCAGGGTTGCTGTGAGGATTAAGGTGATGTATTTAAAGGGCCTGAGAGTAAGATAACAGTGATTAAAAGTGGAGGATCTGTACCCAGGTTGGATTCCTGTCTCTCTCACTGGCTGCATGATCTTGACTGAGTTACTCAACTTCATCACCTGCAAGTGTTGCTTCTCTTTCTCCTGATCCTTGCCACCCATAATCACAGAAGCATGATGTTTATTACTAAATAAATATCTATACCAATAAAAGGATAATATGCTAATTAGACCAGACATCTTCCGGACATCCTTCCAGACAAAGCCATGGTGGCAGGAGCCGAGGCAGAGGCGGTTAGGGGCAATCAGGCCAGCAGGGGATGGCAGTTAGGGGCGATCAGGCTGGCAGGGGAGCAGTTAGGGGGTGATCAGACCAGCAAGGGAGCAGTTAGGGGCATCAGGCCAGCAGGCAGAGGCAGTTAGGAGCAATCAGGCAGGCAGGCAGGCAAGCGGTTAGGAGCCAGCGGTCCTGGATTGCGAGAGGGATGTCCTGACCTGCAGGATTGGGCCTAAACCAGCAGTCTGACATTCCCCAAGGGGTACCAGATTGGAGAGGGTACAGGCCAGGCTGAGGGACCCACCCCCATGCATGAATTTTGTGCACCAGGCCTCTAGTTCATATATAAATAATCATTCTTAAACACTGAAATTATGCTATCTTTAAAATTTTACAATCTACTTTTTTCACTTATGCTTATACTGTTTTTCTCCATATAATTTATTTTAATCTTTTTTATCTCTGGATTAAAATTTATATTTCAAACTGTTATATACTCATTGCTAGAGGGGGGAAAAATCAAATGTATGAAAAGGAAAATAATAGCCATCCTTTAGAGGGCATCACTAGGTGCCAAGCACTCTGCTGGACACCGTGCATATAATCACCAGCCCTCAACCCCCTCTGCCAAGGCAGACATTTACAGGTAGGGAAACTGAGGCTCGGTGAGCTGAAGTGTTTTGCTCATAGTCATGCAGTGAGAGAGCTAGTGTGCGAATGGAGCTGGTATTTAAAAAGAAGCCAGAATAAAAGATCCACTGGAATTTAGCCAGACCCCTTATGATAAAGAATCTTTCATAACCTTCAAGGTGTGGCAATCTCTTTAGGCAGTGTTGGTCCCATGAAAAATAATCCCAGATTGCAATACAGATCATTGATAGATGCATCCTGGGAGGAGAAATTTCAGGGAGACAGAACAAAGCTCTCTGTCCTCCCCGCTGCCCATCTCCCATTGCTGGAATGGAGAGTTCACATAAAACCATAGAATTTGTTCACCCTTCACACTATCTCTAAACCATGTTTCTTGTGATAAGAGACGAGAGAAATTGACCTTTAAAAATCCTGTGTTCTAAGGGACAGATAAAGATTTTGCAAGCTTTTTCAAAGAAGGCACAGAATTTATTATAGAAAATGACAAAAACTTCTCCCAGATGTGCACAGAAGAGGCTCATTCCACCCTGCACCCCCAGGGCCTCCCGTGCTGCTCATAGCCTAAAGTAAAGCAGCTCTGAGGCCAGACTGCAGACAGGAGCGGGCGGGGTTGGCTGATGCGCTGCAGAGTGGGGGAGGAGCTCAGCCTGCGGAGATACCCATGGACTTGTTATACACTGTCCGCAAGACTATCGATTTAGGGAACCATGCAGACAACTATGGTGCAGAGTGTACAGCCCACAAATTTCCCCGACCTGCGCCCAGCTCTATTCTCCTTTTGGCTTATTCTTGTCCATCCTTCTAGTTAGTCTCTGTTGAAGCATTCTCTCATCCCTGATATAGTCCAGCCCCTGCCTGAGTTGGGTTCCCACCTTTGGACTTCCACAGCCCTCCCCACCCCACCCCCACCCCCGCCCTTCTTCTTTCCTGGCACTCTATTGTCTCCATCTGACCCACCAAACTGAATCCTTTGGAGGCATGACTGTCTTATTCTTGCCTGTCCAGTGCCAACACAGAGCCTGCCAGCCACATGACAGGCCTGCCCCTGGGCCTCCTTTCTAAGGAGAGGGACAAGTGCTTCCAGGGGAGGGTGGCTTCGTTACATCGCATGGCACTCCATGGGCCCTGCCAGACTGACCGGTTTGGGATCCTCACATAATCATGTATTTTTTTCACTCAGCAAGTACAAAGCTCTGTGTGCAAAGAACTGTGCTGTGCATTTGAGATACAGAAATAAACAGGTCAGTTCCTATCCTCCATGGAGGGGGTCAAGACAGAGAAGTACATGTAGACTGTGAACGAGCACCTAACAGCTAGATTTGGAGAAAGATAAGGGACCAAATTCCCAACTCTGCCACTTTCCTAGCAGTGTGGCGATGGGTGAATCACTTAACCTGAGCTCCAGTGTCCTCGTTTGTAAAGGTGAGAAGGCTAGCTGCCCACCTTCCATAGAATTCCCATGCGCACCTCTCACTGTGAAAGCCACAGCCAGAGCCACAGCCCCCAGAGGAGATGGGCCTGCGGCACATAAAGGCCAGAAGGTGGCTGTCAGGCAGGCAAGCCCCAGAGGCTGTCCTGTTGACCTCCATGTTACAGATGAGGACACGACATCAGAGAGGGAGGTGAGTCACCCAAGATTCCATGGGCTGTGATTAAGATCCCAAAATGAATAGAAAGCCACATCCAGTCAGCACTGCAAGTGGTGGCAGAGGACTTCACGGAGCCCTGGGCCCCTGCGCCTGTCTGCAGAGGGGCTCCGGGAGCAGCCACAGGCATGCGAAGGGCACCCAAATCTCTCATATCAAATTACTCACTTGCTCTTTACCACCGAGGTTCCTTGCAGCAACCCTGAGAGGTGGGCAGAACTTATTATCCCAGTTTTCCATGAGTACATTACATCTCAGACATATGAAGGGACATGCCCAAGGTCTCAGAGCTAAAGAGGGGCAGGCCCATGGGAGGACTGGGTCTTCAAGCTTCTAGCCTGGTTTTCTCTCTTCCACATATTCCTGCCCCTAGTTCTCAAGGTCATTTGACACCACCAGCAGGGTAGACACTAAGGAGAGATGCAAGAGGAAATGGCATGGTCTTCATCCTCAAGCTGATAGCACGTAGATGGAAATATTAGCGAAGACCAAGGCACCATGCAACATTTCAGCAAGGGGGGGGGGGTCTTCAAGTTCAAGGGTCACAAGTATATGAACTACTTTGAAATATTCATTTAGTGCCCAGAGACCTGTAGATCTCTCTCTCTCTCTCTCTCTCTCTCTCTCTCTCTCTCTCTCTCTCTCTCTCCTCCCACCTTTCCTTTTAATATCCTGCCTTTTTTCTGGCCACTTCCTCCCCACTTCCCTTTGCCGTCCACTCCCACCAGAGCCTGCGGGTGGATGTGGCACTGCCCCCTTCCCAGCCTCAGGGGCCTGAACAGCCTCTGGCACT
Source organism: Eptesicus fuscus (assembly GCF_027574615.1). Lineage (NCBI taxonomy): Eukaryota > Metazoa > Chordata > Mammalia > Chiroptera > Vespertilionidae > Eptesicus > Eptesicus fuscus. Next base: position 36,743,244 of record NC_072485.1, read on the forward strand.
TTCTTCTGTTCCTCTTCACGGTCACCAGCAAGGACAGGGAGGGGCCTTCAGAACTCTGAGGAAAGAGCAAGTTGCTGGGGGCAAAAATTGTTCTTTTCCAAAAGTCAGGGTTTAGAGTTTAGGAGAATTTTTATTGAAAACTTGAAGGAAATAGAGGAATGTCCTCTCTCTTTTCCTGTTGGTGTTTCGTTTTGTTTTTTTGTTTTATGTTTTTCTGCTGTGATAATGAGGGTCTCACGTGGGAATAGCAAGAACATGAAACATGGACGTTTTATAAGTCAACCAACTTGTGTGTAATTTACAATTAAGTGAAATGCGAAGTGCTTGGGAAATGTAAATGTTCCCAGACTGGCCCAAACTGGAGAATCTCAAAAACTATGTATTTATGTATTTCTAGTTTACCCCAAAACTTATTTCTTTATCCTCAAAGCATACTTTTTCCTCTCAACATGACTCTTCTAAAATTGTCATCTGTGCCTAAGAAAATGAAACTGTGGAAGATCCTCTATGACTGTAGAACAGCCGTATGCCCTGGTTCAGGCTGCTGTATGCTACATCTGAAAATATCAAAAGAGGTTTGCCTAAAAGCTGGTCTTGTAAACTGAGCCTTTGGTAAGAATTTTATGGGCCCTCCTCATTGTAATATATGTACATATCTCATTTAAATAGGATTGTCTCAATTAGCAGAGGTTTAGCCCACATTTACTGCCTAGTAAATATTTGCTGAATGAAGGATCAAGGAGTGTCAATATAGGAAGGTATAGGCAGACAGAACTCTTGCCCTGGCATTAATCACTAAGCTGCGAAGCATACCGTGTGCTGTCTCCATGTCAGAGAACCCCAGTTTTCAAGTCCCCTGAGTTCTCTACTGTCCTAACTTACAGGTGTGTTGCTTTGGCCATGTTTATCTAATTCAGTTCTCCAAGGCCAGACCATGCCCAGAAAGGGCTGCCTGGAATGTATGCATGGGGAAGGGGCCACCCCAGGGCCGAAGGGCAGGCCTGGTGTCAGGAGGCCTGTTCACGAGAAGCACCTGGCCAGGGGCTAATAGTAACGTTATTATCAAGCACTTATGTGCTGGCCATCATGCTGAGTGCTTGACATCCACCATCTCACCTAATCCAGCATCTCCGCCAGCTCGGTCTGATCATTCACTTTACAGAGGGGCAAACGGAAGCTCCAGGCCTTTCCAGGGACTTTCATTTCCGGTGGGGTGGCCAACTAGACCATCACAAAAGCCCTCAGACCACAAGAAACAACAATTTGTTTTTAAAACTCACTGCTGAAATTTTTTTTGAAAAAAGGGATGTGGGGGAGCCCATATGCCAGAAGCAAGGAGGCAGGTGAAAGCCAGATCAGTAGACACTGGGATCCTGGAATGAATCCGACAGCCCCGTCTCCAGGAGCTCATTGTCTGGGAGGGAGACAGAGAAAAGCAGTCACAGTGCCGGGGAGGCCAGGGCTGTGATGGAGGTCGCCCAGTGGCTGGAAGTGCACAGAGCAGTGGTATTTCAGCAAGACTCAGAAATCCATGCTTTCCACTTAAGAAATAGTTCTTAAACGTCTCTTCAAGATTCAGAAACCTTTCCTACCCCTCAAAGACCTGAGTTCAGATTTCTGAGTCAGCTTCTTCACTGACTGACTGTGAGACCTCGACCCAGTTACTTTAGCACCGTGAGCCCTGGTTCCTTCCCTCCAAAATGAAGGTGATGAGGGAGACTCCGGGACACTTCCTTGAAAATATTCCTTGTAAAGCATTTAGCACAGTGCCTGTCGCTCAGTACGGGGCAGCTGTGGTTATCTTCATCATCACCATCATCAAACATATTAAAAGTATTAATGACAATAATAATAATTCCTGGCTAACCTTCTTCCAGGTGCCACAGAGCAGTGTGTTTGTAAGGAGGTAGAAGACTGGTTTCCAGGGACTGCTTCGGTGGTAAACAAGAGCAGGCGAGAGCTAATAAAATTTCAAATTAGCCATGACTTTTCACGGCCCTTCAACTGTGCTAGCCGATTTAATGGTCAGCGTCCCCGCTCGCGGGGATTGAATAATGGGGCATTTCTGCCGAGTTATGGATGCGGCAACTGAATCTGTCATGCTAATGTCAATAGCAGAATGCAAATCACCCTCAGCACGGTCTGTGATTACGTGTTTAAGCAATGTCTGACAGGGCAGCGTGAGAGAGTGTGGCTGCGCCCGCCGACTGCAGGAAAAGACAGGTGCTTTGCTAGGAAGTTAGTTGGTGTATCTGGGACCTGGGACAGGAGCCACAGGTTAGGACGCAGGACAGGGCTGGGTGACGGGAGGCCTGTCTACATCGCAGGATGAATCTGTCAGGTGAGCAGACAAAAGGCAAATGGCCCTTCATTTCAGTGAGGCTGTTCCAGGTTCAGGGTCAGGAAGGCGAACTACCCCTTATTCAGTACTTACTGTGTGCCAGGTACTCCGCTAGATCGGGGGGCGGGGGAGGGAGGGCAGTGTATTTCTTTATGTAACAAATACTTACATGACACTCACTCCTATAATCCCCTCATAAGATATGTGAGAAACTGAACCCCGAGGGTATTCTGATGAGCAGCCTCTATATAGCAAACCCACAGAGACAGAAGTGAGGGAGGCATGTCTATGACGAGACTGGGGCTCAGAGTAAGTACAGAAACTCAATCTAGAACTTGAACTTCCATCTCGGAGCCTCATTCATCCCCCCACCATGTAACACTGTATATTAACTAGAATGGAGATAATGGTGTTCTGGCTTTCATGGACTCTCATTTGGTTTCATTTCCTGATTCATTGGTTAATTTATTCAGTTTTCATTCGTTTCTTTATTAAACAGTCATGTTTTAAACACCTGCACTAAGTGCTGAGGACCCAGCAGAGATAACCAGAACAGGGCCAGGCCCCATGGGATGGGGAAGTTTGCCCAAAGCCACAGCTAATAAGCAGGAGAGGCAGAGTGTGACCCACACCCACGGGTCCTTAGGCTGTTCTCTGCCAACAACACACAGACTATAACCCTGGGCTTCTTTGCCCCTCACTTTGGGCAGCTTCCTCTAATCCCTGAATTTGTTGTCCATGTTAAGTTAGTCTGTGGCGTGCCTGCAAAAATCCTTTGGGATAATGCGAGCAAAAAAACCTGTGGCCTGGTGGAATTTCTTTCTTTGAACTTTGGGAAGCTGGAAGTTATAATATAATTTCCAGGCCTGAAGAAATCCATCCATGTGGTAAAGAGAATTCCCTGCTAATGGCCACTGGGTCAGAGATTAGAAACCTTCCAGTAAACTCAGAAAGCCCCTCCCATAGAAGGCAGAGCCAGGTCTGCACACACCTACCTCCAAGCCAGGAGAGAGGCTGAGGGTTACAGCGCCTTCCAGGCACTGCCTCTTCCTTGCCCCCAAAAGCCAGTCAGTCACCAGGTCTTAATATTTTTACCTCTGAAATGTCTCTCAAAGCCATTCACTTCTCTCAGTCCCCGCTGTTAATACTCTAGTCTCAGCAAGGGTTGTTTTTCCCTGTGCCACCTCAGCTACCACCCCCCATGTACCCCCCACCTCCCACCCCCGGCTTAAGACCTTTCAGTAGCTCCCATTGTCTCTGGGATAAAATGCAAACTCTGTAACCTGTCCCCACCCCCACCCCCAGGCCCAGCAGTGTGCTTCTGCCAACCACTGCAGTCCCACCGTTTTGTTTTTTTAATCCACTGTCTCCACCTTTGGAGCCCAACTTTTGAATTTAACAGCTTCACTGTTCATTGTGTTCTCTTACCTCTTATCTTTTTTGGGGGGGAAAATAGCACATGTCCACTGTCCACTTACTTGTCTGTCTTTCCTGTGAGACTAGTGGGTCGGGACCAGATCTGAAGCACCTGGATCTCTTCGGTACCCAGCAAAATTGTTGGTTTATACCAGGCATTCAATAAAGCTTTTCAGTGAGTGGGAAATATAGAAGTGAATGATGGTATTGTGGACAAACATGGCTGATGGAACATAGTGACATAAACCTCATGCTCTATCACCCCTGCAGATGGCCTGGTCGACTGCATGGACCCTGACTGCTGCCTCCAGCCCTTCTGTCATGTCAACCCACTGTGCCTGGGCTCCCCTGACCCACTGGACATCATCCACCCCCCATGGAGCCCCCAGCTTCCGCCCCCTGTGTCCCAGCAGAACCTGCACTCCTTCTATGACCGCATCAAGTTCCTCGTGGGCAGGGACAGCACACACATCATCCCCGGGGAGAACCCCTTCGATGGAGGGTGAGTCCACTGGGCCCTGGCTCCAGCCATGGCTCTCTGAGGGAGAGCTGATCACCTCCAGGGCAACATTTGGGGAGGTGAGGGTGGGAGGAGGCCAGGAGGGTGGGCTTCAAAGGCTCTTGATGGAATGTCAGGGGAGGGAGGTGGAGTAGCAGACTCAGATGCCCGCATTTAGAAGATACGCTATCCAAGGCATTTGGCATTTTTGATGAACAAAGTTTTGTTGTTCCTGCTGGGTGATGGATGGGAAGAATGAGAAATCAGTGGTCCAGGGGGAATCTAGGATCAATACCCACTTTGCAGGCAGCCATTCCTGAGTCTGCAGTCCCAGATGAGCTGAAAGGCTCTAACACTGCTCACCCTCAGAACTGGTGTCCAGAGGCTTGTCAGGCTGCAGTGGGTCCACCTGCTGGGGTCCCAGGCCATGTGCCTGGGCATTCTTTCACAAGTTTTAATTGTGTCATCCATTGGGCAGTTTTTTCCCCAGATATCCTCTCTGCAGGCCCTGTGCTAGAATCAGAGAGATGAATAGAATATAGCCCTGTTTGTTGATCATTCCAAGTCTACTTACTAGGGGCATAAAAAAGAGACCGTTTCAGTGTGAGAAGCCAGAAATATGCCCCAGGCAACTCTGGGACCATAAAGGAGGTGCTCCTGGGTAGGGGGAAGGCCATTACTTAAAAACTGCGTCTTAAAGATGGGAACTAGCTTGGCAAAGCAGGGAGAGGGTGACCAGGAAGAGGGAACAGATTGTGCAATGACCCAGGAGCATGAAAGGGCACAAGAGCCAGCAAAAGATTGCTCTCTATTCTTCACCCACAGATCAGGGTCTGTGAACTAGGAAAAGGTATCCAAAAAGGAGGGATTTGTAGTAATTTCTTTTGAATGTCTTCCAATGTAGTAATGCCTCACAGATGCAGAGGTTTCTCTAAAGTCAGCTCAGTTCAACTGAGCACTCACAGACTGTGTACCTTCTATGTTCAGGACTTCTGTGCTGAGAGTTCCTGCCCTGAGGGGATAATGTGGTGGTGATGAGGGGTGGGAATGGTGAAGGACATCCTCAAGTTTTGTTTAAAAGGGGAAATCAGGAGGGCTTAGCCATGGGTTGGGTCTGAGGGATGCTAGAGCCAGGAGTCTCTTACTCAGATTCTCAGGTAGATGACAGTACCCTCACCAGGAACCTGAGAGCTGAGCAGGTTTGGGAGCGAGGTGATGACCTCCACCTGAGCACCATAAGGGCAAGGAAGGGACACACCTCCGTAGGGCACACAAGAGGACATGTCCATAGTTCATAAGCAATTCTGCAGCTCATGCAGTAGTTAGGGCTGCAGATCTTGATTTGAGAGCCATCAACAAACAAGCAGGAGTTGACCACGAGCACACAAAAGTTTGCTCAAGGAGAATGAGTGAGGGGAGAAGAGCTGGAATCTAAGAAGAAATCAGGGGAGCCGCCCTGGTAAGTGGTATTATCATCCCCAGAGTGTAACTGGGACTCCAAGAAAAAGGCCTTGCTAGTGGGCCATGATGGAGCCAGATTTGCACCAGGGCCTAGCAGACTCCAGGGCCCAGGATTTCCCGGGCCCCACCCTTTCTCACAGGAACAATGATAAGACCAGGAAGAGAGAAGTGGGGAAGTGCTCTGAGCCCCAACAGAGGAACATGATGCAAGTGTGTAAAAGCTTTCAAAGGAACTTTTTTAGAGATGAAGGCACTTCCTAGTCCAAACCCTTCAACCTACCCTGATGGGTTCAGTGACCTTCCCAAATTCACAAGCTAGTCAAGCAGCAGAGTCAGGAGCAGAACTAGAGCGAGGAAACACCTCTTCCTTTATCTCGGCCAGAAACGCTGCCTTTGTCTCTGAGTCGGAAGCTTCCCGCTCTCTTACCCAGTTGTGTGATTTTGAATGTATGCTGTGGGCCTTCCCATGGCATGAGTCCTTTTAGTCAACTGGAGATGTGGATATTATTTCAGCCAAGGGGAGTATTACTTACTCAGCCTTTCTTTACTGGACCCGTTATGGAATCTGTTTAGGGCTGGTTGGCTTCCAGTGGCTATTCTGCTTACGGGATGCCCTCACCATGCCTACCTGGCCAGTGCCAGCAGGGACCATGCACCCCTGTATGTCCTCTGGTCACTGGCCATGTCTGCTGCTTGTGTGCTGAGAATCACTGTGGGATCTGCACAGGGACCTCAGTAGTGTGGCTCCAGCAGGTCTCACATGCCTTAAAGAGCCTGTCCGGTGGGGAATGTGGGAAACCTGCACTGAGAGAAACCGACCTCTCAGCAGGAGGGCAGCATAGGCCTCAGAGTCCGGCCAACTTGTGCCACAGAGCCTGGCTCTGCCTCTCCTGGGTGCACGGCTCTAGGCAAAGGGCTTCATATACCGAATATGTGCGTTTCTGTCTTCCCTCTCAACTGAGTCCTCCAGGAAAGGACTGCATCATATTATTCATTTTGGCACTTAGTTGCTCAGGACAAATATGCATAGATATTGCCTTGAACAATGAAGAAATGGAAGGAAGGAAAGAGAGAGGGAGGGATAAGGGGAGGGATGTTAGGAAGGAGGATGGATGGATACATTATCTAGTTTACTTAATTTTATACTGTGGTTCCAGAGTCCGGAGAGGTTAAATCATCTACTGAAAATCACATTACAGATTTGTAGCAGAAGCAGGAGTAGAAGGCAGCTCCCATATCATTGTTTCTATATCTATTACCTTCAGTTAAATTACAGATGCTTTCAAAGAAGAGACCATTCAACTCCTCAAACGCATAATACTGGACTCTAGTATTTGCTCTGCAAATGAATGGATAATGGAAGCTTCCAGATGTTACTGTAAAAATTCCTTTTACCTAACATTTTCCTGAGTCATTATATCCCTGCTCCTCACTGATCTAGATTCAAAGGAAACAGCTGCCCATCACTACTGAGTATCCCCAAGTAGATTTTCTTGAAAAACAAGCCCAGGAGACAGCAGATGCTTTTCTCCGTGGACGACCTCCTAGGTATCAATTTGGGCCAGAAATACTGTGCTTATCTGCATAGTTGGGATACAGTGAAATCAGTTACCAAGTTTGGATTATTGCTTTCTTTCCTCGCAGGTGAAGGAATGTGGAGTAACAGAAAGTGCCCAGAGTTTGAGTCTTGGCTTTACCTCCCACTAGCTCTGTGTGGCATCAGGGAAATGAATTAACCTTTGTGCACCTGCCTCCAGTGATAAATTGGCAAGAACAGCAACTATTCTTAAGCACCATTGAAAGCATTAACCTAAATAAAGCACCTAGCACAGGGCTAGGTACACAGGTGATCAGTAAATGGTGGCTTTTATGGCAGCAGCCTGGCCTAGTGAAAATAGCACAGGCTTTGAAATGAGACAGAGCTGGATTTAAAGTCAGTTGCATCCACTTTCTGGCTATGTGACCTTGGGAAAATTCCTTAACTTCTCTGAGCTCTACTTTCCTCATCAGTAAGAGTGGGGTAGTAATGTCTATTTTGCAGGGTCGCCATGAGAATTAAATGGAAAAAAAATGTACATAACATCTCAATCTAGTACTGGCCACCCACAGAATGCTAGCTAGTTATATGATAATGGTGGTGATGAGGAGGAAGGTGATGGTGTGATGTTGCAGAGAGCTTCCACCTCCACTTCCTTAATTGGAAGTGAAACTTGAAAGTAACCTGTACTCCAGGAAAGTCCAGCAGCCTCCCTGAGAGAAACCAGTTCCGACTGTCCAGTCCTTGTTTGGGGAAGGGGAAGGGCAGCAGCATGCCAGCCCGCTGTCAGGCGATCCTCATTAGGGAGGAATCCAGTGGCACTTTCCCAGGGAGTGGGATTTCTGAGGGACACACCGACTTGACTTGGTGCCTGTGTATAACACTAACAAGGCCTGTGACTGACAGAAAACCCCATATCCTTCTGCACCTCATATGCTGTGCCGCAATTTGTATAGTCTGAATGGGAGTCCGTTTAACAGGCTCCAAGAAGCAGTCTGTTACCCAGAAACCCAGCAGCATGTCTGAGCCCAACAAGGCAAGGCAGGCCCAGAAGTACAGCTCATTCACTCTGCTGGTGTCAGAGGTACAGGAGCAGGGGTGGCCCTCAGGGAAAGATGTGAGCAGCTCCCCAGGATGTAAGGGCCCCAGCCGTGCAGAATGGGCTCTGGGCTGGGCTGCACCCCGTAGAGGAAAGCATAGAACTTGACTCAGAACTGAAGCAAAAGGGCTGCCAGATGGACTCAGAGTGAGGAAGGCATCCCTCAGAAACGCTATCTGGTTCATCTGTGTCCCCAGGACTATGCCTGGCCCAAAGCAGGTGTTCAGTACAAGTTTAATGAATACAGTAGGTCTATCTGACATTCTGTGTGGCTGTTCTCAACTCCACATAAGGTGATGGAGATGTGAAAGACTGCAGGTGATCTATAGTAGGTCTAAAGTAGGAGAGGACATCGTAGGCACAGGAACCACCATCACCAGATTAGGTGGTTGGATTACCATCTTTCCTTCCTGGCCTGGATGCCTGGATGCCCCCCCCCCCCCCCCGCCCGCCTGCCCGCGCCACCTGTCCCTCACCTGGAGGCCTGGGGAGAGTGCAATGCAGAGTACCCTCTCTTGAAACTTGAGTGGGACGGGAAGGATCTCCAACTAGATTGTCCCTAAATGGAGGACAGATAACAGGACCGAGACTATGGAGCGTGGGATCAGACAGCTGGAAGAGGGCAGCATAGGACATTTCCCCCTCAAAGAACACGCAAGGCAGCTCTTTCCCGTTACACAGTTTGGTGGTATCTCTTCTCTTAGAAAGGACTGACTGGGTAAAGGGGCTGAACAGGGGACAGCCATGTCACTTTAGTGAACAGTTGTGGCTTACCAATGACGGCCAGGTTAGCCAATTATGGGATGAGGTTCTGACAGAAGAGCCACCCCCAAGTTATTGAACATCAGGATATGTTTGAGGACACTATTGTGAGAGCAGTGATGTGATGTCAAGTCTTTCTGGGTTCCCTTATACCTCATAGGTTATCAGCTCACTCAGACTAGTAGTTGGGTGAGAACTGTTATGCAAGTCAGCTGACATGACACACTAAACCCAAAGAGAAAAGACTCAACAAGTCAGGGGGACTTTAGAAAAAGGAGGAATGGGTGACCAGAGCATTCATCCCAGAAGAGGCTGAGGATCATATACTGTACAGAGGGTCAGATCCCATGAGCAAGCTCAGAGAGGGACAAGGTGCCCACAGAACACAGGCTCTGTTTGGGAAATACTGGTCAGCACCTACTCTGCTCTGGGCCTGCAAGAAGAAGGTAAGCATCTGTACCCCATTACATGACAGGCTCTTTGTGTGTGCCGAGCCTTGTTAGGCATTGAACCCCTAGTGCCTAGACGGGGGTTGGTACAGACTAAAGCCACAGTGAATAGTAGAATGAGTCAGTGAGTCAGCCAGTCAGCCACCGCTGAGTGTCTGAGGAGAAGTGAAGACAGTGTTCTGAGAGTTCAAGGCGGGCCGTCACTCCCACTGCAGATCGATGTCCCTGAGCTCCACACACCACAGGCGCTGCATCTGGTGCCTCTTTGTGTCTTCAGCACCAAGCACAAGGCCTGGCTCGGAATAGGCAACAGTAAATGTTTGCTTTTGTAAATGAATGAACAAACAAGCAAATGAACTAATGAATGAAGACTTCTGGTAGGACATGGCCTTTGGCCTGAGACAGAGATTTCAATGAGGAGGGTTGGCCACTAAAATATTATTCATCCTACCCCAGTTGGTTGGAGAGTCATCCAAGCACCAGAAGGTTGCAGGTTCAATTTCCGGTCCAAACACATACCCTAGATTATGGGTTCAAGGTTCAATCCCCGTTCAGGGTGCATACGGGAGGGAACCAATCAATGTTTCTTTCTCACATTGATGTTTCTCTCTCTCTCCCTTCCTCTCTTTGTGGAATCAATAGAAACGTATCCTCGGGTGAGGAATTTATCCAACTACAGGTCACAATATCCCATGAGTGCATCATAAAATCAATTTATTGTGTTGAAATTCTGTTTTTAATAAAGTAAATTTAAATGGAATTGGAAACAATGAGATGGAAAATATTAGTGTAAAACTGTAAAAAGAATATGTATTTCATGCACGCGCGCGCGCGCGCGCGTGTGTGTGTGTGTGTGTGTGTGTGTGTGTATGTCTATGTGTGTCTATGTGTATGTACATATTACTGCATAGGCTGTATATGGGTTTCAGTTGAATAGTATTTAAAAATTCATTCTAGACTGAGGAACCAGCATAGCTTTCCAGGATACTCAGAGAATGGAGAGAATTTTAATGTGTTTAGAACATAATTATGGTGATATTATTTTACCAATCAGAAGTCAACAGATATGCTCTAACACTTGAAACCAAGATGGTCTTAGGAATCTGGAGTATATGATCCCCGGTGTGCAGGGGGAAACATGTAGGCAAAGGAAAAGCATAAGAAACAGTGAGGCCAAAAAGGTAGCTTGGAGCAGGAACTGAGAAGAGCTATGCCCCCTCACTGTTCACTCACCAGACCAGAGCATTTCATCTCCTCTAGGACTTCACACTGGCTGTAAGCTGAAGTGAAGTCACCTGGATGTCTCGTAAGTCTTCAGTTTCTTTCAGACCCTTTGTGAAGGCACAGAATTTTCAGGAATTTTTAAAACAAGAGTTTACAAGAGGAACAAAATAATGGAAAGGAGGGAGAAAAGATTATGAATGCAATATAATTTTTATTAGCCCCCTGCAGATCTGAAGCCACATACGTGTCGATGGCAGAGCAGTTACAGAAAAGCATTTGCTTGCCACTCCACCCCTCTCCCCTGCCCCCGGCCTTAGGCAGCCCTCAGATAGCCCTCAGAGAGGCTGAGCGGGAGAGAGCATCTAATGGAGTTCAAATAAACACCAGCTTCCTGACAGCTGGCCTCTGAGCGAATTTATTATTGAATTATACTCCTGCGTTTTCAGTACAAGCTGAGCTGACAGGCTACCCCACCAGTTTAAAAGGGGGTGGGGGGAGGCTAAGAGAAAGACAATGATAAATTACCCTGATGGAAGATGGAAGAAGGTATGGATCCTGCTTCCTCCAAAATGCCAACCATCATATATTATTCATGTTGGTTTTTTAGAAATCCCTCCCCACATTGAAATGAATGTTTATGATGATAAAGCAACAAGGTGAATTTAATTCAGGATGCAGGCAGCAACTTCTCACATCATCCCGATGAGCAGCTAACAACTCCTCCTCTGCCACTTGATCATCCTTTTATTGATTTCAAAGACAAATTATAATCTCTGTTTGCTCTGTAGCTTGAGCTTGTTCGTAGCTGTCCATCACAGGAAGCGTTGGCAGAGGATGCTGTGCTGAAGCTGGAACCACTCGGGGTTTAGAGGAGAGAGCCTGCATTCAAATCCAATCCCGGGGCAAGTTAGAGCAAGTGGCCTTAGGTGGGAGAGCTTGCACAATTTCTTCATCTGTAACGTGGATTTACTAATTCCCACCCTGCAGGTGGTTGGGAAGATTAGATGAGATAAATTACCCCAAATCCCAGTGGCTGGCACATAGCACACAATCAGTAATAACAGCCAGCATTTCCCAAGGATGGCCCATGTGTAAGGCATTGTTCCAAATGCTTTGTAAGTTTCATAAGGACTAACACCTCTACATCTCCCCCCAAACCAGATGACATAGGGACTTCACCACCCTTCTTTTGCAGATATGAAACTGAGGCACAGTGAAGTGGGATAACCTGACCAAGGACATAGGGCTTGTAAGTGGCAGAGCCAGCATACAGAGCCACACCAATTGGCCCTGGATCCCATATGCTGGGCCTCAGTTCTTCTCTTCTAGTCACTTTATATTCCCATCTCGTCGGTTCCGAAATCTCGACAGCATAGTGATGCTACAACACTACAACCCCAGGTGGCCCTGACTTTCTCTCTCATACTGCACACACACACACACACACACACACACACACAAAAACAAAAAAACAAAAACAAAACACAAAAGCTAATGTGCAGTAGGTCTTAGTGCTTCCTTCAGAGCAATGCCTCAAAGGCAGGTAGCCTCGGCTTGAATCTTAGCTCCACCCTTTGCTAGCTGTGTGACCTAGGACAAGTGTCTTAACCACTCTGTGCCTCACTTTCCTCATCTGTCATATGAGGATAATAATCCATACCTCATGGGAATGTCTAAGGATTGAACAATATGTAAAACAGGGCAATAAGCATTTAATAATTGTTAGTAGCTGTTACCGCTAAGAGCAAGAGTCAGTGTTAGCATTAGCAATGGCATCAATATTTGTATAGGTTTTAGTGTCACTAGGATGAAAGTGAGAATCTTAGCCTGAAACATTAGCATAGTTATATAACTGACGCAAACGTCCCACACCACGTTGGGCAGAGGTGAATGGACCTTTGAGGTCATCAGCCCTTTGTGGTAGAAGAAGCTTTAACCCAGAGTAAGCTCCTGGCTCAGCAAGGTGGTAACAGAGCCCGAGTCCTGGAGATCCCGGAGTCCTCAGTGAGGGCTCTCTCAAGCAGTGATTGCAGTGTTCATAGGTCAGGGACTTCCTGCATGTCCACCCAACAGTGATAAATGTCTAGCAATAAGAAGTTAAAATGTTGGAGAGCCACACATCGCATTACTAACATTGTCGTCTCTGGAGAATATTGGGTGAGGACTTACCAAACGCCTCTGCAGTGAGTCCAAAGGGCCCTCCAGTCCGAGCCTGGAGGCATTAAGAGTTTGACTAAGTGAATTCCACAGTAAGGGGCTGTGACGTGGGGAGATGCTACCTCTGGGCAGTGTTCTGGCAGAGGGGAGAAGTCTGCCTCCCCTGCTCTGCCTCCACTGTGGGTCCATGAGACTCCACCCTGTGAGTCTAGCCTGCAGGCCCCAGTGTTATAAACAGTCAAGGGCTCTGCTCCTGTGTGCACCTTTTCGGCCAGTAGAAAGCAAGTCAGAGGGTGCCTGGGGGAGAGGACTCAGCCCAGAGCATCAGCATGCAGAAGAGGTTGCCCACAGGCGTGGGTGATCAGAGCTGTTTAGGAGTGTGCTGTGTCAGGCGGTGAGTAGTTTGAGAGGTGAGGTGACTTTCCCGGGTCCTCACAGATACTAAATGATGCATCCTTCATTTGAATCTGGCTCCTCAGCAACTCCTGCCAGATGGGCAAGTCCATTCCCTGTGTGGATGTTGTTTTCTCGCCTCTACAGTGAGAAGTTTGAAAGAGACGATCAGGAAGGTCTCTTCTTACATGGCATGACTGTGGGTTCCCAAGAGTGTGAATATGGAAAAGCTGGCTAAGGAAACGGAGGCAGAGCTCTGGAATGGAAGGCTAGAGAGAGAGCTGCAGAACAGCTTGTGTGGCCGGGCTGGAAAGAAGGTCTTGGAGGCTGCAGAGTGGACCGGGTCCGGCTTTCGATAGGAACCTTCTGGATGGGGGTGGTTTGACAGGCTATGAGGTGGGACTTCTTATTTGGGCCCAAATGAGGTCCCCACAAAATGTCGGGTAAAGTGTGATAGATGCTGGAAAGATCCCGTCAATCAGCATGAGTTAGCAGAAAACAGGTTCAGGGTTGGTGCAGGTCAGGCATATAAATCTGCTTAAAATGGGTAATGATTTACATAGCCAGGAGTGGCAGAGAGTAGCAAATATTTTAAAGCAGTGAAGGACTGAAGGAAGCTCTTTTTTGCCGCCTAGATCCCAAGTGATTATTCCAATCTCCCGAATACGAGTTTCCTTAGCGGTGTTCATTTAATAAAAGAAGTTAAAGCTTCCGTTTTTCTCCCTTCACCTTCCTTTATCTGTTTGTATAATATACACTTGAATAACAAATGTAACTTAATTTCTGACAGTTGGTTTGTTTTGTTTTTAATTTTTCAAAAAAGAGGTACAGATGTGGGGGCTACAGAATCAAAGAAGGAGGTCTGCGAGCTGAGGCCGGGGGGCCTCCGAGGGCAGGAGCCAAGGTTTGCAAGGCAGCTTGGGCAGAGCAGTTAGGAAGGCCCAGCACCGCAGCCCTCAGTTCTCTCTTCAGCCATAACCCTGCCAAGGTCAAGTTACTCCAAGTTCTCTGGCATCACCTTCAGTTACAGAAACACATCAGTTCTTGATTCCTTCAGTGAATAACTTACCAAGAGCTTACTCTGTACCTTGTTTGCAAATTCCAGGGCAAACCCTTGTTTGGGTGGAGGCTTTCTTTTGCCCACTTAGAAATGGGCATCAGCCACCCTCAATGCTAGGATCACAGCAGTGAGGGAGAGGTGGTCCTGACTTCAGGGGGCTCAGGGTCTGCTGGGGGAAAGATTGTCTAATATGTGACAGCTCTCAGCGTTTCTGCGAGGAGCCCTGAGGGCCAGGAGTGCCCAGTACCACTTGGTGAATGCTCCAGGTGGGTGCTGAGGGTGAGCCTAGGCAGTTGTCAGTTGTGAACAGGACAGGTGGAAGATTCCAGAGAGAGGGAACAATTTAGAGATAAGTATAAGCAGTGTATGAGCTCCATCAACATTCTAAAGCATGTAGCAGAACTACTTGAGCTAGGTTGAGTGGTACCAGATTAAAGCCGCTATCCATTCTTAAATATGCGTTGGATTCTATTTTACATCCAGTTGCGAAAAACTGCAGCCTGCATTGACAGAGGAAAGAATGCAGGCCCAGAGAGGTCAGAGGACTCTCCAAGGTCATGCACTTAGAATGGCCACGCTGCCCAGGACCCTTTCCACCACACCCCTACCGCTTCTCCCTGACTGACAGCTGAGGTTAGGTTATTTGCTTGGTTCTGTTTCGCAGGGGTTTTGTCTCTCCAGCAGCATCCTGCTGTGATCCCAAACCCGGCCACTGCCCTCAGGAAGCAACCAGGCTGACCTTCCCCCTCCTTGGTGTCAGCATGGCCCTCAGTCAGGCCCTGAGTGCATGGCTGGACTAATGCCAGCACGCTTGATGCCCCTCTTGGCCTGGCACAAGCACTCCTTCCTGGCAGAGTTCGCCCAGCCTAATTGCCTGTTTTGTATCCCAGCTGCCTGACATATGCCAAGCTCATGTGTTGACTCACTGGTGTCAGAGACAACTACACTCAGGATTTCATATTGGCTTTGGTGAGCTCCAGCAAGCAAATGGGGGCTGCATTGCATGCATTTCTGAAACCCCCAGCACCTAACACAGTGCCTAGCGTTTAGTAGGTACCCAGTTGTTGTTTTCTTATGACGTTAAAGTGAATTTTAGTGACTACAGATATGTAACAGTAGTAAGAATAAGGACCTAGAAGTTAGAAGTCCTAGCTTTGAGTGTCAGCTCAGCCAATTGAGTTCTTTGCTGTCTGACCTTGGAGCAAGTCTTTTCTCTCTGAGTTTCAGTGACTTGCTCATTTTTTACCTAACAAAGTCTCAGGGAGCAATATCCCATGCTTACTGTAGCCACCGGAGATGCAGTCCCACCCTCCTCTAGCTCACAGGTAAGTATGTACGAGAGCTATGTAAATGTGAATCCTATATAACAAAAGCTGATATGCTCAGTGTCCATTCATCCGGTCAGTCATTCAACCAATCAAAGCATAATATGCTAATGATATGCTAAGGCTGCTCAACCACTCACTATGACATGCACTAACCACCAAGGGGCCGATAGTCAACCAGTCGACCAGTCGCTATGATGTGCACTGACCACCAGGGGGCAGACACTCCTACCAGTAGGTTAGCTTGCTGCTGGGGTCTGGCCAATCGGGACTGAGCAAGACGGGCCAGACACGCCCTGGAGCCCTCCTGCAGTCCCTCCCTAGCTGGCCAACCTCCCGCGTCCCTCCCCGGCCCGGTGGTGCACCAGTGGGGTCCCTCAGCCTGGCCTGCACCCTCTCACAATCCGGGCTGAGGGGACGCCCCACAAGTGCATGAATTTTGTGCACCGGGCTTCTACTGATATAATATGACAGTCACAGTTATGGAGAGATACCTGGAATATTTAGAGGACCTGGAAGGTTTAGAGGAGGTGTGATAAATTATGCCAGAAAAAAATGGTAATAGCCTCACTGAGGTGATGACAGCTTAATGGGGTCTCTGAGGATGAGTAGAAAATAACACCCCAAAACTCCATTATGCCAAGACAGCGACCAAGGGAAAGCAAAACACATAAAATATAGGCCAGATAATAAGAAGATCATATGAGCCAGCTAGGAAGCCAAGTTGGCGACTATGATTTGTACCCTGTATTAGTGATTTCTCGCCAAGGTCGTCTTCCATTGTGGAATGTCATGGTCAAAGCAGCAACTATTTCTTAGCCACATTGTCCCTTTGTGTAGGGTTTGTGTTCTAGAGGAGTACAGAAGCCTGCTCATACAAGCTCAGGAGAACTGACTTATGAGGAATTTTGCAAGCTATAGTTTTTTTGTATTGATTTTTTTAAGAGAGAGAGGGAGAGAGAAACATCAATGTGAAAATGAAACATCAATCAGGTACCTCCTTCACAACCCCCTACCAGGGATCAAGCCCAAAACCCAGGCATATGCCCTGACTGGAAATCGAGCCAACAACCTTTCAGTGCACAGAACAATGCCCAACCAACTGAACCACACTGGTCAGGGCTATAAGCTAGTTTTTAAACACAAATATTATTAAAAACTAAATTATATAAAATTAAACTTGAAGAAATTATATTTTTAGAAGGTAATAAATAATCAAAACTTATCACTTTCTAGTTATTTTACTGTATTTTTGCTCTGGAGTTTATTTAGGTCGACTAGTATTGTATCTCTGTGGTGGAAATACTATATGATGGTATATTACTGTGCATCTCTTCCCAGCTCTGGGTTCAGTGACATCTCATGGGTAGTTGAAATCAGCCATCATGGAAGTATTTACACCACAGATACAGGCAAATGCTACAAATTAAAGGTATTTTTCTTTCAAAAGTCAATTGTTCAATGTTTGGCAGTACACCACTGGTGGTATCCATTAAATAAATGGACGAAGAAAAAAAAAAAGCATTTGGAAGCCCAACACCCAAGTCTTTTCAAACCTCCCTGAACAAAAACATGTGGCAGGAGACACATTTTAGAGGCCTCCACAGAGCAGACTTCCCCATCCCCTTTGTTCCAGGGAAGGCTTTATGTTACCCTGGATTTTCTTGACAACTGAAAATCATGGTCAACAGGAGGATGGAAGTGTTTTTCTCCAGGACTTCATTCCTGAGCCAAATGCCTGTTTTAGCAAGAGGTCTCTGTGGCCTACAGGGGCACAGGGAGTCAACTTAATCTTGTCCAGAATCCAAAGCCATCCACAGGAGCCTGGGCTAAAATGACATCTGCTCTGGTTTGCTAAAGTGGAGGTCACAGGAAAGCCAAATGGTGCTCATTTCATGTTTCCCAATTATCAAGGGATCCCCAAAGAAAGATAAATCAGAGGAGGCCGGCCCACATGTGTCCAAGGGGTAGCAATCAGGGCAGCCCCCAAAGGAAACCATTTCCAGAGGGCTGGTTATTGTCCAGGCAGAACCTGAAGACACACATGTCAGGAGAAGGCTCCATAGGGGCCAGCACCAGGGGGTGGGATCTGTTAGTAATCCTCTATCTAGAAGGACCAAGTTCCAGCAGTAAGAAATTCAATTTTCCCCCATTAAAGAAAGCATCTCTCAGCACCAGCTGAATACAATTAATGGAATAAATCTCCCATTAGCGGAGAGATAATTTTGCGTAAACATATCAGGAGACCTTCAGAGCAGGACTGAGAGTCTTTGCTGAGCCTTGCCCGCTTAACTTGTTTGCCTTGTAATTGCATTTAGACCAAGGGCCTCGGAAGGAAACCACTGACTGAATTAGCATTAACCAGATTGTGTGTCGGGAGGTGAGGTGGGGTGGGATGGGTGGGGGCAGGGAGTGTGATGCATTGTGGGTAGTTGTTCTTGCTGTTCTTGCCTTCAGAAAGGACAAGCTGACACCAGTGAGACCAGCTGCTTACAAGCCTGGTGTTAATTGCTTTTCTCATCCAACAGAGAAAAGTTTATCACTCTAGAAGGTAGAGATGTAAGCACCTAATAAAGCAGAGGCTGAGTTTGAGAGTTTTTTTATAAATGCCCCCAGACCTCATCCGTGGCTCTTCCCTAGACCAGAAACAAAGGCTTCTGGACCGAGGCAAAATGGAGAAAGTTGTGTGTACAATAAACACTTGCCTCTGATTTGTCAATGAGGGCTGCTCCCTCGCCCCCCAGTGCCCTGATCCCTTATTACATTGACCCTAGTGCTCACCTTCATTTCTACCCATTGCCCGTAGTAAACAGACTGCTCTAAAGTTGGGCCCAGAGTTGTGAGGCCTGGATTCAAGGCCTAGCTCTGCCACCTTTTCTCTGTGTGGCTTGGGGCAAATAACATAACCTCATGGACCCCAGTTTC
This sequence comes from Eptesicus fuscus, assembly GCF_027574615.1. Lineage (NCBI taxonomy): Eukaryota > Metazoa > Chordata > Mammalia > Chiroptera > Vespertilionidae > Eptesicus > Eptesicus fuscus. Next base: position 36,761,892 of record NC_072485.1, read on the forward strand.
CTCTCATTCAGTGATTTTCCAACTGGCTTTTCTCTGGCTTCTGCAGGGACTAAGACTCCACAGAGTTGCCTTCAGAATCAACCCAAGAGAAAAGGGGGCCCCCACCTAGCAGATCTTGCTTGTATTTGTTTTTCACTTTGGGGTCCTTTTAAAATGTCATCTGCTTAAAAGGCTTTGTTTCTGAAACATTAGGAAAAACACCATCATTCTTGATCATCTCTAATTGTCCCACCAATTTACTCAAACCACCTTTTTTGAAAAACAACAATGACCTAATACTTGTTAGGCATTTCCAGGCCTTGCAGAGAGAGAGAAATAGACCCTGATCCTACCCTCAAGGAGCTCATGACCTAGTGGAGAAGAGAAACATGTATGGTGGGGGTACGGTCTCAAGGTGTTGAGTCAGGTTTTAGAAGAGAGTGACTAGTTCTAATTAGGGCCATCAAGAAAGGCTTCAGGGAAGAGGCGTCATTGGAAGCTGGGTCTTAAAGGAGAACGAACAGTGATAGAGGGTGCAGGAATTACATTTGAGGCAGATGGAAGAACATTGCACAAACACAGGCTTTAACCAAATTTGCCTGGCGAGTTTGAGGGAAGCAGATGGTTAGTTGTCTGGAATATAGAGGGCAAGTGGGGCGGGGGATATTGGGAGAGGTCACAGGTTTCAGAACCCACTCCAGGGAGACAATGCCAACATCTGCCCTTCTCCTGTCTGCAATGCCAGATAAGAAGTGCCCTCTATTCTGTTCTCTTTCTCGTACATCCACTTCCAGTGAGACTATTAGAGGCAATAATAACCACTGCCATTGGTGGAGCTTACTCTGCACCAGGGTGAAAAAAACAGATTCAAAGAGCTGTCACATATTGTGCAGGTTTAGAGAGTTGGAAAGTGGCAAAAGCTGGGGTTGAACCCAAGTCACAGGACTCCAGATTCACATGCATAACTACACTGTATAGCCCTCTCGAAATCAGCTTTAGCTCCTTACAGTATAAGGTAGTATCCTTAGAAAAGGACCTCTGAGTGAGATATCTGAAAACATCTCCCAATAATAATTCTTCTTTTAAATGAATGTACTTATTTATTGAGTTTAGAGAGTGGGGGGAAGGGAGAGAGAAACATCGATTTGTGGTTCCACTTATCCATGCACCCATTGCTTGCCTCCTTCATATGCCCTGACCAGGGATTGAACCTGCAACCTTGGCACATCAGGATGATGCTCCAACTAACCGAGCTGCCTGGACAGTGTCCAATAATAATTCTTTAGGGGACACTTTGATGCCTTACAATGAGGCAGTATAAAAAAAAGAAAAGAATGTTATTATTCATCTGGAGTAAACACCATGAGCCCCAGAGTAGCAGGACTGTCTGAGCGACCTGCCTTCTGTCTTCTGACCTCCTGGGGCTCCCTGCCAGCCAGGGTTCTGTGCATGAGTAGTGGATCATGTTATTTACTCTTCTCTACCCACAGGCACGCATGTGTCATTCGTGGTCAAGTGATGACATCAGATGGGACCCCGCTGGTTGGTGTGAACATCAGTTTCGTCAATAACCCTCTCTTTGGATACACGATCAGCAGGCAAGATGGCAGGTAAGAGGCCTTTTGTTGACCAGGGTTAGTGAAGGCCCTGCTCTCGTGGTCTTGCCACAGAACTGCTGTTGGAATGGCAACACGGAAAGACGATGGAATTTGGGTTCAGAGGACCTGAATTCAGATGCCGAGTTCTGCAACTCACTACCTGTGTGACCTGGTATCTCCCTCTGGCCTAAGTCCCTTTGGCTAAAAATTAAGCAGTTTGTTCTCATTTGGTTCTCACAGTAAACCTAGGGTACCTTAAATATAGTCTCCTGCTTCATGACTTAGGATATAAAACACTGCCTCATGGACCACTGTCTACAGACCAGACAACTACAGAACTCTTACCATTTCTGCTGTGTTTTCCGTCTGCAACCACCTAGGTCTGTGGAAACCACTGAGTGAGGACAGAACTCTGACCTTGGGTCCCTGGGAGAACCATCAGCAGAATGGAGTAAAGTCTTTTTTTAATCATTTTTCACTCCCATTTGCTAGCTATGTGTTCTTAGACAAATCTCCTCACCATTCTGGGCCTCAACTTCTTTGTCTGTTAAATGGCCCTACCACTATTTAGCTCATAAATTGGTTGTAAGGATTAGATTCTATGGTGGATGGGGAAGCACCTGGAACATAGCAGGTGTCTGATCAATCTTAGCTCTCTGCCCCACTCTGGCTCATTGCTGTATTTCCAGGGTCTGGCACATGGTAAGTAGGCAATAAGTATTAGCTGTTTATTAAATTTACAAGTTATTAAATGATGAGAATGTAATGGTTACAGTACGAACAATGAGAACGTTTTAGAGAAAAGGGGAGGGGAAGGAGGAAAGTGGAATATTTAGGCTGTCGGTGGTGACGAGTCCTCTATTTTTAATAAAATCAGGTGGTGGCAGTCCATCTGGCTAAGTGTGGGCCCATAAGGTTGATTTTCACTCTGGGTTGGAAATGATGCTGCAGCCTGATTGATTTTAGCACCTCTTTAATCCAATATCAGATGTGAACATGTCCCGGCCGAGGTGATAATGAAGCAGAGGCTCATCTGTTTGTAGACATGTGTGCCTCTTAACGGGTTGGCAGGCTTGACACAGGGAGCCCTCCCCTTTCCTCTCACTCCCTGGGAATGGGAAAAGGCCCAGCTGGAAGAGGTTGGTGGCCAGTCACCACGGGTAACCTGGCCAGGCCAGACCATGGCTCCCCGCCCTGCACACGTTCCATCCCAGCAAGGACCTCAGCACAGACTTCCCCTACAGCATGGAGGAATCTCTCTCTTCATGCTCTGTCTGCACTACCTTCTAGCTCAGGGCTGCCTGCTTTATGGAAACAGCAGATGCCAGCATCGTAGGCAACAGATATTCTGACTACTGACTACATTATTACCTGCTATGAAGCAGTCATCAAAAAGGAGCCATAGGGACTGCTCTTTTTTATCCTGAAATTTGACCATCATTCATATGAGATGGCAAATGGTCAGTCCTTTGCCCTGTGCTTGGTAAGGGTGGGTCCATAAAACATACGTTTGGTGGCCCTTGGAAAAAGCTCACTCTAGTGCCTCCAGGCTGTGATCCCTCCTGTTTGTGCTCTCCCTGCAATCTCTACTGCCCCTTGAGAACAGGGGGTCCTAAGAGGTAAGCATCAGCCATTTTTCCCATATCAGCCTGCTAAATTACAGTAGCCCGAGTTGCAACAACTGATAGCTTGGGTTTCAGAGTAGTTTTTACCAGTGCATTATGGGGCTTAAATTTTCTTCCCAACTTAGACCCTCATAATGTATGGGAAAGTCACTGCCTATTCTCTAAGTGTCTGAAGATCTCTGTTTGTTGTATGTGAATGGGTAGCATTTGCCCATGTTCCTCCCCCTCTTCCCTGCCTCCCTTTCTTTCTTACCTCTCAGACCCCAGGAGGAACTCTAAGGCTAGAGATATAGTTGGAGATGACAGTGTACATATGCAATTCCAGAGACCAAGCCTAACTCATCTTTGTAACCTTCATACTCAAGGCAAGCCCTCATCCAGCCCACACATGCACAAATGCACACATATACATACACTCTCATACACACACTCCACACTGAAATGTGAAACCTCCAGTCTTAACAAGAATTCATAAACAGAAAACAGTACCAGAGAAGTTAGCCAAAAAGATCATTAAAAAGATGGAAAATACCAGTCATGAAGAAAAATTTCAAAAGAGTAGCTGACAAGAGAAGCAGTTCAAGCTCGTTGAATTGAAAAATGGGATTTATACAGAGCATGAGGCCCAGGGAATGGGGCCTGTGCGTTTCCCATCCATTATCCCATCTATCTAATTAAAAACTCTGCCAAGTGATTATGATCATTAACTTCATTTTACATGAAGAGATTGAAGCTCAGACAGGTGACATAACTCACCTATGGAGTGAGCAGCAGAGCTTGGACTGGCCCAAAGCTGCGTGGGCTTCTCCTGAAAACCCGGCCTCCCTTTGGTGTCAGGTTCAAATCCATGTCCTCTAGAAGGTTTCCCTCTGGAGACCTGGCTCTTGGCAAGAGCTCATTCCACCAAGCTCTTGGCAAGACCAGTTGCCCCCAGCTTGCTCACAGCCACGAGAATGTCTTTTCATGTTTGTCTTCACTCCCTCCCCCCGATCATCCTCTCATGAAGGGAGCTTGTAAGTCAGGCCAAAATTCTGTTTGGTGGTTAAAAACTGTTCTGTCCAAGTACAGATGCTGTTCAGTCCGGGTGCTCCCCCAACCATTGACATTCTGCTATAGAGCCAAACCCGGAGCCTTAGTTCAAAACAAGCCCCTTCTCTGGTCTTTCTCTTTCATGACTTATCAAAGCAGGGTGGTGCCCAACTATCTTTACCAAGGTGTGGGCCTAGGATGGCTGAGTGGGAAACAGGCAAAGTGGGTGAGAAGCTTTTCTGGGGGACCCGAATCCAGAGGGTGTCACCTACCAAGATTTGGCACCAGGACAGAACATTCCATGAAAAATCTTTCCCTGCTTCTAGAGGAGGGAAGAGCAAGCTAGAACAATGAAGCCAATCCCACAAGGTACATTTACCAGGGGTAAAGGAGAGGTCCTGCACTGGGGTCTCTAAAACCCACTGCACAGGTCAACATTGGGTTGAGTTACAATAACAGCTAAAGTAAGGAGGAACTTAGGGTGTTTGGTGGACAGTCAGTTCAGAAGACGTTGACAGTATCACTCATGCATTCATTCTCTAAACTGCAATCACCAAGCACTGAGCTAGGTTCCAGAAAGACTGAGATGAATCAGTGCCCTGGGCCAGAGAGTTCAAGTTGTGATACCAGGACAGCATGATGCAGCCCGTAAGGAGGAGTGCACGTGGTGCAATGGGAGCCCAGGGCAGGGATCCAGAATGCTGAGTGGGTAAGGAGTAAGCAGGAGTTCTCCTTCTAAAAAAAAACAAGATGAGGGCAAGCCTTAGAAATGCATCCTAAAGGTAATAGCACAAAGGACTCTGTCCAAAAAGACACCCCAGCCTGGAGGTGGCAGGTAGACAGAATCACTGTTCCCAACTCCTGAAGGATGGTCAAAGGCAGAAGGGACAGACTAGTTTTAAGTCACCTCAGCAGGTAGAATAAGGACCAGGAAATAAGGAGTTATAAGGAGAGGGACCCAGACTTGATTTAAAAAAAAAAAATCGTTGACAATCAGAACTAGCTAGAGATCAGATAGTCCTCCTGTGACTATAGCAAGCTCCTTATCACTGGAACTGTGCAGGTAGGAACCTAATGCCTCCCCAATGGTGAGTTTGTAGAAGAAACTGTCATCAGATTGGGAGAGGGCAATGACTGAAAGCTCTCAGGGGACGCTGTCATGGAGATCTCATCTCAGCTGGGAGGCTGGGACTCAGTCTTCTGGTTCCCCATTCACTTCTGGTGTACTATGATTCTAACTGTGCGTCTCAAGATTGCTTAGCTCTTTTGTGATTCCCAAAGGCCTGTGCTGAATAATGTATCATAATCAGAACTAAAGCTGATGTAGAGTCATAGAATCTTAGTGACCTAAGAAGAGTCCATTTGAACCTTTACATTCTATAGATGAGAGAATTGAGTATCAGAGAGGCTAAGTGACCTGCCCAAGATCACACAGTAGTTCAGGGCAGAGGCAGAACTAGGCTTAGGGTTCCTCATGCAGGGCAGGGCTTGTTCCACTTTATTCTGCTGACTTTTCACTGAGCATCAGCTCAAGAGCCCTACGTACTAGGAGCACCACAGCACAGGCTCAGCCACTGCCCAAGTGTCTTGGCAAACACTACCATTGCAGTAGTGTTTAATTTGGCTTTGACAAATTCTCTTTTTTAAAAATACTTTGTGGAGTATCTGTTTCTGTTTGTGTCTGCACTGAAGCCTTTTAGGTTTTAAAGTCTCCTCAACAAGTGCTCAGACACTTTGGTGTAATTTTTTCTCCTTTCTCCATTTTTTTTCCTCCTCCTGCTCATCTTCCTCCTCCTCATCATCATCATCTCCTGTTTCCTGCTTCTCCTGCTCCCCCCTCTTCTCTTTTTCTCAACCCCCCGCCTCCCAAACAGCTTTGACTTGGTCACAAATGGCGGCATCTCCATCATCCTGCGGTTCGAGCGGGCACCTTTCATCACCCAGGAGCATACCCTCTGGCTGCCTTGGGACCGCTTCTTTGTCATGGAGACCATCATCATGCGCCATGAAGAGAATGAGATCCCCAGCTGCGACCTGAGCAACTTCGCCCGCCCCAACCCTATTGTGTCTCCATCCCCACTGACATCCTTTGCCAGCTCCTGTGCAGAGAAAGGCCCCATCGTTCCGGAAATTCAGGTACCCAGCTTCCCTAACGGCATTTCTCCAGGCCTTTATTTTATTTGGGGAGTGGAGGAGGAAAGAGAAAGAGAGACCCCGTCAGCCCACCATGCAGAATCCAACTGCCTGGCACCCTCCATCCTATAAAAAGCCCCTACTCCTCTTCCACTCTGCCATCCAGTTCGCTTCCACTTTCCTTTCCCCCAAGCCCCAGCATCCCCCCGCTTCTCATTATTTCTATTAAAAATATCTATGGTGATAGGTTCTACCAAGTGAAGTGAGACAGAGGGATCCCCAACAGTGAGCCTCATAATAAAGATGAAATGAGAAAATATCAATGAGGTGCCTAGCACAATGTCTGGCACCTACTAAGTGCTCAATAAATTTTAACCATTATTATTATTAAGATTATTTTACATGCTCTGCCTTCTTGCCAATTAAGGATTGCTTTGGCTCAAAACTATATGTGCAAGTGCTTTCCTTAATTATCATTAAAATGAAGTAATTTGGAAAGATGCATTTTAATCTAATAGAAATCAAGATAGATTCTCTGCCCAACAAAGATGTGTAGGGTTGAATTTTTTCCGCCATCCCCACCCAGTTTCTTATGAGAGAAACAAGGCCTGGAGAGGAGGAGATTTGGGCCAGGGGGGTGCGGGCGGGGGGGGGGGGGATTGGGCGGGGAGAAGCCCCGTGTTCCTGCCTGCCTAATGAGAGCTCTGGCTACGTGCATGTTCGTGGGTTGCCAGTGCTGATGGAGTGGAAGGTTGTTACATTTTTTTGTATGTATATTTCATGCCTGGCTGGGCAAACACATCTCTGTGTGTGTGTGTCCTGTTGAGTGGCTTCAGATGCTGCCCACAAGAAGAAAATACAGCCGTTTGGAAATTCTCATTGCACCCCGAGGTTGAAGCCTCAGTCCTTTTCAGAGATTCAGCGCTTGTCTCCTGTCTCAACTACCAGCTGACCTTTCTTAGGAAATGGCTGTCAGTGGAGACAAGGCTTGCTGGAGCGGAGTAATTTGTTGCTCAGCCCCAGTTCCGCTCCAGCTAGACATTTCCCCAGGAGCAGGGACTTTGGAACAAAAGAGGTGAAAGGTCCCACCCTTCTTACAAGGCTCCCTGCGCTGGGTCTCTCGGAGCCCCGCTGGGTCACAAACCTTACACCTTGCTTATTATCAGGTTGATGACATACATGAAAACAAACTCTTGGTTTTTCCTAGTCCATCACTGGGGAGGCTTCGCAAGGACTGGGAGATGTAAATTTTAAAGGGTATGTTACAGAAAGTAAATATTTGTGAGAGCATCGGGATGGCCCTTGAACCCTGCCTGTGATCCCCTGGGGTATGGAGCCCACTTTGACTAGAATTGTAAGCTGAAATGTAGGAAGAGTGCTTTCGGTTTAGGCCCAATCCCTAAAATTTTGTGTAGTCGGGAGAATGGGGTGCGGGTGGGGGTTCACACCCCTATATGAAATGGACAGAAAGAGTTTCTTTGTGAAGGCCCAGTTGAACACAGGAGTGGAATATTCATTGTCCTTTTAATGGCTATGTTAGCCTCGATTGATTTAATGTCCCCTTCCTGAAATAGCCCAGAGCATCAAGCTGATAAAAGTGCTCTGCTTTTGCCATGCTCCTGAAAATCCCGGCATTCATTTCAACTTTGCGCTGTGGATCTGAGCCCATCACACCTGTTGAGCCACTCTGTTCATCCAGCACAGCGCTGGAGCAGGCAGCGCCATGCAGCCATTTCGACCTCTTTCTGTGGATGAGCTGGGGCATCCGATGGTCTTAGGCTCTACAGCAGCGGTTCTCAACCTGTGGGTCACGGTTGAGACCGCTAGCAGGGTCGCCTAAGACCATCGGAAAACACAGATATTTATATTATGATTCATTAACAGTAGCAAAATTATAATTATGAAGTAGCAACGAAAATAATTCTATGGTTGGGGGTCACCACAACATGAGGAACTGTATTAAAGGGTCACAGCATTAGAAAGGTTGAGAACCATTGATCTTATGAGTTCCTCACATGCAGTGAGCTGAGCATCGTCATCCTTGTTGAATGGAGGAGGAAGCTGGAGTTCAGTGAGGCAGAGCTGTGCCCTGTGAGAGCCAACCCTGCAAACCAGGGTCTTCTTTCCCTCCTCCACCTTCTCCTTCTCTTCCCTTTCCCCTTCTTCCTCCCACTCCTCTTCGAACTCTGCTTTCCACTCTTCTTTCTTCTCTCCCTTCTAGTTCCTGCTCCTCCTCTTCCCTCCTCCCCTCCTTCCTCTCTGCTCTCCCCTTTGCTTCTTGAACAAGAGTACAAGGGGCATGGCCATCTTCCCTGCACCAGTGACCCCATGACCGTCACTCGCTGTGATCTGTCTCTCTAGGCCTTGCAAGAGGAAATCGCCATCTCCGGCGGCAAGATGAGGCTGAGTTACTTGAGCAGCCGTACGCCAGGCTACAAGTCTGTCCTGAGGGTCAGCCTCACCCATCCGACCATCCCCTTCAACCTCATGAAGGTGCACCTCATGGTGGCGGTGGAGGGCCGCCTCTTCAGGAAGTGGTTTGCCGCGGCCCCAGACTTGTCCTACTATTTCATCTGGGACAAGACGGATGTCTACAACCAGAAGGTGTTTGGGCTCTCGGAAGCCTTCGGTAAGTCTCCCAACCACAGGACGCAACACCATCCTCAGAGAGACAAGAGACTTGGGGGGACGCGGTCCTTTTTCTTCTTACTCCTTTCCTCTTCTCAGAAGTACCGGAGGCTTAGTTGACCATCAAGACCTTTCAGTGACCCTCCCTGACCTAAAAGAATGTACTCAAAGACCTGACTGTGGAAAACTTGACCACTAAAAAAAAAAGAATTACAAAACCAAAAAGGCTCTTGAGAAAACACTGTGGTGCTTTGTGATGGGTAAAAGAGGTTTCGTGCCACCAAGATAGAGCCGTGTGGACATTGCCGTGGCCCCCACAGCCATCAGGCCTGAAATAGCCCATTAAAAATATGGCTGTCTTGCCCTGGCTGGTGTTCCATGGTTAGAGTGCCAGCCTGGGCACCAGAGAGTTGTGGGTTCAATTCCCAATCAAGAGCATATACCTGGGTTGCAGGTTTGATTCCGGACCCTGGTCGAGGTGTGTGTGGGAGGCAACCAATCAATGTGTCTCTCTCACATCGATGTTTCTCTCTTTCTCTCCCACTCCCTCCCTTCCTTTCACTCTCTCTTAAAAAAAAAAATCAATGGGGAAAGCAACCTGGGGTGAGAATTAACATATATATGGATATGTGTGTGTGTGTGTGTGTGTGTGTGTGTGTGTGTGTGTGTGTGTAGCTCATGGGTCTCTCCAGTTTCATTGAGAAGTAAGATTCTTCATTCCTCAGAAAGGCTTTGTGGCCTCTTTACCTCTTTTCCAATCACAGAGGTTTTCTCTTCATTGTTGTTATTGCTGTCATTTTTTTAAAAATGAAGCAGAAGGTGACTCACCTGTCCTGGAGTCCCAGCCCCACCCAGACCTTGGGCTTCTGGGGGCTGGGTGTGCTTTCCAATTAGAGCTGGACCCCAGGATTGGTTCAGAGCTGGACTGTTGGCAGTTCTAACCCTTGAGAGCTAATCCTACAAGCACTTAGAGCAGCAATTATTCAACCGGTGTGCCATGGAATTTTTAAAATATGCAATACTGACTAGTCAGGAGCACTAACCTCTTTTTCTTTAGATTGTCAAATTAAAAAGTGACAACAGCCAACACAACAATAGCCATCTGGTGTGAATGAATCAAAGTTATACCTATATATTTTGTCAGATCAGCGAAAATATTTTTTGGTGTACAGAATTTTTATAATTATTTTATGTACGCCATGAGATGAAAGAGATTAAAAATCACTGACTTAGAGTAATAACCCAGGAAAAAATCCTTCTCATCTAGAACACTACTCCAATTTCAGATTTGGTAAAGGCAGAATGAGGATGCAGAGAAGGAATAATGCTGGAGAGAGAAAGAGAGAGAGAGAGAGAGAGAGAGAGAGAGAGAGAGAGAGAGAGAGAGAGAGGGAAGGAAGGAAGGAAGGAAATAAGAGAATATCTGTTGAGCATCTACTCTGGGCAATGTGCTCCCCTGTACAATGGTATCTCAGTTAATCCTCACACCCCACCCCACCCCAAAACCCCGTGAGTCAAATTGTCCCCACATTCTTCATGAGGAAGCTGAAGCCCAGAACGGTGAAGTGACTTCCCAAGGAAGGAAGGGAGTTGGATTTATCCCAGGTCTTTCCTATAGTTTTGCATCCTACCCTACCCCACAAGGAAACAAAGACTCCCTCTCTCACTGTTCACAATCCCGTCTGTGAAGAAGACTACCTCTGTGGCTCTTCAGAAGCAATGAAGCCTTACAACCTCCTCAGATGAAATGAGCCCACTCAGTGCCCAACTACTAGTTAAAAAGGGAAGTGTCTGCACAGGGAGACCTCAAGGACTGAGGTTCACTCTCCTGACCTGACCTCCAGTAGGAGGCATTATGCCTGCGTAAGGGACTCAAGGTCATTTTCCAGCCATATGCCCCTCCTGCAATAGATGGCCAGCCATCCTTTAGGTTCGTAAAAGAAACTCTAAGGGGCTGCCCAATTGTTAACTCCTGTCTTGCGCATGTGGTAGGATATTGTCCACTGGAAAATTGTGTCTGCCCAAAAATGTACTTGGAAGAAATGGCATTCCCACCTCGACCAGTTCCTTTCCATGGAGCAGTCATTGAGCTTTTCACAAACCCAGCTTTGGGGAGCCTGCCGTGGGGACCCTGCATCCCAGTGGCCGAAGGAGACCGTGACTTGTGAAACCCAGGGATTTTCAAGTTTTGAAACCTCAAAGCCATTTCCGGCTTTCAATGTACCCTAGCTTGGCTCCTAAATGAATTTCATAAATTCATTACAAATGATTTTGGGTTTTTCTTTATTAAAGTAATATTATTCACATTAATAAAAATTGGATAAGTAGACAAAATAGCAATAAAGTCATATGTTCTTCTAAGCAAATACAAAAATACAACCACTTGTTAACACTTAATTTTTTTTGATGTATGGTTTTTCTTAACACAGATGTAATGTGATATATAACTAGTTTTTTCAACTTAGCATTATTCTTGTGTCACCCATGGTCTTTATAACCCTAATTTCCAGGGGCTGCATAATATTCCTCCAGGGCACACACTTGGGTTTGCTCAACCTCTAGCCCCTTTTGAACCTTTAGATTACTTCCAGTTTTCCACTATTAAAAATAATGCCACAAAACAAACAAAACAAAAAAAGAAAAGAAAAATAATGCTACAGTGAAGATTTTTTTGTGCCTAAAGTGTTTTCAATACTAAAGAGTTTTCCCTGGAATCCATTTACCTGGGTCCTTTTAAAAAGTAGTTTGCCGAAACCGGTTTGGCTCAGTGGATAGAGCGTCGGCCTGTGGACTGAAAGGTCCCAGGTTCGATTCCGGTCAAGGGCATGTACCTTGGTTGCGGGCACATCCCCAGTAGGGGGTGTGCAGGAGGCAGCTGATCGATGTTTCTCTCTCATCGATGTTTCTAACTCTCTATCCCTCTCCCTTCCTCTCTGTAAAAAATCAATAAAATATAAAAAATAAAAATAAAAAAAAATAAAAAGTAGTTAATACATTTGTTTAATTTTTCCTAATAATATACGATCACTCCTCAAAAAAGGGATATTAAGACCCAGCATCCCTGTGTTAGTTCTGCATATAGATGTGGTTCTTCCACTTAGAAATGTGATCCTTTTTCCTTTTCTACAAAAGACTGGCAGGGGCCTTGCATGCAGATCTAAAGCCAAAGAAGAGGCCTTGCTCACTGTGCATTCTGTGCCTTTTGTTGTCTGCAGTCTCCGTGGGTTATGAGTACGAATCCTGCCCCGATCTGATCCTGTGGGAGAAAAGAACAGCAGTGCTGCAGGGCTATGAAATCGATGCTTCCAGGCTGGGAGGATGGAGCCTGGACAAACATCATGCCCTCAACATCCAAAGCGGTGAGTGGGTGCATAAAATCCCCAGAGCCCAGTCTTGGTGTGATGTCCTTCGTGCCCTGCGAGACAAAAAACACACACTTCAGATCCCACGGGCTCCTATGGGGTCCATCTGTCTGAAGGATTAGTCTGTGAGCGTTCCTGGGGTCCCTGCTCTGTGCTTGTCACTGCTGGGCTCAGGGGAAGCAGAATAGAAAGGCCTCAAGAATTTACTCTGGTCAGAGGCCAACACTTCCCAGGCAATTTCCATGCTGTGCCATGGACAGTGCCATCACAGAGGGAGCAAGGACACTGGGGCATAGAAGAGGGACACGTCACTCAGCTTCGTGGTTCGGCAACGTACGTCTTTGGAGAGAACTTCTGAACCGAGTCTCAGAGGGTCAGCAGGATTAGCCCTGTCTCAAGTAGGGAGAGGGCACAGGATGTGCCAAAGCACTGAAGCATGAAAGAAGAGTAATTGGCAAGGAGGATCACTGTGGTTTGAGCAAAGGGTGAAATGAAGGGAAGAGCAAAAGCCAAAGCTGGGGGCTTGGGCGGCTGAAGTTCATCCAGAGGCAAACGTCAAGTCTCTGAAGGGTGTGAAGCATCAGGTGCCACAGTCAGATCTGAATTTCCAGTAGCTCACTCTGTGTTCTGGGATGAGACCACTCACTAGGTAATGATGTCCTAATCCAGTGGTCGGCAAACTCATTAGTCAACAGAGCCAAATATCAACAGTACAACGATTGAAATTTCTTTTGAGAGCCAAATTTTTTAAACTGAAACTTCTTCTAATGCCACTTCTTCAAAATAGACTAGCCCAGGCCGTGCTATTTTGTGGAAGAGCCACACTCAAGGGTCCAAAGAGCTGCATGTGGCTCGCGAGCCGCAGTTTGCCGACCACGGTCCTAATCTGTAGATACCATGAATGCCTATCAAAGCCACCGTATGTTTTGGGGGGAAATTGACAAATTCCTTCTAAAATTTATGGTAGAATAAAAATGTGTAAATAGCTAAGGCAATCTTCAAAATAAAAACCAAAAAGAGACACACAGCATATATTAAGCTATCCTAGGAGAGCCATTGTATCTAAAACTGTGTGGGGCTGGCACGGGAACAGATGAATAGTTCCCAGGGGACAAAACAAGGAGTCCAGACACTGACCTGTGAGTAGTCATTAGGACGAGGTTTGGCCATGAGTGACAAAAAAGCCAAAATAACAGAATTGCAAACAGGTTACAAGTGTGTTTCTCACTCACCTGAAAGTCTGAGCTAGAGGCACCAGGGCTGGTTTAGCACTTGGAAGGCTACTTTCCTACTCAAGCCTCCATCCCCAAGGTCATGGTCCAAGGTGATTGCTTCCGCTCCAAACCTCACATCCACTTTCCAGCCAGCAAGAAGGAGGAAAGGACTAAGAGCAAGCCCTTTCCACTGTAAGGACACATCCCAGCAGCTGCCATGCCACTTCCACTTCCAAACATTGGCCAGGACGCAGTCACCTGCCAAGTGTAGCCGCACACCAGGCTGGGATTGTAGGCAGTCCCAGAGAGTCTGTGCCCTGCCAAGCACCAGGTTCTGTAACCACAGAAATAAGGAAGGGGGATAGGATGGGTACCATGGGTAACTGCAGGTTTCTGCCACACACCACGTGTACATGGGAAGTTGGTATATGATAGAGGGAGCATCACCTATCAGTGGAGGGTTTTTGAAATTGGTATTTGGGAAATTGGCTCAATATATGGAGAAAAACAAACTTAAGTTCATACTTTACACAAAGTAAACAAAATAAAAGTTTGATTAAAGATCTAAATTAGAAAGATAACACATTCACTTTAATAGAATATCTTTATGATCTCAGAAAGATTCCCTAAAAAAGCACAAACATTCGAGTAGAAAAATAATTGCTCAGACTACATAAAAATGAAAGGAATCTCTTCAACAAAGGTCAAAGCTAACAGGTGACAGTCTGGGCAAAGATTCTTCTGACCGTAGCAAACAAAACTCGCTCAGGCTGCAGTGCAGAAGCGGGGAGGCAGGAGGCAGAGTCCAGCTTGGTGGCTGTGGCAATAATCCAGGAGCAAGAGGGTGATCTGGGCCTGAGGGGAAACAGTGGGGAGATGGGATGGCGCTTACAGGTCATCGAAGGCAATCTCTTCTCTTTGCTGGGGAAACTGAGGCCCAAGGGCAGTTAGAGCAGTGAAGAGATCAACAAGAGCTGGGATCGGCCTGTTCATTGCAAAATGAGGTAAAGACCCAGTTCTCTTGACTCTGCCTTGGTGAGAAGAGACTGTGAGTCCGCCTCCCTCATGCATTTCTATAAACATTTATTGGTGCCTGCTCTGTGTCAAGTTCTGTGCTGAGCACTGGGGATACAGAAAGGGAAAAGACAAGCACAGTCCCTGTACATGAAATGGCATCAGCCTAAGGAGAGGAAACCAGGCACGTGTGATAGAGAATTCGTGCTATAAGAGAAACCAGAGGGAGGGGTAGGAGATGAATTCAGTCTATGTGAGAGGCCATGGAGCTGAGTGACTGAGAGCCTGGTCCAGCTCCTACCATCACCTGTGTGGCCTCAGGTACGCCACTTGGCCTTCTCCTCGTTAGCTTACAGAGTCGTTGTGAGGATTTCATCAGCAGAGCAGTATGGCCTGTCCAGGGCTTCATTCTGGGGTCAGGCAGCCTTGGGAAATGTCCAGAATGACAGGCAGAGATCTTGCATTCCTTACACCATCACGGGAGCTCTGTGGTCAGACTCAGAAGAGAGCCTCTCCCTGCTCCGAGGGTGATTCTGTTCTCTGTCTCGTCGCAGGCATCCTTCACAAAGGGAATGGGGAGAACCAGTTTGTGTCTCAGCAGCCCCCCGTCATCGGGAGCATCATGGGCAATGGGCGCCGGAGAAGCATCTCCTGCCCCAGTTGCAACGGCCTTGCTGACGGCAACAAGCTCCTGGCCCCCGTGGCCCTGACGTGCGGCTCCGATGGCAGCCTCTATGTGGGAGATTTCAACTACATCCGAAGGATCTTCCCCTCCGGGAACGTCACCAACATCCTGGAGTTGAGGTACATAACGTGCTGCCTTCCTCACAGTTCCTACTAACGTCCCTTTGTCATCCTATGGGCCCAGCTGGCCTTACCCACCAGGCCCCGAGAAGGAGCAGGGCAGCGCCTCACCTGTCAGAATCCGGGACCTCTCACTGCCCAGCTCAGAGGCTAAACTGAGCCGAGGGCCCTGAGGAAGCAGCAGCTGATTCCCACAGGGCACTCCAATGTCAAACCTCCCTGGGGACAGGGAGATAGCCTTGGTGTCCAGTTGATGTAGAAGGCTGCTGGCAACCAACAATTAAACTCCTTGGAAGCCCCCTGGATCTTCTTTCTGCTTCCTAGCACCAAACTGATTGGAATCAATCACATGAGTCTTTTAACGAGGGCAAGGGATGGCATCCTGGCTAAGGCCCCCCTGCCGGTGTTACCAAGTTTTGCCCCATTACTTAACATTCATTCAGAGTTAGGAGCAGTTTTTTCAGCTGCCCAATACTGAGTTAAAGCCCTCGGACTAAAACCAGGCATGGTCTGTCTGCTTCTGTGGTGCCACAGAGCCAGCCGAGTCAGCCTCTTCTGTTTCCCCATCCTGACTGACCAGGCATAGCCGTTCTTACGGAGCGAGCGGGGAAGGGCCTGGTGTGGCTTTTCCCCATGCCTCCCTCAGCCGGATCTCCTTACAACCACAGCACTGTCTTAGGGTGGGTTCTTGGGTTACCAGAAGCTGAGGTTACAGATAGGGGTGCCCCACGCTCCCTTTCAGGAGACACTGCACCAAGTTCTTCACGGCCGCTTTCTCCCGGGCTGGGATCCAGGTGAACAGCACAGCCCTTGGGCAGGAAAGCCTTCCTCCAGAGCGGCCAGGGGAAAAGCAATCTCGCTTTTGTGAGGCCCCTACTATTCATCCAGTTAGGAGTTCTGCGAGCTAGTTAGTGCTGATGACCATGGAATTTTAAAAACCCGCCAACGGTCCAGCTTCTGGAATGGTGGATGCAAACCCAGAAGGCCATCGGGCAGCTCTGCCGCACCAAAGATTGGTCCCCTGGACCCATGGAGGCCACTCTGGCTTAATGCCTTGCTCAGGTCCTCTCTGGAGGTCCGTGCCTGCTGAGAATCTCATTCTGCAGTGCACATGGCTGACCGACAGCCATGGCAGCCCCGAGAGCAGAGTGTTGGTATTTGTCCACTCACACAGGGACAGGAAGGAGAGGGTCTTTGCATGAAAAGGATTAGAAGCTCATATTCTGTGGACTCATAGATAATAGGCTGAATGAGAACCAGGCCACCAATGGAGTATTCTCTGCCTTTCTTCTCTCTTTTATGAGTGTGATTGGCAGAGGCATCTGCCAAGAAAGAGGGAACCCTTGAGTATAATTGCTTCAGTCAACTACTAATATTGTCTTTCTACCTCCTGTCGTGTGATGGAAAGGGCCGTGGACAGGGGGTCAGTCCACCTTGGCAGACAAGCTATACAACTTTGGGGAAGACACCCTCTTCTGGGTCTCCATTTTCTTTTCTTTTCTTTTTGTCAATCCTCACCCAAGGATATTTTTTCCATTGATTTTTAGAGAGAGTGGAAGGGAGGGAAATGAAGAGAGAGAGAAATATCAATGTGAGAGAGACACATTGATCATTTACCTCCTGCACATTCCGCTACTGGGGCGGGGATCGAACCGCAATCCAGATACATGCCCTTGACTGGGAATCAAACCCGTGACCATTCAGTGCTTAGGCCGAGGCTCTAATCACTGAGCAACACCGACCAGCTCTAGGCCTCCATTGTCAACCTTTCAAATAAGAGATCCATTTTTCCTGCCTCCTTCCCACTGTTTCAGGGAGATCAAGGAAGACAGTGGGTAAGGAAGGGAGGCGTCAATGAAATTTGGAAAGAAAGATAAATGGATCATCTTGATTTAGTTTTCTTTGAGTCTTTTTGTCCCGGTCTGTTTCTCTGTGTTACTGTCTCCCTTCTAATTATAGCATATCTCCCATTCTGTATTCTATTATGAAGATCATTGTAGCAGGTTCTGCAGGTTTTAATAACTCTCAGTAAGGCCCACGGGCAGAGACACAGCAAGGAGCACCTATATCTCCTGGAATGGGTGTCTGTCTGGGGGGTGGGGGTGGACTGCTCAGCCCTGGTGGAAGCAGCAGCATATGTCAACCTCATCCGCTTCCCCGAAGTCAGCCGTGGCGGTGCAGGTGGAACCGTGCCTCTTCCGTGATATGTAGCTGCTTGTAAGTGAGCTCACTGACAAGTAATATCCCATATGAAATATATCAGTGTCATGGTTGCTAAGTCTTTATTTATTATAGTATTGTACTGTACCATTGCTGTCAAGTTTTCAGGCTGCTAATAATGCTTCTAACCCTGCTGCTAACACCTCATTCTTTCTTCTATTCCCTGCTCTGCTGTCTTCTGTCAGAAATAAAGATTTCAGACATAGGTAAGCCAACCAGTGGAGAATTTTCCCGTCTCTGCTCTGCCTTGTTGCATGTTGTATGGTAAGATGCATGTGTCAATTTCAGATGGCTCGATGGCAAATGAACCCTGTGTGGTTGGAACTGATTGCGGGTAATCGGTTAAGATGAGAGGAAGTCGTTAATAACGTTGGGGACAGGTGGTGAGAGCCTGCGCTCTTCTAATCCCTGCAAAGTGCAGCCGCTCCTTTGGTAGTCAGACTGCAGTGATCGGGAGAATGTTAACCTGGGCATAGTAATTTGAACACCACAGTCTGCCTATTCTTAGAATAAAGGAGGACATCATCCTTACTGTGTTGGGTGACTTGGATGGTCACAGTGGGAAGTCCTGATAACATCTGGATCGGGTGAAGGCCCTGGAAGAAGACAGGGCTCAGATCTGTGCTTCTGTGGGCATTCCAGGTGCCTTGGCTTGATGGCTGGGGTGCCAGGTAGCCCCCTGGAAGGCTTGCCAGCAAGGTCAGAGCAGGGGAGGATTTCCAGGCCCGACAGACCACCCGAAGAGAGCAATCCCCAAATAGGAACTTTGTCACAGAGTAGACTTGTCATGTAGGCTCACAATGACACTGCAGCAGACAGAATTGGGCCTCATCAGACCAACAGAGAGAAATGTCTGCCTGCCATCGTCTCCGGTCACTGCAGTACTCGTCTGACTCCCAGGTGACAGTGACCTCGGAGTCCCCCAGCTTCACACACGTGAAAGTCGCCATGGGCAGATGGGGCTGTGGCTGGCATTTCTGCAGAGGGGTTCTCAGTCACCCACACGTGGCTCAGACCATAGTGGCACATGCTAAGGTGGGATGAAAGAAAGTCTTAGAATGGTATATAGAGGCAGACCAATCCCAAATCCAATAATGATGATATGCATATCTATATAGTGAGATTATAGTATTAATGTAATAATCATAAATGTTAAATGTATATAGAGCTTCTTAGTGTGTAGCAGAGAAGGGTTAAATGATTTACATGGAGTAAAGAAGTTCATCCCAAAATCATCCTTTGAATTAAGTACTCATGGTATATCTAATTTACAGATGATAAAACTTGAAAATGACCTTGTGTGACCTTGAAAAAAATTACTTCATCTCTTTGGGCTTTAGCTTCTAACTTGAGGTTAATAAAATCTCCCATGGAGATTATTGTAAGAGTTACAGAGGACGTTTGTAACGTATCTAGCATTGTGCCAGGCACAGAAAGGAGTTCCAGAAATAGTAGTAATAATAATAATATATTATTATTAGATAGTAATAATAATAATTTATTTTTAACATCATCATAACAATTATATGATGATGATGATGATGTCTCCATCTTTCCCAAAAAGGAATTCAATCCTTCAATCCTCTTAACAAACAAAGACACAGGCAGTAAAGTAAATTAAATAGAACTTGGGAACAAAATAAAAAGGAGGAAACACATATATGTGGTCATATATCAAATTAGACTCTGAACCTCCTGCCAGCCAGAATAAACAGGGAAACATAATAATTTTCATGGTTTGCATTATCAGAAATGGGAAAATCTGTTCACTTCTCAGAGGAGGAATATTTTTTCCTGACACTGAAATCTAAACCAGATTTTCAGTGAGCTTTGTATGGATAACACTGAACTATGTATGGATATGTGCCCTCAAGTTCAGATTTATAGTAAACACAGTACATTTCATATGAAGATCTTCATTGAAAACCTAGCATTTAAATTAAAACCTTCACTCAATGGCGGTGACCTCCTGGGACACAGCTGGGGTGTAGGGGGGCCTAGCTGGGAAGAGTCAAGAGGCCAGGGTGTTGTCCAGCTTTTCCATGCATTCATCATGTGACCGTGGGCCGGGCGCCTGGCTTTTTTGCTTTTAATCTCAGCATCTTTAATTGAGAGAGTTGTGGTTTGAGTGTCTTTTGTTTCTGATGTTTAGTTATCTTTTGATAGATAGATAGATCCATGGTATGATTTCAAAGCCAGTTTCCTGGCCTCTTGCAATTCATTGTTTTTCTCAGGTGCTAAGAACTATTTCTAAAGTGAACCAGAGTGGGAGGGAATAAAGGATTTTCCTTCTGCCTTTTGGTTTCTAAAGTCAAAACAAAGTGAGAAGACCTGGGTTCTAGCTCTGATTCTCACTGGCACCTGGGTATTGACAAACCTCTTCCTCTCTCTGGGCCTTCATGTCCCCATCAGTAAATGTCAGACGTGGATTAAAGGAATTGTAAAATCTTGTCCTCTTTATCCATTACTGTCTCCACTGTTCCCAGGAATAGCCTTTGGCTCAGGCTGGTGCTCTTAGCCTGCGTGGGTGCTCCCCAGAGCAGTCTCTTCTCTGCCTTCGGCCTTTTCAGCCTCAATATGCCACCAGCCTACCACACTGGGCATAAGCAGTCCAGGGACAACAATCCTTTGGGCATCTTCCTCCCTGGACGCCATTAGGAAACACAGATCCTTATCTCCTTCAAATCTCTTCCCTAGGGTCATGGAGGAATGTTTGAAGCCTGTTGTTTAGAAGTACATTTGAACTCACCTCCATTAATCCGAGCTATACGTATTCTGTTAATTCTAACAGAGTCCTTAACTGCCCAGGAAATAGAACAGACAGGACAATATTAAGTCTGCCATTCTTGGCTTTTCCATTATGCAATAACATAAATATTCTGGAGGTTTCACATGAAGACCAGCTGCCATTTATTGGGGTTTATTTATTTATTTATTTATTGTTAACCCTCATCCAAGGATATTTTTCCATTGATTTTTGGAGGAGGGAGAGGAGAGAGAGAGAGAGAGAGAGAGAAAAAAAAATCAATGTGAAAGAGACGCATCAATGAGTTGCCTCCCACACGCGCCCCAACCAGGGCTGGGGACCGAGCCTGCAACTGAAGTACATGCCCCTGGCCAGTGCCAGGCCATCCAGCCTGAACAGACAGATGCCTTTGACTTAAAAGACTTTCCAGAGATTTAGAGGATGCTATCAATACTGAGATGCAGTTAGAGGGCCTGAGGATTATCAGGCCGTGTACAGGAACTGAAACAGCTTCCCAGGAGTTATGAGTCCAACTCCAATGTGGCCTAGACTTTGATGAAATTGTAAAGCAGTGCCAAGTCAAGCTTACTAAGAAATACCTATGCTCTAGTCCAGCGATCGCCAACTGGTGGTCCGTGGACCACTGGTGGTCCATGAGGTCCAAAAGGTTGGTGACCGCTGCTCTAGTCCTCTCCAAGTGCAAAAACAGACATGATGACTAGTCATCAAACAACAGTTCTGATATGGAGTACCTACAAGGTGCCATGATGCTAAAGATCTGTCACATATGATTTTATATAATTTTCACAATTTACTGGCCAGGTACCTGTTAACATCCCCGTTCTGTAGATGAAGAAAACTTGAGGCTCAGGAGGCCAGCTAACTTGCTCAAGTTTGAGAACCTGGAAAAAACAGAGCTAGACCTCGAACCCAGGTGGAGCAGACTCCAAGCGGTGCATTTTCCTACCCTGTGCCCAGAGGCAGTGCCTTGTCTCTGCGATGCCTGGGTGCCGCCGAGGTCTGACCTCACTTTCCTGTTAGCACAGCCTGGTCTTCACGGCTGGTCTCCAGGAGTGGAACCATCATGAGCACCGCTCCTGTGTTTTGTTTATTTTCCATTGTATGTTGCTGCCAATTACAACTAGTCCTGCAACTCATTTATATCTGCCTGCAAGAGGGAGACTCCTGGGCTCCTGATAAGTATAACATCTGTGTCAAGTGAAGACCATGTGGATGCTGACTGGGAGTCAGATCTGGCAGGGTCTTGTCAGTCAGTCCCAGGAAGGGTTATGGCTGCTGTGAAAATTCTGTGGAAGAAGAGTTCGTATGTCTTTTTTATTATTATTAAATCTTTATTGTTGAAGGTATTACATATGTCCCCTTTTTTCCCCGTTGACCCTTTCTAGCCCACCCCGCCCCCTGCCCCAGGCCTCCACCACCCTATTATCTGTGTCCACACAAGTTCTTTGGTTGATCTCTTCCCTCCCACTGTCCAACGCTTTAAGTGGTTTTAAAGTCAAGCTCTTTTGTGTTTCTGGCTTGGATTTACAGGCCACCTATGGTAAGCCTCATGGACAATCCTTTTAAGAAAACATGTATTGAGCACCTGATATGGGGATGGCACGGGGCTGAGGCTGGGCCTGGCAATCATTGGCATTAATAGTTGGGTGGAAGAGAGAGAGTTAGACCCACCATATCTCGAGTCAGACAAGTTGGGGAACTCTTCCCCAAAATAGGTACATCATCCACATATGATTTTGTTGCTTGGATTTAAGTTGTATGCCTCTGGCTACCTGGTAGGAAAGAAGAAGGTGCTCACCAACTGGCATGTCCTTGTCTTCCAGTCACAGTCCAGCGCACAAATACTACCTGACGACAGACCCCATGAGCGGGGCTGTCTTCCTCTCCGACACCAACAGCCGGCGGGTCTTCAAGATCAAGTCCACCACGGTGGTAAAGGACCTCGTCAAGAACTCCGAGGTCGTCGCGGGGACAGGTGACCAGTGCCTCCCCTTTGATGACACCCGCTGCGGGGATGGTGGGAAGGCCACGGAAGCCACACTTACCAATCCCAGGGGTAAGGCTTTGTTTTTCAATCACTTTCAGTTAACATGTATTGGGGTGTTTTCCTTTTCCCAAAGAAATAGATGTTTATTATTGGGAAATTTTTTTGGAAAATACCATGAACTCTGTGGAGAAAAGTTGACATTATCATAATTCTACCTCCCAGAAAAATTCTCAGTTAACATTTCCTATCTTTCCTTTTAGCCTTTTTTCTAAGTGTGTGGGTACACGTAATACTCACCAAAAATAAAGTGAGATCACATTAAACAAACGTTTAGTGACCTACCTTTTGTCCTAACTGATAACAAGTGAACATTCTCCATGCCATTAGTCTTTGTACTGATTTTTAATGGCTGTATGGTGTTCCAGCAAGTGAATGGCCCATCATTTAGTTGGACATGTGTGCTGTCTCTCACACTATTATTTTATAAAATCATTGCAGTGTATCATCTCTGTTCATAGGCTATAGGATGAGTTAACTAAGTTTCCATTTGAGTCCCACAAAAAGTTGGGCCTCTTCATACCCACAATCACAATTTTTTCATTCACTTATTCATCAAGTATTTACTGAGGATGCATACGGAGTATGCAGTGCCTTGTGGTTGCGCAGGTAAGTTTATTGTAGCAGGATAAAAGAGACTTGAATGTGAATAAGAGACTTGAATGTGAATACTCTGACATGGGAGAGGGCAGAAGTGCTTCCTGAGACACAAGGAGAAAGACCTCTGCGTGGGAGTCCAAAGCCAAGAGAGGCCCCTGTGCCTAGGAGACTAGGAAGGAAGGCTGTTTGGAGGAGAAGCCAACATTAACAACAAATACCCATCATTCACCTTAAAGCCGGTGACCTAGGGTCCTCATCAATGAAACAGTGGTAATAATACCTTCTGTGTCCACCCCCTACGATTATTCTGAGGGTCAACATTAATATATTGCATGTGATAACCTATAAAAATGCCATGCATGATTATATTATTAAATAGTGCCATATTTCAGGGCCTGGTTCAAATCAAAGCCCTTTCTAATAGATGCTAGTGAAATCAGACAGTCTTGTATTCAAATTCGGTCATTGCCACCTACTAGCCTAGTAACTTTGGGTGAGCTGCTTAACCTCTCTGAGCTTCATTTCCCTTATCTATGAAATAGAGAGATACTATAGAGTTGTAGTACACATTAAATATTATCAGGAATGTTAATGCTTAGTACAATGGTATCAGTCACATAATAAACATCCCATAAATGGGGATTTCTATTATAATTGTTATACTATATTGTATTTGTTATATGACATTCCCTCATATCATATATCATATTGTATGATATCCTATATCTCTACCACATACCTGCAGTGGTCAGGTGGAAATTCTGTGACATCTGTGGTTAATCTTCCTCCTAAATATGATTTCCTAATGCTAAAAGTGTAGCATAGGGCGTAAAGAGCTTACCCGAAGGGACCCTGCATTGTGGTTTTGCTCGGCCACTCCTCTGGGCCTCAGTGTCCCCACTGGTAAATGAGCAGATTGAGCTAAATGATCCCTGAGACCCCTTTGCAACATTTTACTCTATGAATTAAAACCAGGGATTTTTTTCTGAGATTTTTTACTCTCTCCGGGTCTTTCTCAGTTGCTCTACGCCAGTGATTTTCAACCTTTTCATCTCATTTAGTAATCAATTTTAATTACTAAAATTCTGTGGCACACCAAAAAATGTATTATATTTTTTGCCGATCTGACCAAAAAAATAGGTATAATTTTGATTCATTTACACCAGACAGACAGCTGTTGTAATGGTGGCTGTGGTCATTTTTTCATTTGACAATCTAAGGGAAAAGAGGTCAGTGCCCCTGACTAAATAGTCAGGTATTGCATGTCTTAAAAATTCTTGCAGCACACATGTTGAAAATCCCTGCTCTACATACATGTGTTTTCCACCCTACACACACACACACACACACACACACACACACACACACACACACACATACTACACACAGATATAGTGACAGTGAAATTGCCCAGAAGCCTGTGATTAACCCAGATAGAAATGACAAGGGTGCCACAATATGCAGACACTCTGTAACAGGGAGAAGAAAAGCTGTTCATCTATTTAGCACAACAAAAGAAGACAAAATGAAGTAATTAATTAGAGGACAGATTACTTCTATTAGCCTGTGCAGCCAACTTTGTAAACAAGAAACCCAATTGTTCATGGAGCACTCATCAGTCCTAGCAGATGGAAGGAGAGACAGCATAGCCAGGCAGATAAGAAAACTCCTGTCTCGGTACTTGAAGAATGTAATTCATTCACAGTCTAGGCAGAGACCAAAGACAGGCGTCCCGCCTTGAGGCTGCCTGCTCCTCGGTGTGAAATCACTCTCCAGCCCTGAACAGCCCAGGAGGGGGAGCAAGGAACTACTGCCCCTGTGGGCTTGGCTCCCTCAGAAGCCCTTGGTATCTAAAATCATCCTCTGACCTGTCATAGACACGTGGACCCTGAGAGCAAGGGCCTTAAAACCCACACCGTGCTGGTCAAGTTCTCATAATTATTAGTCACTAATAATTATGGAGGGCTAACGATTACAAGTCAGGTGTATTAGCCCCATTTAATGGATTTGGAAACTGAGACTTGGAAGGGGACTGACTCACCCAAGGCTATACCACTGGAAAGCTTGATGCTTCAAGTGTCTCCACCTCTGTGAAGCTTCTTCAGACCCCTTCTTTCAGTTCCTTCCCCAGAGAAAACTGAGCAGGACAAAACTTAACATAGAATCTCTTTTATTTCATCATGAACCCTCTCAGGCTTCAGTCATTCCCTTGGGGCACCAGGGCATGTCTCGCCCGTGGCTCAGCCCCAGCACCCTGAGCCATCCTCCATTTAGGAGGGGTATGTCTAACGCCAGGGATTCTGGACCTGAGGTGGAAGTCAATATCAACCATGAGCGTTTTCTAAACAGGCCTTGGTCCTTGTCCCCACCACCCCCTGTATTTCCCAGAGTGAGGCCAAGCAGTATATGTCGAAAAAACTCTTCAGGTAAACCTACTGCACATCACTGGTTAAGAAGTACTGACTGACTAGAGAGGTTTTCAAACTTTTATTTGTATCATTACTACCCAAGGTGCTTGTCAAAAACACAGATACCTGCTCAGGCTCCACTGCCGTTTTCTGAACAGCTGCCTGGGGGTGCATCTTAGCAAACTCCCAGGGGGTTTGCACACACATCCAAGAGTGGGAAATACAGATTTAGAACAATCCCTTCACTGAACAGCTGAGACACAAATCTAGAGCTCTCCAGTGACTAGCCCAAGGTCACACCGCTGGTCAGGGAGGAAGTCAGCAGGGTGGGACAGTCTAGCAAATGGAGCAGATGATTTTTAATCATAATTTTGACTCCTCTCTTCAATGTGCCTTTTTTAGAAATTAACTTCACCAATATTCTCTACACAAACCCAAAGGATTCTTTTGGGGGGCTCTCAACTTCTGTGATGACAAATGAAACTAGAATAGTATTAGAAAAACGTGAAAGATGGTTATCTTGGAAGGAAAGAAAAATTATTGCCAAAAAGGAGATGTGGTTAGTATAATTAATTACAGGTCTTCAGATGTAGGTTAATTTAAATAATTCACAGTTTTGATATTGAAAAAAAGATCCTCGTTACTGCAACGTCTGGCGTTTAACAAGCCCCCAGAAGGGATGAGTCCAGTGTTTGCGGATGGGTCAGGTGGTAGGTAAAAATCCCCGGAGGCAGCAAGATGGAGGGGAATCTCAAGATGAGTTCTCATCCCTACTCTGAACAAGCCACTCCTCACCTCTGTCCTGTCTCCTCATCTTTAGAAGGGGAATGATTGATGTGCGGAAGAGCCAATCAAATCATGGAGGGGAGGTTCTCTGTCATCCCGCAAGCTCCCTGAGTAGGTGGGTTGTGACCACCTCTAACCCTGAGTGTTCTCTGCCCCAGGCATCACGGTGGACAAGTCGGGGCTGATTTACTTCGTGGATGGCACCATGATCAGACGCATCGACCAGAATGGGGTCATCTCCACCCTCCTGGGCTCCAATGACCTGACCTCAGCCCGGCCCCTCAGCTGTGATTCTGTCATGGATATTTCCCAGGTAAGGAGAAAGCTGTGTCTGCCAGGGCCCTGGGTCTGCACGCCCAACCTCTCACCTGGCACCTAGGCAGCCCGCTGGCCATTGGTCTTTACACCACACAAGCCTTTTAAGAGCACACTCTTGGAGCTGGGTCTGTGCATAACACTCAGGACACCGAGGTGAGTAGGGCACAGCTTCTTGCCCTGGGAGTTCACCATCCGGGATAACAAGTGGTGACAGAGGGCAGCTGTCCCAGGAAGCCTCAAAGGCAGCAGAGAGTCACACTGTGAATTTAAATCCATGGCCACCTGACTTCCCTCTTTGGAAACACAATTACTTACACATTGGCTGTTCTCCTTCTAAACAGGAGGACAGGAATTCCATTCTTCCTTTCCTCTACTATAACCGGGATTGCCTGATACACAGTAGGAACACAACCAGCATTTGGTTGTGTTCCTACTGTGTATCATTAATTGATTGATCGACTGATTGAATCTTGGCTTTGCCATTCACCAGCTGAGTAACTTTAAACAAGTTTCTGAAGTGCTTTGAGCCTCATTTTTCACATCTGTAAAATGGACATCAGCCAGGCAGGATTGCTTTAAGAACACAGAAAGCAATGCCTGTGAGGCTCCTAGCACTGCTTGGCACTTCAGAGGTGATCAATCAACAGAGGTCTTAGTGCCCACTTTCTCAAAGGAGGGGACATTTGTGCCAGGTGTTGAAGGTTGGATAGGGGTTTGCTGGGTGTCAAGGGAGAATGGAGACATTTCATACAAAGGGCATAGCATGTGTGAAGATACAAATATGTTAATGGGCCCAGATATTCAAGGAGCATCGGGAAATTGAATGCCTGAGCATAGGGTTCTTGTAAGGAAATAGTAGCAGGAGTTGAAACTGGAAGCATGATTTAGGGTCAGTTGGTGAAGGTCCATACAAAAGAGTTTGGACCTTCGCAGGTGGCACCAGGAACCTAGCATAGACCAGAGGAAGACACAAGTGACAGCTGTTCAGCATGTCTGTAATTTGTCCCGCAATGACTTGGTGAGGGATATGTCCTTTATTGCTAGGTCCTTTGACAGGGCCTGGCCAGTGCTCAATCGGTGAGCATCCATCTTGCCAGCATGAGCAAAACCAAGGAAACAGGAGGCTGGAGTTACCTTTAATTGCAAATTGGTGTCAGCAATAGCCACAGTTAGCTTGTTAAACCCCCTCACTGCTAGGGGAGCCTGCACACAGGCCTATCCCACTGCCCGTGGACCCACTCCCTGGTGCCCAGCAGGCGGCAGAGGCTGGGAGGCCTCATGGCTCATGCCTACCTCGGTTACAGATGTGTGTCACGGAACCCCTTTCCCAGAGCCCCAGAGCTGCTGCGCGGGTCCCCACGCCCACGTCATATCCCTGTTGGATGCAGATATGATGTCCCTCTGCGCCAGCTGCTGTGATTGCCACACTCCCCAATGGAGTCTTTTCTCTGCTGCTCGTCTTCCCAGTTTGGCGAGCTTCCCTTGCTGGCTGCAGTTTCCCTCTCCGGTCTGTGAGCCCGCCCGGATTACCCAGTCAGGAAGCTGCCACAGCCTGAGGATGTGTGTGCAAGTATTTTAAATTCTTAGAACGGACCCTCCACCAGCCAGCACCGGATGCCAAACACGTTCAATCCACACATGGGGAAATAATTTCACTTTAGATAGAGGCACTGCCAAGCAGCCAGAGCAAAGGCTTGGAGGACAACTGCCGTATAGGAGAGGGACAAACCCACACTGTGATTCAGAAATCCTGAACAAGAAATCTTTATGTCCCTGGTCCTCCCTACCCTGAGCATGGAACCAAAGCGTGGAATTCTTTTGGCCAAACTCTCCAGACACGGGCATGTATTTTTACATGCACATATGGGCAGGGGGCACTGGCTTCCGTTCGCAGAGCCTCTGTTATAAACACCCAGCTACCTTACCATCCCTGGGGACTAGGGAGAGAATCCAGAGAGCTAAGAACACAGCTCAGGAGCAAGAGAGCAAAGAGCAGAACCAGGGAACTCGGACCAGCTGCTCCGGGAGGAGACGAAGACCAGACCCCAGGAGAACCTCGAGGTAGGCAGAGAGTGTGGAAGGAACAACAGGAACAACAGGTTCTCAGCTCAGCTGGCTGCAGCCACCACGGACACAGAGGATAACTCTGGACTTAGGGTCCAAAATGATTTCCTGAGAACCTATTCTGTTCCACACACATTTAGAAACGGGGACACAGAGATGAGTACTGCTCCACGTTTCCTGTTTAGCTGTCAAAATAATCCCAAGAGCTAGCTCTTATCGAGCCCATTTTACAGATCAGGACACTGAGGCTTGGTGACAGAAAATGCAGTTATAAATGGAGAGCCCTGGGCTAGGCTCCACCAGGGATGTGAAAATGAATTGTTTTTAATCAAATCAAGTACATCAATTACCTAGCACAGTGCCGGCCAGCTAGCAATAGGCTGTAACTATTCATTCCCTTTATAATTTGCTAAGGGCTGCCTTGTACGTTGTCCTGTTTGATTCCCACGCTCACTTTATGTACTATTTATTACCTGCATTTACATAGGGGGAAAGCAGTTCAAAGTATTTAAGTAACTCGAGTAAGATCACACCTGTAGGAATTGTGGAGCCGAGAGAGGACGCGAGGGTGTCCTGGCCCCAAATCCCTCCCTCTCTCTATGCCCCTCGCAGTCGTTCCTTTGTTCATTCATTTGACAATCCAGCTTTTGAAGCAAATCACTTTGCAACAAGGCAGTCACCTCAAAGTGCTTCTATAAGGGCACCGCAGCTGGGGAGGACAGGAGAGGGGCTCCATGCCCCCTCAGGACCACAGGACGTGGGAGCGGGAGGGGCCACCGTATGAAGGCTCCTCCCTCCGTGTGGGCGATGGGAAATGAAGCCTCAGCGTGATCGTCACTAATAGGGAGGCGAGGTCAGAGAAGCGTGGGCACTTGGTCTGGCCCAGGACATCACACGGGCACTGGGACAGCCAGGACTGGCTCCCAGAGCACAGCTTCCCTCCCGGGCCTCTGCACACGGGGCTGTAAAGGAGAGAGCAGGGAAGCGCTCACCCTTCCTTCATCCCCCTCTCTCCTCCCCCTCTCCCTGCCGTGGTCCCCTCTTCCCCCTCCCCACCCACTCATCAGGGAGCCATCTTTTCATCATAATGACAGGCAGAAAGGTCTGGGCAAGCAGGTCCCCAAGGTGCCACAGGACCAGAGGGCATAAAATATTTAGCAGCGAGTGTTGACAAGAAATGGGTTTTAGGAAATTGAAAATTCCCCTGTCACTTTAGAGTAAACTGTGTTCTTGATGCAGCTGAAGGCTGTGGGCCTCTGTGCTGCAGAGAGCACTGGGAGGCGTGAAGGCAGCCGCCTGGCATCAGCGCTGCCCTGCCTCAGGCTCCCTGTCCTGTGAGGACAGAGGGACCCAGGCTGGGAGCGAGGGAGCAGGAAGACCTTAGGAGGCAGGGCCTGGGGATCGCGCTCGGACGAAAACGAGAAAGGGCCTGCCCCATCCTGAGAAGGGCCCTCAGCTAATGGGGCAGATGAAGGTGGCCACGTCTCCTGTGTAAGTAATTTACAGGGGTTTCTCTTCACATTTGTAAAGTGTCACATAGACATTGTAGGAAATATACAAAGTTAGTAATGGCAAAGAAGAAAGTTAAAATTGCCTCTGATCCCAATATGGTTACCATCTTGGGGTATATCCCTCAAGCTTTTCATCTCCTCTCTATCCATAATCCATCTAATTTGCTGTATTTTCCCCCAGTTGGGATCACACTGTACTTACAGTTCTGTAACCTGTTCTTTCCACATAATACATGGCGAACGGTTTCTGATGTCATTAAATATCCAGCTGTAACATCAGTTATAACGGCTACACAGACTATTTTAATTTATGGGTGAACTAAATGTACCATAACTTATTTAGCCCATCCTCTGTTGTTGGGCATTTGAAGTGGTTCCAGTTTTTCACCATTATTTGAAATGGCTGTGATAATTACCCTTATAGACAATGGTGTACACGATTATATTTCTGGAAGAGAAATTTCTTATCTAAAGGTTTATGCTTGTTTAAATAAGCCCAAATTAGACCGAATGCCAATGTTTTATAGGGGACTCACTCAGGAAACTAAGGTGATGAGTCCCTAGGGATCAGATAAGCAAACCAGCTGAAGGCAGCGCCTGTCAGCACTTCCAGCCCCTGTGCAGTGTGGCTGGACCCCTTGGGGACACAGCTTCATGGCAGCTCCCGCCCATGCGATATATCCAACCATGCAGCCTCCATCCACTCAACAAAGCGTTCCTCACCTCACCCACACCTGCCAGCAGCCTTCCCCGCGTGCCCACCTACAGACTCAGTATGGTCCCTGCCAGCTTCCCAGCCTGACTCAGAAGAGGCTCTGACATGGGGCCCAGGACCTCTGAACCCCTCCTTCCCATTGCTGGGAGCACCTGTTCTCCATGGCACTAAACACCATTATCTAGAGCAGGGCTTCACAAACTTCAGTGTGCATGGGAGTCCCCCAGGGATGTTGTTTAAATACAGCTTCTGACGCAGTAGGTTTGGGTGAGGCCTGCCATTCTGCATTTCTGACTAGCTCCCAGGTGAGGCCAGTGCTGCTGGTCAGTGATCACACAGGGAGGAGACAGGATCCAGTGGTCATTTCCAGCCCCATGTTAGAATCACCCGGGAAGCTTTGGAAATCATGCCAGGTCCCGAGCCCTACGACCAGGGATCTGACTTCATTGACCAGGGGTGGGATTTGAACACCAATACTTTCTAAAATCACTGCAGGTCATTTGAATGGGTGGCCAAATTTGAAAATCACTGGTCTGGAACTATGTCAGAGAGGGTCCATGGTTATTCTGTCTGTATATCCCCAGCATCTAGCCACATGTTAATCCAAGAATTGAGAAGTCATCTTTCATACAAAAATCATATCAACAGTTCATGAAGAGTTTCTCTTAAGCCTCTGGGCCACACCTACTTCAGACTCTATCTGTCTTCCCCTCCCACCTCCATAGCATTAGCTGCCATCCTCTGAGCACTTACTATGGGTCAGACTCTCCGCCCTGTGGTCATTCCCATTTTACACATGTGAATATTGAGACTCAGGGAGGCAAAGGACCTGCCCAAGGTTATAAGTGGTGGGGCTTGGAGATGAACCCAGGCCTGTCTGACTCCAAAGTCTGTCTCTTGCCTACTTTTTTGTTTCTTTGCTTTTTTTTTTTATTTGTTCTTCATGTTTTGTCAATCTAATAGAGGCCATCAGATGTCTTGCGTGATTTCATTCTGATAGGGGCCTGACATGCATTGTGGATGACAGGTGCTGTGAGGACCAGGCATGAGAAGGCACTTGGGGCACTGTTATGGACCATATGGAGTATGGGGTGATTAGTGGTGGGCACTTTGCCAGGCATTTGAGTGTTGATGTCTCCATTGTCAGGTTCGCTTGGAGTGGCCCACAGACTTAGCCATCAACCCAATGGACAACTCCCTCTATGTCCTCGACAACAACGTGGTTCTGCAAATCTCTGAAAACCACCAGGTGCGCATTGTTGCCGGGAGGCCCATGCACTGCCAGGTCCCCGGCATCGACCACTTTCTGCTGAGCAAGGTGGCCATCCATGCAACCCTGGAGTCAGCCACCGCCTTGGCTGTCTCTCACAATGGCGTCCTGTATATCGCTGAGACCGATGAGAAAAAGATCAACCGAATCAGGCAGGTCACCACTAGCGGAGAGATCTCGCTAGTGGCTGGGGCCCCCAGTGGCTGTGACTGTAAAAATGATGCCAACTGTGATTGTTTTTCTGGAGATGATGGTTATGCCAAGGACGCAAAGCTGAATACCCCATCTTCCTTAGCTGTATGTGCTGACGGGGAACTCTACGTGGCCGACCTTGGGAATATCCGAATTCGGTTTATCAGGAAGAACAAGCCTTTTCTCAACACCCAGAACATGTATGAGCTGTCTTCACCAATCGACCAGGAGCTCTACCTGTTTGATACCAGTGGCAAGCATCTGTACACCCAAAGCCTGCCCACAGGAGATTACCTCTACAACTTCACCTACACTGGAGATGACGACATCACATTCATCACAGACAACAATGGCAACAGGGTGGACATCAGCCGAGACTCTACCGGGATGCCCCTCTGGCTGGTGGGCCCAGATGGCCAGGTGTACTGGTTGACTATGGGCACCAACAGTGCACTCAGGAGTGTGACCACACAAGGACACGAGTTGGCCATGATGACATACCATGGCAACTCTGGCCTTCTGGCAACTAAAAGCAATGAAAATGGATGGACAACATTTTATGAGTAAGTATCAGGCAAGGCCATTTAATGGTTTTGTTTCATGAGATATACTATAGGATTAGAGGTGAATTGATGGAGTGTTAATTTTTGTTATGTCATTTTAGTTCAGGATTTGGGATTCAAACCCTTACCTATAATATATTCTGCATGTTCATATTCGAGATGCTTGCTCCTGGGAAGGAACATGTTGTAGTGGAAAAGGCATGAGCTTTGGAGTCAGAGGAACTGAGCTGGAATCCCAGCTCTACCATGGACATAATCTCAGGAAGCCTCAGTTTCCACATCTGTGAAATGGAAACAATGACTACTTTCTCAACATACCATAGGGAGGTGGTGTAGAGGAAAAGTACTTGATAGAGTGCTAGCATCTTCGTATGACCACTGTCCAGAAATATGGCAATGGGGAAAGGAACATTTCCATGTAGATGAATTGTCCAATTATCAAAACTCACATCTTAAATTTAAAAAAAAATTTTTTTTTCACTTTAACCATTTTGGATGGAACTTAAGAAGTGCTTTACATGCCTCCCTTCTCAAACACATTATACAGACATAATGAAATCTTTATTTTTATGAGTCAAGGTCATTCATAAGGAACACCCACAATTGCATAGTATGCTATAATATGAAGATAGTTTCAAGTAAGTGTGGCGGTAAGGCTATAGGACCCTTCCCTCCTGCCCCAAATAATTCTACACTTTCTTTTATTGGGTCCTGTGTCTAATAGATATAGTTGTACTGCTTCCTCCCTCAATGTGGCGCTATTGAGTCACTAGTTGTTTCTGCCATAGAGCCGCCTCAAGTAGCTCACTTCCCTTCTCTTCACCCTGGATAGGGCTTCCTCAGTGGTGTGGTCAGAGAACCAGAGATCAGTTCATTCCAATCCTATTAAAAACCAAATACACTGAGTGGCCAGATTATTATAATCTCTGAACGTATAATAATCTGGCCACTCTGTGTATATATATTAGAGGCCCAGTGCATGAATTTGTGCATGGGTGGGGTCCGGCCAGCCTGGCCAGGGGGAGGGGACATGGGTGGTTGGCTGGCCTGCCTGCTGGTCGAACTCCTGGTCGAGGGCACAATTTGCATATTAGCCTTTTATTATATAGGATATACACTGAGTGGCCAGATTATTATGCGTTCAGAGATCATAATAATCTGGCCACTCAGTGTATATCTGAGATGTTTCTCTATAAGCTATTTTAATCAGTGGACTTCATAATATCTCCCTTTCCACTTAGATTTTAGCTTCTTTTTAAGGTCTTAGCCACATTCCAGACAACTGAGACTGCTGAGCACATGGCCGTTAGATAAGTATGCAGGAGATGAGGAGGGAACTAGCCTTGTTGCGCACCAGACACGGGTTGGGAACCACATCATTGCATTTAATTCTCGCAACAGCTCTGGGAAATGGGTGATATTATCCGTTTTACAGAAATTGAAACTGAGGTTCAGAGAGGCTCATTCGTCCACTGTTATACGTGAGAACATAGCAGAACACGTCTGTCTGACGCCGGAGCACATGCTCGTTGAGCTCTGCCTTGCTTCCTGCTGCTGTTTATTAATCCCAAATGAACTTGAATCTTTGAGCTGTAAATTTTTCTTAAGCTTGATCAAGCATCAGTTTCTCACAGTCCTAGAATTGGAAGGAAAAGGATCTGTAATAGATTTTTAAATACAATGTGCACCAAAAAAATGTCACAGCAATTTGTACAAAGTTCACTGGCTAAATTCCTTGTTAATTATAAAGAGAAGACAAAGATCCAGGAAAACAGCAATTACCTTGATTAACTCATTGAAATGGAAATACACTAAATAATTCCATTTTCCCCCATTTCCCGATGGAAACCTCTTATATATTATTTAGCCAATACAGGGGTTTCTTTGTCAGAGCAAGTTGGTACACTCAATTAGTTCCCAAGGTCACTCTCTAATCCCAAACTGAATTCTTACACATCACTGCACCCGTTACTCTCTACCAACCCTGAAATCTAAAACCATTTCCTACAACTCTCCCAGAAAGGACTCCATTACCCCTTCTCTGGCTTCCCTAATAAAATATACAGCCAGAGTTGATGTTTTATTAAGAATGAGAAGTTAGTACAGTCGCTTTGTACAAAATCGCATTCAGAATTCCAAAGTATCCACTAAATAGCATTACCCAGGAGTGGAAGATAAAAGCCCTAAAATAAAAATAGAAACTTATTTTTTTAGGTCCTACTATGTGTCAGGCTCTTTCCCATTTAATTTTCATAGCAACCTCAAGTAGTAGAAATTATCACCCACATTTTTTACAGATGAACAGACTGAGGGACAGTGAGATTAGGTAACTCGTCTGTCAGAAATCACCATGAGGACATGGCAGAGCCAGAACGCAAATCTGTATTCTTTTAACTACACTGACTGGGTTCACTTTAAGTTCTTTGTGACTCAGATAGAAATAGAATCTATTTATAGGGATAGTCTGAGGTTCAAAATTTCAAAGAGATAAAATATGGAAAATTCAACATCTTACTCATCGTAAGTACTCAAATTATATCTGCTGTGGTTGTTGTCATTATTAATTTATTATTATTATTATTATTATTATTATTATTACTAGCGTTCCTGTTGCAGGAAAAATCCTGCAATAGGATTTCCTGCTGCACTCTACCCCGCCTCCGCTCCGCCCTTGTCACCCGCCCCGCCTTCTCCTCCAGCCCGCCTGCGTTTCCCTTCGCCCCCGGCCCTGCCTCCGCTCCTCCCTTCTCCTCCCCCCCGGCTTGCTTGCTTCTTCGAAGCTTTACTCCCTTCTGCAGCTCTTGGCTTCTTTCGACGCTGTCTTGATATGCAAATTAGCCGCCATCTTTGTTGGGATAATTTGCATACTCGTCCTGATTGGCTGGTGGGCGTGGCTTAGGTGTAGCGAAGGTGCGGTCAATTTGCATATTTGTCTATTATTAGATTATTATTATTATTATTATTATTATAAGCCATATTAGTGACAGCACCAGTAATTGCAGAAATGTTGTTTGGGCATAAAAGATGTACCCGGGAGCAGCTTCAAGTAAATGAATCAAAGGAGCACACAAAGGATGTAATTGCAGTTGGTAGGGAATTCGAGGTCAGACCAGAAGAGCAGGATCAAGTGTCACATCTCAGGGATCAGAACTAGGAAAGGGTCAGGTCCCTGAGAATATCCAAAATGGGCATGCAGAGTGGGTCAAGGAAAACTACTCCAGCTCAGATTGTGAGCACAGGTGAGGTACCAGATAGCTGTTCTCCCTGGGTGATGGCTGTATGACTCGGGCAGGCTGGCTGGCTTCCAGACACAAGTCTCAACCAGAAATAATGCCTGTTCTACCCTATTTCAGGGCCATTGTGAGAATCAGAAAAAATAAATAAACTCTGGAAGTAAAAATACTTCACAAACTATTAAGCTCCCAAGAAGTAAAGGTGTGATATTATTATCATTATGGTGTTTCTTAACATAGATTTGGACATATTTTTCTTTTTTTTTTTAATATATTGTTTTATTTCAGAGAGGAAGGGAGAGGGAGAGAGAGAGAGATGGAAACATCAAAGATGAGAATCATTGATCAGCTGCCTTCTGCACACCCCCACTGGTGATTGAGCCCACAACCCAGGCACACACCCTGACCAGAAATCAAACCATGACCTCCTGGTTCATAGGTTGATGCTCAACCACTGAGCCACACCAGCTGGGCAGATTTGGACAGATTTTTCCAAGGCACCATTGCTCTAGTGAATTTTCTACTTTGGGCTCCATAAGGCAGCTTAGTGAATTCCAATCCAAATGCTCTAATATAAAAAAAAAATCAGCCCAGGCTTGCCTGTGACATGGGCTATTACTGAAACCAGTTTTAAGTTGGCTTAATCGATCCTCTCAACAGATTAAATAATACATGTAACATAAATATCACACACTTCAGAGCAACTTGACTTAAAGAGTTCATAATTCTGAGGAATCAAGGTTAGTTTCCTTCCCTCAGCCCACAGATCTGCTGGTAGAAAATTTCAAAGGAATCTATAATGCAACCTTCATCTCCAATGTGTGGCATCATTAATTTCAGACTTGGCTCCTGGGTCAATGGCATTTGATGGCTAAGATAATGGCCTGATGAGCATGAGGTTCCAAGACTGGCTTTCTGAGTAGGCAGGAGCAATCAGTTTCCCCAAGTTTCATAGTGGGGAAGTGGCTCTGGTGTCCCATGACAGCCCCTGTCATAGTTATTCTCACACTAACTCCCATGAGACCCTAATGTATCTCTGTATCAAGCTTAGGGCTTGCCACCTAATAGGTGTACAGTAAATATTTTATGAATGAAATATAAATTCAGAAGGGAAAGGGGATCAAGAAGGGAAGAGAAAATATGCTGTAGTTCAAAGGATACTAGATTCGAATCCCAGCTTCAGCACTGTCATTGCTCCCAGCAGGATCTAGAATTCAACTCAAAAGGTTCAAATGAAGAGCTTTGGCTTCTGGGTTTTGCTGAGGATGTAAGAGCTACAAAGACCATTGTTCCTAGTCTTACCAAAAAAAATAAAAGTAAGCCAGACAAATGGTCAATCCACGAGTTTTCCTTGAACTCCTTCTCTGAGGTCAGAGGGCAATAAACTGAGTAAATTCAAGGGGCAACAGACTCCTGAAGACAAAGACAAGCTTCCCTGGGTAAGTGCAACCCGTTACCAGGAAGAAGAGTCCAGCTAGGCTAGCTGGTAAATTTACAAATGCTAAGTGTTTGAAACCCTTGGGGGCTGCAGAAATTGGAAGAGTCCACATTCTCTTCAGACCTTTCTCCTCAAACCCCACCAGGTACTCTCAAGAAGTAGAGAAAGATTTAAGAAAGTGTGCCTTGTATACAAGTATACTTCAGGGAGGGGTACTGCAGTTGCTGAGGGAGGGACTCAAATATCTGCCTGTTCTACCCAGACTCTTCGCACCTTACTCCCACATGGAACAGAAGCCTTAATCTGTGGCAAGAAGGGCAACTAACTCTGTCCTACTTTGGCACTGATGGAAACCCATTACAGCTGAATGAGGGAAGAAAACATCTTTTAAACGTCTTCTGGGAGGGTAGTAATCTGTAATGGGCCCAGAATTACAGCCTGAAAAGGGCAGGAGCACTGAAGAGGTCACACTGCTGAAACTCAGGGACACATGGGTATATAAGACTGAGATTTAATCAGAGAAACAACAATGGTGAGAGCAAAGAGTGTAGGTGGAGCTCACCAGCCCCTACCACTAGCTAAAAAGCTAAACCCAACAGTGAAAAGAACAGTAGTACTGGGAAAAAGATAAGAAAGGGACAAGAGCATGGAAAGAGACCCTCTCTGAGGAGCAGCACAAAGAGGGAACCTAAAGCTGAGGATGGAGTTAGCACTGAGGGGAGGGGGAAAGTTTAGCACCCTAAACACAAGGTGGTTAGCAGAATTTAAAGCCTGGGATGCACTAAGGTTAGCCATAGAAACAACAGACTTCAAAGCCAGTTCAAATCCTAAGTAAAGTAACTCATGCACCCATGCACCCACACTAAAATACTAGCAGAAGGAAACTCATACCCATCTTAAGGCTTAAAACCTGCTACCTCCATCTCTACTGTGCTACCCAAGATGTGACGCTTTCAACTGAACATTCAAAAAGGCAAAAAAAAAAAGCACAACACACTTCCAAGAGACAAAGTAATAATCAGAACCACACTCAGACATGACACAGAGGTTAAAACTTTTTTTCAGGGATTTTTAAACTATAATTATGTTAAGGGCTCTAATGGAAAAGGTGAACAAGATCAGATGGATACTTTCAGCAGAGAAACGGAAACTATAAGGGAGAATAAAATGGAAATACTAGAAACGAAAAACAGTTACAGAGATGAAGAACTCCTAGGATGGGCTTATCAGTCGACTTGACACAGCTAAGGAAAGAAGATAGGTCTATAGAAATTACCCAGTTTCTCAAACAATAATCCTGATGTTGATCAACAAGACTGAACAAATTGCCCTGACTATCAAAAGACTACTTTAGGTCCGTCCACTTTAGATTTAACAGAAATATTTTAGTTCATGTTTATATATAATTTAAGTCATTTGAATGACGGCTTCTTGTTTGGATATCTGCTTGCAGTGATATAAGCCCCAACTGGTCAAGACCACCTACATACAGCACCTATTTTGTTTTGTTTTATAACAGCCTTATTGAGATATAAAGCATGTATTTTTAATAACATAGCAACTATTTTTAAATAGTATTCAAAATTATAATTATAGTTCAAGTAAATTTGGGCCTATTTTCAAAATAAACTGAAATTATAGCTACTATTGTATAGGCAAAATGACAAATCACTAAATATCCTACAAAAAGCCTTGAGACATAGCTTTTGT
Organism: Eptesicus fuscus; assembly: GCF_027574615.1. Taxonomy (NCBI): domain Eukaryota; kingdom Metazoa; phylum Chordata; class Mammalia; order Chiroptera; family Vespertilionidae; genus Eptesicus; species Eptesicus fuscus. The sequence continues at coordinate 36,801,117 of NC_072485.1, forward strand.
CTAATACTAAAAAAAGAAACACACACTACCAAATTGAAAGGAAGTTGTGAAACAGAGACCAAATTATGAAAATAAAAGTTCAAGTCTTCAAAAACAAAAACAAAAGGAATTACCCAGACTGAAATACAAAAAGAAAAGCCAGTGAAAAAATACAGAACTGGATATCCAAGAGCCAGGGGGCATATCAGCTGATTTATTATTCATGGAATTGGAATTCCAGGAGAAGAGAGAAAGAATAAGGCAAAATAAATATTTGAGGATTTGATGGTCAAGAATTATCCATAAGTAATGACAGACCAAGCCATACACCCAAAAAGCTCAGAGAGACCAAGCAGAATACACACACACACACACATACACACACACACAAACACACACCTAGGCATATATTCAAATTTCTAAATACAAAAGAAAGGGAGAAAATCTTGAGCAGCTGGGGGGGGGGAGGGGAAGAGGGGCAGTGGCAGGGGAGTAGGTAGAATGCATTTCATACAGAAGAACAAAGATAATAATTACGCAGACCTCTCATCAGAAACCATGCAAGCTAGAAGACAAAAGTGCTGAAAATAAAGGGAAAAATCCTGTCAACCTAGAATTCTACACCCAACAAAAATATATTTCAAATAAAGAAATGTTATAGAGATATGGGCAAGGGATAAGGGAACCAAGAAAGGATGGTAAGGCATTCGAGACAGTAATAATAGTGAACAACCATGACCAACCATCAGGCTGAAGGGCAAAGCAGGGAAGGAATAGGATATTGTTACTGAATTCAGTGGGAGCTGTAAACATGGAAGAGGAGCCATCTGGTAGAAACAGTAATTGCAGATAGATGCAGCCACTATTAGAAATACAGTAATGCCTGGCTGGTGTTGCTCAGTGGTTGAGCATTGACCTCAGAACCAGGAAGTGATGGTTCGATTCCCAGTCAGGGTACATACTCAGGTTGCAGGCTCGATCCCCAATAGGGGGCATGCAGGAGGCAGCCAATTGATTATTCTCTCTCATCATTGATGTTTCTCTCTCTCACTCTCCCTTCCTCTCTGATTCAATAAAAACATATTTGAAAAACAAAAGAAACAGAGTACTGAAGGAGATGGGAAAAAGAAAAACTCTAGATCGCCAATTTCTTGGGCCAGTGCCTACCATTGACTGAATCCAACCAGAAACAAGCCAGCAAGAGGGCCCAGAGATGTAGTCTGTGAGGTTCAGCTCTTCTGGGCACAGAAAGGATCTGAGGGGTAAAAAGAGAATAACCAGTGCAGACACTTACTGGGTCTATGACACTGTATACCTGTCAGAGCCAGGATTCAATCCCAGATCTACCTGAATCCTTTCTGCCAGATGCACTGCCTCAAGTACATCATCAGTGAGAGATAAGACCTATAGTGTGGGGTGAACCAGATCTTAGAAAACCTGAAGGCTAGATTTCATTGTTAAGACTTAATTCTATGAAAAATGGGCAACAAGTATTAGTTTTTATTGCAGAAGCCAAAAAGTATCCTATTAGAGGGACTAATAATGTAGTGACACCATCTTACCTAATAATAGACAAACATGCAAATTGACCGCACCTTCACTACGCCCACAGCCAATCAGAGCAGACAAGATGGCGGTTAATTTGCATATGCGGGCGCTGAGCAGCCTGGGTCCCGTAAACATCCTCCAGACCCAGACCGCTCCAAGACTGTAGGCCCGCGCTTAGGTCCTGGGCGGCAGGGGTCCCAGAACGCCCCCTGGCCACTTCAAGCCTATAGGTGCAGGCACCAAGGGGCTGGGGGCAGGGCGGGAACGTCCTGTGTCACCATAGTGCCCCCAGCCGCTTGGGAATGCTCCAGCACCAAGAGGCAGTTTGGATCCACGCCCCCAGCCTGGCGCCCACGATGGGGGGCTGGCTGCTGACCTCTGGGGTGTGTGGAGACCCCGGCGGCCACCGCTGCGTGCGGCCCAGGGGTCCCTGCATGTCCCCCAGCCTGGCACCCATGGTCAGGGCTCATACAGGAGGCAACCAATCAAAGTGTCCCTCTCACATTGATGTTTCTCTGTCTCTCCCTCTCTCTTCCACACTCTCTAAAAATCAATGGGAACATATCCTCAGGTGAGGATTAAAAAAAAAAAAGAAATGCATATCCTATGAAAGACACATCTTGAAAATGCCTAAAGAAAGTTGTCATTTTTTCTTGGTGAAGGGATTGGAGTCCGTGTTGATGAAAACACCTTGGTGGCTGTGGTGACTGGAAGTGGCTGCAGCAGCGGGGTGATGGGGCTGGTGCCTTCCCCTGATCAGCCCAGTTGCCTCCCACAAAGGGAGGCCAGACTGTGGCTTAGGCCCACTCCCCCGGGGGAGCGGGCCTAAGCCATCAGTAGGACATCCCCTGAGGGCACCCAGTATGTGAGAGGGGCAGGTTGGGCTGAGGGAACCCCCAACCCCAGTGCACGAATTTCATGCACCGGGCCCCTAGTCTATTATAATGACCTAAAACCAAGAGAACTTTCTATGTGCATGGGCTGTTCTTGTTGATGATGGTGGTCATAGATGAAAAGCATAAAAATCAAATCTTTTATTTTCCAACCAAAAAGTCCCAACCAACAAAAGTTAGTATCAGAGAGGCAATTTGGCATTTTCCTCCACATCTGCACAGAGTTCAGAGGTTTGAGATGTGAAGTATTGAGTGTGAAGAAGAAAGCCTTGCAGTGTGTGTGAAGATACTCTTTAGTGGTCCTCTTCTGAGAGCCAAGTTCACAGCAACTATATGAATCTTTTATGTGTTTTCTTTCCCTGTGCTTCAAAGATGCTTTGGGGAAATGGAGTGAAGAAAAGTCAGTAGAAAGAAATTATGAAAAGCCAGTCAGTCATCTGGTCATCCCTATCATACCCCCTGAGTGGGGACTGGCATCACTGAAGGGTCAGTACCAGTAACAGTGGTATCAAAGCAAAGCATCTTGGAGAGAAAGCTGTCAGTCTTCTTGACTTAGATTTCCAAACACAATATTTTTGTTAACATAGTGGTGAACACAAAGGTTTTCATTTGAAACAGCATAATTTTTATGGGAAGCCTGATGAAGGAACACAGCCTGATTTTGAATCTATATTCCTCTGCTAGCTGTGTGGTTTTAGGCAAGTGACTTCTCTCTGAGCCTCAGCTTCACCAATTGTGAAATGAGGATAATAATACCTACCTCAAAAGATGGTTATAAGCATGGTGCTTGGTACCTAAATGGTACTTGATGAATATTAGTGAACTTTCCCTTCCTCATAGGGAAGTGGGGAGTTAAAGGGGTGGAGTTCTTAGTTATTCTCTGGGGGGGAAAAAATCTACCATTCACTCATTTATTCATACAAGAAATATGTATTGAGCATGTTTTATATGCTGGGTGTTCTTCTAGGCACTGAGAACGCATATAAGGTCTCTTTCCTCGTGGAGCTTATATTCTAGAGGTAAGAGACAGATAACAAATAAGTAAACACATAAACAATATAGTAAGTATAATGAGGACAATAAAATAAGATAATGTGATAGAGATGTGAGGACCTATCTGTTTCAGAAAGGGTGGTCAGGAAAGGCATGAAGTGATGACATTTAAACTAAGGCATGAAAAATGAAAGGAACTAGCCATACCAAGATGGGAGAGAAGAGCATTCCCAGTCAGGGGAACAGTAAGTGAGAGCACCCCAAGCCTGGTTAGAGCTTGGTATGTTTGCAGAACAGAGCAGATGTGAAGGAATGCAGGAAGTATTGGAGGAGTGGGGTTCAAAGTGAAGTTATAAAGAGAGGCAGAAAGGAGTAGGTCTTTCAACCAACAGTCATTCACATTATTAAGCATCTGCCAAGCACTCTTCTTAGTTCTGGGGCTACATCAGTGACCACACAAAGTCCCTTCCCTCAGGAGGTTGACAGACTAGTGAAAGAAGTCTTGTTGGGTTCTGTGGGTTCTATTAGAGGTAAGCATTGGAATTTCCTTTTAAATATGTTACCTTTTGATCTCCACAATCTCTGTCTAAGATAGGTATCCTTACCCTCATTTTATAAAGGAGAAAATAGAGGCTTCCAGAGGTTAGGTTGCATAATCTGCCTGAAATAATGCCAGTGTGGTAAGGGTTGGTTGTTAGCAGGAGAAACATCAATGATGAGAGAGAAGACAGAACACTTGCTTCTAGGAACACATGCTCTATAAGAAATGAAGATGAATGAGCCAGTAAAGCTCGTCCTCTAGAGTCGCATTGCTGGCAGGTGGAGAGCCTGGATCCAAAGCCTAGACCATCTGGCTCCAAGGACCTTCTATTCCCACATCCACACGCTCCTTCATTCCTCTTGACTAGAAGGAAAGAATATTTGCCAGTACTTTAAAAGTACTGTCCAGCCAAAACCGGTTGGGCTCAATGGATAGAGCGTCGGCCTGCAGACTGAAAGGTCCCAGGTTCGATTCCGGTCAAGGGCATGTACCTTGGTTGTGGGCACATCCCCAGTGGTGGGTGTGCAAGAGGCAGCTGATCGATGTTTCTCTCTCATCGATGTTTCTAACTCTCTATCCCTCTCTCTTCCTCTCTGTAAAAAATCAATAAAATATATTTAAAAAAAAAAAAAGTACTGTCCAGAAGTCACTCAATCACAGGACCAAGGTCAGGAGCATCCTCTTGGAATCCAGAGAGTGCAGAGAACTGCCCCCCTGTCCCTTGTTGGGCAGTGCCGCTCCCCTCCACCCCCCTTCTCTTAGCAGCTGTGCAGCAGGAAGAGAAACTGCTCCATAGAGGGAGCCACAGGGCAAAGGTGCCCCAGGTCTCGAGGTTGGGCAGCTCCAGCCCTTCCCCGCAGAGGCAGAAGCAGGTACTGATCAGGCAACAGAGAGATCCAGTGGCATTTCTCAAGCTCTGAAAGGCACCACAATGAGTGAATACGAGACAAGAAAATTCTATAAATTGGCTGTTCCATTTGATGTTCATTTAATTAAGACATTCAGTCCTTCTAATGGAAAATGTGAGGGGTGGAAATTACTGTTTTTCAGCCATCTCATATAAAATAAAAACCAGGTCTTGAAGGCATGGGGCCTTCTCATTGCATCTTCTTCAGGCTCGATTTAATTATGTATTACAGGCTACCTTCAATAATAATTACAATTGTCTGCCTTTATGCAGAGCTTCTTTCTGTCTTGGGGATGAAAACTCTAGTGAGATGCCTACAGAGGTTGCTCAAGTACCATTTAGTGTAAGCAGTTGTCTCCGTGTTCGTGCATTCAGCAGATGTTTATGATGCGCCTACTGTGTGTCAAGCCTCTGTCAGGTCCTGCAGGAGGTAGCGTGTGCATGAATCATGGTCCCCCTTCTCCAAAAGACCAGGAAAAAGGCCCTGCACTCCCAATTATGCATGAATTTATTTGTGCAGCCAACATTCCCTGCCTGTCTTCTCTGTGCTGGTCCCAGTGCTGGGGAAGCAGAGATTAACTGAGAGCCAATCCTGCAGGGTCCCTTTGCTGGCAGGAGCTGGAATCTAGATCCCCAGCCTGCTGGCTGATGCCACAGCCCCTGCCCTGACTTGAGCACTCCCAGGCCTAAGCAGGAGGCAACGTGTACATCAGCTGCATCGATGCAGGGGACACATTCTCTGACAGAGCTGTGCCAGTCTCCCCAGAAAGACCAGGGAGGGCTTTATGAGGTGGCATTTGAACAAGGAAGGCCTTGTTAGAAGTAGTATTAAAGTGACATCTGACGCCTAATCAATAGTCTATCAATTCTTTGTAAGACTATAAACCTCCTTTTTAAGTGTCCTGCATTGTATAATAAAAAAATTTTTTAGCCAGTTAGGTCAGAAAAGTAGAGAGGCTGAGTAAGTAGTCTCATTAATAAAGAGTATATACATGGATAATAGGTGTTCAAAGAACCAGAATGGATCAGTATCCATCCCATGAACTTCTTGGACTGTAATGGACTTTCCGGGTGATTTAAAAGATGAGGGCTCTGCTTACTCATAAGACACAGGTACAGTCAAGATGACCAGGGCTGAGCCAGTCTTAGGGAGTTTCGATTTGGGGCTGAGAAATGTGGGGTGCCCTAGAAGTATTTTACTGACAAGGCCTGGAGATGGGTATTGGCAGGTGTCTGGTAATGAGACTCTTCTTTAAATGCCAGTAATTTATAAGGTCCTCCTCCCCAAGGTGGCTGTGGTCACATGTTCCCTGTATGCTGCCACAACACTTCTGATCATGAAAATAATCATGTAAATTATAGGAAGTGTTGGGAACATGAAACACACAAATAAGCAATTAAAATCACCTGCAGTTCTACTTCCAAGAGATAACCACGCAAACACTGGTGTGACATTCCTTCCCACTCAAATTCCCAGCAGCCATAAAGGGTCAGAAAGAACACCAGCCTCTCCTAGAGGGAGGGGAGCAAAGTCCTAGGGAGTCTCCAGGTGAGAAGGGTCTTAGGGCAAACATTCTGGATCATTGCCCCAGACTTGCCCTCCTTCCTAGCAGCAGTCTTGGAACTGCTCCCTTCCCCAGCTCCGAGGGGCGCTCGGCACTTCTGACACAGCCCAGGTCTCGGGCTACTCCACCCGGCCCTAAGCCTGACTGACTGTTTCTCACAGGAATCTGACTCAGTACTTAGGAAGAAAAATGAGAAATCAGGACAGGAAACAGGTTTCCAAAGGCCCTTAACCACCTGTGGGAGAGCTGAAAGGACTGGTAACAGTCCCACAGCCTTGCCCCTCCAAGCCCGGGCATGAGGTAGATGGTAGAAGCCGCTGTGTTGCTCCCCATCTTGGAAAGGGCTTCCATTCCCCTTCCTCATCCTCTGCAACAGAGATTCAGCTTTCCCAAAGCCCCTCGGCCCTTCCTTCTGACTTAGTCTTGGGTCAAGGATTGATGAGTCATTCAATTTACCAACACCTCCTCTGTGGCAGACTGTGCCAGGGACTGTCACCATTCAGTGTCTAGAATGTGGTGGTCAGTACCAGGCACAGGGACAGAAAGAGATAGCAGGTGGCAGAATCCATGCAGCACCCACATCTGACCTTGGGCAGAAAGTGGCTCGGAGAACGCCCGCCTACTATCATTCCCCAAGCCTCCTCTGTAACCACATGAGCTGTAGGCCCCAGGGATCCGGGCAGGAAGCTAGGCCCAACTAAAGGAATCACAGAACAACCAGCATGGCTGAACTTTTGGCTTTTCACTTCACCATTGTTAAAGCCCTCAGGGACCCAGGGGCAAGCTTTACTCCAGTAGTAAAGGCAAAGCATGCAACAATGTCCAGTGGGAGACCCAGAGTACATGGGGGAGACACATGTGGATGAGCCCATGCTGCAAACTTGGGCAGGAGTGGGAATCAGAAATATTGGCATCTAGCGCTCGCCAATATTGGCAGCACATTTACTGAAATTGGAACGATAGATAGAAGATTAACATGGCCCCTGCAGAAGGATGGCATGCAGATTCATGAAGCAAAGAATATATATATATATATTGACATCTGGATGAAGAAGTTTTTCCCCATTCACACACAAGTGCAAAAAGGCTATTTAAACCTACCTTTTTACACTTCAGCCTCCCCTAATTAAAAATAATCACTCACACTCACATGTTAATAGCCTACTCCCTGCCATCTTCCAGCCATTCTACAGCAGGTAGGTGAGCACAAAATGGATACTTGCAAATAGACAGGACAGACATGCTCGTTGGAGACAGAGAAGCAAGTGGTGGCTTGGAAGCAGATAGATCGAAGTTTGAATTTTGACTCCACCCACTTACCTGTGTGACCTTGAGCAGGTGACTTCACTTTTCTGAGCCTCAATTCCTGAGCCTCCTCCAAACGAAGATATTATATACCTTTTTAGACTAGTTGTGAGGTTTAAATGAAAGAATATATGAAAAGGAACTAGCACCATACCTGGTATGTTGGAGGTGCTCAATGATGGTAGGTATTTCTTTTATTATTATCAGGAGAATGGTGAAACAAAGTAAGATGCAATTATAATGCTTCAGATGGACCACACCAGAGCAAAGCTGTGAGTTGTGAGAGCTGCAGATACATAGCTGCTTGGTGCCAGATACGGAATCTAGATGGAAAGAGGTTGTAAGAGCCTATCTGTTTGGCCTGCAGAGTCCTGGTTTGGATTCCAAGTCCCCTTTTCCCAGGATCTATTGCTTCCTGGGAAGACCCATCTTAGTATTGTTCTTATAAAATCTGTATACCAGTTCTTGGGGGGTTAGACAGGGTATTCAAGCATCAGGTTTGCCCACATCAGCTATGAGAGTCCCCAGCTTTAAGACTCTGGGTCAACATATGGTTACATCATCTCCACCTTCATGGGTGAATATTCGTTTATAGCTACAGGGCACATCCACGAATCCCTCATTGTAATCCTGGGAGGTAGGCAGGAGAGGGCTTATCCTCTCCACTTTATGGAATCCTATATAATAAAAGGCTAATATGCAAATTGACTGAATAGCAGAACAACTGGTAGCTATGACACACACTGACCACCAGGGGGCAGATGCTCAATGCAGAAGCTGTCCCCTGGTGATCAGTGTGCTCCCACAGGGGGAGTGCCGCTCAGCCAGAAGCCGGGCTCATGGCTGGCTAGCACAGCAGCGGTGGTGGGAGCCTCTCCCACCTCCGTGGCAGCGCTAAGGATGTCCGACTGATGGCATAGGCCTGCTCCCTCAGACATCCCCTGAGGGCTCCCAGACTGCGAGAGGGTGCAGTCCTGGCTGAGGGACCCCCCACCCCCAGAGTGCACGAATTTCATGCACTGAGCCTCTAGTTAAGAAAATAAGACTCAGAGAGGTAAGTCATTTGCCTGCAGTCAGTATCAGCAAGTGGAGCCTTATCATGAAAACAATGTGCAAGGAGATGGAGGAGACATGGAAATGCATCTAAACAGAAAGGAAAGCAGAACATGCAAAAACTGTGGCATGAGGTAGAACGTGCCAAGTTCCAGCTCTAACACCATTATATTCCTGTTACTCAGAACTACCCCTTGGTTTTCAGGTATGACAGCTTTGGCCGCCTGACAAACGTGACCTTCCCTACTGGCCAGGTGAGCAGTTTCCGAAGTGATACAGACAGCTCAGTGCATGTCCAGGTAGAGACCTCCAGCAAAGATGATGTCACCATAACCACCAACCTGTCTGCCTCAGGTGCCTTCTATACACTCCTGCAAGGTAAGCCAGGTGGGGGCTGGGGACTTTGAGGCAGAGGGGTGAGGAGACCCATTTGGAAAAGGATAACACAAGAAACCAGCTGCTAAAAAGCTTTACAACTGGTCTCCCTCTGTATTGCCTCCTAATCTGCAAAACACACCAGCCTGAGTCCTATAAATTCTCTCCCGAAGCCTCAGAGTAATATTTCATCGTCTCATCCCATTATCATCAGAACAAAGGGTAGAGAATCCATTAGCTCCTAATCGAGGTGACCTCACTGTTCTGCCATTCTAATGGCTCTCAGATTAAAGACTCACTCTCACTAGGGTGCAGGCAAGGACGAAGGACAGAATAATTACACCCAATTATGAAAGGGATTTGGGCGTGGAGAAGCGCTTCCTGAAGCTCAGGTGAGAATGGTTTGTGCCTCTGCTGAGAGTCCATGGAGAGGAGACCCTTCCTCTCTGCATCCATCACGTAATCCCTGATATGAGTTGATCTTTTAGCTTCAACTAAACCATGTCGATGAAACATTGCTGTGAATTGTCTGCCGCAATTGTTCTCAGGGGATGTGGTGACTTAGAGTGGAGCTTGCAGCTTTGCTGGACTTAGTAAGCATTAACAAAACAAAAGAAGGGCAGCACAGGAAAAGGCTTGCTTGGTCTGCACCACCCCCCTCAACCCCACAGGGCTTTTTGGGGGGCTTTTTTGTGTGTGTGTTTTTAAATATATTTTTATTGATTTCAGGGAGAGGGAGGGAGAGATAGAAACATCAATGATGAGAGAGAAACATCAATTGGCTGCCTCCTACATGGGGATGAAGCCTGCAACCCAGGCATGTGCCCTGACCAGGAATTGAAATGTGACCTCCTGGTTCATGGGTTGACACTCAACCACAGAGCCACACCAGCCGGTAACCACATGGCTTTTTGTACTACCAAAAGTTTTGACACAAAGCATTGAAAAGGACCTTGGGCTGGGCGTCAGACATCCAAATTCTAGTTCTCACTCTGCCACATCACCATGGCCCTCAACTTTCTTCTCTGGGAAAAGAAAGCAGGTTGAAGCCACATCAAATGGTGTGGGTCAGCACACTGAGCAAGAGTTCTCAGGTAGACAGACTGGGACCCCTATGCTTGCTGAGCCAATTCCTACCTGTGTGAACTGGATGGAGTCAGTCTTCTCTGGGCCTCAGTTTCTGCATCTGGAAATGGAACTGACTTACAATGCCTGACTCAGGGTTGCTCAGACCCTCTCTTTAGACAATGTCCATAAAGTGACCAGTATGGGTCAAGCACATAGTATTTCTCAGTAAGTACTTGTCCAGTTAATTAACTAATTAATTAAGAAGTATTGGATTGGATTTGCCATTAGAAAATAATTGTATATTTTCACAACCATTTTTACTCCCAAATGAAGTCCCTATGCCTTTAAACAAAAAAGTCAAAGAACATGCTAAGAAATGAAACTAGGCCACCAACCTAGACCATACACAAGAACAAACTCAAAATGGATTAAAGACCTACATGTAAGTCACAAAACCATAAAAATCCTAGAAGAAAACATAGGCAGTACAATGTCAGACATTTCTCATAGCAATGTTTTTGCTGATATATCTCCTCGGGCAATAGAAACAAAGGAAAAAAATAAACAGATTGGACTACACCAAACTAAAAAGCTTTTGCACAGCAAAAGAAATCATCAACAAAATGAAAATGGAACCCACTGTATGGGAGAACATATTTGGCAATAATACATCTGATAAGGGGTTAATTTCCAAAATATATAAAGAACTTGTACAACTCAACACTAGGAAGACAAACAACCAAATTCAAAAATGGACAAAGGACCTAAAAGACACTTCTCCAAGGGGACATATAGGTGGCTAAGAGACATGAAAAAAATGCTCAGTGTCACTAATCATCAGAGAGATGCAGATTAAAACTACAATGAGATATCTCCTCACACCTGTCAGAATGGCTACCATCAATAAATCAACAAATGACAAATTCTGGTGAGGATGTAGAGAAAAAGGAACCCTCGTGCACTGCTGGTGGAAATACAGACTGGTACAGCCACTGTAGAAAACAGTCTGGAGTTTCCTCAAAAAATTAAAAATGGAACTGCCCATGACCCAGTGATCCCACTTCTGGGAATATATCTGAAGAAACCAGAAACACTAATTCGAAAGATTATATGTGCCTCTATGTTCATTGCAGCATTATTCACAGTAGCCAAGATTTGGAAGCAGCCCAAGTGCCCATCAGTAAATGAGTGGATAAAAAAGCTGTGGTACATTTACACCATGGAATTCTACTAGGCCATAAGAAAAGAAAAAAGGAAATCTTACCTTTTGCAACAGCATGGATGGACCTGGAGATTTTTAGGCTAAGTGAAATAAACCACTCAGAGAAAGACAAATACCATATGATCTCACTTATATGTGGAATCTAATGAATAAAATAGACACAGAGGCATGGATACATGGAACAGACTGACAGTTGTCACAGGGGAAGGGGGTTGGGGGGGCTGGATGAAAGAAGATAAAGGGATTAAGCAAATAATGTGTGTGTGTGTGTGTGTGTGTGTGTGTGTGTGTGTGTGTGTGAGTGTGTGTGTGTTACACACACACACAGAGACAACAGTGTGGTGATAGCCAGAGGGAAAGGGAGGTGGGGGGTAGGTAGAGGCAGGCAAAGTGTGTGTGGCAGGGGAAACAGGGACAAAAAGGGACTTTGCTTGGGGCGATGGGTGCATGATACATTGTGCAGATGTTTTGTTGAGTTGTGCACTTGAAACCTGTATGCTTTTGTGGACCAATCTCACCCCAGTAAATTCAATTAAAAAAAAAAAAAAAACCTCAAAGAACAATAGCAGTTCTCAAAGAAAGAGAAGCCAAACTCTAAAGTTTCTTCCCCACCAAGCACCTGTAGCCCTGGGTTGGGCCACACCCCAGGTGTTGTGTTCTCACTGGGTTATTACCCGGAGAAGGTACCAATTCCAAGCCAGCTGGGCTTCTGCCTGACGGGGGACAGCAAGGCCACTCATTACTCAGACACCTTGTCCTTCAGGTCCCTTTTCTTCCCTGTAGTTAAGACTTGTCTCACCCGCTCCATACCTCTAAGCTGACTTTGAGCAATTTTCTTAAACGTTAATGCAGTCTTTCTTATATTTGGCAACTTTTTTTTTTTTTTTTGAAATTCAAAAGTGCCATCAAAAAGGTTTTAAAAGGTACCATCCATTTAATAACAACTTTTCAGGTTGGGAGATGGGGCTGGAGGGAGACCCACAAGGACTTACGACACATTGCCATGTCAGAAACAGTGCAATGTGAAAAGGAAAAGTACATATTGGACCCCAGGACACGGGGTGCCTGTTTTCCCTCTTGGATACCTCTGCCAAGCTCCCCTTCCTTCATTCATCCCAGGCCCAGATGCTCAGTTCCGCAGCCGCCTCAGTAGCCTTTGTAAAAAGCGCTTTCGGTTTCATCTCATGTCTGAACACTGGGCAGAAACAGGAAGGAGCTGCTAATGAGCAGCAGCCTTGGGAAGTCACTGCTCACATTAAATGGGGATCATTGAGACGGGGCTCTGCAGATGCTGTTCCACCCAGAGTCACCATTAATGGACATATGTGGATTCAGGAGGAAGCAGTTTTAAAAGATAAATTGACACAGGCTTTTTCACTGTTCAAAGGAAGTAAAATACAGATTGTCGGTGAATAATGCATAGCGAGTTTGAGGCAGATTTTAGAATTCTGTGTGTGAGAGAGAAAAATGGAGAGGGGAGGAAACAGGGGAGGGAGAGGGGCCCATTTGATACTAGCAGGGAAGATTCAGTGAGGGTTTCCTACAGAAACAACATCCTTATTGCTTGTCAGAGCCCAGAATATATCTAGTTCAGTCCAGCAAGTGTTTACTAAGCACGTGCAATAAAATTAATAGTGATAACTAACATTCTGGAGCACTTATTGGTATGAACTATATTTTTTAATGTTTTACATTCATAGTCCTATTTAATCCTCACAACAACCAGATGAAGTAGGTATTGCTAATATCTCCCTTTTTCCAAATAGAGGATCATGGTCATACTGGAGAAGTTCACTCTGACAGGTGTGTGAAATGGGGTAGTGGAAATGGAGATGACTAGCTGCATGGCAGTGACCAGCACAGTGCCAGGCACATAAAACGAGTAATAGCCACAGTTTATATAATACTCACTATATGCCAAGTACTCATCTCACTTGATCCTGTGAGGTGAGAGTACAGTTATTGCCCCAGTGTACAGAAGAAGCAAGGGCATGAGAGGCTACAGAATTAGCCCCTGGTCTTACAGCAGAAGAGTGGCAGAGCTGGGACTTGAACTCAGGTAGCCTGACTCCAAAACCCTTGCTCTTAATCTCAGTGCATCAGTGCCTCTCACTGTGGGCACTGAGGTATTTGAGAATTGGGTGATTAGCAGGTGGGTGAACCCTACATCCCTCAGCCACCTAGAGCACCAATGAAGCACATAGAGGGGAGAAGGCATATATGGGGGAGGCATTCATTCTAACCAGAGATACAGGGGAAGCTTCTGAGAAGAGATCACAGTGCAGCAGAGCCTCTAAGGAAGGACTTGGGCTGTCATTTATTGAAGAGAGGGCAGTGCAGACAGAGGCAAAGGCAGAGAAGGGACAAAAGGCAGGAAAGTGCAATATAAGGTCAGAGATGTGATTTCCCTTTTTAGAAGAGAATTCCGTGTGCATTTCACAGCTGAAATTGACTTTTTTCTCCAGAAGCATCTTTTAGCTACAGATCCGAATTAAAATGTTTTAACCAAATATAAAACTTCAAAATCATATCTATTTTTAAAAAAGTATATATATATATATATATATATATATGCTCCATGACTTATGATGGGGTTGCAGCCCAATAAATAAACCCGTTGTAAGTTGAAAATATCATATCCTAGGTCGAATATTCATTTAGTACACCTAACCTACCAAACACCAAAGCTTAGCCTGGCCTACTTTAAATGTACTCAGAACACTTACATTAGCCTACAGTTGGGCAAAATCATCAAATACAATGCCTTATTTTATTATAAAGTATTGAATATCTCATGTAGTTTGTTATGAATATTGCTTTCACACCATCATAAAGCTGAAAAATCATAAGTAGAACCATTGCGAGTCAGGAACCATTTGTAATATATATATATATACTAGAGGCCCGTTGCACGATATTTGTGCAAGAATAGGCCCCTGGCTTCACTCCCAGGCTGCCCTGAGCCAGCAAGTTCTCGCTTCTGTCTGGAGCACCACTCCAGTAGCTCCCTCCACCGCCCCCCTTCCCCTCATAGCTGGCTTCACTCCGCTCTGCGCCTGCATATGCAAATTAACCTCCATCTTTGGTTAATTTGCATACTTACTCTGATTGGCTGTGGGCGTAGCAGAGTGATGGTTAATTTGCTTGTTTCTCTTTTATTAGGTAAGATGACAATAGTTTAAAACATATATACACATATATATGTTTTTATTTAAACACTAGAGGCCTGGTGCACGAATTCGTGCACGGGTGGGGTCCGGCTAGCCAGTACCCCAATGGGAGCCAATAGGGGCTGGGCAGCAGAGGGGGAATGCTTGAGGTTGGCCAGCTGGCCCTGCCCCTGATCGGGGTAAGGGGGGGCCAATTGGGGCCGAGCCAGCCAGGGGAGAAGGGTGGCAGGCAGTTGTGGGGAGGCTGAACAAGGTCCCCATCGGGCTGGTTGGCTGCCACAGTGCATGTCATAGCAACCAGTCATTCTGGCCGTTCTGCCATTCCGGTCACTTGGCTTTTATATATATATAGATATATGTTTTAAATCACAAATATATTTGGCATTCTGTCAGTGATTTAAGTTTTGGAGTTATTTTTCACCTTGTTATAAAGAACACTGTTACCCTAGTGGTATATCAAGTGCCTTAAAAAATGTTCACCCTTCACTCTACTAATATTTTTAGGACACAAGAGTCTGTTTTGATTAAATAACGCAAAATGAATACATTGACTTATCAAAAAATATATTTCTTTGATTGAGATAAAATTCAAATACCATAAAATTCACCCTTTGAAAGTGTGCAGTTAGTTCAGTTGTTTTTAGTATATATACAAAATTATGCAACTATTACTATTATCTAATTCTAGAAAAATTTTATCACTCCCAAAAAGAAATCCTGACCTATTAGCAGTCACTGTCCATTCCCCCTTCCCCTCACTAATCTACTTTCTCTCTCTATGAATTGGCCTGTCCTGGACATTTCACATAGTGTCTGACTTCTTTCACTTAGCTTAATGTTTAAAATATATTTATTTGCAGTGTTACATGTAATTATGAAAACTGGCAATAATTAGAAATTTATTTGAAGCTTGGCTAAATAAATTATTTTCATACAACAGAATACTGCTCATTCATTAGTAAAATCTTTCATGAAAAATATCCAACAATATAATACAATCATCAGTGAAAAACTATAAGCCACATTTTATACTCTGACTATATTAGGAAATACCCTAACAATCTAGGACAATACCATCATATTTACAATGGCTTTTTTTTTTTAGGGGGTGGGGGAGGTATTGAGATTGTGGCTGATGTCCATATATTTTCCTCGTTTTCTTCCATAACAATGTTTTGTTTCTATAGTCAGAAAAAATAAACACATTTTAAAACCACACCCCTGCCTCCCTCGGTCCTCGTCCCTCCTGAGCAGTCTGTCCCTCTCCTCTCCCTCAGACCAGGTCCGGAACAGCTACTACATCGGGGCTGACGGCTCCCTGCGGCTGCTGCTGGCCAACGGCATGGAGGTGGCGCTGCAGACTGAGCCCCACCTGCTGGCGGGCACTGTCAACCCCACCGTGGGTAAGAGGAACGTCACGCTGCCCATCGACAACGGCCTCAACCTGGTGGAGTGGCGGCAGCGCAAGGAGCAGGCGCGGGGCCAGGTCACCGTCTTCGGGCGCCGGCTGCGGGTGAGCAGGACCTCCGGGCAGGTCTCCGCCTCTGAAGGCCGAGTCCTTGGGGGGGAGAAGGAGAAGGAATCTGGAGAACTGTGTTCCGTTCTTGAAACTGTCGCTGGGGTAGAACGTTTTCCTGGGCGCTCAGTTTCCTCATCTGCAAAACGGGGAAAGTAAGGCAGGCAACTCATGTATTAAGCATCTTGTCCATCTTTCCTTTTCTTTTTTTAATTTATTGTCTAAAGTTTTACATATGTCTCCTTTTTCCCCGATTGACACCCGCCCCCCCCCAGCCATACCCACCCCAGGCAAGCCCCCTCCACCCTAGTGTCTGTGTCCATTGGTTATGCTAAAATGCATGCATACAAGTCCTTTGGTTGCTCTCTAACCCCCCACCTCCCCTGCCATTGCCCATCAGCAGATGAGTGGATTAAAAAACTGTGGTACATCTATACAATGAAATACTACACCGCTATAAAAAAGAAGGAACTTTTACCATTTACTGCAGCATGGATGGAACTGGAGAGCATTATGCTAAGCGAAATAAGCCAGTCGGAGAAAGATAAATATCATGTGATCTCACTCATATGTGGGATATAATGATCAACATAATTTGATGAACAAAAATAGATCTTGTCCATCTTTTCAATTGTTACCTGTGGCAAGATTACTGGCTTTGGTGTTAGTCGGGCCTGAGCTGGATTTCCAGCTTCCGTTATTCCTTGAATGAATCGGGGCAAATCTATTATCTCTTAAAGCCTTGATTTCACGATCTATAAAATGAAGAAGATAAAACCAAATTTATACGTTGCTACAAAGATCAGAAAAAACAAACAAACATATGAAGTGTCTCATACAGAGCCTGGTCATAATAAGTGGTCAGTCACACCTGCTCATGTTGTTGCTGTTAGTGCTATTCTTATTACTGGTGTAGTTATTATGTTGCTGCTGTGTCTGAAAATTCCGTTTAGCTGTTTGGAACCTAAGCCATATCCTCCCCCTTTTTCAGGCAGTTATTCTTTCTAAATGAACAAAATGACCCCCACTGTAGAGGTCACCGCCAGCAGGCTGGCATCTGTGGTCTGGCATCTCAGAGTGCTTTGCAGAGTGGGTTCCCCTGAGCCAGCCCTTCCTCGGCCTCACTACCATGTGTCCGTAGTGTGGCTTCTCGCCCCAGTGCCCGATTGCCCAGCCCCTCCCGCTTTAGAAAGGAAGTTGATTCCCCGTCGCTAGCCCTGGCTCTCAGCACAGGACCTCGGAGACCACAGGTGCTCTGTAGAGACTTGCTGAGCTGAGCCACAAATTCCTGACTCCTCAAAACCGCAGAAGGATCCTCATGCAATGCAGCCGGGCCTGTCTTGTCCCCGTGCCCTTCAGCAAAGAAAGTTCATTTAAGCACCCGTTTCAAACACAGGGCACCCGAGTTCCAGAGAGAAAATCGGTTTTTCCCAGACTCGCATAGCTAGGGGGTGGTAAGGACTGGAGAGTAGGCACCCTGTCTCATAAGCTAAACTCTCACAACAGATATAGAAACATTAAGGGAATTATCCAGTATCACACCACTAGAGCCAGAAAGCCAGGCTTCCTGTCTTCCCTCAACAGCCAAGAATCTAGCAACAGTCTGATGTGGGAAACAGCCTTCCACCCCTTCCCTAAGAAAGGCCTCTCTGTCTTTGTTCTCTGTGGCCTCACGGAGCCCCCGTCTAAATTCTCCTGCAGCTCCTCATGAACCTTTGAGGCGGTGTGCTAAATGGGAAGTTTGACCTGGGCCATGGGTAGCCTTGAGCAGTACCTCTGAGCCTGAGATTCTTCTGCAGAAGCCAGATAATAGATTTGATAGAGACCTCACCAGGCGCTGGGAGACGCCAGGTGCTCCATAAGTGGCAGCAATTAGTGCTCATAGGATTTCCTCTCTCCAGGTGAACTGGACCCAACGTCTCCCAGGCTTGAGTTGGTCCCTCTCCCAGCCTGAGATTAATGGCGCTCCGGTGAGGTGGCCGTATCTCCTCGTCCTCCCAATATAAATGGCCACCCACAGTGGCGGCACGTGGAATTAGAATGTTAGCCGGGTGCGCCTCTCTATAATGGAGCTCATTTTTTATACGACTGGGAACTTTTTTAATAAAGAAAGATGTAAAATAATCTCATTGCTGCCACTGCCAAGCACAGGAAGCATTAGGCAGTTCCCCAGTGAGCTGCTTAATTCAATTTTATTAATTTTGCCACAGAGGTATAGCCCCCCTTCACTAGGGGTCCTCCAGGGGGTGAGGGGGCAGCTGGCTAGGTGGCAGCATCTTGGGGAGTCACAGGGGACCTTCCACATGATGCTGTAAAAGGGCTCCATCCTTGTTGGTGGTGCAGACCTGGCATCTTCCTTTATGCTCTCGGCAAAGCACACAGCTTCAGTCTCCAATGCCTCATATTTTTCATGGGAATTGTCTGCCACACTGTTTTTGCTTCTTCAATTGTATTTGATTACCCCTGGGAAGGCAACCTTATTATAACCAGGCCATTCGCAGCTGAAGTCGTCTCAGCATCATCATTATAAATCCTTATTTCCTAAGCTTTAGAATTTGTTTGGGGAGGAGGGAGAGACACACATGTCTCTACTTCCTCTGAGACTGACCATGATCATTTGTTGTCATTTAGTGGAAATAATCGCAATCATTAATTCAGTACCTTCTGTGTGCCCAGCACTCCGCTAGGTAATTTACTTAGATTTCTTCAATCCTCTCAACAGTCCTTTGTTTTACAGAGGGAGAAATGGAGACTCAGAGAGGGAAAGACACTTGCCCAGGGTCATCCAGAAGAGCTGGTCACAGATGAGGCTGGAATCCTGGCCTTAATCCCTAGACCTGAGCCCTGTTTTACCACCTGGGGCCCCAGAGGGCCCTTCGTTACCTCAGGCCACAGGTGCTGTTTTGCATCAGGTGACCTACCGTGTGTGCTTGCTTCCTGGGTCTTCCTTACTGCTTGTCAAATTTAACCAGTGACTAATGGAAGAGTGAGACAATGTACCCAAATGTACCCAGACACCAATTAGAGGAAATCCTCATTTTAGCTTCAGAGTACCTAGCAGTGTTTCGGGGGTAACAGCTACCAAATATAGAAAGAGGACTCCGAGGTATATTTCTTCATTAAAATATGAAAAACCCTGACATCCTGCTACCCCTGTGGGAGCCCTGTATTTCTGACTTTGAAAGGAAATCTAATCGTGTGCTGACCTAGTGGCCCAAGTGGAGATCACACAAGGGCCTCTGATGCTGGGGGCAGGAGCAGACGTTCCAAAGCTAGGACTGTATCTTCAAGTGGCCCACAGCCAGCAAAGCCAGCCCAGATTCAAACCCACACAGCCCCCCAGGGCATCCAGGAAGAAGAAAAAGAAACCAGGGGAGCTGACCAGGGTGAGCAAGAAGCCCTAATTGTGGTGAGAGAGGACAGGAGAGATCCTGGCAGGGAAGGGTGGTCCAAAGCCCCAGTAAGAGGAGGACTCTTAGAGGACCACTGAGCATGTATGGGCAACATTGCAGTGGAGACAGTCAAACCCAGACCCAGTCATACCAGCCACGGGACCTGGATCATGTCCTTTATGGCCCTGAGCTTTTGTTTTCTCAGGTCAAACACTAGCACAATGCCTGGCACATCATGAATGGTGTCAGGCATTGATTTGCTGGGCCCACGGGGCCTCTCCCTTTTTAGGAGGGAGTCAAGGTTCTGCCTACCATCCTTATTAGAAGAATCACATTAGGAAATGATGTGAGTCATCTTCAGTGACAGCTACTGTTTGCTGAGCACCTGCACCGTCCTTGTCCTCACAACAGTCCTATGGAATTGGCATCATTATTCCCATTTTACAGATGAGAAAACTTCACAGAGCTCACAAGTGACAGAGCCAGGACCCCAACCCTTGTTGTCACCCACGGCCTGTGCTGCCTCCTCTATTCAGGAGCTTCTCAGACCCAAGTTCTCAGCATCCAGATTAACCTTCTCCTTTCTCCTACCCCTTCTCCAGGTTCACAATCGGAACCTACTATCTCTGGACTTTGACCGGGTGACACGCACGGAGAAGATCTATGATGACCACCGCAAATTCACCCTCCGGATCCTGTACGACCAGGCAGGGCGGCCCAGCCTCTGGTCACCCAGCAGCAGGCTCAATGGCGTCAATGTGACATACTCCCCGAGGGGCCACATTGCCGGCATCCAGAGGGGCATCATGTCTGAGAGGATGGAATATGACCAGACGGGCCGCATCACGTCCAGGATCTTTGCTGATGGCAAGACATGGAGCTACACATACTTAGAAAAGGCAGGTGTCTGTTGCCCTCCATCACTGACCTTGCCAAGTAGACGGCCAAGCCCAGTCTGCTGACCTTGATAGGTTAGGTCTGACCCCTGTGTTCTCCAAAAGGAAATGTTCAGGAAAATCTGCAGCAGAGGGCCGGGAGGTCCCGAGAGATTTCTTCAGGATGGATCATGGTGATGGCGTGGCAGGCGGGGGGCGGGGGCGGGGGGAGTGGTCCTGGGGCAGGAGAATGTGAAAGTTGCATGTGATAAACTAGAGCTGGGAACAGGATCAAACACTACCTTGACTTACAGAAGCAAGATTCAGGGTCCCAGAACAGGCAGAGATCTGCTCCCAGGTCTAGGGCACATGGGGTGATCTGGTCACAGAGGACAAAGCAGAAGCCTAAGGATCAATACCTAAGCAGGAAATACTTAATCCTGAGCTTCAAGTGGTATGTGTGGCCTTGGTAAATCCCTCTGCTTCAGGTCAGGATTCATTTCATCCCAAGGGTGAGGAGTCAGAAAGGGCCTGAAATCCAAAGTTGATTCCAAAGAGGAGAAAATGGTAGCTTTGGTACCTCGTTCGCACTAGGCTGCTGACTTATGCTCGAAACAGAGTCTGTACTTCATGGCCCAGTCTTGGTACCCAGATTCTTACTATGTTTCCTACTCCTGGTCATCCCTCCAGAGCCCAGGCTCTGCTTGCTCTGTGGTCAGCCTCCCCTGCTCTGTGCTGGGTGAGCATCTCTGAGAGCGATGTTCTGGGGTAGTGCTAAGAGAGACCTTGAAGGTCATCCGGCATACTGAAAAAGCTAGGGCCACACAATGAATGTTGTTAGAAGCCAGATTCCCCTATTCCCATATGGCCTGTTACTATATAAACAATTTTGCAAGGCCTTAAATGCCTTTTTCAGACATGGTCTTTATCCTGTAGGCCACAGGGAGTCAACAGAAGTTGTTCAGCAGTCAGTAGACATTGTCAGACTGTATTTTAGGGAGATAATTCTTGTTTGAGTAGGAAGATTGATTTCAGAAGGAAGCCAGGAGAGAAGATGCTGTCAGTACTTTAGGCCAGTGCTCCCACCTTTGTCACAACCCATCACATACTAAAGTCATCATTTTTGTACCACCCGAAGGGGCAAATTGACAAGGCTTCCCACGGGGCCCCAGGCCCTGCCAGGCCAAGGGATGAGAACAACACTTATCTGATCATATCTGTACCCCATTGCAGTGTCTTATGGAAAGACCTGGTCTGGGCATAATTTAGGAGATCCACCAGTTTCCTTGGCCTTTCATTGCTTTCCTTAAGCCTTGGGCACACAGACCTCCCCTTCCTCCCCACCACCCTGCTCTCATCTCTTGGTTCTCCTTTCCCTCCAGTCCATGGTGCTGCTCCTCCACAGCCAGCGGCAGTATATCTTTGAGTTTGACAAGAACGACCGCCTCTCCTCTGTGACAATGCCCAACGTGGCCCGGCAGACGTTAGAGACCATTCGCTCGGTGGGCTACTACAGGAACATCTACCAGCCCCCCGAGAGCAATGCCTTCGTCATCCAGGACTTCACTGAGGACGGGCACCTCCTCCACACCTTCTACTTGGGCACCGGCCGCAGGGTGATATACAAGTATGGCAAGCTGTCTAAGCTAGCCGAGATGCTGTACGACACCACCAAGGTGAGCTTCACCTACGATGAGACAGCCGGCATGCTGAAGACCATCAACCTACAGAACGAGGGCTTCACCTGCACCATCCGCTACCGTCAAATCGGGCCCCTGATCGACCGCCAGATCTTCCGCTTCACTGAGGAAGGCATGGTCAATGCTCGTTTTGACTACAACTATGACAACAGTTTCCGGGTGACCAGCATGCAGGCTGTGATCAACGAGACCCCACTGCCCATCGATCTTTACCGCTATGACGATGTGTCAGGCAAAACAGAGCAGTTCGGGAAGTTTGGTGTCATCTACTATGACATTAACCAAATCATCACCACAGCGGTCATGACCCACACCAAGCACTTTGATGCATACGGGCGGATGAAGGAAGTGCAATACGAGATTTTCCGCTCACTCATGTACTGGATGACCGTCCAATATGATAACATGGGGCGAGTAGTGAAGAAAGAGCTGAAGGTGGGACCCTATGCCAACACTACCCGCTATTCCTATGAGTATGATGCTGACGGCCAGCTACAGACTGTCTCCATCAATGACAAGCCGCTCTGGAGATACAGCTATGACCTCAATGGGAACCTGCACTTACTGAGCCCGGGGAACAGCGCACGGCTCACCCCACTAAGGTACGACCACCGCGACCGCATCACTAGGCTAGGTGACGTGCAATACAAGATGGACGAGGATGGCTTCCTGAGGCAGCGAGGTGCTGATGTCTTCGAGTACAACTCAGCTGGCCTGCTCACCAAGGCCTACAACCGGGCTGGTGGCTGGAGTGTCAGGTACCGCTACGATGGCCTGGGGCGGCGGGTGTCTAGCAAGAGCAGCCAGGGCCACCACCTGCAGTTCTTCTATGCAGATCTGACCAACCCCACCAAGGTCACCCACCTCTACAACCACTCCAGCTCTGAGATCACATCCCTCTACTACGACCTGCAAGGGCACCTCTTTGCCATGGAGTTGAGCAGCGGCGATGAGTTTTACATAGCTTGTGACAACATCGGGACCCCTCTTGCTGTCTTCAGCGGAACAGGCTTGATGATCAAGCAGGTCCTGTACACGGCCTATGGGGAGATCTACATGGACACCAACCCCAACTTCCAGATCATCATTGGCTACCATGGTGGCCTGTATGATCCACTCACCAAGCTCGTCCACATGGGCCGACGGGACTATGATGTGCTGGCTGGTCGCTGGACTAGCCCAGACCATGAGCTGTGGAAGCACCTTAGCAGCAGCAACATCATGCCTTTTAATCTCTATATGTTTAAAAACAACAACCCCATCAGCAACGCTCAGGACATCAAGTGCTTCATGACAGGTGAGGATCGGGGCTCATTCAGAGGGCAGAGGCCGGTCATCTCTTCCTCTTGTCTGGTCATTGACACGACAGTCATTCTTGAGAAAGTTGCCAGGGGGTAATGGGAAACACTGACTTTTTCTTAGAACAGCATTTTCCAAAGTATATTTGAAGAAACACTAGTTCAGAAAAATGCTCTGGAAAAACTGTTTCCGGCATCAAATCAATTTGACAGGGAGGCCACCATTCTTTAAATTTTCATAATACATTTCAGCTTATGAAAGGCTCTGAGAAGTCCTGTAGTAAAGAGAATCGTTTAACATATTTAGCCATTATTTTTTGAACTTTTTTTTTTTTTTTACAATAAAAGCCCTGTTTTTCACTATGAAACCTTACCATCTCCCTCGATGCATTCCTTAAAATGCACTTTGGGAGTTTCCGACCCAAAAATCAAGCTGGCTATGAGTCTCTGAGAAGTTGGGTGAAGGTATGGCAAAAAAAAAAAAAAAAAAAAGTCTCTTATTTGGGATGAAGTAATGGAAAATTTAGACTTTGGAGACAGACAGAACTAGGTAAAGGGGTCCACTATGTCTAAGCCATTACAGTCACAAAACTTACTTAACTTCCTGAATTCCTGATTTGTAAACTGAAGTTAGAATACATACCATGACTTGGATAAGTTAAATATGCACATTGTAAATCCTAGAGCAACTACAAAAAAAATAAAATAAAACAAAGGCATAGCAAATCAGTCAATAAGGGAGATAAATAAAGACTAAAATATTTTCAATCCAAAGAAGGTAGGCAAGAGGGACAAAAGGAGCAAAGAACAGACAGACAAATAGGAGAGAAAGAAAACTTCCCTGGTAGGATGGTTTCAAGGCTAAAACTAGATACATTTTAGAACCTGCCCAGCTCAGTGCATAGCTCATGTTGGTTCCCTTTCCTCCACCTTCTGATTTAAAAAGTGGGCTTTGCTTTTCACTACTGTGGAACCACCTAGACTAGAGTACAAAGTGTCCCATAGGTCATACATGCCAAACATGTCTCCAGCAGTCATAGTCCTCCCAGCAAGCAGCCACTCCCAGCCACAGAAGACCTCAGTGTCTGAGTGGCTGTGGGGATTCTGGTCTGGAGATAGCCAGCACTTTTTATAAAAAAGAGCTTGTGGCATATCTCAACTTGTAAACCTAGTCATCACCACCCCCTTTGTCCTGTGACACAATTCTCTTGCTCCCTATTTTAAGGCAGTTTCATTCATTCAACAAGTGCCTCCACTGTGCAGCCACTGTTTTAGGCACTAGGGATAGAAAGATAATCCCTGCCCTCCAGGAATGCACACTGCAGGAGGCGAGACAGACCACTGCTGTCCAGTGTGAGGGTCCCATGGTGAAGGGTTGCACTGATGGCCATTGAGACACAGGAGGCATAGCTGGCTCTGCCCAGAGAGCAGCTGATATTTGAGGCCCACTAATGAGTAGACATCCATCAGATACTAGAGAAGGAACTGCACATATAATAGTGTAAGAGAGCCCTGACTAGGTAGCTCAGTTGGTTAGAGCTTCATCCTGATATGCCAAGGTTGCAGGTTCGATCCCCAGTTGGGGTATATACAAGAGTCAACCAATGAATGTATAAATAAGTGGAACAACAAATCAATGTCTCTCTCTCTCTCTCTCTCTCTCTCTCTCTCTCTCTCTCTCTCTCTCTCCCCCTTCCTCCTTCCTCCCTCTCTAAAATCAATAAAATATATGATAATAATTATTTTTTAAAAGAGCATAGAGAGGGCAGCGAGTACATCTCACATGAGGGCACCTTAGGGACATGGCTTCATTGGCCCCTGAACTCGGTAGCCTAGTCTGGACCCTGTTTCTGCTGACAGCAATTAGAGGAATTTCAGGGAAGAATTCCAGGTGGTCATGTTGAGAGAATTCAGATGGTCCTATTGAGAGTCCCAAGAGTGGGGAAAAAGAGAACTTAGAAGTGAAGCAGGTGTGACGGAAACACCCTGGGGGCCTGCGGATGCCCAGGAGACTCCCCACCAGGCCCACACTCCCCTGCTGCCAGCCCTGGGAAAGCTTCACCAATTGCAGGGACATCTCCATTCATCTGTCTGCATTAATCACACCGCTGCCTCACCCTCCCTGGAGTGTCCTGTGAGATGTCTTGGCAGGTTACTATAGCTAGAAAAAAAAAATGGTGCAAAAACGATTTTACTACTAAAAACCAAAATACTACCATTCTCATTAAACCTTACCTTTTAGCTTCTACCTGGGGCTACATGCAACCTCATTCACATCCAGCAACAACAATAATAAAAAGAGCATCTTTTTCCCAAAAATTTCTTCAGGGGTTCTGAGGTATACTCTAATCATCAGATAGGCTTAGGTCACATGACAACCCCTGAACCAATCAATCACTGTGGCTAGGGGGACAGAATGCATTGCTTGGCTTAGCCAGGTCACATGCTCCCTTACTGAACTCTGAGGTGGAGACTGCATCCCTAAAACTATATGAGGACCCCAAAAGGAAGGAGTGAGCAGGAAGAATGGGGTGCAAGGAAAATGACCAAAAAATGTGCACCATGGATATATCATGTACATTATTGCACGTAACCCTCACTTGAGCCTGGGAGATGGGGATCACTGACCTCATTTTCAGAGAGGTAGTCACTGGCCCACTAGGAAGTGGCAGGAAGGGGTTAGATCATTGTCCCATCTGACTCCAAAGTCCTCATCTTGGATTCAGATTCACTTTGTAAAGTGCAACAAAGGGATTCTTATCATTCATCACCACTCCAGGTGGCCACATTGTGCAGTCTGGGATGGATGAGTAGAGAAGAGCTTTTTAACTTGAGGGATGTGTCTACATCCAATGCCAAAAGAAGGAAAAGTAAAATTCTCAACTCTTCAGAAGAGCCAATTGGAAAAAGAAAATTTTTTTCCCAGCATTTTTCCTAAAGGTGAAATGAGAAAGTTTCCCACTTTCCATCACTTATAATTAAGGCCGAGCCCTGTTTTCAGACCCCTGGTTTCCTGGGACTTTGCAGTATTCCTGATAGATTTTCTTTGCAACTACAAATTCAGATGCATGTTCTCAGCCTCAGGCAAAAAAAAACCCTTAGTAGGGTTCCCACCACCCACCCCCACTTGGTTCTGTTTGTTTTAATTTCCCAAAGAACCATCTGCCAAGATTCATAGAATCAGGGATTCTTAGAAACTCAACGAGGAAAGGGAGTTTGTAGAAAAGTTGGTCCAAGCGCTCACGTTACAAATGAGGAAATGGAGGTCTGGGGAGGTGAAGGCATGGGTTCAAGGAAACACAGAAAACCTTCTGTGAACCAGGAGGAGCTGCACACTTTAAAATACATTCATGTAACAAACTCACAACAGGCCCTGTGGTCAGATAGTTGCCCCAGATGGTAACACTGTTAGTATTCCTCTCCATGACTTAAAGAAAACCACCTCTGCCATCAACTTGTAGGTAAGGAAACTCAGCCTCAGAATGGTCCAAGTCCACACAGTGTGCAGGTTAGGGACCAGAGTGTAGACCTGGGTTTTGCCTTGCTTCACCATATTCTTTCCCTGGTAGGATCTTTCTAGAAGTTTCCAAACTTTCTAACCACCCCTCTACCTCAGTGCCTCCAGGTTTCACACCCCAGAGAGGGGCTCTGGGACATACAAAAAAAAAAAAACAAAGACAAAAAGGAACATCAAGCACAAGGCTCTTGAAGGGGAAGGAAGCATGGGGTGCCGTGGTGAGAGGGACACAATTGTGACCCCCAAAGAACACTCCCATCACTGGGATGAACTCAGTGGGTGATAGGGAAGACAATTCCGCCAAGGCCTCGACCCTACACGGGCCTCTTTGACCAGGGATCTCTCTCCTTTGGAAGAAGCTGAAAGCAGGCCTGGGTGCCCAAAGCCCCGAGCTGCTAGCTTTGGGGCTCAGCTCCAAATCCTGCCTCCCCCAGACTTTGAATTCCAAGTCTCTGGTCAACAACTGCTTTGTCATCTTCAGCTGCCTCTTCTCAAACCTTGCTCCAACACTCTCTCCTGTAGGCCCCAAATTGCCTCCTGCTTGCCATCCCAGGCTCTTCCTGCTCCAACCACAATTTCCTTTCTGGTTCTCTCTCTGCTGTCTGGGGACCTGAACACTCCCCGCACTTGCCTCCCCTCTCCAGGCCTTGCCTTGTGCACCAGTCTTCTTGAAGTGCCCCCTTTATCTCCATCAAAGCCTGACAGTATTTGCACAGCTTTCAATGTTGGGCTTAAATACTACCTTCTTAATGAAGACACGTCAGACTAGCCAACTGAAAGACTTGTGACTTCTCCTCATCTTTTTTCTTGTGTCAGAGTTCTCCATGCCCACGTCCCGTCTCCCCTTCAGGGACCCGAGTGTGCAAAGGGAGGGTCATGTGACACAGTACTAGGCACGGAAAAGGCACTCGGCAACAGTGGGCCAAGTAGCTGGTTGCACACCCTCCACTCTCTTTCTTTTCTTTATGTCTTGGCTTTCTGATTCCGTTCTTTAGTGAACCAAATGCTCATGGCAAAATTACCTCTCCCTATACCTAATATAGTATCTATATACATAAAAGGCTAATATGCAAAGTGTCCCCTTGGGAGTTCAACCAGGAGAACAGGAGTTTGATCTCTCACTATGATGTGCGCTGACCAGCAGGAGGTGGCGCAGAACTTGGCAGGCCACCAGTAGCAGCGGCAGGGCGCTGAGGGAGTGAGGGAAGGAGCAGGTGGGGAGGCAGGGAACCTGATCAGCCCTAATCTTCGGCCAGGCCTAGGGACCCTACCCATGCATGAATTTCATGCACCGGGCCTCTAGTAACTAATAACCCCCAAGGAATGCTTTAAATCAATAAAACCTATCTGCAGGGCTAGATCCTCAAGCCCAATAGAAAGGCACCAGGAGGTTAAGTGACTTCCTTAGGCTGTCAGAGTGAATGACAGGCAGGATCATGGGGGAAATCTCTCTGACCTTTGGTACAGGCCATCTCCGTGCCCTATGGCACTTGGGTCCTGAGGTTCTAATCTCTGCAGAGAGGGTTGGAGGGACATACAAAAAATCAAAAACAAAAGAAAGGCAAGCATAAGATGGAGAGTTTGTTTCTTACGTGAATTTTCTCTTTGAAAGTCATTCATATACATCTCTCCTTTGACAGTGATGGTCCCCTGCAGGTGTTTCCTATGATGTTTGGGGTGGATGTGGAGGAGTCTTCACCCATCAATAGCTGCCACTGGGTGTATGAAGCTGAAGGCCCCGGGGGTTGGAGTGACGGTAGAGAGGGGAGTCTGGAAACCTAGGTTCTACTTAAGTTACTGCTCTTTTAGACTTACAGCTAGGATGGAGGTGCTAGATCCCAAGGGTGTGTTTAGCATAAATACTGTGACACTGGTTTTCAAAGTGCTTATACCTGTTGACCCTCCCACCAGCAGCATTCCACATCCTCGCCCCCACCTGCCACCCAACTCTAGGCTGCTCTATTGGTATATGTCACATCTGAGGTCCACTTACTCCCTGGGGATACTTCTGTTTCTCTCCCTCCCAGATGTCAACAGCTGGCTGCTCACCTTTGGATTCCAGCTTCACAATGTGATTCCAGGTTATCCCAAGCCAGACATGGACGCAATGGAACCATCCTATGAGCTCGTCCACACACAGATGAAAACTCAGGAGTGGGACAACAGCAAGGTAATTCATGCCCACGGCTGCCCATCCGGGGGCCATTCAGACATTCCAGGAGCAGGTCCTACCAGCTTTTCAGGAAGGTTTGGGCCATTGATAGAAACAGAGGTGGTGCGTCCACAGTGCCTGCCAGAAACTGTTCAGCAAACACTTGGTAACCCTACCGCTGATGGGCCACGGTGGGCCCCGCTGTCACAGCACGCAGCCCCTCTCTGTGTGAAGGCGTTTTGTATGTTACACTGAGTTTGGAGTTCCACAAAAACAATGAGCCTCTGTCACTCCCCAGAACAAACATGCAAGGAGGGAGAGGGTGTGTTCTAAAACACATGTGACATTTTCTGAGCACCGCGCTGCACCTGGCCTTCCACGAGGTACTCTCTATAAGGTAATTCACAGTTATCTCCTGGTCTCATTGTTCTCCTTCTACAGATTTTATGCCTGAGGCTGTTCTATGCCACCCAGCAAAGAAGGGGTGGGGCTGAGGTTCCAACCCAGGTCTGTCTGTAGATACTCAAATGTTACTTTCTCGTGTCTTCCTTTATGACTCAATTTCAAAGACTCATAGAGTTATATAGCTGTACAGGTCCTTCAAAACAGTTTCACCCCACCCCCTCCCTTCAGGCATCCATTGCTCATCCCCATCCCTGTTCATGGTGTCTGTACTAGGCGCTGGCTCTTCCAGGCCGCATGCTGCAGCCAGTGAGAGCAGGAGTGCATCAGGCAGAGAGCAGGCCTGCAAGGGGAGCCAGGCCTCACTGAGGAGGAAAGCAGGGTTGCCAGACGGCGTACTGCTCCTGGGAAGAAACTTGCACACCCATGTTTCTTATTCCCTCTGGACTCTGTTAGGTCTCAGGTCACTGTCTCCTCCCCTAGCCTCTGCCCCTCTCTGTTCTGGTGGCTCCCACAGCTTCCTCTTTCCCAGCCTTCACCACGCTGAATTTCACTTCCTGTGTTCTTTCCTGTATCTCTACTTGACTGTGAGCCCCCCAAGGGCCAGTACTGGGTCTTATTTGGTACCCAGCAAAGCGCCTAGCCCATACAGTAGGTACATGGAACTTCCGTTGAATTAGCAAATGGTTGAAAAAAGTAAACAACCCCATGAATTGGGCATCTCCGCCCTCCCCCACACCCATTTTACAGCGAGGAGACCAGGGTTCGGAGAGAACTTACCCAAGGTCGCTCAGCTGGAAAGTGGCAAATGGTAATGAGAGCCCAAGTCTGTCTGGCCACCAAGCCATCTGCTCTCTGCTGCCCCCTGCTGCCCTAGGCCTGCCCCTGCCCCTCTCCAGTCCCCACTATGCCTCCGGGCTGCCCAGATGCCCGCAGCGCAGCCTGTTCCCAGGGCTGACTCCCACAGCTGGGCTCTTCAGCCACCACCAGGCAGCCTCCTCCACTGCACAGAGTCCCAGTTCGGCAGCCTGTTTGCCAGCCTCGCCTGTCAATGAATTATTGATTTCCGCCCTTGGCAGGCATCGGAGATCTTTGTTGTTGAGCACTCCAGCTTTCGTGAAACTCTAGGAAATAATTGTTCACAGACAGGGTTCTATTAATTATAAAGAGGACTTAATTTCAGTGAGAAGCCGATGGGCCTGTTTCTAAAGCCATTTCCCTGAGTTGCTGATAAGGCCTCAGGGCCTGCTGCTCTGCTGAGCTCCCCGCACCACAGAAGGGAGGTGAAGGGAGTGGGGGGAGGGAGAGAGTAAGGAGGTAGGTAGTATGCCAAGATAGGGCCCAAAGTATCCCCCAAAGCAGCCAAGAGCAGGAACACCTGGGGATCTCCCAGGAAGCACTGTGGGGTGGAGGCCCTCCTTGAAAATCATTTATAAACCCAGCAGAGAGCAATAAAGCAGAGTAAGAGGGTTTACATAAATCACTGCTTGGCATCTTACTAAGCTTTCTTGCCAAGAATGCATTTCTTGCCATTCCTCCATCTAACATCACCCCCTCATCCTTCCATTCCCAGCTCAAACATGAGCTTGTCCTTGAACCCCACCTTCTCCACCTCACTCCTCCACCTTCAGGCTGAGACAGTCTGATCCTTGTTTGCTCCTCACTTAAGCCCTACCTTGAAACTGAGCCTCTACTGTCAGACAGACCTGGGTTTGAATGTTAAATTGAATACTTGATGGGCCAGTCACACCTCTTTGAGCCTTAGTTTTCTTAGATGAAAAATCAGGATACTAACAGTATCAATATACAGTATAAAGTTATTGTGGAGATGAAATGAGACAATAAATGTGAATTATTTCGCTCAAAGACCAGGGAATGTTAGCGACAGCTATTACTGCTCTGAGGCCACCAGGTATCACTTTTGACTGCAGTTGTTTGTTGGCACATCTATCTTCCCCATTAAATGATGAGTTTTTCAAGGGTAGGGTAGCGTCAGATTCATTGTCGTATCTCCAGTGCCCAGGAAAGGACCCGGCACAGAGAAGATACTCTCTGAACAGTTTCTGAATGGGTGAAGGGATGGAGAGAGGATGACTGGATGTTCCAGTGATCAGGAGTAGAGCCACGTGCTAGATCTTAAATAAATATAGATTTGACTTAGTTATGTAAGCTGATTCTCCAGGCCTTTGTTTGTTTGTTTTTTTCCTTTGTCTCACTCTCTTTTTCTCTACCCATCTCTCTCTCTCTCTCTCTCTCTCTCTCTCTCTCTCTCTCTCTCTCCCTTTCCCCATCAGTCTATCCTGGGGGTACAGTGTGAAGTTCAAAAGCAGCTCAAGGCCTTCGTCACCCTCGAACGTTTTGACCAGCTCTATGGCTCCACAATCACCAGCTGCCAAGAGGCCCCAAAGACAAAGAAGTTTGCATCCAGTGGCTCCGTCTTTGGCAAGGGGGTCAAGTTTGCCTTGAAGGATGGCCGCGTGACCACAGACATCATCAGTGTGGCCAACGAGGACGGGCGGAGGGTTGCGGCCATCTTGAACAATGCCCACTACCTGGAGGACCTGCATTTCACCATCGGTGGGGTGGACACCCACTACTTTGTGAAACCAGGGCCTTCGGAAGGTGACCTGGCCATCCTGGGCCTCAGCGGGGGGCGGCGAACCCTGGAGAATGGGGTCAACGTCACCGTGTCCCAGATCAACACGATGCTCAATGGCAGGACTAGACGCTACACAGACATTCAGCTCCAGTACGGGGCCCTGTGCTTGAACACCCGCTACGGGACGACCTTGGATGAGGAGAAAGCGCGGGTGCTGGAGCTGGCCCGGCAGAGAGCCGTGCGCCGGGCCTGGGCCCGCGAGCAGCAGCGACTGCGGGAAGGGGAGGAAGGCCTGCGGGCCTGGACAGAGGGGGAGAGGCAGCAGGTGCTGGACACAGGGCGGGTTCAAGGCTACGATGGCTTCTTCGTGATCTCCGTGGAGCAGTACCCAGAACTGTCAGACAGCGCCAACAACATCCACTTCATGAGACAGAGCGAGATGGGCCGCAGGTGACAGAGAGGACCACGGCCCGGACTTCTTGCCAAAGACAGCTACTCTTTTGTGGCCGCACACCTGACTGTGTTGTACTTTTAAAAGAAAAATTCCTTTTTTTAACAAGTGCAGAAAAGAAACAAACAAAAAGAGATACTGGTTGCATTGTGACTCATGCAACATTCATTTTTTTAAGAAAAGAAAAACACAAATTGGCCTTCACACATTTTTTGCAAAGAACAGAAGGTATTTTTTTTCTGTAGTGTGATCACAATGAAAAAGTTTATTGTCTTTTGTTCCCTTTTCCTTGAGGATTTTTCCTTGTTGTTTGGGGTACATTTCTTCTCTTTGAGACGCATCTCCTGGGGTGTGTCCTTGTCTGTCCCTCGGTACCCAGTGTGATGTGAGACACGAATGTCTGTGCTAACTTGTCTCATGTGCAACCCTTTCCTCAGTGGGGTCGGGCAGGAGTGAGGGGTGCAGGTAACAGACCAGCACCAAACTTCTAAGGGGGCCTGGAAGGAGGGTCTGCCGGACCTAAGGATCCCTGGCGAAGCTCCCGCAGAAGAGTGGTGGCTTTTTATTCACTGTGTTCTGTGCCTCCGGAGGACCACAGATGGCTTCGTCTTCCTCTGGGGGTGTTTCATGATGTCATTCAGCACCTCTTCAAGCTGCCCCAAACTCCTGCTCAAGCTTTATATTTTGATGCTAAATGAAAACCCCTGCCCCCTTTTGCAAATCCTGTGTAGTTGTTGGTGCCACCCCCACGCTGGGATGGAGAAAGTGTCTGCCAGGTCCTTTCCCCCAGTCTGGTGACATAACATCCTGGGACTAAGAGCCTCGTCCTCCAGGATGACTGTGGTTGCTCGGTCCTCCCACGATGTTCCTTATTCATCTCTTCTCTCCCAAAGTCAGACGTGAGAACCAGCGCTGCAAAGCAAGCCCTCAGTGTGGGCACCATGTCCAGGGAGGGGAAGGCCACCCAGGGCAAAAGATGGCAATGATGGACGGGTACCAGCATGCCTTCCAAGGTGAAGCCCTCTCCCCACGACGCTGGGCGCCTTCCCACCACTGCTCAGCTGCCACCACTGAGACATTGGAGTGTGGAGAGAGGTGCTTGGTGGCCTTTGATTCTGGAACGATGTTTAAGAAAAAGTCAGCCAAAGAGAGGAAGGCACGAGCCAAGCCTCCCTCTAACCAGCTTCCCCATATGGGCTCCTTGCAGAACGGAATGCAGCAGGAGAGGCGTTCGGGGAAACTCCTCCCGTGAAGTTACTCTAAAACAGCTCCCCCGCCTGGAGGAGCCCAATGGTGGTTTCAAAGAGAGAGGGAAAGAAAGAAGGGAAAGAGCTGCTTTGAAGCGGCCTGGGGATGTCACACAACCCCGCCAGGTTTGGGGGCTGTTCCTGAGGCTGGTGCCTATGGATCCTGAAGGTTGTCCCTGTGCAGACC
This sequence comes from Eptesicus fuscus, assembly GCF_027574615.1. Taxonomy (NCBI): domain Eukaryota; kingdom Metazoa; phylum Chordata; class Mammalia; order Chiroptera; family Vespertilionidae; genus Eptesicus; species Eptesicus fuscus. Next base: position 36,835,072 of record NC_072485.1, read on the forward strand.
CACCAATGCCTGAGGTCATTGGGAGGAGGCTCCAGCCCTCTCAGGAGTGGGTGCAACCCATACCTGGAGGGCACAGCCAGGGAGAGGCAGCAGCCAGCCAGGCCAGAGGAAGCATGGAGGGGAGGGAGAGGCAGCAAGAGCTGGGAGCTTCTGGGTCCTGGTTCATCTGCCCATTGACCATCATCATCACCACTCACAGGAGGCTCTGGGAGACCAGGAGGGGAAGCCACAGGCTTCCTGTGGAGCTGGGCTTCTTAGAAAATGGGACTGTTATGGGTTACATTTACATTAAGTGTGGAAAATGAATTCTGAGTCTGAGCTATTCTCCGTGGCAACCTTGTTGGACTGATAAGCTCATGGCACCTTTATGGCCTTACTCACAGAGTCTTCAGAATATTACCCAAGTTAATGAAACCAAGAAGGTCTCTCACTGCATGAGAATCAGAGCGGCGTGGAGCCCGGGCTCTGCCTGGCAGAGGGCGGCACCCACAGCTTCTCGGGATAGGAGGTTTCGCCTTATGTCATCCCACTGGGATCAAAGGATGTGTTTCGCTAAGTGCTCTTCCTGTTTCCAAATAAAAGTCATGCCGCTGCGTCAGGGCGCCGTGGCCTGTTGGTCCACTGGTGGCTCAAGTCAGACGCAGAGCTCCTCGGGGCCACCGTACATGGCAGGAGCTGGGGGTGGGCTCCATCCCGCAGGAGCCTTCTAGGAGGGGATGGAAAACAGCTTGGCCTGCAGAACATGGCTTTTTATGCCAAATGGACTTCTGCCTCTCCAAACGTACTCTTGCCACGGGGGGCCCGTGGGCAAAGCTCTCCTTCAATAGGCCCAGTTGATCCGTTCCATCCTAGCTGCCGGACATCAGTCAAGACCTGCTGGGGACGTCCACTTGGAGGCCAGAGACAGCGTGAGGGCCAAAGGAGCCATCTCCCTGCATCTCCCCAACTGCTGACCTCACCGCCACCCCCACCAACGTCATAGTGTGGACTTTTAAAGATCAAAAGCACAGAATCATTCCTTTCCTTTAAATGATTGGTGTGGTTTTTCCTGGGCTACCTACCACCAAGGCGGCCCAGCTTCTGTGCAGGGAGAAGCTGAAGCATCCCCAGGCTGTAGGGAAAGATCTCAGGTGTGCAGTAGGCAGCATCATGCACCTGGTCCACTTCAGTGCTGTTGCTATTGGAGACGTGCTTCTGGCCCTGGTCTTGTTGGCTGGTTCGGAGTTGGTTTCCTTTTGGGCTGGCAGGTGACTCTGTGCCTCCCCTCTCAGTCTGTCCTCCTGCTGAGACCAGCAATCCCACCCTCACAGCAAGAGGGAATCTGAAGGCATAAGCCAGAGGTCCCTGTGCCTGTTTAGTGGCCTCCAGGCATCAAATCCCAACCTTGATGGCACCTGCCCTTTGGGTACCACTCAACCAAAATGTGTCCATCCCCTGGAGCCACCAGCCATCCTTCACGGGCCCAGGTTCATGACTCTGCAGGATGTCAGAATAAAATTTATTTTGGAAGAGTTCTCCCCTACCCTTCGCAGCTGCCTCCAGCTCCTCACCCTCAGCCCTCTGCCATTACCTGGAATAGGACTTTTGTGATACCCCAACTTTGTTTTTATTGGATAAGATTTCCACTTTACCCACGCTCCAGACACAGCTCTGGATTTGAAACAATCCCTGAGAAACCGACCAGAGGCTGAGAATGGCCAGGAGGTGTGCTTGTCAATCATCAGGATGGGGCGGGGCTGGGAGCCAAAGGTGAGGAAAACTGGGCCACGGTTTTATAGACACATAACAAGGAGTCAGATTTGTTTTAAAAAAGAAAGGACCTTTTCAGCTCTGACTTTTAAGTGCCACCTGTGTAGTTGGCAGGAGTTTCCATTATGCAGAGGCAAGGCTGTCAGTGTGAAATCTTAGAACCAGTTTCACACCTGCAGCCTGGGTTTGGGGTTGCCGCGTGGTGAGGGCAGCGATGCTGAGTTTGGGCCCAGGAGAAAGAAGCTTGCCAGGCCTCAGTGGGGTCCCCAGCTTTGGGGTTTGAGCTCCCGATATTCAAAGTCCATTCTTTTCTTCATTCCTCGCAGCAGCAGCTACCACCCCTGGTCCCCAGGGGGAGCCCACCTCCTGAGGGATCTCAGAAAGAGCCCAGTCTCTCCTTGGGGTCCTCACTAGGACTCCACTGAATGCCCATAATTCCCCGCTAGGTTTATACACTCGTCTCTATTTTATTGGAGAGGAGGGGATTCAAAGGAAGAACTCTGGAGTTCAAGGCCCTTTCATTTAACCTTCAAAAAACAGCAAACTCTAATTTTAAAGACTCATTGCTCAGGTGATCGAAACTTTATCCTCTCTACCCTTTTTTACATTCTCAAAAACCAGCCTTGTGTACTTGACCGCCCCAGACAGCGGTGAGCTCTTAGGTTTCATCATGAATGTGGAAGATCAGAGTGGGGGGAGGCCTAGGTGGGGCCAACATTGGGTTTCTTACCCCCTCTGGAATGCCAAAAGCATGATACTGGGCCACCCCTGGGTCCCCAAGAAAATGTGATTGATTCTGAGGGCAAACTGCCAACAGAAAACCAACCCCCGGGCAGCCCGGCCAGCCTGTCGGAAGCTGGGTCCCAGAGGCCAGGCGGCGCCCGGCAGCCCAGGATTCACCCAGCCCCAGAATCCCCCATTTCTGCACCTGCCTGTCCTCGAAGACTCCTGAACCCGCAGCCTGGGCAGAAGGACTCTCCGAGCTGCCTCTGATGACCAACACTGGAGACTCTGGCCTTACCATGCGGAACTAGTTTTCCTGAAGTCTGGAACTCATTTTTGAGAAATTTTTTTCTCAACACATTTGTGTTTCTAACACTGTATTCCTGACTGTGTAAATACCGACAAGGCTGTACATAAATGCAGATGTAGATACCTTCTAGAAAAAAAAAAAAAAAGCATAAAATTCAAAACCAGAAGTGACCCCGTGTAGCCTTCGTTGACAAATAAAAGAATATTTTGTGTTTCAAGGTGTCGGGTGGCCTTTGTTTAGAGAGTAGGGGCTGCCTACTCTCAGGGCACCACTGCCCAGACTGAGTCGGCCCTTCTAGATGCTGCTCTTCCCAGGGTCGCCTGCAGGACGCTGGTCCTCGGCCCCAAAGTCCCTCTTAATCCCTCCAGGTGACAGCTGACACGGAGAGGCACGTCCAGAGGAAACAAGACCCTGGATATCATGGATGATCATGGATGTCAAAATGACGTCAGCTCTGTCCCACTGCTCCCCAGGCCACATCCCTGTACTGTCCTTACTGGCCTCGGGGACAGACTCCAAGAGGGGGGAGGGCAGGGAGGGACCCCAGATACCGCCCTGAAGAGAGAGCCTGTGTCTGCCGCTGGGCACAGCTGTCTACGATGCCACGGTCGTCCACACGGGGTGTCACCATTGCACTTTTAAAAATAAATGAATGCATATTCATCATACAAATTATAGCCACATAACACAACTTGGGGGGGGTGAAGAAAGGAAGAAAATTCCTTTATAATTGTTTTTATTTATTTTTCCTCTGTGTTCTTAATGTATCTTTTTCTGAAAGTATATATCTAAAGTAATCACAGCATACAGGTCATTTTTCACTCTGCTTTTCTCACTTAACCTCACATTTAACCTTTCGGTTCTGGAATTCCCAGATGACAGCTGGTCACTTAGGAAAGTACATGTGCTAAGCTCAGCTCCCTGGTGTGAATGGCAAACCTTATGAAAATGCAATAATTGAGGACAGGAGTAAGAGCAGAAGGCTCATTGCTCTCCCCTTAGCCTCGGCACTGGCCCGCCACCAGGCCCTCTGTGTAGGCGCCATGAGCTCTCTCCACCGGGCAATCGGGGGCTCTCTACCAGGCAGCCATGAGCTCTCTACTGGGCAGCTGTGAGCTCTCCACCACCGGGAGCTCTGTGCCAGGCAGCCTGGAGCTCTCCGGGCACTGCTGCCCAGACTGGCACTCTGGGTGGTGCCAGGAGGCACCTGCCATGGTAGGAAAAACCTGCTTATGGAGCCAAATTGGGAGCAGAACTTGGCTCTAGCACTCACTGTGTGATCATAAGCAAGTCATTTAACTCCCCAAGGCTGGGTCTTCCATCTATAATGAGAGTGTGATGGTACACAACCTCCGGTTGCTGCTCAGATCACCTTAAAGGAGCGGATAAGGAATGGCACACATTGCTCAGAGCGCAGTAGGTCTTCACCCACGTAAATGTTCTACCTCACACCTCCCTCCCCAGTCCACCACCTTCCTGCCAAAGCCTGGTGCTCTTTCCACACACCGGTGGTTCCCAAATTGGGCTGCATCAGGTTCACCTGGAGGCTGATCCAGACAGATTGCTGGGCCCACCCCCGGAGTTTGCGAATTGGTGGGTCTGCAGTGGAGCCCCATAATTTGCATCTCCAATGTGTTTCCAGGTGACACTGCATATGGAGTAAGCTACTTAGGGTGACACCTCAGATGCCCTTAGTCAACGGAACCTCCCACGTCCAGCCAGTAGAGCCAGAGCCAGTGCTTTGGGTCCTCCTCTGCCACGCCCCCGCCCTTCCCCACTGCACTACCGTCAGCTGCCCAGGCACGCCCCGCCCCACCGTATCCACCGACGTCCACACGCGTGCGTCATTGCACCCATGCCTCTGAGCCCAGCGGAGGCCCTCTCTCAGAAGCGCTCGCCGAGCACCTGCCACGTGCCTGCCCTTTGCAAGGCTGGGTTATTTGGGGTGTGAGCTCCTAGAGGCTATGACTGACTAACCCACAGACCAAAGCAGGCGCTCCGCTGTGGGTCACCTGAGGTCAGCCTTCCCTTTGCCTTGGGGTCCCTCTCTCTGGTGCATTTGAGAAAGGGGACGGTTGTCTCCTGTCTCTGAATGAAGCCACCTCTCCTCTGAACTCGGGGTTTCGCCTCCTTCCCCTACATCCCTGGCAAATCTGTTGCAGCTGCCACCGGACTTGAGAAGGGAAGAAGAGGGGAGAACAGAGGCACCTCTTCCCCAGAGTGCCCTGGCCCTCCCTGCCCTCTGCAGCCTGGCCTCAAGGTTGCACGGGTGACTCTTGCTCTCCTGACCCACTGGCAGCCTTGGAGAAGACTACAACATGGAGGAAAGCAACTTTTAAAGTGAGTACTAGTATGCCTGTTCTAATCAGGAGCATCTAGACCCGAGGGGAGGTGTCTCTCCAGGGGAGGAGTATCTAAGAGTTAAACCTTACAGGCTTTCCACTTGGGCTCATCCCACCCTGACCTGGTCCCAGTCCTCACACTGGCTTCTCTGTGGGTGTCTCTCCTTCCAACCTCACCCTGGAAAGCTCACCATGCAGGGAACTCCATCCCGACCGGCGGGTGGGCGGGCAATCAGCGTTTATTTCTCAGGCCTGAATTCATCAGTCTGGAATAGCTTCAGCCACCACCCCCAGGCCAGTCTCCTTTCAAGAACTCAGGGGCAATAGGACTTGCAAAGACATCCTTATCTTTCAGTAATCCAAAGCTTACTTGTGGACACACACACCTCGCCAGGTCAAATATCAGTTCTCAGGAGCAGTACAGTCCTCAGCTCATCGGGCGGAATAGAAGTGTGTCCTACCTCCCCTGTAATCTGCAAGCCCTCTCCGGCCCACTGGGAAGTAAGCACCTGACCTACTAGGCCGAGCACGTGGGCCTTTTCTTTGTCACCCTCTCTGCAGCCTTCAAAATATGCTTATCCCACTCTCCCAGGACTAGGTTTTTAGGGTGAAAATCGCTTCCCCAGTCTGTGAGATGGGAACAGAAGAAATGGAGTCATTATTTCAGATACATGTGAAATCCCTTGTCACGTCCCGCGTGTTTCAGGGTTCCCGTTCAGGACCGGTTTCTGGAGAAGCCCGAAATCAAAATGAAAAGAGACTGGAAAAGAATTAATTTGGGAAAATGGGGGGCCAGGCGGGAGTCCACCTCTAGGGGGAGGACTGCTCCCTGCTCTGGCCTTTGCCATCTCTCTTATTGGGGTTCTGAGATACACCCATATCCTTTAGGCAGGAAATTCCAATAATAGACAATCAGCAAAAATTTACATATGATTAACAGGTGAGAGTTGCTTTAACTACCAATGTCTCAACTAAACAATGAGTGAATGGCTCTGACCATTCAGAGCGATTAAGGTTGACCAGCCTTCCGGAATCTCTTTACACATTTAACTTCCAATGTCTCAATGTTCGGTTTCCGCGCAGATACAGACACTTATTATATGACCGAGTGGACAGGTGGATAAGTGGATGGAAAGAGAATGGATGATTAAACCAATGAATAGCATAGCCAAGCCCTACAGGAGTTCTGGAGGAGGAATTGCAATTAATCAAACATTTAATGAGCACTTCACACGTGTAACCCACGCAGCCTTCAAGGACCCATAGATGTAAAACAGGACCCTTTGCTTGTACATAGTACCACTCAATCTGGGGGGTCTAGAGAGATTCAGAAAACAGACTAATACCAAGAGCATGTGCTCTGTGTCAAGCTTGCTAGAACTCTGAAGTCTGGTGAAGGAGCAGGAACTTTCCAGGGTTTGCCCTGGGAGAAGTGGCCAGAGGCCCAGTCCCTGGAGTCAAGAGGCACCATAAGTCTGGGCTCAATCTAGGGAATAGGGAGTTTCCAGTTTCATAGCAGAAGCACAGCAAGGCAGCCAGGTGCCCCAGGCACTGCAGTGTCCCCATCCATGTCCAAGGGTCAGGTCCAGACCCTGAGAGGAGGTGTCCGGGTCCGGCAGCTGGGCTGGGCAGGTGCCCCACATCCATACTTGATTCTAGGGGTGGGGAACCTTTTTTCTCTAAGGACCATTTGGATATTTATAACCTCATTTTCAGGCTGTACAAAATTATCAACTTAAAAATTAGCCTGCTGTATTTCGTCCAACATTTAATTAACTCACCCCTAATGCCTTGGCAGGGCCAGAGCTAATGATTTTCTAGGCCTTTTACAGCCCACGGGCCAGACATTCCCCACCCCTGCTTCCACGAATCTGCGACAGCAGGCCAGGCCCAGCTCCCATTTCTGCCGTGGCTCGGGCTCCTAATGTGCTCCTGCCTGGTCAGCCTGATTGCAGCTAGAGATTCAGGAACTCCAGCTAGCTTTATTTATTTTTTTATTTATTTTTTTTTTGGGGGGGGTGGGGTGGCGGGGAAGTGGCCATGAGCTCAGAAAGTGGTTCCAACAAACATCACTTTCCCACAATGCCAGAAAAGGGGGCCTCGGGGTGGACTGGGTGGGGAAAGGAAGGAATCTGAGAATATTTCCTGGAAGAGGTGGGTTTGGTGAGAAGGGATTAGATGAGAGTGAAAGACATTCCTGGCGGGAAGAAGGTGTGCTGTTTGAGTGAACCTAGTCTGGGAAGGCGTAAAGCCCCAAATTCCCAGGGATCTGATCCAGCATGGCTCAACTTTTTAAGCACAGCAAAACAACACGACGGTTGATATTTATATGCAGGAGCCACCCCCATGGGTATATCTAGGTTTGGTATAATCAAGGGGTAGGTATGTGCAAACCCGAGCTAGCAGAAATGCCTCCTCTCTTTCCCCCTTAAAAGCATCTTGGCATGCAAGTGAGGGAGAGTGAACCTATTACAGGGGTAATTTGGAACACACTCTAATTAATACAAAAGAAATTATTTTTGCAAAGCTGTACTTTATTATTCATAATGACTTAACTTCTGACACATTGCATCACTGTTTGTAGTAAATAACATGAAAATGGGGAACCATCGCTCCCTCCTTTTTTCTTCTCTTTCTATCTTGTGTGGGGGAGTTCCTCATAAGTAGATCCTGAATAACAAAGGCTCTGTCTGAAAGTAAGTTATTAGGAAGTGGTCCCCAGAAAAGCAGGCAGGCAAAGGAAGGTGAGGGACAAGAAAGGAAAGGGGGCCATCAAGAGCTAGAGATGAAGCAGCATCGTAGGAGAGCAAACTCTTGACTCAGTCCAGTGGGGGAGCGAAGTCACACTTGAGAGTTGTCCCCAGCTGGGCTGAAGTATTTACACCTCTGCACCTGTCAATCGTGGGGCAAGGGCTGCCCCTGGAGATGTCGGGATGTCATTTCCCAGTGACTCCTGGCTCTCTGTGCTCTTGCCAAAGGGAGGTCCAGCAGGCTGAGGACAGCCCACCTACAAAGAGTCGCAGGTGCTGGCTGCTGGGCATGAAAGCACACAGCTTTCATTCATTTCAATCCGAGGAGGGTGGTGGGGTCTCACAGCACCTGTTGTGGTCTCATTTCCTGCCTCATGGTGGGCACCTAGTAAACTCTGGCTGGCTGTTGGCTAGTGACAGATGCATCCAGGAGAACAGAACACCATAATCCCACACATTATGTGAACAGAGGGCAGGACCCCACCTGTTTTGCTTACCACTGTATCCCTGGCACCTGGCACAGGAAGCGTTCATATGCATTTGTTGGATAACGAATGAATGCATTTCCCCCACTGATATTCTGTGACCTAAGAGCTTCTCCGGGGCCTCCCTAGTTTGTCTTTCATTGCTTACCTGACTTGGTTGATGCTTCCAGGGACCATGGAGCACCCTGGGGCCTCACCACATGGTGACTCTCCTCACTGAGCAAGCACTGCCCAACCATTAGGCCTAACATCTGCCTGTTCTCTGCTGATCAGATGCTTCTGAAGATAAGCAGTGTGGCTCAGTGGGGGGCGCGCAGGGAGACTCAGTAGGCATGGGCTCCAGACCCAGTGCTTTCTACATAAATCTCATTTGAACTTACAGCAGTATTCATGGTGGGTGTTGTCACCTCCCATTTTGTAGGTGAGGCCTGGAGGTGTTCATGATTTTGTGCTAAGTGATAGAATCAGAGTTTGAATCCAGGTGTGCCTAACTCCAAATTCTAGGCTGTTTCTCTCATATCTTACAAATGGGGAGGAAGGGCATTTCTGATGTGAAGGGCTGCCTACACTGAAAAGTCTGATGATGGCCAGTCACCTGTCAAGCAGCCAGTGGGTCACCTGATGACTATTCAATAGGCACAAGGCCCAGCTGAGACTTTGCTCAACTCCACACTCAGGGCTGCCCGGTGGGCGTGCAGCCTGTGCAGTCACACAGGGCCCTGGAGTCAGAAGGGCCCCACTCCCCACTCTTGGTTTAATGCTCCGCTGTCTCCATCTTGAAACTTAACTGTTTCTGAACAAGGGGTCCTGTATTTTCATTGTGCCCTGAACTAGGCAAATTATTTAGACAGTGCTCCCCACACTGCTTACCCAGTGTGGGAAACCTTCAGCATTTCTAGGACATTCTTACGGTGCTGAGGCAGAGGATGATCCCTGGGAGCCCAAGGGTGCTATGGGTGATAAATCCCTTACATATCTTTGGGGACTGGTGGTACTGAACAGAACCAGCCTGACCTCGTCCCACCCTGCCCACACCAAACCAGGAAATCGCCACTCGGTGGTGAACATCTCAGTCCACTAAGGTGGGAGGCACCTGGGAAAGGAGGTGTGAAGACAGCTGGGCACAAAGAAGGTAGCAGGCAGTTCCACCTGGATGAGGGGGCTTCCAGAGGGAGATGACACCTCGACTTATGAGAAAGGAATGAAGAAGGGTATGGCAGCTGAGGGCAAAGTGAGGTAAAGACACGAGACCGGCTGTGGGTATCCTGGCAGGTCTCCTGGGCAAGGCAGAGGGGCGCCCTCAGGAATCAGGACCAGGCCTGTAGGCAAAGACAGAACAACCTGGCTTAACTCCCTAGCTCCACCCCTAAGTTTTTGTGCTCCTGCCCCATGTACATTCTCCTGGTTCAGTCTCCATTTCTACCCAAAATCTTACCAGATGGCTGGAATTTTTTGAGATGAGGCGTTTGATTTTCTCCAGATACATGTTCATCTGCTCCTCCACTCTATTGTACAGGGCAGGTGATGAGTTTTCGCCCTAAAGATTTTTTCACTTCGATGGCACCACCTACTGGTAGTCTGTCACACGTTCCCCTCTCCAGACTAACGTGCAGAAAAATATGGTGAGATCATGTAAGACCATAATAATCCCCTGCCCCTGCACTTGTGTGCTTCTCAGTGGAATCCTTTTGACCTGAACAACAACCCCAAAGTTGAGCAATGACTCTTGGAAGATGCTCCCCAAAGTACCACATACATGTGTTCTAGAGGTCCTTTCCTCCCCTGCCTCGGTGCCTTCTGAGTCTTGCGCCACTCTGAGGAGGGTCCCTCGATCCTGAATGCACTGTCCCTAGCAGCACATGATGACTTCAGAGGCCACTGCTGAGCCTGGGGCTGGAAGAAGGTGGACAAAGCAGTACTCATGACTCATGGGCTTGGAGACTTACCTTAGGCCTCTCCAATCAATAATGATGACCTCAATAACCAGAAGCAGGAGGCGAAGGGGAGGAGCGGGAGGGGAGGCTGTTGTTTCTTGAGAGCCATCCCCTGTGCCAAACAGACACACCAGGCTCTTTAGGGATCTTCCTTGAATGCATTTCTGCAAGGGCATTAAATCTGCCTCCGAGCCAGGCAAGGTCCCAATGACAACTAATAGGCACTATGTGCCAGGCACTCTTCTAAGCAGTTTAAACGCATCTGCTCGTTTAGTCCTCACTATAGTAGAACAGGGGAGGTGCTATTGTTATCCTCATTCTGGAGTTGCAGAAACGGAGGCACTTGTCCAAGGGCATGCAGCTAAGAAGTAGCAAAACAGATCTGAACCTAAGCAATCCAGTTCCAGGGCAAGCGCCGTTAATCACTTCCCAGGCCACCTGTTTGAGAGACAAAAAGAAAATGCACATAGCCTGTCCTAGAGTCTGCTGGGAAAGAACAATATGTACTTGAATGTCCAGAACGCATTTACTTCTTTACTCATTCGACAAACTTTTCCTGAAGGACGTCTCAGGTGTGGGTGGTGTGTACGCGTAAATTACCCCAGCGTGATAGGGGGGAGAAGCTGAACCAGGGTGGACCTGCACACACGTGATTCGGGATGGAGCAGGAGGCACTGGGACAAGAAGCAGAATCTAGGCACAGTGCTCAAACTGTGGTCTAACTGGGTCTACGGAATACCCAGCAAATAATGAATCCTGAGAAAACTGACACTAGAACCCTAATTATATCTAAGAAGCTCTGCTGATTCTCTCCCTTCAGCTTGATGCCTCCTACCTAGGAAGAGATGGGGAACACTGGGGTTGAGGCAGGACCCTGTTTCTCCCAGCGAAACCAGACTAGTTCTCTCATGGTGCCAGGGTTCCAGACAGACTGGCCTGAGCTGCCATCTACTGGCCAGCCATACACACTGCACTGGATATTGCCAGGGTCCCGCCTTCCTGCCCAGGTGCAGGAGGAAAGGGCAAGGTAGATGAATCCTTTGATCCTTGAGCAGCCCTGAGAGAGAGGCTGTCATCTCCTGTGACAAGAGGCAGTAATAGCATTCATTTACCATTTTCCAGGCACTGTGCTTAGCACTCTACATTCATTATAATCTCCTTGAATCTTCTCCAGAATCCCATAAGATTTATGCCCTTTTACTTATGTCGCTGAAGCCCCTTCATCTGTAATAGTTTCACCTTCTCCTTTGTGCCATTTATTTGTTGGTGATGCCAGGCCGTTTGTACTACAGAAGGTCTCACGACCTGGATTGGGATGATGGCTCATTGCAGAATCATTCACTCTTAGCCCGCATGTAGCTCTAAAGGCTTAGTGAAATTCAGGCTCCATTGTCTCAAGCAAGACTAATTCATGTGTACTTTCCATTGCATCGCCTCAGGATGCACATAATGTCCTCTTTCTAGTGATGATAAAACAGCGCAAACATGCTAAGTCTATTATGCCTTCAAGTGGAATTCTTCTTTAAAGAAGAACGTTCAGGTTCTGGCTCCAGCTAAGGTGGAAACAGCAGCAGGCAGGTTTGGGGCAGGGCAGGGGGAGGCCAGAATTCTGAATGGCTCTGAATTGGCAAGGAGCTTACCTTTCCTCCCCCTCCCACCAACCCATCCCTACTGGATCCCCCAGCCTTGACCCAAGCCAGCCAAAAACCCCAGCGTGGGCTTCAGTACAGACAGAACTCTAGGAGAAAGCCTCTATTTCAGGCTCAAGGAGTAAGAAAGGGGTGTCTAGAGAGTGGCAGCTTTGCCCTGAGACACCCAGGACTCTAAGGGAGGAGGGATAGCCTCTCTAATCAGAGGAGTAATGGTCTCAAGACTGTGAGTGAATGAATTGTTAGCTACTTTTTTTTCTCTGTCCTCCCACCAGACGGCCCCAAATACAGTTACAGTAGTTGGAAAAAGTGCATGTCAGAAAGGGGTAAATAAAGCCTCAGATTTCTGGGTGAACACCACAAAGGGAGCCTTGGGGAACCAGGAAATACCAGGGGGACTGTGGAGCGGGAGGAGCTTAGGACAGTGGACCCATGAGTATCTGAGAAGCCCTGGGCCCACTCCAAGCTGCACACACAGAGAGCTGGCCCTAGGCAGTCTACGGGAACTTGAGAACTAAACTGAGAAATAGACCATGGCCCTGGTCCCAGACTGGCCATTGGGTGGCGCACATGCAGAACAGAATTGTGCTAAGCCTGAGAAAGTCTTTGAAAAGTGAACACTGAAACCACAGGCCACAGGAGGTTGGCCAGAACGGGTGGCCTGAACCCAACCTGGTCAAATGCGCGCTTTTGAATTTTTATTTTTATTTTTTGCCTCTCCCTAGAATTAGAGTAAGATACAAGGCTCATATATAATATTCAAGATATTCAGGATACTTGGCATATGAAGAACCAGAAATATCTCAACTTGGCCAATACTGAAATGATACAGTTGCTGAAATTATCTAACAAAGGCTTTAAAGCAGCTAGACTAAAAGTGCTCCACAAGTAAAGGTGAACACTCATGAAGCAAAGGGAAAAATAGAAAGTCTCGAAAATAAACGATATGAAGAACCAAAGGGAAATTTTACCACTAAAAAGTGCAGTAGCAAAACCTTTTAAAAACTCACTGGATAAGCTCAATATGCCGGAATGGAGGTGACCTTGAAGATAGATTGATGAAAGTGTCCAACTGGAACAACTGGATAGATTGAGAGGATCTGTGGGGTCACACGAAAGGTCTAACATTTGTGTCACTGGAGTGGGAGAAAGAGAGGAGGCAGTGCAGTGCAGGAAATGTGCTTGAAGAAATAAAAGCTGACAACATCCCAAAATTGGAAAATCCCAAATCCCAAACAATATAAATGTCTGCCTACCAAGCCTGCTGGCATTTGGAGGGCTGATCATGAATCTGCAGAGTTTAGCTGACGAGTCATGACCGACACAGGTAATTCTGCACAGAGGGCATGTACCTGGGTTGCGGGTTTGACCCCCGCCCCAATTGGGGCACGAGCCAAATGATCGGTGTGTCTCTCTCACATGCAGGCCTTGCTAAAAAGCACAAACATAGTCTGAAGAGACAAAACAAGTTTCAGAACCAGACTCAGATATGACAAAAAATTTGAAACTATCAGATAAGAAATTTAAAATAATTATGACTGATATGCTAAGAGCTCTAATGAAAATGTGAACATGTAAAGCAGATGGGTAATGTAAGCAGAGAAATGGGAACTCTGAGAAAGAATCAAAAGGAAATTCTAGAAATTAAAAACAAAATAACAGCCCTAGCCGGTTTGGCTCAGTGGATAGAGCATTGACCTGCAGACTAAAGGGTCCAGGGTTCGATTCCGGTCAAGGGCACATGCCTGGGTTGCAGGCTCAATCCCCAGTGGGGGGCATGCAGGAGGCAGCCGATCAATGATTCTCTCTCATCATTGATGTTTCTCTCTCTCTCCCTCTCCCTTCCTCTCTGATATCAATAAAATATATTTTAAAAAATAACAGAAATGAAGGCATGTTTGAAGGACTCACCAGCAAACTGGACAAAGCTGAGGAAAGAATCAACTATTTTGAAGATATATCCACAGAAACTTCCCAAACTGAAAAGCAAAAGAAAAAAGAATGGGGAGAAAAATGGAATGGAATATCAATGAACTGTGGGATAATTACAACAGGTATAACAGATGTGATGTGCAATACAATGCCAGAAGGAGGAGACAGGGAAAAAAGAACAGAAGAAATATTTGAAATAACTAATGGCTGATAAATTTTCAAAACAAATGGCAGGCACCACACTGCAGATCTGGGAAGCTCAGAAAACACCAAGCTTTTTCTTTTTTTAATAAATTCCAAAATTAAAAAAATAATGACACACAGGCATATTATATTGAAACTACAGAAAAATTAAAGACAAAGAGAAAAATCTTGAAGTAAGCCACAAGATAGGGGGGAATATTTACCTATAGAAGAATAAGGATAAGAATAATATCAGACTTCTCTTTAGAAACCAGGCAAGGAAGAAGAGAGTGAAGTATTTAAAATATATTTTTTAAAGCACCAATCAAGAACTCTGTATCCAGTAAACATTTCTCTTAGGAAAGGAGAAATAAAGACTTCCTCAAACAAAAATTGAGAGAGTTTGTTACTGGTAGATCTGTTGTTCAGGAAATGTTAAAAGTTCTTCAGAGAGAAGGAAATGATACAGGTTAGAAACTCAGATCAACGTAGAGCAAGGAAGAGTATTGTAGAAGGAATAAATAAAGGTAAAACATTTTTTAAATTTTTCTTATACTTAATTGATCTAACAGATAACAATTTATTCAAAATAATAATACCAATGTATTCAGTGATTATAGCTTAAAGTAAAGTGAAATGATTGACTGCTATGGTATAAGAGTGGAAGGCAAAGAACAAGGGAAAGAAGTAGAAAATAGTTACAAATAAAATGGATAGTAAACCAGCTATAACAATAATCACTTTAAATTTTAATGTTCCAAATGTATCAAATAAAAGACAGAATGTCAGAAGGTATGTTTAAAAAAAAAAAAAAGCCCCACATATATGTCGTCTTCAAGAAACTCATCCTATCTAATAAAGAGGTAATATGCAAATTGACCATCACTCCAACACCCAAGATGGCTGCCCCCATGTTGTCAAAGATGGCCGCCCCCATGTGGACACAAGATGGCTAACAAGATGGCCAGCAGGGGAGGGCAGTTGGTGGCGATCAGGCCAGCAGGGGAGGGCAGTTAGGGGCGACTGGGCCTGCAAGGGAGGGCAGTTGTGGGGGACCAGGCCTGTAGGGGAAGGCAGTTGTGGGCAATAAGGCCAGAAGGGGAGGACAGTTAGGGGTGACCGGGCCTGCAGGGGAGGGCAGTTGGGGGTGACCAGGCCTGCAGGGAAGGGAAGTTGGGGGGACCAGGCCTTCAGGGAAGGGCAGTTGGGAGGGATCAGGCCTGCAAGGGAGGGCAGTTAGGGGAAATCGGGCTGGCAGGGGAGGGAGGGCAGTTAGGGGCAATCGGGCCAGCAGGGGAGCGGTTAGGTGTCGATCAGGCTGGCAGGGGAGTGGTTAGGGGGTGATGAGGCTGGCAGGGGAGTGATTAGGGGGTGATCAGGCTGGCAGGCAGGCGAGTAGTTGAGAGCCAGCAGTCCTGGATTGTGAGAGGGGGTCCCAGATTGGAGAGCGTGCAGGCTGGGCTGAGGGACACACCCCCACTCCGTGCACGAATTTCATACACCGGGCCTCTAGTTTTAAATATAAAGACACATTGAAAATAAAGGTATGGAAAAAGACTTACCATGCTGATACTCATCAACAGAAAGCTGGAGTAGCTACGATACCTTCAGACAAAACAGACTTCAAAGCAAGGAAAATTATCAAGGACCAAAGGGGGTATCACAGAGTGATAAAGGGATCAATTATCAAGACTTCTTCGCTTTTCAAATCAGTGGCTATTTGGTTGTGAACACGATGATGGGGGTGGTGGTGATGAAGGATACAAAAGAGGAACTGATTATAAAAGGTCACAAGGAAACTTTTAGGGATGATGGACAGGTTCACTCTCTTGACTGTGGTGAAGGTTTCATGGGCGTATAGCTATGTCAAAACTTGTCAAATTGTACACTTTAAATATGTGCAGTATGTCAATTACAACTCAGTAACGCTGTTTAAAATATTTTTGAAAATGTATGCCATCATTATCCTGCTCTGACTCAAAGTCATTTTTTTTCACAGTTAAAGAATTTGGAGAACAGGAATTTTTAAGTAACTTGTCCAAGATCACACGGCTAGTAAGTAGCTGTGTCAGGATTTGAAGTTAATTTGACTCTAACATCCATGCTTTCAACCACTTTGCCAGAGAGAATTAACTGAGGCCGGTGTCCCCATTGCCAGCTGTGGAGCTGACCCAGAGGGGGCGCTCAGTGAGTGTTGGCTGCTGCTGAAGTAACACTAGAGGACAGGCACACCTTCACACAATTCAGAGAGAAAATTTCTAGGAAAGGCCAGAGCTATCTCAGTGTCTCAGAAACCAGCTTTCATCTGTGCATGTGGAATGGGGGTGTGAGAGGGACACTATGTGTGTATCACATGTGAGTCTTTGGGATCTGAAATTGGGCTTTTCCCTTCAAGCTTCCCTAGGCCATGCCCACCCACACTGCCCAGCACCTGGTATCCCCTTCAGAGCTCCTGTTCACACAGTCTTGATACTGTAATCAGAAAGCACACCTGACACAGATAATGAGGAAGAACATGCTCTATAGCGAGGTGGAAACATGAATTCTAGAGTCAAACACCTGGTGTTGAATGACAGTTTTATAGAAATGTTAAGATTAGTTGTTCTAATTCTGAGAAGAATGCCATTGGTATTTATATTAGGATCACATGCATTCTATATATAACTTTAGGTAGTAAGCACATTTTAACAAGACTAATCCTTCCAATCCATGGGCAAAGTATATTCTTCCATCTTTTGTATCTTGCTCAATTTCTTTTTTCAATGTCTTAGAGTTTGAGAGTACAGGTCTTTCACCTTTTTGGTGAAATTTATTCCTGGCTATTTTATACTTTTTTATATAATTGTAAATGGGGTTGTTGTTTTTTTAATTTCTTCTCCTGATCATTCATTATTGATGTACTAGAGGCCCAGTGCACGAAATTCGTGCAAGGGGGGGTGAGTGTCCCTCAGCCCAGCCTGCACCTTCTCCAATCTGGGACCCCTCAAGGGATGTCGGACTGCCCGTTTAGGCCCGATCCCAGCAGGATCGGGCCTAAACGGGCAGTCGGACATTCCTCTCACAATCCAGGACTGCTGGTTCCCAACTGCTTGCCTGCCTTCCTGATTGCCCCTAACTGCTTCTTCCTACCAGCCTGATAACCCCCTAACCACTCATCTGCCAGCCTGATTGATGCCTAACTGCTCCCCTGCCAGCCTGTTTGCCCCCAACTTCCCTCCTCTGCCAGCCTGGTCACCCCTAACTGCCCTCCCCTGCAGGCTTGATCACCCCCAATTGCCCTCCCTTGCAGGCCTGGTCCCTCCTAACTGCCCTCCCCTGCTGGCCATCTTGTGGCAGCCATCTTGTGTCCACATGGGGGCAGCCATCTTTGACCACATGGGGGCAGCCATCTTGTGTGTTGGAGTGACAGTGAATTTGCATATTACTCTTTTATTAGATAGGATATAAATGCAACAGATTTCTGTATATTGATTCTGTATCCTGCAACTTTACTAAAATTATTTATTCTAATAATTTTTTGGTGGAGTCTCTAGGGTTTTCTATATACAGTATCATGACATCTGCAAATAATGGGAGTGTTATTTCTTCCTTTCCTTTTAGATACCTTTTATCTTTTTTTTTTTTTTTTGTCTTGTTTGATTGCTGTGGCTAGGACTTCCAATACTATGTTGAATGAAATTGGTGATAATGGGCACCCTAGTCTTGTTTCCTGAGTGAGTTTTAAGTGATATAAAATGTGTGGGCTATCTTGCAAAGGAACGGGCACCTACCACATGCACAATAAATGGTGGTTGCTGTTATCATTGCACCAACATCATTATTCTGTGCAAGGAATTTCACTCAGTAAGTTGTCAGGCACTGTACTAGACCACCACACAGTTAATTCATTGTTACTTTAAAAAGGAAGATGTGCCCCATTTTTTGCATTGAATTTGGAGGGATCCTGCCAAAATCAGGTACCTTAGACAAGGTCTAGTCTACAACAATTCCTCAGTAAACATTTAATAAGTCTGTCAACCCTATGCCAGGGCTTTAGTCTGCTGGTGGCAGGTCACCAGGTGTCCCAATTTAGGACAGTTTAGGCTGAGAGAAGTGAGAGTGCATCCCACAAACCACCAATAACATACATCTTTCTGTGTACAATAGTCTTGTTACCCACTTTCAGCTTGCCAATTGAACATTACTTGAGTACCAATTTATTCAAGTTACTTATGCACAAGTTAACATGAGAGTTGAGTATTAAAAGAAAACATATCTACTAGATGCAAATTAAATAATCTTATCAATGCATGCTTATCTAGTTCTTCCTCACCTTCATGAACTGCCCAGGTCCTTCTGGGGGTCCCCAGCAAATGCTCAGCCTCCTGACCCCACACAAGGGTCCATTGATTTGCTAATACCTTCCTGTTACTTTGAAAATACTCATCATTGTTCCAAGCCTCAGTTCCCTGGAAGACATCTGAGCTCCAGACTTCTACATGTTTTCTCTGTGTCACCAGTTTCTGAACTGAAGCCACAAAATGGGAGGCGCTATTTGCTCTGATTTCGAAGCTCTGGTTTTCTTCCCTCCTGGTGCTTACTTTTCATTTGGCTTTTTACAAAAAGAGAAGGGAAAGCACGCTAGATTTCTTGAAGGGATCAGACGCTTTTACCTTCGGAACTCCTTTTATAATGTCAATATTTTAAAACTATATAAACAGAGCAGATTTTTAAGCAAGCTTACAGATTAGGATCTTTGCAGTATGTCACAGCTAAATGTCAGAACTGGGTAATGTCAACATTAATCAAAATGGCCAGGTGAGAATTGAAATGATGTAGGAACTACTCAGGTCCCTAACATTCAGAAGGTAATAGTGTACTAGCAGATGTCAAAGTTAACTATGTTAGCCAACTAAACAGGGAACTTCCTGAGCATAAGTTGGAGGTGAGCTGATCAGCATTGATATTAATCATGCTTTGGACAATAGATAGACAATCTATGACCAACCAGTTGGTATCAAGGGAGAAAATTGATTTTATTTTCTTCTATTGCTACTGAAACCTTATCCATATTTCTTGCCATATTTGAAATAAGTTCATTGACTATGTTCTATCCATACCTTGTACATACTTCTATGGTGGAATTTACTGCCATTTATTGTAATTATTTGCTATCAAGCTCTTACCCACACTAGCCTATAAGATTCTTGAATTCAGAGATTGTGGTTACCACTATCTACCAGGCCTGAAATGAAATGAAGCAGAAGCTTGAGAGTGAAAAAAATATATATTTGAATTTAAACCCTGGCTCTAGAACTTACTGTGACATCATGAGTAAGTTTCTTAACTTCTCTGAGCCCTCTAATACTCATATGTAAAACAGAAATTTTAATACCTAAAAGAGGTGATTAGAGTGAAATGATGTAACTTACTATATTATAAAGGTTCTTTGGTTAGAAACAATAGGAAGAAACTGTATCATTAAGATTTTTTGGTTATAAGCAACAGAGATAAACTCTGGCTAACTTGAGAAAAAAAGAACATGAAAACTAGATGCAATGTGTAATCTGGGATTGGATCCAGAGTCGAGGGGGAAATTGATATAAATGACATTATTGGGAAAATTGGTGTAACCCAAAAAATGGACTGTGTCTTATAAAATAGTATTAGTTTGTCTTAAAGTTTCTGAATTTTATCATTATGTTATCCTATCTAATAAAAGAGTAATATGCAAATTGACCATACCTCTGCTACACACACAGGCCATGCCCACCAGCCAATCAGGAGCTAGTATGCAAATTAACCAAACCAAGATGTCTGCAGCCACGGAGAGAGCAGGAGGCTTGGGTTTCCCCAGCAATGGAGGAAGCCAAGCTTTCCGCCTGCCCTGGCCTGCCTTGGCCTCCGCTTAAGGCTACAAAGTTTCAATTATAGATGATAAATAAATCCCAACAAAAATGGCTGCGGCCACAGAGCAAGAAGGAGGCTTGGCTCCGCTCAAGGCTACAAAGTTTCAATTATAGAAGATAAATAAGTCCCAGATACCAGGGCCTCTGCTTGGGTCACCGGGAGGTGTGGCCAGCCTGCAAACCACCACAGGCCACTTGCCCAGGCTGCCCCACGCCCCAAGGGAACCCCCACCCTGATCCAGGACACCCTTCTGGGCAAACCAGCCAGCCCCCACCCGTGCACCAAGCCTCTATCCTATCTAATCAAAGAATAATATGCAAATTGACCATTGCTCCAACACACAAGATGGCTGCCCCCATGTTGACACAAGATGGCTAACACAAGATGGCCAGCAGGGGAGGGCAGTTGGGAGGGACCAGGTCTGCAAGGGAGGGCAGTTGGGGGCAATCAGGCCAGCAGGGGAGGGCAGTTGAGAGGGACCAGGCCTGCAGGGAAGGGCAGTTGGGGGGGACCCAGGCCTGCAGGGAAGAGCAGTTGGGGGGGACCAGGCCTGCAGGGGAGGGCAGTTAGGGGCAAACAGGCTGGCAGGGGAGCAGTTAGGCATCAATCAGGCTGGTAGGGGAGTGGTTAGGGGGTGATCAGTCTGGCAGGCAGAAGCAGTTAGGGGCAATCAGGAAGGCAGGCAGGCAAGCAGTTTGGAGCCAGCAGTCCTGGATTGTGAGAGGAATGTCCGACTGCCCGTTTAAACGGGCAGTCGGAAATCCTTCGAGGGGTCCCAGATTGGAGAGGGTGCAGGCTGGGCTGAGGGACACACACCCCTCCGTGCACAAATTTTGTGCACCAGGCCTCTAGTCCTATATAATAAAAGGCTATTATGTGAATCGACCAAATGGCAGAACCAGTCACCATGACACGCACTGACCACCAGGGGGCAGACAATCAACACAGGAGCTGCCCCCTGGTGGTCAGTGTGCTCCCACAGGGGAAGCACTGCTCAGCCAGAAGCCCTGAAGCCAGGCTCACAGTTGGCGAGCACAGCGGTGTTGGCAGGAGCCTCTCCTGCCTCCACTGCAGCGCTAAGGATGTCTGATTGTCTGCTTAGGCCCATGCCTAAGCCATCAGTTGGACATCCTCTGAGGGCTCCTGGACTGCGAGAGGGTGCAGGCCAGGCTGAGGGGAAACCCCCCTCCCCCTCAAGGGCCTCTAGTGGTTATATAGAAGAATATCCTTATTTTTAGGAAATATACAATGTAGGATTTGGGAGGAAAGGAGCATGATGTCTAAAATTCTCAAACGGCTCAGGAAAAAATTATACAAATATAATATGTACATATGGATGATGTATATAATACATATGTATAGTCCACATACATATGGAGAGAAAGAGAGATTTAAAAAACAATAAATTAAATATGGTAAAATAGTAACAATTAGTGAATCCAAGTAAAGGTTATGGGAGTTTTTTGAACTGTTCTTGTTAATCTATATTACTTTGAAATAATTTCAAAATAACTTTAATCTATAATGTCTCCTCTCCCTTTTTAATGCTTTTAATATTGAAGAAACTGGTTCATTTGTCCTATAAAATTTCCTAAGTTCTGGATTAGGTTTATTTCTTCCTCATGGTATTATTTAGTTTTTCCTCTAATGCCCATATTTTCTGTAAACTAGCATTTGATCTAGTGCTAGGTTTGGCAAACTATAGCCAACAGGCTGTTTCTGTAATTCCTAAAAGCTAAGAGTGGTTATATTTTTAAAAGGTTGTAAAAACAAACAAACAAGTAAAAGAATATGTGATAGAGACCATATGTGGCCCATAAATTCTACAATATTTGCTATCTAGCCTTTTACAGAAACCCCTGACCTAAAGACAATCAAATGTAAGTTTTACTTATTTGTTTGTTTATATTTGCAATAATGCTTCACATTCTCAGTATGCTAAGCATTTCCTACTGTATCACATCAGGAGGCATATAATTAATGTCTCATTGTCACACTCTCAATGATGTTAGAATTAATCAGTAATTTCAGAGGTGTCAGCCTGACCCATTTATATATTTATCAGTTTCAGAGAGGAAGGGAGAGGGAGAGAGAGAATAGAAACATCAATGATGAGAGCTTCCTGCATGCCCCACACTGGGGATGGAGCCCACAACCCAGGCATATGCCCTGACCAGGAATCAACTATGACTTCCTGATTCAGAGGTCATCACTCAACCACTGAGCCACACTGGCAGGGCCTGATCCACTCTATAAAGTTTCCTGTCAATATTTCTCCTAATTGTGTTATCATCCATTGATGATTGTTGCCTAGATGTCTTATTAGAGATTATAAAATGGTGATTTTTTTCTAATTCTATAATTCCCTTTGCATTGTTCAGTTGGAATTCTTCAGTATAATATAACTTTTCCCTTGTTACCTTAAAACACAGTCAGGAAAGGCAGGACAAGTATTTGTTTCTTATGAACTGGTGTTCTGACAGTCACCAGAGGTGGCCAATAGGGCTTTTTAGAGATTTGGGGGATTTGTTTTTTAGTATACAGTATTGATGTCTTCTGGGAGGTTTATAGATTTAATGTGTTTCCCAAAATTGCAGGTATTATTTTTGATGCACAAAGATTCCCAACTTTGGGATCCCCTTAAAGCTGTTTTCTGCATTCTTTGGACAAGACCTCGTGAGTATTTGATAGCTTCCTCACTTTTTGGCACAACAAGCTGTTTCACTTTGCACATTTCCTGCCTCAGACCTGGAATTGATAATTTCTCCAAGGAGTCCTAGTTGCATGGATAGCTCCAATCAGGCTTTTGCCACCTCCAGTCCACTAAAACAGCCTGTCAGTGTCACTAAACACTCTATTTCTAAATGCGACAATCGTTACCACTTCTCATCTGACCCACCTGTCTGTGGCTTTCTACATGGCTAATCACTGCCTCCTCCTGAAAATGCTGTCTTTACTTGGCTTCAGGGACGCCACACTCGCCTGACTTTCCTCCTCCTCCGTGGGCCTCTCCTCACCTCCTTTGCTGGTTCTTTGTCATCTTCCTAACCTCCCAATATTGGCTGCCCAGTGCTTGGTGCTTGAACCTTCCTTATTTTATTTTTTTATTTTTACCTACACTTGCTTCATTTGAGATGTCGTCTGTTTTATGACTTTAGATACCACTTATATGCCAATTACTCCTAAAGTTATCTCCAACCTAAACTGACTCCCTGAATTCCAGACTCATATGTCCAGTGGCCTACTAAAATTTTCCACTTGAATAACTAAAGATATCTCAAACTTAACATGTCTAAAAGCAAGCTCCTAATCTTGCCAGTGTCCGCCCCCAACAAAAACCTACTTCTCCCCCAATCTTCATCTTGGTAAATGACAACTTCATGATGTCGTTGCTCAGTTCAATATTATGGTATTGACATATTTTTCATACCCCACATCCAAATACTTCAGGAAATCCTGTTGGCTCTATTTCAAAATACATCCAGAACTGGAGCACTTCTTACGACGACTACAACCCTGTGCCAACCACTGTAAGAACTGTAAGACTGGTTTCTCTTCTGGATTATTGCAGTAACCTCCTAACTGCTCTCTCTGCCTGAGTCCTTGCCCCCTCCTCTGTGATCTAGTGTCTTTTATTAAACCATAAATCCTCTCCTTTTTTGTGTTTAAGTGCTTACATAATTGTTTATTAGTTTTAGACCCATGGTGAGCAATGATGGTCAGATGGATTACTGGAAATGCTGTCTTCCAAATTCTTTGTCATAAGGACAACATTTTCTCCCATTGTAATGTGTATATTTTAAATCAGAGGTTATACTTTTCCAAAAAGATCTCTCATTAATTATGATATTATGTACCTATTTGACCATCTACTTGGGGGTGGGGAGTAGTAATCCTCAGGAATTGCAGGGCACTTTCCTAAATGAAAAGTATCTGCCAAACGTCTATAGAAAACGCCGTGTCTAAAAGCAGTGGAATACCAAGGGAGGGCGGTGGGTGTGGCCTGCCCAAGGTGCAGGCAACAAGGGGTGCACAACTGTTGAGAATTTTCAAACAATAATAACACTTACCAAAAGCCAATCTGCTTTTTATTTTCAGTTGTAAACTAAAACTCTGCGATAAAGCACTCCACCCTGGAAAATATAGCTGGGCATGTGTGGAGTTTTACTGTTTTGGAGGTGTTTCTTCTTCATGTGTAACGTTTTGGCAACTTTGGAGGGAAAATTGTCTATTCTTTTCAGTCTCACCTCATCAGTGGAAAATGTTGCAAAATGTAGGTGGAAAGGTAGGTGCAGGCTGTAGAAAGGCTTTCTCAGATTGGACGGAGTGCTCGAATGAAGCAGCGTGTCCATTAAAGGAGTTTTGAAAAGCTAACCTCAATCTTTGAAGCACTATGTGATCCCAAAGAAAAAAATAAATAAAGGAGGATCGGCTCAGATTGTATTGCCTACTATACGAGTTATCTTGTGTTCCGGTGTGAAATTAAAGAAGTTAATTATACGCAAGAAATATTTGTAAACAGCCAGAATCAGCCTCAAACAGCATACCAGTTCAGTGAAGTTCTAAGCTGTAGGATTTCTCCCTGAAGGTCAGCAGAAATTGTACAGGAGGCCATTAATGATGCAACTCAAAAAAAGTAAGAAAATATAAACATTTAAATGGGAAAAATTCCATTTGTAAAGAAGAGTGACTGGAGAAATGACAAAAATGCTGGTCTTACATTGCTGAAAAAAATCGAAAGGGTAATTTTTAGTGTCTTAATTTTCTTCAAGAATGGAACACCATTTCTAAAGCAAAGGACAAAATAATATCAAGGTTTGCTACCATTCAGCCATTTCCTCACCATAAACCATTGTAAAGGCAACCAACAGAGTGGGTCAAGATATTTGCAATGCTTATCACTGAGAAGAGCTCATATCTAAAATATAAACTTGAAAACTTGTATAGATTAAAAAGAAAATCAATTAGAAAAAGACTACTCAGTAGGAAAATGGGCAAAAGACTTAATCAACTTACCAAAGAAGAAAACCCAATGAAAACAAACACTGAAAGATGCTCAGGAGCCCTGACTGGGTAGCTCAGTTGGTTAGAGCATCACCTTTTTTAAAAAAATTCTTTATTGATTAAGGTGTTACATATGTGTCCTTATTCCCCCATTACTCCCCCCCCCCCATCCCCTCCACTCATGCCCTCACCCCCTGTTGTCTGTGTCCATTGGTTAGGTTTATATGCATGCATACAAGTCCTTTGGTTGATCTCTCCCCATTATCCCCACCCTCCCCTACCTTCCCTCTGAGGTTTGACGGTCTGATCGATGTTTCTCTGTCTCTGGATCTGTTTTTGTTCATCAGTTTATGTTGTTCATTGTATTCCATAAATGAGTGAGATCATGTGATATTTATCTTTCTCTGACTGGCTTATTTCACTTTAGAGCATCATCTTGATATGCCAAGGTTGCCGGTTCCACCCCCTACCCCCCGTTAGAGCACATACAAGAATCAACCAAGGAATCTATAATAATAAAAACATAATATGCTAATTAGACCGGTCGTCCTTCCGGACAACCTTCCAGATGAAGCCGGGGCTGCAAGGGAAGCCTGGGTCCCGGGTGCTGGAGGGAAGCCGGTACTGGCAGCTGGGGGAAGGAAGGCCTACTTTTGCACGGATTTCATGCATTGGGCCTCTAGTATAGTATAAGAAAAGAAGTTCAGGCCCCACCAGTGTGGCTCAGTGGTTGAATGTTGACCCATGAACCAAGAAGTCCCTGGTTTGATTTCCTATTGGTCGGGGCACATGCCCAGTGGTGGGGCGTGCAGGAGGCAGCTGATTGATGTTTCTCTCTCATTGATGTTCCTATCTCTCTATCCCTCTCCCTTCCTCTCTCTCTAAAATCAATAAATACATATTAAAAAAAGAAAAGTTCAAGTCTCAAAGTAAGGGCCTCCTGAAAGCAAAAGGAAGAAACTTACCATCCAACTATGGTGCAAACAGTGTTTCTCAAAGCGAGTTATCAGGCGGGAGACCCAGGAATTTGCATTTTAACAAGCTCTGCTGGGGTGATTCTTATACACATGGAAGGACTGTGCCTAAAAGAAATATACCCAAAATAGATTAAATTAATCTTGAGCCTTCTATGTTGGGATTTCAATCGAGTTGACTGATAAAATTAGCGGGACCCCCTAACTCTAAAACAAAACTCATGAAGGATGGGGAGTGTTCAGTCAGATATAACACGCACATTTTTCTATCACAAAATTCACAAAACATTTCAGGTAATACTGTCGACAGCCCTGTGATGGAAGTCTAGAGTTTAAGTTACTTCCACAGATTCCACAGCTAGTAAGTCATACAAATGAGATCTGAACCAGGACTTCTGATTGCCAGGCCAGTGTTTCTTTCCCCTGTGCTGTTGAAAATGATGAGGGTTATGGGTGAAATGGAATTTTGAAGGGGAGGGGGAGGGAATAAAAAACACAGAATCTCTAAAAACACTGAGATACTCTTTCTTATCCAACACTAATAAATTGAGTAAATTCAAGTGAAATGAAAACCCTGAACACTGTGTTATATGTACTCCATGACCACATGGAATATCAGAGTAATACTTACCTTTTCGAAGCACTGAGTTTTTGCAAGTTAAGCTGAAACCTGTCATGCCCAGCCAGATTAAAACCTTCCCCCAAAGCTGGCCAGTAATGCTGAAAGTGTTCATTCCACAGACCTGCAGTATCAAAAGGTAACCATCAGGCCCTGCCCATATGGCTCAGTGGTTGAGTGTCTACCTAAGAATCAGGAGGTCGCGGTTCAATTCCCGGTCAGGGCATATGCCCGGGTTTTGGGCTCAATCTCCAGTGTGGGGGCACGCAGAAGGCAGCCAATCAATAATTCTCTTTCATCGTTGATGTTTCTCTCTCTGAAATCCATATATATGTATACATATATATGTGTATATATATATGTTTGTGTGTGTGTGTGTGTGTGTGTGTGTGTGTGTGTGTGTATTTTAAGGTAACAATAAGGATGTTTTACTTCTGTACCTCACAACAAGGACACCTCAGGGAACTTCCTGGATCTTAGAGAGCCTGATGGGCATGCTAAAGAAGGCAAGTCCTCTTTGTGTTGTAGAGGGAGCAACTGGAGGTGGATTAATCACTGCAGTAACAGTGGATAAGAAAATGGACTCTGGCCGAAACCGGTTTGGCTCAGTGGATAGAGCGTCGGCCTGCGGACTCAAGGGTTCGGTTCCGGTCAGGGGCATGTACCTTGGTTGCGGGCACATCCCCAGTGGGGGATGTGCGGGAGGCAGCTGATCGATGTTTCTCTCTCATCGATGTTTCTAGCTCTCTGTCCCTCTCTCTTCCTCTCTGTAAAAAATCAATAAAATATATTTAAAAAAAAAAGAAAGAAAATGGACTCTGGTGCCAGGCTTCCAGTACAACAGCACAAGCTATTGAAACCTCTCTGAGCTTCAGTTTCTCCTTTGGAAACTGGGGATGGGGACGCTAACACTGCTTCAGAGGGCTATTGTAAAGTTTAAATAAGTTAACATGTGAAGAATTCTTGGCATATAGCAGTCTACAGCACTAGCCATTATTATTATTGACATGCTAATATATTATATTTTGGAAAGATCATTCTAGCTATTGTCTTAAAGATGACGAATCTAAAAGGGAAGAGTCATTCCAACATTGAAAATAAAAATAAGATGATATGATTTGACATAGACAAATGCTCTGGTAGGAAGTAAGTCAACTGGTCACTACTTTTGATCCCTTGAACAAGGTAGGTGTATTCAAAGAGATTTGAACTGGGAAATACATCATTGCTGTGCACCCCAGATTGTCCCATTCCCCAGATTTTGTAACCAATAGATTGAAGGCATATTATTTTTTAAAGCCCATAGCTACATAATTCTGAAGGCATTTAGCTGGAAGTTCCATATTTCTTTTCTCAAGGTTCAAAAAATGGCCAGGAACTGTAGCATTTTCATGGGAAACATTTTCCAGTCTACCTTGAGAACAATTTTATAATTCTTTCAGGTTGTTTATCTTGCTGGCACCCTTTTCTGTTCACCTTCTGGCATGAAATACTCTTTCTTACTCCCAAACTGGCTAAATTCTGATCCTCCTCAAAAACTCGGCTTAATTATTTCCTCCTCTAGACCACCATGGCACTTGAGTCCATCTATGTGTACTAATTTTTTTTTTTTAATATTTTTTATTGAGGTATTATATGTGTACATATCTTACCATTACCCCCCCACCCCACACCCACACATGCCCTCCCCCCCAGAGTTTTGCGTC
This sequence comes from Eptesicus fuscus, assembly GCF_027574615.1. Classification (NCBI taxonomy): domain Eukaryota; kingdom Metazoa; phylum Chordata; class Mammalia; order Chiroptera; family Vespertilionidae; genus Eptesicus; species Eptesicus fuscus. The sequence continues at coordinate 36,863,321 of NC_072485.1, forward strand.
CATTGTTTATGCTTATATGCATGCATACAAGTCCTTCGTTTGATTTCATAACTCCCCCACCTCTCCCTAACTTTTCCCCTGTAATTTGAAAGTCTGTTTGATGCTTTACTGTCTCTGTATCTATCTTTTTGTTCATCACTTTATACTGATCTTTACTATCCCTAAATGAGTGGGATCATGTGGTATTTTTCTTTCATTGACTGGCTTATTTCACTTAGCATAATGTTCTCCAATTCCATCCAGGTTGCTGCAAATGATGAGAATTCCTTCTTTTTTATGGCAGCATAGTATTCCATTGTGTAGATGTACCACAGTTTTCTGATCCAGTCATCTGCTGACGGGCACCTAGGCTGTTTCCAAATCTTAGCTATGGTGAATTGTGCTGCTATGAACATAGGGGTGCATATATCCTTTCTGATTGGTGTTTCTAGTTTCTTCGGATATATTCCCAGGAGTGGGATTACTGGGTCAAATGGGAGTTCCATTTTCAGTTTTTTGAGGAAGCTCCATACTGTTCTCCACAGTGGCTGCACCAGTCTGCATTCCCACCAGCAGTGCACGAGGGTTCCTTTTTCTCCGCATCCTCGCCAACACTTGTCGTTTGTTGATTTGTTGATGATAGCCATTCTGACAGGTGTGAGATGGTACCGCATTGTTGTTTTGATTTGCATCTCTCGGATAATTAGTGACGTTGAGCGTGTTTTCATGTGTCTCTTGGCCTTCCTTCTGTCTTCTTTTGAAAAGCTTCTATTTAGGTCTGTTGCCCATTTCTTTATTGGATCATTTATCTTCCTTTTATTAAGATGTATAAGCTGCATGTAGATGTTGGAGATCAAGCCTTTATCAGTGATGCCATTTGCAAATATGTTCTCCCATGCAGTAGGCCTTCTTGTTGTTTTGTTAATGGTTTCTTTTGCTGTGAAAAAGCTTTTTATTTTGATGTAGTCCCATTTGTTAATTTTCTCTTTAGCTTCCATTGCCCTAGGGGCAGTGTCAGTGAAGAATTTCTTTTGGCATATGTCTGAGATTTTGCTACCTGTGGATTGCTCTAGTATTTTTATGGTTTCCCGTCTTATGTTTAAGTCCTGTATCCATTTTGAGTTTATTTTTGTGTATGGCGTAAGTTGGTGATCAAGCTTCATTTTTTTGCATGTATCTGTCCAATTTTCCCAACACCATTTATTGAAGAGACTGTCTTGACTCCATTGTATGTTCATGCCTCCTTTGTCAAATATTAATTGAGCATAGTGGTTTGGGTCAATATCTGGATTCTCTATTCTGTTCCACTGATCTATATGTCTGTTCTTGTGCCAGTACCAGGCTGTTTTGAGAACAGTGGCTTTGTAATACAGCTTGAAATCTGGTATTGAGATCCCTCCTACTTTATTCTTCTTTCGCAGGATTGCTGTGGCTATTCGGGGTCTTTTTTTATTCCAGATGAATTTTTGGAGAGTTCTTTCAAGGTCGGTGAAATATGCCATTGGTATTTTAATGGGGAGTGCATTGAATCTATAGATTGCTTTGGGTAGTATGGACATTTTAATGATGTTGATTCTACCAATCCATGAACATGGTATGTTCTTCCATCTGTTTACGTCTTCCTCTATCTCTTTTTTCAGTGTCCTGTAGTTTTCCGTGTATAGGTCTTTTACCTCCTTAGTTAAGTTTATTCCTAGGTATCTTAATTTTTTTGGTGCGATGGTAAATGGAATTGCCTTTTTAGTCTCTCTGTCTGTAAGTTCACTATTGGTGTATAGAAAGGCCATAGATTTCTTGGCGTTAATTTTGTATCCTGCTACATTGCCAAATTCATTTATTAAGTCTATTAGTTTTTTGACGGAGTCTTTCGGATTTTTTATGTACAATATCATGTCGTCTGCAAATAAAGACAGCTTTACTTGTTCTTTTCCAATTTGGATGCCTTTTATTTCTTCTTCTTGTCTAATTGCAATGGCTAATACTTCCAGTACTATGTCAAACAGGAGTGGTGAGAGTGGGCATCCCTGTCTTGTTCCTGTTCTTAGGGGAAATGTTTTTAGTTTTTGTCCATTGAGTATGATGTTTGCTGTGGGTTTATCATATATAGCTTTTATTATGTTGAGGTATGAGCCTTCTATTCCCACCTTGTTGAGAGTTTTTATCAAGAAAGGGTGTTGGATTTTGTCAAATGCTTTTTCTGCATCAATTGATATGACTATGTGATTTTTATCTCTCAATTTGTTTATGTGATGTATCACGTTTATTGATTTGCGGATATTATACCATCCTTGCATTCCTGGGATAAATCCTACTTGGTCATGGTGTATGATCTTTCTGATGTACTGCTGGAGCCGATTTGCTAGAATTTTGTTGAGGATTTTGGCATCTATGTTCATGAGGGATATTGGCCTGTAATTCTCTTTCATTGTGTTGTCTTTATCTGGTTTTGGTATTAGGGTGATGCTGGCTTCATAGAAGGAGCTTGGAAGTGTTCCTTCCTCTTGAATTTTTTGAAATAGTCTGAGGAGGATAGGTTTTAGTTCTTCCTTGAATGTTTGGTAAAACTCTCCTGTGAAGCCATCAGGCCCCGGGCTTTTGTTTGCCGGAAGCTTCTTGATGACTGCTTCAATTTCGTCCATAGTTATTGGCCTATTGAGCTCTTTAGATTCTTCTTGATTGATTTTAGGAAGGTTATATTTTTCTAGGAATATGTCCATTTCCTCCAGGTTGTCCAGTTTGTTGGAATAGAGTTGTTCGTAGTATTTTGTAACAATCCTTTGTATCTCAGCGGGGTCTGTTGTTATTTCACCTCTTTCATTTCTGATTTTGTTTATTTGGGTCCTCTCTCTTTGCTTCTTGGTGAGCCTGGCTAGAGGTCCATCAATCTTGTTTATCCTTTCAAAGAACCAGCTCTTGGTTTTGTTGATCTTTCGTATTGTTTCTTTGGTCTCTATGTCATTTATCTCCGCTCTGATCTTTGTTATTTCCTTCCTTCTGGTTACAGTGGGCTTTTCTTGCTGCTCTTTTTCTAGCTCTTTGAGTTGTAGGGTTAAGTAATTTATTACCATTGATTCTTGTTTTTTGCAATAGGCTTGTAGAGCTATGAACTTCCCTCTCAAGACTGCTTTCGCTGTGTCCCAAAGATTTTGGATTGTTGTGTTTTCATTGTCATTTGTTGCCATGATGTTTTTTATTTCTTCCTTGATCTCTCTGGTGACCCAGTCATGGTTTAATAGCATGCTGTTTAGTCTCCAAGTGTTTGATTTCTTTGGATTGTATTTATTGTAGTTGATTTCCAGTTTTATGCCACTGTGATCTGAGAAGACGCTTGATATAATTTCTATCTTCTTGAATTTGAAGAGACTTTGCCTGTGACCCAGCATATGGTCTATCTTTGAAAATGACCCATGTGCACTTGAGAAGAATGTATATTCTGTGGCTTTGGGGTGAAATGTTCTAAAGATGTCAATTAATTCCATCTGGTCTAGTGATTCATTTAGGATTGCTGTTTCTTTGCTGATTTTTTGTTTAGAGGATTTGTCCAGTGGTGATAGTGGGGTATTAAAGTCTCCTACTATGATTGTATTACTATTAATCTCTCCCTTGAAATCTTCCAGGAGTTTTTTTATGTATTTGGGTGCTCCTATATTGGGAGCATATATGTTTACCAGAATTATTTCTTCTTGTTGGATTTCTCCCTTTAGTATTATGAAGTGGCCTTCTTTATCTCTTGTTATGGCATTTACTTTGAGATCTATTTTGTCAGATATAAGTATTGCTACCCCAGCTTTTTTTTCATTTCCATTTGCCTGAAAGATATTTTTCCATCCCTTCACTTTCAATCTGTGTGAGTCTCTTGTTCTGAGGTGGGTCTCTTGTAGACAGCATATATATGGGTCGTGTTTTTTTATCCATTCAGCTACTCGATATCTTTTGATTGGAGCATTTAGTCCATTTACATTTAAAGATATTACTGAAAGGTATTTGTTTGTGGTCATATCTATTTTTGTGTCTATATTCCTTCTTACCTGTTTATTTCTTCTTTTTACAGTATTCCCTTTAGCAATTCTTGCATTGCTGGTTTGGTGGTAATAAACTCCTTAAGCCTTTTTTTATCTGCAAAGCTCCTGATTTCCCCTTCAATTTTGATTGATAGTCTTGCTGGATATAGTATTCTTGGATTCAGTCCTTTGCTTTGCAACACTTTGTATACCTCCGTCCATTCACTTCTAGCTTGTTGTGTTTCTGTTGAGTAATCATTTGACAATCTGATGGGTGTTCCTTTGTAGGTAACTCTCTGTCTCTCTCTTGCCGCCTTTAAGATTCTCTCTTTATCATTTATATTTGCCATTGAAATTATGACATGTCTTGGTGTGTGTCTTTTGGGGTTGATCCTGCTTGGGACTCTCTGTACTTGCGTAACTTTTATCTTTCCCATATCCGGGAAGTTTTCTGTCATTATTTCTTCAAATAGATTTTCTAATCCCTGCTGCTCTTCTTGTCCTTCTGGCAGCCCTATTATACGCATGTTACTTCGTTTCATGTTGTCCCGAAGCTCCCTTAGGCTTTCCTCCTGCTTTTTAATTTTTTTCTCCAATTGCTGTTGAGATTGAGCTTGTTTCTGTACCTGATCTTCTAACTCACTAATTCGGTCCTCTGCTTCTTGTAGTCTACTGTTGAAACTTTCCATGGTGTTTTTGATTGTAGCTATATCACTTTTCATTTCTTCCTGATTCTTGCATAAGTTGTTGATTTTCTCATCCATCCGATGTATAAATTCCACGACCATTACTCTAAACTCCTTTTCGGTCATGTTGCAAGCTTCAGCTTCACTGATTTCCTTTCTTGGCGACTCCACATTTTCTTTCCTCTGTGAGTTATTTCGTTTCCCCATTCTGGCTATCACCAGAAAGCTCAAGCTTCCGTTTGCGTGGACCTGGGCTGTGTGCTGTGGGGACTTCACTCCACCCGAGTTTCACTGAAGTGCTCTGACACTAGGACGTGTGGCTGCCTTTGGTTGGTGGGAACCAGACTTGCCCAGGGTCAGTGTCCCCAGTGTTCCGTGTGGTCTCGTGTGCACACTTAGATTCAGGGGCCCTGTCTGCACCACACTGTTGGTATGTGCCGAAAATGAGATCCTTAGCAAGTGCCAGGAGTCAGAGTTTCCCTGTGTCTGCACCAAGACTAGAGTGTCAGAGTCTCTGTTGCCTTGTGCGGTTTCTCGTTGAGACTCAGGGTCCCTATGTGTGCATGCACCAACAATTGGGGTCGCTGGCTCTTTAGTGTGAATGCGCTGTGAGTCAGGGATCCCAGGCAGCTGTATCCGGCGTGCCAAATTCCCTGAAGTGGAGCTGCGACCTGTGTGTGCTCTCTCTACTGAGCCAAACCGGCTAGGGCGCACACTCTTGATTTCCTGAAGGTGAGCTGGCTCTGTGCACTCTACCGGAGTCCCGGAAGGGGGGCGGAGTCTGTCCTGCGCGCCAAATTCCCCAAAGGGAAAGCCCCTCTGTGCAAGCACTAAGATTCCCTGAAGGGAGAGCTGTGACCCGCAAGCCAAATTCCCCCAAATTCTCCGAAGGGGTGCCCTCTGTGCGCACTGACAGATTTCCCCAACAGGAAGCTGATTCTCTCCTGTGCGCTCGCGCGCCAAATTCCCTGAGAGGGAGCGAGTCCCTGCGCAAAGCTCTGCGGCTTGGGCGAGAGGCGGATCTATCAGTTAAAATGGCGCTGTCTGCACGCCTGCGGGGAGGGGGATAGGCTCTTTGACTCACGGAATTCTGCCGGGACGTCTGGATTCTTGTTGTTTGTTGGTCTGAAGCTGTGATAGCAGTTCTCTGTCCCCAGTGGCTGCAGGGTCCTGGTTTGTGTCAGAAGCCAGGATCCGAGTCTCAGGCAGCTCTGTTTCTCAAGATGGCGTGGTCTCCGCGTCCGCAACAGCCGCGGAGATGTGTCCGCTTTGTGCGCGGGGCTTTGCTGTCTAGGACTGCCCAGTTAGGCAGCCCCTTGGAAGACGTGCAGAATCTAACTGACCCTAGCTTATACACACACACACCACACACGTCTACACTCTTCTCTATGGGTTCCTCACTCACACACTCTCTCTCCCTACCTTCCTGCCGGTCGCCATCTTTTTTTCCTCTATGTGTACTAATTTTTATGTTGCAATTGTATCTTGCCAGTCTCCATCTCTAGACCATGAGCTCCTTGATAGAAGGGACTGTGATTTTATTTCCCACTTTGAGACACTGTATAGCATGCTAGTTTAGTGCATGAAGCCAGGATTTGGGAGTTTAAATCTCACACTTACAGGATGTATACCTTTGAGCAAGTCATTTAACTTTTCTGTGCCTAAGCTCCCATATCTGTAAAATGGGCCAAATAGTAGTGGCAAATTTAAGTAACTAGCCTTTACTTCTTTTAATTAGAAACCTTTTCACTGAGTTATAGGGGAAAAAACATATTTTGGGATACATTTTAAAGGTAGCCTAATATATAAAAGGGTCAATGTTTCCAGGTCAAACAAATGCAGATAACTGTTGGGGGAAAAGAGAGACTTTAAGAGTCTGGCAGGCAATGCCTAACATCCCAGCTGTCTCTCTCCAGCATCTTCACACTGTGTGCCTTCTCACTCCCGTGATATTCCAGGTCTCTTCAGTTGCTCTTACGTGTGAGAGGGCTACCTCCTTCAGCCACGCCTGGCATCCCACACTTAGGCTCTGCCAGGGAACTGATCCCCCCCCCCCCCCCCCCCGTTAGGCACCTGTCGGTTTAGATGTCCCATCCCACACAACTGGGATTGAGCAGGGGTTATGTCTTGTCTATACCTGTGCTCAGAATTTAGGAACGACTGATAACCGCAGGCTAATGCTCTCACCAACTAAGTCTCCTGAACGCTTTCCCCCTCCATCAGTCACCCCTGGACTCTCACTGTTCCTCACCATCACCAGCCAACTTTAGAAATTAGGACTCTCAGACCCCGCCCCTTGGGCTCTGTTGCTCCTTCGGCCAGTAACCCCTGTGACTTTAAGGCCTTAGCCCCGCCCCATCTCATCTCCTGGTCCCGCCCCTCCCTTCGCTCCGCCTCCTCTTTAAAGTGGAGTCACGCGTACGCACACTCTCTCCCAGCCTCCTCGTAGCGTGATGACGCGGCGCTGACGTAGTGACGTGTGGCCGCGGTTGCTCGTAGGTTTGGGAACCCCGCGGGACCGTGGGGCGTCCCGGCCGCCGGCGGCACGTGGTTTCCCTGGGGCTCACGCCGCCGTGTGGTCTCCGCCCCGCCCCCTCGGGGAGAGGGAAAGTGGACAGGTTCTTTGGGGACAGAGCTGCAGCCCCTGAAGGGGAAGGGAGCCACCGGGGAGCTTCGGAGCCCCTGAGGGCCGGGCTGCGGCCCGGAACTGGGGAGCGGCTGAGCCGGGAGGGTCCCCGCAGGCAGGGTCTGAACCCGCTAGGATCCGGGCTGGTGCCGAGGAGGGAGGGCCTGGCCACCCGCGATGCTCGGGGCCCGGTGTCTGCTGCGAGCCCTGCGCTCCTGTTCCTCTGCTCCCTGCCCGAGACCCAAGCCTTCGGCCAAACTGAGCGTGCGGGACGCTCTCAGGGTCCAGAACGCGAGTGGGGAGCGCGTTAAGGTTCAGGTTGGTGTATGGGAAGGGGATAAGGGTGTGTGGTTTTTTTTTCTTTTTAGTGAATTATATGGCACATCCACATCTAGGCTTGCCTTGTACTGTCGGGTCAGAACGACCAGCAGGGGAAGTTAGAAAATGTAGGCGGGCAGTCGTGTGCGTTCACACTTTTCTCCTTTCATTGGCTACCATTCCTTTCCCCCAAAACTGTGGCGATGCCTATAAAGCGCGGGAACTTGGCTCTCACGGTACCAGGGCATTGCCTGTAAACTTGTTAATCATACAGCGAAATAAAACGAAGGAGCCCCTTTTCCTTTTGCCCTTACAATGAACATCCACAGTTGTAGGGTGGTTGAGTTGAGCTAGCTCCTTGAGACGAGAAAGCACGTCTTACCTACCTGTCTTGGTCTTCCCGCATGGCTGACCGTAAATATTTGTCCAACTACCATACCTTTAATTCTACGGGTAGCCATCCCAGTATCTGAAAGGAGGCTTTGCATATAACGTTTAATCAATTAGGAAAAAGAGTGGAGTGTAGCAGCTTGAAAGAGCTCTGGAGTCAAGCTGCCTAGGTTTAAATCTAATTATGGGCATATCACTTATGTGGCCTAAACCTCAGTTTCCTCTTATAAAAATGAAGGTAGTAATAGCCCTTGAGTGAGATACTAGGTATAAGAACAGGGGTCTAGTCAATAAATGTTAGCTATTACTTCTCTTGCTAATAATATTTGCAGCAGCTCCACCTAGATTTCCTCTTATAGGAGCAGGCCAAGCAAGGTGGTTTGCGTATTTGGTTGCTGAAATACAGTGATACAATTACTTTTCTTGTCCTCGCATAGGCTTGATTTTTTAGCAATATGACTAATCTACCCCCTCTGCATTTCTTTGGGTTTCATATTCTTTCCAGGATCCAAATCAGAATCTTTTCTTGAATTCACCTATTTGACGTACATTAATGATACCTTTTATGTGCTCGTCTAAAACGGTCTCGAAGATGAAAAGAACTTAGTGCCTAGGTTAGAGGCTTTCATTTTAGTGCTGTGCAATCTAGTATAGTAGCAGCCTGACAACTTGTACTACTACTGAGCACTTAGTAGTCTGAATTGAGAGGTGCTGTAAATAAAATACGCACCAATTTTGAAGAACAAAAAAATGCAAAGTATTTCTGTATTGATTACATATTGTTAATATTGTGGGCATAATGGGTTAAATAAAGTATTACAATTAATTTCAGGCACAAACCTGAGGTTTGAACACGGGTTGCCTGATGAGCTCAGACTCTTAAACTCTAAGCTGTGCTCCCTCTTCCTGAGCCTGGTTCATAGTTACAATGACTGAAATAATGGGGAGGGGGCAATCTAGCCTAATTTGTCTGGGTTGAGGATGAAGCAAGAAAAAGAAGAAGAATACTGTATATGTTTGGTTAGAAAACATCTGGCAATACATACCTGTGGTAGATCTATTCTTTTCCTCCATCTCCCTCCCTCCCCCATTTAAGTAGGTGGATGGGTATGTATTTTTTCTTTAAGGGAGCTAAAGAGCAAATCAGAAAGCAGATACAAGGCTTCCTTCCTAACTTTTGTTTCTAAAAGGTTAAGTCAGTAGAATAACTGAGTTTGCAGAGGAGGCAGTAAAGAAAGGGGGGTGGGTGTTAAACAAATTAATTTCACCTTTCTTTTTACTTTGTTTTGTTTTAAATACATTTTTGTTGATTTCAGAGAGGAAGGGGGAGGAAGAGAGAGATAGAAACATCAATGATGAGACTCATCAGTCGGTTGCCTCCTCTATGACCCCCACTGGGGATCAAACCTGAAACCTGGGCATGTGCCCTGTCCCGGAATTGAAAGTGACCTCCTGTTCATAGGTGGACACTCAACCACGGAGCCACACTGGCTGGGCTGTTTCTTTTTACTTTTAATGTGACCACTAAAAAAATGTAAAATTACTTATGTGGCTCACATATTTTTGTTGGACAGTCCTGATATGATGGCTAAAACAAGTAATTACAACAATATGATAGGTATTAGTGGCATAAATAATGAACTTAGAGAAAACAGCAAGGGAAGTCCTTAACTGTGTGAGGGCGTCAAGGAAGGCTCCTTGTCTATAGGGTATGGTGGGGACACAGAGAAAGTAAGGGTCAGTACAGTCATTCCCCACATAACAATGTTTCCATCAATGACAGATCACATAAAAGACATGGTCCCATCTATATATATAAAAGCCTAAGCGACCTGTTGACCAGTGGCCTGGTCACTGATGCGCACCGACCACCAGGGGAAATGCAGGAGCTGCCCCCTGGTGGTCAGTGCTCTCCCACAGCGGGAGTGCTGCTCAGCTGACTGACAAGCACCAGGTGCAGGGCTCACAGCTGGCAAGCTCAGTTGTGGCTGCACGAGCCTCTCCTGTGGACATGCCCCCTGCACACCCCTCCTCCATCCAGACCAGAACCAGGATCAGGACTGACTGGGCACGAACCCGCAGCTGCTTCTTGGTCATAGGCACACTGATACTGCCCTAGGACAGATGCTCGGAGACCGCAGCAGAGCGGCAGTGAGCCTACCAAGCGGTGGCGGCGGCAGGTGCAGCAGGGGTGGGATGAGCAGGAGGGGCAGGTGGCATTTGACTGCTGGTTTCTGCCCGATCCCCACAGGCCACGCCAAGGGATCCCACCAGTGCATGAATCCGTGCACCAAGCCTCTAGTTCAACCAGTCGCTATGATGCGCACTGACCACCAGGGGGTAGGTTAGCTTGCTGCTGGGGTCCGGCTGATCAGGACTGAGCAAGATGGGCTGGACACGCCCTGGAGTCCTCCTGTGGTCCCTCCCTGGCCCCGATCGTGCGCTGGTGGGGTCCCTCTGCCTGGCCTGCGCCCTCACAATCCGGGACCCCTTGGGGGGTGTTGGAGAGCCGGTTTCGACCTCATCCCTGTAGGCCAGGCTGAGGGACTCCACCAGTGCATGAATCTGCACTGAGCCTCTAATAAGATTATAATGGAGTTGAAAAATTCCTATCACCTAGTGACTTGGTAACCTGATAACAGTCATAAGGTAACCCATTGCTCCTGTGTCTGTGGTGATGCTGGTGTAAACAAACCTACTGTGCTGCCAGTTGTATAAAAGTATAACACATATAGTTATGTGCATAATACTTCTAATGATGATAAACAAATATGTTACTGGTTTGTGTATTTGCTATGCTATACTTGTATTGTTATTTTAGAGTATACTTTTTCTACTTATAAAAAGTTTGCTGTAGAATAGTATGTCATGTTACACCTGCAGCAGCCTCATACATCTTGCATCTACCAAATCTCTTGATTGCATCATTTTCTCTTGTACTTGATTTAATCTCCTGTTGTTTTGTGCAGTAATGTGTAGGTGTTTAGCAGCTATATCGTCTAGATTTAAGTGCAGTCTATGATGTTCCCACAATGAAAAAGTTGCCTAACAATGCAGTTCTCAGAATATATCTCTGTCTTTAAGTGGTACATGATTGCACAGTTTTTCTAAATAGGATCATCTTGCTTTTCCCAGACTTGTTTGATAGTTAATAAAACACCATCAATTGTTTCACAATTACTCAATGTCTACTGGAGGAATATTCTCCCTTAACTTTTCTGCTAGTTCAATTTAAGCTAAATGTGATCAGTGAGAGAGCTGTTTTCAATTGGCCTACCTGAAGACATCTCATTTTTACTCAAACCTACCTGTCATTTAAATTCAGAATGTCTTTGAAAATTTGTGTACTACTTAATGTGTTCATATGGAGAAGTTTCTTGAGAACCCTTTGTGTATGGTATTTTGTAAAGGGGAAAAAAAAATCTCATAAAGATGCTTCTAGTTTATAACTACATAATCTCCCTTCTTGAAATTTGATATAAAAGGAGAAAGAGACCAAAATAGGTGCCCTATTATTCATAACCCAATTAAGGGGGCATAGGAACAGGAGAAAATATGTGAAATAGCAAATATTGGGGGGATTGGTTATGTGAATTAGGCTCATCAACCTAATGGAATGTCTGGCATGTATTCAGAATGATGAGCTTTATTAACAAAATGAAACAAAAGGTGGCATGCCAAAACTATATCTTACTGTGATAAGAACCATATCAATTTTGTATATGCACTAGAGGCCCGGTGCACAAATTCGTGCATTGGTGGGCTCCCCTGGCCACTGATTGAGCCAATCGGGGCCGATCAGGGCCAGCCAGCCGGGGGGCGGGGGAAGGGGGAAGGGGGGGAGGCGAGGCGGGGGGGGGGGGAGGGATCGCGGGAGGCTGGCTGGCCGTGGGAGGTTGGCTGTGGGAGCACACTGACCACCAGAGGGCAGTGTCTGCCCCCTGGCGGTCAGTGCATCGTCATAGTGACCAGTCGTTCAGTCGACTGGTCTTACCGGTCGCTTAGGCTTTTATATAGATAGATAGATAGATAGATAGATAGATAGATAGGAGTGAACTAAAAGCAACTGATTTGTTAAGGTAGGATTATGAGACATTTTCCCGTTTTCATTTAGTTTTCTATGGGTATGTGTAATGAAAATGTAAAATGTTTACATGTTTTAAACTCACATTTAGAAATATTTCTCTTCATTAGGGATGGGTTCGTTCAGTCCGATCCCAGAAGGAAGTCTTGTTCCTGCATGTAAATGATGGGTCATCTTTGGAAAGCCTTCAGGTTGTAGCTGATTCAAACTTAGATAGTAGGTGAGTTTATTTTTAAAGTGAGTCCTTTGATTCTTTTTTTCCATCTCATCTGCTCCCATTCCCCTAATCTAGTGTTCACATTGCACCCTGTGTGATCTTTCTAAACAAATCTGCTTCACATAGCTTTGAGGCTCAAGTTCAAATACTCAGAATCAAGATCCTTCAAGCTCGGGCCTTTCCTCCTTTAACATCTTCATGCGACAATATCCCCCACCTATCCTTTACTTCAGTCTCTCTTAACTACCTGCAGCTTTTAATCTGATTAAGGGTAAAATGAAATATTTACCCTTATATGTCATTAAATATTTTAATGTTTTGATAACAAGGTTTATATCATAATAAGGGTTGGGTATAATGATATCTTGTTTATGCTGTGTTTTGTTATTATAGAGATCTAGATTTTGGGTGTTCTGTGGAAGTTCAAGGGCAGCTGGTAAAAAGTCCATCCAAAAGGCAAAATGTGGAACTGAAGGCAGAAAAAATTGAAGTTGTTGGAAATTGTGATCCCAAGGTATGTTTTCTGACCCTTTTATGGAGGCTGTTTAGGCTTAATTAAAAACATTAGCAATTTGTTTTAGGTGTGATTTTTGGGAAGATGGTACTTAGACTGTGTTTTGTATGTGACTTTCCAAGTAATTGAAACAGGCAATAGAGCCTAAGGACTGTAGAGAGAGTAGCAAAAAGTATATATGTAGATGGCTGAGTCTGATGAGTGAGAGCTAAATATTAGTCTATGCATCTCTGTGGTGCTTGTCACAGTTGAAACTTGCCACTTTTACAAGCATGCCTAATGACCAGGGCAGACCACATTCTTAAGAAAGGTACTTGCATTATCTAGAATTGTTATATCTAATATAGTAGCCATTAGCTACCTGTGGCTATTTAATATTAAATAAATTAAAATTAAATTAAAAATTTCATTTCTCAGGGTCATTAGTCACATTTCAAGTGCTCAGTAATCACATGCAACTAGTGGCTACCATACTGGGTAGCACAGATACAGAACATTACTATTTATCATAGAAAATTCTACTGGACAGTGCCAGAGTATTGTAATGCTTGGGCTAAACAAAGAAACTGAAAATAATTTGGAACTCAGAGAGGAATGGAGATGATAACGATTTTTGTTTTTTCTTTTTTAGGGGGACATATGGCTATTAAAATTTTACCATGTGTTTTACTATTCTTAAATTGTTCTCCCTTGAGTTCTGTAGGTGTTGATGCCTTCACCTTCTCCTTCCTTTCATTTTTGGGTCATTTTTAAGTGTTCATATATTAAGGAATTCTGAACCCCTAGAAGCCCCCAGATTTCTGTTAATGTGGTCATAAATGTAGTTAATGTAGTAAGTCTGGTGCTTATTTCCATACAATGTAAATTAATATGTGCACAAGGCCAAAAAGGAATAAACAAGTCTAACAGGCTACCAGTGTAGCTCTCTTACGCAACTTCTTTGTTGAAACTGTGGTTTTGGTCTGAACATTTGTTTCTATCTTAACCTTATGAGTATGGGTAGGGGTGGAAATACTTCTAGGTAAATCATAATTTTCTTTAGAAGCTTTGTAAATATACTCTGCCAGATGACAGAAAGCTATTGACCCTTCCTCATATACTTAGATAGCAGCACGTGTTGGTAAACAGTGCTTAAACTGTGTCAATTGATTATGAATGATTGTGGACTTTCAAGACATTTGGGTGATTTTAAAATTAAATACCAGTGGTGTGTATTTAATATCTTTATATCTACAATACTAGAGGCCCGGTGCAAGAAATTCGTGCATGGGGGGTTGGGGGGTGTCCCTCAGCCCAGCCTGCACCCTCTCCAATCTGGGACATCCCTCTCACAATGCAGGACTGCTGGCTCCCAACTGCTCGCCTGCCTGCCTTCCTGATTGCCCATAACCACTTCTGCCTGCCAGCCTGATCACCCCCTAACCACTCCCCTGCCAGCCTGATTGATGCCTAACTGCTTCCCTGCCAGCATGATTGCCCCTAACTGCCCTCTCCTGCAGGCCTGGTCACCCTAACTGCCCTCCCCTGCAGGCCTGGGTCCCCCCGCAACTGCCCTTCCCTGCAGGCCCTGTCACCCCCAACATCTCTCCTCTGCCGGCCTGGTCACCTCTAACTGCCCTCCGGGCTTCACCAGCAGCCATGCCTCTCTTTCTCTCTGAGCCTCTGTGGCAGCTGTTGATCAGCCCTTGCCTCTCTCTTTCTCTCTGGGCTTCACCAGCAGCCATGCCTCTCTTTCTCTCTGAGCCTCCGCGGGGGCTGCTGATCAGCCCCGCCTCTCTAATCAGGTCCAGAGACGCTGACTGGCATAGAAACCGACCAATCAGAACCAAATCTGGGTGAACTGTGAGGAGCCAATGGCTGCCTAGGAGGCGGAGCTTTTGACGCTGACTGGCATAGAAACCCACCAATCAGAACGTAATTTGGGTGAACTGCAAAGGCAGAACCTAAGGTGGGGGCTGAGGAGGGGTTTTAAGGCAGTTAGGGGTGAGATCAGGCCGGCAGGGGAGGGCCCTTGGGGGCGAGATCAGGTCGGCAAGGGAGGGCAGTTAGGGGCGATCAGGCAGGCAGGCAGAGGGGTTAGGAGCGATCAGGCAGGCAGGCAGGCAGAGCAGTTAGGGGCGATCAGGCAGGCAGGCAGGTGAGCAGTTAGGAGCCAGCAGTCCCAGATTGCGAGAGGGATGTCCGACTGCCGGTTTAGGCCCCATCCCTGTGGGATCGGGCCTAAACCGGCAGTCGGACATCCCCCAAGGGGTTCCTGATTGGAGAGGGTGCAGGCTGGGCTGAGGGAATTCCCCCCCCCATGCACAAATTTTGTGCACCGGGCCACTAGTTAAGAAATAAAGAAGGAAAGCATCTTAGTTTTGTTCTAAAGCACTACTATTTTGAAAATGCCCTGGAAACTATCTTTTCAGCTTCTAATTATTTTCCCCCATTTATTGGCAGGATTTCCCTTTAAAATATAAACACAGACCTCCGCTGGAGTATCTAAGACAATTTCCTCATCTTCGGTGTAGAACTAATGCCCTGGGCTCTATACTGAGGGTTCGCAGTGAGGCCACAGCTGCTATTCATTCTTTCTTTAAGGTAAGGTGTTTTGCTTCTCAGTCGTCTGTCTTGTAACAAAATTGAATAATGGTAATACTGGAATATTATCCTGAAAATACCCTTTACTCACATGGTACTTTTTTGGGGGGGTTGATATAAAATTTTCTCTTTATCACTGGTTCTGAGCAATTTGATTATGATGTGCCTTGGCACAGTTTTCTCTTTGTTTCTCGTGTTTAGTGTTTGTTGAGTTTCTTGGATTAATTCTTTTTTATTTTCAACCATTATATTTTCAAAATTTTTATGTTTCTTTTCTCCTTTAGGGACTTCAACTGCCCAAATATTAGACCCCTTCGATGATATATCCAGAGTTCACTGATGTTCTTTTCTTTCCTTTTTTAAAATTATTTTTTTCTTTGTGTGTTTCTTTTTGATGATTTGTATTGCTTTGCCTTCAAGTTAATTTATCTTTCCTTCTACAACACCTAATTTGTTATTTCTATCCAGAGTATTTTTATCTTACACATTGTAGGTTTCATATCTAGATGTTTGATTTAGACCCTTTAAATAAATATATTTTCCATTTCTCTCCTTAACTTTTGAACATATACAATATAGTTTTGAACATATACAATGCAGTAAAAGGACTGTTTTTATGTCCTATTCTTCTGGTTTTAACACACCTGTCAATTATGAGTCAATTTTGATTTATTAAACTCCTCATTATGGATTATGTTTCCCTGCTTGTTTGCATACCTGCAAATCTTTGGTTAGGTGTCAGACATTATAAATTTTAAGCTTCTTAAGCTTTATTCTGGTATGCAGTTATTTGAAAACTGTTTGATCCTTTGTATGTTGGTTTTAAGTGGGTCTGAAGAAGTTCTCAGTCTAGGACTAATTACTCCCCACTACGGAGGCAAAGCCTTTCTGGGTCTCTGCCAAATGCCATGTGGATTACGAACTTTTCCAATTTGGCTTGTTCAGACACAGTTTTCAGCCATACATGAACACTTGACACTGGTTCCTCTCATCTTTTTGGGTGGTTCTTTCTCTGGCCTTGGATGGTTTCCTCACGAGCATTTGCTTGATCATTCCTGTACCTGATACTCCAGGTGACCCTCTACACATCTCTGGAGTTCTCTGCACAACTCTCTCCTCTCTGGTACCCTGTCTTGAATTTTAGCCACTTTTGTCTCCTGAGACTCTCAGGGATTCTGCTGGGCTCCACTTTATTACCCCCTCTCTCTGCCATGGCCTGGAAAACCTCAGGATAGTAAGCTGGGCTGCTGGTGGGGTTCACTGTGTTTGTTTCTCTCTCTCAGAAATCACTGTCCTTTGATGTCTGATATTCAGTGTCTCGAAAACCATTCTTTCATGTGGTTTTCTTGTAGGATTTTTTGTTTTGCTTTTGTCTTTTTGGTTTTTCAGGTAGGAGGGTAAATCTGGCCCCTGTTTCTCCATATCGATAATAGACATATTTTATATATATAGTTAGCGCAGATTTTGAGTTACTGATGTTAATCAAGTAGATTGATCTAATGACTTAAAGACATTGTCTAGTTTGGTTTTGCCTTTCTGCCATTTCCCCCACTGGGGAAAGCCACAGTGAAATGTTGTTGGTAAGTTGATGAGGTAAAGGGATATGCCGGGCCAGCTCAGCCAAGGGTTCGGCGAGCCTGAGGGAGGGCGGTGAAGGATTGAAGAAAAGACAGACAAGAGAATATAGCTGGGTCTCGGTGGATCTCCTGTGCCTGGCTGAGGCCACAGAGAGAGATCCAGATGGCAAGCTGAGCCTTTGTTTTATAGCCAGAGGTAAACAAGGTAGTGGTCACCATAGTTACAATGTTCTTGTGAGTTTCACTTGTTTTGGCAGCACTTGCTGCACCTCCCACAGCCCATTAGCTACCCACATAGGATCTAGGGGGCGTCATAAGGTCAAGCTTAATTATGCTAAGAGGGCTGTGCCCTCTAAACTGGGACTTGTTTGTGGCTTTGCCAACAGATCAGTCCCAGGCTTAACCCTATAGCCACTCCTACAAAGGGATCCTTCCCCTGTGAAGGGGGGTGGGGGGGCAAAAGGGAAGGAATGATCCAGAAGATAAAGTTCAGTTATTCCATGCGCTTTGGAATTCTTCTTATGCCACTTCTTCAGATCCAGCTAATTTGCAGAGATTGTTTAATAGCATACCCTTCCTTGTATCCAAATTTATGCAGTCCTTGACGTATTGTAGCATGCCAGGAGAGTTCTTGCACTTTAAAAAGCTCCTTCAGAGTTGATTTCTGGTAAAAAACAGCTGAAGAACATCATGACTTTGAAATATAGACTGTACTTTTGAATAAATAAAGGAAAATAAATCACATTATACAATATCATCCCATTCTAGTTTGAAAGGAAGCATTTACATATATTCTCATAAACTTTCTTATATAACTTCCATGTAATTTTTCAGTAGTGCTTGAACCACAGAACAGAAAATTGGTTCAGATTTTAAAATGTTTTCTCCTATGGCTTTAACAGCTGGTAAAATTGGACCAGTTTTAATTCTGAAAGTTTTATAGGTTTTGGGCCACTAGGTGGTGGTATTGGCAGTCCATTGACAAGTGGGCTTTACCTACTTCATATATTTCTTTATTGAAGCTTTTGCAAAAATGTAAACAATTTAAAAATAAGGGAAGAAGCTAGAAAAATATCTGAAGTAAAAAAAAAAAAAAGCAAAATTAAAATTAAAAAAAATACTTTAAGTAGTTGAAAAGAAATTTTAGCACTGTTGGTGATAGTTATAAAGTAGGTACTTATTTTAAAGACCTGGAAAATATAATCCTGATACCAGCTCCTATAATGTTACCCATTGTTCATGAGACAATGAGGATTGAATTGTTTAAAGAAATCACAGGAGAGTGATAGGTCATATTAAATAATCGTTATATGTTTTCTAGTATTTGGTTCTATTTCTGGGAGTTGTTAGGTTAGGCTCCCAAAAGAGATGTTAAAATGTAAAATATGTATAAATTTCAAATCTAAAAATATAGGAAAAAATAAACTTGAGCAGTACCTTTTTAATTAGAATATTTTAAGCATCTAGAATTATTTATTTTGGGTTGAGTATCAAAAGTGTTTTGTTATAACTTGGTTTTCTCATAAAATTGACACATTTGCTCTGTACTAAAACTTGGCTATTTAGAATCCTCAAGGAATGAGTTATTTAGAAGAACTGAGTTTCTCAAATAACAGGATTATCTCTTGAGGCACCAATTTTTCTAAATACCAGCATACTTCCCTGGCTTCCTAAATTGAACCAGAAAACGCTTGCCCTTTCTTGATGAGTCAAGGGTCTTCTTTTGAGTATCAGATTTTTCCCTCTTCTGAATGGCAGTGCTTTCAAAGCCTGCCACAGTGTGGAGTATTCTTTTTCCCTGTGTTGAATGACCTGACTGCTGTGTCTTTGAATTCCTGTGATTGCTTTCTGTGGAATTTTTTTCTCCTTTTGCTTTTACTTTTTGTTGCCAGTGGTGTGCCTATAACTAACATTGGTTGCCATATTTTGTTGTTGTTGTTGTTCATTCTGATAAATAAGGATACTTATTTTGGGGGTGTGTGAAAGAAAAATATAGTCCATGAGTCATTGAGTGGTGTCTGTGGGCCGTAGTACACCAATGTGTGTGTGAAATCATTACCTGTAATTTTCAAATGCTCAGTGCCTTATGAAATAGTTGGTTCTAGTATGTGTATCTTTCGAAATATTTAGGTATTTACAGGTAGTGGGTGCAATCTGAAAAATTGGATGAAAGTGTGTGCTTTTATTTTTGGTTCCTTGTCTGGCCTTCATACCTTTAATTAGGTACCACTTTGCTGTGGGAGAGAGCAGGTATCTCACACTGGACCCTCGTTGGAGCAGTTCCTGACAGGACTCCTTCACTCCTTGCTACTTATTTTCCATTTTATCTTTCTGCTTCCCTATCTGCTTTTTCATTTTTGGACTTTGTTCTCAATGCTTTATTATTCTTCCTTTGTACCCTTTATAGCTTTTGGCGGTAATTTTCTAGACTTTGATATGATAAGCCTTGCTACAGCATTAAGCCTTAAAAGGTTAGGTGACACCTTTTAAAGGTTTAGCATTAATTGAGTATTAAGAGTAATTCCCAGTACTCAAGTGATTTTTTTAAAAAAAATATCTCATACAGTTATTTTTATAAGATTTACAGTGTTGTTTCTTGTGGCAGTTGACCAGTTCTAACTTTGGGGATTATATTTAACCGTTAAATTTTCTCCTCCCTCTTCCCCACCCTCGTTTCCTTTGGATTTTTCATTTCCTTTCTTTGTTTACTGCGCTCATGCTCGTAGTTGCCTGCATTTGTGTGGAATAAATGATTCATGTCCATAATTCTTGGCTCCTGAGAGATAAAAATTTTATGCAGTAATGTTGTTATTGATTATTTTTCATCTCTATAATATGCCCTGCAGCACCTCTAGGCATGTTGCTCCCAGATTAACTACATATTTGAATACTTTCTAAAACTCCTAATTTAGAGTTTGAATATTTAATCTGTCTGCATCATAAGGCAAGTTGTTAACTGCATACTTTGTATCTTAGCCAGAATACTTGAACGTTTTTATGAAGGGGGGCAAACTTGGGAGGTCCCTGGTAACACACTGATACATTTTATATTCCACCAGTGACAGGCAAAATTTAGCAGAGGTTAGAAGTGTATTATAGGAATTTATTGTGTTGATTTCAAGACCACAACTTTTCCATTAAACACATACTATTCTGCCTTTGCAGCCTAAGTCCCCTTTAGTTACCTCCATCTCCACCCTGCACCATTTATGCTGCATGTAACGTTTTGCCTATATCCGTAGTAAAAAATGAAAGAAGCTTAACCTTGAAGTTGTTGGGTTATTTCAGACCAACTAGCAACAGCTTTTGTGGTTCACTAATGGAAATAGTCTCAGTCTTTGGAGCGGAAAAATTTCAATTGGGCACCTCAGTAATTTGCTGCTCAGAATCTTCCTTGAGGCAAAGGAAGTGCACTGCCTGTGCTGTGTGCAGCGCTCTGTGCCATCAATTTAATGACAGACTTCCTAAAAATCATTTCTGCCTTGTTTGCTGTTCATTTCTTTAGTCTCTATTTGTCAACCTTCATTTTTCTCCTTTTTGGTGGTTTGTTACAATTTAGGATCTCATTGCAAGATAACTGAATTTTACATTGATCACTTTGTATTCCTTTAGCATTTTTCTCCTTTTTGGTGGTTTGTTACAATTTAGGATCTCATTGCAAGATAACTGAATTTTACATTGATCACTTTGCATTCCTTTAAATGTGGGCAACATTATTATACATTAACCTTGAGTGGGTTAGTGTGTGTGTGTGCACGCACGCGTGAAATCATTACCAGTAGGTTCAAAAAGTGGAAGAAAAAATAGTACCAGAGGGAGACCTTGAAGACCTAGGTTCCACTCCTGGGTTGCCACTGGCTAGCTGTGTGACTTGGGAATTCATTAAACCTTTCTGGACCTCAATTTCCTTATCTTTGAAATTTAGGAAATTGGACTAGATAATGTCTAACTCACTTTCTAATTTAAAATTATTTGTGCTTCTATTAATAGTAAAAACTCAGCTTGATATTTCACTATGTTTATTTGGGGAGTTAGGGAAGGATTTGATATGGCATTCTCTTAATGCTATTTTAATAGTATAATGATCTGTGTTCCTGGAATTTTTTCATATACAAATATATTGAAAAAAGTGGCTTTTCTCTTTCTTGCAGGACAGTGGCTTTGTGCATATTCATACTCCAATAATCACATCCAATGACTGTGAGGGGGCTGGAGAACTCTTTCAAGTTGAAGTAAGTTGTGCTTCCCATTTTGGGGATATATTGCTCTCTGATATTTTTCATCTGAGGGTTTGTTTTACATTTAATAAGAGCTATGTGGAGAGACCATGACCAGAACCTGAAAATTTGTCAATAATAATACTTAAAAAAAATATGGAAAAATTCATACTTCTCTAATTCCTGCCCTACCAGCTTCATTACTTATTTTGTGACTAAAATAAGTAGATTTTTAGTCTAGTACTCCATTTGCTTTTCTTATATATCTATGAATTGGTGAACTGAAGAAACTTGAAGAGATTAATAAAGATTCTAAGATATCCTTTGTGCAAATGCAGCCCCCAGTTAATATTTTTTGGATATATCATATTTTAAAAGATAAATTAAAATAGAAAAGTATACATGTGAATATATTCTTTTTCAAGGTCTTTAAAAAATACATTTTTCATAAGAAATGATATATGATCTGTACACTTCACAAAGGCTCTTATTTTAATTCTTTATTTAGCAATCGTTTTTTGAGCTCCTAATAAGTTCCAGGCATTGTCAGCCTGCCTGTGAAGGTCATTTAAAATTTACCGGTTTTTTGACTGGTGGGCAGTTGAAAGCTCTTTCATTTACCAGTCTGCCATCCTGATTAAAATCATTGGTCAGTAGTATAATGGGACAAAAAGAAATGTATGTGGATGAGTAGTGTTTTTTGTATTTCTTTCATTTACTCACTGATTTCTTTATCTCTGAGAAGTCAAGATTCTTTTCACACAAGACTTATATATAACTGCTCTCTCTCATTCATTATGTTTTCATTCTTCTTTAGGATTTTAACTACAATTGACATATAAAATTAACTATTAAGTTTCAGGTGTACAACTTAGTACTTAAACATTTATATAATACTAGAGGCCCATTGCACGAAATTCATGCACGGGGTGGGGGCGTCCCCTCAGCCCAGCCTGCACCCTCTCCAATCCGGGATCCCTCTCACTATCTGGGACTGCTGACTCCTAACTGCTCACCTGCCTGATTGCCCCTAACTGCCCCCCCTGCCAGCCTGATCACCCCTAACCACCTCTGCCTGCCAGCCTGATTGCCCCTAACTACCCCCCTGCCAGCCTGGTCGCCCCCAACTCCCCTCCCACGCCGGCCTGGTTGCTCCCAACTGCCCCCCCCCCCATGCCGGCCTGGTCACCCCTAACTGCTCCTCCCCGCCAGCCTGGTCGCCCCTTACTGCCCCCCCCCTGCCCCCTGCCGGCCTGGTCGCCTCCAACTGCTCCCCTCTGCCGACTTGGTCGCTCCTAACTGTCCCCGCGCCCGCCGGCCTGCTTGCCCTTCACTGTCCCCACTGCCAGCCTGGTCGCTCCCAACTGCCCCCTACCCTGCCGGCCTGGTTGCCTCCAGCTGCCACCCCTGCCGGCCTGGTCACCCCACGCAGCCTGCTGTCCATTCGTTTGGTCATCCCTCACTAACCCCCCAGCCAGCCTTGTCGCCCCACACAGCCTGTGTTAGGTTGTCCGTCTGGTTGTTTTGGTCGTGACGGCCCCTGGCTTTTTATATATTAGGATACAAAGTAAGTCTAGTACCCATCTGATACCATACATAGCTATTATAGTACTATTGACTATAGTCCCTCTGCTGTACTCTACATCCCTGTGACTATTTTTAAAACTGGCAGTTTATACTTCTTAATTGCTTTACCTTTATTATCAGCCCTCCAACCCCCCTCCTATCTGGCAACCATCAGTTTGTCCTGTATCCATGAATTTGCTTCTGTTTTGTTTGTACATTTATTTTGTTTTTCAGATTCAACATATAAGTGAAATTATATGGTATTTGTCTTTTTCTGACTTACTTTTCTTAACATAATACCCTATAGGTCCATCCATATCATTAAAATGGCAAGATTCTTTTTTTATTGCTTAATAATATTCCATTGTATATATGTGCCACATATTCTTTAATTATCTATCCATGGACACTTGGGTTGCTTTCATATCTTAGCTATTATATATAATGCTGCAGTGAATGTAGGGAGCATATATCTTTTTAAATTAGTATTTGGATTTCTTCAGATAAATATCCAGAAGTGGAATTGCTGAATCATATGGTAGTTCTGTTTTTTCTTTTTTTGAGGAGCCTCCATACACTTTGATAGTGGCTGCACCAATTTACAATCCCACCAACAGTGCACAAGGGTTCCCTTTTCTCCACATCCTCACATATACTTGCTTGTTGATTTATTGATGATAGACATTCTGACAGGTGTGAGGTGATATCTCATTGTTTTAATTTGCATTTCTCTGATGATTTAGTGATGTTGAGCAACTTTTCATATGTCTATTCAGGTCCTCTGCTCATTTTTTATTGGGTTGTTTCTTTTGTGTGTGTTAAGTTGTACTTATATATTTTGGATATTGTCCCCTAATTGGATGTATTATTGATGAATATCTGCTCTCATCCAGTAGGATATCTTTTTGTCTTGTTGATGGTTTCCTTTGCTGTACAAAACCTTTTTAATTTGATATATTCATTTATTTTTTCTTTTATTTATCTTGCCTGAGGAGACATATCCAAAAATATTTGTATTGCTACCAGCAACATCAGCTACCTATGTTTTCTTCTAAAAGTTTTATCTTTTCAGGTGTTAAATTGTAGACTTTAATCTGTTTTGAGTTTAGTCTTGTATATGGAGTAAGAAAGTGAATGTTAGCATCTGTATATATGAGTTCAAAGAAGATAGCACATGATACATTCAGCCTATTGTATCCACAGGTTCTGCATTCACAGATTCAACCAACCACAGATTGAAAATGTTCAGAAAAAAAGTTCTGTTGTTGCTATGTATTATGTAGTTAGGCCTACAATGGTTTCATCTGTACTGAATATATACAGACATTTTCCTTGTCCTAATTCCCTAAGCTTTATAGCATGACAACTATTTACATAGCATTTACATTGTATTAGATACTATACATAATCTATAAATGGTTTAAAGTATATGGGAGAATGTGCATGGGTTATATGCAAATACTACACCATTTCGTTTATTTTTTATATATTTGTATTGATTTCAGAGAGGAAAGGAGAGGGGGAGAGAGAGAGAGAGAGAGAGAGAGAGAGAGAGAGAGAGAGAGAGAGAAACATCAGTGATGAGAGAGAATCATTGATAGGCTGCCTCTTGCACACCCCCTACTGGGGATCGAGCCTGCAACCTGGGCATGTGCCCTTGGCTGGAATCAAACCTGGGACTCTTCAGTTCACACGCCTATGCTCTATCCACTGAGACAAACTGGCTAGGGCTACACCATTTCATATAAGGGACTAATTGAGCATCTGTGGATTTTAGTATCAGCCGGGGGTCCTGGAATCAATCCCCTGCAGATACTGAGAGAGTGTATATATAAATTATAAAAATACATTTTGTTCTGTGTTTGTGTTATTAGTTTTCTGTTTGCAATTTAACTGAATATTGCACCTTGTTCTGAATATTGAAGTGAAGAAGAATCATTTACTTAAATACCTTTTATGATCCCTAAACCACTAAATATTAAAAAGTAAATGATAGTGAATGGAAGGTATAATTTAAAGGTTTTTTTGTTGTTGTTTTGTTTTGTTTTTACCAATAAGAAGGGAATTATTAAAGAGATCCAAATTAAACAAATAAAAAAATCTCTAACTAATTTAACCTTTTGCACTCGGATGTCGAGTGTGACTCGACACGGTTAGCATTAGAATAAAGGAATCGAGAAAAAAGCAAGCGAATGCAAAGGGTTAAAAAGTGATAAATTTGAAAATAACTGCTTTGCTACCATAAGCAAGACTGAATAATTAATTACAGTATGTGTATTTTAGCCTCTAAACAACACAAGGCAAGTTATCAATTAAGGTAAATATATAGGAAGGGGAAAATATATATATATATATACTAGAGTCCCAGCCTGCACCCTCTCCAGTCTGGGACCCCTTGAGGGATGTCCAACTGCCCGGTTAGGCCCGATCCTACCTAAACGGGCAGTTGGACATCCCTCTCACAATCCAGGTCTGCTGGCTCCCAAATGCTTGCCTGCCTGCCTTCCTGATTGCCCCTAACTGCTTCTGCCTGCCAGCCTGATCACCCCCTAACCACTCCCCTAACAGCCTGATTGATGCCTAACTGCTCCCCTGCCAGCCTAATTGCCCCTAACTGCCCTCCCCTGCAGGCCTGGTCACCCCTAACTGCCCTCCCCTGCAGGCCTGGTCACCCCTAACTGCCCTCCCCTGCAGGCCTGGTCACCCCCAACTGCTCTCCCTTGCAGGCCTGGGTTCCCCCTAACTGCCCTCCCCTGCAGGCTTGATCGCCCCCAACTGCCCTCCTTTGCAGGCCTGATCCCTCCCAATTGCCCTCCCCTTCTGGCCTAATCGCCCACAACTGCCCTCCCCTGCTGGCCTGATCCCTCCCAACTGCCCTCCCGTGGTGGCCACCTTGTGTCCACATGGGGGCAGCCATCTTTGACCACATGGGGGCAACCATCTTGTGTGTTGGAGTGACAGTCAATTTGCATATTACTCTTTTATTAGATAGGATAGAGGCCTGGTGCACGGGTGGGGGCCAGCTGGTTTGTCCTGAAGGGTGTCCCGGATCAGAGTGGGGGTTCCCTTGGGGCGTGGGGCCGCCTGGGCGAGGGGCCTGTGGTGGTTTGTAGGCTGGCCACGCCCCCTGGTGACCCAAGCGGAGGTCCTGGTATCTGGGATTTATTTATCTTCTATAATTGAAACTTTGTAGCCTTGAGCGGAGCCAAGCCTCCTGCTTGCTCCGTGGCCACAGCCATTTTTGTTGGGATTTATTTATTTTCTATAATTGAAACTTTGTAGCCTTGAGCAGCAGAGGCCAAGGTAGGCCAGGGCTGCGGAAGGTTGGATTCCTCCATCACCGGGGGCAACTCAAGCCTCCTGCTCTCTCCAGCTCCGTGGCTGCCGCCATTTTTGTTGGGATTTATTTATCTTCTATAATTGAAACTTTGTAGCCTTGAGTGGAGGCCTGGGTTGGCCAGGGTGTGCGGAAAGCTTGGTTTCCTCCATTGCTGGGGAAACACAATCCTCCTGCTCTCTCCGTGGCCACAGCCATCTTGGTTGGGTTAATTTGCATACTCGCTCCTGATTGGCTGGTGGCCGTGGCTTGTGGGTGTAGCGGAGTGGTGGTTAATTTGCACATTACTTTTTATTAGATAGAATTTCTGAAGCTAAACAACTGTTCTATATTCATAGTATTTCAGGGCCAGGTTAAGTAATTTTGTGATGGAATTAGACTTACCTATTCAGAGTACCTGAAGATGCTCCTAAATTCATTGATCCTAGACTCCTGCAGTCAGGATCTAAATCAGGTTTCAGGGATGTGTAGCTTTTTGCTATGATCTGCTGTCTTTGTTGTTTTCAGAAGTTCAGCTCTAAGACTTGTCTTCTGCTCCCCTATCCTTTGAAAGCATTGCTTCTCATTTCCACCTCACAGACCTCTGTCCTTCCAAGCTTATGTTAATTTTCTCCTCACTGCATGTGGCATCAAAGGAGTTTGAATCTTGGCACCCCACTGTTAGGAGGAAACAATTTCATATTTAAAGTTTAGCTTCTCTTAATAGTGCTCTTTTTTTGCTCTGACAACACTGAGGTGTCAAGTTTGATGACAACAGTAAGAAGCCACCTTGAAATGCACAGTAAGAACATGCACTTCTAAACACTGCTGAGAAATGAATGCATGTCTCATTATTTTAGTTTTCTTTTTCCTCATGTTTATTTCCTGCTTTAAGACTTTGTATATTTGTTAAGGGTTGGGGGCTACTGAATACATATGTAGAAAGTTCCATTCAGGACATTCGTTATTCAGCAGACATTTGGTATCATCTGTGTTCCAGATGCTGTGCTCAGTGTTACGAGGGATATGAAGATGTGACTGAGGTTCTTACTGTAGAGGTGGAGAGTTGGCAGGGTCAATGGAGGCAGGAGCATGTTTTTCCTTCACTCTCAATGTTAATTATCTTATAATATTCCTTGATGTACACGTTTTCCTCTTTGTTTAAGGCCTTGAGTTTCCACAGTTATGTTTGGTCTTTACGATACTGGAGTAACTAGTTTATCTCTGAGAAGATAAAAGAGACTAAAGGAAGAATTGGAGATTGATGGGAAATAGGTGAAACTGCCTTATGTCTATATTTGAGGATATAGTGTTGCCAGTTGTAAATGATATGGAATCTAGAGGAAAATTATAATAGTGAGGATTGACTTGGTTAGAAAAATCTTCAAAACGATTATGTGACTTGGCTGTACCCTAGGGAGAGTATTCCAGGTGGGGAACAATGTGAGCAGAGTCTTGAGTGTGAAGTAGCAGGGTTTTCATTGGAATCTGGATGGACGGATTGGAAGGTTCATATTGGTGGGTAGCTATAAGAATGAGGAAATGGAGCAGGTTTTTAAAAAAACAACTTGATACCATAAAATTCACTCACGTAGGTATACATTTCCATGGATTTTAGTTTATTCATAGGGTTGTATAGTCATCATCATAATCTAATTAAAGAGCTTTTTCATCACCCCGAAATGAAACCTGGTATCCATTAGAAGTTCCTTCCCGTACGCACCCCCAGCTGTAGGTCACCTAAAACTACTCCATAGATTTGCCTTTTCTGGAGCATTTTATATAAATGGGATCATACAGCATATGGTCTTTTGTGTCTGGCTTCTTTCACTTAGCATAAAGTTTTTGAGGTTTATCCATGTTGTAGCATATATCAGTACTTCATTACTTTTTATATTCAATTGGTATTCTATTGTATAGATATACAACATTTGTTTATCCATTTAGCAGATGATGGATATTTGGATTGTTTCCACCTTTGGGTTATAATGAGTAATGCTACTATGAACATTTGTGAAAACATTTGGATGATTTCATTTCTCTTGGGTGGAATTGCTAGGTCATATGGTAACTCTATTTTGAGAAACTGCCAAACCATTTTTCAAAGTGGCTTCACCATTCTACATTCCCATCAGCCATGTTCCTCTACATCATTGCCACTTTTTATTGCCCTTCTTTTTTTATTATAACCATATCAGAGTGTGTGAAGTGGTATCTTATTGTGGGTTTTCTTTTCTTCTTTCTTAACTGATTTTAGAAAAGAGGAAAGAGGGGTGAGAAAGAGAAAAAGAAAGAACATCGCATTGATCAGTTGCCTCCTGCACACGCCCCAACCAGGAATCAAACTTGCCACCTTTTGGTGTATTGGATGCCTCTCCAACCAACTGAGGCAACTGTGGGTTTTTTTTGCTTTTTGCTCTTGAACATTTACAATTTATATGTAAATGTGTTATTCACATTTAAACTTTTATTACAATTCTTCTTTGCCAGCGTGTGATGGGTAAACGGTTACATATTATGAAATTCAATTAGACTGAGAAAAATCTAAGAGAAGTACTTCATATAATAGGAACACTGCTCAAGTCTAGAATTTATACACTGAAGTACTTTATAAAGTGAAGAAGGAACTGAAAGTGTAGGGCTATTAAATGGAATGCAAGGAGACATGTGCAATTTTATATCTGAATCTTATACTGTGGAAAACCCCATACCTAGAGTTTTATACTGAATCTCATACTGTGTTCTGAAGTATGGCCCTAGGTTGGTTTGCATTTTTTTATTATTTTGGTTATATATATGTATATATGTGTGTATGTATATGTATATGTATATGTATATGTATATATATATCATAAAATTTACCATTTTACCCATTTGTAAGTGTACAATTCACTTCATCCTAAGGGTTTTAAGGGTGGAGATTTTAGGGGAGGTCCCAGGAGAAGATCTCAATAGAATATTCAGCAGATTTCCAGGTGTGTCCTTTCAGGGTCTAGGTCTCCACTGACTGATTGGCCAGCACCAGGGTGGGGTCATTATCCAATGCAGCTGATCCTGAGGTCAGCCTTGTCTTGCTGGTCTGGTTTTGCTGCTTTTCTGGGCCTGGAGCTGAAATACAACTGAGGCCTAGATGTTATCTCTAGGGAGGAAAGGTCAGGGGGTCCAAACCTCATGCTGGGTGAGAAAAGGTACTGTGGGGACAAGGTCCCACACTACAGTTGTCCCTGGCCAGGCACCTGGGACTTTTCACCTTGGTGACCTTCTGGCCCATCATCCTTGCTCTGCTCATGTCTATCTAACTGCCTACCACATGACTAACACTATGCTTATAGGTTGTACGAATTAGTGGAAATAACATGTATGAAAACTTAAAATTGCTATGCAAAAATAAGGAAAACTTAATATGCAGGAGAAACCCAAAGTTTCTCTTTTCCAAGCTGTTGTGCATTCTAGAAGTTATTGGACAGAATTTTGATGCTTGCAAATTTTTATGGCTAGGTTATTTATGGCGCACATCATTTTGGTTATGCTTGATGTTTTCACTTTTTAATACTCTTACCTGTTTCTTTTAAATTTTTTAGATGGTATGAGGGCTAACCCAGGTCAAACTTCTTTTCAAAACAATTCTTTTTCAGCTAATGTTAATCTTTCCCTTCTTCCAGCTCCTGTTGTACTTGTGTTCAGTTGCTGTAGCCTGTTTTAATATTCAGTTCTTTAATCATTTCTTGACATCAATTTTGTTTCTCATCTAGATTGTAAGCTCCTTAAGGGGAAGAACTGTGTCCTCTGTGCCACAGGACACAGGTGCAACATTTGGGTACCTGTTGATTAATATTTTCTGTGGGCTCTTTTCATTTGCAGAACTTTCAACCTTAAGAGTTGCCATTTTCTTTTCTGTGAGGATGTTTGTTGCTCCAGTTAAGGCCCTGTTTCTGCATGTGCAGGTGAAAAATGTGTAGGTCCTATGTAGGAAGATAGATAAGAGACTCACAATAATGTTTGCCCCTGGGCATAGGGCCTACTGTTCTAGATTCTTTGAATTTTGTTATTATAGGTTTGTGTTACTTAACCCTTTGCACTCGCTTGCTTTTTTCTTGATTCCTTTATTCTAATGCTAACCGTGTGGAGTCACACTCACATCCGAGTGCAAAAGGTTAAAAACAACAAAAAGGTAATGCACAATTCAGAAGTTAAAAAGTCAGTTTCTCTTCCACCCCTGACTTGCAGCTACCCTCTTTATCTTTCCCATAGACGTCACTGTTACCTGTTCCTCTCTAGAGAGTTTGTACCAAACTCTGTCAGCAATATGTGTGATGCTGTTACTTATGAATTAGCTGTCAGAGTGTATTGCCAACATTTAAAACTTTTTAATTTGATGTGTTGCTTTTTCAATGAAAAGAGAAAGTGCCATAGTAGAACTAAGAGAAGCAAACCTTGTTTTCAAGGGCACTGAGAAGAGAACTGACCTGGAAGCTGGTGTGCTCTCACTTATCTTGTGTTTTTGCCACTTCCACTGTGAAGTGAGGATCTTGTGAATTAACACCATGGTAAAAAATATTCCCTTAGATTCTGAATTGATACAGCTTGCTGCTGCTGCTTCCTATTGAAAAGACTGCGCTTATTTCTTCCGTCTGCTGGTATCCACCAAATGGAGTACATTCTTAAAATGATCTAATCCCCATCAGACACACTGGACTAAAATTGCACTATTTGATTCATCCTGTAAATATTTGTTAAGCCTTGTTTTTTTTCTTAAAAGTTCTGTGCTAGTGCTATTTGACTTACAAAGTTATTTCCGTTTTGTCTCTCAGAAACATGAATTTGCAAGATATTTTTAAATAGGAAAAACAAAATGCTGCAATAATAAATACCACCAAAATAATGTGAATTTGATTTGTATTTCCAAAATAGCTAGTGAAATTGAATATCTTTCCATATATCGGTTGGCCATTTGTATGTCTTCTTGGGAGAGGTGTCTGTTCAGGTCCTCACAGTGGCCAAGATCTGGGGGTAATCAAAGTGTCATTCGATAAACGATTAGATCAGTGGTTCTCAACCTTTTTAATGCCGCCACCCTTTAATACAGTTCCTCATGTTGTGGTGACCCCCAAACATAAAATTATTTTCGTTGCTACTTCATAACTGTAATTTTGCTACTGTTATGAATCATAATGTAAACATCTGTGTTTTCCGATGGTCTTAGGCTCTACAGCAGTGGTTCTCAACCTGTGAGAACCGCTAGCAGGGTCGCCTAAGACCATCGGAAATAATTTTATGGTTGGGGGTCACCACAACATGAGGAACTGTATTAAAGGGTCGCGGCATTAAAAAGGTTGAGAACCACTGGATTAGATAAAGAAGATGTGGTATGTGTATACATACTTACTGAAGAGCTCGAGCAATTCCATACATACTATGGATTATTACTCAGGTATAAGAAAAGATGAAATAGTGCCATTTGCGGCAACATGGATGGACCTTGAGAATATTATGCTAAGCGAATCTGTCAGAAAAAGCTATGAACCATATGATTTCACTCGTATATGGGGTATAAAACTGAAACTCAGCCCAGCTGGTGTGGCTCAGTGGTTGAATGTTGACCCATGAACCAAGATAGAGAAGTTGCTGGTTCAGTTCCCAGTCAGGGCACATACCCAGGTTGTGGGTTGGATACTTGGTTGGGACCCTTTCGGGAGGCAGCCGATGGATGTTTCTCTCTCTCTCTCTGTCTCTGACTCTGTCTCTCTGTCTCTCTCTCCCTTCCTCTCTCTAAATATCAAATAAAAAAGAGTCTCCAGGTGATTCAAATGTGTCTTCAAGGGTATATACAGAATAGTAGAAGTCCACGTTCATAGACTCTGCTTTGCTAGATAAATCCAAATTTTTACAGGAAGTGAAGAAAGAATTTAAACTCCTACCAGCAGGGTGCGCTGTTCTACATCTTTGTCAACACCTGATATTTTCAGTCTTAAATTTTTGCCAATGTCATGGATGTAAAATGAGATCTTGATGTGATTTTTTCAATTTGCTTTGTTCTAATAACTGTTGAGATTGATAATATTTTCTTAAGGCTGTTGGCCATTCCTCTTCTATAGTATTTTCTATTGTGTTGTCTTTACATATCAGTGCTTTTATATTCTGGATAACATTAATCCTTTGTTGAGTATATTGTTGCTGATCTTTTCTCCCAGTTTGTGGCTTGCCTTTTCTCTTTCTCTGTACTCCCTTTTGATAAACAGAGTTCTTAATTTTAATGTAGAAAAGTTTCAGTCTTTTACTTTATGGTTTGTGCTTTTCTATCCTGTTTAAGAAATTCTATATTATCTCCTAAAAGTTTTATAGTTTATGCATTACACTTATATGTCCTTTATCTACCAGGAATTGACTTTTGAGTATGATGTAAGAGTCCAGTTTTTCCCCCAAAAATAGATAACTATTTCAGTACAATTTATTGAATAGTTCATTTCTCTTCCTGTAATCACAATTGTCATCTCTGTCATAAATTAAGTTTACATATATGTGTGTCTATTTCTGTGCGCTCTACTCTGTTCTATTGGTTTATCAGAATATCCCTGTGCCAGCACCTCACTCTCTCAATTGCTCGAGCTCTTCAGTAAGTCTTAGTATGTAATAAGTTAAATCTTTTGACCTAATTTTAGGCTATTCTTGATCCTTTTCTCTTCCATGTAAACTTATGAATTATATCTTGGCAAGCTTTAAAAAAAAACCCCTATTTGGTCTTTAATTGGAATATCATTGATTCTGTAGATCAGTTTAGAAAAACTGGTATCTTTATGGTCTTAAGTGTTCCTATCCCTGGACATGGTATAGAATTCCATATATTCCATATATCCTATGTTATTGGATATATACAATTTTAGAATCACTTTTTAATCAAATAAACCTTTAACTTTTAGTGATCTTTTTTTTCCCCAAGCACAGCTTTTTCTCTTATGATCTATTTTTTTTTATATTAATTTAACCATAGTTGGTTTTGATCAGTATTTGTTTGACTTTTTTTTACTGTCACTCATCCTTTTTCTCAGCCTTTTTTTTGTCTTATGTTTTAAATGTGTATCTTGGAAATAGCATATAGCTCAGATTTTTAAAAAATTAATTGCTGTAGCCCTTAGTCTTTTCCCTTTTTACTATTTAATCTAGTCCACTAATCTTTATTGTGATTGCTTAGGCATTTTGATTTTTAACCATCTTATTTTGTGCCTTTTGTTCTTTTGTTTCTTTTAAAATACTCCCTCCTTTTCTTGCCTTTTTTAAATAAATTAATTTTTTTTCTCATTTTATTCCTCTTCTTCCCCCCTCCTCCCCCCCCCCCCCCCCCCCCCCCCCCCCGCCCCACGACTAGTTTAGAAGAGACTGATGGAGTAAAGGAGAAGGGAGAGTTTAAGACAATGATTCTGAGTCTCGACTGTATATTGAATTCACCAAGGAACCTTAAAAAGTATGAATGCTTGGGCTCTGAAATTCAGATTAATTAGTCTGGGATGCAGTCTGGCATGGGGGATTTTTAAAGCTTTCCAGGTGCTTCTAATATACAGTCAGTATTGAAAGCTACGGCCCCTGGAGAAACTGCTAAATGTATGACATCAAATGTAGACATAGGCTTAGAAAGTGAGGTGATCATGACCAACACCCTTTTAACCCCATAGTTACAGCTGCTTTGTCTCTACCAACTAGGAGAATTCACTAACTAGTTCAGTTTTTTCTGTTATACTAGTATGCGTAGATTTGTATTGTTGAGAATTCTGAATTAAAATTTGTTTTTAAAAATTAAAATGAGCTGTTTCTCAAGAAATTATTTCGTATCCAACAGACAAAGCCGACACATGAAATTATAGACAGCATAACTATTTAATTGGGTTTTATAAGGGTAATTATACAGAATTATTTATATAGAATTATTAAATATAAAATCTGGCTCATCCTATATAATAAAAGCCTAGGTGGCGTCATGTGACGTCGTCACAAGATGGCCACCGTGATGTCACAAAATGGCCACCACAAGATGGCCACCACAATATGGTCACCACAAGATGGCCGGCAGGAGAGGGCAGTTGTGGGCCCTCAGACTGGCAGGGGAGGGCAGTTGTGGGCAACCAGCCCGGCAGGGGAGGGCAGTTGTGGGCAATTGGGCCAGCAGGGGAGCAATTAAGCATCAATTGGGCCGGCAGGGCAGCGGTTAGGGGGCAATCAGGCATGAATTTTGTGTACTGGGCCTCTACTATTTTATAAGTGTGCTAGGAGAATTTTCAGGTGCTGCAGTGATCAGAGATGTCTGCATGGGCAAAGTAAGCAGTTGTGACCCTTTTTTATATTTCTGTCTTTGATTTTTGCCTCCAACTCTGTCTTTCACTTTCTTCTTCTAAAATTACTCAAGTTCCTTTCCAGAAAGTTAAA
Source organism: Eptesicus fuscus (assembly GCF_027574615.1). Classification (NCBI taxonomy): domain Eukaryota; kingdom Metazoa; phylum Chordata; class Mammalia; order Chiroptera; family Vespertilionidae; genus Eptesicus; species Eptesicus fuscus. The sequence continues at coordinate 36,897,810 of NC_072485.1, forward strand.
TTGGTAGGAGTTTGAATAAGGGAAAAACCCAGGGTGAGAAGTAAGCATATAGGGTGAATTATTTATGAATATCACTTACCTAATACAAAAATTCTTTTTTCCAATTAATATTAAGTACATAACATGTGATAGGAATATAGTCGTGAAAAAGTACACAGACGTCTTTTTCCTCGAGAATGTATATCTTTGTGGAAAGGGAGGTACAATAAATGAAATATTTACAATAAAAAAAGTAAAAGCTGTAGCATTTTACGTATTGTGGTAACAGTCTGAAGATAGCTCACTAGTGTACTCTGCTTTCCAGTATTTATACCCTTCTGTGGTCCCCTCCCACACTTCATTCAGGCGGATTCTGTGTAACCAACAGAGCAAGGTAGAAATGAAGCTTCCTTGGCGAGGTCGTAAACCTCACAAACTCTGACTTTGGTCTTTTGGAATGTGAGTTCTGGAGGAAGCCTGTGTCGTGTAAGAAGTCTGACCACCAGGAGACCACTGTGCTTTGAGCTAGCCCAAACTAGTCATATTGGGAAAGCTAAGTAGTGAGACAAAGATTCCTGGCTAGCACCCAGCTGTTTCTGCCATCCCAGCTAAGGCACCAGACATGTGGTTGAAGAAGTCATCTTGGTTGTCTAGCTCAGTTGAGCCTGAAGATGACTTCAGTCCCAAGGGCCATTTAGCTGTCTACACCAGTGGTCGGCAAACCGCGGCTCGTAAGCCACATGCGGCTCTTTGGCCCCTTGAGTGTGGCTCTTCCACAAAATACCATGGCCTGAGCAAGTCTATTTTGAAGAAGTGGCGTTGGAAGAAGTTTTAAGTTTAAAAAATTTGGCTAAAGAAATTTCAATCATTGTACTGTTGATATTTGGCTCTGTTGACTAATGAGTTTGCCGACCACTGGTCTACACTAATAAAAGAGAAACATGCAAATTGACTGTCCCTCTGCTACACCCACCAGCAAATCAGGAGTGAATATGCAAATTAACCCAACAAAGATGGAGGCGGCCATGGAGCTGGAGTGAGCAGGATGCTTGGGTTGCTCCCGGCGACAGAGGAAGCCAAGCTTCCTGCCCACCCTGGCCTCCACTCAAGGAGGGGCTGAGGGCCTGGGTCACAGGGGGGCGTGGCCAGCCTTAAAACGGCCCTCAGCCCCTTACCCAGGCTGGCCACACCCCCATGGGGTGAGGGTCCTCGTTGGGGGGCTTGGCCAGCCTGAAAACGGCCCTCAGTCCCTCACCCAGGCTGGCCAGGCACCCCAGCAGGACCCCCTACCCTGAAGGGGGTGTGGCCAGCCTGAAAACGGCCCTCAGCCCCTTACCCAGGCTGGCCACGCCCCCATGGAGTAAGAGTCCCTGCTTGGGGGCATGGCCAGCCTGCAAACAGCCCTCAGGCCCTCACCCAGGCTGACTAGGCACCCCAGCAGGGACCCACACCCCCATGAGGTGAGGGTCCCCACTGGGGGTCTTGGCCAGCCTGCAAACAGCCATCAGCCCCTCACCCAGGCTGGCCAGGCGCTCCAGTGGGGACCCCCACCCTGAAAGGGGTGTGGCCAGCCTGAAAACAGCCCTCAGCCCCTCACTCAGGCTGGCCACACCCCATGGAGTAAGTTTCCCCACCCTGAAGGGGGTGTGACCAGCTTGAAAACAGCCCTCAGCCCCTCACCCAGGCTGGCCACGTCCCCCCAGCGGGGACCCTCACCCCATGGGGCGTGGCTGGCCTGCAAACCACCACAGGCCCCTCGCCCAGGCCACCCCACGCCCCAAGGGAACCCCCACCCTGATCCGGGACACCCTTCAGGGCAAACCAGCTGGCCCCCACCCGTGCACCAGGCCTCTAGCTATACTAATAAAAGGGTAATATGCTAATTAGACTGGGAGACCTTCCAGGAGACCTTCCAGATGTTCTTCTGGACAAAGCCATGATGGCTGGGCCGAGGTAGAGGCGGTTAGAGGCCAAGAAGGCAGGCAATTGTGGGTGATCAGGCCGGTGGGGGGGAGCCATTGGGGGTAATCAGGCCGGCGAGGGGGGGGGCAGTTGGGGATGAGCAGACCAGCAGGGGGGCCAGTTGGGGGCAAGCAGGCCATCAGTGGGGGTCAGTTTGGGGTGATCAGGACAGCGGTGGGGGGCAGTTTGGAGTGAGCAGGCCAGCAGGGGGGCATTTGGGGGCAAGCAGGCCAGTGGGGAGGGCAGGTGGGGGCGAGCAGGCCAGCAGCGGAGGCAGTTGTGGGCGAGCAGGCTGTCAGGGCGGGCCGTTGGGGGCTGGCACGGGGGGCAGTTGGGGGTGATCAGGCTGGCAGGGGAGGGCATTTGGGGGCTAGCAGGCCAGAGGCAGGGGGCAGTTGGGGATGAGCAGGCCAGCCGGCAGAGTGGTTAGGGGCAATCATGCAGGCAGGCAGGCAGGTAGGCAGGTGAGTGGTTAGGAGCCAGCAGTCCCAGATTGCGAGAGGGATGTCCTGTCTGACTACCGGTTTAGGCCCGATCCTTGTAAACCGGCAGGACATTCTTCAAGGGGTCCCAGATTGGAGAGGGTGCAGGCCTGGCTAAGGGACACACACTAACTCCCTCCATGCACGAATTTCGTGCACCAGACCACTAGTAATCAAATAAGAGACCCCAAACAAGAACCACCAGCTGAACCCACAGAATCATGAAAAGTAGCTATAGATTGTTGTTTTAAGCCACTAAGTTGTAGTGATATGTTACCCAGGAAAAGATAATTAGAACATATGGTGATTAGTACTGTGGAGAAAAGTAAAGCAGGAAGAAGAGGTTAGGGATTGCCAGAGAGAGAGATTCAGGTTTATATTGGGCAGTCAGGAGAAGCCTCGCTGAGAAGATACTAGTACTCTAACAGAAACATGTTAGATGTGAGGGAGGAAGTAATGTTGATACCTGGGGCAAGGACTTTCTAGTCAGAGGCACAGCAAGGACAGAGGCCCTGTGCTGGAGCCTGAAGTTTTCAAGAAATCACCACAAAGGTCAGTGTGGATGGAGCATAGGGAACAAGGGGAAGAATTGTGGGAGTTGAGGACACACAGGTAGAAGGAGGTGGAAGTAGATGCAGATTATATGGGGCCGCGACCTTCAGCTTTGTAAGGTGCAATACTTTTTATAGCCAATTTATTGAGATATAGATAATATAAGCTTTTTATGCACTCAATTTAAAAAAGAAAATAATACAATGTTCTGAACATAATATAAAGAAGACGAAAGTAATGTCATTTCATTATGTAAATGCTGTAGTATGACAAGTTTAGAATACAAGTAGCCTTTATATAAGTTACTGACTTTGAGAGCTGCCAAGAAGGAGCTTATATTCCAGTGAGGAGACGGGTACATACACAGTTGAATAATAATATAAAGCAGTATATGATTAAGTGATAAAAGATTGGTAAAGTATTATTTCTTGGGGAGAGGGGCAGGTGCATTCTATTGGCGGGGGGGAAATACAGCATAAGCAAACAAAGTAAGAACGATTAAGGCAAAATGAGGGGGAACAAGAGCAGTTGAATTTTAAGGGTATTATCAATGTTTTTCTGTTTTTGAGTGTTTTTAAAATGGAGAACAGTGGGAAAGAAGCCCTGAATGGTAAGGTAGGTTAGGACAAAGAAGACATACTACAGAACCAATGAGGATTTGGAAGCATGGGAAAGACCTGATGAAGGCAGAAAGAATAGGTTAGAAGAGGAAGTGGTAGGAGAGGAGGCCATTGGTATTACATCTAGATGTAAGTGATATGCACTGGGTCTTGTTAGCAATTACAAAAATAGAAAGGACGGAATAAAATAAAAGATTTTAGGTGTTAAAGGTGAAGAAAAGGTTTGGAACCAACGCTTCATGATCAGAAAGGACTAAAAGGGGAATTTTTTGGATAAGCAATATTCCAAATTTGCCGTGACTACTTGAATATTTCCTTCTTACAACCTCCTCCCAAGATTCTCATTTTTCCCCTTCATCTTAATAAGTGGGAGAAAATATTCATTTAGTTGATATATACAAGTTGTTTAGGGACTGTCACCCTTAAAAGAACAAGTGAGTTTATTTGGGAATAACAGAGGGATTGCAATTTGGGACATGCAAACGATGGCGAACCATAGGCAAGTCTGAAGAGGCAAAAGGGCAATCATTTTTTTTGAATTCCAGGAGAAAATGGGGAGGGTTGTTTTGAACAGGAGTCCATTGGTGGAGAGCAAGAGTTTGAAGTTTGGGCAGTTTCTTATTGGCAATGAGCAGAGAGGGCAGTTGCTGTTGCTGAGGCAAGAAGGGAAGAAACAGCCTTCTTCCTACTGGTTCCATAAGCTGCAACGAAGCTTCCCTTTATGGCCTCCCCACTCCATTTTACATAAGGTTTCCTTTATTCACTTTCACAGAAGGGTCTAGAAAATGAGGTGAGAAGATAGATAATGGTCTGGGACACCTCCGATCCATCTTTAACCCATTCTGACAACTAATAAGCCAAAATCAATATTTTGTGAACGATAGTGAGGAAAATGGTTGGTACCTTTTTCCGTACCCCTTCACATTTGGCAGCAAATCTGACTTTTCGCAGTTTGCATTGTTTCTCTTATGAAAGAAAAAAAAAAATCACCTTTTGTTTTGTTCCAGCCTCACTGGGCCCTTGGTTCTTCCCTTGCCTTGTTCATTCTCACTTTCTCAGCAGGAAGGCAGACTGTTTACAAACAGTCTGAGCCAACAGCTCCTTTCCTGCTGACCAAATAGTTGCCCAAATGAAACCTTTCTCAGGGCTGAGAGTGGGTGTTCTGGTTAGTGGGTGTTCTGGAATGTAAATGGATCCTTATTTTAAGAAAGATTTATTTTTATACTAGAAGTTCAGTGTACACACACACACACACACACACACATTTGTAACGGTTACAAAATATGGAAACATTAGAAATTATTAGACCAGCAAAAGGCCTACTTAGATAACTTGTTAATAATAAGAAAGTCTCAAAACTAACATAACCAGCAATGTAGAATGCAGTTTTTGGAGCCTGTTTCCCTAGGCGTTAGTTATAAGCGAGATAACATTCTGACGGCATGCCAGGGCAATTTCTATAGCGTGATAGCAGCCCCCTTTGAGACACAACTCGATGGGGAACATAAAATGACCAAACCACAAATCTTTGGAGCCTATGTTTTGTTTTACATGATCAGAATTCCATACTTAGGAAAGACTGATAAACTTTTTTATAAAAGCATTTTGAATCCTGTAGCATTATTCCTTTTGCACAAGGAAAAGAATAGGGGAACAGCCTGGTATATTAGGAAGATGATTGTTCTAGAAGCTGAAGAATCTGGATTCTCTGACTGGTCTTGCCAAAAACTGGTGTTGTATGCCATTTGGCTTAATGTTTAACGCGACATTTTAAAGCTTCAGGGTCCTTTTTAAATATAGGTAAAAGGAAAGTTGTATTAAGTTCTCATCTACCTCAAAGGTTCTTTGATTCTTTATCATGTGTATCATGAAAGGCAAAGCCTCTATAAAACCCTCAGGTGGAATAAAGGAAGAAATGAGGATATTCCCTGGTTATGTGGAGCTTACAGGTGGTGAGTACGCTCTTTTCCCTCGTTCTTTAAAGGAAATTGCAGGTTAGGGCAACGGCATGCAGTTTTGATTTTAGACCTTTTATAGGTTTCTGTGCCGTGCTTCATTTTTATGCATTCTGCTCTCAACTTTTCCTTTCTGGAATTATGAGTAAATAGGATAGAGAAAAATGTGCGGGTGGGAGGGTAAAGTAGAAGATGGAAAAAGAGTAAAAGGAGATAAAATAGATGTGGGTGCATCAGTACCTATGGCAATCAAATGAATTTTCCATTGTTGATTATATTCCTTTCCACTCTTCAGTTAACTGCTGTTTACCCTCTCCCTGCTGCAATTTTACACAAGGCGGAGTCAGACTTGTGTGGGTTTTTCTATTTCATTCCCTTGAGATTTTAAAATTACTCAGCTATATTCTGCTATGAGAACAGATAACTGGAGGGCAATTCAAAATATTTATTTAATCTTTTCTTGGAAATCCTCAAAAAAACAGGAGGATTTTAGACCTCCATGATAATGAAACTCACTGGGATACATACATTTAAACATTTTTGGTAGTTCTTGGTTTCCCTTTTCTTGGCTCTGCATTTTCTCTTTTCCAGGGGCAGAAAAAGCTGGCAAAAAAATTTTTTTTTTCTTATACAGAATGGAGAAAGACTACATTAAATTGTGTTGCACTAATAAACTGTATATAATCTTGGAAAGTTTAGTTGAATCAGAATATTAAGAGTAGGAGGGACTTTAAAATAATCCATTGTGATTTTCAAATGTTTTTGCTCAGAAGTCTTTCCCAAACAAAATCTTATACCAAGATCCAGTATATAAATTAGATAGAAGTAATGACTCTGTTTATCAGGTAGCTCTAAACTTTATTTGTTTGGTTGATAATTTTATACCCATTATTTATATGAATCTCTAGCAGAACATTAGAAAGTTGGGAGATTGCAGGAAAAGTCTTAGTTTTGTAGGACTTTGTACATATTACAGACAACCTTGACTCCTGCCCACTGAATGCCCCTATAATTTCCAGTATATTTATTAGGGAATATTATCATCACCATTGAGAAGCACTAATCTGTCATCTTTACCCCAGTAATGTTACCCAGTTCCAAGGCTTTGTGTACCACCTAAATACTGAGAACTAAATTTCTTTAAAAATATGTTTTTATTGATTTTAATCAGAGAGAAGAAGGGAGAGGGAGAGAGAGAAACATCAATGATGATGTGCGGCTGCCTCCTGCATGCCTCCTACTGGGGATCGAGCCCACAACTCAGGTATGTGCTCTGACCAGGAATCAAACCGTGACCTCCTGGTTCATGGGTCGATGTTCAACCACTGAGACACATTGGTTGAGTGATAACTACAAATTTTTACCTCTAGCTCCAGCCTTTTTCTGAGCTGCAGATTTGTTGAAGCAATTGCCTATTTGACATTTTTCCTGTTATATCCAATATACATTCAAACATAATATGTCTTAAATATAGCTCAATTTCTTCCTTCCAAAGCCTCTTTGGCTTCTCGTCTTTCACAATAAAAGTCACTGCTACCTCCTCAATTGCTTAAGTTAAGAACCTAGAAGTGAAACTTAATTCATGCATCCTCTGCTGTCTTCTCTAACCCCACATCTAATTTATCAGTACATTCTATTGACTTAGCTAACCATAAATCCTCAGCCCCTCCATTTCTATTTCCAACGTTACCTGTCTAATTCAAGCAACTGTCTTTTATCCTATTATCTAGTCTCTTCTCAGACACTAGTGTAATCTTAATACGTATTCCACAACTCTGCTTAAAACATTTCAGTGGTTACTCTGTGTTCTTAAAAATTGAAACTCCTTATCATGATTTATAAAGGCAATACAGTGATCTCACTTCTGCTTACCTTTCCAACAGAGCCTTTTAACACACTAATGCTTGATCTTCTCAAGCTATAGTAACCTACCTTCTACTCCTCGAATATGTGAAGCCCCCTTCCCACATCCTGTTCTCATGGTTGTTCTTTGTTCCTGGAATATTCTTCTCAGTACAGAGTATCCCAAATGCATTCTCATCCTTCAGGTTTCTGCTTGCATGTTGGTGCTTCAGAGAGCTGCCCCTCCCCACTCCACCCATCCCTGACTCACTTATCCCAACATCTTGTTTCTTTGCATGTTCATTTTCTTTGTTCCCCATTAGACAATGGAAGCTCTTAAAGGGAATTGTCTTATTCATTATTCTGTCTCCAGAGTCTAGTACAATGCCTGGATGGATGGATGACAGGTATATGCAGGTTAGTATGGAAGTACATAGGAAGGTCATCTTTCCTAGCCTAGGTGCAGAGTGGGTGGACCTCTGGGGAGAGGGAGCATATACTGTGTATGAAAACCCAGAAGTTAATAAGAACTTTTATATATATATATATTCTGAGTGGCCAGATTATTATGTGTTCAGAGATCATAATAATCTGGCCACTCAGTGTATATCCTATATAATAAAAGGCTAATATGCAAATTGTCCCCTCGGCCAGGAGTTTGACCAGCAGGCAGGCCGGCCAGCCGCCCATGTCCCCTCCCCCTGGCCAGGCTGGCTGGACCTCACCCATGCACGAATTCATGCACCGGGCCTCATGTATATGTGTGTATCTGTGTGTGTATATATGTATACACACACACACACACACACACACACACTGAGTGGCCAGATTATTATGCGTTCAGAGATCATAATAATCTGGCCACTCAGTGTGTGTGTGTGTGTGTGTGTGTGTGTGTGTGTGTGTATTTCAGAGAGCAAGGGAGAGGGAGAGAGGGATAGAAACATCAATGATGAGCAATGATGAGAGAGAATCATTGATTGGCTGCCTCCTGCACGCCACCCACTCGGGACTGAGTTGGCAACTTGGGATTGTTCCTTGACCAGGAATCGAACCGTGACATCCTGGTTCATAGGTCAATGAACCACTAAGCAACACTGGCTGGGCAATGAGAACATTTTACAGTTAAACATAACTAGAGTGTACAATGTGAGTATGAATTAGAGAGAGGTAAATGCCAGAAAATGAAGTTTAATCTTTTATACTAGTTCAAGGGAGGCTATGGGGAACCATCAAAGAATGTTTGCACTGTTTTTAAAGTAATCAAAATTTCAGTTTTATAAAGATCACTCTGGCAGGAGGCTTGAGGTTTGACTGGAGGTTTTCAGAAGTATTGAAGACCATGAGACTCTGCCTGTAATGTCTTCCATTTGGCCACCTTCTATTTATTAAGGCTTTGTTTAGTCCTTGATTGTGTTAAGAAACTCATTTTGCTTCCTGTTAGGGGAGATGAGTGTTTTGGTACAGCAGTTCTCTACTCCTTTACACTAAAAAGGATCCTGAAGAGCTTTTGTTTATGTGAGTTTTATTCTTGATATTTGCATATTAGAAATCAAATCTGAGACAAAATTTTAAATATTTATTACTTCATTTAAAATTAATTATAATAAACTCAATATATTTAGCATAAATATTTTTATGAAAGATGAATATATATTTTCTAAAATAAAAAGAATTAGTGAGAAAAGTGGTATTTTACATATTTGCACTAATATAAGACATCTGGATTCTCTTCTGTCTGCATTCAATCTGTTGCAGTCTTTTGTTTTGGATGACGTATGTTAAGAAAATCTAGCCTCATATAGCTATGTAGTTGGAAAAAGGAATATTTTAATAGCCTTTTCAGATTATTGTGCCTGTTCTTTGATAAGATACCACAACTCAACAAATGTTAGTTTCTTAAAGATTAGTTGCAATGTAGAATCTGTACTAGCATCATAATGTACTGATCTCTCTGCTGGCTATTGCTTGTGCCTGGAATAGTCTTCCCAGTTCTTACTATAACAGATATATTTTCATCCTTTCATACTTCATTACATTGAAATCCTTTGTGTAGCTTACAGTTTGAGTGGATCTTTAACCATCCAGGATTTTGTAGCACCATACACTTACTTGGGTAATATTGGTAATCTGAGTTGCACAGACCTTTTAATTGTTGATGCATTTCATTTTATACAGTATCAAAAATCACATTCATTAATAACACTCTCAATCTCATTTTAAAAAGTCTTTAAATATATTTTATTGATTTTTTTTTACAGAGAGGAAGAGAGAGGAATAGAGAGCCAGAAACATCGATGAGAGAGAAACATCGATCAGCCGCCTCCCGCACAACCCCCACTGGGGATGTGCCCGCAACCAAGGCACGTGCCCTTGACCGGAATTGAACCTGGGACCCTTGAGTCCGAAGGCCGACACTCTATCCACTGAGCCAAACCGGTTTCGGCTCATTTTAAAAAGTCTTTAAAGATTGGGAAGCTATCAAGTTCACAAGGGTAGATAGATTCGTATTTTCCAAAATCCCAATTTTTGTTTAAAAAGCTCACATTTTATCATCGTTTAAAAATGCTGTCAGTTGTTTTCCCTGCTGTGATAACTCCCTTCATTCAGTTTTGAGAAAAGGTCAGCCAAATATCCAGACTGAATAATCATGTCAGTCACTCTTTCAAGTAAAATTGGTGTTCCATGAAATAAAGCAACTTTCCCAACTCTCAGCTCACACAATCAGATCAGCGCTTTTCCTTAAGACAGCAACTACACTTAAGTGTGCAGCACAAGTGCTGTATGTGTGCTTCCGTTTTGTCACACTGGATGTTAAAAAAACATCATTATCTTTATTCCTCTTTCTGATAGTTTGTTGGTGGTGTATAGAAACACATTTATTTATTTATTTTTATTTTTTTGTTAATCCTCACCTGAGGATATTTTTTCATTGATTTTTAGAGAGAGGGGAAGGAAGGGACAGATACAGCGAGAGAGAAACATTGATGTGAGAGAGACACTTCTATTGGTTGCCTTTCGCACCGCCCCAAATGGGGCCGGGGATTGAACCTGCAACTGAGATGAGTGCCCTTGACTGGAATTGAACCCAGGCCCCTTCAGTCTGCAGGCCAACGCTCTATCCACTGAGCCAAACCAGCTAGGATTGACTTTTTATATGTTGATTTTGTATCCTGTAGTTTTATTGAATGCATTTATTAGTTCCAATAGTTTTTGGGTGGAGTCTTTAGGGCTTTCTATATATAATATGTCATCTGCAAATACTGACAATTTTATTTCCTTTTGGATGCCTTTTTTTTTTCTTGTCTAAATGTTCTGGCTAGAACTTCCTATACTGTGATGAATAAAAATAGTGAAGTGGGCATCCTCATCTTATTCCTGAGTTTAGAGGAAAGGCTTTTAGTATTTCACCATTGAGTATGATGTTAGCTGTTATAACATAAAGGCTTGTCATATATGGCCTTTATTGTGTTGAGGTATATTCCCCTCTAAACCTAATTTGTTGAGACTTTTTGTCATGAAAAGATGTTGAATTTTGAGAAATTCTTCTCCTGAGCCTATTGAGATGATCATATGATTTTCAGCCTTCATTTTGTTAATATGCTGTGTCACATTGATTGATTTGCAGATGTTGAACCATCTTTGGGTCCCTGAAATAAATCCCACTTGACCATGGTGTATGACTCTTTGAATGTATTGTTTAATTTGGTTTTCTAATATTTGTTAACGGTTTTTACATCTATGTTCATCAGGAATATTGGTGTGTAATTTTCTTTTCTTGTATTTTCCTTGTCTGGCTTTGGTATTTTCAGGGTAATGCTCCCTCTAAAAAAAATGAGTTTGGAAGTGTTCCCTACTCTTACTTACTATATTTTTTGAAGAGTTTGAGAAGGATTGTTATTAGTTCTTCCTTAAATGTTTGGTAGAATTTACCAGTGAAGCCACTTGGTCCTTGACTTTTCTTTGTTGAGAGGTTTTTATTATTGATTTAATCTCCTTACTAGTAATTGGTTTGTTCAAATTTTCTATTTATTCTTAATTCAGTGTGTTGTATGTTTCTAGGCATCTGAGTCCTCCCTTTTTTTTTCTTGTTAAGTCTAGCTAATAGTTTGTCTATTTTGTTTATCTTTTTTTAAAAACCAGCTCTTGGTTTTATCAGTCTTTTCTATTTTTTTTAGATTCTGTTTTATTTATTTTCATTCAGATATTTATTTCCTTCCTTCAGCTAACTTTGGGGTTAGTTTTTTCTTCTTAGAAAAATAATATAGTGTTTTGATGATCAGAGTAACAGTTACCTTTGGGGAGGAAAGAGGAATTATTGAGGGATGGGACACTAGTCTTCCCAGTTGTTGTTATGTTCTTCTATCTTGTGATGTGGGAAGTAGTCATATAGGCATTTATTTTGTGATAAATTGTCAAGCTGTACATTTCTGTACTTTTCTTCATGTGTGTTGCATATTGCAATAGAAAAACTACAGAACAAAAGATAACATTAGCAGGCTTTTAATAGTATTTTTGCAAACACTTTTAGTAGAAACATAATACTCTTTGGGTCTCATAAGTAAATTATCAATTTTTACAGTGCCTTAAACCTTGCTAACCCCTGCATCAAAATCTGCCTTTTTAAGAGTTTTAACATGTGTAGAAATTGAATTTTTGTTTATATCCTGTGAGGTTATATTCCTTACTAGAGGCCCAGTGCACGAAATTCGTGCATGGGGGGGGGCGTGTCCCTCAGCCCAGCCTGCACCCTCTCCAATCTGGGACCCCTTGAGGGATGTCTGACTGCCCGTTTAGTCCCGATCTCGGACATCCCTCTCACAATCCAGGACTGCTGGCTCCCAACTGCTCGCCTGCCTGCCTTCCTGATTGCCCCTAACTGCTTCTGCCTGCCAGCCTGATTACCCCCTAACCACTCCCCTGACAGCCTGATTGATGCCTAACTGCTCCTCTGCCAGCCTGTTTGCCCCTAACTGCCCTCCCCTGCAGGCTGGTCACCCCTAACTACCCTCCCCTGAAGGCCTGGTCACCCTTAACTGCCCTCCCCTGCAGGCCTGGGTCCCCCCAACTGCCCTTCCCTGCAGGCCCGTTCGCCCCCAACTTCCCTGCTCTGCCAGCCTGGTCACCCCTAACTGCCCTCCCCTGCAGGCTTGATCGCCCCCAACTGCCCTCCCTTGCAGGCCTGGTCCCTCCCAACTTCCCACCCCTGCTGGCCATCGTGTGGTGGCCATCTTGTGTCCACATGGGGGCAGGATCTTTGACCGCATGGGGGCAGCCATCTTGTGTTTTGGAGTGATGGTCAATCTGCATATTATTCTTTTATTAGATAGGATAGAGGCCTGGTGCACGGGTGGGGGCCAGCTGCTTTGCCCTGAAGGGTGTCCTGGATCAGGGTGGGGGTTCCCTTGGGGCATGAGGCGGCCTGGGCGAGGGGCCTGTGGTGGTTTGCAGGCTGGCCATGCCCCCCAGCAACCAAAGCGGAGGCCCTGGTATCTGGGGTTTATTTATCTTCTACAATTGAAACTTTGTAGCCTGGAGTGGAGTCAAGCCTCCTGCTCGCTCCGTGGCAGGAGCCATTTCTGTTGGGATTTATTTATCTTCTATAATTGAAACTTTGTAGCCTTAAGTGGAGGCCTGGGCCTGGCCAGGGTGTGTGGAAAGCTTGGCTTCCTCCTTCGCCGGGGGCATTCCTAGCCTCCTGCTCTTTCCAGTTCCGTGGCTGCCACCATTTCTGTTGGGATTTATTTATCTTCTATAATTGAAACTTTGTAGCCTTGAGTGCAGGCCTGGGCCTGCCAGGGTGTGTGGAAAGCTTGGCTTCCTCCATCGCCGGGGAAACCCAAGCCTCCCTCCTGTTCACTCTGTGGCCACAACCATCTTGGTTGGGGTTAATTTGCATACTCGCTCCTAATTGGCTTGTTGGTGTGACTTCTAGGTGTAGCGGAGTGATGGTTAATTTGCATATTACTCTTTTATTAGATAGGATTGCTAGTATAGTATGCCTCAAAGTTCCTAATAAGGGGTGTTTTAGATAATGTGGTGATAATTAAGTAAGTCCTATTCCTCAGTGTCTGTTTATTGGTTTTATCATCTAATTCTGAAGCTTCTGGGCACATTTATAAAGTGTAAAATATGTAAAAACAACCTACATTCCTGTCTGAGTCTCATCTTTGCAGTAAAGAAGGCAGAGTGAAGATCAAGTTGTACCCTCTGTGAATACAACGACCTCCTCAGCTTGCTGGTGCTACCAGCATTGTCTGAATTCTTGATCTCGTTTACATTTGCTGAGACTGATAGAAATGAGATCATTTCTCTTGGCAAATGAATGATATAGCATATTTATCATAGAGATCCATATGTTGGCTGGCTTTTTAAAACAGACTTTACTTTTCAGAACAGTTTTAGGATGACAGCAAAATTAAGCAAAGATATAAATATTTCCCATATACCCCTGCCCCACACATATATAGCCTCCCCCATTATCAACATCCCACACCTGAGTGGTACAGATGTTAAAGTTGAATAGAGGCCTGGTGCACAAAATTCATGCACTTGGGGTGGGGCAGTCCTTCAGCCCAGCCTGTGCCCTCTCGCAGTCTGGGAGCCCTTGGGGGATGTCCGACTGATGGCTTAGTGCTACCGCGGAGGCAGGAGAGGCTCCCACCACCACCACTGCACTCGCCAGCCATGAACCTGGCTCAGGGCTTCTGGCTGAGCAGCACTCCCCCTGTGGGAGCGCACTGACCACCAGACACAAAGACGAACAGGCAAATGCCGAGAGGTGGCTGTGCCAAAAGGCGGCTGCACCAGGCGCCTGCCCAGGGTCTCTCGGGTGGCGCCTCTGACTCAGGGAGAAACCGAAAGTGTCAGCGGGCAGGGCAGAGTACCTGGGACCCTGGATTCCCTCTGGGGTTTGCAGAACTGCCCCCTCCCTTTGTTCTCCCATTCTCCACGGAGGCGGCTGTTGGCAGACGGCAGGGGATGGATCCACGATCAGACTGATGGCCCGACCTCCAGGGAGGTTTCCTGACCCCTCTGTGTTCCCCGCTCACCTGAATAGTTGGGGTGACCAGCACTCGGAGGCTCCCGAGACATCATGGAGGCGGGCCCTTGGTCATCAGTTTTTGTTTTTTACTACATTCCTTCCATGTGCAGTGATCACAATTCATCTGGAGCAGGGCGGGCTCGAGTGACCTGGAGGAAGCATGGGGAGAGCAGTCACCACTGGTTGCCCCTGGCACTGCTGGCAATATCCTTTCTTCCTTGTGGAGTGTCTAGAGAGGGGAAGCGGCCGCAGTGCCCAAGGCCAAGTTCTAGGAGACTGGCAGCACTGGTCCATTGGTGCCTGGCCTGTCCTCTTGAGATTGAACCTGCAGGACTACTAAGGGAGCCAGTCCCCAGTTCCACCCTGCCTCTGCCACCGATTGATTGGAGTCTGAGGGCCAGGAGGAGGGACCAAGAGGTCTGCCTTCCAGCCGCTTGCCAGTCACTGCTGTGCCACCGATTGATCAGCTCCCGCTCCCTCAGCTCCCTAACCTGGTGTTCCGTCATCCCTCCGTTCATGATGGCACCTGGGTTTTTATATATATTAGGATTACCCTACATTGTTTATCAGCCACAGTTTGACATGCTTCCCCTACATTAATGCAACATTGTCACCCAAAGTCCATAGTTTATATTAGGATTCACTGTGGGTTGTATATTCTCCACGTTTGGATAAATGTATAATGGCATGTATCCACTATTATAGTGTCATATGGAATAGTTTCACGGCTCTAAAAACCTTCCATGTTCTGCCTATTCATCCCTCTCCTCTCAGCCCCTGGAAACCACTGATCTTTTAATTATCTCCATAGTTTGTCTTTTCCAGAATATTATATACAGTTGACCCTTGAACAATGTGGGGGTTAGGGGTACTGACCCAGCACACAGTTGAAAATCTTTATAATAACTTAAGTTCACCTTCCTCATACTCAGGTGGATTCCCAACCATGGATGGAAATATAGTCAGTCCTTGAACAACACAGATAGGATTTTACATATAAGTGGATCTGTGCAGTTCAAGGGTCAGTTGTAGTTGGGTACTCATGTAGTATGTAGTCTTTTCAGAATTGCTTCTTTTACTTAGTAATATGCACTTGTTTCCTCCATGTCTTTTCATGGCTTGATAGCTTATTTCTTTTTAGTATTGAATAATATTTTATTATCTGGATGTACCATAGTTTATTTATCCATTGCCGTACTGAAGGACATTTTGGTCGCTTCCAAGTTTTGGCAATTGTGAATTAAGCTACCATAAACATCTGTGTGCAGGTTTTCATGTGGATGTAAGTTTTCAGCTCTTTGGGTAATGGCAAGAGTATTTTTAGTTTTATAAGGAACCACCAGACTATCTTCCAAAGTGGCTGTATCTTTTACATTCCTACCAGAAATGAATGAGAGTTTCTATTGCTTCACATCCTCAACAGCATTCAATGTTCTAATAGGTGTGTAGTGGTATTGACTGGCTTTTCAGTGTGGGTGGCCAGGATACTGCTTGTGAGTTATTTTCTGTGAACACATGGTTGGTATACCCACCCACCCATCCACCCGTCCTCAGCCATTAAAATGAGCAGCAGGTAGTTCTTTCATCAATCTGTGAGCTAGTTATTTTTGGAAAATTAGTACATCTAAAGGAGTAAGAAACTTGGAGAAAGTTCTGTTAGTTTCTTCAGGCTGATAACAAACCAAATTGATTCATGAGTGAATAAATTGGGACTTTGTCTACGTAACCACCTCCAGACATATTCACAAGTTTCAAAAACTCAAGATGAGAGATTCATATTAAATATCTTTTGTTTCACTGTGTTAACCCATGAAAATAAAAAACATTATAGTTCCTCTGGGATGATGTCTCTTATTCATTACTGTAACCCTGCATTTAGCCTAGTACCTGGCACATAGTAATCACTGTAAATATTTGTGCAACTAAAAAAATGAATTGAAGTAGGGCTTGGAAATATGGGAGATATCTGCATTTGAGATAAAACACAAATTTATTATTCAATGAAGAGAGCTTGGAAAAGTCTCCATGTTAATACTAATGAATACATTCAAAATGCTTGAGTTATCAGAATTAAAATATACTGTAAAGTCTCTAAATTAAATTAGTGTAGTATTGGTGCACAAATAAACCAATAGGATAGAACTGAAAGCTCAGAAATAGATCCAAGTTTGTATGGAAATATATAAAGATAGTATCTCAAATCACTGAGGTAAGAGGTTGCTAGGTCAGGTTGGTGGTTATGTAATTGTATTGACCAGGAATAAGTTGGAAGAATTTTTTATTTACATTGTGGCAGATAAAGTGATGTGAATATATGTTTTTTTCCTGAGGAACTTCAGGATAATGATAATATGGTAAATTTCTGGTGTTTCTAGAATATCCATAGTAATTTCTGTGATTCTTACAATTATGGTTCATAATTCATCGACTCTTATCCCATCTTCAACATTTGTCTTTGATAATTTCTCTTATTTGGGAGAAATCCTATCTAATAAAAGAGTAATATGCAAATTAACCATCATTCCGCTACACCCACAAGCCACGCCCATGAGCCAGTCAGGAGTGAGTATGCAAATTAACCCAAGATGGCTGTGGCCACGGAGAGAGCAGGAGGGAGGCTTGGGTTTCCCCGGCAATGGAGGAAGCCAAGCTTTCCACACACCCTGGCCAGCCCAGGCCTCCGCTTAAGGCTACAAAGTTTCAATTATAGAAGATAAATAAATCCCAACAGAAATGGCTGCCGCCATGGAGGAGCGAGCAGAAGGCGTGGCTCCGCTCCAGGCTACAAAGTTTCAATTGTAGAAGATAAATAAATTCCAGATACCAGGGCCTCCACTTGGGTCGCTGGGGGGCGTGGCCAGCCTGCAAAACACCACAGGCCCCTCACCCAGGCCGCCCCATGCCCCAAGGGAACCCCCACCCTGATCCGGGACACCCTTCAGGGCAAACCAGTTGGCCCCCTCCCATGCACCAGGCCTCTATACTATCTAATAAAAGAATAATATACAAATTGACCATCATTCCAACACACAAGATGGCTGCCCCCATGTGGTCAAAGATCCTGCCCCCATGTGGACACAAGATGGCCACCACAAGATGGTCAGCAGGGGAGGGCAGTTGGGAGGGACCAGGCCTGCAAGGGAGAGCAGTTGGGGGCGATCAAGCCTGCAGGGGAGGGCAGTTAGGGATGACCAGGCTGGCAGAGGAGGGAAATTGGGGGCGACCGGGCCTGCAGGGAAGGGCAGTTGGGGGTTACCAGGCTTGCAGGGGAGGGCAGTTAGGGGTGACCAGGCCTTCAGGGGAGGGCAGTTAGGGGCAAACAGGCTGGCAGAGGAGCAGTTAGGCATCAATCAGGCTGTCAGGGGAGTGGTTAGGGGGTGATCAGGCTGGCAGGCAGAAGCGGTTAGAGGCAATCAGGAAGGCAGGCAGGCGAGCAGTTGGGAGCCAGCAGTCCTGGATTGTGAGAGGGATGTCCGAGATTGGGCCTAAACAGGCAGTTGGACATCCCTCAAGGGGTCCCAGATTGGAGAGGGTGCAGGCTGGGCTGAGGGACACACCTCCCCCCCCCCCCCCCGCCCCCCGTGCACAAATTTCGTGCACCGGGCCTCTAGTAGAATATAAAAGAATATAAAGTCATTTCTTAAAGTACTGTACACTGAAATAAATATTTGGAATCAGAGCTTTTGTTCATTGTGAAAAAATACTTCTGAATATAAACCATCAAGAATGCTTGTTATAACTGAACTACCAAACAAAATAGAGATAGATTCATAGGTAGAGAGCAGGCAGACAGCTCAGGAGTGGTGGGGGTGATAGTGGAGGGATTGATCAAAAAAGAATAAAACTTATGGACATGGACAGCAGTGTGGTGATTACGGGTGTAGAGAGGGGGATGGGTGGAAGTGGCAGAGGGCATAGAGGGGTTAAATGATAATAGAAAAATAAAATTAAATTTTAAAAAGAGAATGCTTGTTATCTCATTACTTGTATCATACTTACTGATTTTTGTCATTATGGTGTTTTGATAGTATGTAAAATACTTGGATTTTTGTTTTATTTATTATGTTTAGCTGTCTTGTTTTCTTCCAGGTGCCCAGGAATCTATTCATTTGGAAAGGTTAGAAATTTGGAAAGTTCATTTTTAAGTGGTTTATTTTGGATCTTATAATTCATTTTCCCTTTCAGAAAAATATAATAATTATATTCACAGGGCAGCCAGAAGACTATTTAGTGCATCAGATAGATAAAATACGGCAACTATTAATGAAAATTTACGGAACACTAGTAATTAAACAAAACAAGAACAGTGAAACTGAATAAGAAACACCTTATTTTATGCTTGAAGAAAATAAAAAGTATTGACATTTGAGATATATCTTTAAGACTTATAAATATTGATCTGTGGGTTTGTTTTTTTGTAAATTTGAACATACAGAAAATTACAGAGAACAATACAATAAACAACCAAATACCATCACTCAGCTCAATATTTTGCTTCAGAAATTATTTTTACTTTAAAACTCATAACTCTCATAGTGCTTGATGTAGATTTGGGTCATTTTGAGACGTGAAAGCATAAAGAGAGAAGGAAATAAAGCTGTCCCAGAGGTAACTGGGTGAGAGCAGAGGGATGTAAGAGAGTATATCGATATAAGCCTTCTTTGGAACTGAGTGAGTCACTTCCTGTTTGGTGGGTATCAGAATTAGGTAGATAGTGTTGGGATACTGGGCAGAGGAAAAAAGATGTCTTTTATATTTAGCCCAAAATTGTAATTAATTATGCAGGATATCTATAAATTAGGTGTTTCTCAGAATGGGTAGGAGGGAGATAGACTCATAATAGTCACTCCATTTACTTCTCTGAAGAAAATGAAAACTTTTCTCTAAGCTACTTTAAACTTTAACAACCATATATTCAAAATATGTTATCTACATTTTGTATTTTTAAAAATTCTTATAGGTGTTAAGATGATTGGTGATATTAAAGAAAAACCATAGTAAATATCCATTTACAGCTTTACTTGGAAAACTAATAGAAACTACTTCTAGGCACTATAGTTATGAAAGTTAACATGAGAAATAACTTCTTTCTATTGTACTACCTGCTTGTCAGCACCTGTGTTTGAAAACAAACATAACACTCACGGTGCATGTGCAGACCAGCACAGCCAGGACTCTCCGCCAGCAGTGCTTATGGCTAAATGTGCCACAGGAGCTTTCGGCGCTATCCTTGCGTGCTCATCAGACTTTGTCTCCTCTGATCCCGATTCCTGACCCCTCTGCTCACACTTACTTGTCTCTAGCACTGGGCAAGTTGCTTAGCGTACCGAGCTGTGTACTAGTAAACTTGATCTCAAAGAACTCAGTATCCTTTGGCCTTCTCTTCCGTTGGCCTGCCCCAGCTATTTTCATTTTAAGTAGTACAGTGATAGACTTTTGTAACCATCTAAGGTCTTCCTGATATTTAACTTTGTTTCATACTTTGTTCTTGACTTTTTTATTTTTCTGTTGGTGCTGATCTGATCAAAGAAATCCATGCTACTATAGGACAAAAGATAAAATCCTTATGGTTTATGTGTTAAAGAATATACAGGAAATAAAACCAGTATACTGTTTACTTTTAGTAATTGCTGACAATACCTCAGAATCCAGCTTTTTTTTAAAATTGATTTTAGAGAGAGGAAAAGAGAGACAGACAGACACACAGATATCAGTGTAAGAGAGAAGCTTTGATCTGTTCCCTCCAGTACATACCCCAACGAGGGATCGAACCCGCAACTTGGGTATGTTCCCTGACTGGGAATTGAACCCACACCTTTCGGCATATGGGACAGTGCTCCAACCAACTGAGCAACACTGGCCAGGGCAGAATCCAACTTTTTAAAAAATGCTATTTTAAATTTATTTTTTAATAGCTAATATAGTTCATAGTTCAAAAGAAAGCTTTTAACAGTACAGAAAGATTCCATCCTAATTTTGTTCCCCAGTGATCTAGTTTTCCTCCCCAGAATCAACCATTGTTAACTCTTCTTGTGACTCCTGAAAATATTGTGTGGCAGTATCACGTTGAAGCTAAGGATAGAGGTTCTAGAGCCAGACCACTTTGTTCATGTTCTGTCTCACATTAAGCAAGTTCAGTTATTAACCTCTGTGTCTCAGCTTTTTCCTCTATAAGTGGGGCTACTAATACTTATCTCATTGGGTTGCTTGTAAACTCCTTAGCACAGTGCATGGCACATAGTGTTTAGTGTATATTGGCTGTGGTTGTTTTTGTAGAAATACGTGTATCTGAAAGTATATATATATATTTTTAAAATTTATCTTTATTGTTGAAAGTATTATAGATGTCCCTCTTTTTTCTCCCATTGACTCCCTCCACCCCTCCCCAACCTCCCCCAGGTTTTCGCCACACTATTGTCTATCAGTGATGGCGAACCTATGACACGCGTGTCAGCACTAAATATTTAGTTTTTGGTTTATTAAATACAATTATATATAACAATTATACATTTATGTTATTTAAACTATAAATATCGCGAAATAATGTTTTTTCCTCAAAGTGACACACTACCCGAGTTATGCTCAGTTTTTTGGCGAAGTTTGATATACCAGGCTCAAAAGGTTGCCCATCACTGGTCTATGTCTATGGGTTATGAATATATGCATACAAGTTCTTTGATTAATCTCTCCCCACCCTTCCTACCTATCCCCGCCTTCTCTCTGAAATTTGTCAGTCTGTTCCATGCTTCTGTGTCTCTTGGTCTGTTTTGTTCACCAGTTTATTTTGTTCATTAGATTCCATATATGAGTGAGATAATGTGATACTTGTCTTTCTCTGACAGGCTTATTTTGCTTAGCATAATACTCCAGGTCCCTCCATGCTGTCTCAAAGTGTAAGAGATTCTTCTTTTTTACTGCTACTTAGTATTCCATGTTGTAAATGTACCACATCTTTTTAGAATGTATATTTTTTTAACCTCAGGAATATAGAGTTGAGATAAACATATTTTCATTCATAGCACACTGTTGTTATTGGTCTTTGCAGGACCCTTGTATCATATCACTCTGTAGCAAAACCATTTATTCTTTCTACAGCTCATTTGGGTGGTCCTGATCTGGATGGGGCTTGGTCATTTGATGGGTTGGTTGGGAACTGGCTGGTCTAGGATGGCCTCAGGAGATGACCCTTCTCCAAATATTCCTCAAATTCCTTTATTATGCTAATCAGGGCATGATCTCTGTGGTGGAATAGTTCAGGAAAGAATGTGAAAATGTACAAGCACTTTTCAAGCCACAATTTTTGTCCATTTTGTTACCGTACCCTTGGCCAAAGAAGTCACATGGCCAAGCTCACAGTTAGTGGGTGATATGCCAAGGGGTGCAGATGTGGAGAGGTGTGGAAAATTGGAGCCATTAATGCCATTAAGCTAACGCAGGCCTCTCTAGTAACTACAGTCTAGTACCTGGTGTTTGCCTCCCACACCTCATATTCTCAAATGAGGATTAACAACAACAAATAGTATACTTGAAACCTATATAATTTTATTAACCAATATCACCCCAATAAATTTAATAAAAAGTAACTGATAAATATTAGAAAAAGTATATAAAATTTGATACATTTAATATCATTATATTATCATTATTTAAAAAGCAATGATAGGACATTTAACCCTTTGCACTCGCTTGCTTTTTTTCTCGAGCTGCTACCATTGCTAACCGTGTCGAGTCACACTTGACATCCGAGTGCAAAAGGTTAAAACCAATATCAAAGTAGGATTGAAAAATAATAGGTAACTACAGAATAAGGGAATGATTTCAATTGGTAATTTTTACACTAGATTTCTCATTAATACACATTCATACCTATACATGACATGTAGTATTTTTAGAACAACCAGTGGGATTGAATAAGATACCTTCATTCCATGTGTTTCTATAATTCTCCTAAAAGGAGTCTTCCATTCTCTGTTGTATATTTAAAATTGACTTTATTACACTTTTACAGTAACTGCACCATTGCAATATAACATTTTCAAATAAACGCACAATTTGAAATACAAAGGTTGGTAAATTAGTTAGCTTCTTTCCAAAAAATTAGGTGTAATAGTCATAACTTGATCCAGAAGCTTTGTTGATTATACTATTTAAATTGTGTTTGAACTCTAATTTTTTTACCTTGACTGTTATAAACGTTGGCTAGCTTGTTTGCTACCCATTTCAAATGGAATAATGACCCTACATATTTTTAAATCTAATTATTTATCATGTCTTTTAAAGATAGCGTCCTGCTCTTCTTACCTCTAAGTAGTGGAGAAAATTAAATGAAATAATGTGCTTAAAAGTTTATAATGTGTTTATTAAAATCTGTATTAAGAGCATTATCATTAATAATTTAATAATAACAGTTCTAGAGGCCATCCCTTAAAAAATTAAATCTTAATCATGGATCAAAATTTTAAGAGATTCTATAATTATTCACATTTAAAAATTTTAATTCAGAATCTCTTGCCTTGGTTTGACCCTCAATCAGAAACACTTCTTAGAAGTTTATTTTGTGACAAAAGTACTTTGTCCTTTGGTTATTGTGTTTTGAAAATATGGAGTAAACTTCATTGACTTAAGCATTTCCCAAGCAGACATTTTCTCTGTTGGGTGTGTACTGAGAACAGTCTTTATTTTTATGAGCATGACCTGGCCTCACATTGTTTAATTGTGTTATGATTTTTAGTTGTGGCACATGTGTAAGTGTGAAAATCAGAGCAAAGCATGTAATAGCTTTTTGTGGCTTATGTTTTCATTTGCAGCCTTCAAGCAAAATAAAGGTACCTGAAGAGAATTTTTTTGATGTTCCTGCTTTCTTAACTGTCTCGGGACAACTTCACCTAGAAGTGATGTCAGGGTACTGAATTTTCTTTTCTCTTTTGTTTTAATGGACTACTGATTATGGGTTGGGTGGGAGTGAAATAATGCTTTCTTTCCCAATGTTAAAACCTAAAAATTGAAATTACTCCACTTGGATTCACCAAAAGTACATTTGGAATGACATGACAATATCCAAGTTTCTTACTAAAAAACAAAAACAAAAACAAAAAACACGTTAGTCTAGACTTTTGTTTTTAGTGAAAAATGTAGCACTAGAAATATGAAGTTGTGGTTTTTTAAGATTTTACCAATCTTTTTTTAAAATAGTGAAAATTTAAATATAGTTAATCATTATGAAAATAAAGTTATAATTCCCACCTCAACCAGGAAATAACCCATTTCATTAAAAAAAACAAAGGTACTTGAAACAAATAGAAGAAAAGTATTTTTAATAATTAGTTTAGTAATTGGCTTAATAAGTAAATTAACCCACAAAACCATTCTGAGAGACATGTGACAAATTAGAAAGTCTTAGAAGGGCAGGTCATATTAATTTTAGCGATTCTCAAATCTGGAAAATCACTATACTCCTTTCAGCCCAACTTTGCTTTTCCTTAAAACAGGTTGGACAGAAAGATTTTTGAAGTCCTGTCTAAATCTTATATTCTGTGATTCTCTGCGTAATTTCTTAATGCTGATTTAACAAGTACTGGGTTTCTTTTATATATCTTTGTTTTCTCATATAGAGATTGAGGCTCAAAAATATCTTGAAGAGCCTGACCACTGTGGGTCAGTGGTTGAACATCAACCATTGAACCAGGAGGTCACTGTTCGATGCCAGGTCAGGGCACATGCCTGGTTTCAGGCACAATCTCCAGTAGGGAGCGTGCAGGAGGCATCTGGTCAATGATTCTCTCTTATTGATGTTTCTATCCCTCTTTCCTCTCTGAAATCAATAAGAACATTTTTTTTTTTAATCTCTTGAAGCCCTAGCTGGTTTGGTTCAGTGGATAGAGCAGAGGCCCGCAGACTGAAGAAATGGCTCCACTGAAAACAAGGGAATCTTTATGTGTTTCCCATTGTTCTTAAAATGTACAGGTGGGGAAACTCAGGGGATGTATAATAGAATAGTGTTCATGTTTATCTTGTTACATACTTTATTGTCAGGATGGAAAGTCAGTGGTGGAATAAAGATGGTCTTGAAAATAACATGTACTTTACTTAGATTCTTTTCTGATTTATCTTTGAGGCAGAAACAATTCAAATATTCAAATAATAGACAATATTATTAGAATACTGTACAGAAAAACTATCATCATACGGCCCCGTAAGATTGTAGGATCTGCAGAGCTGTATGTGGAAAAGGTCTTGTCAGGAATGTCATGGAAATTAACTTAAACCTGTCAAAGTGTAATATTTTGAAATTTTAATTTTTTAAATTTTATTTTCATTACCACCACCCTCTTTAGCAACCATCAGCCAAAATAAAAAGAACATCTATAAGTGTGATTCTGTTTTGTTTATTTGTTTTGTGTGTTTTTTTAGATTCCATATAAAAGTGAAATCATACAGTATTTGTCTTTCTCTTTTTGACTTATTTCACTTAGCATAGTATCCTCTAGGTCTGTCCATGTTGTCCTAAAAGGCAATATTTTATTCTTCTTTATTGCTGAGTAATATTTCATTGTGTATATTAATAATATATACCACCTCTTATTTATCCATTCAACTCTGGATGGACAGCTATATTGATTCCATATCTTGGCTATTACTAGTAATGATATAATGAAAATAGGGGTGCAAATATCTTTTCAAATTAGTGTTTTGTTTTCTTTGGATAAATACCCATCTGTGTAATTGCTGGGTCAAATGACAGGTCTGTTTTTAATTTTTCAAGGGATCTCCATACTGTTTTCCATAGTGGCTGCACTAATTTACAACCCCACCAACAGTGTCCAAGGGTTCCCTTTCTAATACTTGTTGATTTATTGATGATAGCCATTCTGACAGATGTGAGGTTATATCTCATTGTGGTTTTAGTTTGCATTTCTTGATGACTAGTGATGTTGAGCATCTTTTCATATGTCTATTGGTCATCTGTATCTTCTCTTTGGAGAAATGTCTATTCAGTTCCTCAGCCTATTTTTTAATCAGATCATTTTGTTTTTATTGTTGCTTTGGGTGTGGTTTCTTTTTTTCTTTTTTTAAATATATTTTATTGATTTTTTTACAGAGAGGAAGAGAGAGAGATAGAGAGTTAGAAACATCGATCAGCTGCCTCCTGCACACCTCCTACTGGGGATATGCCTGCAACCAAGGTACATGCCCTTAACCGGAATCGAACCTGGGACCCTTCAGTCCGCAGGCCGACTCTCTATCCACTGAGCCAAACCGGTTAGGGCAGGTATGGATTCTTTTGTGTGTGTTAGCTGTATGAGTTCTTTCTATATTTTGGATATTAACTGCTCATCAGATGTATCATTGGCAAATATTTTCTCCCATTCAGTAGGATGTTTTTTTGTTTTGTTGATGGTTTCTTTCACTGTGCAGAATCATTTTAGTTTGATGTAGTCCCATTTGTTTATTTTTCTTTTGTTTTCTCTGCTCAAGAAGACATATCCAAAAAGTTATTGCTAAGAGTGATGTTAAAGAGTTTACTGCCTATGTTTTCTTTCAGGAGTTTTGTGGTTTCAGATCTCACATTTAAGTCTTCATTTTGAGTTTATTTTTGTATGTCTAAGAAAGTGGTCCAGTTTCATTTTTTTCATGTATCTGTCCAGTTTTCCCAGCATCACTTATCAAAAATACTGTCTTTACTTCATTATTTATCCTTGCCTCCAGTAATTGACCATTTTCTTATTCCTGCCAAAGTATAGTTTTAAAAAATAAAATAGGACTCATCTGTAATAATAAAAGGATAATATGCTAATTAGACCAGACGTCCTTCCAGATGAAGCCGGGGTTGCGAGGGAAGCCCGGGTCCTGGGTACCAGAGGGAAGTCGGTGCTGGCAGCGGGGGGAAAGAAGGCCTACTCTTCCATGAATTTCGTGCATTGGGCCTCTAGTATAAATACAAAGTTAACATGTATCAAATATTTTATTCAATTCATTAATTACTGAGGGAAAAGTAAAATAGTAAAGCTAGTTCAAAGAGCACTTGAAGAGCTGTGTATTCATAGATAATTTAATAAAGGAATTTTAAAAATAAGATTGCCTGGTTAGTTAAAAACTGGCTAATATCCCACAGACCAATAAACCCTGACCTTTGGAAGTTTGTCTTATACCTGACAGAAATTATTTACAATTTTACTGGACAAAATCTATAAGTTAACTTATAATTTTAGTTAATATGGATATTTAATTCAATCTGCTACTGTTGTGGCAGAATGACTGGAACAACCAGTTGACCAGTCGCTATGATGCGCACCGACCACCAGGGGGCAGACGCTCAATGCAGGAGCTGCCCCCTGGTTGTCAGTGTGCTCCCAGAGCCAACCTCCCACGGCCCCATTTCTCCCCCCACAGTCCCTCCTCCCTGCCAGCTGCCCCCCCCCCCCCATAGGCCCCAATCGCCGGCCAGGCTGAGGGACCCCACCTGTGCACGAATTTGTGCACCAGGCCTCTAGTAGTAAATAAAATAATTGAGCAAAGTACCTTCCCCTAAGTAATTAAATAACCTCTGAGTGGGTTTGTGTCCCATTGAAAGGACATGCTGTGCAACTTTTGACCTTATACCCAAGTTTTGGATAACCTTTCTTAACAGCCTTTCAGTATTCATGTGTTTTATCTATCGAGTTAGAGGCAAAGTATCTTCCCCTCAGAAGTGTCATATACATGAAAGGTGTACATTTATGAAACATTGGTTTCTCTATTATACTATCACTAGTGGATTAAATATGTTCCCTCTTTCCCAGTAAAGTGTAGTGAACCACAGAACACAGTGTACAGTGAAACTTGACAGAATATTAAATTGGCAGAATGAGGTTTTGTATTTTTTAATGTATTATGGAGTATTTCTAATAATGTCAGTCAAATGTTCCTAGTTTAATATGCATAGTTCTAGGACTATTAATATACAGTACATCATGTCTCAGATTAATGCATGATTTAGTCTCCAATAAGAAATTGTTAGTTTTCTTTCCCTCAGCTTTGTTTTTAAACTAATTTAACAGACTTTTAAAATGGAATAAATGGTAGTTAAATTTAGAAGGTTAACATTTTCCAAAAGGATATCTATGTCGGTTTGGTGGGTTTATGGCTCCATTTTAAAGGTTAATTTTGTTTTTAAATAAGAATTTCTATTTTTGAACAATTTTTAAATATAAGAAAGTTGCAAAGATAGTGCAGACTTTTTTTTATACTTCTCACCCAGTTTCCCCCATTGGTAACATCTTACATTACCATGGTGCATTTGACAAAACTGAGAACCAGTGTTAGTACATTACTATTAACTACGTAATCTGTAATTCACCAGTTTCCCATCAATGCCTTTTTTCATTTCCAGGATCCAACTCAGGGTCCCACATTACATTTAGTTGTCATGTTTCCCCCCTCTCTCCTAGTTTGTAACAATTTCTAAGTCTTTTCTTGTTTTTCATGACTTGCTCAACAAAGAAACTCAAAATTAAAACTGGACATATGGACCTTGGCAATAAACTAAGGGTTAATGATGATTCAACCAAACAACGATCTACTGTACAGCCATTAAAACTGATGATAAAACTTTACATCATGTTGTTAAAAGAAGCAAAAAAAAAAAAAAGTGGTTATGAAAAAGAAAGTAGAATGTAATTTCAGTTTTTTACAATATGTGTGTATGTATAAGTAGGAAAAAGTCTAGAAAAATCACCATATTTCAACTTGTAAGCAATGGCTAACTCTACTAATTTTTATTTTCTTTCTTAAACTTGTCTTTCAGATATGAAAAACTAGTGTTTATTACTTTTATAATGAGAAAAAAATTAGCTACATGTACTTCCATTTGGGGCAAGGGGTGTGGAATCATTTCGGACATTGAGTTGATTTAATTCCAGGTTGATTAACTGGTTGCTTTGTGCTTGATGTGAGCAATTCTGAACTCATCCCCCTGGGTTATCTCATCTGATAACCCAGATGCTGAGCTCAGAAGCCAAACAATACTCATATTCAGGATGCCCATCCTTTCCGTGCTTGTGGTCAGAAAGTCAGCATGTGAACCTGAGTCAAACTGAGGTACCCTTGTAACTGGGTATGAAACTGTCTTCCTGTCCCATAAGAGTTTTTCATCCTTCACCCACTTGATATTTAGATGTTTATCTGAACTTTGTTAATTTATACTCACTGATTTTCAAAATCTTTTTGACTGTGGCTATTTTATCCATGCCATTCGTTTTCATGTACTTCTGTGTTTCCAGTGTTCCTCCCTATAACATTAGACACCTTTTTCCATAACTCATTCCTCAAGGCTCAGCTGA
Organism: Eptesicus fuscus; assembly: GCF_027574615.1. Taxonomy (NCBI): domain Eukaryota; kingdom Metazoa; phylum Chordata; class Mammalia; order Chiroptera; family Vespertilionidae; genus Eptesicus; species Eptesicus fuscus. The sequence goes on from NC_072485.1 coordinate 36,926,565, forward strand.
AATATTACCTGCTTCTTGACTCCTTCCTTTTTTTCTCTCAATAGAAATTATTTTTCTCTTTTTCTCTTCTCTTATAGTACTTACCTACTTCCTGTCCTAAAGGAAAAAGAGTTCCTCTTGTTTTTAACAGTTAGCCAGTTTGTAGTTCTTTTCATATATGTCTGTCACAGATTATAAATATTCTAAATAGCTATATCTACTAAGAATATATATTCAGTAATATCATTAAATTGACTTGTAAAGCACAAATTATTTTTCTAAAATTTTGCTTTGCCTTTTCTACTCTAAAGTTGAGCCCACAACAAGAATTAAGTAAAGGTTAATCACTCCTTTTGCTCTATTTTTTAGAAATGATATCACCATCAAATTTTGAGATCTTTAATTATCTTCTTGTTTCCTGAATGTGTGTGAATACTGATGGTTCTTTATGCTGTTTTCTTGAAGATGGGACCTTGAAAACACAGAGGTTTCTTTTAGTATATTGTTTATGTTAAAATTTAACCCTATTTAGATAGAAATATGAATTAGTAGACTGCTGGTATGACTCAGGAACTTTATTCATTATCACCTTACCAATTTCATTATTTATATGATATAGGCAGGCAAATTGAGCAGCAAGTGCAGAGGCTTTTTAGTAGGAATATTTAGCTTACTTGGTATACAATACAGAGAATGTGAATATTTGGATTAAACAAGAGTTGGGTATTGCCAAGTAAATCTGCTGGAAGCAGATAGGTACAGAAGCTTATAAGGATAGATCAAGGAATCTATGCTTTGGTCAGGAGCAAAGTGAGGAAGTAGTAGTAAAGGGTGATGATGGAAAAAGTGGTGAAGTTAAAGAATTAGAGGTCTTAATGAGGAATTAGATTGTTGGCATCGAAGTACTAGAGTAAAAAAACCTAGATGAATAGAAGGTGATGGTAAAGAATACTGTTCTGAAGTTCATGTGGCTAACATGGAATCTCTGCTCAGCTCCCACCTGTCTTTTCCAATTGGCTATTGTATAAACACCTCAACATGTTCAAAACTAAATTCATCATCATGGTCTCTAAATCTGTTTATATTCCTTCTGAATTCCCTATCTAGGAAATGCACTATCATCCTTTTGTCAAAGCAGCTATGTGGATATCATTCCAAATTCTTTTTACACACCCTTTGCATTTCTTCAATCATTTGCTTTCTCTTCCCTTTGCTTCAGCTATCCAAAACTGCTTAAAATATTCTAATCACATCATCCTGTTTCACATTTTTGTGGTCTTTTGCATGTGTTGTGTTTTTTTTTTACCTAGAACATCTTTCCCGTACCTTTGTCTGGCTAACCCCTGCCCATCAATCTAAACTCAGCTTAAAAATGACCTCACCCAGAGAATCCACACCAGCAGCATGTCTTTCTTGTTAAATGCCCTTGTTCTATATGTCTAGGTTACTTTATCTATTTTGTAACTATTTTTTTAATCTATTTTATATCTATTTTGGAATCATTGATTTTTTTTTTTTTCTATAGCGTAGATTCTCAGCTTTTGAATTTAAGGAATTTTATTTAATTTTGTAAATCTGTTAACTTAATACAGAATAAATACTTAAACACCTGGAAATTGGTTTCTATCAATTTATAAAAAAATATTGACATTATCTGGAGGTTTTGGGATGGGTTTCTTCTGTTTTTTGTTTTTTGCTTATCTTCCCATTAGCCTATAAATTCCTCAAACTGTATTTTGTTCCTCTTTGTCTTCTTAGTTTCAATTACTACCACATGACTGATTCAGAGCTCAGAAATCAATCTCAATTCAATTAAGTATTTGTTGAGAGCCAGCCGTGTACCAAACACTAGGTTAGGTGCTGGGATACAGAGATAAACAAGACAGATAAGATCCCAAACTTAATGACTCTAATGAGCAAAGTAGGCAGTAAATAAGAAATTAGAAATATGTATTAGCTATTATAAAAAAAGAAAAGATTGTCCTGAGGGCAAGAAGAGCATATGGCAAGGGAATTTCCCCTTGTCTAGGTTGAATTGAATTTAGAGGTAACTTTATCAGTAGAATGGTTACATAAAATGTCATTCATATTTCATGACCACTGGCTGTTAATATTTGGTTCTGTTCTTGGAATAATAGAAACCCAGTTAGTACTTTTTCTCCCCATTGTTATAGAGCAAGCATGTCAAACTCGCAGACCGTGGGCCACATGCCTTGGTTATTTGGCCCGTGTTAGCCTTTGAGTTTGACATGCTTGTTATAGAGCATTTCATAGTATATAATCTTTTAGTTACTCCAGTACATTATCTGTTTTTATTTGGCTATGTGATGTCTTTTGGTACTTTCATGTTATGTTTGATATGTTATCCTTGAATGAATTATACTTAGCCAAATTATCACAAGCCAGAAAACTCTAGTTTCTCTGTCCTGTTCCTTGTCCGCTTCTAAATACTTAGAATATTTTATTAGATGTTGTATGAAACAGTTGTCAGTTTATATTCTGTCTGAAAACAGCCAGGATAAGAGGGATCTGGATATCATGGCTAAAAGAAATGAGTAAAGAAAAATGTTTAGCATAGGGAAGACAAAGGGGAGACATGATTTGATGGTTCAAATCTTTGTGGTGGGCTTCTGTGAGAGCCCTGTGTGCAAATGAGTAAATGATTTTTAAGAATAACTTTATTTATTTATTTGTTTTTTAAATATATTTTATTGAGTTTTTACAGAGAGGAAGAGAGAGGGATAGAGAGTTAGAAACATCGATCAGCTGCCTCCTGCACACCCCCTACTGGGGATGTGCCCGCAACCAAGGTACATGCCCTTGACCGGAATCGAACCTGGGACCCTTGAGTCCGCAGGCCGACGCTCTATCCACTGAGCCAAACCAGTTTCGGCAAGAATAACTTTATTGAGCTCTAACTCACATACCATAAAATTCACCCTTTAAAAATGTACAATTCAGTAGTATTTACTATAGACAGAAAGTTGTGCAACCATCACCACTATCTAATTCAAAAAGAAATTCCTACCCATTTGAATTTCTAATTCAAAAAGAAATTCCTTCCCATCCCCCTCTCTCCCCAGCCCCAACAAACACTACTGAAATCAGAAACAGTGGGAGTGGGGCCCAGCAGTGTGTCATAGCAAACCTACCAGGGATGCTGCTGCAGACCACTGCTTTAGAGAAATACCTCCTATTCCCTGGTTGGTAGGGACATCTGACTTCCAGCCATTCTGGCAGGAGTGAGGGGAGCATTGTCAGTTAGGTATGCAAACTCTCCATGAATCTCTATTCCCCCCATCCCCAGCCTTACCAAGATTCTGTGTTCAGGTCACTTCCTTTCTGCTACAGCATACTCTGTATTTCAAATAGTGGCTTCCAGGCTTTGACACATTGGTCATTACTCAGCCATCTGTTTTCTCAGCCATCTCCAAAGATTTCTTGAGATCTCTTGTCCACTGAAGGCCCCTTTCCTGTTTCTTTTTTTATTTTTTATTTTATTTTATTTTATTTTTTTATTAAGGTATTATATGTGTACATATCTTACCATTGCCACCCCCCACCCCACTCCCATATATGCCCTCACCCCCCAGAGTTTTGCATCCGTTGGTTATGCTTATATGCATGCATACAAGTCCTTTGATTGATCTCTTATCTCCCCCACCTCTCCCTAACTTTCCCCCTGTAATTTGACAGTCTGTTTGATGCTTTACTGTCTCTATCTATCTTTTTGTTCAAGTTTATAATGTTCTTTATTACCCATAAATGAGTGAGATCATGTGGTATTTTTCTTTCATTGACTGGCTTATTTCACTTAACATAATGTTCTCCAATTCCATCCAGGTTGCTGCAAATTATGAGAATTTCTTCTTTTTTATGGCAGCATAGTATTCCATTGTGTAGATGTACCACAGTTTTCTGATCCAGTCATCTGCTGACGGGCACCTAGGCTGTTTCCAAATCTTAGCTATGGTGAATTGTGCTGCTATGCTGTTTCTTTTTTTTAATTTTATTATTATTATGTTAAGACTAGAGACCCAGTGCACAGGATTCATGCACTGGTGGGGGGCGTGGCCTGCGGGGATTGGCCCTCTGTGGGAGCACCACTCATACTAGTCAGCCAAGCGGCTGTGGACCTGCCCTCTGAGTGGCTGCACTGTAGGAGCACACTGACCACCAGAGGACAGCTCCTGTGTTGAGTATCTGCCCCCTGGTGGTCAGTGTGCATCATAGCGACTAGTTGACCCGTCGTTCAACATTCGATCGTTGGGCTTTTATTATATAGGATTATCTCAGGAAAGAATGAATATAAATATCTGTGCTTAATTTACTATTTTAACTAACTTGAGTGATATTAATTTACTTTTCTTTAATTGCTAGTTAGGTTATACATTATTTGCATGGTGATTTAGTGTCTCTGTATAATTTAATGTCTAATGTTTCTAACTCTACAGTATATGCATTCTACCTTAGAAATGTAAACATGGGGTTCTCTACCCATTGCTAGCATTGCATTCCTTGGTGAGGGAGATGACTAACCTGCCTTTTTTCCCCCCCACTTTAAGTATGTGGGAAAATAGCCTCACCCTTCTATTATCTAAGTTGCTGAGGTCTGGCTAAGCAAACAATATCTGAAGGGTTGACTGTCTTTGGAATAAGCAAGTTTGACATAAGGTTTTTTTAAATTCCCAATTAATCCTTTGAGTAGTGATACAAATAGAACTCATTTTGCATGAAATGCAATGCCTGTTGGCATTGTCTACAAGCAAATGCAGGTTACTATAGTGAGACATCAAATTAATCCTTAGTAATTGGACCATTATGGATAGTAATTGAAGCTACAAAAAGCAAAACTGATGTTATTTCTTTCAGTTACTGTCTAACCTTATCCAAAACTATTTTACTCTGGTGGTTTTAATTACTTTTTTAGAAGTGGGGAGTTTGTTACATGTTTGCAGAATTTTGGTTGTGTTCGGAACAAAGAGAATTTATGTCATTTTGGCTATTGTTGTTTTCCCCTGGTTTGTTTTCTTCTTCTTCCTAAAAATAACTATGGTGCTTATTAATTCAGCAATAATTTTAGTGTTCATCTGTATGGTATGTGACTGTGTTGGACACCAAGGAGGATGTTAAAGTATGGAAAGCCCCATCTATTGATATATAAAGTTCACCAGTGCTGTTACAGAGTTAAGTGGCTAGTAGGATAAAGTTATCCCTGCCAGAAGTACTGAATTTGTCCAAGTGAATGGTTCTGTTAATTGAAGGAAATATAGTCAGAGAGACATAAATTGGAATTCTAGCTTTTTTACATACTAGTTTTATAATCATAATGTGTGAGCCTCCACTTCCTAACTATAAAGATAAATTATAATGGCCACTTGCAGAGCTGTTGTGAACATTAGAAACTATGTAAAGCCCAGTGTTTATCACAGTTTCACATGAAAGAGTAAGCGCTATGGTGATGGTATTGATTACAACTGGGACCTGGAGAGCCCACGGTGATTATAAAGGACTAGCTAAAGAAAGAAGGCAAGGTGGTGTACCCAGGAAGAACAGCTGACAGTAATGAAGTTGTTTTACAGCAATAGCAGACCTGTGGTTTACCCAAAGCAGAGAATTGGGACAAATAGTGAGTCTGCCAGGATTCAGGACTAACAAGATAGGTGAGAATGTAAAATTAAAGCTGGAACAAAGGAAGGGATTGGGATACAGAAATAAGATACCTGTCAGAATGTGAAGATTAAATCAGAAATAAACGATGAGAGCAGATTAGGTCATAATCTGCTCAGAGCTGTGGTTAATTATGTTGACAATGAAGTATCTATGCTATTTTATATACCCACCAGCAATAGACAAATGTTCCATTTGCTCCACATCTTTGACAAAAATTAGTGTTGTCAGGTATTTTTTTAGTTATTCTGGTAAGTACATGATAGCTCATTATGGTTTTAATTTGCATTTCTGTGAAAACTAATATTGTTAAACTTTTTTTCTTGTGCATATTGGCCATTCTTATATCTTTTATGAACCATCTTTTCAATTCTTTTACCTATAGGTTTTTTATCGTACTATTATTGAGTTTTAAGAGTTCTTTCTATTTTCTGGATACTTTATCAGATATATGTGTTATAAATATTTTCTCCCAGTGCTGCCTTTCTTTTCCATCTCTTCAGTGCTTTCTTTTGAAGACTGGAGTTTTTAATTTTGTTAGCATATACTTTATCCATTGTTTTCTTATGTGATTTGTGATCTTTGTGTCATATTCAAAAGGTTGCAAAATTGTTCTCCTAATTTTTTCCTAGCAATGTTATAATTGTAGCTTGTACACTTAGGCCTATTATCTCCCCTACTAGTCAATAAAGCTCCTTAAAGTTAAAACTATGCCTGATTTATTTCTGTCTATATTTTCCATAGTGGTTAGGGGTTTAATAAATATTTGTTGAATGAAGAGATAAAATGTGACTTCATGGTAAATAATGATAATCCTCTCTAATAAAGAGGTAATATGCAAATTGACCATCACTCCAACACACAAGATGGCTGCCCCCCATGTGGTCAAAGATGGCTGCCCCCATGTGGACAGAAGATGGCCACCACAAGATGGCCGGCAGGGGAGGGCAGTTGAGAGGGACCAGGCCTGCAAGGGAGGGCAGTTGTGGGCAATCAGGCCTGCAGGGGAGGGCACTTAGGGGCCTGCAGGGGGGCGGCAGTTGGAGGGGACCAGGCCAGCAGGGGAGGGCAGTTAGGGAGGACCAGGCCTACAGGGGAAGGCAGTTGGGGGGGACTAGGCCTGCAGGGGAGGACAGTTAGGGGTGACCAGGCTGGCAGGGGAGGGCAGTTAGGGGCAATCGGGCCAGCAGGGGAGGGCAGTTAGGGATGACCAGGCCTGTAGGGGAGGACAATTAGGGGCAACCAGGCCGGCTGGGGAGGGCAGTTTGGGGTGACCGGGCCAGCAGGGGAGGGCAGTTGGGGATGACCAGGCCTGTAGGGGAGGACAATTAGGGGTGACCAGGTCGGCTGGGGAGGGCAGTTTGAGGTGACCAGGCCAGCAAGCAGGGGAGGACATTTAGGGGCAACCAGGCTGGCAAGGGAGGGCAGTTGGGGGTGACCAGGCCTGCAGGGGAGGGCAGTTAGGGGTTACCAGGCTGGCAGGGGAGGGCAGTTAGGGGCAATCAGGCCAGCAAGGGAGGGCAGTTAGGCGTCAATCAGGCTGGCAGGGTAGTGGTTAGGGGATGATCAGGCTGGCAGGCAGAAGCAGTTAGGGGCAATCAGGCAGGCAGGCAGGTAGGCAGGCAGGCAGGCGAGCTGTTGGGAGCTAGCAGTCCTGGATTGTGAGAGGGATATCCCAGATTGGAGAGGGTGCAGACTGGGCTGGGGGACCCCCCCTACCCTGTGCACAAATTTTGTGCACCGGGCCTCTAATTGTAAGATAAAGACAGATAGCTGCTCTCTATTTCTTCTTGACTACTATGATCTATGGCCTTGAATTACTTCTGTGCTGTTGACTTATTTCATCTATCTATTCCAGTTAAGAGAAAAATCTCCATAGAAAATGGCATTAACAAACTGAATAATATTATGTTGGGTCTATTTAGATTTTTTTTAAATTTATTTTATTGATGTTTTACAGAGAGGAAGGGAGAGGGATAGAGAGCCAGAAACATCAATGAGAGAGAAACACCGACCAACTGCCTCCTGCACACCCCCTACTGGGGATGTGCCCGCAACCAAGGTATATGCCCTTGGCCAGAATCGAACCTGGGACCCTTCAGTCCGCAGGCCGACGCTCTACCCAATGAGCCAAACCAGTTAGGGCTATTTAGATATTTTAAAGTACCCTTATATATGAAAGTAAAAGTTAATTTTACATTCCATGTTGTTGCTATGAATTCCTCTCTGCATGAATTTAGAAAATTTAGTTTCTTTAAACAAAAATCAGAATTTAATAAATTCACCTGTAATCTGTGTGCATGCATTATAGAAATTACTGAAGCACTGCTGTGTATTTTACTTTACTAAAATAAATTTGTTTTCTTTTACACAAAATAAAAGGAAATTTCATCTTTGCTCTCTCAAAGAAATTACTAATAAAGAAACTCAGCCACAGTTTTTGTTTCTTTCTCACCGGTAGGAATTGGTAAAAAATAAGCTTAGTCACATATATTGGTTGATATTTACATTATTTTTATTTCTTTTGATATACTTTATACCCCTATACTGAAAAACTGAAACCAGTGTTTTGCCATTTAAAACAGATACATAGGACAGATAAATAGATGTGTGTCACATAAATCTCTATAATTTAGAGAATATGCAAAACCTGAGCCAGCCTTATTTCACATTTAAGAGGCAGATTTAGTGTATAAATTATGATAGAGATTGTGAGATAAAGATTAAAACCTAAAGGATTTTGTATCTGGAACATCATTTAGTGACTTTTACTTGGTTTCTTCAACTGGGTCATTATTCTGTGCTTCTTCCTAATTCTGCTTCAGGGCAGGATAGCATGAGGTTCAATGAGAACATTTGAACTCTAGTCAGACAACACTTTAGGGACTACTGTATAAAGGATTATCTCAAAATTTTTCATGCATGCCCCTTATAGCCAAAATACATGTTTGATTTGTGAATAGTAGTATTTCATACATAGCTGTTGAGGCTTTGGTGTGACTTGGGAATTTGAGGATAACTGCTCAAATAGTTCAATCCAGAATTTTTCTACCTGTTGTGTAGATCATTCCATGATCCATGTCATGAAGAATATTTGTTTTTAATATCTGTATAACACTGTTTCTTTGTGGCCTTTGGAGGCATATTTATAAGTGAAGGCATATCAAATGATGGAGGCACTACCCATTTCATCATGTATCTGTTTTGAATGTTCCCTCTCAGGGAACCAGGATCATTCGGGAACAGTTGGTTCATCCTCGTCCTTAGAACATGATGAATAAGATGGCTTATAGTTTGCCCAGGGATGAGTTAAGAGCCTAAAAAAGCCTGATTCTGAGAGTCATGCATGCATATTGTTGGAAAGTTAACAAAAGCTGTAAACATGTTTTACTTTAAAATTGTTGGGTTGTGCGTCAATGCCTTTCAGAAAGAGAGCTGTCTTATCAGAAAGGGGAAACTATGCCTGCAAGCATGAAGTGGGGCATTTGTTTGATAAAGCAGCAGATGTGAGAGAGTGAAGGAGAGCCACAGAGGCCTGGCGTGGTAGAGCAATAGCTGTGGGGAAAATGGAATGTGTATGACTAGGCACTGGAACAAATTCAGAAGCTGTGCCCATCAGCTCTGTCCTCCATTGATCTTTCTTCTTCATGTCCCATTGTCTGAACACACATTATTTTCAGTTGATATCTTCTGTACTTACTGAGATTTCTTCAGTCTACTTCGGTGCTGTGCAGTAGAACTTTCTGCAGTGATGGCAGTGTTCTGTGTCCATGCTGTTCAGGATGGTAGCCAGTAGCTGCAAGTGGCTATTGAGCACTCGGAATGGGACTAGTGTGACTGAGGAACTGAATTTTTATTAATTGTATTTAACTTCATTTGGTATACATTTAAATAGCCCATGTGGCTGGTAGCTACCGTACTGGACAATGCAGATTTAGGTGGCCTCTGCCCAGATTGTAAACCACTCAGTCCTCATGTCAAATGCTATTTGGAGGTTTCTGGGCCTCTGTAGGTGCTCATTATGGGCTAATCTTTGCTGAATTATATGAGTGGACTGTCAGAGAGAGGGAAAGGGTAGGAAGCTTGAAGAACTCTTCTGGTGCCAGTTCCTGCCCTTAGCTTTTAGAATAATTTTGTTACTTAACTTTTTTATCGTGTTCCACTACCTTGCCCATCTTGACTCTTTTTTTTTTATTACTTTCTAAATATTGCATAGATACAAAATGATTAACTTTTTAAATAGATATATAGGTAAAGTATAAAGATTAACACCTAGGTCCCCCCAAAATGGTTCATTTCTTTCGTCTCTGGTGTGTACTTTTTTAATCACATCCCCTTCCCTACCCATGAGACCTAGCCATTAGCTTGTGTTTATCATTCCTTTTCTTTATAGTTTCATCATATATGTATGTATTTAGAAACAATACATTGTTCAGTTTTACAATCTTTTGAATTTTATATAAGTGGCATCATCTGTATATATGTACTTTATTCACTTAACATTATATTCCTAAATTATATCCATGTTGTATATAGTCTGTTCATTTTTACTACTCTAGGGTATCCCTTTGTATGAGTATGCCACAAGTATTCCTTTTTATTACTGATGGATATCCGACCCCCGACCCCCCCCCCCCCCCACACACACACACACACACACACACGTTTTGCTGTTGTATACAAAGCATCTGTGAAATTCCTGTATGTATCACTGGGTACATATGTGAAACACTTGCTACTGAGCCCAGGCCTTTTTTGTGTTCTGTGTGTGTCTGTCCTCTTCTTTTCCTCCCTCTTCCCTCTGTCCCCTCCCTCCTTCTACCTCCTCTATCCCCCTCCTCTTCCTCCTCTTCTAGAATTCAAGGAAAATGAGTGCAGAGAAATAGAGATTTTTCTGCATTATTTTTATAGGCTAAATGCTCCTATAAAAGCATCTTGCTTCTGTTTGTTTTTAGTCTGCCATGGTTCCCTTGTGCTTTCGTGTTTATGGACTAAGCTCTGATTTGGAGTTCATCAAGAATATTAGAAATTCTTTTATTTCATTCATTGTCTATAGCGCCTAGGTACATGGTACTCTTTTTTTAAAAAATATATTTCATTGATTTTTTACAGAGAGGAAGGAAGAGGGATAGAGAGCTAGAAACATCAATGAGAGAGAAACCCTGCACACTCCCTACTGGGTATGTGCCCGCAACCAAGGTACATGCCCTTGACCGAAATCGAACCTGGGACCATTGACTCCGCAGGCCAACGCTCTATCCACTGAGCCAAACCGGTTAGGGCAGTGGTCGGCAAACTCATTAGTCAACAGAGCCAAATATCAACAGTACAACGATTGAAATTTCTTTTGAGAGCCAAATTTTTTAAACTTAAACTTCTTCTAACGCCACTTCTTCAAAATAGACTTGCCCAGGCCATGGTATTTTATGGAAGAGCCACACTCAAGGGGCCAAAGAGTCGCATGTGGCTCGTGAGCCACAGTTTGCCGACCACGGGGTTAGGGCTACATAGTACTCTTTTTGTGAAATAATGTCTTTTGTGTTAATTATTTGTGCCTTTTACTTCAATCATAATTGGTAATTAGTCTAGACCAGTGGTTCTCAACTCTGACTGTCCATTAGAATGTCTGAGGAGCTATTTTATAAACCTCACCCAAAGATATGTTTATTGATTTTAAAGAGAGAGGAAGGAAGAGAGAGAGAGACATCGATGTGAGAGAAAAACATTGATTAGTTGCCTCCTGTACGTGCCTCGACTGGGGTTGAACCCACAGCCTTTTGGTGTACAGGACGATGCTCCAACCAACTGAGTCACCTGGCCAGGGCTCTGAGGAGCCTTTTTAAAAATATAAATGCAACATATTTCAATTCAAATAGATTTAATTGGTCTAGGGATGGGACTGGACATCAAGATTGTTTTTTGAAGTACCATAGGTAAATCTATGCCGCCAAGATGAGGAGCCACTCTAGAGATTGGCGGGTCTCAAAGTGTTGTCCTTAGACCAGCAGCATCCCTGGAAATTGTAGAAACACAAAACTCTCAAGCTCCCCAAGACCTGCTGAAGCAGAAACTCTGAGATGGGGTCCAGTGAGCTCTGCTTTAACAACCCGCAGGCGGTCCTAATTCATGCTAAATCTCTACAACAGTGGTTCTCAACCTTTCTAATGTCACGACCCTTTAATACAGTTCCTCATGTTGTGGTGACCCCCAACCATAAAATTATTTTCGTTGCTACTTCATAACTAATTTTGCTACTGTTATGAATCGTAATGTAAATATCTGTGTTTTCCGATGGTCTTAGGCTCTACAGCAGCGGTTCTCAACCTGTGGGTCGTGACCCACAGGTTGAGAACCGCTAGCAGGGTCGCCTAAGACCATCGGAAACACAGATATTTATATTACGATTCATTAACAGTAGCAAAATTATAGTTATGAAGTAGCAACGAAAATAATTTTATGGTTGGGGGTCACCACAACATGAGGAACTGTATTAAAGGGTCACGGCATTAGAAAGGTTGAGAACCACTGCTCCAGACCATGTAAGCATTTATAACAAAGCCTCCTTTTACTGGTACTCAAATCCAACCTTTCAGGGTCCACAGTGTTCCATGATGGCTCTGGACCTGAAAGCAGCTATAGGAAGGGGGGTAGGTGGATACCACAAAATAGTTCTTTGTTGGTAAATCCCTGAGCCTGAGCAAAAGTGCCAATAGCAAAAAGAGCTATAAAGTATATTGGATGTGTTAACATTTTTGTAACCTATAATGGAATGAAAATGTATCCTGATTGACCAGTAAGGCTTGTAAATGACTATCCCCTCTCCACTAAGAAGAGGCTATAGATAGAGAAAAGCGTAAGACAGAAAAAGCAGTTCTAATGATGGGGAGTGGCAGTTGCAGAGATAGCAAGCAAAGGAAGAAAGGTGTGTCAGAAATAGCCACCAAGATACCAAAGTCACACAACTCGGCGGGGGGAGGGGGGGCAGAAACCAAGATGGCGGCAAAGTTAAACAACTAAACTGCCACCTCGCACAACAATTTCAAAAATACAACTAAAAAACAAAACGTCTACCACCTAGAACCACGGGAAAGCTGGCTGAGTGGTAGATTTACAACTAAGAAGAGAAGGGAGCGCAAACGCTGGAGAGCTGAGGTACAGAGGCGCACGAAGCGGGCTGGCGGCGGGCGACTGGGCGCGCGGCTTTTCTTCAAACCGAAGGGAGACAAACTCCCAATCACTCTGAACTCCAGTTTCTGGGGACACGCGGGGACCCAGACGCCTACGGGGAGAAGCTGGACTCTCGGCCATTGGTCGGAGAGTGAGAGTGACTTTTCTGCAGAGGTGTGCCTAGCAATCAGGGTTTGCTGTGCTGGAGCGCGGGACACGGGGACTTGGAAACGCGGAAAGGCAGAGACGGCTGAAGGCAGCCGTGGCCGTTGGCCACGCCCCAGCCTAGTGACGCCCTGAGACCCCGCCCCGCCCTGATACCCCGCCCCGCATGTTCTACAAACCCGCCCAGGCTCCACACAGCGGCTTTTATATATAAATGGCCTGTTCTGTGGCAGCTCAACCAATTAACTGCAGCTCCAGTCAGACTGCTCCAAAACCGCCCAAGCAAAGAGGAGAAAACTGTAGCTCTTGCTGTAGCTCCTGCTGGGAGGCTTCAGACCTGCACCCCATTGGAGATCCAGACACTAGGGTATCTAGTGGTCGGTGTGGACAACACCAGATTTCAACCACTCTCATAAGGGACACATTCAAGAGGCAGACTCAGTGAGCACCAAAGCCCTACTGTGTCTCCAGCACAGCAATTCTTCCGTTATAGACACAGCAGGTCCTCACAGCCAATTGGCCTGGAGGTCAATTCCTCCCAGTGTACCAACAGCAATCAAGGCTTTTAACTACACCAAGACTTTCCACTCAGCCCACAAAGCGGTGTACCAAGAGCGAACACCTAGAGTGATTGGGGAAGCTAAGCTACCAGCCCCTATAGGTCACTGACCACACAAAGCCACTCCATCAACACAGGGAGGCAGCCAAAATGCGGAGACACCGAAGTATGTCACGAGTAGGAGAGATGGAGGAAAGCAAACGAATGGATGACACAGTGTTCAGAACCACATTTATAAGGTTACTCAAGAATCTTCTAAAAACCGCTGAGAAACTTGAAGAGACCTTCAAGGACCTTAATGAGAATACCAAAAAAATGGAAAAGGACCAGTCAGAAATTAAGCATACACTGTCTGAAATAAAGAATATACAGACACTCAACTGTAGACCACCGTACCCTAAGAGTCAAACCAAAGATCTGGAATATGAGGAAGAAAAAAACACCCAACCAGAGAGGCGGAAAGAAAGAAGAATCCAAAAGTGTGAAGATAGCATAAGGAGCCTCTGGGATGGCTTTAAGCGTACCAATATCCGAATTTTTGGGGTGCCAGAAGAAGAGAGAGAGCAAGATACTGAAAACCTATTTGAAGAAATAATGACAGAAAACTTCCCCCACCTGGTGAAAGAAATAGACTTACAAGTTCAGGAAGCACACAGAACCCCAAACAAGAGGAATCCAAAGAGGACCACACCAAGACACATCATAATTAAAATGCCAAGGGCAAAAGACAAAGAATCTTACAAGCAGCAAGAGAAAAACAGTTACCTAAAAGGGAGCACCTGTACGACTGTCAGCTGATTTCTCAACAGAAACTATGCAGGCCAGACGGGAATGGCAAGAAATATTCAAAGTGATGAATAGCAAGAACCTACAACCAAGACTACTCTACCCAGCAAAGTTATCATTCAGAATTGAAGGGCAGATAAAGAGCTTCACAGATAAGAAAAAGCTAAAGGAGTTCATCACCACCAAACCAGTATTATATGAAATGCTGAAAGGTATTCTTTAAAAAGAGGAAAAAGAAGAAAAAGGTAAAGATAAAAATTATGAACAACAAATACATATCTATCAACAAGTGATCCCAAAAATCAAGTGAATTAAAAATCTGAGGAACAGAATAAACTGGTGAACATAATAGAATCAGAGGCATAGAATGGGAGTGGATTGATAATTCTCAGGGGGAAAGGGGTGTCTGTGTGGGGGGTATGGGAAGAGACTGGACAAAAATCATACACCTATGGATAAGGACAACGGGGGGGGGGGGGTAAGAGCAGAGAGGGGGTGGGAACCAGGTGGTGGGGAGATATGGGGGGAAAAAAGGAGAAACAATTGTAATAATCTGAACAATAAAGATTTATTTAAAAAAAAGAAATAGCCACCAAGACTGGAATGACCATGTTGTGTAGCGGGGCAAAATACCAGCCAGGTAACAGTGTCATTAAGGGCACAGAACTTCTCTGGAACAGGTGGTAGTGTGCTATGTTGTGCTATGCTTGGTTAGATTTGGAGAGCGCATACATGCGGCATAACAGAAAGTGGGCCATGGAGTCAAACTGCTTTGGTTAAAGCCAGCTTTGCTCTGCTACTCGGGAATAGTTTCTTAACCAGTCTAAGCTTCAGTTTCTTCAGTTCTACAGTGAATTGAAATCGCCAGCCTCATAGGGTAGCAAAGGATGAAATAAAATGTGTGTAAAGTGCCTGGTGGACAATTAGTTTCAATAAACTTTAAAATTTTTTATTGTGATAAAATATGTATAACATGAAATTTACTATTAGTGACATTGTGCAATCAACACCACTCTCTAGTTTCAAAACATTTTTTTTAATTGATTTTTTTTTTTTTTTTTTACAGAGAGGAAGGGAGAGGGATAGAGAGTTAGAAACATCGATGAGAGAAACATCGATCAGCTGCCTCCTGCACATCCCCCACTGGGGATGTGCCCGCAACCAAGGGACATGCCCTTGACCGGAATCGAACCTGGGACCCCTCAGTCCTCAGGCCGATGCTCTATCCACTGAGCCAAACCAGTCAGGACTCAAAACATTTTTATCACCCAAAAAGAAACCCCATATCCATGAAGCAGTTGCTCTCCATTCATCCTTCTCCCCAGCCCTTGGCAATCACTCTTCTGCTTTCCATCTCTGTAGAATTACCTGTTCTGGAAGTTTCATAGAAATGACATCATACAATATGTGGTCTTTTGTGTCTGCCTTCTTTCATTGAGCATAATGCTTTCAAGGTTCATCCATATTGTAGAATATATTAGTATTTCTTTCCTCTTTATGGCTGAATAATATCCACATTTTATCCATTAATCCATTGATCCATTGATGAACATTTGGGTTATTTATACTTTTTGGCTATTATGAATAATGCTGCTATAAAAATTTACATACAAGGTTTTGTTTGAATACCTGTATTCATTTCTTTGGGGTGTATACTCAGGAGTGGAATTGCTGGATCATATGGTAATTCTATGTTTAACTTTCTGAGGGATCACCAAACTTTGCCAAGGCAGCTGCAAAATTTTACATTCCCACCAGCAGTGTACACAGTTTTTCCATATCTTCACCAACACACATTATTGTTATTATTCTTATAATTATTATTATCAAGAAACTTCGTAAAAAGTATATTGATTATAGATTCTAAACTTTTATAGGGCACTCGTTCTTTTTTTATTTTTTATTTTTTTATTTTTTTGATTTTTTACAGAGAGGAAGAGAGGGATAGAGAGTTAGAAACATCGATGATAGAGGAATATCGATAGGGGTTGTGCAAGCTGCCTCTTGCACAACCCCTACTGGGGATGTGCCGGCAACCAAGGTACATGCCCTTGACCGGAATCGAACCTGGGACCTTTCAGTCTGCAGGCCGACGCTCTATCCACTGAGCCAAACCGGTTTCGGCAGGGCACTCGTTCTTAATCAGGGGTTCACATAATGATTACTTGTGCAACTTTTAAATATACTAATGGCTGGGACCCTCCCTAGATTATCTGAATATAAGTATCCACAGGTAAAGCCCGCAATTAATATTCCTCATTAAGAACCATTGCCTATGGTAGAGGTTCTCAAAGTTTGGTCTAAGGTTCCCTTGGGCCCCTTGGGATTCTTTCAGGGGATCCTTTGAGAATAAAACTATTTGCATAATAATACTAAGATAGTATTTACCTTTTTTACTTCCATTCTCTCACAAATGTTCAGTGAAGTTTTCTGAAGTCTTCATGACATGTGATAGCACAGCAGATTGAATGCAGAAGAGATATGCGAATCCAGCTGTCTCCTGTAAAGCCAGATATGAGACATTTACAAGAATGTAAAACAGTGCCATTCTTATGAATTTTTATTTTTTAAATGTTCTTTTTGACATATGATGAGTTTGTCATTGTTTTTAAATGACAACATTGTTTTAAAATAAACAACATTTTAAAATGTATCCGTGTTAATGGTAAATATTGGTAGATATAACCTACATAAACAAATCTCTTTGAGATCTGCAATAATTAAAAGTATAAAGCGGTCTTGAGACCAACCAAGTGAGAACTGTAGACCTTTGGAAAGGAAGGAGACAAAAACAAACAACTATTACCCATTTGTTGAACACTTACTTACAGTTAGTATTCGGTTAAACTTTTTACATCTTTTATTTCATTTTTATAATAACCTTATGATATGTGTGTACTTAACCCGATTTTCACAGGGGGAAATTTAGTCTCAAAGAAGTTAACTTGGCTAGTTTATAGGTAGAGGAGCCAGGATTTCAATTTAGGTCTATATAGAGTGTTTAATCACTGCTATAA
Organism: Eptesicus fuscus; assembly: GCF_027574615.1. Classification (NCBI taxonomy): domain Eukaryota; kingdom Metazoa; phylum Chordata; class Mammalia; order Chiroptera; family Vespertilionidae; genus Eptesicus; species Eptesicus fuscus. The sequence continues at coordinate 36,943,908 of NC_072485.1, forward strand.
CCTTTAAAAAGTGAGGTTATGTACAGATGTATACAGGACTTGAGCCTAGGAAATTGTTGATAGTTCAAAGCCATCATGACTCATCTACTTCTATAGTATCAGGCCTCTGAAAAGGTAACCTTTGAAATCTTTGTAGACTTACATACCATGTAAATACCATGTAGTGCACTTAATTAAATGAAATCACTGTGTGTTGTTCTCAGTGGTTCTCAGTACAAGGACTGCTAAATGTGAGAAATATAAGAGGGATGACCTAGGCATGAGTAGATGCAGTTGACACAATGTATATCTTTTTGGTAAAGATGATTTTCTTGTGTTTCTAAAACATGAAGATAAATACTCAGTGAGAAAGAATAACAAATTGTGAACCTTAAGAAAATGTTATTTTCTAAGACCTCATACCAATTAGTAGTTCTCTGAAGGGCCCATCATTGCAGGAATGATAAAAATGCCCATGATTGTTCTAACTTGCTAGTGTCCACTATGGAAAAGCCAAAGAAATCAGGTGCTGCTGTGTGCATAGAATGAGACAGGGTAGTTTTTTTCATGTAGCAATATTGTAGTTTCTCAAAAAATAAAGTCTTTGCTAATTAGAGTGGTTCACCTGATCTAGTCCTTTTCAAAGATTATTTGTTGCCCACACATTAAAAACTGATGTGTGGATAGTCACTTTTCCAAAAACTGATTCTGTTATCTCCTAGTGCCTTCTGTGAAGTATTATTTCAGAGGATAGCAGAATTTTTTGCATAGTAATTGATATTCTGTTTACCATCTTCCTCTTCTTACTCCTCTGTCTTCACCCCTATCCCAACACTGTTTCAGATATTCATTTTGGGGATCAGCATATTTTATAGAAAAATGACTTATTTGCTTATTTGACAAATCTTAAATATCTAGTGTGTGTTAGGCACTGGGTTTGGGTTGAGACTGAGGACACTATAATGAACCAAAAACCAGGTAAGGTCGCTTATGAAATTTACAGTCTAATCACATTTATAGATGTCAATTTTTTTCATTTTGAAAAGTGCTATGAACAGTAGTATATGGTGCTATTAAAGACCTAGGAAGGTTGGAGGAAGATGAAGCCAAAGTGGGGAGTTGGGGGAGGCATGGGTCCTGCTTGTGATGTGTGAAAGGATCCGCTGAGCAGGTGGATGTATGCTCTGGAGCTGAGAGAAGAAGTCTGGGCAGAGATATAAATTGGTGAATTGTGTGCCAATAGGTAGTTAATTGAATGATTAGGGATTTCGGGATTGTATATACACTGAGAAAAGAAGAGGGTCTAGGACACGTTTTGAGTAATGAACAACTAGAGGAGAATGCAGAAGGATGCAGAGATGGATGGACGTCAGATATATAGGAGGCAAACTAGTTGAATACAGTGTTAAATATTTCAAGGGGAGAGAATATTTTAAGGCATATCAAATAAAATACAGACTCTTTATTATGGCTTGTAAGGAAGGCCCTATGTGTTCTGCTACCTTCCCATGTCTTTGACCTCATCTCTCACCATCTTACTGCTGGGCTGCTTTTATTCTTTAACAAGTCAGGCTCTCTCCTGCCTCAGGACCTGTGCACTTGGTGTTCCTTTGATGGGATGTCGTTCTCCAGTTCAGATGTCATCTCAGAGAAGAGTAGCCAACCCTGCACTCCCTTTTGCAGGATTCTTGTCAGTCTCTATCAAACTTTGGATTTCATTATATAATTAAGATTAAATTTTGCTTGGGCCTCAAGCAAATCAAATCAACTATTTAGGACATGCTAAAGAAAATTAATTTTGCAGAAATGTTTAGCAGTAATGGTAAAGAAGAATTTTTAAATTTTAGAGTGCATTCTCCCCTAAGGCATCTTGATGTGAATTGATGAAACGGTGAGAGCTACATCTCTCTTACACCCTTCGACCAAATGGGTTGCACGATGGAGGAATAGGGAAAGCTGAAAAGGTGCGCAGTCCACTCTGTTAAGCATGCAGAAATAATGAATGACAAATACGTCACGTTATTGATAATCCAGTAGATACAAAGCAGTCATAAAGAATGATTATTTTCTGGATGATGAAGTCCTTTTCTAAATAAAAGTAGACAAAGGCTGTTTAAAAGCCAGTTTAAAGCTGTCTGCAGTTCACTTCAGTTCAGTGAACGTTACTGAACTGACAGTAGAGAAGTGATAGGAGGTTGGGAGCCAGGGCTTGAGGGAAAGTTGCTGATGCGCCAAATGCTGCTTAAGTTCTTCCCCAGCTAAAGAAAAAATAATTCCTCTGTTCTTTCAAAATATAAAGATCAGCTCTTAAATTGCAGGGCCGAAAAGAATAAATGGCCAGGCAACCAGTGCCCATTTTATAGAATTCCACTTGCCAATTTAGGGCCTCCTAAAACGCCCCTCAAGGGAGAAAAGGGCCTTTGAAGAACCTTGTTTGGTAACCACTCTTTATTTTTAAAAAGCCGTTTTCATAGCTGTCTTGGTTGGTGTGTTTTGAGTGTCCTTTTGTTATCTTAAACATCAACTCCAAGCTTGTGGACTTTCCTAATATAGCTCTCCTCGCTCCATAATTTGGCACAAGAATGCTTTGTAGTGCTGAGTGTTTTCTTTTTCTGCTTGTTTCTTCTCACAGCAGCACTGGCCTTTCACCTGGTTTTGTATCTTATTTTAGAAATGGCCCTGTTCTCACATTTTATTTTAAATGTTGGTTGGTCCAAGCCTTGCTGCAAATGGCTTTCTGTGGAAGACAGAGAAATTTTAAAATCAGCATAAATTAAATAAGAGAAATTTCACAGGAACCTAGAAACAGAAGTCATTTCAAAGATACTAGAAATTAATGCCAAGCTCCACCACCATACCATTTTTCACTCATGGAAGAATTTGAAGAACAGAAGGGCTAAATGACTTGCTAAAGGTTATAAATTATTGATGTAAATGTATCATTCTCACTATTTACATGAAGACAACATATCCTAGAGTTATACTTTTAACACATAAAACAAATAATGCTCTTCATAAGGAAGGGAAATATACCAAACTACTTATCCTAGTTATCTTTGGGAGGGGGGACTGCCTTTGTTCAGTTAGGAGCATCATTATTTTAATATCATAATTAAGGCTGAGTCAGATCTGGATTTGAATCTGGCTCCCACCACTTTTTAGGCTATGATTCTGTGACTTTGGGGAAAGCTTCTTAACCTCTCTGGACTTCAGCTTCTTAGTCTGAAACTAGAAATAGCAATACATACATTATTGGGTTAACTATAAAGGAGTTTAACTGTAAGGTTCTTAAACATAATGCCTGGCCCACAAGGAGCGCTTGCTAATGGCAGCCACTATCACTGTATCTCCTGCCATCCCTGCTTGTCTGATAGAACACAGGGCACTGACCTAAGGGATCATTACTGAAGAACTGAAACATTCGTCTGCTCAAAGACTGGATGCTGAGTTAGGCAGTTTTTCAACAAACCTTCCACTCATTTTATCTTTCTCTTAATTCAGAGGAAGCACCAGGACTATCAGTTTTTACTTACCCTAGTAGAATACTACTTAACTCTTGGGTACCTCAATTAGAGTCTGATTTTTTACTATCTATCCTATATAATAAAAGGCTAATATGCAAATTGTCCCCTCAACCAGGAGTTCAAACGGGCAGGGCCAGCTGGCCAACTGCCCGTGGTCCCTCCCCCCAGCCAGCCTCACCCCTGATCGCCCCCCCACTTCAATTGGGGGACAGGGCCGGCTGGCCAACCACCCGTGGCCCCTCCCCTCAACCGGCGCCCCCCATCACTCCCCCCCTGATCAGGGGCAGGGCAGGCCAGCCAACCGCCAGCAGCCCCTCCCCCCGGGCTGGCCCTGCCCCCGATTGCCCCCCTACTCTGATCAAGGGCGGGGCTGGCCAGCCAACTGCTGGCAGCCCCTCCCCCTAGCCAGCCGCCTCCCCTTACCCCCCATCAATCCCTCCATCCCGATCGGAGGTGGGGCTGGCTGGCCAACCTCCTGCATCCCCTCCCCCCAGCTGACCTGGCCCGATCGGCCCCGATCAGGCGGGCTGGCTGGACCCCACCCGTGCATGAATTCATGCACCAGGCCTCTAGTCTATAATAATAAAAGTGTAATATTCTAATTAGACTGGACAGCTGAGCAATCTTCCAGATGTCCTTCCAGACAAAGCTGCAGCAGTGGGGGCTGAGGCAGAGGCGATTAGGGGCGATCAGGCAGGCAGAATATATATATAAGGTGTGGTCAGGCAGGCAGAAGGGTTGGGGCGAACAGGTAGGCAGGCGAGCGGTTAGGGGTGGTCAGGCAGGCAGAAGGGTTAGGGGCGATCAGGCAGGCAGGCAGGCAAGTGGTTAGGGGTGATCAGGCAGAGTGATTAGGAGCGATCATGCAGGCAGACAGGCAAGCGGTTGGGAGCCAGCAATCCCAGATTGTGAGAGGGATGTCCCAGATTGCGAGAGGGTGCAGGCCAGGCTGACGGACCCCCCCCCCCATGCACGAATTCCATGCACTGGGCCTCTAATCCTATCTAATAAAAGAGTAATATGCAAATTAACCATCACTCTGCTACACCCACAAGCCATGTCCACCAGACAATCAGGAGCAAATATGCAAATAAACCCAATCAAGATGGCTACGGCCACAGAGAGCAGGAGGGAGGCTTGGGTTTCCACGGCAATGGAGGAAGCCAAGCTTTCCACCTGCCCTTGCCGGCCTAGGCCTCCTCTCAAGGCTACAAAGTTTCAATTATAGAAGATACATAAGTCCCAACAGAAATGGCTGCCGCCATGAGCAAGCAGAAGGCTTGGCTCTGCTCCAGGCTACAAAGTTTCAATTGTAGAAGATAAATAAACCCCAGATACCAGGGCCTCTGCTTGGGTCACCAGAGGGCGTAGCCGGCCTACAAACCACCAAAGGCCCCTCGCCCAGGCCGCCCCACGCCCCAAGGGAACCCCCACCCTGATCCGGGACATCCTTCAGGGCAAACCAGCTGGCCCCCACCCATGTACCAGGCCTCTATCTTATCTAATAAAAGAGTAATATGCAGATTGACCATCACTCCAACACACAAGATGGCTGCCCCCATGTGGTCAAAGATCCTGACCCCATGTGGACACAAGATGGCCAGCAGGGGAGGGCAGTTGGGAGGGACCAGGCCTGCAAGGGAGGGAGTTGGGGGCGATCAAGCCTGCAGGGGAGGGCAGTTAGGGGTGACCAAGCTGGCAGAGGAGGGAAGTTGGGGGTGGCCAGGCCTGCAGAGAAGGGCAGTAGGGAGGGACCCAGGCCTTCAGGGGAGGGCAGTTAGGGGTGACCAGGCCTGCAGGGGAGGGCAGTTAGGGGCAAACAGGCTGGCAGGGGAGCAGTTAGGCATCAATCAGGTTGTCAGGGGAGTGGTTAGGGGGTGATCAGGCTGGCAGGCAGAAGTGGTTAGGGGCAATCAGGAAGGCAGGCAGGTGAGCGGTTTGGAGCCAGCAGTCCTGGATTGTGAGAGGGATGTCCCCAATTGGAGAGGGTGCAGGCTGGGCTGAGGGATATCCCCACCCCCCGTGCACGAATTTCGTGCACCGGGCCTCTAGTCTCTCTCTCTATATATATATAAAAGTGTAATATGCTAATTAGACTGATCAACCTTCCCGATGAAGCTGGGGAAAGAAGGCCTACTCTTGCACGGATTTCGTGCATCAGGCCTCTAGTATATATATAAAAGGCTAATATGCTAAGTGTCCCTTTCACTATCTGACTGGTCACTATGACACGCACTGACCACCAGGGGGAAGACTCTCAATGCAGGAGCTGCCGTGACACACACTTGCCATTTACGGAGAAACAGCAGTGCGGACCTGGCGCCAACAAAGCAACACTCAGCTTCCTCCAAGTGGGACACAAGCCTCGCCACCACCCTGGAGCGACAGCCCACCAAATCACAGCCGATGCTGCCCAGACCCCAGGGCGCAAAATGCGGCCCACAGCCCAGCCCAGAAACGGTCACTGTGGGTGCCAGCCAATGACGTCACATAGCAACGCCCAGCTTCCTCTCCCTAGCAATTAGCCTCCTTGCAGTTTCTTCAGCCCAGGAACATGACTTGCTTTATAGCCAGGTGCAAACATTTTACACTTTAACCAAATGTCTGTGAAGTGTTTTCCCATGCCTCATCTCATTTGATTCTCATAGAAGTACTGAAGTTAGGTACATAGGAGACTTGGTGGAATCCTATTTTCTTTTCATTAGCTGGAAAAGAGAGATTTAGAAAGCTTAGAAACTTGACCTGACTGAAAAGAAGTAAGAAATGGTGGACCTTGAAAATGACAGGTTTTCTCACTGCGCAGAATATAGTCAAACACTGCTGGAGTCAAATATTTTACCCTTTGTTCTCCCTGCGTGATCTACAATAATAATGTGCTTCGTGTTGATATTTACTGCTGTGTTGGTGACAATTACCTGAAAGAGAAGTTGGGGTGCTTCACTGGGCTGGAAAAATGTTAGCTACTAGTAAATCAGAAAGCAGGTCTAATTAAACAAGTTTATTCTATATCTATAAAAGGCTAAGTTGACTCACGCATGTGTGATACATATAAAGCTCTCGCATGGCGCCAATCTCATGCGTGTGTTTCAATCTGTAATTGTCTATCGTGAATTTAATTGACACTTCTATTATAGAGAAAGGGTGACTAGCGATATTAATATATTTTTTTCTAATTAATTTCCTTTCAATGTGCACAAATCTGTGCACCAGGTCACTAGTAATTAAAATTGCTGATCTACTTCTGTGTATCATACTAGAGAGCTTACCCTGCATTGCTAGGATAAATTATTAACCATTGTTAAATAAAACATCCCTATTGCTACTCATTTTAGAGCACCCACATAGAATTGCCGTGGGAGAAGCAGATGCTCTTGTGACTGAACTTGTCATTCTTTTAGAAACCACTGTTTTCTTGGTACCTCGTATAATACAAATAGCATGTCTCCTTTGAGCAGCAGTCCCTTGGCCTTCCGTATATTTCTGGAATATAACTGCCTGTTTCTTGTAAATCTCCCTCAGAACCCTCAAACTAAATTTTGCTGAGGTCACCTCATTTCTATTTATACCCTGGAAAATCGCAATAAAATATCCTTTATTGTTAGTGAATAGCTGTATATACAATTTCTTGTGATGCAGTACCAGGAAGAAATTGTCATTTTATTTATTTAGATATACTATTGTCAATCTACCTAGAGATTGTGTAATCATAGATTGGAAACTCAAGGCCTTGTAATTTTTGAATTTATTGTTTGGGACAGACCTAGATTATTTGACCCATTTTAGGTACTGAGTAATAGCCACAGTAAAATACAAGGTGGGTCAAAATTAGGTTTACAGTTGGTCTTATAGATAATATAATTAATAAATAATAATACAAGAATAAGTTGTGTTTCACGTACTCACATCTGTAAACCTACTTTTGCTCCTCCCTGTATATCTGCGTATTTTTCTGTACATGGTTGTAATGTTGCTGTTTGCGAGGATGTTTTTCTTTTTTGAGTTTACAACTGAGCAAGCCTGTCATCATCGTTAGTCCTCATTCATTCAACTTCAGCACCTGTTTTATCTTAGGCACCGGAGATGCAAATATGAATAAAGCATGACTCCTGCTCTGGAAAATTTCATAGTTCATTGGAGGAGAAAGATACCGATATACACTGACTGGCCAGATTGTTATGATCTCTGAATGCATAATAATCTGGCCACTCAGTGTATATCCTATATAATAAAAGGCTAATATGCAAATTGTCCCCTTGACCAGGAGTTAGATTAGAAGGCAGGCCGGCCAACCGCCCATGTCCCCTCCCCCTGGCCAGGCTGGCCAGACCCCACCCATGCACGAATTCATGCACAGGGCCTCTAATATATATATACTGAGTGGCCAGAATATTATGTGTTCAGAGATCATAATAATTTGGCCACTCAGTGTATATAATTGCATTTCAAAGTGATATGTTCTGTATAATAAATATATGAAACAATTTTCATAGTCATAAAAAGGAGGGAATGCTCAATTTTGGGGTATGTAGCAAGGTTACAAAGAGAAAGTGACATTTGAGCCAAGTCTTGAAGGATAGATGGGAATTTGCCATTTGGAGAGAGAGGAGAAAGGATGGGCATTAGAGAGCAGGGAACAGCCTGTGCAAAGGCCTAACATGCAGGGCATGCCGGGTAAGGAGAATGTCTTCATTGGAGAAAAGGCTTTGTGAAAGACAGTTGAGTCAGAGTTAGGAGTTTGAATATTATCCTTTGAAGGATTTTAAAATTAGGGCTGAGATAATCAGATTTGAGTTTGAAAACTTGCAGTAGTTTGGGGCTGGAGGAAGAAAGATAGGTGGCAGACACCAGTTAAAATCTGTTTTAGGTTTCTAAGCAAAACACAAGAGTTTATTTACACACAAGACAGTATCTGTGGAGATAAAGCAAAGTCTCCAGATTTCAGAGAGCTTTCCGAAGTGTGAACAATATAATGTTGTGCTCAATCAAAATGATACAGGAAATGTGGGCAGTGGGGAAGAAGTGGAGGGTATGATTGGAGTGACTAGGTGGACTAATGGAAATTAGCAGAATTGGGGGGAATGTAAAAAGAAAAGCAGGATTGTCTTTTTTTTTAAATCCTCACCCAAGGATATTTTTTCCATTGAGAGTAGAAGAGAGAGGGAAAGACAGAGAAACATTGATGTGAAAGAAACACATCGATTGGTTGCCTCCTGCACACGCCCTGACCAGGGTCCAGGCTGGGGAAGAGCCTGCAATTGCGGGATGTACACTTGACCCGGGACCCTTCAGTCTGCAGGCCGAGGCTCTATCCATTGAGACAAACTGGCTAGGACCAGGATCCTCCATTTTTGTTTGCCTTTTGTTTGTTTATGGGGACAAGGTAGGTTTAGTGTTTTCAAGGACATTCTAATAGGCGAGTCTGGATTTTAATCTTGGGAAAGAGGTTGCCATAGTAATATTTTTGAGTTCTTATTGTTCATTTTTCCATTAGAAACCAAAGTTCTTAGAGGTCAACTGATCATGGTCTCAGTAAGATGATTGTAGAACCAAAACATAAATTCCTAAGCTTCTTACCAACTAAACCTTAACACATTAAGTGCCCTGTCAGTCACCGGTGACTGCCACTATACTTTCCATCCGGAAGACAAAACAGGCTGGGCGCTTAACAGTGTTAACTGAAATGGCCTTTTGTGAAAGAAAACATAAATCTTTTTATTTCCACTGTAATTGTTTTACTATTTTGCTTCTCAGAGTATCTTCAAATAGATAAATTTAAAACTGGTGTGTATATTCACAATGCATTTATTTTCTGCACTATTTTCTGATGTTATTTGACTGATGACAGACAAGTGAAAAAAGCTAGGGATGATAGCTGAAGAACCCCACACCTCTTCGTTTCTTGTAGCAAAACCTTAAAATTCAAAGATTATATAGTCCTCAATAAATAATCATTACTTCCTATATGTTTGATCTAATCTCAGTTGTTGCCCTGTTTCTGAGGAGACTATAAGTGTTAAAGAATGAATTCAGATGTAATGTCCACTTCTGTAGGAATTTTAAAATACCTTTTTCATGTTGGGATTATTGAGCTATAGTTCTTTTTAAAAACCAGTGGATAAAGTAGACAGTTCTTCAAAATCCACCCTTACCTCCAAATTTTAGTGCTTACTCAGCATTAATTGAAACTTGGGTGGTTGGGTAGGCTTTGAACAAGGCAAATCACCATACATATTTGATATTCTTTTTTCACATATTTAAAAAATAATAAACCGCCCTGGCCGGTGTGGCTCAGTGGATAGAGCATCGGCCTGCGGACTGAAGGGTCCGGATTCGATTCCGGTCGAGGGCATGTACCTTGGTTGCGGGCACATCCCCAGTAGGGGGTGTGCAAGAGGCAGCTGATGGATGTTTCTCTCTCATCGATGTTTCTTTTTTTATATATATATATATATATATATATATATATGTTTTATTGATTTTTTACAGAGAGGAAGGGAGAGGGATAGAGAGTTAGAAACATCGATGAGAGAGAAACATCCATCACTGCCTCCTGCACACCCCCTACTGGGGATGTGCCCGCAACCAAGGTACATGCCCTTGACCGGAATCGAACCTGGGACCCTTCAGTCCGCAGACCGACGCTCTATCCACTGAGCCAAACCGGTTAGGGCATCATCGATGTTTCTAACTCTCTGTCCCTCTCCCTTCCTCTCTGTAAAAAATCAATAAAATATATTTCAATAAATAAAATAAAATACGGCTTTACATTTAAAAAAATAAAAAAATAAAAAATAATAAAAAATAATAAACCCATTTTATTGACATGAAATTCTAATTTTAATTGTTACTATCTAGATTCTCTGTGTAGCTTCTTGGGCTGTGGTGTTTTTCGTTTATTTTGCTCTTGATTGCTGTGAAATGTAGTTGCCTGCTGTTTAAGGCAGCTGCAGTAGAGTGCACCCAGAGGTGGTTATCATTCTATATTTAGTGAGCCATAGCGTTTGTAAAGCATTTGCAAATTCCTTCAGGATAAAATAGTTTCTATAAATGTAACCCTTTTAATGAAACTATTATTATCAACCATTAAGGAAATACAGCAGCTAATATGTATGCATTTGTAGACAAGACAGAGGCCAAAAACTTTTTTTTTTTCTTTTAAGAGCTCACTGAGTATTTTAAATACTTAAAATTAATCATGTGAATCCTATTTTTATACTCTTAATCTTGAATTGCAGAGCTTTTACTCAAGTGTTTACCTTTGGTCCAACATTTCGAGCTGAGAATTCTCAGAGCCGGAGACACCTGGCAGAGTTTTATATGGTAGAAGCCGAGATCTCTTTTGTTGAGAGCCTTCAAGATCTCATGCAGGTAGGTACACAAATTTTAAAATAGATTCTAAATGTCAGGCATCTGTGACATTAAAATGCTTCTGTATACATTTTTTACATCTGTGCATTGCAAGGTGTTCATAGGATGAAGAAGATAGAGAACTACTTAATTTAATAAACATCTATAGAATGCCTTCAGTACAAGAGCCAGACATTTAAGTTCATATCTCAGGTTTGCTCTTAACTTTGTTATGATGTTACCTAACCTTGGTGATCTTTAACTTCCTCAACTGTAAAATGAGAATAATAGTACCTATTTCATAAGGTTATTGTGAGAAGTAAAAGAAAGAATGTATACAATGTAAAGCACAAGGTCTGACACATTGCAGGCCCAGTAAATAGTAGCCCTTGTCATTTCCTAGGAAACAAATAAAACATCTTTATGGTTAGGGAAATTTCTATATAACTATATTAGAAAGCATCCACAGGAGGCAAAGGATGAGGATGGAGAAATGCCATGCTAAGGAGTTTGAATTTAATCCAAAAGGTAAAGGAGAAGGAGTTCTCAGTGGGAAAGGCCATGGTCAGAGTTATAATTTAGAAAAATCTCTCTAGCAGCAATATGAAAAATGATTTAGAGTGAGATAAAAATAGGGGTGGGAGTCCTTTTTGGAGGTTGTGGCCATAATCCAGATAGAAAACACAAGTTCTGGAGTGGAATGGACCAGGATTTGTTTATCAGTTCCTTGCTATGTAACTTTAAGCAAGGGGCTTAATTTCTCTGAGCCTCAGTTTCCTCATCTATAAAATGGGAATAATAATGCTTACTTCATAGGATAGTTCAGAACAGCGGTCACAACCAGTGGTCCATGAGGTTCGAAAGGTTGGCGACCGCTGGTTCAGAGGATTAGACAGATAATATATATAAGGTACTTAGCATAGTTCATGGCACTTAGTAAGGACCCAGAAATTATTTACTATTGTTATTATGAATTCTCTACTCAGTACCATTTTGGTTAACATCTTAGTTTGGATTTGTAATTACAAGATGTTTATTTTAGCAATTTTTATCAGCTATCACTTTCATTCATTTATAGCTCTTCTATTCTTATTCACCCTGTAAATGACCCAATTCCACTTAAAACATAAATACTAAATATACCACCAAACAGAATGGACTCACTATTTGATCATCCTGTCTTAGGTTGTATTTTCTAGTAAGCAAGCTCTAAATCAGAGATTAGCATCCGGGGATTATTGAGGAATGCTCTAGAGAACAACACCTGTAGGGAAAGGAAGAACGCAGCACTGCGCAGAGGGAGAAGTTGAACTGTGATGCATGTACAAACAGAGGCCTTCGCCAGCTCTGTGACGAGCTTTGGAGCTGGAATGGTCCTTCATAGTTGTCCCATATGAAGGCGAGAGGTGGGCTTTTGTGCTTCCCCCCCATCAACCAGTCATTGGACATGGGCCATCCTTGGGAAGAGGTGTAACCACGGTAAGAGAGCACTCTTGGCCTGGACCCTTCCAGAAGAGGGACTCGACCATGAACCAACAGCAGTTAATATTCCCAGCAGAGAAAGCTCTTGGTTCTGAAGGGGTGTTCTGGCCACATGCCACAGTATCCATTTCCCTACCCCTTTAACATCTCCCACTATTGTTCTGGATCACTAGGGAGTAGGTTGGGAGTGGTTGCTAATGATATCTAGTGAGTAGACTAGGAATGCTGTTCAGCATCCCATAGCGCTCAGCCCTCTCCCCCCAACAAATAATTCTCTGGCCAAAAATATCAATATTAAAACTGTTGAGTAACCCCTTTCTAGATTGTAGCGATTCAGGTCTGAGCCTCCCATGGAGTCAATAAATTCCTTAAGTTGCTTTCAGTTTGAGCCCACAACCCAATTCTGTCTTACTCTTTCACTTGGGCAATGAGAGTATTGTAAGGAACAGAACCATACTTTTTACCTCCCTATTTCTTCTGCCTTGACCCTGTCTCCGCTGCCCCAAAATAGAGTCCAGAGGGAACAGCTACAAAAACAATACATAAATTATGTTAGAATTTATTAAACATTATAATATTTGCTTCATAATTATATATTCTATAATTAACATATATTTGGTACTACACTGAGTGGGACTTAGCACATATACTGTTGAATGATTTGATTAATTAAAATATAAGCTTTTCTCCTAAATATAAGTGAAAAAAATATGTTCCCTCAAAAGTGATCTCCTGCTTTTCTTAACTTTTTTTCCTTTTATAAATTACATTCTGTGGGAATTATTACCCTGATGAAGAGCAGTCTCTTAAATATTAAGTTAAAATATTGTAACAAAGGATTTTCTCCTCATGAGGTATAGCAATTACATGTTACTATTTTAGAGCCATTGAGTAATATACCTTTAAAAACATCTGAGGGTTATGCTGACCCTTCAGTTATGTTTCTTTTTCCTTCAAATATATTTATAGAGCATAGTCTGAAAGTCAAGGTTAGAGAAGCCAATGATTTACTTCTTCAAATGGAAATTTACTGCTCATGAAAGACACCGATTTAACAGCTCCAGTGGTCAAAGTCTTCATCTTACTGATTTACTGATAGGTATACTGTGTCCCTCAACTATGCAGGCACACTGTCCAACCTACCTGTTCTTTTTTCCTCCCAATATGCATTGGCTTTTTTTAGTAATTGAAGATATGACTCTTCATAAATCATTTAGTTATTTAGTGATTTCTTTATCTCATTGCTAGAGTGAAGGAGATACAGCCTCAAGGTAAAAGATCTTTGGCCTCCTTTTTGATCTTCTTCTATCCAATTATTCCTTACTTCTATATTATATATCCATATATATTTCCAAATATAAAAATGTAAAGTATGTATAAATATAAAAGTATTATGTATATATAAATATATCTGGTTGTCACTTGGTAATTAAATACTTTGTTACATCCAGTCATATTAAATTACTTCAGTAAATGCTTATGCCCCCCCCCCACCCCCCATGCGCGCGCGCGCGCGCGCGCACACACACACACACACACACACACACACACACACTCCCTGCATTTGCAGCCTTGATAGGATTCACCAGTGATGCCAGAGAGGCAGCCTGCGCTTAATAAGTGCATGTATCTTTACGAGTACGACATTTGGAGGGCCTATTATGATTTCATTGACTTTAAGCAAATAATTTTAGTTTGGGTTAAAAATATTTTAGAAATATTTTCCATTTCTATCACTTTCTTCTTCTACGAACAAGTTTTCCCCATGAGATTTCTATGGACACTTCTGGTGGAATGAATTCTTATACAGGGAGGCAAAAGTAGGTTTACAGTTGTGTATGCTGATTTGTGTTATATAATGGTTAGTGTTATTTTTTGCTTTATGCTTTAGAAAAGCAAAAATGTATGTATATTTAGGTGTAGATATATCTCTTTGCCTCTCTGCTTTTCAAGTTTACTTTCCTTTACCAGTGACTGAATGAAACACTTTTCAAAGTGTCTCACTCTTCATAACTAATATTTGTTGTGCTTCTGTGGGCTGGGTACTAAGCTAAATCTTCTACATGTGTTATTTCATTTAGCTCTCACAACAATCCTGTAAGCTAAGTACTGTTATTGCTATGATTCTATAAGTGAGTATATTGAAATTTAGAGAGGCATCAATCAGTTTTAGCTGTTTATTTGACATCCGACTTCAATATCAGTATTGAAGCTGTTGACAAAAGATGTAAACGTTTTTCTGTCTCATTTTGCTCCCTCTGAGAAGTTGCAATTCCTCCTCTAATCAATTTGGGAAACTGAACTTGCTGTAGTGCATTGAGGATGAGGTGGCCTGACCAATTTATAGTTGCTAAACCTGGAGGCAGTCCTTCCAATACCCTCAACAGGTCCTACACATAAAGTGGCTCCCAAGTCAGGCTGTTCTGTCATTGCTCTCAGGTCATGGAGGGGCTCTTCAAGTCCGCCACAGCGATGGTTCTCGCCAGCTGTCCCGAGGATGTTGCGCTCTGCCACAGGTTCATTGCTCCTGGCCAAAAGGTAATTCATTTGGTAGATAAAGCCCAGGACATCCACTCTTTAAATATGTTAATGATATCTAATGAATACAATTACAGTTAATAATAAATTTTCTTTTTTCTCTTTTCTTACCAAGGACAGATTAGAACATATGTTAAAAAACAACTTTTTAACGTAAGTAGATATTATACTTTCTCTGAACTGTATTCATACTTTAGCATCATTTATCACACTGTATTAAATTTTTTGCTTATATACCTGCTTATCACGCTCCCTAGACTCATGAAAGACCTATATTTTAATTATTTTTATAGCTCTTGTTTCTGGTTCATAGTCAGTAATCAATGTTTCATGAATAAATGAATAAATTATAGCAATATAAATGAACATAGTAATTATTAACTGTATTAATGCAATTCAAACTAATACTAACTTTAGTAATCAAAATTGGCTCATTAAAAACAAACTTAAGCCCTAGTTGGTGTAGCTCAGTGGATAGAGTGTCGTCCTGTGGACCCAAGGGTCCCAGGTTCAATTCCAGTCAAGGGCATGTACCTTGGTTGCAGGCTCCTCTCTGGCCCAGCCCCTAGTCAGGGCTCATGCAGGAGGCAACCAATCGATATGTTTCTCTCATATGTATGTTTCTCTGTTTTTCCCTCTCTCTAAAAATCAATGGAAAAATATCCTCGGGCAAGGATTAAAAAGAAAAAAAATTTTTTTTTTTTTATATTTTTTAATAGTTTTTTATTTTTTATTTTATTTTTTTATTGATTTTTCACAGAGAGGAAGGACAGAGAGATAGAGAGCTAGAAACATCGATGAGAGAGAGACATCGACCAGCTGCCTCCTGCACACCCCCCACCGGGGGATGTGCCCGCAACCATTGTACATGCCCTTGACCGGAATCGAACCCGGGACCTTCCAGTCCGCAGACCGACGCTCTATCCACTGAGCCAAACCGGTTTTGGCAAGAAAAAAATTTTTAATACATACATGTAATGTCTGTCTCAGTTTTTCTCTCAGTCTTCCCTTTTCTTTACCATCACTTGCTAAAATCTGATAATATATTCTAAACTTTTTTGCCACTTTTTAAAAGCGTAACATATATTATTGCCTTATTTCCACTATAATTCTATTTAAGTAGTACTTGATACTTATTTCACCAACCATATTAATCAAAGAGGCATATAAGACTTAGTATTCAGTGTGTTTATAGTATGTATAGGAAGTTGGACATTAGAAGAGTAGAAAATTGCTTCTGAAAAATAAATTAATATCATTCCTCACTTGCAATCTTTAGGTTCGGGAAGTTTTTGTTTTAATAAAGACTTCATCCCGTCCTTGAGGAGGGGAATATAATAATTTGGCAGATTGACTGAATTGAGAATTTCAGGTATCAACCCAAGCATGTATGGGCTGCATGCCTTGTTTATTTGGCCTGTGTTAGCCTTTGAGTTTGACATGCTTGGCAGACCCTCAGGCTATAAGTTAAAAGTGATGATGAATCCCTGATCCTGAATGATTAGTGAGGCAGCAGAAGTGGGCTCAGAAAAGAAGAAAATAGCCGTCCTGTGATAGAGAATGGAAAGTCAATGAAGTATAAGTGAGGGCTTTTTAGGTTTTTTTCTTTCACTTAAATTTATATTGAATACTTACTATGTACCAGGCATTGTTCTAGAATCTAAAAACTGTCTTTTTTTCTGCTTCTAAGTTTTTATTAACATGACTTTTTAAAAACAATCATCCATACCAGTGTGGGAGGTAAGGGTAGGAGGAGAGGGGACAGCGGGGGGCAGGTTGTGGGAGGCGGGGAGGATTGTGCTCTGTTGGTAATAAAGCTCCAGGTTCATCCCAGAAAAATGTGGTCCTTAAAAATCATGTACCACTTTTAGTACGATCTTGTTAGATCAAAGGCTACCAGTTTGGGCTACAGTCAGCTTCTTAAGGTCCCCAATCGTGTCATCAATGTTGCACTTTCACGAGCTCTTCCTTCCCCATATGGTCGGTCTTTGTAAACAACCTCCATCATCCCTTATGGAGCTTGAATCGCCTGGAACTTGCTGTCGCCACAACCTCCTCGCTCGAGAGCAGAGCCAGGACCATAAAAACTGTATTAAAGCAGTGAACAAAGCAGATAAAACTCCCTGCCTTCATTGAGCTTACATTTCTGGTGGAGGTAATAATAGCTAAAAAACAACATAAGGAAGTTAAACATGTAGTCTATTAAGGCCTCCGACTGACTAGATATGACCCACCCACATTATGGAGGTAAACTGCTTTACTCAGAGGCCACAGATTTAAATGTTAATCTCATCCAAAAGACACCTTTACTGAAACTTCCTGAATAATGTTTGATTAAATATCTGGGTACCGTAGCCCAACCAAATTGAAACATAAAATCAACATTCACAGATCAGGATAGTGGCAATGGAGGTAGAGAGAGGTTTTCCTATTCTAGATATATTTTAAAGATAGAGCAAACAGGATTTGCTGAGAGGGAGAAGGAGAGAGATGAGTCAAGGGTGACTTCAATGCTTTTGTCCTATACCGCTGTAAAATTGGAGTTGCCATTAACTGAGATTGGGAAAGCCAGAAGAGTAGCAGGGGTTTGGGTGAGAAAGGGGATGATATCAAAATCTTTATTATTAGGGATCATTATAAGACTGAGAATCTTTTCAGACATCCAGTAGTAACTGCTGGATAGGCAGTTTGAGTGCATAGATGTGGAGTTTATAGGAGTGTTCTGGACATAAGCGTATTGATAGAAGTAGTAATTAAGTAGATAAGGAAAGAAGTAATTTGGACATCTGAAGGAATTTGTGCGGATGACGGAAAACCAGGGAGAAGATATTAAGAGAAGTAATGTAGCTCCTACTTAATGTACTAGATTTTAGATAGGGGAAAAATATATCCACCATTCATTGACTATGGGCCTGTGATAAATTTTACAGATATTAATGGTTCATTTTATCTTCCCAACAACTCTGTGAGTAGTTCTTAATTGCCATTCAATAGATAAAGAATCAACTCAAAGAGAGTAGGCCAGTAAAAGAAGAAGTGAATATTCAAACTCATATTTATCTGATTTCAAAGCTCATGCTTTCAACCACTATACTTCCTGTATTTGAAAGGGCTCTAGAGTTAGTGCTAGAATAGCTGTAGCTCCCTCACTGACCTTAAGACCCTTAAGTATCACTTAACTGTTGTGCTTTGGAGTCTATGTCCGTAAAATACTAAAGTTGGGAAATGACCTCATGGTCTGTGCCATTTCAATCATTGCCATTACCATCATCCATCCCACACAGCACAAGTCATAGTTGAGGCTTAAATTTACATGTGTGACTATTTGTTAGTGTCTGTCACCTCCATGTGGTCAGAGGCTTGTTTATTTTGTTTACTATTATGTCCCCAGTACTTAGCACAGTGCCTCTGATAGGAACTCGGCAACCTATTGAATACCTGAGTGAATTCATAAGTGACATGTGAGTAACCATGGAGGGGTGAGGACATTCTCCTTTAGACGAGGTCCTCTCCTTGAGTTTTCCTATTAACTCCGACCACTATTTACTTTAGACACTGAGTATAGTGAATTATGATTTAGAGGACCTGGATTCTAATCCTGCTTCTGCCACTTATTAGATGAATTAATATTTATCGACTACCTACTATGAGTTAGGCACTATGCTACTCATTGAGGATTCAGTGGTGAAAATAGTCATGGATCGGTCCTGTTATAGAATTTAAAATCTAGAGAAAAAGAGGAACAGTTTGATATTTGCATGAATAATTATTTAATTACAACTATGAACCTAATTAATAGTAAATCTTTAACCTTTCTGAACTTTAGTTTTCTCATCTGTAAAATGGTCACTTGTCTTATATTGTTGGAAGGGTCAAATGTCCACTACTGAAGCAAGTTGTCAGACGAGATAACTTGGAAACACTCCTAGTTAAAGTATTATAAAATCCTTTTAAATGTATTGTTGAGTTCACTAGAATGTAAAAGAAATTCCAGGAGCTAGAAGTGAAGAGGTAACTGAACACCAGAGGGATATGCATAAATGACATGATGCTGAGGATTCTCAAGGTGGAGGTGAAGGGGGGTTGCCAGTGTTTGTAACCAGGGATTTTAACAGCCACAAGAGGACATGACAGGAGACCTAGGCATGATGATTAATTAGAATTGAGATACTTTCTGAAATACACACACGATACTATCTTCTATAATAATAAAAAAGGTAATATGCTAATTAGACCATACATCATTCCGGATGTCCTTCTGGACGTCCTTTTGGACGAAGCCAGGACTAGAGGGAAGCCCAGGTCCCGGGTGCCAGAGGGAAGCCGGTGCCGGCAGCCAGGGGAAGGAAGGCCTACTCTTGCACAAATGTCGTGCATCGGGTCTCTAGTATGACTGTAATCTTTTCATTAGATTTCAGTGTATTCTTGACGACTTGTTATAATTGTTTCATGTAAAAATATATTATTTAAGGAATTTATGTAGTAGTTGAATTTAGCCTTTATCAAGCACAAATAGAATTCAGTTATTTTACATTTCCTTTATGGTATGGTGGTTTTTAAAATATAGAATCCTTACCTTTTTACTTACTCTTTATTCATGTGTGTGAATTTGAGGCAGAGAATGCTATTGATGAGCTCTTTAGCATGGTAGTTTTACAGCTTTAAAATAGTTTTCTTCATTCAACAATAAACATTGAAACGAAGATGTTTGGATACTGTACCATGCAATTCCACAATGTCTTCTCCTCTCCTCAAAGCACTTTGGAAAATTCCTGGGAAGGAGAGGAAATAACCTGTATACATATCAAGAAAAATTAGTAGAGAAAGTTGAGAGGGCCATTAGGGATATCCAGTATCAGAACTGTAATTTGAACCTGAAAGTTCTGCCTCAACTTGAGGTGTGGAGGGAGCATGTCCAGAAAAAGCAAGAGACATTTGGACATGAGAATCATTTTTCTTAAAAATGGAACAGTAACAGCAGTGGTACAACATCCTTTTTGATTGCTCTTACATTTCTCAGTATGATGAGTAGATCATACCATGTAATGATAGAACAGAACAACAGGATGTCTGAGCAGGAAAGAACTTTAGGTAATATAATCCATTCTTCTTGCTTACAAGTGAAAACACTAAAATTTTTAATGTTTGTATACCACATTACAAAAAAATGTATAAAATGCTTCCATAAAGGTGGAGTGATTTACATAACTAGTAAATGATAGTAGAGTCAGAGGGAAAACCCACATCTCTTGTTTTTATTGAACACTAGAGACCCGTTGCACGAAATTCGTGCACGGAGAGGGGGGGTGTCCCTCAGCCCAGCCTGTACCCTCTCCAATCTGGGATCTCTCTCACAATCCAGGACTGCTGGCTCCCAACTGCTCACCTGCCTGCCTTCCTGATTTCCCCTAACCACTTCTGCCTGCCAGCCTGATCACCCCCTAACCACTCCGCTGCCAGCCTGATTGATGCCTAACTGCTCCCCTGCCAGCCTGTTTGCCCCCAACTTCCCTCCTCTGCCGGCCTGGTCACCCCTAACTGCCCTCCCCTGCAGGGTTGATCACTTCCAACTTCCCTCCCTTGCAGGCCTGGTCCCTCCAACTGCCCTCCCCTGCTGGCCATCTTGTGGTGGCCATCTTGTGTCCACATGGGGGCAGGATCTTTGACTACATGGGGGCATCCATATTGTGTGTGGGAGTGATGGTCAATCTGCATATTACTCTTTTATTAGATAGGATAGAGGCCTGGTGCAGGGGTGGGGGCCAGCTGGTTTGCCCTGAAGGGTGTCCCAGTTCAGGATGGGAGTTCCCTTGGGGCGTGGGGTGGCCTGAGCAAGGGGCCTGTGGTGGTTTGCAGGCCAACCACGCCCCCTGGCAACCCAAGAGGAGGCCCTGGTATCTGGAATTTATTTACCTTCTATAATTGAAACTTTGTAGCCTGGAGCGGAGCCAAGCCTCCTGCTCGCTCCATGGCCAGCAGCCATTTCTGTTGGGGTTAATTCCCCTTCTATAATTGAAACTTTGTAGCCTTAAGCGGAGGCCTGGGCCTGGCCAGGGTGTTCGGAAAGCTTTGCTTTCTCCGTTGCCGGGGGCAACCCTGGCCTGCTCTCTCCAGCTCCTTGGCTGCCGCCATTTCTTTTAAGATTTGTTTACCTTCTATAATTGAAACTTTGTAACTTGAGTGTAGGCTTAGGCCTAGCAAGGGCAGGCGGAAGGCTTGGCTTCCTCCATTGCCTGGGAAACCTTGCTCTCTGTGGCTGTAGCCATCTTGGTTGGGTTTATTTGCATACTTGCCCTGATTGGCTGGTGGGCATGGCTTAGGCGTAGCAAAGGTGCGGTCAATTTGCATATTACCCTTTTATTAGGTAGGATATGAGATTCCAAGTGGTTTAGACATTATCTTAGCAGTTAGAAGCTTAGACTCTGTTCAGCACACCAGAGTTTACTAGTCACATGAGTCATTTTTGGCAACTTTCTGATCATTTCTAAGCTTCAGTTTCCCCTCTATAGGATGCTTGTTTAAAAATTATTCCTACTGCCAATACCAACATCATTCTTACCTTAGAAATTACCTGTTACTCAATAGTAGGTTTTTAATTTGAATGGAATTTTCATCTTTGAAAAAAGTTATCTCTCAAAGCATAGCTTTGGGGGCTTTATTTGGACTGTAAGACACAACTTTCTGGTGAGTTATTATAGTATGAACTTCATTTCTGCTTCAGAGAGTAAGTTTGTGTTGGGTAAGTTATTTTTTGAGCTCGAAGTTCTTGAGGAACTTTATAGATTTTTGTTTTTAATCATCCAAAGTGCTGTTTCAGAAGACCTAGGGAAACTGACATTTTCATATATTAGTGGACATAATTGGTGTAACCCTGTAAAAGGGCAACAATATCTTTGGCAATATCTTTCAAAATATGTAAAACTGCAAATACCAACACACTTCGAACCAACAATTTCATTTTTTTTCATTTGCAAAATTAGTATATGAGAGTCATTTGTAGCATACAATAGATATATGTAGTAATTATTTATAGTAGCAAAATTGGAAATAGCTGAAATATCTACCCACCAGTAGATGACTGGCTAAAACTAATTAGGATACATCCACAAAATAGAATATTACATAATAGCTCAAAAAATGAAGAAGCTTTTCATATACTGATATGGAAAGATCTGTAGGGTATATATTTTTGCATAAATAACGATGTAAGAGTGTATGGTATGTATGTGATGGCTGACATCTATTTTTATAGGGAGATTATATATTAACTAGAGGCCCAGTGCACGAATTCATGCACCAGTGGGGTGCCTCAGCCTGGCCTGCGGGATCGGGCCAAAACCAGATCTCCGACATCCCCCGAGGAGTCCTGGATTGTGAGGGGCACAGGCCAGGCCAAGGGACCCCACCGGTGCACAATCGGGGCCAGGGAGGGACGCGGGAGATTGGTCAGCCAGGGAGGGACCATGGGAAGGCTCCAGGGCATGCCTGGCCTGTCTTGCTCAGTCCCAATCGGCCAGACCTCAGCAGCTAGCTAACCTACTGGTTGGAGCGTCTGCCTCCTGATGGTCAGTGCACGTCATAGCAAGCAGTTGAGCAGACTTAGCATGTCATTAGCATATTATGCTTTGATTGGTTGAACAGCTGACTGGATGACCGGACACTTAGCATATTAGGCTTTTATTAGATAGGATATTTGCTTACAGATATATAAAACCCTCTGGGGGAAAAACCCTGCTGGAAGGGTACCCAAAACCACTAACAGTGATTTGTGTGAGGAGAGGAACAAATTAGGTCTCTATGGGACAGGATGGAAAGCCGTATACTCTTTCATACATAATGATTTCTTTATTTTTTAATTTCTTTATTGATTAAGGTACTACATATATGTCCTTATCACTCCATTGGATATATGCACCCCTATGTTCATAGCAGCACAATTCACCATAGCTAAGATTTGGAAACAGCCTAACTGCCCATCAGCAGATGAGTAGATTAAAAAACTGTGGTAAATCTACACAATGGAATACTACACTGCAGTAAAAAAGAAGGAATTCTTACCATTTGCAACAGCATGGATGGAACTGGAGAGCATTATGCTAAATGAAATAAACCAGTCAGAGAAACATAATGATTTCTTAAAAAAATAAAATAAAAACACACCACTATATGCATATATTACCTGTTCAAATCATTCATATAAATTTTTGGCTTGGCTTGCTTTAGGCATGAGGTTTCTTACTGAGGTAACCAATGATACTTTTCTTAAACCAGTCTTAAACAATGCTTAGAATATATTAAAGAGGCCTTACCATGGCCTGAAAAAGTTCATAGGACCTGACCTGTGACTACCTTTCCTATCTAATTTCCTGGCATTCTTGCCGTTGTTCTGTACTAGGTCACATTGACCTTTTCCTTCTTTGAATGAGCCAGACTCAGGCCTCACTTTAGGCCTGTGTACCCACTGTTCCTTTTGCCTGGAATACTTCCCCCAGATATTTATATGGTTCCTTTACTTCGTGCAGGTTTCTGTTAAGATGTCGCTAACTCAGTGAAGCCTTTCTTCACCATCTTTTCTAAAATAGCACCCTCAAACATTCTCTGTCTTCTTACCTAGCTTTATTTTTCTCCATAGCACCAATAGCTCCCTGGCATCATATTATTTCTGTTTGTTTATTTTTCTCCCCACTCCCCACCTGTACCCCCAATATCTATCTATCTATCTCTATCTCTATCTCTCTCTTTCTCTTTCTCACACACACACACCACACATGAATATCTCCATAAAGGCAGGAGCTTCATTTTTAGTTACTGTATATCCAGTGCCTAGAGTAATCCCTAGCACAGAGTAGGTGCTCAATATGTGTGTTGGGTGAATGAATGAATGATGGCTCTAGGAAAATATTTTTGCTCATTCAGCCTCTGTATTTCACACCGTTCATTATGGCATTGGCATAGCATGAATTCAGAGAAAATCTCTACTTGCTTAGTGACTATCTGCTCTGTGTGCACTGTAAGTAGGTCAGGACTGGGGTTATTGGATGGTCATTCTCTTCATGCTGATAGGAGACCCATAGGATTAGGTAAACCTTACTTCCTGATTACTTCATAATCATTTAATACTCATATAATCTCAAAGACTATGGAAATAGACCTTTTCTCGTTTTCAGGTGGACTAGTTAACAATAGCCGATTGTATTGACCTCAGCTTTTCCGTTTCTCTCCAGCATTTCTTATACGGAAGCCGTGGAGATCTTAAAGCAGGCGTCCCAGAACTTCACCTTCACCCCAGAGGTAGTATTTATGTTTGAGTGTGTGTGTATATCAAAATGTTTTTCCTCATCCTTATCTTATTACTAGAGGCCCAGTGCAATTTGTGCACAGGTGGCAGGGGGTGGGGGGGTGGGGAGGGCTGGGGTGTCCCTCAGCCCAGCCTGCATCCTCTCCCAATCCAGGACCCCTCGGAGGATGTAAACTGGCAGTCGGACATCACTCTCACAATCTGGGACTGCTGGCTCCTAACCACTCGCCTGCCTGCCTGATCGCCCCTAATCTCTTTGCCTGCCTGCCTGATCGCCCCTAACTGCTCGCCTGCCTGCCTGTTCACCCCTAACCGCCTCTGCCTCAGCCCCCACCACTGCGGCTTTGTCTGGAAGGACATCTGGAATGATGTCCAAAAGGTCGTTCGGCTGTCCAGTCTAATTAGCATATTACGCTTTTATTATATAGATTATTTAAAATAGTCTTATTTCTCTTATTGGCAGGGTGCAGGATTTGCTCCTCTATACATTGTTTTTTTTTATATTTGCTCAGCCTTATTGAAATATTTATAATTTTGAAGTAGAATTGTATCATTTGTAATAGCAGTGACTAAAGGGTTATACAGAAGTTTCCCAACTTTAGGAAGATAAAAATCTTTTAAGAGAATGGCGACCATAGACTATTACTATAGAAATCAATTAGTTCAGTGTTTCCCAAAGTACATTCTAAATGATGTTAACAGGTGACAAAAAAAAGAGGTTAAATGATCAAGTAAGTTTAAGCAACAAATTAAACAGGTTTCTTTTCCTGTTGAACTTTATAGAGTTTTCCCATTTGTGATCCACTTTGGAAAACACTGAATTGTTTTGGGTTGGTTTTTTAAAGAATGCCTTTATTTTATTGGCAAAGATATAAGTACAAAGAGGCTACATGATTCATCAGTGAACATGCACATAATGTTAGAGGCAAGTCTCCTCATTCCTATGCCAGTACTTCTTCCCTATAATTAAGGTATTGCCAGACATGTGGGAGTAATAAGATAATGTTCAGAATGTACAGTAATACCTTTGTCTTCAAACTATTCCTTATACCAGTCCCAACCCCAGTTAAGTCAGATCCTCTTATAAGCTATAATAGTTATATTTATAATCAATTAATTCCTTTGCATAATTTTGTATTTAGTGTTTGTTTCCTACTCTGCAAGCTTCATAAAGTTAAGCGTTCTATTTTTCTTACTATATCCAATACCTAACATGGGACCTGAGATTTAACAGGCACATTAGTATTTGCTGAATAAATAGAAGAACCGTGTTATTAAATATTCATCAAGGAGCATCTGATATATCAGTTGACTGTTTTAGTTTAAAAAATTTCACTGAGTGAAGCCATCTAGCCAAAGATGGACTCAATATTAGAAATATTTATCTTTCATCATTTAATTTCCTGAGACTTAGGAGCAGTAACTCTAGGAGACGTTCTAGGCAATATTAATAAAACTGTGATCCTGGGGTCAGTTTTTATACACTGTGGAAAGCACACTTTTTTTTTTTCCTGCAGATGCTATTCATCTGCTAAATGCTGCTCCCTCAGACAGGGGCAGAGAGCATAGTGTTTATCTACTCATTTCAGCTTTCATCTTTCCAGGCCTGTGGATGTTCTTGCTAACACATACCTCTCTAGTTTAGTTATCTGTGTAACTTCAGCAGACAGCTCCACACATCGCTGATCCTCAGGGAGAGAACTGATACAGGTTATTTACAGGGTCCTGCATTGTATATTTCAGCTCTGTCTTCTCCTTTGGTGATTTTTTTTTTTCTCATTGCAGTGGGGTGTTGATCTACATACTGAACATGAAAAATACCTGGTGAAGCACTGTGGCAACATACCAGTCTTTGTCATTAATTATCCATTAGCACTGAAGCCTTTCTACATGAGAGACAATGAAGATGGGCCTCAGCACACAGTAAGGGAACGACCAAACAAATTGGATTAGTCATCTCAGAGCTTGGGTTTTCCCCTTGGCTTAATTTTATTTATCCTTTGGCATATTTTCTTTAATTAAGTTTCTCAAAGGCATCTCTAAAAAAGTATTCACAAAGAAGATCCCAATTTTCTATAAATGTACTCCCTCATTTCTATGACAAAGGTGTCCTTAATTTGGCAGATGCATATATAGGTGTGTTTTGTTTTTTAAATAACTAAGAGGAGATAGCCTAGAGCACTGCATAGCAATGCCAGGTCTACTGTCAGGTTAAGTGCTGGATAGAAGACTATAGAGGTGGGGGAGTATGCTGGGCGAGAGGCCATTGCAGTGGCAAAGGAAGAGCCAGCTGGCAGAGCAGGAGGCTGTCTGATAGGAACAGTGAGGGGGCTCTGGGAGATCCAGGAGGTCTGGGTGACTCTTCTGTCTTGTCTGTCTCTCTGTTCTCTATAGCCTTTCTCATCCTGTCTTCTTTTTTCACCCTTAACTTTAGTTGTGTTTTTTTTTTTTTTTTTTATTCTTCTGGTTTACTTTGGGGGAGAGTTTCTTCTTTGCTCCTTTACAAAATTATCTACACTAATAAGAGAGAAAAATGCAAATTGACTATACCGCCACAACACCCACCAGCCAATCAGGAGTGAGTATGCAAATTAACCCAACAAATATGGTGGGTTGATTTGCATACACAGGCGCAGAGTGAAGACTGAAGACTGAAGAGGCTTGGCTTCTCTGCTGCGGCCAGAGTGGAGAAGCCTAGCCTCGAGGCTTGGCTTCTCTGCTGTGGCCAGAGCGAAGGCCTGGGTCCCGGGTGCCAGAGGAAAACCAGTGCTGGCAGCCAGGGGAAGGAATGCCTATTGCATGAATCTTCATGCAGTGGGCCTCTAGTCAATATATAAAATAGGAATATATTTATTGAGTAGTTACATATTTAATATCATTAACTGTAAAAGTCTATGATACAAATATATTATGTTTATCTCAAAAAAGGTCCAAAAACATGGTGCTTTTCACTTGTCTTTAGAAAAATGTAGATCAGGGCCCACCAGTAAATAAAATGTCCCAATCTTGGGGTGTACAAGGTTGTCTATTTGAATGTATTTCCTGTTTTCTCTTACAGTATTACTACTAGTAAAACATTCGTAGCCACCAATTAGGAGATTCCTATGAGGCAAGCATGACCATCTCATCTCTAAGTACCGAAACAACCTTGCCAAGAAACTTATTCTTTCTCCCATTTTAGAGATAAAAACTGGGGTGCAAAGTCATTCATTGCATTTTCCAAGACTACAAAGGCAGTAAGTGATAGAGTTGGCATTCAGACCTGACTGTCTTGCTCTGAGGTCTGTGTTCTTCTCTACTCTATCTCACTGCCTCAGAATCACAAACATCGAGTTACATACATGTTAGCCAGTGATTTTACTTATCCCCACCTTTCATCATGCATTATACAAATTCAGTGAGCAGCCCAATTGATTTATGATTCTTATTTTTTCTTTTCCCTATCAATCCTCTGATATAATTGATTTTGAGAAATGAATTGGCCAACAGGTTGGCAGCAAAACATAAACATAGGGCAAAGATTATTCGATCCTAAATAACTTGATATTAAGTCTACATCTCTTGGCTTTCTTATCACTCCATCACATCCCACTCCCACCCCCCAACACACACACACCATGTATTCTTCTTGTGCAATTTCCCTAGATTGAGCCCTTTTTATTTATAACCTGCTGAAGATTTTCTTTCTCTAAAGCCCAGTCACCTTGAGCTTTCTTTTTCTGGATTTTTATAGCATTTAAAGAATTAGTAAAACTGGTAGCATTATGTTTATTTTTTGTAGATTCTGCATAAGTTTTGTTTTCTCAAACAAAATTCTTAACTTTTTTGGGATGGCGAGTGAGTTTCTGATAGCCGCCATGGGACCTACAGTTCATTCCTCCTTCCCCCTGCCACCCCTGTCACTGAAGCAGCACTTTCTAGAGTCAGTAATAATGCCATGTTATTAAGTCCAACACACTTTTAACAGTCTTTATCTGACTTCACCCCTCAGTGTTATTCAGCAGTATTGTTGACTTCCCTCTTCTTAAAACTTTCTCCTCCCTTGGCTTCTGTGGCATCGCATTCTCCCAGTTTTCCTCCCTTCTCAGGGGGTTCTTCTTTCTCAGTCTCCTATGCAGGTTCTTCCTCATCTTCTAATCCATTAAAAGTTGGAATTCCCCAAGGCTCCATCCTAGGTCTTTTTCCCCACAGGTGATTTCGTCTGTACCCAAATTTACTATTACTTTTCCGATAACTCAGAAATGTATCCCTCTAACCCAAACTTGTCTGGGCTCTGAACTCAAACTGCCATCTACATATCTCAAAAGTCTCCCAAACTTAACATACGCAAACGGACCCCATGATTGCTGATCTTCTCTTGTCCCCCAACCAAATTAGATTTTTTTTTTTTTTTTTTTTTTTTTTTTTTTTACTGGGCTAAGTGGCTTTATTGGAGAAAACCAGGTTACAAAGGGCTTTAGGAGTTGGCATTGGGGCCCTTCTTCTTGCCAAAGGTGGGCACAACGTTGACAAAACGCCGGTTGTACTGCATCCGTCGCTTGGCCCGACCAGTTTTCTTCTTCTCCTGTTTGGCCACCTTGGGGGTCTGACCTCTGACTTTCCCAGCACGGGCCAGAGAGCCATGGACTTTACCTCCAAGCATGCGGGCGGCTACTTCCAGCGTGGTCAGAGCCTCCACCCCACACTGGCCCAGGGTAGCCTCATCCTCCAGGGGTGTGCCTGCCAGGAGCACGACTTGATCTTCTGGAGCGATGCCCTCCAGCGAGGTGACATGAGCCTTGATCTGGGAGACAGTCTCCCCGCCGGTCACCTCGAGGGTGTGTAGCTCCTAGGCGCGGACAAAAAGCTGCATGGCGGCGACTGAACTGCGGCCTGTGCCGCTACCGCGAAGATGGAGTCGAGAAAGAGCCAAATTAGATCTTCTTTTCATATCCTCTGTTCATCTAATACAAGCCAGGTAACTGAGTCATTTTCAAAATATCTCTTGCTTTCCATATTCAGGTTATCTCTAAGTTCTGTCATTTTTATGCTCCTAAATGTATCTCAAATCCATCCACTGCTCTGCATTTCCACTTTTACCTTTTTAGATTAAGACAGCATCATCTCTTGCCTGGTTTACTTCAGTAGCCTCCTGGCTGGTCTTCCTGTATCTACTCTTCCTCCTCAGGGTCAGTTCTCCCTGTTGCGCATGAGCTTTTAGAAAATGTAAGTCTGATCATGTTATCTCCCTTCTTATCTCCCCTCTTAAAACCATTCGTGGCCTCCCACTGCTCTCTTTTTTTTCATTGATGAGAGAGATAGAGAAATATCGATTTATTATTCCACTTATTTATGCATTCATTAGTTAATTCTAGTATGTGCCCTCACCAACCCACAACCTTGGTGTATTGGGACGATGCTCTAACCAACTGAACTACCAGGCCAGGCTCTTAGGATAAAAATCAAAATCCTTCACATGGCCTACAAGCCCCAGTGCAGCCTGGCTGCTCCTGTCTCTCTTGCCCGATGCACTGTGTGCTCCCCTTTGCTCTCTCTGCTGCATCCACACCGCCCTTCTTCCATGTCTTCAGACTTGTAGCGTTTTCTCTCACTAAGGTATCTTTGTGCACAGTGTTCCCTCAATCTACAACCATCTTCTTCACCTAGGTAATTTCACTTACTCTCCAGGTCTCCATGCAGTCTTCATTTCCCATAGCAACCTTCTAGCCTGAGTCAGACACCCCTGTTAGACACTACAGTGGTACCGTATCAAATTTCAGTCCCAGAACTACTAACTCTTACTCTATCATAATCCTTAACACAGTTTTAATTTACACTTATTTGTATGCCTCTTTAATTACTGACTCTTTCCTCTATGCCAAAGGATTGAGGACCTCTTTTTACCTCACCAATGTATCCGTAGTTCCTGCAATGCCTGAGACGTAGCAGGCACCTCCTATCTATTTGATGATGGATAGGTGATTGGTTGGATGGGTGAATGAAGCCCAACACAGTTGTAGACACACAGTGGACAAGTAGTGAGTGAGTGACTTGGCTTGCTAAGGAAATTTCTGGGAAGCTAAAGAGCAACTTTTACTCTAAATTTTTTGAGTGTTAGCAACATGTTCTAAAGGGAAGTCCAGTGGTTTTAAAATCAGACACTCTTGGGTTCAAGTCCCAAGTCTGTGAATCATAAACTGTGTGACCTCAGGTAAACCATCTAGTTTCTTTGAATCTTAGTTTTACAATCTGTAAAAACAAGGCAATAACATTTTCTGGAGTTGTGAGGATTACATTAGGTAATATATGAAAAATGCAGAACATAATGAATGTTTGGGTTAGTAGGTAGTCAATAAATATGAAGCCCTCTCTCTTTTCCTTCTAAATTTTGATAAAATCTTTACTGTGATAAAGCACAATAATGTTAA
The DNA here is from genome assembly GCF_027574615.1 of Eptesicus fuscus. NCBI lineage: Eukaryota > Metazoa > Chordata > Mammalia > Chiroptera > Vespertilionidae > Eptesicus > Eptesicus fuscus. The sequence continues at coordinate 36,974,483 of NC_072485.1, forward strand.
AATATTTATATCTGTTGCCATATCATAACCTGCTCTTAACATGCTGTTAAGATTCCTTCACAGGCATTTCTCTCATAGACGGTGGCCACCAACATTTCTTCCCTTAGAAGCACAGGAGGTTTTCCTTGTGACCAGTCTCTAGTGATGTCTTCAGCTTGACACCTGAAGACATTATAATGGGACTTTACTAGACTTTATAATTTATGCAGTACTATAGCACATAGCTTCTCAGAGCTAAATTATTAAAATATAATTTATTTAAACTATATACATTAAACATAGATGATAACATTGGTTCATTAGCTTCCTAGATTTCTTTTCAACCCACTTATATAAAGTGCCTGTTTCTACCCCACTTTATTTTTTTTAGTTGTGAATGAACAGGCTTTGGGCCAGATAACTAGATTATGTGTTTCTTTTGTAGGGCTGTAATAACAGGTTGTGGGTAGGGTTGCAAAAGTTTCTCCAGTGGGTGTGATGCAATCTAAAAAAATTACAACAGGTGTATTTCACAGGTGCCTTCTCTAGGGAATCAGAAGAGAAAGATAGGGAAATGTTTAACCTACATTTATAATATTTGGCCAGGGTAATAAATAGTAAAATGGTATCTTTTTACAGTTATAGTCTCTTTTTTCTTTCTTTCTCCCCCACCCTCCCCAACACACACACACACACACACACACACACACACACACCCCACACACATGCTCACGCAATAGAAGGTATGCACTTTATTATAATGAAAAGTACACTGGACTAAGAAGTTAGTAGTGCTAGGTTTGAAATTCAGCCCTCTTACTAGTTAGCTGTATGACCTTAGGCAAGTCTGTTCAATCTCTGAGCATCAATTTCTCTCTCCATAAAACCAGGTCATTGGATTAGATGACCTCCAAGATACTAACCAGATCTAAGATTCTCTGATTTCAGATAGCCTAACTTTTTCTCATTTGGGTATAAGAACAATTTATAAATTCCCAAACACTTTTGATAACTTGAAGGAAACAGATCATGGGCCTAAATAAAATGAGTCTAAGCAAACATGCAAAATGCCGTATGCCCCTAAGTCTGGGTCCCTGAATAAGTCCCCCAAAAGCAGCTCACAAATATTTAGCTAGGGAAATGGCTTCACAGAGAAGAATTCCAACCATGTGTGATTAGGAAAAGGTGACTGCTCAACATTTGTGATGAGATTCCAAGATCACCAGATAATGTTCTCATTTTTACATCGTATCAATATTACTTAGCAAAGCATGGACATTTAAGCATTAGCGGGTATTCAGTAAAGTACATATTGTAAAGTCAGGTTGGAAAGAAGAATACTGGATGAGAGGTTCTAATGAATTATCTGGGCTGGAGCTAAATAATTGATGTGCATCAAAACAGTTTGAACCTCAAATCAACAGAAATAGTGATGAAGGTTATTGCCCAATTTTCCCATATCTAGGGCTAATGACTATCCTGAGATATTATGTCCAAGTTGAAAGTATGCATTTCAGTCCACCCAGCCTGCTCTCATGCTAGCCATTTTACTGGCCAGATTCTGTCTTCAGTCATTGCTACCTGCAGCCATCTGCATCGTTGCACTGTCACAGAGGGTTCTCTTTCTTAGCTGTGCTTCCTCGTTTTTAAGGGCAAAACAGTCTGTGTCAGCAGTTAGAGAAAAAGCTCGTAGAGGCTGAAACCACAGACATGTTTCCCTTGGCTTGTGGAACATTCTTCTTTTATAATAGTATGTAATATTGCTCCATTGTTGGTAGCAGTCTGTGAGCAGCCCATACAATTTGTGTATTTAAAAATAGTAATATAGGTAGGAAGAGAGGTAGCGGAGGAAGGGACATTAAACTTCTTTTCCCCTCTCTTTGAACTTAGCATGGAAAAAAGGTAATGTATGAAAGGCCTTGTTCCTATCTAGCCTGCTTGTTTTTAATTCAAGGTCTGTTTTTTAATTCAAGGTCTGAGTTTTATTTTCAGTGCATTGATTGGAATCAGAGAGAAAGAGTCAAAAGGGAGTGTCATAAATAGAGACCAGAGCTTGTTCAGCTTGAATACCAACACAGACTATTTCTAGACAGCATGCCACTGCAGCTGTGTGACTGAAACAAAATCAAGATCCACACACAGTTGGGAGGATGTGCCAGGCAGCATTCCAGCCTAAAAGTTGGGCCCAAAGCTAAATAAGCTGTGTGTAAGACTGGGGAAGGTAGCCGAGAGTGTGGTAGAATTATTTTTAGCCTTCACTGTTGTCTGTGTAAGAGACTGAACAGACAGCAGAACTGAAGTCCTTCTGTTACCGAACAGAAAGATTTGTCCGCCCGGCATGAGCAGAGCCTAACACTATATACCAAGAATTGCAGTGGAGAAATACTGGGTATTTTATTATAAGTGGCTCCATCCAAAAGAACAGGAAGTTAATGCTCAAAAGCCCAAGCATCCTGATGGCATGTAGGTTAAAATTTTTACAGGGTGGAGCAAAAGTAGGTTAACAGTTGTGAGTATGCAAAACACAGTTTATTCTTATTTTATTTATTTATTTATTTATTTATTTATTTATTTATTTATTATTGCATTACTTTCCATATGAGCAACTGTAAACCTACTTTTGCCCACCCCTGTATAGGGCAAAATCACAAAACAGTGGGTTAGGGGTTTAGGGTTGAGTTGGGAACTGATTGGTCAGAGATGAGGTAAGGGTGATGAATCATTTCTTCAGGTCTTGAGGACTGCTCTGGGGTCTTTTCTGGAGTCCCTCTGTCCTGTCTCATGGGACTGTACCACCTTAGGGCTCAGGAGCTGAAAGATAACATAGGTCAAAAATGTTATCTTTAGCCTCCCAGAGGTCCAGACCATGTGACCACTAGTCAGGTCTAGGCTGCCTCTCCTCAGCTGCCTCTGTCAGTGGTGGGGGTGGGAGGTAGTTAGGTTAGGTCTTTAAAGGGAGAGAGAAAGGAAGGGGGGAGGGGAGAAGGAGAGGATGGATGAAGGAAGAGGAAAGGGAAAAAGAAAGGGATGATCCCTAGAGCTAGGATTTAAAACTAAATTTGATCAAAGTTGTAAGGACCCTTGGTTTCACATCCACCTATTTTAAGTCTCCTGATGCTGCATTGGGACACAGCCAGGATTTTAGTTCCAGGAATGCTCAAATGTGTCTAAGGGGACCTTTCACTATGCAGCCAGTGAATTCTCACTTTCCCGAGTCAAGGGCAGGATTGCTCAGTCCCCGGCTCTGTAAGCCAGCCTCAGACTCCTGTAAACCACAAACCTGCCCACACATAAGGGTAAATTGTAATCAACAACTAACGTTCTAGACCAGCGGTCGCCAGCCGGTGGTCCTTAGAACACTGGTGGTCCGTGAGGTCTGAAAGGTTGACGACTGCTGTTCTAGACAACTTGCTTGGTTCCAATGTGCCCATCACTTGGCAAAGGTTTTTTTCATTCTTAACAAAGTTGTGTGAGTCCCTCTACATTTTACATTTTGTGCTCCTTTATGTCATAGTTTGTATTATATTTGGATGTTCCTTTTACCTTCACTAGAACCAGGGAGAAACAGGTAGTTTCTGTAGTAATTAGCTCAGTAGTTAACAGGGGGAGACACAATATAGGAGAATCTTACCTGGAATGGAAATTGTGATATTTAGGGGGTACAGTACTTTTTATATCATATCAGAAGAAAGTGCAGGTCTGTGTATACCAAACGTAGATGTCTTTATAGTTGAGGAATACTTTATTATATTCTAGCCTCTCAGAAAGTGTGCATAATCTCTAGAGAGAGAGAAGGATATCATTATGAAGGAAAAGGAGGAAGTATCTGGCATGGTGGAAAGGAAACCAACCCTAAAGTAAAGGAGAAGAAGGTTATGAGGGGGGAGAGAAGAGAATGAAGCCTTGGTGGGCCTTGCTTCACAAGAGATCAATCTGTCCTCCTTTGGCCACGGGACAGTGATGAAGCATCGTAAAGGAATGCCTTACTCAAAAGACATATCCCTGAAGAGGGGGAGCAACTTTATTTACTCTCTAGGTCCAGAAAACATACAGGAAACTCAGCTGCCTAAGGATGTGAAATTTCAAGCCATGTAGACCAAGAAAGGGCATAGATGACATATATATGTTCTTTCTTCATATTACAAAACTAATAGTGATGTAGGACTAGCTCGATGTCTTCTAAAATTGTTATTCTACCATAATAGACTCTTTTGGTAGGAAGTTCTTTCCTACTGATAGTTCCTCTCCCAGAGTACAGAGGAAGAAAATAGGGGGATTACTAGTCTGGCCTTATTCTAATTAACAATGAAGAATCGGTGGGCACATGGAAGTGGAAGAGTCCAGATAGGTGGGGGGAAAGCAACATGTAAACTATTCTATGATGCAGCAGCGATTTTCAACCTTTTTCATCTCATGGCACACATGAACTAATTACTAAAATTCTGCAACACCCCCAAAAGTACATTCTATTTTTTGCCAATCTGAAAAAAGTAAAAGGTATAATTTTGATTCATTCACACTGAACAGCTAAGGTTGTATTGGCTGTTGTCATTTTTTAATTTGACAATCTAAGGGAAAAGAGGTCAGTGCCCTGACTAAATAGTCAGGTACTGCATGTTTTGAAAATTCTTGTGGCACACCAGTTGAAAATCACTGTGATGCAGAAATGGTTGCCACTTGCTCCTCCCTCAGGGAATTATACTGCTCTGCCCCATTGATAGGAGCTGAACAACTTGCATGTGACTTGCATTGGCCAAAGGCTTTTAAGCAAACATGACCTACATACCTTGCTTCTGGACAAATGCTTTTAGTACATCGTCATCCATGCCCTTTTTTTTTTTTCCATCTGACACAAGATCAGCAATACCTCAGAAAGCAGCTTTTTAATAGCTTCAAGCCCGGACATGTAGTATAAGTTATTGTTTGTTTTTAATTGTTGACAGTATTAAAGATGTCCCCCATTTTCTCCTCTTCTTCCCCCCTCCACCCAGCCCCCGCCCCACTCCAGGCCTTCACCACATTATTGTTTGTGTCCATGGGCTATTCACATATTCATATATGTTCTTTGGCTAATCTCTTCCAGCCCACCCTTCTCCCCGCTAAGATCTGTCAGTCTGTTCCATGTATCCATGCTTCTGGTCTTATTTTGTTCATCAGTTTATTTTGTTCATTAGATTCCACATGTAAGTGAGATCATGTGATATTTGTCTTTGACTTATTTTGCTTAGCATAATAATCTCCAGGTCCTTCCATGCTGTCTCAAAGGGTAAGAGTTCCTTCTTTATTACAGCTACATAGTATTCCGTTGTGTAAATGTGCCACATCTTTTTATCAATTCATCTACTGATGGGCTTTTGGGCTGTTTCCAGATCTTAGCTATTATAACTAACACTGCTAAACATAAGAGTGCATATATTCTTTGCGGTTGGTGTTTTAGGATTCTTAAGATATATTGCCAGAAGTGGGATCGCTGGGTCAAACTTTTAAGATTTTGAGGAAACTCTGTACTGTATTCTACAGTGGCTGCACAGTCTGCATTCCCACCATCAGAGTACTAGGGTTCCCTTTTCTCCATATCCTTGCCAGCACTTGATTTATTGATGGTAGTCATTCTGATAGGTGTGAGGTGGTACCTCGTTGTTTTAATTTGCATCTCTGATGATTAGTGTCTGAGCATTTTTTCATATGTATTGGCTATCTGTATGTCCTCTTTGAAGAAGTGTCTGTTCAGGTTCTTTGCCCATTTTTAAATTGGATTGTTTGTCTTCTTCATGTTGAATTATATGAGTTCTTTGTATATTTTAGAAATTAACCCCTTATCAGATGTATCATTGGTGAATATGTTCTCCCATACAGTGGGTTCCCTTTTCATTTTGTTGGTGGTTTCTTTTGCTGTGCAGCAGTTTTTTAGTTTGATGTAGTCACATTTGTTTATTTTTCATTTGTTTGTTTTGCCCTAGGAAATGAGCAGAGCGAACTTCCCAGAGTGGTTTTGTAACAAAGAAATCGCTTTTAGCCTGGGATTATGTGGTCTGAATCTCCCAAGTGGACCAGGTCCCCATTGATTCCCTCCGCCCAATGTTATGTGGGCTCCCCTTCCCTCTCTGTTGCTCTGAATTGGGGATCACTGGGTGGAGCTGAGGCCACACACTCTCATGGTGTGGGGCTCCACTGCCACAATATCACCTCGGCTTTCTAGCCACGCACTTGGCGCGACTTGGCTCGTCCTCTCATGTCTCCTCCTTTCTCTCCTCCATGCTCCCTGCTCTCCGTGTTTCAGATCAGCTACTCTTTTACTGGTTTTTCATGCCAATTGCTCTTCAGTGTAGCCACAAGTCTGGTCTGCTGTTGGGAGCAAATGAACTGAGCTTTCAGCTACTCTGCAGCCATCTTGGAATCCCGCATGAGTTTCTGAAAGCCAGTTCATTGTTATAAAGCAGTTGTTCCCAATCAGGGGTTATTCTGTCCCCACCCAGGAGACAGTTTGGGTTGGCACAATGAGGGGAGTGCACCTGACATCTGGTGGGTAGAGACCGGGTATGCTGCTAAATGTCTCACAATGCACAGGACAGGCCCTTACAACAATTATCTGGCCCAAAAGGTCACTAATGCTAAGATTGAGAAACCCTGTTGTAAGCTTCTGGGATTATTTATTAATACAGCATAACCTAACCTATCCTGGCTAATATAGCAACTACCACACTAATTTTATGATAGCCAATGTAGAAATAGTTGGGTTTAACCAATTAGGTATCTTGGTTATTAGGAAGACAGGTTTGAAAGAAATCCAGGAAATAAAAATGTAGATATCATACTATGGCATAAGAGTTTGAAGGTGACTCAGAAGGTTCAGAAGCTTCCAGTTTCACCACTGTTACTAAGCAGATGCAAATATTCAAGATTAACAAAAACCAGGCAGAAAGGTCAAAAACTTGTATAGTTTCAGGTTGAATTCTCCAGTGAACTCAGATAGTAAAATAAGGGAGTTTTGTAATCAAAGATAAATATGAGTCTTTTACATTCCTCTAAAAATAGCATTGAAAAGCTACGTCCCAAAGTTAATAAAATTTAGGCCTGCCAAAAGTGCTAAGATCCAAAGAGGGTTTTTTGCTTGTTTTAGTTGTATCAGAAGCAAGACCAAGCAAGAAATGGAGCTCTTGTTTGATGCTTATGAACTAACAGAAAGCAGAACAACTCATCCAGGGTAGCCTCGTTTACTCCTCACTGGCCACCAGCCTCAGCAGGACTGCCTACCTCCTGTTCTGCCACCATAGCTGATTCTCCAGCAGCCTTTTTGAGGCAGTGGGTCTTTTTAGCTCTGCCTCTTAAAGCTTTCCTTGTACTTGCATTCTTGAATTATAATCACAAGCAATTACTGCCCTCCTTTGTGGCTTGGAATTGCCCCAACTTTGAAACTTTGGAAATAAATGATAGATTTTATTTATTATTATTTTTAGAAATGATTTTTTTTAAGCCTCACCTGAAGATATTTTCCCATTGATTTTTATTTTTTATTTTATTTTCTTAAAATATATTTTAATTGATTTCAGAGAGGAAGGGAGAGGGAGAGAGAGAAAGAGAAACATCAATGATGAGACAGAATCATTGATCAGTTGACTCCTGCATGCCCCATACTGGGGATGAGCCTGCAACCCAGACATGTGCCTTTGACCAGAATCGAACCCGGGACCCTTCATTCTGCAGGCCAAGGCTCTATCCACTAAGCCAAACCAGCTAGGGCACCCATTGATTTTTAGAGAGGGAAAGACAGAAATATCGATGTGAGAGAAACACATTGATTGATTGCCCCCTGCATGGGCCTCAACCAGGGCTGGGTCCGGGGAAGAGCCTGCAACCATGGTACTGTTATGCCCAGATTTCGTGATCCCCAAAGACCACCAGGGAGCCGAGTCTGATGTAAAAACCAAGAGCCTTTATTAGCTGGCCGGCCGGGCCGAGCGACTAGCCAGGCTACTGCTCTGCCATTCTCCACGCAGGGAGACCAGAGAGCAGCAGCGACCCTTTGTGTAGGACCGCTTTTAAGCACATTAACCACATCCGGTTTTTGCAGAACAAGTAACCCAAGACAAAACAGTTTTTCCCAAGCAACGTCAGGATCATGCCAATGACGACCATGTTATTCACAGGGTCATCCTGTTCTCCAGAAAGCTGACAGTGTTCTATGAAAGAAGGCCTACGTTCTGGGAAGAGGCCATGAGTCCCTATTTCAAGGCCTGGCCTAGTGTCAGCACTGACATCTCTATCTAGGGATAGTCCACGGCCTCTCTGGAAGCATGCTCAAAAATTCCCACTCTCCAACAGTACGTGCTCTTGACTGGAATTAAACCCCGGACCCTTCAGTCCACAGGCCAGCACTCTTATCTACTGAACCAAAACGGCTAGGGCTAAATGATAGATTTTAGATACACCTATCCCTTCTTCTTTTTTTTTTTTTAATAATAAATCTTTATTGTTCAGATTATTACAGGTGTTCCTCTTTTTTTTTCCTCCCCATAGCTCCCCTCCACCTGATTCCCCATCCCACCCCATGCCCTTACCCCCCGCCACTGTCTTCATCCATAGGTGTAAGATTTTTGTCCAATCTCTTCCTGCACCCCTCAGACCCCCTTCCCCCTGAGAATTGTCCGTCCCCTCCCTTTCTATGTCCCTGATTCTATTATATTCACCAGTCCATTCTGTTCTTCAGATTTTTTATTCACTTGATTTTTAGATTCACTTGTTGGTAGGTATGTATTTGATGTCTTTTTGTTTTTCATAATTTTTACCTTTACCTTTTTTTTCTTCTTCCTCTTCTTAAAGAATGCCCTTCTGTATTTCATGTAATCCTGGTTTGGTGGTGATGAACTTCTTTAGCTTTTTCTTGTCTGTGAAGCTCTTCGTCTGACCTTCAATTCTGAATGATAGCTTTGCTGGGTAGAGTAGTCTTGGTTGTAGGTTCTTGCTGTTCATCACTTTTAATATTTCTTGCCACTCCCATCTGGCCTGCATAGTTTCTGTTGAGAAATCAGCTGACAGTCGTATGGGTACTCCCTTGTAGGTAACTAACTGTTTTCCTCTTGCTGCTTGTAAGATTCTCTCTTTGTCTTTTGCCCTTGGCATTTTAATTATGATGTGTCTTGGTGTGGTCCTCTTTAGATTCCTCTTGTTTGGGGTTCTGTGCGCTTCCTGAACTTGTAAGTCTATTTCTTTCACCAGGTGGGGGAAGTTTTCTGTCATTATTTCTTCAAATGGGTTTTCAGTATCTTGCTCTCTCTCTTCTTCTGGCACCACAAAAATTCAGATGTTGGTATGCTTAAAGCCGTCCCAGAGGCTCCTTATGCTATCCTCACACTTTTGGATTCTCCTTTCTTTCCGTCTCTCTTGTTGGGTGTTTTTTGCTTCCTCATATTCCAGATCTTTGGTTTGACTCTTGGGGTACGGTGATCTACAGTTGAGTTTCTGTATATTCTTTATTTCAGACAGTGTATGCTTAATTTCTGACTGGTCCTTTTCCATTTTTTTGGTATTCTCATTAAGGTCCTTAAAGGTCTCTTCAAGTTTCTCAGCGGTTTTTAGAAGATTCTTGAGTAACCTTATAAATGTGGTTCTGAACACTGTGTCGTCCAGTAGTTTACTTTCCTCCATCTCTCCTATTCGTGACATACTTCGGTGTTTCCACATTTTGGCTGCCTCCCTGTATTGATGGAGTGGCTTTGTGTGGTCAGTGACCTATAGGGGCCGGTAGCTCAGCTTCCCCAATCACCTTAGGTGGTCGCTCTTGGTACACCCCCTTGTGGGCTGAGTGGAAAGTCTTGGTGTAGTTAAGCCTTGATTGCTGTTGGTACACTGGGAGGAATTGATCTCCAGGCCAATTGGCTGTGAGGACCCGCTGTGTCTATAATGGAAGCGCTGCTGCGCTGGAGACACGCTTGTGGTACAGGGCTTGTTTGAGTGGGGCTTTGGTGCTCACTGAGTCCGCCTCCCGAATGTGTCACTTATGGATGTGAGGAGTTGAAATCTGGTGTCTCACCCTGACCACTAGGAATACTGGCTTCTGGATCTCCAATGGGGTGCAGTTCAGCTGCTGTCTGAGGCCACCCTGCAGGAGCTACAGCGAGAACTGCCGTCCTCCCCTCCCTGCTTGGAGCTTGGAGGCTTTGGAGCTGTCTGTACCGGGTTGCAAGTTTACTAGTTTAAACTGCAATAGAGAAGGCCATTCATATGCAAAAGCCGCTGCTAGGAGCTTGGGTGTGTTTGTAGATTGTGCGGGGCGGAGTCTCAGGGCGTCACTAGGCTAGGGTGTGGCAAACAGCGATGGCTGGCAGTGAGCCGCCTCCAACCGCGTCCCCGCAACCGCGTCCCCGAGTCTCGTGCCCCGGCGCAGCCAACAATTCTACCTCCACGTAGCTCTGCTAGTAAGCCACCCTCACTCTCCCACCCGATGGCAGACAGCCCAGTCTCTCCCCAGAAACTGGATTTCAGAGAGATTGGGGGCTTGTCTCTCTTCAGATTGAAGAAAGCAACGCCCTCCTCCAGCTGGGCTCCGCCACCAGCTTGTGTCGCGCGCGCGTTCCCCTGTACCTCAGTTTTTCAGCGTTTGCGCCCTGATTGTTCCCGTCTCTTTCAGTCTAGTTGTAGAGGTTCTGCTCAGCCAGCTTTCCCGTGGTTCTGGGTGATAGACGTTCTGTCTTTTAGTTGTAGTTTTGGAAATTGTTGTGGACAGCAGCAGCCCAGATGTCTATCTACGCCGCCATCTTGGATCTATCCCTTCTTAACAGTCAGACCTACACAAGGATGGGATGCTATATTTCAGAGGCAGTGGTTCCCAGAATTTTAAGTATTTTCAAGCAAAGGCCATAGAGCTACTTGGTTGCCTATCTTCTTCCAACCCTGATTGCCTATAATTCTAAATTTAAAACTTGAAGTCCAGAACAAATATTTCATCATTTGTCTCAATTCCTAGGATAGTTTAGCCATGTCTAAATTCAGGATACTAGGAAATAAATTAGCCAGTCTTTCTGTAGCCATAAAAACTCCATTGAACCTTCTCCTTTCTCTGAGGATAGAAAGGGTAACTTCAGGGTCCTGATTGGAATCTATGAAAATTTCCTCATCACATTAATAAGCCTCTCTTGTCCACCTATCCAAAGCTGTTTATTTCATTGACTATTGTCATGTCTTAATCACCAAATCCATGTTCTAAAATACCTGCCTGTTCATTGTAGGCCCAACAAGTTCATAGAAGAATTACTAAGATGTGGTCAACAAGCTGTGTTAGCATGACAACAAGCCTGTTGTACACTTTGTCCTCACCAGTTTATTGACTATAGGAGACTTAGTAAGAGGAACCATTTCTCTTCTCTCTCACTCTATTTCCGCTGAGTGATAAAAATCCTGCCTAATGCTTTCTCTTTTATAATAATAACTAGAGGCCCGGTGCACGAAATTCATGCACCGAGGGGGGGTGTTTCGTGGGGGGTAGGGGGGTCCCTCAGCCCAGCCTATACCCTCTCCAATCGGACATCCCTTGCACAATCCAGGACTGCTGGCTCCCAACCGCTCGCCTGCCTGCCTGCCTGATTGCCCCTAACCACTTCTGCCTGCCAGCTTGATCACCCCCTAACCACTCCCCTGCCAGCCTGATTGACACCTAACTACTCCCCTGCCGGCCCAATTGCCCCTAACTGCCCTCCCCTGCCAGCCTGGTCACCCCTAACTGCCCTCCCCTGCTGGCCCAGTCACCCCTAACTGTCCTCCCCTGCTGGCCTGGTCGCCCCCAACTGCCCTCTCCTACTGGCCTGATCGCTCACAACTACCTTCCCCTGATGGCCATCTTGTGGCGGCCATCTTGTGTACACATGGGGGCAGCCATCTTTGACCACATGGGGGTGGCCATCTTGTGTGTTGGAGTGATGGTCAATTTGCATATTACCTCTTTATTATATAGGATAAGGATGAGGTATATAGCATTTAAAGCATATTCTTGAGTTATAATATTCTTCATTAATCTCTATTATTTGTGAAGTTTATCTCAATCAAAAGTTCTGAAATCAGCCATGGCCAGGTGGCTCAGTTAGTTGGGGCATCATCCTGTCACTAAAAAGTTTTCGAGTTGGATCCCCAGTCAGGGTGTATACAGGAGGTAACCTGTTGATGTTTCTCTCTCTCTCTCCCCCTGTCTCTCTCTCTTCCTCTTTAAAATCAATAAAAACATATCCTCAGGTGAGGATTTTTTTTTTTAAGTTCTGAAATCAAAACAAGGGATGGGTTAATAGTAAAGTGAGGCATAGTTTAAGAAGAGCTTATAATATAATGTGGCATTTAAAAATAAAAATGTGTTTTACCGATTCCTAATTTTTTGTTTGTTGCAATAAATCATTCTAAGTTTTGTACCTTCATCTCTTAACCTTACAAATGTCTACCTGCCTCCCAAAAAAATTTTCAAGTCACAAGATAATAGAGATAGCAAATAAACAGTCTTAAATCAAGCAAGAGTAATCAAAGAAGTACAAATTAAAATATCAAGTTACTGTTTTTTCCTATTAAAAATTTTTTGTTGGTTTTTCTTTTGAACTTTTTCTTAATATTTATTTATAAACTACAAAGTAAGGTGGTGCTTCTCTATGGCTTCAATTCTAAAACTATTTACATAAAATGAAAAGAAATATTTTTGTTGTTTTTTATTACAAAAATATAACACATCTTCATTGTAGAAAATAAGGAAATACAGATAAAAGATGTCACAGTGGCAATACAATTAACATTTCGTGATATAGGTGTCATTCTTTTTCTTATTCATGGCTATAATGTATCTAAGTCTCCTATTGATGTGCACGTGAATTTCTTGTCATTATAAATAATGCTGCAATAAATGTCCTATCTGTTAATCTTATTTTTGTATCTCGGATTATTTTTTGGGACTGATTCCTAGGACCATTATTGCTGAGTCAAAGCACATTGCATTTTTAAGGCTTTTGATTATCTTTTGCCAAATTGCTGACAGAAAGGTTGTATCAAATGTACAAGAGCACTGGTTGATGCATTCTCTAGTCCAGCTCATTTATGTTGTTTTCTTATCTTCACCGCTTTGATAACTCCAAAGTGATATTGTTGATTTAATTTGTAGTTCTTTGTAATAATCAGACCATATTTTACAATACATGCTACACAAATTGCAGGTGGATATCTTAACAAAATACTACAAAGTAAAGAAAAATCTTCATTGTCACATTATATAAGAGAAAACATACACGTACCCCCCTACATGTTCAACAAAAGGAAAGCAGTTCAATAAAAACTGATACTCCTAAACAATAAATTGTGCATACTCTTTAAATGTATAAGAAGAAAACCTGAAAGGAAATATGCCAGAATGTGTAGTGCTTCTGTGTAGTGATAGGTGGTTTTTAATATTGCATAATTTTTAATATTTTCCACATTTTTATAATTAACATTTGTATCACATTTGTGAAGAAAACACATTTTTGTTAAGTACACTGCATAAAAGGGTGCATGAGGGGAGAGGAAACTATCCACCTGCAATTTGTGTAGCATGTATTCTAAAGATGATATTAAACATTTGATACTGAAACAGGGAACATGAACAAATAACATAAATAAGATTGTGGTGAGCAGTTAGTCAGTTGTCCAAATGTTAAAAGTTTCACATGCTTGAGAACGTGACAATTCTTGAATCCCCTGAAAATAATGTCTATGTTCTGTTTGTCTGTTTCCTTCTTAGGTTGCTGCTGTTGACCTTCTGGTTCCTGGAGTTGGAGAGCTCTTTGGAGGAAGCCTCCGAGAGGAGCGATACCATTTCTTAGAGCAGCGGCTGGCCAGGTATTGGTCAGACCTCAAAGAAACAAAATTCAGAAATTGGGGACAGGAAACTCAAAGGCAGTCATGACAAAGTAACAGAGGACAGTTCACAGGCCGCAGCCGCTGGCAGACCTGAAATTCAGATTCTAGTGACCTTGAGCGAGTTGTTACTGGATCTTTCTCAGCTTCCCTTTCTTAACAAATGGAACTGTTACATGAAACAAGGCCACAATAAAAACTGAAAGTTAATGATGGAAGGAGGAAGATTTCCCCATTAAAGCTTACCCTTCATTTTTATTTTTCTCTTCTCTATGTTCTTTTTATATACTCTAAATTATGAGTCCTGTAGGGCCATAAAGAAACAGACGCTGAACCAGGGAAAGGATAAAGATGGAAATAGAAAGATACTAAAAATATCTGCTAAGCTATTTAGGATAAGCCGTTTTCCCTTCCTCAGACTTTCTACATTGTTGTAAGGGTCTTGATTTAACTATTTGAATAACTTACTTTAACTATCTGTCCAAGGCCTGGGAAATGAATTGGTGAACACACAGAAAATGTTTTGGAAAAGAGAAGTAGGGAATCATGTTTCTAATTGAACTACCACTTCCATATATGCATGGTCTGCCAACACACCACAATGACTTCCTAAACTAACCAGGGTTATAAACCTCTGTTTTCCACTTTTGCTGTGCCAAACATTTTTTTAAAAAGGCTTTCCCATGTTGAAGGCATAATCCTTCTCTCCAGATAATGCTAGTACTTTTCAGAGTAACCTGGAAAGTAACCTGGAAAAGCCATAATTGTTTGAAAATATCCTGCTAAATTGCCATTTGTAAGGCCTTCTTTACCTAATGGAAAAATGCTTTAAAAGTTGATGTTTTCCAAGGTCTCAACCTATAAATCTGTTCGGCAACTTGGTTTTGTAATCCTATTTACTTGAACTGCTCTATTTGGTTAGGGTCCAGAAGAAAGGGGGTAAGTATGTTTTGGGAGGACTCTTTTTTATTAGAGTACTGACTCCTTACTATAACCAACATGTTAGAAAGTCCTGGGAAAATCATAGAATTGTAGTAAAGGTCAAACTCCTTAGATGGAAAGAATTTAAATATTCTCTGGGTGTATTTTTTTTTGTTTTTTTTTAAAGCACAATAAAAATCACACATGGCAAGAAACCACATCTGTTGAAAGATTAATTGCTCTGTTTTCTTTGCTTGCTTCCTTCCTTCAGGAAACCTTTCCTCATAACATTAAATGTTTTCCTAATATCTGATAATATCCAAATTTATCTTTTCTAATGAAATGGATATGCATTTCCATCTCTCTCTGATCCGTCTGTAACTTCTGTTTATGTGTTCTATATTTTTGTATATTTGCGTTTTTCATTGTTCTGATCACTTCAGGTATATTGGTCCCAAACACTTTTTTAAAGGACTGAAATGAATTTTAATGAGTACTAAAAGCTACAGACTTTTAACACTTAATTGGCAAAAGCCAATTAGCAATTATATTATGAAGGTAGCCTCAGAATCTATATTATTTTAATGTTACAGTGAAAGGTGTGTCTGTGTGTCCTTTGTTTGTGTGTGCCTTCCAACAACCTTCAGTAGCAGTAATAGTACTTTCTTATGTGACAGGACAATACACTCATCCAAGTGAACCCCTGGGTCATACTTCTAAAGCATTTATTGACTATTTGATAACACCTGGGACTATTGTTGAACTCGCCTTTCTGACCGTACAGTAAAGGTTCAGCCCCTCAACCAGGTTGCATGTTATTTGAGAGCACGAGTTTTGGTGTGCACTTCTCTGTAAAGAGCACACAACCCAGAACAGATGTTTAGTGGTTAGTATGTTTACCTTACTGACATTCTCTGAAATAATTCTTTTGTATTCCTTTTACAGATCAGGACTGACAGAAGCCTACCAATGGTAAGAAGGAAGCCCCTAATGATTCTTCTTCTAGCTGTTGGTTTGAGCATTACATAGTTTTTACTTGTATTTCCAAGGCACTGTGAAATATTGTTAAAAACAATGAACAAGTTCGCAGAAGATTTTTTTTTGAGTCCTTGAAAAATAATAATAATGGCTGCCATTTGTTTATTTATTACTTATTGTGTGCTGGACAACTGTGTTACAGTTTTGGTGTATATTACCTCATGTATACAGCATAACAGCCTGTGAGTTAGGTACTGTTCTTGCTCCTTTTTAACTGTGCCTCCAGACCTGAGGCCTAGAGATGTTAACTAACTTAACTAAGAGCAGTTGGAAGCATAGAGCTGAGGCCTTTGTTCCTAACAATTATGCTTCAGTTTCTCTCTATATGAAATTAGGTGCTTGAACTAAGTGACCCCTAAGTGATCTTCACCAACCTTAGAAATCTAAGCTGCTTAGGGAAGACCACCTGTCTGCACTCATACATTTACTTCTCCAAAGTTTTCTGGTTTTCTTTCCTCAGACCCTTTCTTCAGATACTTTTCATATATGCAGAATTTTAATTTATATTTCTGTAATAGACTCTTTCAGGATATTGGTATAATATTATCAACAATATTCTTCACCTGTCCTCAAAGAAGAAAGGATCTGATTACACACTTGTCTTTTGGAAATGAAGGAACTAAAATTTCAGAAATGCAAAAAGCCTAAAATTGGGTTTAGGTAATAGGCCTTGAATGCCTTTGTTTTTTACCAGAAATGACCTTAGGCATGGTTAATCTCTCTGAGTCTTGGTTTTCTTGGCTAAAAGATGGAATGAGAATATTATTTCACAGGGTATTGTAAGGATGAAATGAGACAATATAGGTTAAGTATCTACATAGAACAGAAGCTCAGTAAATGCTAGTGCCTCCCCCCCCACCCCACCTTCATTTGTTCTGACTTCTGCTATTAGGTAGATGAGCCTGACTGATCAAGCATATGCATTTTACCTCAGTTTCTGCCTACAAGTATATGAAAACTAGCTAAATGCAAATTTAAATTATTGGTTAAGTAAATTTAGGCCTTTTCTGGTCTTTATTGATCACTTCAGTACTATTTTTTTTCCAACTAAAGTTGTCAAACTGTTAAGCTCTCCGAATATAAAGATTTATTATTTGAATTTCCTTCCTTTTAAATGGTTACCATAGTATTTGAAAAGGTAGAAGGGATTTTCAAAATCTTCAAGTCTTGGACCTCTGCTAGTGTTCTACCCACTCTGAGTGGCCACACCAGGTGTCTAAGAATTTACTCACTTCCTATTTCTACATGCATGCCATATGCAAGTAAAACCTGTAACTAGTTCCACAAATTCTGAACCATCTCTTTTATAATCTGGCTACCCTAGAATAAACAATCCATCAAATACATATTCTTTAGAAAACTTGTTTCTAAGAACTGGCTTTTTCCATCTATTAAAACAAAGGCAAGAAAAATGCTGAATTCAGTTTCCAGACATTTATATCAGTGTTTTGACATCAAGATATGAAAAATTTAGAACCACCTAAAGCTTTTGCTGGACTTCTAGCTGCCAGCTCAGATCCTGCAGGTGTTTGTGGCAGTGGTTTGATAATGCCCTTCATCTCACTTTCTCACTAAACCAAAGTATACCCTGCCCCTGTGTCTTATAAACTTAAAGTTAATTCAGCTAACAAGCATTTTAATTGTTGAAGACTGTGTTCCATTCATTATTCCTGACAGCTCTTACTGATCTGAAGTTTTATGCTAGATGTTCCTGTGTGTAGATCTCTCACTTGGTTCTAACTCACCTAATTGCAGTTCATATTTTATTTTAGAAAGATAAGTACTTAATCTTAACCACATAAAATACCTGTACTTGTAGCCATGATTGTTAACAGTGGGAAAATAAGTGATAGTCTTTATCCTGGAGGAGCCAAATGACTCCCAGCTATGGTGCTGAAGTTCTATTCTGGAACTGATTTTACAAATCATTCAAGAAGCTCTAAATTTATCTTAATATTATGTAACTCAAGAATTCTCCCACCAAATGACATAAGAAGATTTACAGAATCTTCCTCCTCCTCTTCTTTCCTAAAATACCTGTATCCCAGGTTGCCATCTTGGCATTTTTTTAGCCATCTTAAGTGGGAACAGAATGTTTATGAATGGGCTTCAGAGGCTGCCCAGCCTTCCAAAAAAATTACTCCAGATACCTTCCACTAGGCGTGAAGCAGAGAACTGGAAGTTTCTCCTCACTCCAGTGCTCAGAAGTATATTTTTGAACCTTCAAACAATGAATCTTTATAAAGTAAGTGTCTACTCCAGAGCAGGCACTGGAGATGGAAGAGTGAATGAAATGCAGGTCCTGCCCTTGATGTAGCTGACAGTCTAATCTAATAGGACATACCTTTTTGTAATTTATCAGGCAAAATTCTTCACTTTCTTCTGTGTATGAACCGTATGATTTTGGTAAGAAGAAAAAAGAGCACTATTAACATACTAAGAAATAGGAAAGGGATATATTTTGAAGAAAATTAGTAAAGTTATTAGAAAATTTCCTGTGGCCTCATGAGGTAAGTTTTCTATATATAATTAAATAAGTAACTTAAAAGAAAAAGGATCAAGTAACTAAAGCCCATGAATGAATGAATGACAGGATTTGCTGCTGTTTGTCTGGGTAACACTGGACAGATCATTTTTAACTTCTCCGTGTCCTTTAATCTGGTCTACCACAATGACGTGAATGATAAATTATTACAAAATATTTTGAAACATAAATTCCATTATAAACTCTGACCCTATACAGCATTTATAGATTATGATTCTCTGTTTCTCAAAATCAGGTATCTGGACCTCCGTCGATTTGGATCTGTGCCACATGGAGGTTTTGGGATGGGATTTGAACGCTACCTGCAATGCATCTTGGGAATTGACAATATCAAAGATGTCATCCCTTTTCCAAGATTTACTCATTCATGTATTTTGTAACTGGAAAACTGGTTAAGGGAAATCATGCAAGCCAGAGGTGCTGCACATGCATGTGCCTACAGGAAAACGCATGTTTGGATTTTAGAAGGGCAGAAGTTTTCAAAATGTACTTGTCATACCATAGCATATAACATGAAAAATAAGTGATCATGATTTTCTTACAAAATTGAAGCATTTCATGAAAAGATGAACTCTCCCAAGAAGAGGTACTTATAGCCTGTAGAATCTCTAATCAATTATGTCAATTAAGAAGAAAAGAAGAAATTGAAGTAGATGGTTCCAAAGGTCCTTTCAAACTCTAAAGGAGGATGAGATAGTGTACTTTGTCTTTAATGATAGCTCATTGCTTTGTCTGACCTTTGAGAAACAACTAGTAACTAAAAATAAAATGTTGTTGGACCTTTTCTTTCTTACCATTTAACCTATGACAAATGCCCATCTTATTCTCTGTGTTTTACTAAACATTATAGAAGAAAATATTCCTTTGGGTCTTAAGTTAATAAACTGCTATTCTGAATTGAAATCTTTTATCAGACTGGGTGAAAAAAATAACATTTAGTAACTATTGAGCCTCAATAAAATGGATCTGGAAGGAAAGTACCTTAATATAATAAAGGCCATATATGACAAACCCTCAACTAATATCATACTCATTAGTGAAAAACTGAAAGCTTTCCCTTAAAGATCAGGGACAAGACAAGGATGCTCCCTCTCACTACTGTTATTCAACATAGTACTGGAAGTCCTAGCCACGGCATTCAGGCAAGAGAAAGAAATTTAAAAAGTATCCAAAAAGCAAATGAAGAAGTAATACTCTATTTGCAAATGATACGATTCTATATATCGAAAACCATAAAGACTCCATCAAAGACTTAGAAACAATAAACAAATACAGCAAAGTTGCAGGATGCAAAATCTGTGTACAAAAATCCATTGCTTTCCTTATACTAACAGTGAAATACCAGTAAAATAAATAACGAAAACAATCATGTTAACATTTGCAACAAAGAGGATAAAATACCCAGGAATAAACTTAACAAAGGAAGTAAAGGACCTATACACTGGAAAATATAAGACATTGTTGAAAGAAATTGAAGAAGACACAAAGAAATGGAAAGATAGTCTGTGTTCATGGGTTGGAAGAATTAACATAGTTTAAGTGGCCATAGTATCTAAAGCAATATACACAATTAATGCAATCCCCATCAGAATCCCAATGGCATTTTTCAAAGAAATAGAACAAAAAAAATCCTCAAATTTGTATGTAACCACAAAAGATCCAAGTAGCCCACACAGTCCTAAGAAAAGTAAAGCCAGAGGTACCATACACACCCTCTGACTTTAAATTATACTACAAAACTAAAATAAAACAGTGTGGGATTGGCAGAAAAATAGACACACAGACCAATGGACTAGAATTGAGAGCCCAGAAATAAACCTACACATATATGAGCAACTAATTTTTTAATAGAGGAACTCAAAACACAATAGAGAAAGGAACACCTCTTCAATAAATGATGTTGGGAAAATGGAAAAACCGCATGCAAAGGAATGAACTAGATTGCTGTCTGACACCATACACAAAAATTAATTCAAAATGAATTAAAGACTTGAATATAGCCCAGCCAGCATGGCTCAATGGTTGAGCATTGACCTGTTAACCAGGAGGTCACAGCTCGATTCCCAGTCAGGGCACATCCCGGGTTGCAGCCTTGATCCTCATTGTGGGGCATGCAGGAGGCTTCTGATCAGTGATTCTCATCATTGATGTTTCTATCCCTCTCTGAAATCAACATATTATATATATATATATTTATATAGATATATATATATGTATATATATATATCTATATATATATATCTATAGATATAGATATATATATTTACATATATATATTAAAAGACTTGAATATAACACATACCTAAAACAATAAAATATAAACAAGAATACATAGATGCAAAACTATTGTGAACTTGCCGAAACCGGTTTGGCTCAGTGGATAGAGCGTCGGCCTGCGGACTCAGGGGTCCCAGGTTCGATTCCGGTCAAGGGCATGTGCCTTGGTTGCGGGCACATCCCCAGTGGGGGGTGTGCGGGAGGCGGCTGATTGATGTTTCTCTCTCATCGATGTTTCTAACTCTCTATCCCTCTCTCTTCCTCTCTGTAAAAAATCAATAAAATATATTTAAAAAAAAAAAAAAACTATTGTGAACTTGACCCCAAAGGCAAGAGAAGTAAAAGAAATGAATGGGACGATATCAACTAAAATGCTTCTTTCTGCACAGCAAAAGAAACATCAACAAAACAGAAAGGCAGCCAACCCAATGGGAGAAGAAATGTACAAATACTATTTCTAATAACAGGCTAATATAAAATATATATATTTTTTAAAACTCATAATTCAACAACAAAAAATCCAATAAAAATGAGCAAAGGACCTGAACAGACCTTTTCCCAAAAAGGATACACAGATAGCCAACAGATATATGAAAAGATGCCCAACTTCACTATCTATAAGGGAAGTTAAAATCAAAACCATAATAAATCACCACCTCACACCTGTTAAAATGCCTATTATCAATAAGATAGGAAATAACAAATGTTGGAGAGGATGTGGCGAAAAGGGAATCCTCGTTCACTGCTGATGGGAATGTAAATTGGTGTAGCCTCTATGGAAAACAATATGAGGTTCCCCAAAAAATTGAGAAAAGGGCTACCATATCACCAGCAATCTCTCTACTGGGCATCTAACTGTAAAAGTTGAAAACATTTATTCATAAAAATATATGTAACCCTGTGTTCATTGCAGCATTATTTGTGGTAGCCAAGAATGGAAACAACCTAAGTATTCATTGATGGATGATTGGATAAAAAAGAAGTGGTACATATATACAATGGAATACTACTCAGCCATAAGAAAAGATGAATTATTGCCATTTACGACAGCATGGATGGATCTTGAGAATATCATGCTAAGTGAAATAAATAAGATGGAAATGGACAAGAACCATATTATTTCAGTCTTATCTACACTAATAAGAGAGAAACATGCAAATTAACCATCACTCCGCTACACCCACCAGCCAATCAGGAGCAAGTATGCAAATTAACCCAACTAAAATGGCGGCCACGGAGCTGGAGCGAGCAGGAGGCTTGGGTTGCCCCTGGCGATGGAGGAAGCCAAGCTTCCCGCCTACCCTGGCTGGCCCTGGCCTCCGCTCAAGGCTACAAAGTTTCAGTTATAGAACATAGATAAATCCCAGATAACTGCTTCCAGCCGGCCCTGGCCTCTGCTCAAGGAGGCGTTGCAAAAAAGAAAAAAAGGAGGGGCTGGGAGCTTGGGTCGCCAGGGGGCGTGGCCAGCCTGAAAACGGCCCTCAGCCCCTCACCCAGGCTGGCCAGGCACCCCAGCAGGGACCCCCACCCTGAAAGGGGTATGGCCAGCCTGAAAATGACCCTCAGCCCGGCTGGCCAGGCACCCCAGTGGGACTCCCACCCTGATCCGGGACGCCCTTCAGGGCAAACCAGCCAGCCCCCACCCGTGCACCAGGCCTCTATCTATACTAATAAAAGGGTAATATGCTAATTAGACTGGGAGACCTTCCAGACATTCTTCTGGACAAAGCCATGGTGGTGGGGCCGAGGTGGAGGCAGTTAGAGGCCAAGAGGGGAGGGCAGTTGTGGGTGATCAGGCCAGGATGGGACGGCAGTTGTGGGTGATCAGACTGATGGGGGGTGGGGCCATTGGGGGTAAACAGACCAGCAGGGGGGCCAGTTGGGGGCAAGCAGGCCATCAGTGGGGGGGTCAATTGGAGGTGATCAGGACAGCGGGAGGCGGGAGTTTGGAGTGAGCAGGCCAGCAGGGGGCAGTTGGGGGCGAGCAGGCCAGTGGGGAGGGAAGATGGGAGCAAGCAGGCCAGCGGGAGGGTCATTGGGGGTGAGCAGGCCGGCAAGGGGGCAGTTTGGGGTGCCAGTTGGGGGCGAGCACACTGGCATGGGGGGCAGTTTGGGGTGATCAGGCTGGCGGGGAGGGGCAGTTGGGGGCGAGCAGGCCAGCAGGCAGAGTGGTTAGGGGCAATCAGGTAGGCAGGCAGGCAGGTGAGCGGTTAGGAGCCAGCAGTCCCAGAGTGTGAGAGGGATGTCCGACTGCTGGTTTAGGCCCGATCCCTGTGAACTGACAATAGGATATCCTTCTAGTGGTCCCAGATTGGAAAGGGTGCAGGCCGGGCTGAGGGACACCCCACCCCACCACCCCCGTGCACGAATTTCGTGCACCTGGCCACTTGTAGGGGATATAAAACAGATAGCAACAAACAAAGAAAAGACACAGGCAACAGTATGGTGGCTACCAGAGGGGAATGTGTAGGGGAGAATGAAGAGAGTAAAGGTGGTCAAATGTATGGTGACAGAAGACTGGACTTTGAGGGGTGAGCACATAATGGGAAGTACAGATGATTTATTACCAAGTTGTACACCTGAAAGTTATATAATGTTATTAACCAATATTGCCCCAATAAATATAATTTTTTAAAAACTGACTTTTTACTTATAAAAGCTAATGAGAAATAATTATTTAAACTAATCACTATTGTGTTGTGATGTTATAACTTCTCTAGTAAGCAGTAAAATAGATTTTTTATATCTATGGAAGAAAAAAAATGGTTATATTTTAAAATTCCATTCATCCTTTTCCTGGGGAAATGTGAAAAAATGTATTTTCAATCCAGGTTGAAGATGAAAATATAGTTAAACCCAAAGGCTGGGTAGTTTGGGAGTCAAAAGCGATGTTGTTTCTTAGAGGGAGGAGATGGCTGACTCAGGCATTTGAGGCCTGACAGTCCCAGCACTTTGCATGTGTGTTTTTGGACAATGAGCTCAACATCGTTTTCCTCAAGTTAATAAGTACATTAAAGTGTGTGTAAAACTGAGTCGCCACACAATTTTATAACTTTGCTTTTAGTTTTCATTGGGTTATGTATATGTAGACTATAGCTTGTATATTCAGTAGAATTTGTATTACCAAATAATTATAAAAAAGCTTTCATCCTGAATAATCAACTTTCTAAGTCTCATTAGATGACTTACCATGGGTCACTTATATGTGAAGTTTATTTTAACCTAAGTCAAAATCAGCTGAAATGAACTACAAAACCTTAGAGGTGGAAGTCACTGAGAGATCAAGTAGATTTTCAGACGTAGATTTTCTGGCTGATGCAGAGAGATCTTGTGTGCCTGGGCAGCATCCCTTGGCACAGAGCTCAGTAGCCCACAAAATAGCTCATTTCATTTCTGAATCTCTCTAGTTGATAGCTTTTGCTGAGCTAAAATCTACTTCCCTGGAACTTTTTAATCCCTTAGACTTAGAAACCAAGTTTAATACAGAATAAAAGAGATAAGTAGGGCTTTCATAGTTTTACTTCAACCATGAGCTAAGAGAGAAATTCATTTGTTTATTCAACAAGTACTCTCTGAGTTTATTCTATATACTAAGAACTGTGCCAGGTACTTAATAAACAGTAATGAACAAAACAGAAATGATCCCTGCTGTCATGGAATTTACAGTCTATTAGAAAAGACACACAATCATTAAGTAAACAAAATATATTATTTTAAAATAGGATATATTAAAATATAAAGAACAGGTCAAGCATAAATAAACTTAAAATATAAAGAACAGGTCAAGCATAAATAAACTTGCTAGAGAAGAGATCTCTGAAAAGGTGATATTTAACCTTAGAATTTGAAGATAAAATGCAAAAACCATTTTAAAGCATTTGCAACATCAGCCAATATTGATTTGGCATTCAGGTCTCGATACTGGATTGATTTTGTGGAGCAAGAATCAACAAACATTCACAGGCCCTAAACCTGGATGCACTAATAGTTTCTGAGACTGAAAGGAATCATGTCTCCAGTGATTTTTGAGGAGCTGGATAGAATTGTAAAGTTAACATGTTGGTTGGATATTAAAAGTAAGTGATAGAAAGATTATTGAATTAGAGGACTCTAGGTTTGGTCCCAGTGCCACCACTTATTCACCTGTGGAGCATTAGCCAAGTCAGGTCATCTTTGTGGCCTGCAGTTATTTCATCTGCAAACCTATCATCTTAAAGTAGACAAACTCTGAGGATCCTTCTCTCTCTTAATCTTACATGAACATTGCTGGACATAGTCACTAACAGTTGATGCAGAGTCTAACCTTTAGACGTTATGTTAGTACATATTAGGTCTCCAAAATGTATGGGGAAGTCAAAATTACTGAAATTGTGACAGTATACGTACATGTATTGGGGGGGATGGGGGGGGGGATCCATGAGCTGGGAGTAGGTCCTGCTCAGGGAGTCAAATGCACATAGTTCCTTACCTTTTTGATAGTCTTCAGATGTAGATTTTTTAAACTTTTCACACTTGTTTATTCTCTTCCTTCACAATTGATCACATGAGTTTTTGCTTAAAGCCAAACATTTGCCACTTAGGACAAGCCTAATCATTGCCACCTTTGGCTCCACACTTCTTTCTTTACCAATAATTGAACAAAAGCAAACATTGATGCCAGACAAAGATGAAGAAAATGCCAAAGCAAAGTGTTGCTTGTGGACAGCATCAATGGGAAGAAACTTTAAAATGTCCACTTGTCAGCTGCTGCATGAATACCCAAATTCTACATGCAAACAGCATGGTATCAACTATGTATAATAAATAAAAGTATGGATGTGTTAGTTGAGGACCTCCTATACTATAATCATATTCTTATAGGCTTAATTTGTGAATCAAAAGTGATTTGAGAGTTATTTTTATTTTACTCGAGTAACCAGTTTCCGATGAGGAAAAATCAGATTCTGTTTTCCCAAGATTTCCAAACATCACCTCAAAATAGTAACCCCAGCCATCCAAGAAAGAGTGTGTTCTAAAACTTAGAAATGTGTTTTTCCATCATTAATTTTCATTCTCATTTCAAATTTTGAAGTCGGTGGAGAAAAATTGTTCCTTTCCATCTGGCTGTCCTCTTGCCTGGGGAAGCTGTGCTGTCTTTCTTTGTTGTTCTGACAAGAACTTAATTGTGTGAGTGATCCATTCCAGATCCAGACAGAGCTCTCCCACCCTCTGACCCAGCCCAGAGACGCCGTCACAGAGCAGCAAAGGCGCTGTTTGACCTTCTGTTCCTCTCAGACACGATCTGCCAGAAGCGTCCCTCCACAATGTTGCACATTCATATTCTCTGTAAATCGAATCTAGACATTCAAGCATGGCTGGACAGGCATTGAGGATGCAATTGGTGAGAGGCATTAACTCTACACTCTTCTTTAAATCTGTTTCTGATAATTATAGATGAAAGATGCTTATTTGAATCAGATTGCTATTTATTCACATTTATTTTAGTAAGTGGTGAGGCAAGAACATAAAAATGCAGAGTTGAAAGACAGATTGGACTTGGATTGAGTTGATAAGAAATGTGTGGGGCTTTTTGGCTTCTGATCAATATTTGTATTCAGTGTGCAATCTAAAGTATGTATAATAAAAAGAAAGCAGGTGGGAGTAATATCTTATTGTCATTTCTTCCCAGTTTATATTCCAAATTAAAAGATAGAAAAGGCATTAAGAAAAGAGCAACAATCCCCTTTATTTTTTTATTTTTTTTTTTACTCTGGAAGAAATACATGGTGCTGGCAAGGTGCATGTTTAGTGTCCAGCACCCATGTCTTTTTGTTTTATTGATTTGAGAGAGAGAGAGAGAGAGGGAGAGAGAGAGACATTGATTTGTTGTTCCACTTATTTGTGCATTCCTGGGTTGATTCTTGATTCTTGTAAGTGCCCTGACTGGGGATTGAACCTGTAATCTTGGTGTATCGGGACAACGCTCTAACCAACTGAGCCACCTGGCCAGGCACAAAGAGCAATCTTAATCACCCTACACCAAAATGATTAATAGGACTTCCATAGACAGATTTTACTAGGTCATGGTCTACCCCTCCAGAAACTTAGATATTCTACTTCTCTTGCCAGTCGTCCTAAATTGCCCTCTGGTCAGCGAAGGCTCCAGCTAGCTCTTGTCCAGTGAATTTGCAGCCATTATGTGTGGGAGTTTTAGGGGGACCTTTATAAAGAACTCAGGAGTTTAGGTGGTTCTTAAACTGTTATTCAGGCAGCTATTACTATTAACATAGCTCATGACTCTTCAACCACTTTCTGCTACATCTTTGCTGTTAATACTTGCTATTAATAATATGACTGTCATTTGGACTTGCTTTACAGTTTACAAAATGTTTTAATGTATTCACAATATATGGTGGACCTGGTTTCTTTGTAGCTTACTGTGTCTCAAATTGATCTGGTTTAATGAAAGATCAGTTTGTTTATTATGAAGATTGGTTATTTGGAATTCCTCACATTGAGGGAGAGTAAAGACTACAAATAAAATTCACTGCTCTCAGCCTCCAGAGAACCTGAAAGCACAGAACTTTTTACAGTAATCCAGGGACCTTGCTCATTAAGCCTGGAGTTCACTGGACATTTTGCAGAGCAGACACTCTGGCCTCTGGTTTCCTTATTCTGTACAGAAAGGAAACTTAAGAATGTGAAGAAATATGGCCCTGGCCAGTTTGGCTCTGTGGTTAGAGTGTCATCCTGTGGACTGAAGGTTCCTGGGTTCCATTCTGGTCAAGGTCATGTACCTTAGTTGCAGGCTCAATCCCCAGCCCCAGTTGGGGCACATGCGGGAGGCAACCATTCGATGTGTCTCTCTCACATCCATGCTTCTCTCCCTGTGTGTCTCTCCCCCTTCCCTTCCACTCTCTCTAAAAATCAAAGGAAAAATATATCCCTGGGTAAGGATTAACAACAACAAAAAAGAATGTGATGAAATACGATGATTGAGCTCAAATACATTCTAGTAAAGAGAAACATTGAAAATGGATTAAAGGGTTCCAGACTTAGCAATGTACTTAAGTTCACTATGCCTCAGTTTTTTAATGAGTTTATATTCATACTTGCCCTACCTTCCTCTTAGAGTTATCCTAGAATATACATAGAAGTATAGATGGGAATTACTAATATCCTCCCCAAAATGATTGACCTTTGATATTTCAAGATGATACTCTGAGAACAGAAACTTGGTGGGCCTATCCAGCAGAGGTTTTTTTCATACTACAAATCCTTACACAGCTAGAACTGCATTTTGCAGAACCTGTGCCATTTACAGTTGGGACCTGACTCATAACCTCTGTACACTGGCTCAACAAGAACTTCTGGTTTGCTGTTTTCCTGGGATCCTGGGTTTGAAAAATCTCTAAGGGATCCTATCCCTTCCCCTGCCTCTGATGCTTAAACTACCCTCCTCTGCATTTCCCCCAGTTCCTAGGTTTTCCCACTGTCCCTTCAGTGAATAGGAACTCTGACCTGAAGAGATAGCTTTATTCTTGGAGAACTCTGATAGTGGCCTGACGATAGTAACACAAGCTGCCTCTCTATAGCATGCACGTGTAACAAACTGGAAACACAGCAATAATTTTTACCCGGTAGTTTTCTGCTACATCTTTGTTGTTAATAATTGCTATTAATAATATGACTGTCACTTGGACATTGCTTTACAGTTTACAAAATGTTTTAATGTAGTCACAATGAATGGTGGACCTGGTTTCATTGTAGCTCATTGTGCCTTAAATGTGATATTTCAAGATACTCCTCTGCTCCAGAATAGAATCTCTAAAATGGCTCATTTGAACAGTCTGTTCTTGCATGAGGGGCTGCACCCTACTAGGTTATTCGTCAGGCAGTATATCCTTTAAATGGGTGGAGGAGTGCTTCCCTCCACTCTACTCAGCTGCTGCCTAAGTACCCTGTGATACAAGTCTCCACGTAGAAAAGCCCTAAAGTCTCCAGTGCCTTCTTCCTGTGTCTTCCGGTCTGTGGTAGTTGTTCCTCTTCCTCTATTTGTAATTCTACTGACGAACCTTCATTACAGCTTCAGAACGGTCAGCGCGGTCCCGCTCCCCTTCATGTGGGAATTGCAGACGTGGACCTGCGTTGGAGGACAGTGAGTTCTTTCACTGAGGATTCCCACTGATAGCCACGTTTCCATTGCAGTGCCCCCAAAGGCGAAACTGGTTCCTGGACAGCAGGACAATGATCTCTTTAAATGCAATTTCCATCTTCCACATTCTGCCTTACAGGTTTTTACATCAGGAAACTGTTGGGTCAGATTCCTGCCAGAAAAATGTGCTGGATGTTTGGTGTCCTGGAAAGGGTATTGGGCAGAGAGGGAGAACTCTGGTCTAAGTCTGACACACTGCTTCTGAGCTGTGGGACCCTGAGCGAGTTATTTTATCTCTGAGTTTGTATATGCGTCTGCAAAGCAAGGATAATAACGTATAAAGCACTGTGAGAAACAATGAGGTCGGTGTGAAAGGGTTTCATACACTGGAAAGCACTATACAAATGTAAGGTCTTCTAAGGGAAACCTTTTCAAAACTCAAAAAAAATATTTATGAACACATCGAATGAAATACTTTACAGCCATTAAAAATTATAAGAGAAATTGTGTTGAAATTTTTAAATTGTAGTTTAAATTAGTGCAGTATAAAAGCTGTGGGCCAGAAGAATGTGGGGACACGTGAAACCAGCTGTTTTCAGGCAATATAACTGAGTCACTTTTTCTTTAAAAATCTCTTTGGTTGCCCGGCCTACATGGCTCATGGTTGAGCGTTGACCTATGAACTGGGAGGTCACGGTTCGATTCCCTGTCAGGGCACATGCCTGGGTTTTCAGGTTTGGTCCCGGTGTTGGGCATGTGGGAGGCGGCCTATCAGTGATTCTCTTTCATCATTGACATATCTCTCTCCCTTTTCCTCTCTCCCTCCCTCTCCCTCTCCCTTCCTCTGAAATCAATTTTAAAATAAATAACTGAGCCGCGTCTGGTGCTGGAATCTGGATGCAGAGAGAAATAGGACATGCCTCCTTGTCTCAGGGACTCCCATTTCATACAGCCTTTACAAAGTTTATTGTATATAAGAATCACCGGATGAATTCAGATTACCCTGATCCCACCCTAGAAAGTCTGACTCAGTAGGTCTGGGATGGAACAGCCAATCTGTTTTTCTTAAACAGTTACCCTGACTGATTCTAATGATTCCATTGTAGGCGGTTTAATCCACACTGAGAAACATTCAGTGAGGTTTGAATACTTTGCAGTTAAAGATAAGTGATAATTACACAGATCTGCTCATTGAAGAAGGCACTCTGTTTTGATTATTCTGCCTGCACCTTAGAGCGGGTGTGTATGCCTCATTCCAGGGTGGGAAAGCCAGCCTGCAGAGAGCTGGTGCCTGGGAGGTGCAGCGCAGCCCCTCCACACCTCTGATCTGTATCTCTTTCCCTCACGCCCTTTCTCTCCCACCAACTTCCCCACACACACCACCCCCCCACCCCCGTTTTTTTCTCTGAGAACGGTTCCTCTCCCACTCGGATTCCTCCTATGCCTAATAATATGTCAACATCCAGATGCTTCCCCTTGCTTTCTCCACCCCACCCCCCAACAGATATGTCAATTTTATTGAAACAAAAACAAACAAACCAACTTATATCTAGTTTACTAACGTGCTGAGGAAGGCTCTTGGAAATGGTTACTGTTTCTCATTAGGAGGAGGAGGCCACTCATTGATCAACAACCACAAAAATACCATGTGGAGCCTTTTGTGTCCTGATGTTTCACTATCATTTAGCTCTTAGTCACCTTTTCCCCAGTGGGTTAGCAGTTCTCCACGGATTCCTGTCCTGCCCATCAAGTCCGAGTATCCCCTGAACCCTGACTCAGCACTGCTTGCTTCCACATGCCTGTGAATGGGCTTGGTGGCTTGCTCCGGCTACACACCTGTCGCCTCTTAGTTACCCAGCATCAAAATATTACAACTCATCACACTGTCTGAGGCTAGGAGGCTTTATACTAAGAGCGGTGACGCTCCAGAACGCAGCGAGGATTTCTCCATGTTCATGTGTGTACATTACTAGTGTTAGTTTTATATTGCCTGTGCTTCAAAATACTGAGGGTTGAACGGTGACTTCCAGACTCCCTCCTTTCATTCTGCTCCCTCAAAACCACATGCAAGTTCTGGTCCTCAGCTACCAACATTTGTCTTCTCTGCCAGACGTGAGCTTCCTGAGAACAGAGAGGAGAATGCCTTGGAGAGTATGGCACATAGTAGGTACTTATTAAATAGCTCTGGGAAGAATTAGGTATCACTGAGGTGTCAAAAAGGGGGTTGGGGGGACATGTCCTTCAGGAAAAAAAAAAAGAAATTCTTAAAAGTAATTCCCAAACTGGCTTTTCCTTCTTTATGTGTCTGAAATGTTTCACAGATTTTTAAACTAGCTTTCAGCATAAATCCAAGACTGGAGCCATTGCCTAGCATAGAACAAAAAGCCAGATATCAGGAGTAATTATGAGTTGAGCTAGTAATTTGTGTTCCTGGTGTGTGGTGGAAGGTCAGTTTCCAGGGCCTCTCTCCCAGCATTGCTGCTTAAGTACAGTGACCTCATAGCCTGCTCCAGAGCCTCGCCTTACTGCTCATCACTATGTAACCAGCACCTGGACATGGGTCTTGCACACAGCAGGTGCTCAGTAAGTATTTGTTGAGTGAATGTATTTGACAAATTCAGAATCAAGTCCCAGATTAATTTAGAGTTGCTCAGATTTTCAGTTAGTGATCTTCTCCACCCTACTCTCTAAACAATTTCTTGCTTCCAAATTGAAGTAGCTACTGCTTACATCATCTAATTCAGCACATTTTAATTGATGCCTACTCTGTGCCTCCCCAAAACAAGTGAAACCTAAGCCCTGTCAGTTTCAGTCCCCCCACAGTTGGTTGCTAATTTCTCTCTGCTCCTTACAATCCTTTGAAATACCTCTTTTAGAGCATTCATTGTCACACGCTACTGGGACATTTGCCTACCTATTCCTCTCCTTAGAAAGGCTCTGAGCTTTTTTAAACCCTGGGTTTATTCATATTTCTATTTCTATACTGAATTTAGGAGAGTAGGTTCTTAGACATTCCTTATTGACAACTGAATAAAAAGCACATAAATAATCTTTCCTAAGTGACATGTATGTGAATAGAAGTATGTTTTATATTTGAATAGAAATATATGCCTTTCTAAGTGTTTTCCAGTTTTCTAGCGATAGATGCTAGGTAGGTCCTGAAAGAAACAAGGCTGGTTTTCATGTCTCTGTTAAACACCTTCCAATGTGTCTGCTTAGTTTTAAAAACCACCCTCCTCCAAGAATTCCCCCACCCGTCTCCTACCAGTTCATCCTCAGCAGACACATAAGGACGTGGGCTTCTCTTGCTGATGGACACCAACCCAAATTGGGCCAGTCTCGTTTTCTCTTGGAAAACTGGGATTAGGAACACTAGAGACTACTTCTTTGAACCGGGAACATGTAAACATAGTAACTGCAGGGCAACTGTGTACCTGAAGAGACAGAGAAAGCAGTCTGCAGAGAGAAAGGAAGGCAAAATGCCCAGACATGAAAAACCATATGGCCCGTGAGTGTGCGCGAGAGAGACATACACAAACTGGCTGCCTAATTTTTGCCATATTTATTCCTTGGTTGATACCCTTCCTGAGGCCAGATTATTCAACTTTTTCTTGGGTTCTATTGGATATACCTCATTTTCTTAGCAATAAGTTCCCAATTTGGGCTTAAGCAATTTTAAAATAAATGTCTGCTTTTGCAACTAAAAAAGATATTAATACACTATCTGAAGTATGGAAGGAACTCTCATTAGTTTTTTTAAGTCATATTACCTTTTAGTTGCATCCACATAATTATCCCATAATATGTTAATCAGGAAAGTATTTAGGTGAGGAATTCTGATAAGTACGATGCAATAGGTTAGGTGACTTTTTTGCTCTTCAAGTTTCTTGGCCCCTAAGACACACACACACACATACTAGTACACACACACAAACATGTGAATGGAGGCTTATTTACAGAGGGGATTGGACACATATCAGACCTTTTTGGAACTACAAAACTGAATTAGAGAGGTTTTGAAAAACCAACACATTTGGCAGCTTCCCAAGACATCTATTTTTGAAGATTCTGCTTTCCAGAACTGTAGAAGAATGGCTTTTGTCATGGGCCTTCACTGTGTTTCACATGAGCCAAAACAGAGAACTGGAAGAGACTAAAGAGTGTGTTCCTGGCACAGCCCAGGCCCTGCTGTTGGGTTGGCCATAAACAATGATGGCCAGAGCTATCAAAGTAAAATAAAAGGCTCTGCTCATCAGAAACAGTTGCAAATATGTATAACACATTCATTCAACCCTGGCATGACACACCCTGAATTTAGTCCTCACTTAACCTAAGCATTTCAAAAACATACATGGAAAGTAGAGGGAACTGTGGACTGCTAAAATCATCATTTGGTTCAGGAAAAATTCAGAGGAGAATTTAAGGGCTTTTTCCTAGACTGTTAGGAAAATATTAAGTTATAATGATTGCTGCCAACCTATTTCGAACCACTCTAGGAAAAGAAAACAACAAATAAGTTTCCTCCTTTTTTCTGAGTGGTGCTCTGAACCTTGAAGAAGCTTGCGTGTAATTTGACTGCAACTACTTTCCTTTTTTAGTTAATTGTGTTAAATGTGCCTCATAACTTCTAATCCCAGTGGGGCTGTCATTTAGAAGCGGGGTATGGGGAATCTGTTTTAATTCTGGCTTTTGTTTCAGCCACTAGATGTAATGCCACATGATTGTTGACCCAACAGTAATCCAGTTAAAAAACAGTCTTCAGAGTTACTGCATCATCAAAATTAACCCTGATTACATCAAATTATGTTGAAACAGACCACAGCTGTTTGCCCTGTTGAAGCAACTGCTTGAGAGCTCATCTAGAAGGTACATCTGGTGTCAGGAAGATACATTTTAGTTTTAACTTTTGTTTCTCAACACAAATGTAGGAGGGAACCATTGTGTTCTGCTTGGTGGGAGCTGAAAACCTGTGATTCTCCAGAATCAAAAATCCTCTTAATCCCCAAAGAGACGAAAACCGGAGACCTTTCGTGTTGGTTTCTGTAGGAAGGATGGAAGAAGAAGGAAGCTCGAATATGTTGAGTATTATTCTTGTCAGCAGAAAGAAGTGGAACTGACTACAGGGAAGATGATGGGTTGTCTGGGGTAGGCGGTTACACAGTGGGGTGCTAGGGCTGGCTCAGACCAGCCTGAGAGAGTAGATTGGTCAGTTGTGAAAAATGTTGCAAGCTGCTTGTTTAAAAAATAACATTAAAATGAAAAGAACGAGTATTGGAGAAGATGTGGACAGTTTGGAGCCCTTGTGCATTGCTGGTAGGAATGTAAATGATGCAGTAACCACTGTGGGGAACAGTTCACGGAGTCACAGTATGATCCAGCCATTTGACCCCTAAGTATATATCCAAGAGTATTGAAAATGTAGGTTCACACAAAAATGTGTACATGAATGCTCTTCATAATACCCACAAAGTGGAAACAACTGAAATACCCATCTGATGAATGGATAATTTTCATCCATACATTGAAATATTATTCAGCCAAAGGACATAATGAAAAACTGACACATGGCCCAGCCGGTGTGGCTCCGTGGTTAAGCGTCGACCTATGAACCAGGAGGTCAAGGTTAGATTCCCAGTCAGGACACATCCTTGGGTTGCAGGCTCCATCCCCAGTGTGAGGTGTGTAGGAGGCAGCTAATCAATGATTCTCTCTCATTATTGATGTTTCTCTTTCTCTCTCCCTCTCTGAAATCAATTTAAAAAAATAAAAACTTACATATGCTACATGGATGAACCTTGAATACATTATACAAAGTGAAAGAAGGCAAACACGAGAGGCCACATATTGTATGATTCTATGAAATGTGCAAAATTGGCAAATTCATAGAGACAGTAGATTAGTGGTTGTCAAAGGTTAGGGTTGGGGGGATGAGGAGTGACTGCTAATAAATATGGAGTTTCTTTTTGAGGTAATGACGATGTTCTGAAATTAGATAGCCATCATGGTTACACAATTTGGTAAATATACTAAGAAAAAAACACTGAACTGTGCACTTTAACATGCTGACTTTAAGTTATATTAAAAACAAGGGGGAATAAACCAAAACTCATCAGTTACTAATTATTTTAGTACATGTTGCTCTTATCTCTGCTCTTGGTGTTATGTCTATCTTTATGTCGAAAATACTAAATAACTGTGTATCTCTTAACTGCATTCAAAGACATGAAGTTGCCGAAACCGGTTTGGCTCAGTGGATAGAGCGTCGGCCTGCGGACTCAAGGGTCCCAGGTTCGATTCCGGTCAAGGGCATGTACCTTGGTTGCGGGCACATCCCCAGTAGGGGGTGTGCAAGAGGCAGCTGATCGGTGTTTCTCTCTCATCGATGTTTCTAACTCTCTATCCCTCTCTCTTCCTCTCTGCAAAGACATGAAGTTGATAGCCTGACTTCAGTCAGGCAAGGGGTGGAGAGAGGATGGTATTTCCACCACAAAAAAAAATTGTCACATAGTACAAATCAAGGCTACCACCACGAGAGAGCCCATCTTTAAACACATGCCCGCGCATCACTGGCTGTATGAGTCAGACAGACATCTTGGGTAATTCTGGTAGAATCGGGGAGTTAGATGAGATGATCTCCTGTGGCCCTTGGGTGCCCAGCAACACAGAGACTAGTGCGTGTGCACAGCCACTAAGCTTGCATTCGGGGCAGAAACAGTCGCTATTGGTCAGCCGTTGGATGAAACCCACTTTGAGTCGGGACCAGATTTCTCCAGCTTTGCTAGTGTGTGTGTGGGTACAAAGGGTTCCCTGCTAGAGCTCCTCTAGGACCATCACAGTGAAACCAGGCATCAGATAAACCTTAACCGGTTTAAAGCTTAGTCCCAGCGACGTCTGGACAACAGTGTCAGGGTTTGGAGACCAAGGGTTAACGTCGTTACCGGTAGCTCTGTAGAGCCTGGGGGTAGAAGTCAAAGGTCTACAGAGTTATTGTTCTTTAAACTATCCAAGGGTTTCCACCTGTATTTAAAGTGAAACTGCATAGGATTACCCCCACCTACTTCTGCTCTCCCCACCAGGCTAGTCCCTGGGGGTCTAAACACTCCAGCTGTTCTTAAGGACCTTCACAGAAACTGTTGGGGCGGGGGTTGGGGGGGGGGGGAAGAATGGGTCAGAAAGTTCTGGATGCTCCCGAGTCCACAGCTTCCACTGGTTATCCTTTAAGGATTGGTTCCTTCTCCCGACAGACATTGAATGGGCATGTGTGTGTGTGTGGCAGCATGCTGGGAGGCTCCAGGGAAACAAATATTCGCAGTACAGTGTGACGGCCCAGTTTGTAAGGGTGTGCTGTGAGTCTACGAAAAGAATGAACCACTATGCTGGGAAGTGGGGGTGGGGAGTTTTAGGGGACGGGTTCAGGATCTAAGTGGAGGCAGGACTTCTCTCTGGAGGAAGTGGTCATCGTGCAGAGTATGGTTTGAAGCACTTAAGGCACTTTCCCAGGGACCTCCTTGGCAGTCTGTTCTTAAAGACCATGATAGCTAAGTCTGCAGCATGATCTGTCTGTGCACATTGATGTCAGCACCCCACCCGTGTCAGGAGAAATGTTCCCAGAGCCTAACTAGCCCCAAAGCAATTAGCACAGGTTCTTTGCAAAGGAAAATTGGGAAGCTGGACTTGCTCACCCTTTTCTCTTTCAGAAAGTTTATTTCCAAAATGTTTCCCACTGGGTGTAATGTCAAGTAACATTAGCGGCCACAGACAGGGGGCGGGGGGGGGGGGGGGGGACCCAGTGAGGTCTTAAACCACTCCCCAAGCCCACTTCCAGATCTCCGTCCCATCCAGAGGCCAAGCGCTGATGTGAGTGGGTCGGAGTAATGTGGTGGAGGGGACCGAGTGGGCTTAAAGCAGAAAGGGGTTAAAGAAGCCCAGACCTCAATATGCCTGGGAGACATGTTGAAGCCACGAAGCAGAGGCGGCTCAGCTGGCCACGCTGACCTTGGCAAGCAGCACTCGGCGCTGAATCTAACCTGTCAACTAGATTGAAGGGGAGAAAAGGCAGAAGGACACAAACATCCACCCCCACCCCCAGCCCAGCCCCTGACGTCAAGCCTGGCGTGGGTGGTATTAATCACACCAGCCTGGTGTGCCGTTGAGCACAGCTCTCCTTCCAGCCCTTCCAACCCGTTCCTGGGAGCGTTCCACCAGCCATGCACCTGCCGCTGGCCACAAACCCTCAACCCCCAGACCGGCACGGATGCAGGCTGGCGCTGATGAAACCCAAAGCCACAGTGCGCCCTTTACAGCCCAGGCTTGGGAGGGGGGAGGCGGGGGGGCGCAAAACGCGGTGCCCATGCCTCCCTCCCAGGTGTTCATTTTCTAATGTCTGCAATGCTCCCTCCAGAGAAACCCTCCCCATAAGATGGCCATTTCCTGAGAATTTAATGAGTATAGAATTAATGACCCAAAGCCCTCCTTGCAGCCGGTCATTAATTCCTCCAGGAAATAACCGTGGTCTTTAATCAAAATTGCCTAAATTATAGACTAGTGGTGCATGTCCTCGCAGGTGGGGGGTGGGGGAGTTATCCCAACCGATTCCGATAGATGGCGCTTAGCTTCATAAATCACTCAATTTGTTTTCCATTTTCCCTGGGCCAAAGGCAGGGAGCATTGGGAAAAAAAAACACACAACAAAAAAACAGCAGGGAGTGGAGAGGACTTAGTAAAGGCCCAGACAGGAACGTTCTGTCCAGCGCTGTTTTCCGACCTGGCACGCACCTCAGGCTCCTAAGACTGGAGCCACCCCAGCGTGCAGCCTGGGGCCACAGCAGCAGCCCTGCCTCCTCCGTGCAGCCTGAGCTGGGTGCTGGCAGCCTCCTCCTGAGAAAGTTAGGGTGGCTGCAGACAAGCCATGCGGATTTCTCCGTCTGCAACCCTTGGGACCTGGCACCATGACTCAGATGTGAATGAAGTCAGAAGTTGCTTTAGTTTGTTTGAGAGTCACCGCCTCCTGATGGATTCGGCAGACGAGTATTTTAATATTTGTCGCACAGATTTTTAAAGTACTTCAAGCCAGAGGTTAAAACGGCCATAATT
Organism: Eptesicus fuscus; assembly: GCF_027574615.1. Lineage (NCBI taxonomy): Eukaryota > Metazoa > Chordata > Mammalia > Chiroptera > Vespertilionidae > Eptesicus > Eptesicus fuscus. The sequence continues at coordinate 37,012,327 of NC_072485.1, forward strand.
TTGGTGGTGGCCCTTGTATGTGGCTTTACAGATCCCTCAATTGGAAGGCTAGGGAAGCTCTGGTACCAGCCACCACCTCATAGCTCTGGCTTCGATTCAGCCCAGCAGCACACTGAAGAGTGAGGAAAGTCAGTGAAATGCTGGATCCGGGGGAGCTGATCTAAACCTCCTAGAGTGTGTAGAAAGGCTACATATATAGTAAATGATTCGCTTTTACAAGCTGATGGAAAGTGAACTTGCCCCAACCCAACCAAGATCTGTACAACCAGAAGGGTGTCCCACGGCTTGAAACAACTAGCTTTGCTGCAAAAAGACAGGGAAATGAACAAAATCGCCTCCGTCCAAAGTTGTATGGGGAGTGCGGGACGCTGTTTCTCCCACTCACCTGCTGGCAGCACAGTTCCTTACGGATGCAGTGGGTTACGCTCCCCTTCTCAAAGGTGAGGGGAGGACCTACCTTTTACTATTGTTTCTAAAGGTGCTCCGTGAGTGCAAAAGTGCCCCCACCAAAGCACTTGTTTCCTCCACCCTCCGCCTGAAATTGGGGTTGTCTTCCACACAGTTCATCTCAGATAAACCCACCTCGGCAGTCAGAGGGAGGGACTATTCTGCCGCACTTTTCAAATGAACGCCAGAGAGGTCTCCTCGTGTGTGGATGAGCTGGGACGCTGAGGCACTGTGACCCCAACGTCTTATCCTACAACACCTTGCCTCCCAATTTACTATGACATACATTGACTCACTTTTGCTTCCTTGATTCTGCAAATCATATGAATTTCCTTTTACTGAATTGTATTTCCCAGAGGCCGTGAAGGAGCCAGCTGGACTTTATTTCCTGGTAGTAAGAGAGGCCCCAAGTTGATCTGCACACATGAAAGCACTCCCCCCACTTTAAAAAGAGATGGGCAGGTCCACCTCCACCCCCACCCCCACAATTAGAAACCTGGCCCTGCATTGCACAGTCTTTGGGACTTTAAGATGTTTGTAAAATGGGACTAACACTGCCCGCCCAATTTGTAGACCCGTCAAGGCAATTGTGTAAACGCGGACTACAAAGGCGCCCAGCACCTAGCAGTCTGTTTTCTGCTTTCCTTCTCCCGCCGAGGGGTGCGAGTTAAATCAACTCTTGCTGGGAAGCGGATCACTAATTTCAGCAGAACCTGAACCCAAACTCGAGCAGCCCTGGGGTCCCTTCCTGACGACCCTCGGTGCAAAACCGATTGGCGACCAAGGGCGCGCAGCCCCTTCCCTTAACCCCACCCCCGCTCCCCCCAGGGGCGCGGCCGCCACCCCCGCGTGGGGCTGGAGGTTTCGGGGAATAAAGCAAAACGGGGAGGGGGGCGCGGCCGGCGGCCGGCGGCAGGCTTCCGCGCCCTCGCGAACCTCGGCCTCTGGGGTCCAGCGACGCCCGGCGCTGTTTGCGTCTTTGAAGGCGGCGGCCGGGGGGCGCGGCGGGCTGTGGGCGTGGCGAGCGCGCGCCGCCTTCCTGCGGTGGCGCCCCCTCCCTGGCCGGGCGCGAGTGCGCGCGGGGAGCGAGTGCGCGCGCGCGCGCGCCGCAGCCGGTCCGCCGCCTTGTCCTCGCCCCGCGGCCGCGGCCGCCTCGGCCCCTCCCCACCCCGCGAGCTGCGCACCGCCCGCCGCCCGCCGCCCGCCCCAGTGACTCGCGCCCGCGCCCTTGTCCAGCCGACCCCACGGCGGGCTCCAGGCGCCGGCAGCATGAGCGGCGGCGGCGACGTGGTGTGCACCGGCTGGCTGAGGAAATCGCCCCCCGAGAAGAAGTTGAGGCGCTATGTGAGTACGGGCGGGGAACGGGCGCGGCCCGGAGGGCGCGGGCAGGGGGCGCGGCGCGGCCTGGCCGAGGGTCCGGGGGTCCGGGAGGGACCGCGCGGTTGGGGAGGGCGGGCTCCCGGCTTCCTGGGGGCGAGGGGGAGGGCTGGCGCGCCCCGCGACTCGGGTGTGTCGTGGGGGGGGGGGTGCCTGCACACCTGTCACAGGTGCGCCGCCGAGGGCGGGGCGGGGCGGCCGGGCGGGCCGGCAGGTGGAGGCTGCGGTGCGTTCTCGGCCGGGCGCGGCGGCGGCGGCGGCGCGTCCTCGGCAGCCAGCCTTCCCGTAAACTACACACAGTATTGAAGTTTGTATCGATGGTTTTCGGACAGCGACGGAGTTGGCTCCCGGGGCTGGGGGGCGCTAGGAACCCCGAGCGGCTTCCGCCTGCAGGATTGGGGGGAGTGGGCGGGAAAGGGGGGCCTAGGCTCCGGGGCCGGGCTGGCGGCCCCACCGAGGGCGAGGCACCGCACACCCCGTTCCCCTTCCCTTTCTCCGCCCGCCCCTCCGGTGGCCGCCTGCTCCTTCCCGTCCAGAGCCGCTACCTCACGGGCAGCGTCAGCGGCATGTGCAGCCCGAGTATGAAGTGGCTCATTTGTTTGTCCCCCTCTGTCCCTTTATTCCGTGTGTCTCTCACATACATCCCCCCACCCCAGCCCTCGGCGGTGACACTGCAGTTTGGTTGGCGCTAAGGACCCGGGTTTTCTGTTGTGCAGTCCCGGGATCGGGAGAGATCGTGCTTCTCAGTTGCCAGGTGGTGCTAACCGGGTGTTGACTGCCATTGCTGGGACTTCTCCCTTCTAGATGAGAAACTGGCAACCTCCGGGGGGAACCTGGTCCAGTCTGGGGTTGAGTGGTGAGAAGGTCTGGCTCTCACCCACCCCCAAACTAGAAGATGACTTGCCTGGTGCGGGGGGGGGGGGGGGGTCAAAGTACAAGCTGGTGCCAATTACTGAGATTTGGCAGAAATCAGCCCTGGGCTATGCGCAGGAGTTTGGAACTAGAAGTGAGGTTGCTGAAAGGTGTCAAGGTCTTCATCCGTTCCCTGTTCGCTTCCTATGAAATGCCCTTGTTACATTGACTCCCAGTGCGGGACTCTGGGATCATTCCCGCAGCGTGGAAGTGAGCTGTTGCCTTCCAGCTGCAGTGCATCAAGGGAGCTCTGAATAGACCCTGCCCCCCCTGTCAGCTGCACCAGTGCTGGGGGGGGGGGGGGGGAGGGGGCCGGCAGGAGGCAGAAGCTCACCAGAGTTTCCTGTCTTGGCTCCCCAGATCAGAACCAGAGGACTTCTGGCCTCTGGATTGAGGAAGTGACATTCTGTGTGTGTGTTTTTAAGGAAGTGTTGTTGTTGGTGAGAGCAACTGTGTGTGTATGTAAATGAAATCAGGCTCTTATGTAGATCATTTGCTGGGGGGAAATTCTAAAGATTTAGCCCAGGACTTTTGAAAGAGGACATGCTAGTATATTTAAAATACAGTAGGGATGTGGCAAGGGAAGTGTTCATCTCAGTTTTAAAGCTCATTTTCAGGGATGTCCATGTAGCCAAAGAACTATAATTACTAAGAAAGAAACTCTTCTGTTCTTCAAAGTGGTATCAGTTCATTAGACAAGGTTTTTATATTAGGTTAAGGAAGAGCACTTGGCTGTTAATGTTTTCATAAACATAGAAAACAAAAGTCTTTGGCCCCCATAGAGCTTCTGAAAACTAGCAATGAAAGTGGAAACCATACCAGCTAACGGAATAGAGTATCCAGTAGCTGTCCGATTAGAACACTAACCAGAACCTTGAAACTTTGTTTTTGAAACAGTTTGCAAACAATTTGATACTGTATCTATGTGTGACTGTGACTACTTCACCTCTGTCACCCAGATTCTACTTATGACCCACTTATTGAGTATGCATGTTCACCCCAAAAAGAACTTTCGTTCAAAACACCAAGTTGGAGGCTTTGTGGTTAAGCACCTTGTCCACTCATTTGATGTACAGGCATACCTCAATTTATTGCGCTTCACTTTGTTGCACCACACAGGTATTGCGTTTTTTACAAATGGCAAGATCCCCCACCAGCAAAAAGATTATATCTGACTTTATTGTGAAACTCACTTTATTGAGATACTTGCTTTATTGTGGTGATCTGCAACCAAACCTACATTATCTCTGAGGTATGCCTCTGCATACTTGACTACCTGCATTCTTACAAAGACGTCAGCCTCCGTCCCATCTTCCCCACAGCTGCGGCCTATAGGCATCTAATGAAACTAACAGCTTTCCTTAGGCTACAGTGTGATGTGTTCCATTGGTATGACTGGAAGTCTCCCCTGCTGTGGAAAGTCCAGATCCCTTAGTTAAAACTGAACTGATCTGTGTAATCCTGAACTCTTGAGGAACAAACTGTCTGCTTTTACATCTTTTCTTTTGGGGTATTGAAAATTTTGCACCCTGTTTTAAATTTGAATTCTGCCAGTTCCCTCTGTTTATTTAGAGGCCCACATTTGTTAGAACCAAAGTAGGAAAAAAGTATGTTCCAGCCCCATTGCTAATCACATACACCAAAATATTGTTCTACTGTATATATAATAGACACAGTTATCAATAGTTATAGATTGATAACTCTTCATTGTGCGAATGTATCAAGCATCTGAAATAATGGAAAAAGCAGCTTATAAAATAGATCACAGCTATTTAAATTTAATCTCACAAATCCTTGTTACCAAGGATTAGCTTTAGGGATTTTCTTCATCCACCTTTTATAACTTATTAATCATAAAGTGTAAAAGGTCTATTCAGTATTTTCTATGTGCCCTGGAGCAATTACAAAAAGTGACCTCTGCAAAATGGTGAGTATTACCTCTGGGCATCATGATTTGATTGCAGTGGAAGGCTGGTAGAAAGACTAGCCCTTCCATTCTGCTGCAGTGTGTGTGTGTGTGTGTGTGTGTGTGTGTGTTTACACATGTTCTTCCCAAAGCCAATCCAAAGCAAAGGCTTTGAAGACAAAGAAAGCAGTGCTGAAAAGCGTCCACAGGGCCCCCCCTCCCCCCCCCCACACACACAAAGAAGATCCGAACATCACCCACCTTCCTATGCCCAGTTCACTGGGACTCTGAAGGCAGCCTGGATATTCTTGGAAAATCGCCCTAGGGAGAAACAAGCTTGACCACTACGCCATCATCACGTTCCCCCCTGACTACTGAGTCAGCCATGAAGATAGATGACCGTACACTTGTGTTCACTGTGCATGTCAAGGCCAACAAGCATCAGATCAAACAGGCTGTGAAGAAGTCCTATGACATTGATGTGGCCAAGGTCAACACCCTCGTCAGGCCTGATGCTCCGCTGGCTCCTATGATGCTGTGGGTGTTGCCAACAAAACTGGGATCATCTAAACTGAGCCCAGCTGGCTAACTATAAATATAACTTTTTTACACTGTAAAAAAAAATACATATTATGACATACACTGCTCTGTAATTTTCTATTTTATGGTGTTAAAAGATGTAGCTTCAGATTGGTAGCAGTAATGCCCCCTAGTGGCTAGTTTGGAGAAAGTTGAGTATTGATTCTAATGAACAACTGAATTGAGGAAATTAATTGTTTGCTTTTATTTATTAAATACATGTATTTATTAAGTATCTGTGTCCAAGGCACTGGATTTCATGCTGGGAATAAAAATTAAGCCAGCCTTTCAGTCTTATGAGATGACCTTGCTTTCTCTTTCACAAAGAAGATTGAAGCTACCGGGGAGCAGCTGTCTGCACATACTGTGACCAACTTTCCAAATGCATGTGTATCTTCACGGTTCCTTTCCTTCCTTCCTCTTCTTAGAGTAGATGAGGTGCCCCTTCTGACTGAGCTATCCTGCTACATGTGCTCTGGGTCAGATCCTCTCCTACCTATTCAGATAATTCATACCCTTTCTGTCCTAAATCTTCAACTTCTTCCCTTCTACCTATTCCTTTTCATTAATATTTACACATGCTTGCTTTTTTTCTTTCTCCTGTTTATTTATTTTTTTTAGAGAGAGAGAATAAGGGAGAGGGATAGAGAGGTAGAAACATGGATCCACTGCCTCCTACACACCCCCTACTGGGGGGTTGAGCCTGAAACCCGGGCATGTGCCCTGACTGGGAATCAAACCAGTGCCCTCTTGGTTCATGAGTGGATGCTCAACCACTGACTCCAGGCAACACATACTTGCTTTTAACAAAATTCTCCCTCAATATCACACCCCTTCCTTCTCACTGTGCTTTTTTTTTTTCCTTTAGAGCTAAACTTGCTAATGGCTGTTTATATTATGTCTCCCTTTCTTCCACCTTCTTCTCAGTTAGCTCCAATCTGAAACCTACTTTGTCATTTCACCAAAGATATTCTCAGCAGGTCACTAAATCAGAGGTTTATTTTTCACTCCTCATTTTAGTTTATCTCTTCACTGCTTGGTCACAGTGGACCACTCACTCTTTCTTGAAACACCTTCTTCTGATCTTCAGCAATACCATATATGCCAGGTTTTTCTCCTTTTCTGGCCACTCTCAGTCTCCTTTGTTAGATGGACCCTCTTTACCCAGCACTTAAAGGGTGAAGCTACTTTAGAGTCACAGTGGCTCTGGTCTAGGCTCTCTTCTCCTCCTCAGTCACCCATTCTGCTGGCTTCAGTTATCGTTTGCATGCTGGTCATTATCAAGTTGAAGTTCCATCTTAGAGCTGTGTTCTGAATGCCAGATTGGCATATGCAGTTGTTAATTGGACATCTTTACATGCATGCCTCCCAGTCAGCAGACTCACCACACCCAAACTAAACTGTTCTCTATTCCTCTCTTCTTTACCCCATGGCTGCTCAGTAAATGGTGCCACTGTCAAGCGGGAAACGTGGGAATCATCCTTGACTCCGGTCACCCACTGTTCCACATCCATAATCTTTCACCAAAACCCATTAGTAACATTATTTAAGATCTTTTTCTACATCCTTCTCCACCCCCACTGCCGTCACTCAAGATTATCATTTTAATAGTCGTCTGCTTAGTACTTACCCTGTGCCAGGCACCATGCTTAGACCATTGAACTCTTAATTTAATCCTTTTGGCCCTGAGAAAAGGGAAATGACTTTCCCAGCTTCATCTAGCTGTGTCTCAAAGCCCGAGTTTTTTTTTAAAATTAAACTTTTTATTTAGAGATCATTGTAGATGCCTATCTAGTTTTTAAAAATAGTAAAGAGAGATCCTGTGTACTCTTTTCCAGTTTCTCCTTGTGGTAACATCTTCAAAAACTATAGTATAATTTCACAATAGGATATTGACAATGATACAGACAAGATACAAGACATTTCAATATCTTCAGATCCCTCCTGCTGCCATTTGTAGCCACCATCCCACTCCCTCCGTGTCCTTAACCCAGACCAACCACTAATCTGTTCTCCACTTTTGTCACTTCAAGAGTGTCACCTAAGTGGATTCATACAGTATGTAACCTTTAGGGATTGGCTCTTTTTCATTGAGCATAATCTGGACACTCATCCAAATTGTATTTCTTTTTCATTGGTTTTAACTTACATTTTCCTTATGGATAATGATATTGAACATCTTTTCATATGATTTTTGTACATCCTCTTTCAAATATTTCTAAGTCTTTTGTCCATTTTATATGGATTGTTTATGTTTCTTTGCTGTTGAGTTTTGAGAGCTCTTTATATGCACAAGGTGTCAGTCCTTGTCAAATATGTGGTTTGTAAATATTTTCTTTCAGTCTGTAGTTTGTCTTTTAATTCACTTAACAGTATAGAGGTTCCTCAAAAAAAATTAAAAACAGAATTATATGATCCAGCAATTCCCCTTCTGGGTATATATCCAAAAGAAATGAAAACAGGATATCCAAGAGATATGTGCAGTGTTCATTGTAACATTATTCACAATAGCCAAGATTATATTGGTGGGCTGTATTGGCATACAATGGATTATATTGTCCATTGAGATACACTGGATGAATGGAGAAAGAAGATGTGTGTGTATTAAAATATATATATTAATATATATAATGCACAATGGAATATTATTCAGCCACGAGAACGAAGGAGATCCTACCATTTGCAACACATGGAAGGACCTTGAGGGCATTATGATAAGTGAAAGAAATCAGAGAAATGTTGTATTATATCACTTATAGACGGAATCTAAAAAAGCCAAACTTATGGAAGCAGAGAGTAAAATGGTGGTTACCAGAGGCTGGGGTGGGGAATTAAGCAATTGTTGGTCAAAGGGTACAAGTTTCCAGTTAGAAGATGAATAAGTTCAGAGATCCAGTACACAGCATTGTGAAATAGTTAACAGTACTATATTGTATGCTTGAAAATTGCTAAAAGAGTCGCTCTTAAATGTTCTCACCACATAAAAAGAAATGGTATTTATCTGATGTGAGGGAGCTGTATGGTGGTAATCATACTGCAATATATAAATGTATCAAATCAACATGTACACCTTAAACTTACACAATGTTATATTTCATTAACTCTCAGTAAAGCTGAGGGAGAGAAAGGACAGGGGAGAGGGAGGTCTTTAGAAACTACGGTGAATTCAAGATTTGTTTCTAGACCATCCTAGGCAGCCAGGGCTTTATTCTAACAAACTATTTGAGTATTTAAATAAATGTTCTATCTGGCTCCAGTTCCTGGGTCAGATAACCAGGTGGAAATTCCTTTTGGCAGCTTTCTGTTCTGTGGTCCTAATCACGGATTGGTTCTTTGAATGTGTTCACAACATCAAAGAAACTGCTCTGACCCAGGGCCAGCCTCCTGAGCTTCTTGTCACAGGCGTTGGATCAGGATTTCTCAACAGATGAATGAATAAGCCAAATGTGGTATATACATACAATGGAACATTATTCAACCTTCAAAAGGAAGGAAATTTTGATGCATGGACGTGCTACAGCATGGATGAGTCTTAATTACATTTAGCTAGGTAAATAAGCCAACAAAAGGATTCCACTTATATGAGGTACCTAGAGGAGTCAAATTCATAGACAGAAAGTAGAATGGTGGTCTCCAGGGCTTGATGGCGGGGAGGTAGGGGGAAGGGGAGAATGGGGAGTTATTATTTAATGGATACAAGGTGAAAAGGGTTCTTGAGACAGATGTTAGTGGTGGTAGCACAAAAAATGTGAATACTGCACTTAATACTACTGAACTGTATACTTAAAAAATGGTTAAGATGGTAAATTTTGTGTTATTTGTATTTCAGCGCAATTTTTTAAATGTCAAACTCTTTATTTGCTAAGGGTTAGTACTTGGCTTTGCTAATACTTCTATAATCCAAGGGAAAAGAGGATGGAATGTTCACAGCCTTAATGATAATGGAATGTTCTCTCAGGGATATCTGAGGACCAGAGGCAGTGAAATTGTACAAAGCAGGAGCCACATGCCTGCTGCTTTGCTTAATGAAATGACTGGCATGGCCTTCTCTCTCTAGCTAGAAGGGAATAATGGAATGAGGTAACCTCCAGTTTATGAGATATGCTGAGAAATATAGGTTCCTGAGGAGGCTATTGCCTGCATCCACATTAATGTTGACAAGCATTTCTTTTGCACCCTTTTCCTTCCCAAGGGAATGCATCAATGCTCAACCCTGCCTACGAGGAATTTGCAAGCTAGGGAGACAGAAGTGTACATGTGAAGTAGCAATGCCCTTATATGGAGCAGTATGATCCAGGCAGCGAGCTTCATGAAGGCGAGGGCTCTGAGCATGGGAACAGTGGAGGAGGCGTTGGGGTTGAGAGTTGGACCCAAAAGATTAGGACCTAGAAAGGAACAAGGCAATTCAAGCGGGAAAGGGGTAGTACATGTGGGATTTGGGGGGCAGTGAAAATCCATCCAGAGTGGGGGAGTCTATGGTAGAAATCAAACAGAGGTTGGGAAAGTAAATGGAGAGCTGAGGAGGAGAGTCCATAAAAGGCCTTCGAAGGTAGGATGACATTTATTAATGAAGAGCATCGCTCTGACTCATAAGTCTTTGCCTCTGAGATAGCCACTCCTTTAATGTGAAATGTCAGTGGTGTGTGGACTTTTTTTTTTTTTTTTTTTTTTTTAATCTTCAGAAGTCTTAGTGCTTCAAGGACCTTGGAGTCCTTAAACAAGTGACTTGATTCTTTGAGCCCATGTACTTCCTTGTCTGTAAAATTGGAGCAGTACCTCTTACCTCACTGAGTTTGAGAATTTACTAGGATATAACAAGTGAAAAAGATCTTAGCACAGTGTTTAGCCCAGAGTAGGTGTGTAATATTGGGGGATGTGGCAGGAGGGGGTGATGTTTGTTGATGTGTGTTAACCCTTTCATAGGGACTCGGAACATGGGTGTCTTCACATCCCTTTCACATTTGGGGCAGATCTGCAGTTTGCAAGGTCAGAATGTAAGTGGAATTCCAGAGCTTGATATCACATCGAGGTCTAGGGAGTTAGTTTTTCCTTAAAGGAACATCTCAGGGCCTCTTAAAGGAACATCTCAGGGAAGGGAAATGAAACCACATGGGGATTTTTCTGGAGCTATAATTTTGACCAGGGGATGTAAAGATCAGTGTGTGAGATTCTAGAGCCCGTTTGAGAATGGTTTAAAGTGCAGAAACTTCCCAGTAAGTGGCAACCCCTTCCCTTAAAAAATAAATAAATAAATATGGCCCTAGCTGGGTTGGCTCAGTGGATAGAGCGTTGGCCTGCGGACTGAAGGGTCCCTGGTTCCATTCCAGTCAAGGGCATGTGCCTTGGTTGTGGGCACATCCCCAGTGGTGGGGGGGGGGGTGCGTGCAGGGGGCAGCTGATCGATGTTTCTCTCTCATCGATGTTTCTAACTCTCTGTCCTTCTCCCTTCCTCTCTGTAAAAAAAAAAAAAAATAAAAAATATATATATATTTTTTTAAAAATATTTTCATTGACCTGGAATTGAACCTGTGACCTTTTAGTGCACAGGACGACACTCAGCCACGGCTGAGTGGTAACCCTTTGAAGCTGATGTCTCCCAACCTCCAGGCCCCTCCAAAGGGCACTTTTTTCACGTCTAGTGTGGCATTGGGCTTGTGCCTGTCTCCCTTTGCTAGATACGAGCACTTCACATGATGGTGTAGGCATCTCTTAGGACTTGTTGCAGGCTTGGTGCCACTTGTCAGGCACCAGCTATAAGCCAGGCACTTTCCAAGAGAAGGACTCTTTACCCTACCCCCACGCCCAGCTTTATACTTTCTTATTTTTACTTGCCTACCATTCATCAAAATAGTGGGTTCCTTGTTATCCTTCACAGTGATCAATTAGGGTATTTTTAGTGTCCTTATGAGCTCACAGCTATACACATTTGATGGGTTTGAATCTGTTCTAGTTGTTACCCTTATGGATGCTCGGGTTGGGCTGTCTGTGGCCAGTGGGAGCCTGTTGAGGTGTCTTCTGAGTTCTTCTGACATGACCTTACTAGTATTTGATAGTTTCTTTATTATCTGGTGTGAGAAGATGTTCCAGGTCTATCTTTCCTGATCCAGACCTAGAATTAGCTATTTCCTCAAAGACTTCTTTACTTTTAGTAAAAATGGTGTCTAGAAACCCACATGGACATTAAGGGGGGCTTATTGGATTGGTAACACTTATTTTTTTTACATGGTTTTAATTACCATAAACCATCACTTTGTATTCTGCTTTTTTCCCCCCACAAACCATCATTGGGGGGGGGGGAATATTTTAAATTTATTTCTACATAATATTTTTTCCAGTTTTTAATTATGAAAAATTTCAATCACACACAAAAAGTAAAGAAAATAGCCTAATGCACACCAATTCACACAGTTTCAAATCGTTTTCAAGATTTCACTGCATTCGTTTCATGTATCCCTTTCACTGTTCCTTTGCTAGAATATTTTAAAGCAAATCCTAGACATATGCATAAGTCTTACAAATGCCATGTCAGTGAATGTATCACACCTTAGGTACACATTTGCCCTGGCTAGACATTTATGCTACTTCCAGTTATTCAGTGTTGTGTACAGTACAGGCTTGTTCTGTTAAACAGGTGGGACATCTCAGAGTTTCACACCTGCTGATGAGCCACAGCAATTAGGTGTGGTTACCTATCCCTGCAGTTTACTTGGTCAGGCCATCAGTATACGTAGCCTGCTTTGGAAGAACGTGCCAGTGGAGTTCCGCAGGCTAGCAAGAGCCTTTTATATACAGACTAGTAGCCCTCTGCACAATTCCGTGTGCCAGTAGCTCGCTGCTGCCCTCCAGTAGCTCTCTGCCCACTGCCTGGCCCTCCTGTAGTTCCCCCCGTCCCCCTCTCCTCTGCTCCCCCCCTCCCATAGCTTGCTGCCCTGCCCCATCCTGTAGTTCTCCGCCGTCAGCTTATAGCTCGCTGCCCCACCCTCCTGCTGTTCCGTGATCTGGTCGTTACGCTTCACGGTGTAACGACCAATTACATATTACATCTTTATTATATAGGATTTTCTTACAAGGATTATAGGAATGAATCTGTTGCTTTGATCTTCTTTTGACCTTTTGATATAATTTTCTAGAGGAGAAAAAATTAGACTAGGCTAGATGTATATATACTTTATTGGGTCCCAACAGAGGTTACCGTGTGTTGAGTTTAATGCCCATTAGAAGTCTATCTGAAGATACTGTCATTACCAAATAGTAAAAGTCTGCGGTGTGCATGGTGTTCCCCTCTGAGTTTACAAACACGTTCGGGAAGCAGCTTGGGTTATAATGGCGGGCTGTGCCAGTGGCAAAGACCGGTGCTGCGGGAGTCCAGGAGAGACTGGGCTGGTGCTGTCAGTGAGTTGTGTCATGAGACCTGTGTTTATATTTTACTTCTGGGTAATCTTCCATTTCACCTTTCTGCACCCATTTCCTTATATACTATTAGGACTCCTATTGCGGCAGCCTGTTACGGCCCCGCCCTCCCCCTCAGCATGCGTTATAGAACCCCTTCTTCACACCCTTTGTCATTATGCCCTCATACCCCTGACTGTTGTTTACGCTCTGCTTCCCCCAGACTGGCAGCTTCTAGAGTGTCCATGTCCTTTGCTCATCCTCATAGCCTGGCACCTGAGGCATAATATGTTCTTGGTTGACTAGGACTTCATATGCTGTTAAGTTTCGAACAGATACTACTTTAGGATTGTTTACGTTTCTCTGGAGAAGTAGGAGCTTGAGATGGAATTGGACTGAAAGTGCAATTTTTTAATTTTCTTTTTTAGCAACAGATTTTGGGACCTTTCATGAGATAGGCAATTAAAATTGAATTTTTTTTTGGAATACTTAAATTTCACTCTTATAATAAAGTTAGTGTAAACAGATTGTTAGAAAAACCAATAGCAATATTAATAAAGAGTACCCATTATACTCTTACCATGGCATAAATATTAACATCTTAGTGTATTTCCTAGTCTCTTTTTTCTATGTTTATATGTGCTTTGTATATTTTACAAAATCAGAGTACTGTTACCACCATTTGTGTGCTTTATGTTGATGTATTGAAAATATTTCCTTGTGTCACAAATAGTCTTCGAAGACATGACTTTCAGTGGCTGCTTAAGCAGAATGACATAAGACAGACTTTCTCAAGCATATGTCATGTAAGGACACTTTAAACAAACATTTGTATAAGTTTTTTTTAAATATATTTTATTGATTTTTCACAGAGAGGAAGAGAGAGGGATAGAGAGTTAGAAACATCGATGATAGAGAAACATCGATCAGCTGCCTCTTGCACAACCTCACTGGGAATGTGCCCGCAACCAAGGTACATGCCCTTGACCGGAATCGAACCTGGGACCTTTCAGTCCGCAGGCCGACGCTCTATCCACTGAGCCAAACCGGTTTCGGCCATTTGTATAAGTTTTTGATGTTATCTTTATTATTTAACCAAAATGTTTATAAACAAAAACTATGAGGTATAAATGTATACTTACAGCTCTTCTACAATTATAAAATTAAAACAGATTTGCAAACTAAATATGCAACTTTGGGACCAATATAACTCACATTAACAACAGTGGATATTTTGATGAAACTAAGTTGTTGCTTAAAATGTGAATATCGCCTTTTTTCTATGGGGCCTGTCTGTTCTGGGTCCCATTCTTACCTGTGTTTGAAGTACAGTAAAACTTTGGTTGGTACAGCAAGCCACTTGGCTGTTAACTGGTATGAGTATATTATTTATTTATGCTGTCCCTCTGTCCTCTCTCATTAAAAAATAGTGTAGGATATTGAAGAGCTTCATACTTGATATCAATGAGATTATAAATGCAAATGCTGATAAACAAGGAGCACTTCTCACTTGTAAGATGATCATTCAGATCCTTGAGACGAGGCTTGTGTATTTTAAGATCACTCTAACCCTGGAGATGAAAACTCAATGTTGAAAACGTTTTTTGAAGTAGGCCTGGAGATCCCTAGGGATATGTCTTTGGATCCTCTATTGAGAAATTCTGGTTTCACTGCAAACGGCGTGGGCTCTGAGGTTAGCTCTGGGAGGGATCCACACGACGCCTCCCACGTAGGGTGTGGAATTGAGCAAGTTTAATTTCATCCTGTGAAATGGAGCGAATGGTCACTTTTACCAGTTACCTGAACAGTTTTAACGCAGAGGGGCGCAAGCACGCGCGCTCTTCCCTTCCTCAGGTCAGAACGTCCCGGGGTGGTTTGTCAAAGTCTCCTTCCTCCTCTAGAGGGTAAGTCCCTCGATACTTTGGGCAGAGTCCAAACCCTCTGGTCACTCTGGGTTATTCAGAGTCCACCGTTTTAAAATTTCATCCTCGCTCGTGGAAAGCCTCCCCTACTCCTGTGGCTGGCCAGACGTATGGCTCTGGGAACGTGAGGTGGAGAAAGGTAGATTTGCTTTATTCGGAGCGTGCGGAGGTGGGAGGACAGACAGTCCCTCTGGACCACTTCCCTGCTCTCTTCTAGGCTCCTGTTGTTCTGGGGTCCAGGTGGAGAGCAACAGGGATAAGTGTCCCTTCCACGGTGGCTGTTGGGTTCCCCGGGTGACATTCACTGGCGGTTGGACCAGCCCTGCCTGTGTGTGCACGCCTCACCCACACGTGTGAGTTCCTGGGAGGATGGGCTTTCCCACTGCACAGTCTCCAGACCTGGAGAGGAATCTGTCTGAGGTTCTTGCCCTCTTTCAGGCAAGCCACTCCCTCTCTGGGTCCTGCACGGTGGGGGGGTCTACTTGCCCAGTGGACAGGCCTCATGGGTGAGGACCTGAGAAGAGGGCTTAAGGCCAACAATTCCATGAAACTGCTTGACACAAGGGACCCGTATCCATGCCAAGCAGTCGGGTAGCACCATTGCTGCCCCTCCTCCCTCCATGTCCATTCCCGTCGTCCACAGTGGTACAGGGCAGATCTGTAAGTCACCTGCCTGAGCAGATTTTCACCAGGCATTATGATGTTTAAAAATTCTTGTCCCAGCCCTTTATTTGTGGCACCCCTAATCTCTTAGAGGAGCCGCTGTAGGGGTAGGGAGAGCACCATCCTAAAATACAGCACTAGCCACTACGTCCCAAGGATACACGGTTTCCCCTCCCCATCGCTACTCTCCTTTTGTGGGCTGTGAAGGGGGAGGGGCAGTGCAGGGCCACCCGTGAGAGTTGGGTTAGAAGGTCTCACAAGTATATCTTCTTAATAGATTCTTGAATTAGCCCAGCCCCAGTTGTTGACTGCTCTCTTTACCTTATGGGGAATTTACCTACTCTCAATCCTGGTGCAACTGGAAAAGTCCTACTCAACTACTAGTCCTTTACAACTACTACCTTGTAAACTACTGTGGTATTAAATATGATAATATCAGAAACATTGTAAGCACTCTATAAATGGCAACTGTTACAATTATTATAGTGCCAAATTTATTTGACTCTTACGTTTTCGGACAATTATGTGGTTTACTATTTTCCACTATTTTAGGTAACGCTGTGATCTTTATAGCAAAGACTTTTTATCCTTAGGACAAATTCCTATAAATAGAACTTTTAATTCTCAAAGGATGCAGTTATTTGCAAGGCTTTTGATACGTCACACCAAATTGTCTCTCAGAAAGGCTAGTTAGGGTTTCCCTGATTCTTCTTTGATACCAGGTGCTATAATTTTTTTAATATATATTTTTTTATTGATTTCAGAGAGGAAGGGAGAAGAGAGAGAGAGATAGAAACATCAATGGTGAGAGAGAACCATTGATCAGCTGCCTCCTGCACGCCCCACACTGGGGATCGAGCCTGCAACCCGGGCATGTGCCCCTGACTGGAATCAAACCTGGGACTCCCCTAGTCCGCAGGCTGACGCTCTATCCACTGAGCCAAACCAGCCAGGGCCAGGTACTATAATTTTTTAAAAATATCTGACAATTTAACATGTCCCAAGTAGTTCCTTGTTTGAATTTGGATTTCAATGATTGCTACTGATTTGAATACATTTTCATGTAGTATTGACTCCTGTTTTTAAAGGAGTTGCTTGTTCAAATGACAGGTGCTTTTTTATATAAATAATTGATGCCATTGGGAAGATTGTGTGGATTTGGGCAACATAAAAAGAGAACTTGGAATAACTTGAGCAGGGAAATCTCCAACAGTGGGGAGAGAAAAGATGGGCCAGACCTGACCAGATGTTCCTCTTGTTTAGCGGTTCTCTTCTGAGACCTTTCAGCTCGGATTCCATAGATTCCCCCCAGGCAGCCTTTTGATTTTAACTCGGTTTCAAGGCCCACCTCAAATGTCAGCTTCTTCGTGCCGCTTCCTGATTTCCTTCTGAAGATTTGTCTTCCCACGTCATCCTGCCATAACCTCTGTGCAGCTCTCATGACATCGCAATGTGACTGTGTTCTTAGATCTCTCCCCTTATTTATGTGGGCTCCTCAGAGCCAGCAGTTTTCTTTTTTGACCTAGTGTTTGGCACAGAGATACTCAAGCAGGACATAAGATGATGAATAAAAATCATCCTTGCTCTTTGGTAGCTCACAGTTTATCAAGGAAAATAGACATCTGAACTTACTAATCCTCCTATATAATAAACTAGTGGCCCGTTGCAGGAAGATTCCTGCAAGAACAGGGCTTCCAGTGGGCTTCCCTCCCGCCACTGCCACCTCTCCCGCCCCCCCCACGCTTTCCCTGTGCCTCTGCCCCCTACCCCCCACCCCACACTTTTCCTCCCGCTGCTGCCGCCCCCCCACCCTCCGTGCTTTCCCTCCCGCAGCCACCGCCCCCCCTGCGCTTTCCCTCCCACTGCCGCCCCGCACTTTTCCACCGCCTGCCGCCCACCGCCCGCCCTGCCTGCCCCGCCCGCACTTTCCCTCCCACAGCCGCCTTGTTTTCCGCTTTCCCTCCCTCTTCCTTCTATGCTGTCTTCAGTCTTCACTCCTCCCTCCCTCAGCATATGCAAATTAATCACTATCTTTGTTGGGTTAATTTGCATACTTGCTCTGATTGACTGTAAGCATAGCGAAGGTACGGTCAATTAGCATTTTTCTCTTTTATTAGTGTAGATGCCTACTATGCAAATTGTTTGACCAGGAGTTCGACCACTCACTATGACATGCGCTGACCACCAGGGGGCAGATTGGAACATGGCGGGCATCAGCTACATGGTGCTGGCAGCATTAGAGATGCTGCTGGCCCCAATGAGCCCTGAAGAAAGCAGGACCATGGCAGGATGGTGGAGCAGGTTAGCGGGTGGCACCAGGCCAAGGCAGGTGTGAGCAGGGGCCCAATCACCCTGCCGATTGCCCAGAATATAGCAATCAGTGACGGGGGGTGGGGCCACCGCCCAGCTCCCAGGCGCTGAGGGAGCCAGGTGGGAGGCCTAGCCCTGACCCAATTGCCCCCACAGGCAGGATGATGGTGGAGCAGGTGAGGGGGCAGCGCCAGGCCACAGCAGGGTGCCAGGCGGGGCTGCGAGCCTGGGGGCATGAGCTGAGGCCACCCCGAGGGACCCCACCTGTGCACGAATTCGCGCACTGGGCCTCTAGTTAAACATAATGCAGAGTATCCTGCTATACGAGAGGTTGTGGAAGGGGTTGCAGGAGTGGAATGGAGTGATTACTTCCACTTGGAGTGGGGCAGTGTCAGAGAAAGCCCTGGAGAAAATGACATGGGGGTAGGCCTTGAAGAATAAGCCGGAGCTCATTAAGCAGATGGGGAAAGAATATTTCAAATAACGAAAACAACTGAAGGCCTAGAGATATGGGCACATAAATGTTGAGGGAAAGGATGAAGGATGAAGTTCCCGTGGCCCCCTGTGTTCTCCCTGGGAACCCATCTTTATTACCTTACTCACCACCGTCCCTTTGCTTTGTCTGGAATATCATCTCTCTCCCCTGAACCCTCTGAACCTGTCAGTCATTCTGCAAAGTTACTGAATACCTTCTGTGTACCACGCACCAAGGGAAAGAGGCAGAAATGGATTTGTGGACGACTCTGGATGGCATCATGGGGATGCTAGTCCCCGACCGAAAATCTAGGCGGGAGAGTGTCTTGCTCAGATTCTTTATGGACTGCCCAGATTCTTCCAAGTAACTGAGGCATTTTCTATTATAGCAACTGCAGATAAAATACACATTCTTAACTATCCAAAGAGTGTTACAATTTATTTCGTCCCCATGTGATAGGATAACAGTTTCCCTCACACTAGGCTTAAACAATCAAAGAAAATGCAGCTTTTTTTTTCCTTCTTCTATAACTGATCTGCTTCTTTTCTGACAGTTCCCATCTGTCCCAGTCACTCTTGCCTGATGATACATTTTTGGACATGATAAAGCATGCCCCAAACTAAGTGGCAAAAGACAACCATTTCGTTTTGCTCACGGGTTCTGTGGGCATGGCAGGGACTTGTTTCTGTTCCTCAATGTCTGGGGCCTCGGCTGGGAAGGCTTACATGGCAAGGGGTGCCTCAACCACTAGGAAGCATCTGAAAGTGTCTTCACTCACGTACTCATCAGACAGGGATGACTCAAAGGTTCCACTGGCGGGGGCGGAGAGAAGGGGGCACCTGCATGTGGCTTTGGCATGCAGCTGGGGCATCCTCCCAGCATGGTAGCCTCTCAAGTAATCGGACTTCTTGTGCGGTGGTTCAGAGGCCCCAAGAGTGAATGTCTTGGCCAAGATGGAAACTTCACGGACCTTTTTAATGGTCTTGCCTTAGACGCCAAACCGTGTTAACTTTTGCTGTACTCCAGTGGTCGAAGGAATCACAGACCCACTCAGGTTCAAGGAAAGGGCACAGCCTCTTAGTAGATGGAGCATCAAAGAATTTTTGGCTATTTTAAAAAAAACTGCCATAATAATATTTTAATTTTTTTCAGTATAAACAGTCTCCTTTGAATCTGTTCAAAGTTCAACTTCCTAATCAGAGAACTTTGAGTAAATACTTCATCTTTCAGAGTTACTCCCACGTTCCTTTTTCCCCCCTCAAATCTTGTTTGGTCTGGGATTCTTGTCAGCCTCATTTATCTCCACTCCCTCCTCAACCTAGAAGAGTGTCTGGCAAGTAGTTGATGCTTAAGCTCTATTGCTGACTGCTTAAGGAGAATGCTCGCTAAGTCTGTGTGAGTTAGAGAAGAGGATCTCTGTGTGGTGTCCTCCGCTTTGGGGTCTAGTTGGAATGTGTCCTGGCATTGTCTGTTGAGCTATAAATCATTCTCTCTGCCCTTTGGGAGTGACATGTGGAACCCACTATGGAGGTTGTGATGCCAGACATTTGTCCCAAAGTCCCTGTGCCCTGAGAATCTCTGCTCCAACCACAGACCTCTGCCAGTCACCAGTCTCTTAGCAACTTCTAGGTACCGTGCTCGTCATGCTCAGGTTTTAGGGAGTGAGCAGCGCTGCCCCAAATTCATCTTTTCTGGCCACCTCCTGCTACTGCATCCCAGCACCTGCTCCCACACCACCCTCCTCTTGTGTCTGGGGAAGTGACACACAGTATTTCTGAAGGTCCATTGTTCACTAAGTTGAACCAGCTTGATGACAAAGAGGGTGTGCATGTGAATGAGGACCGTGTCTTTGTTCATCTCTTCTACCCTTTTTCTTCCCCATAGAGCTGGAAGGAGCAGGCTTCTCTCTTACTTCCCCTCCCACAGCGAGGGCTTCTCCTATAGCACATCCCCCTTTCAGCTTAGTTGCAAATAAGGGGGCACTTTCTGTACGGAGTATGTGAAGAGAAGCCGCTCTGTCAATAGAGGATACCCGTTAGGAAGCATTTCAAAAATACTGTAACAATTATTCTTCATTACATGGAGGCTGAAGTAAAATGACCTAAACTAATTGTACGTATTGTATTGTCTTGGAGCAAGTCAAGACTTCTGTTTAAGCTGGACTTGACCAAATTAGAAATCACTTACTTACAGTTTGCTGTTGAAGGAACGGCCTTGCCAAGCCCAATTTTCATTTATTTCAAACTCTATAAACCAGGGGACAGGTGCAAAGTGCCTCCTCATTTGCATGAACGTCAATATCCGAGTTTCCTAGTAACTAGATTTGTGGTTGGTGAGTTCTGAGCCCCAGCTGTGCTGTACTCTCTTGCACTGCACTTAGTGTGTCCACTGTGTTGATATAAATGGGACCTCTCAGGCTGCCTGACCCTGATCCAGTGAACTTGTGTGCTGGTGAATACGGAAGGATCTACATCATCCTGAAGAGAACAAAACAGTATGACTTTATCCTTATACAAAGCTATTGTGCAACAAATGCCTAAAATTCTTGCTGTGTGCAAGAACCCCTGCGAGGCATTGTGAGGGATAAGGGTATTATAAAAAGTAGTCATGCTAAACTGCTAATAGTGGTAATTAGTTTATGTGTGCCATGAGATGAAAAAGGTGAAAATCGCTGGTTTAAGGCAAGGGAAGAGTTAACTTTTCTTTCCTTTCCTTTTCTTTTCTTTCCTTTTCTTTCCTTTCCTTTTCTTTTCTTTTCTTTCCTTTCCTTTCCTTTCCTTTCCTTTCTTTCCTTTTCTTTTCTTTTCTTTTCTTTTCTTTTCTTTTCTTTTCTTTTCTTTTCTTTTCTTTTCTTTTCTTTTCTTTTTTTTCTTTCCTTTCCTTTCCTTTCCTTTCCTTTCCTTTCCTTTCCTTTCCTTTCCTTTTTTTTCTTTTCTCTTCTTTCTTTTCTTTTCTTTTTTCTTTTCTGTCCTTATCTTTTTTTAACAAAACAAAAGTAAGCAGAACTACTTGTGGGAGTAGGATCGTTGTGTTACTTATTATGTAGCTCTGTTTCTAAGGATATTCATAGCTCTGAGGGCAGAGGTTGGTAGAGAGCATTTGAGTGAAGATAAGAACAATTCTTGCCCAGCCAGCGTGGTTCAGTGGTTGAGTGACGACCTATGAACCAGGAGGTCATGGTTCGATTCCCTGTCAGGGCACATGCCTGGATTGCAGGCTCAATCCCCAGTGGGGGGTGTGCAGGAGGCAGCTGATCGATGATTCTCTCTTATCATTGATGTTTCTATCTCTCTCTCCTCTCCCTTCATCTCTGAAATCACTAAAAATATATTTTTTAAAATTCTTTTCTGAGAATATATTGTGTATATATACACACACTTGCATACATACATGTCTGTCTATCTATCTATCTATCTATCTATCTATGGTATATAGCCACACCCCATTTTATTGTGCTTCACTTCATTGCTCTTCACAGATATTGTGTTTTTTACAAATTCAAGCTTTTTGGTAACCTCATGTCGAACAAGTCTGTTGGCACCAGTTTTCTAAGAAGCTCAGATGGTAGTTTTTAGCAATAAAGTATTTTTAATTAAAGCATGGACATTGTTTATTTGGGACATTGTTTATTGCACACTTGATAGACTAAGTATAGCATAAGCATAACTTCTGTATGCACAGGGAAACCAAAAAACTGGTGTGAGTTTTTGTGTGTGTGATTTTATTTCAATATTTGTTTCATTGTGGTGGTCTGGAGCCAAACCTGCAATATCTCTGAGGTATGCCTGTATATTGAAAAAAAAAAATATATATATATATATATATATATATATATATATATATCCTACCTAATAATAGACAAATATGCAAATTGACCGCACCTTCGCTATGCCCAAAGCCACGCCCACCAGCCAAGCCATGCCCACCAACCAATCAGAACGAGTATGCAAATTACTCCAACCAAGATGGTGGCTAATTTGCATATGAAGACAGCATAGAAAGAAGCCAAGAGCTGCAGAAGGGAGCAAAGCTTCGGAGAAGCAAGCAAGCCGGGGGGGAGGAGAAGGGAGGAGCGGAGGCGGGGCCGGGGGAGAAGGAAGGAGAGCAGGCGGGCTGGCGGAGAAGGGAGAAAAGCAGGCGGGCTGGTGGAGAAGGCGGGGCGGGGGAGAAGGGAGGAGAGCAGGCGGGGCGGGGTAGATTGCAGCAGGAAACACTATTGCAGGATTTTTCCTGCAACGGGAACGCTAGTATATAATAAAAGCATAATATGCTAATTAGACCGGACAGCTGAATGACCTTCCGGACAAAGCTGCCAGGGCGGGGGCCGAGGCAGAGGTGGTTAGGGGCGATCAAGCAGGCAGGCAGAGTGGTTAGGGGTGATCAGGCAGGCAAGCGAATGGTTAGGAACGATCAGGCAGGTAGGCAGGCAAGTGGTTAGGAGCCAGAAGTCCTGGATTGTGAGAGGGATGTCCAACTGCTGGTTTAGGTGGGATCGGGCCTAAACTGGCAGTCAGGCATCCCCGGTGTGGTCCCTGATTATGAGAGGGTGCAGGCCAGGCTGAGGGACCCCCCTCCTTCATGCACTATTTCATGCACCAGGCCTTTAGTGTGTGTGTGTGTGTGTGTGTGTGTGTGTGTGTGTGTGTGTGTGTGTGTATGGACTTGCCTATTAATAGATAGATTGATTTGTCTATTCATGTATATGGGAAACTGTTCTGAGCACTTCTTATATATTATCTCATTTAATCTCCACCACAGCCCTAAAAAATAGGCACTTTTATTTTCTCTATTTCTTCGATAAGGAACTGAGAGGATCAGGGACTTTAGGAAATTACTAAGACTTCCCTATTAAAAAAAGAAATAGATTTTGAACCCAAGTGCCGGCTGGCCTCTCTTTATAGAATATACATGTTTTTGTCAGACAAATCTGAATTTGAATCCTGGCTCTACTCTTTAATAAAAATGCGACTTTGGACGAGTTATCTAAGCTCACTGAGCCTCCTTTCTACATGGGGCAGCTGGCAGGCTGTATGTAAAGTTCCTCATTCCATTTTAATTCCCTCTGCCACTTCTTTGTGGCTGTATCTCTGCCAACATTACACAACCTGACAGTGACAGGGTATGATGGCAGATTTCAACTGAACATTTTTGGAGTTTGGTTGTGTAGCAAGTAAGCTTATTTAACACATCCTTTCCTGGCCATGTTGACAACTTGGCTTTCTCAATTCGCTGAGAGACCATTGTCACTGTGGCCTCTGACCCAGCGGGAAATATCTTGGTAACATGAACTTGACGGGAGCTTGAGAATATGGTGTCAGTTTGGTTTGCTATCAGTAAAGGGAGAGAAAGCTGGACCTCTGACTTTAGGAATACATGTTTCAGAAAATGTATATCTTAGAATCTTGACCAGTGCTAGCACATCTAGAAAAGATGACTAAGGGATCAGGTAGGAACCATGTCAAAAAGGAGTAGTAGGAGCCTCAGAGCCCTTCTGGTGAGAGGAAACGAGATTTATTTTCTTCTGTCCGTGATATTTCTTGTGCTTCAGTGTTGGAATGAATTCTGTATCATATTCCTACTTCCCGTGGAAATGATAGTATTCTCTCCATGATTTCTTGCCTTTTCTGGATGGCTATTGCTAAAGTCAGACTACAGCTACTAGTATATTAAATGTACTTTCTGAGAAACATTAGTCGAGAGAATCCGAGAGGCATGAAACTTACGCAATGAGTAAAAGAATCACAGCCACTAGTTTTGATCTCAAAACATTGATCTTATTAGAATTCCTTGTTATTAGTAGACACATATAAATGTGTTCTGTTCTCAAATCTACGGGGACTTTTTAAAATTGGAGGTACAGTGTTTTCCAGTGCTTTGAACTATTAGAAAAATAGGCTTTATCCTGGCTAAGTCTAAAGGCACTCATGGTTACAAAAGACTGTGGAAAGGTAGGAGTGAGTTGATCCCCATGCATAGTGACTTAGCTTTGTGTAGGGGACTGTGCAATACACATAAACTTGCACAGTTGCTGTTCTTAGAAGGTCCATTAGGTATAAAAATATAAGTATCCTTGTTATTAATTGTGTTAGAAAAAAAAAGCATCACTCGAGTGGCCCCAGCAGAAGAAACTAAGAAAGTGGAGGCTTTCACCAAGTGCCTATAGGCTGCCTCTCACTGAGGATGTAAATGATACAGCCCTCAGCCTTAAGGAAATCGACCAATCAATCAATAGCTAGCTGAGATCCACTGAGAACAGTGCTGCAATATAGACATAAGCCAAGTGCCGGGAGGGCACAGAAGGAGGTACCACTAATTGACTAGGAATGATCAGAGAAGAACTGTTGTGTTAAGAAATGATATAATGTAAGGTCAATATAAGGCATTTAGCTCAGTTTCTGACATATAGTAAATAAAGAAGCTACTTGATAGGGCCTGTACGGCCTCTCACATCCAATCTCATGCTGCACTGTCCCATTGTCCGTTACTGTTCAGCCACCTTGGCCTCTTTTCTCTTCTTCAAAAGAACCAAGTCCTTCCCAACTTCAGGGCCTTCGCTCTTGCTTTTCCCTCTGCCTGGAATATCTCCTCCCCTCTTCCCGCACCACCCTCTTCTCTCCCTCACCCGTTCCCCCCCCCGCTCCCCCCCCTCCACAGTATTCACTAGTATCTTCAAGGAGCACAGCAAGGTAGTCAAGGCCATGGGCTCTGGATTCAGATTCACTTACTGGCTCTGTGATCTTGGGCAGGTTACTTCTCTGCATCCCAATTTTCTCAACTGTAAAACAGGGTAATAATATATTTTTTATGAAGTGATTGTGAGGATTCAGTTGAAACTATATATAAAGCACTTGGGCTAGGGCTTGGCATGTAGTAGAGCTCTGATGAAGTGATTGCTGTTATAATAAAATGTCGTTACCTCAGCGAGACCTTCCTTGACCAGTTTATCTAGAGTTTTCCCCCAAACTGTAGTTACCTATTGTGATTACTGGCATATGTGGGTATATTTCTGCATCTTATGTCATGCCTTCTCTTCCCCTCCCTTCCGTTGGTTTCATCTGGTTTCCTTCATTTCTCCTTTTCTTCCTCCCACGATTTGGAATTTATTTACACATCTTATTTCTATTATTTTTAATGATTTTTCCTTGAAATCTTTAATACAAATTCCTTACTTGAAGTCTAAAGTAAAATATTTCTCCTCTCCTTCAAATTCAAGATCTTTAGGCATCTGTGCTTTAATTCTGCTCACTTCCTTCACTTTCATCTTCATTGTTGTCTAGTCTTTTGATTTCAACTTATTTTTCCACTCCCCAAATTAGTTGCCATCAGTGCTTTACACTGTCAGTGCTGTAGATGCCCACATTCACCAGTTCCTTTTGCTGTATGAGATATATAAACCGGGAATGAAGTCTATCCTAGCAAAACATCTATAATAAATGCCACTAATGAAGACCGAACCATCATAAAACATATCTGGTTGTCGCTTGGTCGTTAAGTGCTGTCTTCCCTCTGATCACATTACATTAATTCAGCAGACGGTTATGCCGCACTGTGCTTGCAGCCTTGATGGGTATACCGGTGATGCATCAGGGTAAAAGAAGGTCCCTGCCTTTGAAGAAGCCTGTACCTTATTTACTTATTTGTTAAAAAACACCTACTGTATAGGAAGCCACACCTTAGACACTGAATGTGAAACTACATGAGAGACAAGGTGCTGAGAGGGTTGTAGGAGGGGTGCAGTCAAGGCAAGGACAGGGTCGAGGGCAGGCAGAAGCACAAGCAGTGGACAAGGTTCATTCAAACTCTGTTACTGATCTCCCGCCAAGTATGAGTTACTGCTCTGGACCTAAGACGATACCAGAGAATGAAAACAGAATCCCCTTCCTTCATGGAGTTTATAGTCCAGTGGGGGAAAGACTGGCAATAAGAAAGCAAAAGATGCTGTGGAGAAAATAAAGCACAGAAGGTAAGTAGGAAGTGTGTCTGTGCGAGATAATGTTTTAAGAAAGATAGAGAAGGCCTCTGACTGAGAAACTGACATTTGAGCAAAAAACTGAAAAGGGGTGAGGGAAGGAATCAAGCAGTTGTCTGGAACAGGGATTTACAGGAAGAAGAACTGCAGGGGCAAAGGCTCTGAGTCAAAAAAAAAAAAAAGCACTTGGAGAGGCCCAGGAAGGGAGGGGCGGGTGGTGGTGGTAGAAGATGAAATCAGAGAGGTAATTGGGTAATAGAAAACTCGAGCCATTATGAGGAATTTCACATTTGCTGCATGAGGTAAGAGTGAAATAAGCATTATAAAGGAATTAAGTATTAGGTGATTAAGTAAAATATGGTTTGAATGCCTCAAACACTTTTTTGTCATTCTGTTTTTATGTTTGTCTGGATTGAAGATGATTTATCTTGTATGATTTTGGAGTTTTTCATCCTTAAAAGTTAAGGTGGGAGAAGTTCCAATTTCTTGTCATGATATCAGACTAAATCTCCTGCAGGAAAATACATATATATATATATATATATATATATATATATATACACACACACATATATGTATGTATGTGTGTGTGTGTGTGTGTGTGTGTGTATACATATATACATATATATACACACACACATATATATATGTGTGTGTGTGTGTGTATGTATATATGTATATATAATTACATACACACACACACACACACATATATATATGTAAATTCTATATACTGGTATATATATAAATTCTAAACAAAGTATATAAAAACAATTGTTTGAAGAGTGACCATAGTAGGCAAAAACTAGAGAGGATTTGACTCTTACCATAAGGGCTTCAACTTAGAATGAAGGGTTATATCCCCAGAAAAAGGAAATCACCCTAGGACTAAGAGCAATACCAAAATAGACTTGTTCCAGCAAAGCATATAAAAAAACAAACCTGCTAGAACAAAAATAACTCTTCAGAGAAAGATAAAAGAATCCAGAATCTCCTCAATGTATCATCCACAATAAAAGATTATACAACTTGATGAAGTTGAAAAATATGTCCATATTCAAGAGAAAAATCAGTATTTTGGATAACTACAAATAACCCAGGAATTGTAATTAGTAGATAAGAACTTTAAAGAAACTATGGTAAATATTTACTGTCTAAAGCGAAAAATGAATATAATAGGTGAACAGATGAAGAATTTCAGTAGAGATATGGAAATTAGGGGGGTACAAATGGAAAATCTGGAACTAAAAATATATGAAATAAAAAATAATAATTGGTGGGATTAACGGATCACTGAAGAAAAAAAGAGAGAGAGGAATAGGGTTGAGACATTATTCAAACCAAAGCACAGTAAAAAAGATTTAAAAGAAAATGAATAGAAGCTCAGCAACTTGTGGGATAGTATCATGACAACTAACATATGTATAATTGGAGGTCCAGAATCAGGAGGAGGAAGAAGGAAGGATGGAGAGATTAGGACAGAAAAAATATTTGAAGGAACATTAGCTGAAATTTTGCCGAATTTGACCACAAGCAGAAACCCACAGATCCTAGAAGCTCAGTGAATTCCAAGCAAGATAAACACAAAGAAAAACACACCTAGGCACATCATGGTGAAAAGGCTAAAAATACAAAGTTTTAAAAATCTTAAAAGCAGCTCATGGGGGGAAACAGATACGTAGTCATTACCAGAAGGACAGCCAACTTTTATCAGAAATAGTGGAAGCCAGAAGAAAATGTAATGACATCTCTACAGTCCTGAAAGAAGAACACTGTCATCCTAGATTCCTTATCCAGTGATAAAGAAATAATTCAGGCTGTAGGAAATTGAAACCAGATGGAAAATTAATTATATAGCAAAGGAAAAAGAATGGGCATAGGATATGATAAATATATGGCTAAATCTAAAACATTACTTTTCTTTCTGTTAGGCTTTTTAAAAATACGTTTTTGTTGATTTTTTTAGAAAGAAAGGAAGGAAGAGGGAGAGATAGAAACATCGATCAGCTGCCTCCTGCACTCCCCCTACTGGGGATCTAGCCCAAAACCTGGGCATGTGCCCTGACCAGGAATCAAACCAGTGACCTCTTGGTGTATGGGTAGATGCTCAACCACTGAGCCACATCAGCTGGCCTATGCTAGTCAGTTTTTAAAAAGTAAGTTGACTTTTTAAATAACAGTGTATTGTTGGGTTTATAACCTGTACAGAAGTGAAATGTATGACGGCAAAAAATACATATAACCAAAAGGATGGAATGGGGTGTAAATGGAATTTGAAGGTTCTTGCATTACAATTTAAAGTAATATTCATTTGAGATATACTGCGATGAATTCAGGATACATATTATAATCCCCAGAAGAAGCACTAAATAAATAAAGAAGAAAAAGGGGAGAGGAAGTGAGAAGGAGAGAAAAGAACTTGATTAACTAAAAGGAGACAGAAAGGAGAAACAAACAGAAATAAAGTCTACTTAAACCCAACTCTATCAATAAATATGTTGAATATAAATGAACTAAGTACTAATTAAATGGCAGAGATTGTCACACTGGATAAAAATATGAGACTCAACTGTAGCTGTATCGGTCAACTTGAGAGAGAGAGGAGGAAAGGCTGCTTCTGTGTAAGAATGTGTCTAGCAGCTTTAGTCACAACTAGAGGCCCGGTGCACAGGATTCGTGCACTAGTGGGGGGCATGGCCTGCGGGGATCGGCCTGCTGTGGAAGCGCTGCTCATGCCGGTCAGTGGAGCAGCTATGGACCCACCCTCTGAGCAGCTGCTCCTGCTGTGGGAGTGCACTGACCACCAGGGGGCAGCTCCTGTGTTGAATGTCTGCCCCCTGGTGGTCAGTGCACATCATAACGACTGGTCAACCAGTCATTCTGGTCATTCTACCATTCGGTCGCTGGGCTTTTATTATATAGGATTGCCCTAAACTGGAAACACCCTAATGAGTACTATATTCCACAACTGCAGAATTCATATTCTTTTCAAATATTCAAGTAATACATGTTCAGGTAATACATTTCAGTCATAGCTAAACTTTATTTAATCATCTTGTCAGTCTAATGAGGTAGATTATGGTACCATTGTTTTGGTAAGTCTGGAAATGAGGCTCAGAGGAAGATTTGTCTTGTCAGGATGGCAGTCATGATGAGAGGTGGGACATCTCTCTCCATGGAGGTAAACAGTGAGCACCTGTTCAACTAAAACCCCAAGTTGTTTCTGTTTAAGAGCTTAGCATAAGTTTGAGCATTGGCTCTCGAAAGCCAGTATCCTGAATCTAGAGCCAGAGACCTGTATCATTTTCTCATTACATCCTAACAGAAATGTCTGTAAAAACAAATAAGCATCTATTTGCTCATTGTCAGTCCAACTGGAGGGAAATCTGTGCTTTTTTTTATGTGTTTTTGTGTGTGTGTGTGTGTGTTTGCTAATCCTCATCCAAGGATATTTTTCCATTGATTTTTAGGGAAAGTGAAAGAGAGAGGGAGAGAAATATCAATGTGAGAGAGGCACATCAACTGGTTGCCTCCTACTTGTGCCTGCCCAAGGCTGGGTATCAAGCTTGCAACCAAGGTACGTGCCCTTGACCAGAATGAACCGGGACCCTTCACGCCATGGTCTGAGGCTCTATCTACTGAGCCAAACGGGCTAAGGTGGGAAATCTGTTTTGTTGGTTAATTGGGTGATAAAACCCTTTTCTAAAGGAAAGCCCAACCTTTCTTAATTTCTCATTATTTTGAGTTTAGCTTTTGGGAGTGGCCCCGTTCTGGGGCCCTTTCTCTGCCTCTCTCTAGCTCAGTTCAGATTAGTACTTGATTCCAGGATTGGATCTGAGACGCATTTGTAATTGATAAATCTCAAGATTTTGCCTCTGCATCAGGGACCACATTGGGAGCCAGCTACATCTTCATGTTATTAAGCTCTTCAGTGCTTGCTTGTCTGTAAGTTCTTCTATGGGAGTATGTACAGATAACCTAACACCAAAGAGCTGAGATGGTCAGCTTAAGGAGGAAGCCAAGACAAGGACACAGCCAAGGACATTGTAATTGAGTCAAGTGGGACATGCTTTTAATCAGGGCTTTCATGCTCAGCTTCTGGAGAGAGCCTTGAGACCTCTTCATAATCTTGCAAATCAGCATTTCAGTCTGGTACTCCTAAGGGCTGAGAGTCGGTGATAAACTGACTGGCTTCCCTGTGGAAAATCACAGAAGCGCTGGAGGACAGCCTTCAATCAGACTGAAGAAGTGTGAGCGCACAATAGAAAGTGATATGAACAGAAGGAATTGCTGATCAGATGGTTCAGAAATCTAGGTAATCTTAAAAACTGTTTATTCTAGTTTTCCTTTGGAGTATGTAGTAAGCACTTGTTGATTGCTTCCCCATGAATTCATTTCCCCCTTTCCCCTTCCTAGCAGTGCCTTAATTCCTGTTAAGACCTCTGTGAGGAGTAAATGAGTTAATATAGAAAGTGCTTAGAATGGTTAGTACACAGCAAGTACTATATCAGTGTTAGCTCTCTTTATTATAATTCGTTACTCATCATGAATAGACCCTTCTGGTTAATGCTGAAACAGCAGACCCTTGCTTAAGGAATCTGTTTTGCTACTTGGGTTCATGTCTGGGATGTCTGCACTTAGCTCTCAAAGGAGTAAACCCATCTTACTGTATAATCTCAGGCAGAAATAAAACTACTTATGATCCAGGGAGCACAGCTCTAAGGGGAAACGGTCTCCCGGCCCATCTGGCCCTGTTCACACACCTACCATTAACATTTCCCCCATAGGTCTCCTTACCATACCTCTGCACTGATCTTTTAAACACACGAGTTTAAATAAACTCTCCCCTGAGCTCTGTCACACTGTGGGGAACAGATGAGTCTGGAGTGCAGGGTTACTAATGTCGTGAAGGTGATGTGGCAGAAGGGCGACACAAGGAGTGGCCGGGACCAGAATCCCACAGAGTCTGTGTATGCGGCTTCTGAAGGAAATGAAATACAGTTTCCGCAGGGAAGAGCTAGGACAACATAGCAGAATTCCAGGGGTGCAGGGTCCCCAGAGAGAACCCAGAGAGCACTGTGTGTGACCCATCAGTCACCGAGTCAGAAAGGGAAATGGAGGGACATGTCACTCACAATGACTACGTACCTGACAGGTTTGGGGGTGTCCCCGTTCTGGGGCCCTTTCTCTGCCTCTCTCTAGCTCAGTTCAGATGAGCACTTGATTCCAGGATTGGATCTGAGATGCATTTGTAATTGATAAATCTCAAGATTTTGCCTCTGCATCAGGGACCACATTGGGAGCCAGCTACATCTTCATGTTATTAAGCTCTTCAGTGCTTGCTGGTCTGTAAGTTCTGCCATGGGAGTATGTACAGATAACCTAACACCAAAGAGCTGAGATGGTCAGGAAAAATAATAATGGCTACACGAATTATAGTGTCAATCCTATTCTAAGCAGTTTGCGTGTATTAATAAACTACTTTATGATCTAGGGATCTGTTTATGTGTTTGGAAGTTTTCATTTCTTGGGCCCCTTCAATATATTAAAAGGCTTTTTAATTCTACGTTTAAACCTTTGACCTGCTTTGTTTCATGACTTGAGCTCCCTTATTTGATTCGAGGGAGTCATGACCACACCCAGCAGCTTTAGATCTGGCTCTTTATATGTAGTTTATGTAACAGAGAAAAATCACTGACATCGGCATTTATTGTTTCCGTGTGTTCTTCCTGGCCTTCTTGCTTTCTAGGTCTCCTCCCAGCATCTACTTTGTTTAACAGGCTGAACCGAGTGACAGTGTACAATCAGGAAGTTCCACACTAAAGAACTGAAAGATAACTGGGAAGGAGGAGAGTGCAAATTTAGAAGCGGACTTTGAAGGTCAGGGGCTGGGTAATTGGTCTGTGAGAGACCCTTGAACACCTGTAGTAATTGGTGAGGAGAAGATAAAAAGTGTGGGTTATAACTTTGATTCCTTTTGATAGCCCTTGAGAAATTTAAGTAAAGGCTGGAATTACCTTTTTTTTTTTTTTTAACCTTTGACTGCTGGAATGTCTGAAAGTGCCATTCTGCCCAGAACTAAGGCCCTAAATTGCTGGGCTTTATTCAGGTTACACATATCATGTCTTCCACTTTAGCTGGCTTTTTGTACCTTTACTTGCTTAATAGTTTAAAAAAATGTTTTTATTGCTTTCAGAGAGAGGAAGGGAGAGGGAGAGAGAGAGAGAGAAACATCAATGAGAGAAAAACATCAATCGGCAGCCCCATCCATGCCCCCTACTGGGGTTTGAGCCCACAACCCGGGCATGTGCCCTCAGTGGGAATCAAACCGTGACCTCCTGGTTCAGGGGACGATGCTTAACCAACTGAGCCACACTAGTCAGGCAATAGTTTTTCTTTTAGGGCAAGAACAGATGAATAAGAAATTCTTACATTTTTTAAGAGTTTTTCCTGAAAGAAAACTTTGAGAGGTAGAGTGGGCCTAGGCCCTAGGGAATAACACAAGCTTGAAGTACTCACCATTGAACCGTATGGGGCCCGTCAAATTTACTTGAAATGCTGTTCTTTTTAACCATATTGCCAACTAGGACTTGTCTTTCTTACTTAATGCCTTTGTGGCTGCAGCTACTAGTCCTCATCTGTCCCAGGGGTCCTGGAAGCTCTGAGTCTCTCAGCAACTCCCGTGGGCTCCCTGCAGGTCCAGAGCAAAGGCAGCAGGATGGAGCTGAAAGAGAGGCTCGTGTGAAAGCACTTTGTAAACCTACAAAGGATGGTATTTTGTACAAAGGCTGGCACAGAGCTGACATTCAAGTGTGTTGAATGAAAAGAAAAGGGAGAAAAAAGCAGATACCTTTCACTCATACCAGAAATCTCTTTTCTTTTTTTGATCCTACCACCACCACCAACACACACACACACACACACACACACACACACACACACACACAGCCATTCTTTTACAACTTGAGAATTTGCTAAAAAGTTGCCCAAATCACCCATAACTAGTGATTTTCCTATGCGTATATGTTGGACCACCATTCAGTAAGTTAGGAATTGTGTCTGGTGGCTAGTAATAGAAACTAGCTCTAGTGGCTTAAGTATGCCAGGGTTGTTTTCTAACATAAAAGGAGTTCAGAGATTTGAATCCATGGAGTCAGGGGCCTAGGCCAGTGGTCGGCAAACTGCGGCTCTTTGGCCCCTTGAGTTTTTAGCAAAGGCCAGTTTAGGAGTACCCTAATTAAGTTAATAACAATGTACCTACCTATATAGTTTAAGTTTAAAAAATTTGGCTCTCAAAAGAAATTTCAATCGTTGTACTCATTTGGCTCTGTTGACTAATGAGTTTGCCGACCACTGGCCTAGGGTGCTTGGTCTTTGCTGCTGGTGACTTTCATCCTTGATTAGCTGGAAAAGCGCTCTTCTCGCTCTGCTGCTACCTGGGATGTAGACACAGCAGTGGTGCTCCAGAAGTCAGCTTGTGCCGAAAGGCCCCAAACACGGAGTGAGCCGTTGCTATCATCTCCATCTCTCCTGTCTTCCTGACCTTCAACAACAATGCCAGCAATGAGGGAAATCTGGAAGATCCAGTAGCGTTTCAAAGAAGTTTCTTTCTCCTGGAAAGGAACATAGGCAGTTTTTCCCCTCCGGCTGTAAGTTTTCAGAAAAGAAGAAAACAGTCAAAGGTCACTGCTCGCAGGGCTTGAGTGTCCTCCCCTGGGATCGGCCCTGGCGGTTTGTGTCCAGCAAAGGAGGAAGAGAAATATCTGTGCCAGTAGAAAGAAACTGTCAGTCATGTGGCTCTGCAAACGCCTCCGTCACCTGGATCCACAGGGTCTCCCTCTTGCAGAAAAGTACCCTTAGAGGTTAGGGAAAGGATGAGACCTTTCCAATCTCAGGAGCGGAGGGACTGAGCAGCCTTGATCAGGTCAGAGCATAGGGGGCACAAGAGTGCCCTGCCGCATAGATTAGCACCATGCCAATCATAGTTTGTATTATGTAACTTCAGTCCCTACAATAACCCGATGAAATATGGTAGGATCCCCATTTTTGTTTATTTTTTATTTTTTTATACAGAGAGGAAGGGGGAGAGAGAGAGAGAAACATCAGTGATGAGAGTCATTGATCGGCTGCCTCCTCCACACCCCGCTCTGGGGATCGAGTCTGCAACCCCAGGTATGTGCCCTGACCGGGAACCAAACTGTGACCTCCTGGTTCATAGGTCGATGCTCAACCACTGAGCAACATTAGCTGGGCTAGGATCCCCATTTTAAGTTTAAGGGAACTAACATTTTAGAGGGTTTGTGTGTCACTTGTCACTCCTGTAGTGAGCAATGGAACTGAGATTGGAATGCAAATCTGTCCACCTTCAAAGCCTTTGATATTTTTTTCCTACCTTTCTAGCCAGAGCCAATGTCAAGCTGTGTTTAGGAAGTCTCATGGATCCTTCAAGTGACTTTACTAATAGTCATATGAAAAGCTATCTCCCATTAGAGTTGGTGTTTGGAGTTCTGTTTCATTCAGCAAACATGTGCTCGGCTTCAAACATGAACGGGACACCAAAAAGGGAACCCCAGAGAATCAAATAATAACCCTTTTCTCAAGGAGCTTCAGGGTAGCAGGTGATCAGAAATACAAATCATGCTAAGCAGAATGCTCTTGGTAGTGTAATCTGAGGTCTCCTGCAGGGGCGTGGGGGAGGGATTGAATGAGGGAAGGAAAAGAATCAGCCTTTCTTATGTGAGGCAGAGCCATGTCTGCCAGAGCCCAGCACCTCTCTTAGCCAACTGAGCTCACTTAATCTTCACAGTGACCATGCAATGTCCATGTAATCTCCGTGATTACAATGAGAGCAACCCACCCAGAGTTTCCCAACAAGTCCCAGGAGAGTAGAATTCTCGAACTCAGACCTGGCTGGCTGCGAGGTCATGCCCTTTCCATTAGGCCATTAACCATTAATCAACTGAGCAACCTGGGTGTAGCCTAAATGCAGTTTCTCCTATTTCAAAAAATACTATATGCATAATGTGCTACTAGGTGTACCGGTTAATAATGGTGGATTTTGTAATCAAAGAAAACATGATAATTTCAAGAGACACATCAAAAGTGCTGTATTCAAAGTAATGTCCATTGCTAGCTACACATTTCTCCATCTTTCAGGTAATTTGTGGATACCATTGCAATAAAACTTTTCTTGTTTTGAGGGAAACCATTCAGAGACCCAATTTTCCACTTCTTCGTACGTTTTGAAGTGCTGCTCAGAAAGTGCGTGTGCCACCGATCGGAACAAGTGGTAATCTGAAGGAGCAAGATCTGGTGAATACGGCGGGTGGGTTAATACTTCCCAGGCAAGATCTTTTAACGTGTCCTTAACTGGTTTTGAAGAGTGTGATAGTGCGTCATCATGAAGCAAAATTACTTTGCTCTGTCTCCTGGCCCATTCTGGTCGTTTCACGATCAAAGCGTGGTTCAAATTGATTGTTGTCCACAGTGATCAGTATTAACAGTTTCACCTGGTTTTAGAAGCTCATAATACACCACACCTTCCTGATCCCACCAAATGCAGAGCATTGTCTTCTTTCCGAAGCGATTTGCCCTTGCAGTCGATGTTGATGGTTGACCTGGATCAACCCATGATTTTGTGCATTTGGGATTCTCAAAATAAATCCACTTTTCATCGCCAGTCACAATTTGATGCAAAAAAAGACTTTCTTTCCTGCCGTTGAAGCAACATTTTACTGATGACTTTTCGGTTTTCCATTTGTCTTTCATTCAGTTGATGTGGCACCCATTTTCCTTCCTTTAAAATCTTTCCCATTGCTTGTAAATGATCGGAAATTGTTTGCTGAGCAACATTTAATGTCTGCAAGTTGTTTTTGAGTTTGACACGCATCTTCATCCAATAGTGCTTGTAATTGTTGGTCTTCAAACTTTTTCGGTTGACCTGGACGTTCTTTGTCTTTCACATCGAAATCATCACGTTTAAAGTATTTAAACCAGCGTTCACAAGTATCTTGAGATGGAGCATGTTTACCATAATCTTCCCGAAGCAGCACTTTTCTTCAAAATAATGAATTAAAAGTTCCCGCAAATGCTCTTTTTTTAGCACGAAATTCGACATTTTTAAGGGTAAAAATATCTATGTTAACACCTTCAGCAAATTTGACATATGAAGTTTGAAGCTTGCTGTCAATACAACAAAATAGCATACATATCAAATCGCATATATATCAACATATGTGTAACTCCATCTAGTGAAAAAAATCTGCATTATTAACATGTACACCTAGTACAGTGGTCGGCAAACTCATTAGTCAACAGAGCAGCAAACCGCAGTTTGCCGACCACTGAATATGGGACTCAATTAATATGTCTACCCAGGTTCCCTTGGTTCTACCTTCCCCCATGCCCTAACCAGCTTGCTCAGTGGCGAGACCCAGCTGCTGCTGCTTTTGCCTTACTTCCTAGCGCTGCCTGTCCACCTCGGCCTCCTGCTGGACTGGATTCTGTTTCGTCTCAGTTGTGCCCACCATGGAGAGAGCAGCAGGTCGATGCCTGAGCTCCCTGGGAACAGAGCCAAGAAGGCTCTGGCTCCTCCTACCACTTCCAGATGAAATGCAGGGTGTGCTGTTCCTCAGTGACTGTTTGGGAGGGGCTGGGTGAGGGGCTGGGTAACAGCCTGGGTGTGGGGAAAGGGTTGGAGGAGGGGGTATGGGAAGGGGAGGAGCTAGTGGATAAATTACTCGCTGTCCCCCATCCCGCCCCCCAACACCCTCCCTCACCATTCCTCGCATACACTGTTCTTAGGCACTGTCTGTGTGAAACATTCTGAATGATAGGGCCAGTGGCTGTGCTCTCATGTTAAGCTGTAGTCCATTAATGCACAACCTGTGTTTGCTTTACTTCCCACCCTGCCTCACTAATTCCTTCCCCCCCCCTCCCCCCCCTTGCTCTGAGACTTCAACACCTGATAAAAAGCAGATACGTTTTGCCCTTGGTTTTGTTTTTTAGGGAACCTGGGCAGGGTAATAGTGAAAGATAAATATCTTTCCCACCCATACCCTCGTTCAGTTTACCTTGTCTTGTACCTTGTTGTATCTCACTTAACAGTGTAACAAGGGTAATACCCGAATGCTCTGTGCCAGCCACTGTTCTAAATCCTTATGATCAATGTGTGCCACACCCTGTGAGATAAAGTCAACCAGGGAGATAGTTCCATGTGAGCATATACACAGAGCAATTGCATTTGTTTTTTAAAGAAAAGGTCCTCACTTTTCTTAAAATGCACCATGTTTGTTATACATTTTAAAATGCTGAAAAACTCAATGAAGAAAGCAAAAATTCACCCCCAAATTCCATATCTGAGAATAATCATTAGGCAAATAACATCCATGCAGCTCCCACAAGCATCAAGTTTTCACACTCTATCATGTTGTGTGAGAATAATTGCCTTTGTTATTTTCATAAGTTGCTGACATACAAGACATGTTTCTCCCCACACCCCCCCACCTTGTATCCAGATAAAATGCACCTATTTGGCAGATGAAAGTCTGGGCAGGAGAGAAGGTATGTCACAGCAGGTGATCTGCCCTGAAGTTTCTCCTCTAGTGGAGGAGAATGGGAACACAAACGTGACAGCCGTGCAAGTTTCACGTCCCAGAGGTTTAGCAACTCAGAGAAGCCATGGGCCACACGGCCTGCCAGCGGGACATCTCGGATTATTCCACTCCATTTTAGATTTAAATTTTGCTACACTATGTCATGGCTCAGAAGTGGTAGAGGCACTAATTTATCAATGCGTTTTTGTGTTTTGTGTTTTTTATCATTGCATTCATATACATTGACCCTTGAACAACACGGGTTTGAACTACGCAAGTCCATTTATATGCCGATTTTTTTCAATACAGTCAGCCCTTTGTATTCATGGGTTTTGAATCCAAGGCTTCAACTAACTGTGGATAAAAGATAGTATTTTTGTATTCCCAACAATCAAAAATAGTATTTTGATTGTTGGTTGAATCTGTGGATGTGAAGGGCTGACTATAGAGTCAACAGTTACATGTGGATTTTTTACTCTATAGTCAAACCCCTGCATTGTTCAAGGGTCAACTTTACACTACAAAGCAGCCCAGTTAATGAGCAACAGAACCCTATTTTAAAGTCAGGGGTGACCAAAGTTTCTATTGCTGTGAGTGCCAGTGACTAAGAGAATTGACTGGAGACCTGCAGGGATGATGAATTTTCTAGTGTTGGGGATGTTTGACCTAACTTTGAAGATGATTTTCCAGGGTCTGACGTTGAAGATTAAAACTTAACAATTTATTTTTTCTTCTTTTCTTTCTTTCTATTTGTTATCATGCTGTATAGTTACTTATATAGGTAGGTAATTGGATTCATTGAAATACCAACTTCATTATTTCTTCTCTTACTTAACTTTATACAAATAGAAATTCTTGCTTTAAAAAAATTAATTGATTTTTTAGAGAGAGAGGAAGGGAGAGGAAGAGAGAGAGAAACATCAATGTGAAAGCTGAACATTGATCGGCTGTCTCATGCCCTACCCAGGATGGAGTCTGCAACTCCAGGCATGTGCCCTGACCTGGAATCAACTGAGCAACCTTTCGGTGCATGGGACGATGCCCAACCTACTTAGCACACAGGCCAGGGCGAAATTCTTGCTTTTTATAGTATGCTTATTCCAGTTTTTATTGAAGCATGTTCTTGTACTGTGGTGACCTGTATAGCAATTTGTGTACATTTATTTTATATTGTAGTGTGCTTTTTAATCACCAGTATGACATTTTTAAAAATTTTTATTGATTTCAGAGAGGAAGGAAGAAAGAGAGAAAGATGGGAGCATCAATGATGGGAGAGAATCATTGATTGGCTGCTTCCTGCACGCCCCCTACTGGGGTGGATCCTACAACCTGGTCATGTGCCCTGACTAGGAGTCAAACTGTGACCTCCTGTTTCATAGGTCGATGCTCAATCCCTGAGCCACACCAGCCAGACACCAGTATCATATTTTAACTAGAAGCCCAGTGCATGAATTCGTGCACAGGTGGGGTCTGGCCAGCCCATCCCAATCAGGGCCAGGCCAGCTGGGGGGAGGGGCTGCGGGAGGTTGTGGCGGGGGCTGATCAGGCCCCCATCAGGCTGGTTGACCACCGCCGTGCTCGTCATAGTGACTGGTCATTCCGGTCGTTCCGTCGTTCTGGTTGCTTGGCTTTTATATATATAGATGACTTCTGGACAAACATGATTTAGCTTTAAGATCATTTTCTAGTACAATTTCTAGATCAAAGCATATGTGCATTTTGAATTTTGACATTGTCAAATTGCCTTTGAAAGAAGTGATGAGAAATAAAGGACGGATTGGGTTCATTCCCCCCCCCCCCCCCCATATATTTTTAAGGTAATTTATTTGGCCTCAAATAATATGGATAAAGACCCTAAGAATTGGAGGTGACAGAACTTT
The DNA here is from genome assembly GCF_027574615.1 of Eptesicus fuscus. Classification (NCBI taxonomy): domain Eukaryota; kingdom Metazoa; phylum Chordata; class Mammalia; order Chiroptera; family Vespertilionidae; genus Eptesicus; species Eptesicus fuscus. The sequence continues at coordinate 37,051,750 of NC_072485.1, forward strand.
TCTGAATATCCAGCTTAGCAAGCCTATTATAGAGTAGATTGGAATTTAATCATATTGATGAGCAGTGTTAATCTGTTGACTGACTGGACAAACCAGCAAGGCAACTGTTTTCATTGTGTTATTATTTATGGACTTTCTGGTTGGAGAAAGGTCTTGCCATTCTTAGCAAGGAAGTACCTAAGCACATCAGTGTAGCCAGTAAGCGCTGTGAGAAATGAAAAACTAATGAGAGAATCTAATCTAATAATAGACAAATATGCAAATTGACCGCACCTTCGCTACACCTAAGCCACGCCCACCAGCCAAGCCACGCCCACCAACCAATCAGGACGAGTATGCAAATTGCCCCAACAAAGATGGCGGCTAATTTGCATATCAAGACAGTGTCGAAAGAAGCCAAGAGCTGCAAAGGGGAGTAAAGCTTCGAAGAAGCAAGCAAGCCAGGGGAGCGGGGGGAGGAGAAGGGAGGAGCAAAGTCAGGGCCGTGGGCGAAGGGAAACGAAGGCGGGTTGGAGGAGAAGGCGGGGCCGGCGGCAAGGGTGGAGCGGAGGCGGGGCCGAAGGGAAACGCGGGCGGGCTGGAGGAGAAGGCGGGGCCGGTGACAAGGGCGGGGCGGAGGCGGGGCCGGTGACAAGGGCGGGGCGGAGGCGGGGCCGGGGCCGAAGGGAAACGCGGGCGGGCCGGAGGAGAAGGCGAGGCTGGGGACAAGGGCGGGGCGGAGGCGGGGCCTGGGGCGAAGGGAAACGCGGGCGGGCCGGAGGAGAAGGTGAGGCGGGCGGCAAGGGAGGAATGGAGGCGGGGTAGAGTGCAGCAGGAAATCCCATTGCAGGAATTTTCCTGCAACGGGAAAGCTAGTTAAGAACTATAAGCTTCCTGGGATATTTTCTGAAAGAGGTGAAACTTCAGAATTCAAGCTAAATGCCTCCATCTCCTTGATGCTTGTCCAGACCTGCTTAGCTGGAACTGGTTTCTCCTTCCCAAGCCAGTGGCACTTCATTTGTAACACTTATGTGTAGCGACTGTCTCTCTCAATGAAAAATCATGATACATGTTCTAAGACAGGTCATAAACCGGTATCTTTAGCCTGAATTCCATCCACAGAGTGTTTTGCTTTGCCTGCATACTATTAAACAACTTTTTTTCTTAGTTGTAGATGATTAAAAGCTGAGACATTTTACATGAAATTTCCAGCTTCCAGTTCTGGGGACACGGGGCCCAAATCTCTGCTAAGCAGCCATTAGTTGGAACTGCGTGGCGGCTGCCCACTTCAGCCAGAGTGTGTGCTTTCCAGTTCTCCGTACTCTCTCCCCTCTCTGCCCAGGAATCACATATATATGGACCTGCTTGACCCTTTACACCTCTAGAATATATGCTCTTTGAAAGCAGGGTTTTTCTCTTTTGTTCATTGCGTTGTTTCCTTTCTCATAACCAGAGTGTTGTCAGGCACATAGTAGATTAAAGAATATGGTTGATGGAAAGGATGAATTTGTGACTTTTGGTCTAACTTCCTGGGGAGAAATGAGTCAGAGTGTTTCAACTTCAAACTCTTCCAGAAAGTGGGATGATGTGCTCCTTCGCCCTTGAGGCCTTATATAGGGCCTCGCATTACTATGTCCTTTATGACTTTCCTCCCTTGGTGGATGGTAAACTCACTGGGCGAGAGACCTGCTTTGCAGTGTTTGGTATCTTTAATAACACCTTGCACAAAGAAAGAGATGCTTAAATATTCCTTGGATGGTTGGCAGAATTTTTAATTTCTCATAAAAAAACAAAAAACAACTTTGTGAATAAAGGAAGGGAGATGTTAATGAATATGTTGTAGTGGGGAATCATGAAATCGCCCACTTGAGTTTCTTATGCATCTTTTTTTCTGCAGACCCTCACACCCAATTATATCCTATTTACCATCAAGACCACAGAAGGTTTTGACAATCATCACCCCTGTTCTTTAGTAGCAGGATAAATTACTCCCCATTCCTCATATTGTGCATACTCTTATTTAATACTCATATATATTTGAGACCTTATCTTCCACACCAGTCTGTGATTTCCACATAGTTAAGAATTCTGTTTGGTTTGTTTTTGTGTATCTAACCGCTAGCATTTATGTTATAACATTCATACACCAACTCTGTATGAGCACTGTTCTAGGAACTCAGTAAATGTTTGAACTTGAGTTTGCATTATCAGTTGTATTACAGCTTTTACACCACTTTGTAGTTTATAAAACATTTTTATACTCATTGTCTCCTTTTATCTTGAAATCAACGCTGAGAGCTGCAAATGAGACGATCAAAGCCAGAGAAACGTCGACTGGTGTAGAGTTTCACAGCAGTTAATGACTGCATTTTGCCAGTTAGTGGCTGAATATGTACTAAATTATGATGCCTAGATAAGGACAGATGAAACTGTGGAGGACTTGTCATTCTTGGCTGAGAATTTGGACGTGAAGCAAGAAGAGAAAGGGAAATGCTTCTTGATCATTTATTTTTGGATGAGGGCTCTTTGCCATCCCAGGCTAGCCTATCCCCTCACTCTGGGTGACAATAGCATTCCTTAGGGGAGTGAGAAGGATGATGAGTCGTCACTAGTTTGCTTGCCTCACCCAGATTCCATTCCTACCTCCCAGATTTTTCCCTGTTTCCACCCAGCTCTTCAGTAACCATCAATCCAAGTCAGTGGCTATACTTTACTTTTTGGATCCAGGAGTACCCCTCCCTTCTCCATCTTCCTCCTTAGGGCTTTGGATAGGAGCCCTTTAATTGCTGTTGACTGAAGAACAGGAGGCCAGCCCCTGCATACCAGAAATGCCAGTGGCTTTGTTAGCTGAGGAGGGCACTGCATTAGCACTGCCCTCTAAATCCCAGAGCAGGTGGAGGAAATCTAATTAGCACTTAGTAAGCCAAGGCCCCTTGGGGAATTTCTGATAAGGAAAAGGTCAATGCAAAAGGAGAAGGAACACTGATAGACTCTATTTTCCTGGTGGCAGCTTTCTGAAATGGATTGGGAATCAAATGAGTTGGGGCTGGGCTGCCATGGCTCAGTGTTTGAGCTTCGACCTATGAACTGGGAGGTCACAGTTGAATTCCCGGTCAGGGCACATGCCCGGGTTGTGAGCTCGATACCTGGGTATGCAGGAGGCGGCCAATCAATGATTCTCTGTCATCATTGATGTTTCTGTCTCTCTCTCCATCTCCCTTCCTCTCTGAAATTAATAGAAATATTGTCTTAAATGAGTTGAAGTCTAATCCTTGCACTACCAGTGGCTAGTTGGCCCCTTTACTTATCTGAGATTTCATTTCGCTTGTCTGTGTCTACTCCTTTGCTAAGCTTCCTTTCCTGAACAAATGCTTGTTTTGTCAGAGTGGAAGGGACCTCGGATCATCAATTCAGTGTCACCTGGGAAACTTTCCCCAACATTCACAATATCCAAACCTCACTCTGTATCTGTCTCAGTAGATTCAGTAGATATGTAGTCAATATGTATAGTTTGGGGAAAGTTTCCCCCAAAATTTCGATAATAGCCTTATGCTTTTTTTTTTGGAAAAGTTAGCTATATCTGCCAACTTGAGGCCCACACTGCGTGTCCTCGGCACACAGTAGTTTCTCAGTACTATGTCTGAATGGGGAGTTCTCCTGGACTGTCAAGTGAGGAGCTGGAAGTGGAATTCCAGTTGGGAGAAGCAACTGAGATTTTGACCTTGAATAAATAGCCAGCAACAATGGGCTTATTTGGGAAGAACAAAGAATTGCAATTTGGAACATGCGGTCTTATGGTGAACCATATGGAATTCCGGAGAAACATGGGAGAGGAATGCTTTTTTATGGACCTGGGAGGGGCTGTTGTAAATGAAGAGTCCGTTGGAGCAAACTGAAAGTTGGAAGTGCCAGTGACTTTTGGCTGAGTTATGGCAGTCTCTCACTGGCAGAGCTGTTACTGGACAAGGAGGAATCTTTTCTTCTTCCTGCTGAGGTGGTAATGTGGTATCACTTCCTGTCGGGGCCAGCAGTGTGCGTTGTGTGAGAGTTCTCTCTTCTAGCCTCCCTACTCCATTTTAAATAAGGTTTCTGTTTACTAATTTTCACACACCGCCCCCTCCTTTTTTTAATCCTCACAGAAGGATATGTTTTCCATTGCTTTTCAAAGAGAGTGGAAGGAAGGGAGAGGGGTGGAGAGAGAGAGGGAAACATCGATGTGAGACACATTGATTGGTCGCCTCCCACACGTGAACCCGCAACCCAGGTACATGCCCTTGACCGGGAATTGAACCCGCAACCCTTCTGTTTGTGGGTCAGGGCACATTTCCTCCTTTACCCCTTTCGATCAAGGTCTTTCTCTGAAAGCATTGCTGATCAACAGTCAGGTTTTTCTGGCTTCAGTGGTCCTCTGTCCTAAGATTTTTTTTTTTTTTATTTTATTGATTTTTTACAGAGAGGAAGAGAGAGGGATAGAGAGTTAGAAACATCGATGAGAGAGAAACATCGACCAGCTGCCTCTTGCACACTCCCTACTGGGGATGTGCCCGCAACCAAGGTACATGCCCTTGACCGGAATCGAACCTGGGACCCTTGAGTCCGCAGGCCGACGCTCTATCCACTGAGCCAAACCGGTTTCGGCTGTCCTAAGAATTTTAAGGGTGGAGGTTTTAGGGGAGCTCCTAGGGCCGTGATGGGCAACCTTTTGAGCTTGGTGTATCAAACTTCGCCAAAAAACTGAGCATAACTCGGGTAGTGTGTCACTTTGAGGAAAAAACATTATTTTGCGATATTTATAGTTTAAATAACATAAATGTATAATTGTTATATATAATTGTACTTAATAAACCAAAAACTAAATATTTAGTGCTGACACGCGTGTCATAGGTTCGCCATCACTGTCCTAGGGGAAGATTTCAATGGAACATTCAGCAGCTTTCCAAGTTAGGTCACCACTGATTGATTGGCCAGCACAAGGGCATGGGGTCGTTATCCAATGCAGCTGGTCCTGAGGTCAACCATGGGGTCGCTGGTTTGGTTTCCTGCTTTTCTGGGCCTGGAGCTTAAATACAACTGAGGCCTAAATATTATCTCTAGGGAGGAGAGGTGAGGGGGTCCAAACCTCATGACCAGTGATATGCTAGAGGAGGAAAGGTCACCCTGAGGGCGAGGTCCCACCCTGCAATTATCCTTTGCTAGGCACCTGGGGCTTTCCGCCCTGGTGACCTTCTGTACCTGGCCCATCGCCCTTGCTCTGCTCATGTCTAACATCCTACCACACTAGGAAGGACCTTTCCAGGTGTCATGTCCCATATTGGAGGGAAAGTGCACAGATGGGAAACTTTTTGTGTTCACGTCTGAGTAACAAAGAGGGGTAGGAGAGAGGTCTCTGGGGCATTGCCTGTCTGTATCTTAAAAGAGTGATTATGGCAAAGGTACACTCAGAACTGAAAGACTTAAGTGTTTTGGGAAGACATAATGCAGAAATATACATAAAGCATTTAAATAGTATTACTTTAAAAAAACCTGGTACACAATGTTTTATCAGTAATACTGTCTGTAAGTAGAAAATGCAGAAAGTGAATATGGATAAAAATCCAGATCAGTTAATAGCCTAGATCCATGGTCGGCAAACTGCGGCTTGCGAGCCACATGCGGCTCTTTGGCCCCTTGAGTGTGGCTCTTCCACAAAATAACCACGGCCTGGGCGAGTCTATTTTGAAGAAGTGGTGTTAGAAGAAGTTTAAGTTTAAAAAATTTGGCTCTCAAAAGAAATTTCAATCATTGTGCTGTTGATATTTGGCTCTGTTGACTAATGAGTTTGCTGACCACTGGGATAGATGAAAGAGACCTGTGTGTGAATTAGAAACCTTCTAAGTGGCCTGGTCTGCACATGTGGGAAGGTTGTCTCATCAAGTGTTGTCTGCTTCAGTTTCAGGAAATCTTCACCTGCACGTCACCTCAGCTGTGCAGGTCCAGTTAAGGGTTAAGTGCGTCCTTCAGATGTATTGCATGACTCAGAAGTCTGTTCCCTGGAGTTTGGCAGCCCCAGGGTTTGTTAGCAGTCCTGACTGGAGCCTTACCAGTGAGGTCGAAGAGTGTCTTTCTGGAGATGTCCTTTCCCCTGGACAGAAATTCCAGTTTGCAAAATGTGTTGCTTAACGTCTTCATGTCCATGGAATACACGGAAAAGATTGCTCTTCCAGAACTGGCTGATTCTGATAGAAGGAGTTAGACTTTTACAATATTAAAATATAACTCCTTGTATAACCTGCAAATCAAAAGAGGCAGGGTCCAGGTTCAGACTATTTCAAAGGATGAGAGTTTATGGGTCTCAGAGGGGCTGGATCTGAGATTGAGAAGGGCCATGGTAGTTGAAGGGTCTCTGCAAATGTTGCCAATTGCATCTTAATAATGCCATTAGTGTGTCCACCTAAACCTGAGGAGTAAGGGTGGATAGTGCGGCGGAAGTGTTGTAAAACCAGTCAGACAGCACTGGCTTGTCAAAGCACCTGACGGGTAAAATGGGTTCTCCAATCGCTGTGGAGTTTGACAGGGGTTCCCTTAGTAGGGATGCTCTTCTTTAAAGGGACCTTTAGCCGTTGGAGGCAGTAACCTGGCTCCAATGAGAAAACAGACAGACCCTGACTAAACTGTATTACATCCATGAGGATGTGTGAAATCCACCTGCCAAGCCTCCAGTAGTCGGTCAGGGAACTTAAAATGTCTGGGAGCAGTGGCTTCCCTGGTTATACTTTGGACAAGTGGGACAAGTGAGGGAGGTGCTTTGTCAGCCTTATGAATATTTCCCCACCAGTATTGATTCATGAGTGCTATCAGTTTTCAGTGGGCCCATAGTTTAATGCATGTATAATAGTTAGGAGTGGAAATTTTAGGGACGTAGGACTGGGTTGTTATTTGGCCCAAACCAGAGCTTTCTCTTTTTATCAGACCAACAATTGTTGGATTTCCAATCTTGTTTTTCCTTTTCTGAAGCCAATCGTTGGGCTTCTCTGGCCAGTTTTTCTAAGTTATTGTTTGGGGGAAATGTCTCTTTGGGTCAGGGTAGAGGGTTGGTTCCTTTAAAGGTACCATTCCCTGAGAGAATGTCAGCAAGGTGGTTTCCGTTAGCTTTCAGAGAGTCAACTTCAGAATGCCCTGGGATCTTAACAAAAGCTAAAGCAGCACGGAAAAGCCATCTAGTAATTCTTTAGCATACTGGCCACTTTACATTTTATTTCTGCTGGAAGTAAGGAAGTCACTTTGCTTACACAACATTCCAAAATCATGAGCTACTCAGAAGGCATGTCTACTATCAGTAGAAATGTTGGCAGTTTTGCCCTTGGCCAGGGTGCAGGCCTGAGTGAGCGCATATCACTTGGCTTGTTGGGCCATAGTAGCTGAAGGCAAAGGTACCGCTTCAGTTACACCAAAGGGCATTGATAGTACATATCCTGCACAATATTTGCCATTATCATCACCTTTTAACTAAGTACTATCAGCAAACCGTGGGAAGTCTGCATCACTCAAAGGAGTTTCCTGCAGATGATGATGAGGGTCAGGAGGCGACCCTTCAGTGTTAAGCAGTCGTGAGGCATAAGGGGCTTCCTCTGTAACTGAATGGAGAAGAGTAACAGGGTTAAAGTTATTTCAACAGGAAAGAGTTACGTGAGGAGCAGTTAACAAAAGGATTTCAAAGAGGCCGTACAGATGGCCAATAAACACATGAAAAGATGCTCAAGATCACTAATCATCAGAGAAATGCAAATTAAAACCACAATGAGATATCACCTCACACCTGTCAGAATGGCTGTCATCAGTAAATCCACAAATGACAAATATTGGTGAGGTGCAGAAAAGGGAACGCTTGTACACTGTTGGTGGGAATATATAGGCTGGTGCAGCCACTGTGAAAGCAATATGGAGATTCCTCAAAAAATTAAATACGGACCTGCCTTATGACCCAGCGATTCCACTGAAACACTAATTCAAAAGAATATATGCACCCTTATGTTCATTGCAGCATTATTTACAACTAGAGGTCCGGTGCATGAAATTCATGCACAGGGGAGGATCTCCTCAGCCCAGCCTGCACCCTCTCACAATCCAAGACTGCTGGCTCCTAACTGCTCACCTGCCTGCCTGCCTGATCATCCCTAACTGCCAGCCTGATCACCCCTAACCACCTCTGCCTTCTGGCCTGATTGCCCCCAACTGTTCCCCCCACTGCCAGCCTGGTCACCCCCCACTGCCTCCTCTGCCAGCTTGGTTGCCCCTCACTGCCCCCCCTGATCGCCTGGTTGCCACCAACTGCCCCCCCTGCCGGCCTGGTTGCCCCTCACACTCCTCCCTCCCCCCCGCCAGCCTGGTTGGCCCACGCAGCCTGCTGTTCGGTTGTTACTGTGAGGGCGTCCTGACCAATTTGCATATTACCCTTTTATTAGTGTAGATAGCCAAGATTTGAAAGAGGCCCAAGTGTTGTCAGTAGATGAATTGATAAAAAAGTTGTGGTAGCCCTAGCTGTTTTTGCTCAATGGATAGAGCATCAGCCTGTGGACTGAAGGGTCCCAGGTTTGATTCTGGTCAAGGGCACATGCCCAGGTTGCAGGCTTGATCCCCAGTAGGGGGTGTGCAGGAGGCAGCCGCTCAATGATTCTCTCTCATCATCATTGATGTTTCTCTCTCTCCCTGTCTCTTCCTCCCTGAAATCAATAAAAAATATATATTTTTTAAAAAGTTGTGGTACAATTTACACAATGAAATATTACTTGATAGCAAAAAAGAAGGAAGTCTTACCTTTTGCGACAGCATGGATGGACCTGGAGAGTATTATGCTAGGTAAAATAAGCCAGTCAGAGATCTAAGACAAGTACCATATGATTTCATTTATATGTGCAATCTAATGAACAACATTAACAAAGTAGAGACAGACTCATGGATACAAAGAACAGACTGACAGTTGTCAGAGAGGAGGAGGGTTGGGGGGCGGAGTGAAAAAGGTGATAGGATTAAGCAAAAAAAAAAAAAAAAACAACACCCCACAAAACTCATAGATACAGACAACAATATGGTGATTACCAGAGGGAAGCGGGGCGGGGGAGATAGAAGAGGGTAAAGGGGATGGATGTAAATGGTGATGGAAGGAGATTTGAGTTGCCATGGTGAACACACAATACAATATATACAGATGATGGAGTGTAGAATTGTACACCTGAAATATTTACAATATTATTAACCAATGTCATCTCAATAAATTCAATACAAATTTAAAAAAGAAAAATAACATAAAAGCAGAGATCTGCTATTTTGGGTGAGCCCTACATGAGCATCGGTTAAGCAGTCAATTCAATTTCCATTAAAAAAAGAGAGGGAGAGGGAGGTAGAGCAGCTGACTGAAAAATGTTAAGTGTGATGAGAATTGAGGAGGGCTTCTGCATGGGGTACAAAGATGATTAAAGGGACCTCACAACATTCTCCTCAGTGGCCTTCACCAAAAGGCGGTGGCAGTAATGGCTCTAAGGCAAGAGGATATCACTGTGATATGGGGTCCAGTGGCTGGCTATAATGCCCTATGGTCAATGGTGGCCCCTGTTTTGGGGTGTGTACCCCAAGAACAGTCTCTTCCTTTTCATATACAAAAAGGAAAGGGGAATCTGGTCATTGGGGTGCCCAAGAGCAGGTAGGTTCATTGAACTCTCTTTTAAGACTTTAAAGGCTATATCATCCTGTTGTTCTCATAAAATTGGCTCGGGGGAGGGGTGGTTGTTATTCTTTAGTGAAACATACAGAGGTTTGTCCCTAAGGGAGAGATTTAGGATCCAATTTCAGCAATAACCAACTAGCGGGGGAAAACCTCACAGTTTTGGGTTTGGGGAAACTTAGGAAACCATCAAGTCTGTCTGGATCTAGGTGCAGCCCTTGTTCTGATATGAGATGCCCTAAATATAGAACTTGGGTTTGGGCAAACTGCAATCTTTCCTTGTGACCTTATGTCCCTTAAAGGCTAAAAGCTCCAGCCAGTGGATGCTGTCTTCCTGTGAGGAGACTTGGGAGGAAGAGCAAAGAAGCAAGTCATCCACATATTGCAACAAAGTAGAAGCCCTGGGGAACTTTGTATCCCCCATATCGGCCTTCAGCTTTCCAATAAGGACTGTCAGTGAGACCCTGAGGCATTACCTTCCAGTGAATTGTTTTCCTCCCCAAGTGAAGGCAAAAGTGTATTGCCTAGTTTCATCAGCTGGAATGCTGAAGAAAGCACGACATAATTCCATTAGAGTAAAGAATTTGCTTTCATCTGAGGTGGATGTTCGTTGGGTATGAGGGTTAGGAACAACTAGGTATCCAGGGATAGCAGTACTGTGTATTGCTTGGAGGTCCTGGACAAACCAACCTTCACCCTTAACTTGTGGGTTTTCTCATAGTAAAACAGGAGTATGAGAGGGAATTAGTGCAAGTGATAACGAGTCTGAGTCTTTTTAATATTCTATTACAGGCTTTATATTTTGAAGGATGTCTTTACTTATGTGGTATTGATTGATTCTGGGAAAGGGTTTTGAGGGATCCATTTGAGTATGGTAGCTTATGCACTGTGGATTCTGCCAATATCAGTAGAAGATTTAGCCCATAAACAGGATGGTAGCTTATACAATAAGGACAAATGGTCAGGGCTCCCAGATTCAGCCATAGTGCCATCAGAAATGGAGCAAGTGTCGATTGGTCATTCAGTTCTCACCTGACTGGCTATTTTTATGGCTCCTGCCAAATTCTAGAATTATTTTCCCCTTTTGGGAGAAAGAAATTCCAGCATGACCGTTTTCTAAGAAATCTCGGACTAATAAATGAGTAGGGGTGGAGCAAGGGATGACTCTCTCTCAAAGGGCCTAAACAAAAAAGGGTAGGTTCAGAGACAGGAACCTGTTGAGGTTTATTGGAGATCCTCACTATTTGAACTGTTTCGGTACTCCGAGGAAGGAGAGCTCTGTAGTGGGGTTGAGCACTGAGAGTGTGGCTCCAGTATCCATGAGGACAGAGAGATATTCATTCCCAATCTTTAGAGGGGTTTCTCTAAGGCGATTGAGAGGGAGAATTGGGAAGAGCACCAGTAGTTCCTCAAAGCCCCGTCATTGGAATTAGGAGGACATTGGAAGGGCTGGTTAGAAGGCTGAAGGCACCTAACATGCATAAGCTTGTGACCATTTCTTTTCCAATATCCTGGTTCTTTGCAATAATAACAGAAACTAGGAGGTTTTTTATTTTACATATGTGGCAAGATAGTAAGAAGCTAGGAAATTCCTGGGCAAGTGGAATGAGGACCTGAGACAAGAAAATTTAACAAGGTCCAACAGTTTGGGAAGCTTGCAGCCAGCGTTTGAATTGCTAGACCTTATCTTCCCCAACCAAGGACACTTGAGAGCAAATGGTTTATACCTCTCCTCCCTAACCAGAGAATACATAGTTTAAATCACTCTGGCCTGGGAAAATAGAGAACAAAGACCCAATTAATGCCACTTGTGCCAGTTAAACCCAAGGACAGATGAAGTCTGGAGGACAAAAAACCAAAACCCTGAAAGCATATGGATGGTATCACTTGAGGGGGGAATGTGGCAGGATAAATAGCTTCTAGGTCATGAGGAGGGAAAGGGGGAACAAAGGAGATTTTATCTCACCCACTGAACAGAGACATCAGCAGTGTCAGGACTGGCCAAGATAAAATCGCCAGATGTTCTCATAAATTCTGGGAAAAGCCGAAACAGTGTAAAAGGGGAACGTTGAAACCTTTAGGAGAAAAAAAGTATAAAACCCTTAAACCCCCACCAGGCAGTGCACTCCCACTAGCTGGGTTGCCCTCTTGTGCCTTAGGCCAAGTGTATTCTTAATAAATTCACTTGCTTTGCTTCCTTAATAAATTCTCTTGTTTTGCTTCAACACTGCTTTCTGTCACTCATCTGAATTCTTTTTAAAAAAATATATTTTATTGATTTTTTACAGAGAGGAAGGGAGAGGGATAGAGAGTTAGAAACATCGATGAGAGAGGAACATAGATCAGCTGCCTCCTGCACACCCCCTACTGGGGATGTGCCCGCATCCAAATTACATGCCCTTGACCTGAATCGAACCTGGGACCCTTCAGTCCGCAGGCCGACGCTCTATCCACTGAGCCAAACCGGTTTCAGCTCATCTGAATTCTTTCTCATGAGTGTGATAGGAGCCAAGGAGGGGCGAGCCAAGCCCCCTTTAACTTGGCTGTTCTATGGTAAAATAGGGACCTCATTTGCCAGAGTAAAAAAATTAGAATTTTTGTGGTTTTTCTTACAGGTGAATCATCTAGGGCAGTGGTCGGCAAACCGCGGCTCGCGAGCCACATGCGGCTCTTTGGCCCCTTAGGTGTGGCTTGGCGTTAGAACCACTTCTTCAAAATAGACTCGCCCAGGCCGAAAACCAACTTCTGCGCATGGGCCACGAAGTTTCAGTCGCACTGTACGTGCACACCCGCACGTGGTATTTTGTGGAAGAGCCACACTCAAGGGGCCAAAGAGCCGCATGTGGCTCGCGAGCCTGGGTTTGCCGACCACTGATCTAGGGTGTGAGCAAGCTAATTTGCCACATTGACAAAATCAGGAGTGGACATCATCTCCCATTCCATCCTGTTCTTTTTAACTAAAAGAGAAAGGTCATGGTTCAGCCCTTTAATAACTAAGTTAAGAGCTACCCCAGAGGAATGAACATTGGAAGGAAGACCAGAGTTTCCTTTGAAACAATCTGAAGTTGATTATGATAGTCATAAACAGGTTCATCACGCTTCTATGAGAAAGCCTGAATTTTTTTTCCAATCAACAGGCTTTGGGAAAGCACTAGGAATTGACCCTTGAAGTTGCTTTGTGACTGCACAAGCCTGATCATATAACAGGTCAGCAGTAAGTCTCCCACTTATAATTTTAGAGACCTTTTAGGGTTTTCCCAGTCAGCAGCTTTCATCCAGTTGTGAGCCTGGCCTTCACCAACAAGCACATGAACTAGCTGATACAAGTCAGAGAAACCAGGTTGATGAGTTTGAATGACTATATTCAGTTCCTCAGCAAATCTGTAGGGATCCTCAGTTACTTTGGGAAAATCTTTGACAATGGCAGTTCAGTTATAGTCCAGAAACTATTAGAAATGAGTTTAGCCTTTTGATCCTCAGAAGGCTTAGTTTTAAAGGGCCAAGTCTAATAGGTTCAGAGGAGGAAGTGGGGAGAGGTTCAGAAGAAGGGGAAAGTGGTGCCAGAGGAAAAGACAAAGGGGCCGGGAAAAGAGTGTGAGGCACCAAGAGCCTTTTTGCCGTTAAACGTTTGTTTACTTCAGTTAATCTTAACTTTTTATTCTTCAGAGAGGCAATTTTAGACTCCTGGTAATGTTTGGAAGCCTTAAAATACCCATCTAAATAGGCATTCCATCCACTTTCTGACAATTTCAGAGCTGTGGTTGTCCAGTTTGGTTTTAAGACAAGTAAGTTTGGGGAGTTCAAAAGTTACACGTAATGGCCTTTGGTATTCTGAGTTACTTTTGGTCACATCACTTCATGTAGTTAGAAATGGGCATTAAGGAGGAAAGATGATTTCTAAACATAAAATTGGTCCGAGAGCCTGAAGGGGCATAGTTTCCGTTCCAAAAGGAGTCAGTCCTAAGGCCAGCACAGTTCCGCTGGAAGAGCCTGATTTGAAAAGGGTCAGGCTGAAGCGCCAATCAAGTTACTCGTGAGCAAAACAAGGCCTTAACCAGAAAAGGACGAAGCTTATAACTAGATCCTGAATGGAGCCCGGAGAGCTTCAAAATGCAAAGGCAGTGGAAGCTCAATCCAGGAGAAAAACTTACTCGCAAACTCCAGGGTGGGCGAGGAGCAGCGAGTTCAATGGGCTCTGTGGGTACTGCAACTATTTCCTCACCAGCTTCTGGGGGGGGGGGGGGGTGTCTTCTCTTGGTCCCCATATGAGGCAGCAAATAATGTTGACTTTAAACAAATAGCCAGATATTTCCCCAGCAAAATGGGTTTATTCTAGAATAACCAAGAATTACAATTCAGGGCATGTGATTTAATGGTGAACCACATGCAAGTCCAGAGAAACAAAGGAGAGGGCCACTCTTTTGTGGCTGTTGTAAACAAAGAGTCCACTGGAGGAAACTGAAAGTTTGGAGTATAGGGACTTTTCATTGGCTGAATTATGGCAGTCTCTCATAGGCTGAGATGTTACTGGATACGGAAGGAATCTCTTCTTTCTCCTGCTGAGATGATGAAGTATCACTTCCTGTCAGATGCAAGATACTTTTCTTTCTGTTGGGGTCAGTAGTGTGTGTTGAGTGACCATGCATGAGAGTTCTCTTCTAGCCTCCCAACTCCATTTTAAATGAGATTTCTGTTTATGTTCACAGAGAGAAGCGCATTATAAACCATTACAAGCAATAAGCATTTTACAAATGGAGTTGAGAGCTATTAGTGAGCGATGAAGTCAATGGTAGTGAATTGCAAGAAGCATCTTTAAAAATGAAACAGAGTAGAGTAGCATGCATTGTATCCAGTAAGGGTATCTCATGAAACTTTTAAATTTATGGGTACCGTGCTGCAATTTTAAAAGAATTTCTTGCTAGATTGTGGTCAGAAGCCATTGATTGAGACAGGGATCTATACTGAAATAAATTGGGGTCCTGGAGGGAAGGAATGTCAGGAAGCAATGTGGAAGAGACACTAGGAATGTCCATTCTAGTCTTTACCTAAGCTGTTTGTCTTTGAGCAAATCACATTTTCTCCTGAACTTCATATTCTTCTTCTTTCTCATTGCCCTGCATATTCCTTGCCTGATTTGACCCTCATATCTGCTTGGTAAGACTAACTTAAATGGCCCTGATTCTGGAATACAGCGGGTACTTATAAACACATGCTAAATGGTTGAGAACTTTCAGATCTCCAAGTACCTTCTCTGAGCTCTTATACCTTCCTCTCACTCAAATATCTGTTTATAGCTTTTTAAAAATATATATATTTCTTTCTCTTCTGGAGAACAGACACTGCTTTAGTCATCTGTGTATCCTCAGTACTTAACATAGTGCCTAGTACATGGTAGGTGTTTCATACATGTTGGAATGAATAAGTATTTTTAAAAGGAGTGTATAATAGACGACTCAATAAAACACTTACTGAGCATCTGTTATATACAGTAGGTGCTGGAATAGGTACAAATAAGTGTAAAAGAGCAATATTTTTTTTCTTGAGGAGCTTATGGATTAAGAAATTGAAGCATAAGCACATAGAGTTCCCGACAAAGCCATTAGTGTTAGTGTGTAGCTCTATCGTTGCTCTGTGGATAATGTGTAAATTCCCATTTCTGTGTGTTTGAATATTGGTCACCAAACCCAGACAGCAGGAAGCATGGCTCTCCATCCTGACTTATTTTCTCAGGACATAAGTGAAGAACCTTGTTTCTGATTTGGTAATCTAGCAGTTCCAAAGCAGGTTAATTTGAGGAGGAGCCTTACCCTTTGATGTCAGTTACTAAGAGGTTGTTTAAAATCTCCATTATGATAACATAGTTGTCAGTTTCTACCGGCAGTGATCACAGTTCTTGTTTTATATACTTTGAGGCTATATTTTAGAATGATATATCTTCCTGCTCCTTTGAATCTCATGTCTTTGTAAAGTGACTCTTTTTTGCCTTAATAGCTCTTTGCTTGATATTGATATAACTATAGCAGCTTTCTTTTGGGTCATATATGTGCCTTGTATAATTTTTTAAAACTACCTGTGCTATTATATTTTAGATGTATCTTTTAAGAACAGTCTGCAGCTGGATTGTGTTTCTGTTTAGTCTGGCAGTCTTCTTTTTTTTAAATATATTTTTATTGACTTCAGAGAGGAAGGGAGAGGGAGAGATAGAAACATCAATGATGAGAGAGAATCATTAAATGGCTGCCTGCTGCACACCCCCTACTGGGGATGGAGTCCACAACCCAGTTATGTGCCCTGACTGGGAACGCACCCATGACTCTTTGTTCATAGGTTGATGCTCAACTACTGAGCTAGTCTGACAGTTTTTGTCTTTTAAGTGAGGAGTTTAGATAATCACGTTTATTGTGCTTAATACACTAAGAAAGTATTTGTCTTTTGATTAGTGAGTTTAATTGAGTCACATTTATTGTGATGATTATGGAAATTTAGATTTATTTCAACTCTCTAGTATTGTGCCTTCTGTTTTTGTCTTTTGGACTGAGTATTTTACTTTTATTGTCTCATTTTCTTTTTACATTTGGAAGTTATACTTTGTTAGAAGTTATCCAAGATATTCTATTATATATATTTATTAAAAATTTTAATGTAATAGATAAGGTATTCACCTGGTTTTAATATCAAATAGTTGAAAAATATGCTGTGAAGAATCTCCTTTCTGTCCTTTGCCCCCATCTGTTCAATTTCAATCCCCCAATACATCTATGTCTATAAATTCAAATATAGATTATAAATATAGATGCAAATATATAGATAGCCTGTTTATTTCATACAAATGGTAGCATAAAGCACTTTATATTTAGCTTTTTCACTTAATAGTATATCTTGATACTCTTTCCATGTTGATACATGAAGACTTTCATTCCCCAGTCCTTTTTTTTTTTTTTAACAATAACATATGGTATTCCATCAAGTGATGGAACTATAACTAAATGTCTGTATTGATGGACATTTATACTGTTTTCAACCTTACTCTTTTAAATAGACCTGCAAAATGTACATATGTCATTATGCACATGTATTAGTTTGTCTCTAGGATAACTTTCTAGAAAGGAATTGTTGGGTTAAAGTACATATACGATTATAGTTTTAATATATGTAACTTTGCCACATTACCTTCCACAGAGTTTATAACTATTTACTTCCACCAGCATGTATGAGAGCACCTGTTTTTCCACAGTCTTGCCGACATAGTTATCAAACTTCTGGATTTTCCAGTCTAAGGGGTGGAAAATAGTATCTCAGCATAGTTTTCATTTGCATTCCTTTTATAAGTCAGCATTGATCATCTTTTCACAGGTTTAAAATCATTTGTATTTTTCTGTGAACTATCTGTTCATATGTTTTGTTTGTTGCGGGTTTGTTGGTCTTATTGATTTGTAGGTGCTCTTTGCGTAGGAGATTAGCCTTTTATAATAGGAATTGCAAACTTGAACACAATATTTATGACTCTAACCCAGTTTATTGTTCTCTTACTTTGCTGGTAGGTAGGTAGGATGTGTGTGTGTGTGTGTGTGTGTGTGTTTGCATGTTTTCATGTTTATGTACTTTTTTGTGTGTTACTATGCAGAATTTGTAGTTTTTTGTGTAATTACTATAATGATCTTTTCTTTCTATGGTTCTTAAACATCATGTAATAGAAAGACTTTCCCACTCAGAAATTATAAAAGAAATGTACAATTTTATTCTATTGCTTTTACAGTTTCATTTTATATTATATGTAAATATCTAATTCCTTTAGAATTGATCATAATATATGCTTAGAGAGACAGATTCAACTTTGTGACAATCATTTAAACGTCAAATGCCATCTCAAATCTTTTCTCCATGATTTGAGAAGCCACCTCTATCATAACCTAAACATTTTATGCATGAATACCCATTTGTGGACTTAATATATTAAATTTTGATGATTGGTCTGTCTATATATTTGGCAACACACTCTGTTTTCATTAATGAAGCTTTGTAGTATGTTTATATTATACTAGAGGCCCAGTGTACGAAATTTGTGCATGGGGGGGGGGGGGGGGTGGAGGGTCCCTCAGCCCGGCCTTCACCCTCTCCAATCTGGGACCCCTCGGGGGATATCCGACTGCCAGTTTAGGTCCGATCCCTATCGCATTCTGGGACCGCTGGCTCCTAACCGCTCATCTGCCTGCCTGCCTGATCACCCCTAACCACCTCTGCCTGCCTGCCTGATTGCCCCTAACCTCTCTGCCTGCTTGCCTGATCGCCCCTAACTGCTCCCCTGTTGGCCTGGTTGCCCCTAACTACCCTCCCCTGCCGGCCTAATTGCCCCTAACCACCTCTGCCTCAGCCCCTGCCACCGTGGCTTTGTCCGGAAGGACATCCGGATGGATGTCCAGAAGATGTCCGGTCTAATTAGCATATTACCCTTTTATTAGTATAGATGGTTACCTAAGCCTCCCCTTATTGCTATTCTCATTTTTCTGTATGAACCTTACAATTACCTTTTTCTATTAAAAAAAAAAATGCTGCTTTTTACTGAGTTCATGTTAACTTTTAAAATCCACTTAGGGAGAATTGAGCTCTTTATTATCACATATATTTTAATTTGGCCTAAAGTAATATCTTTACCTACTGTATTAGTTTCCTGTGGTTACTGTATAAAATTAATACAAGTTTGTTGGCTTAAACCAGTGGTCGGCAAACTCATTAGTCAACAGAGCCAAATATCAACAGTACAACAATTGAAATTTCTTTTGAGAGCTGAAAACCGACTTCTGCGCATGGGCCACGAAGTTTCAGTCGCACTGTACGTGCACGCCCACACGTGGTATTTTGTGGAAGAGCCACACTCAAGGGGCCAAAGAGCCGCATGTGGCTTGCGAGCCGCAGTTTGCCGACCACTGGCTTAAACCAACAGAAATTTACTATTCTCTCACAGTTCTGTAGGCCAGAAGTCCAATGTCAAGGTGTCATGGGGCCTTGCTCCCTCTGAAGACTGGAAAATCTTGTCTTTGTCTCTCTCAGCTTCTACTGGCTCCATGTTGTTCCATGGCCTGTCGCTGGGCTATTCCAGTCTCTGCCTCACGGCCACACTGTCTCCTGCTCTCCTGCGTCTGTTCTCCCTCTGTCCTTCAAAAGGATACGTGTGATTGAATTTCGGTCCCACCTGAGTTATCCAAGATAAGTACCTCCTCTCAAGATACTTAACTTAATCACATCTTTTACCATAAGTGATAATATTCACCAGTTCCAGAGATTAGAATGTGGACCTATGTTTTTTGGGGAGCCGCCATTCAGCACACTACATCTTCCTTCCCAATTACTATGTAAGGATCGCAGAATGCTTAAACTCTGATTATTCCTCCCAACTGATGCTTTTTGTTGTCTAGCATTTTCATTGTATCTTGTTTATTTTTAACCACACAAATTAAGTGGTATTCTTGAATTCCATTGTCAGTGCTCAGATTTCCCACATATTTATCAATAACTCTGCTTATCATTGTTTCAGTTTATGTTAGACCTTCCATCTGGGATCATTTTTCTTCTTCCTAAAGTTCACCCTTTAGCATTGCCTTTACTGAGGGTCTGGCTGTGGCAATATTTGTTGTTGTCTGAAAAGCCATATTTTGCTTTTATTGTTGAAAGCCTTTCATTAGCTATAAACTTCTGCATTGACAGTTAATACGTTTAAGATTCTTTTTATTTTAGAACAGTTTTAGGTTCACAGCAAAATTGAGGGAAAGTACAGAGATTTCTCATATAATCCCTGCCCCCACACATGCATAGCCTCCCCCTTTATTAACATCCCCCACCAGAGTGGTACATTTTTTAAAACCAATGAACCTACATTGACGTGTCAGAGTCACCCAAAGTCTACAGTTTATATTATAGTTTATTCTTGGTGTATTTACATTCTATGGGTTTGAACAATGTACAATAACATGTATCTATCATTATGGTATCATACAGAGTATTTTCACTGACCTAAAAGTTCTCTGTGCTCTGCCAATTTATACCTTTTCCCCACTCCCCAACCTGTGGCAACGATTGATCTTTTTACTATCTCCATAGTTTTGCCTTTTCCAAGATGTCATATAGTTGGAATTACACAGTATGTAGCCTTTTCAGATTGGCTTCTTTCACTTACTAATATGCATTTAACATTTCTCCATGTCTTTTTGTGGCTTGGTAGTGCATTTTTTAATTGAGTTATATTTGATATACCATACTGTGTAAGTTTAAAGTATATACATATTGATTTATATACTAATTTGCTATGTGCTTGTCATAGTAGCATTAACTAACACATCTATTGCATCACAAAATTGTTTCTTTTTAATGTTGAGAACAGTTCATATCTTTTCAGTGCTGAATTATATTTCATTGTCTGAATGTACCACAGTTTATTCACCTACTGAAGGATATCTTGGTTGCTTTCAAGTTCGGGCCATTATACCAGTAAATAAGCTCCTATAAATAACTGTGTGCAAGTTTCTATGGGGATTTACGTTTTCAGCTCCTTTAGGTAAATACCAAGGAGTGCAATTGCTGAATCATATACAAACAGTGTGTTTAGTTTTGTAAGGAACCACCAAACTGTTTTCAAAATAGCTGTACCATTTTACATTACCACCAACAATGAGTGAGCATTCCTGTTGGCATCACCTCCTCACTAGCATTTGGTGTTGTCAGTGTCCTGGATTTAGGCCACTGTAGTGGGTATGTAATGGTAGCTTGTTTTAATTTTCATTTCCCTGAGAACATATGATGTGGGTCATCGTTTCATATGCTTATTTGCCATCTGTATAATTTTTTTGGTGAGGTATCTGTTAAGGTTTGGCCCATTTTTTAGTTGGGTTGTTTATTTTCTTATTGTTGAGCTTGAAGAGTTCTTTGTATATTTTGGATAACAGTCCTTCGTCAGATGTGTGTTTTGGAAATATTTTCTTCCAGTCTGTGGCTTGTCTTCTCATAGTTTTGACAGTTGTTTTTTTTTAGCACACTGAAAATATTATTCTGTGGTCTTCTAGATTTTATTATTGCTGTTGAGAAGTCTACATTGCATGATAGTATAATTGCTATTTTTTGTAGGTGATCTTTCTGCTTCTCTTTTAATATCTTATTTATTTTTTTTTTTGTCTTTGGTGGTTTTTTTGTTTGTTTGTTTTTGGTTAATCCTCACCTGAGTATATTTTTCCATTGATTTTTAGAGAGAGTGGGAGGGAGGAGGAGAGACAGATAAAGAGAAACATTGATGTCGTGCCCCAACTGGGGCCAGGGATAGAATCTGCACTTGAGGTACATGCCCTTGACTGGAATTGAACCTGGGACCCTTCAGCCTACAGGCCGACTCAGCTCTACCCACTGAGCTAAACTGCCTAGGGCCGTCTTTGGTGTTCTTAAGCCTTATTAAAATGTTTCATGTTATTTCTACTTATCTTGCTTGACATTTGTTGAGCTTCCAGGAGCTGGGGTATGGTGTTCTAACAGATAGTGAAAAAATTCTCAGCCATTAATTGTTTGAATAAT
This sequence comes from Eptesicus fuscus, assembly GCF_027574615.1. Taxonomy (NCBI): domain Eukaryota; kingdom Metazoa; phylum Chordata; class Mammalia; order Chiroptera; family Vespertilionidae; genus Eptesicus; species Eptesicus fuscus. The sequence continues at coordinate 37,072,979 of NC_072485.1, forward strand.
GACTTTCTCCAACCTCTCTAATTTCATTCTTTTTAAAAAATATGTTTTAGCCCTAACCGGTTTGGCTCAGTGGATAGAGCGTCGGCCTGCGGACTGAAAGGTCCCAGGTTCGATTCCGGTCAAGGGCATGTTCCTTGGTTGTGGGCACATCCCCAGTGGGAGGTGTGCAGGAGGCAGCTGATCGATGTTTCTCTCTCATCTATGTTTCTAACTCTCTATCCTTCTCCCTTCCTCTCTGTAAAAAAATCAATAAAATATTTTATATATGTTTTTATTTATTTTAGAGAGAGGGGGAGGAGAGAGAGAAATATATATGTGAGAGGGAAACATTGATTGGTTGCCTCCCACACACACTCTACCAAGGGATCACCCTGAGACCTGGGCATGTGCCCTGACCAGGAATTGAACTAGTCACCTTGGGATGACGCTCATCCAACTGAGCCAAACCAGCCAGGACTCTAATCTCTCTCTTTTTTTATTTTTAAAGAAAAACCACTTTAAAAAAAATTTTTTTTTAATTGATTTCAGAGAGAAAGGGAGAGGGAGAGAGAGAATCATCAATGAGAGAATCACTGATTGGCTGCCTCCTGCACACCCCAAACTAGGGATTGAGCCCACAACCCGGGCATGTGCCCTGATCAGGAATCCAACCGTGACCTCTTGGTTCATAGGTCAATGCTCAACCACTGAGCCACAGTGGCTGGGCTAATCTCATTTTTAAACTTCAGTTAAAAGATTAGATATGTGTTAGACCCTCTTAATTTGTCAATCACTTTTCTTAAACTCTTTTCATATGTGAATTTTTTGGCTACATTCTACAGAATTTCTTTGGATCACTCTTCTAGTTCACTGATTATGTCTTTAACTGTATCTAATACGCTGTTTAGCTGACCATTGACTTTTAAATTTCAATTAAAATTTTCATTTCTGAAAGTTCTGTTTTGTTTGTTTTCAAATACACTTGGCTCTTTTTTTATACTCTCTTGTTCCTTGTTAATTTTTTGAAACCTTGCTTTTAAATCTTAAAGAATAATAATGATAGATATTTTTAAGTCTGTCTCTAATTCTACTGACATCTTAGCAGATCTGATTTTGTTGTGTGTTTTTTCTGGTTGTCACTCATGTGGCTTATTTCTGGGTGTGTTTTGTTTTGTTTTGTTTTTGCTTTAAGATCAAATGCTCCTTAGAACTTTATCTGTGGAAGTTATTTGAGTCCTGGGTTAAAATTTTATTCCACAGAAAAGATGAAGAGTTGCTTGTGCTAATAGCCTAAAAACATTACTAACTGGACAACTGTTAGATCTTCTCTTGAGGATGCACAGATTTGGTAAAAAACCTGCATTAGAGCCAGCTTTTGGTTATAGATTCTTTGGATAGACATTTCTTCTTTTCAACTGATTAAGATAGGACATTTTCTTTTTTTAATTTTTCAAGTACAGTTTATATTCAATATTACTTTTTATTAGTTTCAGATAAGACAGGACATTATCTTTGTGGCCCCTGTAACCACTGAAGATTTATTTATAATTCATCATTTCACTGAGGGTATAGTCCATTGGTATCCCAAGTTCATAAAAGTGTTTCATGTAAGTCTGGTCATCTACTTTTCATCTTCCCAAACTGAAATTCTGTACCTATTAATAACTCTCATTGCCTCCTACTCCAGACCCTGGCAACCACCATTCTACTTTTGGTCTCTACGATTTTGACAACTCTAGGTACCTCATATAAGTGAAATCATAGAGAATTACTGTTTATGCCTGGCTTATCACTTAGTAGAATGTCTTCAAAGTTCATCCATGTTGTAGCATGTGTCAGAACTTCCTTTTTAAGGCTGAGTAACATTTCATTGTATGTGTAAATCACATTTTGCTTATCCTTTCATTGTTGATGGACATTTGGTTTGTTTCCACCTGATTTTTGTTTTATTTCACCTTTGTTCTTTGCAGATTCCTTACTTTCTTGACAGTTCAGCATTAATTTTAAAAATTAACTTTTAGGTTTAATGTATCTTGATTTTTAATTGTTTTCTTTGGCATGATCATTCAGAGCATCTAAACCACCCTACTGCAGGAAACCAAAGTCTCACACCTTCCTCCTGTATGAAGACCAGAAGACAAGTGCAAAGAACACATGTTTACGTTTTTCCTTTGGGGCACTGGAAAGGGGAGATTCTGAGGTATGCCACAATTAATATACAGTTTTATATGTTTCAATTCTTTCCTTGAGGTCTGTTAGATATTTGTTTCTTTACCACTGTCATAGGCCCTATGAGAAAACCTTTAGACACTCTAAGAAAATTCATCTCTGTCTTGCAGGATTTGGCACTCTTAGCACATTTTTTGTGCCAACCTCCACCCACCCCCGCATGCCCCAGTATTCAGTAGTAGCATTTGAAACTTGTACGGAGATATCAAAATTGTAGACTGCTTGAGCTGAAAGGATCTAATTCTAACTCCTCTCCCCTCCACCACATGTCTTAAAAATGAGTTGACCAAGGTCAAGGGACTAGCTCAGGGTCACAGAAGATGTCTGACAGCCAGAACTTAAGTTGCCTCACTTCTGTCCCAGTGTACCTTATACTTCCGTGTTCCTTCTCTCTTTGGGGTGACTTTCTGTGATTTAGTAATGATTTCTGAGCTTGGTCTTTTGAAAAATTGCTATGGATGTTGATGATTGGACACTGATACGTGGATCAGGGTCTAGGCAAAAATCCTCATCTAATTAACAGCCTGGAAGACCAAACAGAATTGGCCTTCCATATTTTATTCCACTCCTGTCTCCCCTATTCATGGAATCTTTTTAGATATGTTAGAGTTTGGGAAACTTGTGATCATTCATCCAATCTCACATTTTCTACAGGGTCATTTTGGGAACCGCAACCTGCAAGCTTTGCTGTTTTTTATAGATGAGAAAACTGACACCTAAAAGATGCAGATGATTTCTCCAAGGTCATATAAGGTGTTCATAGCAAAACCAGAGCTATACCCAGGTCTCCTAATTCTTATTGTAGTGGAGGACTTCCATTGTACTAATGCATTAACTTTGCTCCTGGTCTTCAACTAAGCTCCACCTCCATGTTCTGAGTTGTAAGATTGTAAAAATGTCCTAAGGGTGGTTTGCCTTTGAGAATAAGCCAGAACCTGAAGGGTTAATGGGAATTGAACAGTGAAGTGGGAGCCCTTCTCTCCTCAACTGGGGAGCCTGGGCCGTCTCACTTGCACCGCAGGTGTACATCATTATGGTGTAATGATGTAATTACCAGTAATGCTGCTGCCGCCTGAGTAGTGGAGGAGAGGAGCATTAAGGAAAAGACCAGGCCCAGCTCTCTCCTAAGAGCCATTTCAGCCCACTTCAGTCTGTTAGATTGAAGATGCTGGAAGGCGAATGGCTTCAGCTGAGGAAAAGGTCAGATTTAAAAGCTTTTCTGGGTATGGTATTTATTGTTGCTTTTTTGACCTTCAGAAAAGTCCCCTGTGTGTTTGTCCTTGATTTTTGCCTTCCCATTAATGCTTCAAAGCTGTATTGCTGGCCATGCAAGGTCTTTAGCATAGGTGGCTTCCTATGTGTGTTATTCGAGAAGGCAAAGTTCTATTGCCTTTCATATCACCATTATAGGGCCAAAGTCTTTTTGACTCTTGAAAATTTTAGTTTTTAACATTTCTGTATATACATATATATTCTTCTACAAATATACTTTAACCTAAATAATTTATGAGATATACTTTAACCCTTTGCATTCGCTTGCTTTTTTTCTCGATTCCTTTATTCTAATGCTAACCGTGTCGAGTCACACTCGACATCCGATTGCAAAAGGTTAAATGCAGAAAAATAGGAATAGGACCTAGTGCAGGCGTCCTCAAACTACGGCCCGCGGGCCACATGCGGGTGTTTTTGCCGTTTTGTTTTTTTACTTCAAAATAAGATATGTGCAGTGTGCATAGGAATTTGTTCATAGTTTTTTTTTTTAAACTATAGTCCGGCCCTCCAACGGTCTGAGGGACAGTGAACTGGCCCCCTGTTTAAAAAGTTTGAGGACCCCTGACCTAGTGCCTTGGGCAAATCACTTAACCTCTTCCAAAACATACAGCCTGCCATCTGATGATTATGAGGAGGCAATCATGGTCTTTGGAACGGGATAGACCCTTCCAAAAGTGTTCTTCTTTGTGGGGATAGCCATTATTCCTTTTGTAATGTCACCTGCTGGATCCAGGGGTGTACTGTGGAATTAGATGTCAGCTCCTGCGGTCAGGGGACTTGACCTGTTTGTTAATTTGCTGAACACAAAGGAAAGCATTGGTCAGGATTGTAGAAAAGTGGCTTTGACACAGGTTGTAGGAAGGCACCCAAGCAAGTTTTGCTTTCTTCAGTGGTTCTCAGAGTGCTCCCCCCGGATCAATAGCATCAGCGCCACATAGGAACCTATTAGAAGTGCAGATTCTCAGGCCCCAAGCCAGACCTACTGAGTCAGAAATTCTAAAGATAGGGGCTACAATCTGTTTCACCAAACCCTCTGGCCATTATTCTTTCTTTCTTTCTTTTTTGCCTTCTAGTAGTTCTGGTGCATATTGAAGTTTGGAAACCACTGGCTTATTTTTTTACTTGGTACTAAGAGCCATTTGATAATATAAAATCCTTTATGTTTATCTAGAGCCTCAATGTCCGGTACAGTAGCCACTAATCATGGGTGGCTATTTAAACTTAAATAAATTAAAACTAAATACAATTAAAAACTCAGTTGTCTCAGTTGCACCAGCCACATTACAAGTGCTCAGTGGGTACATGTGGCTAGTGGCTACCATACTGGATAGTGCAGATATGAACATTTCTACTATCGCAGAGATGGAGTAATGCTGGGCTCAGAGTGTTGGTCCTCACACTTTAGCATGAATCGGATCGTCCAGAGCACTTGGCAAAACGTAAACTATGAAACTCCATCGTAGGAGTTTCTGACTCAGTGGGTCTGGGACGCGCTGGAGAAATTACGCTCATCGCAAGTTCCTGGCGATGCTGCTGCCGCTGGTCCAGGAGCATACCTTGAGAACGAACCACCAGCCCAGGGTCAGGATCCTTGACCTGAAACCTGTGACCCTCCTAAAATTGAAGGTGAAATGCTGTACATATCCATATAGTAAAGGCCCCAGGATATAGGGTCTGCAGTTTTCATCCGAGTCTCAAGTGGGTCAGCAGATCAGTCAGGAGACCGCTTAGCTGCAGTGGAAGGAAAATCTGACCACTAGTGACTTAAGTCACAAGGACAGTGATGTTCATTGGGCAACGGAAGAGGCAGGAAGTTTCAGGGTTCTTCCAGTGGCTCAAGGCACCTCACTGAGAAAACCAGCCACTTGAATTCCCCAGGAAACCCCTTCTGAATTTCTGGTCAGAATCCTCACCTGCCCACCCCTAAACCAGTCCTGACCAAGGGGAATGGGATTTGCATAATTAATTGCTTTAGACTAATTGTGATTCAACCCTGGGGCTGAAGGTGGTGGGAGGGGGTAAGCCTTCCCTGGGACTAAGGGGTCTCTGTCAGTTCTCTGAACCAAATATTAGTTCCCTAATAGGGGTTAGGGGAGAAATGGCCACTAGGTTGATAGGGATCTTTGTCTATCTCAGTAAGTAACCTAAAAAATGTTAGGAACATCTGGCCTGCATCTTTTTAGATCACCACATGCTTTCAACTTGCTGGACAAGGAGGGCCTGGACAAGCTCAGCTATGAAGATGCACTTGGCTTTGTCCTCTCATGCCTCTGGCAGGTCTGTGAAGCAGTTCTGCCCGTAATGGGGGTGAGGTGGGGTGGAATTTAGGAATCTGATTCAGGTTTCTGGAGTCAGCATCTCACCACCCTGAAAGTTAGTCCCCTTCTGGCTTTGGCCCCAATTTTTAAAAAGGGCTCTTGCCTGGTTCCTTTGGCCAAGTCCCCGTGCTGTACTTTCTTTAGGAATTCACATTATTCCTTTTCTCTCACTAGTCCTCTTATAACTAGAACCCCGGTCCTGAATTTTGAGGCCAAATACTTAGATTCTGCTGCCAGACTTCCTATCTCCCTGCCTGGATCCCTGCTTATCTCCTCCCATCAGTATGCTTCAGAGCCTCTGCTTCGCTAAGTAGAGAGATCATGTCTAAAAATGTGCATTTGTGTCTTCCATGCAGAAACGGTAAGTGAAGCCCTGGGAGTAATGAGATCATTGAAGGAGATGATGTCAGAAAAAAAGCTGAGCACGCCCACCCCCGTCCACCGAATCGAATTAAGGGCCTAGTCATCTGTTTTTATCTGTAAACGCCACAAATCAATAGACCTATAAATCCCACACAAGTCACCACGCATCAGTAGACCTCATAGTGTTCCTTGCAGCCCTGGGAATCCAGAGATGCCCGATGAAAGGGACGATGGCGGCTGAGCGGGCAGAGCTCTCTGCCTGTGTCCCCTGCCCTCAGAGCAGTTCTGCTTTTATGTGTTTTTGTATATTATGGACAGAATTTTGTATGCAGAAACAAAGGGTTCCACTTCTCTTTGAAACGGGTGGGAGCCCTGGCTAAATGATGTCGAAGGTGCCTTCTAACACCGGCATTGAGCTCCAGGGCTGGAAGCCAGAACACAGGTCCTAGGCTGCCGCATAGGAAACAGAAGTGCAGTACTTTCCTGTTTAGGAGCTAGAACTCTGACCCTCTTGTTCTGTGGTTTTGAGCTCACAGTTGCCTCCGTTAACAGCTAGATACAGTACCCAATTGTTTGCAGCCAAAGTCCTGCAAGTCTGTTTCCTCCAAAAGCCTCTTCCGCAGCCTCCCTCCCCCATCCTCCCAGGACAGAGGTGGACACAAGGGGGAATGAATGTTTCGGTTCCCCTGGGGGGGTTGTGTGTCTTCCCCTCACACCCTTGTCCAGAATTTCTTGTGTAGGGAATTTCTGTTTTCCAAAGATGCTTACCAGAAACAACTTGGCAGAGAGAGCATAGTTTTGGGGCGGAGGCTCTAGTTAAATGATCACAAAAGCACATGTCCCTGTGGCGAATCTTACCTCGTGTGAGGAGGGACGCAGCAGAGGGAAACCGAGGTTCCAGCTGAATCCGGAGTGGAAATGAGGAACAACCCCAAACACTGCCGCGTGCATCAGGGCGCTTAATCCCTGACAGAATTCCGGGGTGTCTGTGTGTGCTTTCTAAAAGTTTGTGTCTGGTATTAGAATGTACACTGAAGCAATGGGAAGCTGCCTGTTTTTAGCCGACAGATTTCAGAACGTAAAGCTTGGCTCCTGGGGAATGAGCAGGCCGGAGAGCCATTCTCAGAGGACGTGCACGAGCCCCTTGAGGGCTTGGGGGGAGATTATTTTTGGTTATAAATGGAGGGCCTTTGTTAAAGGTTGAAAAACATGGTCAGTCTAGTCTTCTGAGGCTGGGAGAGGGAGAGTGACTTGCCAAGGTCGCACAGACCATTAGACCAAGTTAACCCCAGACCCAGGTGGCTTCACTCTCTGTCCACAGAGCAGGCCTGATCCTGACTACCCCTCCAGATCCGAGGCCCCCCCGGGTTCCTCCCTGCGGCCCACGTTCTGCAGCCCCAGCCACCTTCTCCTTGATCTGTTGGCCTGGCTCTGGGGGAGATGGGCTACAGCTGGTCTGCAACAGAAAGACGATAAATTTATGCAGACTTTCAGAGTGACCCATTCGCCTTATTTTTCCACTGCGATGAATGAAAATGTAGACAACAGAACGTTTCACAAGGCGGACAACTCAAAGAGAACAAGGAAAACCCAGAACAGAGAAATGTGCGATTTGTTTTTGCTTTTAAAAAGAAGCATATTACAGAACTTCTTGGTTTTGTTTTGTTGTTTTTTTACCTCTGTCATCTGTGACCCATTCGCCTGTGCAGCCAAGATATTTTGGCGTTTTTTTCTCTGGGAAAGCAGTGGGTGGGTGCGTGTAGAGGAGCCAAGAGTTAACAAAATACCAGCAGATGCTGGAGCCGAGGGAGAGGGTTCTCCCAGCCTCCCAGGCGGAGGCCCACCCACCTCCCACCCTCCAGGCTCCCTGGGGAAAGGCTAAAACTCTTCTGCGTGACAGGGTTTCCCAGTCCTGAGAAAGGCGACCTCTAGGAGCACTTCCTGTCAGCAGGCTCTTTGGGCTTTGCCCTTCTGAGGATGCCCCCAGCCCTGTAGGAAGTAATAGCATTGCCTGTGAAGTCAGGCTCACCTGGTTTGATTCAAGTCCATCATAGAACCCAAGTCAACCATTTCCCATCTGGGTGGCTTTGGATGAGTTCCTCAAACTTTCCAAGGCTGTTTTCTCATCTGTGATAGAGATAATAGTGCCTACCTCATCAAATTCGTTAGAATTAAATAAGATAACATGTATAGAGGACCAGGCACAGTGCCAAACACCTGACAGATACTCAGTAAATTAAAAGGTTTTTGCAATACCTCCCTTTTCCTGAGCAACTTCAATGCAGCTTTCTCTTTTCCCTGAGACGAGGAATAGTAGCTTTCTGCTTTGATTCTAGTTGAAGTAGGAATAGCAGAGTGAATTCATTTTCCTTAAAATTGACAAGGAAAAAAATTTTACACACGATAAACTGCATCTTTTCCAATTCAGTGAGTTTGAAACATACAGAACATTTCTATCAGCCCCAAAAGATTCCTCTGGTCCCTTTTCGGTCTGTCCCTTCTCCTTTGCCCTTAGCCCCAGGCAACCACTCATCTGTTGTCACTATAAATTAAGTTGCATTTTATAGGAATAGAATCCTACAGTATGTACATTTTTATTTTTTTTCACTCAACATACTGATTTTTATTTTTATTTTATTGTTTAAAGTATTACAAATAGTAGTACATATATCTCCTTTTTTTTGTCCTCATTGACCTTCCCCCAGAACATACTGATTTTTAAATGTGTCCATGTTGCATATGTTCTTTTTATCATTGAGTAGTAGTCCATTGTATGGATATACCAGCTTCTGATGGACATTTGAGTTGTTTTCCATTTCTGACTATTTTAAATAAGCTGATTTGAACATTGATTTGCACATCTTTGTATGGCACATGTTTTCATTTCTCCCAGTTGAGTGGCTGGGCCATATGGTAGTTGTTTGTTAAACTTTTTAAGAAACTGCCAAACTGTTTTCCAAACTGGCTGTACCCTTTATCCCTTTTCTATTCCCACCAATAGTGTATGCAATTTTCACTTGCTCCACATCCCTCACCAACACTTAGTTCGTATAATCAGTCTTTTCCATTTTAGTCATTCTAATGGGTTTACAGGTAATAGTATTTCATTGTGGTTTTGATTTGTGTTTCCTTGATGTATAATGATGTTGAACATCTTTTCATGGCTTTTTGTATATCTTTTGTGTAGCTTCTGTTCAAATATTTTGTGTATCTTAGAAAGTATCTAGTTTATCTTCTTGTTATTGAATTGTAAGAATTCTTTACAAGGTCTGGATACCATGTCTTTGTAAGATAGAAATATGTGAAATTTTTCTTTCAGTTTGTGAAAACATGTGAATACTTTCTCCCAGTCTGGCTTGTGTTTTTATTTTCTTCATGGAGCCATTTGAGGAGTAAACACTTCGAATTTCTATGAAGTCTACATTTTCTTTCTTTCCTTTTTTTGTTTTTTGTTTTGTTGTTGTTAATCCTCACCTACGGATATTTTTTCCTTTGATTATTTTAGAGAAAGTGGAAAGGAGGGAGGTAGGGGGAGAGAGAGAGAAACATCGATGTGAGAGACACATGATTGATTGCCTCCTGTACACGGCCTGACTGGTGGGGATCAAACCTGAACCCAGGTACATGCCCTTGACCGGGAATTGAACCCGAGACCTTTCAGTGCATGGGCTGAGACTCTAACCGCCAAGCCACACCTACCAGAGCAAGTCTACTTTTTTTTTTTTCTTTTATGGTTTGTGCATTTTGTATACCTACCTCAGGGTCTCATATTCTGTGAGCTTTTAGTTTTACCTTTTATACTGAAATCTATCACCCATTTCAAGTTAATTTTTGTATATGGTATGAAGTAAGGGTTAGTATGGAAATTATTTGAGTGTCTATTATGTAAATAAATGTCCCAAGACATGTAATTATTGCCATTTTAATAACGAGGAAACCAGATCTCCAAAAGATTAAGCAACTTGCTCAAATCATCCAACCAAGATTCAAGCCCTTGCTTTCCCAGTGCCAAAGCCCGTGTCCTCCCTGCCATATTGTGCTGGCACCGTGTCCTCAACTTTGAACTGGAATCCATACAAACAGTGTCCAGCTGTAACCTGTGAAGAGGATATAAAAATATGAGATGCTACTGCCATTCTGAGGGCATTCATGTATCAAACCCACCCTGTCTTCAGGTGTGAACCACATGGATGTTGAGAACCAGAGCAGGGGTTGCACATCAGCCCGCTTGCTTGGGTCTATATCTCAGAAGCTATAAATACAACTCTTTCGGTGCTCTCTTGACAAGGAGCCTAATTCTGAATTCTTTCCTATTTTACAGCTAGTCCATCAGGAATATGAAGTTAAGTGCCTGTCCATATAGACAGTTAATCCTTAGGGCACCCGGCTGGATGGCTGAGTTCCACTGTGTTTGGTTTGAGTTTTTATTTTTGGAACACAAATAGTGAGTCAGCCTCCCTTCTCTCCCTCTCTCTTCCTCGCTACCCCTTCGGGGTTCTCTTAGACTGTGGTCACACTAGGTAAATAGTCTTTTCCCTAAAACGCCCTTTGAACCATGACAGAATAAGGGGAGAGAAGTCCCCTGCCCTCTGTTACTCCGTGGGCCTCCCGGCCTTTAAAATAAAGATCTATTTAAGGCCATTCACTTTTGCTGTCTTTGAAGAGCCAGGAATATTTTATTTCTTTTAAAAAAAATTGAGGGAGGGAATGTGAAGATAGCAGCTATCCCTCTCTGTTCTTGCTTTTCAACAGTGTAGCTTTGGTAAATTCACTCCCTTTCTTCCTTTCTTTTTGTGAGGCAGTGTGGTGTAGGGGGAAGAGCCTGAGGCTTTGGAATAAGAAGTTTGTAGGTTTGAATCCCAGATCCAGTATTTACATAGCCAGCAAATCATTCACTCTCCATGAGGTTCAACTTCCTTTTCCTTTTTGTACAATGGAAATGGCATGTACCTAAGGGTTTGTCATAGACTGTCTATACCATTCAGTGCCTGTTATATATGTGTGCTTTTGTTATCTCTTCCTGTTATCTTTTGTTCTCTTTCTGAGGAGTAAGGACATGGGATACTCATAAAAAGTCTGAATAGGGGGAGTTTGAGTTTTATAAAAGGTGTTTTTTCAGTTCAGAGCCCTATTTAAGGTACCCTTAAAAAGAAATGCTGCGTTCTCTTTGGCTGAGCTGGGCAGTCTAACTCAAAGTCCCGCCCCGGAGGGTGAAGCATCGAGTCATTCTGCCTGTTGTTTTCCTTGCCGCTGCCAAGTAGATTGTCTTTGGCCTCTGGAAGCAAACTCTACTGTGATGTGAGTTTGCTCGTGAGAAGCATATCTTATAGGCAGAAGTGTGAGTTGGGGAAGGGTTGGAGGAAAAAAAGACAACCTATCTGTCTAATACGGAGAAGGCCAAGTATAGGTTGATGGGAAGGAGAGGGAAACCCAGTTTTCACATTTAAGAGGGTTGTACCTCCATCTTCTGAAGTACAGCCCTGAAAAACGCCGATCTCTGTCTGGGTGGGATGAGGACACATCAGTGTCTCTGAGTACCTTCTGGTTGCCATGCCTCACAGCTGGCCTCGTTTTCCTCTTTGCACAAGAGCCTCCTTTGCATTTCCGTTGGGGAGGGGGCTGCCCTCTGCTTCCCCTTTGGCCACTAAGGATTCTGTGGTCTCCCCAATCACCATGTTCAAACCTGCATGCCCTTTGAGATACAGTTCGGGGCTTAGCTCTTCCAAAATGCCTCCCTTGACTACTCTGCCCGGTTTGATGGTTCCTTGGCCATCCTAAATCATTCAAGTAGCCTTGAGAATCTAAATCTGTGAATATTTAATGCGTACAAACTGTGTGTTGGAGAAAGGGGATTGATTACAGAGACAGATGAGAGGTAGGACTGGTGCCTAGACCTGACCATTCCTTGCTCCACTTTTCTCTCCTCAGCCAGGTTCCCAGACATCTTCAGAGTTGCCTCGGCAGTCTAGTGATTCCTCACTCTAATCTGAATCTCTGTTAGTACATAAATGTAGTTCAAATTTTATTTCGGTTTCCCAGGCTTCATACTGTCTCTACAATTTTGGATGCAGTTTATTTTACTTAACATTACAAATTTAAAAATGCTTATTATAAACTTTGAGGATAATTTAATGTCTGCAAATATGACTCACTCATTGAAACACTTTATACCACCAGAACATTGGAGCCTTAGTTTTCCTAGATAAGGAAATGGGCTTCCATGAATCATTAAAACCCCTGTGTCAGGCTTGTTTTATGCAGGTTACCACTTAGGCCTAAAATTCTTTTTTCCCCTCTCCAACTGTATACAGACTATTTTCACTCTCCAACAAATAAGATAAATATAGTCTCGTCTATCTTAAGGTATGTGTTGTATGGCTGAAGAACATTTACATTCAGATCTGTAAAATAAGTAAGTCTTAAGTTTTACCTATGGATTGATTCTAAGAATAAATGATAATTGTTCTTTGTTGTATAAATATGCATAGCAGAGTTGGTGAAGAAAATAAAGATCTATGGTACTAAGCCTGTGACATTTAAGGAGAATATTTCAAACATCAGGATCAAATAGGAAATTATTTCTATATTCTATCATTTGCCACATTTTCTTTGCTTGGTATTTATACCTTGTCTTTGCTTTTTGTTTCCCTTGGAGTTTGTAATTGCCTTTTTTTTTTCCTTGAATAAGAAAAGAAGCATCTGCTTTTACCTTATGACTGACTTCATTTAGCTTCTTAGTCATAATGTTCATTGTAGGGAAATGACTTTCATCATGACACATTCTTCTCTTAAGTCCAAAGAGTTCCTGCTCTAATTTATAGTCCTGCTACCCTTTCATTGAAATCCCGAGTTAAACCTCCTTTCTTGTACCCCATGTTGTCCTCTTTCTTAAAATGCTTTTTAATTTTGCGGTAAAGCATTCGTGGTAACTTTTTTTAAAAGAACATATAGAAGTTAAACTAGGTCCTTGCGTATCTAAAAGACTTTTTTAGCCCAGCTGTTTTTTAGACAGTCCTTCAATTAATCACCTCTAATTCTATGCTGTCAATCACAATAGCCACTAGCCACATGTGAGCTGTCAAGCGCGTGAAATCTGTCTCATCTGAATTGCGAGGTGCAGTAAATGTGAAATGCACACCAGATTTTCAAAGAGAAAAAACAGTATTTTTATATTGGTTTTATGTTGAAATGATAATATTTTGGATATATTATTAAAATTATTTTCACCTGTTTCCTTTTACTTTTTAAATTTAAACAGAAATTTTTAAATTATATATGTGACTCACATTACATTTCTATTGGACAGTCTTTTCTCGTCCCCAACATGGCCCCTTCACGGGCCTTCTCAAGGAGCAGCTTTAGCTCCTGCCTGCAGCCGGTCCCGGGCTCTTTCACCTGGCTCCCTTCGTTTGGGTTGTCTGAAGATGCATCTACGTTGTAGTACAACTACCATATAGTACATTGACCAGTATAATCTCATCTACTTTCTATCTTTTGAAAAGTGTTTAAATTTCTGGTCTGTTCCTTTTTTCCCCTCTCCCTACCTAAGCAGTTTGTCCTGCTTTGTCACATCTTTGGGATTTAGGAGAGAGGAGAAGTAATGGTATTTTTATTCTGTCAATTGTGAAACAGAAGAATTGACTGATTTTTATCACTATTTTGAATAATAGTACAAGGGTCATCTTTATATATAAAGATGTATAGAGATGTCTGTATCTCTAGATGTTTTCTTAAGATGGATTTCTGGTTCAGATTATATGACTTTCTTTATGGCTCTTGATATACATATCGACACATGTATTCCAAAAAGGATGCCAATTTATGTTCTCTGTGGATTGTTCGATAAAAGATGGGAGCAGTTATCCGAAAGGAGCCAGATTCAATCTGAATCCTCTTATGTGGGCCTTTTATCTCCGCTTCTGTGACAAGCATATCCTCTTTTCTGAATCACTTAACTTTTATGCACCTTCATTTTCTTATTTGTAAAGTAGCGATAATCATGTCCTAAAGTAATGTGCATAATAACACGCCGACGGCAATATTTCCATTAATTCATTTTGGCAAATGTTTGGGAACCTCCTACTTATACTGAGTACATGTGCTACAGAAGGAACTATGGGGGGTGTCCAAATGATATAGACCCTGGCCTCAAAACAGATTTCTAATGAAGAGACTAGAGTGAGAAATAAGACACACTCATAAGAAACTGTCTCTTTGTGACTTGTAATGAGGTAGAGATGCGACATTAAAGGGATTTAGATGGAAAAGATTTTGCATTCCACTTAAAAGATCAAAGGAGGTGGCATTTAAGGTAGGCCTTGAAGGAGGAGTATAATTTCAACATAGTTGGGAAGCAGGGTGGAGGGTGTATGAGGTGTGAGGATGACCTTGAGCAAAGGCACAGGAGTGAGTTCTGGACAGAAAGTTGATAATTTTCACTAAGGTATCGGCAGAAGGTAAGGAAAACAAACATTTTTGTTTCTCTGAGTATACTTATTTTCATGTGCCACAGAATAAGGTACTTTCTGTATTTATTTCTGCTGTGCTTCAAAAGAGAAGGCAGGGAGAAATCATTTTACTCAGTTTGGGCTCTGGCCAGAACTGAGTAGGCGAAGTTTGTCCATAGGGACAAGAACATAATATATTTACACTGGCCCTTCTCTCCCACAGAGGTCGGAAATTCTGAGGCATTTTTAAACAGTTCTGAGCCTGTGACACATTGCACTTATCCCACCAAATGATAACTTGCATCAGAAATATTGAGACGTGGCCAAGAGAAAGAAGATTCCTGAAGAGAAGAATAACTTAGACAAAGGATAGGCTGCCAATAGAGAGAGGAAAGGGAGGGGATTAGACCTTTGGTGTCATCATGAAAAGGTGAGGAATTTTGTGAAACAAGATAAGGATTCTGCTTTTGATCCATCTTTCTGGCCTTTCCTTCCGGGAGTCACTGCTCTCTGTTCTCTGACAATCTAGAACCATTCTGGTCACCGACCTCTCTCCCTCCCAAGTACTACACCCAAGATTTTTTTCATCCTCAGCAACATTCAGGATTCTCTTTTTTGTTGCCTATAAAATGGAGCCAAATTCCTATGCCTGGCTTTCAGGGCGCTCCCAGTCACTCTGGCCACTGTGGCTTATATATTTAACATCTTACTTTACATTGTACCAAAGTCCCTAACCTTGATTCTGTGGCTTAACGTCTCTCATACACTTCTTCCAACACCAGCATCTTGTTCATTTATTTTATTTACTCAAACAGTTATTGAATGCCTGTTATATGTCATTTCTTCAGTGAACTTTTATTAAGCAACTGCTATGTTCTAGGCCTTATTTTAGAGCTTGTGAATAGAGTCATAGGAAAGGGGATAATGTTGGTAAACTAGAGGCCCGGTGCACGAAAATTCTTGCACTCAGGGTGGGGGGAGGTCCCTCAGCCCAGCCTGTGCCCTCTCACAGTCCGGGACCCCTCGGGGGATGTCCACCTGCCAGCTTAGGCCCACTTCCCTAGGGATCGGGCCTAAGCTGGCAGCCAGACATCCCTCTGGTAGCCTGGGAGCCCACAGAGGATGTCCACCTGCCAGCTTAGGCCCGCTCCCCCTGGGAAGTGGGCCTAAGCTGGCAGTCGGACACCCTTAGCACTGCCGAGGAGGCAGGAGAGGCTCCTGCCACCCACCGCTGTGCTTGCAGCCATCAGCCCAGCTTATGGCTGAGCGGAGCTCCCCCTGTGGGAGCGCACTGACCACCAGGAGGGCAACTCCTGTGTTGAGCATCTGCCCCCTGGTAGTCAGTATGCATCATAACAATCAGTCGTTCCCAGTCGTTCCGCCGTTAGGGTCAATTTGCATATTGCCCTTTTTTATATAGGATGGGAAAAGATCATGAGATATATTCGGAGAAATCATAGAGCACACTGTACTAAATTAGGTGTGACAGGAGGTGCCCATGTAGTCCCCTCAAGTAATCGTTGCCTTTTGTGTATGCTTGGCTAGATAACACTGGGATCAAGACTCAGGTTTTTTTTTAGGTTCAGTTCAATCACGTTGCCAGACAGAGATGATGGACGCAGCAACCATCATGGTCCTGAACTAGAGCCACCAGCTCCACAATGCGGATGGTTTCTTAAAAAGATATGACTTACTGCCTGTTCTAATTCATCTTGTCAAAATGGTCAACAATTTCATTGTGGTTATTTCAGCAGCACAATTGG
Organism: Eptesicus fuscus; assembly: GCF_027574615.1. Lineage (NCBI taxonomy): Eukaryota > Metazoa > Chordata > Mammalia > Chiroptera > Vespertilionidae > Eptesicus > Eptesicus fuscus. The sequence goes on from NC_072485.1 coordinate 37,089,350, forward strand.
ACTCTGTATTCTGGGGTCCTTTTCTTTAAATGGTGACTCCAGAAGAGCAAGGTACTCAGAATCTGCCACTCGCTTACCTACTGTATTGGCTCAGTTCCCACTCCCTAAATGAGCCTGCCCTTTCCCGCCTCCGTGCCACTACTCATCAGTGTGGTGGGGACAGAGATGACCTGGAGCTAGATCTGGGTTTGAGACCTAGATTCACCTCTTGTCTGTACCCTTGGACAAATTTCCTAGGCTGGTTAAAGGTTTTTTGAGAATAATAATACCTGCCCTTCCCAGCGTGGTTTGTTATAAAGTGTAGATGAGAATTTGTGTCAAAGTACTTAGCACGGTAGCTGTCACATGGTAAGTACTCTTTCCTGTCTACCTTTCCTGGGGAGTTTCCTTTTAATCCTCCCCCATCTCTATTTGTTAAAATTGTCCATCCTTATTTAGCTTCTATGTCATCGACAGTGAAGCTTTCCAGGATTCCCAGATGCGAGAGATTTCTGTTTTCCCTGTTGCAAATGCTCTATTTGTGGAATTTTAGACTTTTGAAGAAAGAGGCCTAAGCACAGGAAAGTATAGAAATCTGAACAAAATATATTAGGAAGCAGGAATATCAGGGTCAGTGAGAGACAGTATGCAAATGGTATAAGTAAGAGTGTTTTGCTATTCAATGCAAGATGATTGATTCTCAGCCTACCTCATTCCAGTAGGCCAAATATGAAGGTTGACTCTAGTTCCTAGTATTTACTATAAAAAGGGGCCACTCACTCCTCTGTATTCAGTGAGAGCCAGGTAGCCAATCTTCTAGATAGTTCTGTACTTTTAAAATGCCATGCTATGTTTTGATCAGAATTGGGCATTCAGTCTATAGATTTTTCTAGGAAGACCTAGCTTGGTCAGCAGAATAGAACGTATCCAGAATGACATCAGTCTGGCAAGCTTTAAAGGAAACAACCCAAGATAGCCAACACAACTGCTGTTCTTTTATTTACCATTTCACACCTGGTGCAGTCAGGAAGTTACATTTAAAAACAATTCTCACTTAAAAAAAAAAAATCCCATAGTCAAAAAAAGCACTGATTCGCTGTGAAGCCGGAAAGATTCATTCATGGGAGCTGATTGTTCATATTTGTAGAATTTAGAATTTTTAGATGGAAGGGGCCTTAAAGTTGAATAGGGTCTTCAAAAGGAAACAAAAGGCTCTTGCTTTCTGGATGAACGGAGTTCATTCACAAGACAGTGTTTCTTGATCTACGAGGAATGATTTCAGACAATTAGCTAATTGGTTGAGGGAGGTGACCTATCAGCTTTGCAGAGAGGATGTGTGCTCTTAGGGATCCACATAAAGAATATATCTTAAGCTTTCCCTGACAGCCAAAAGGAGCCCCATTAATCCTCCTATGTAATGGCCAGTCATAACCACAGAGCAGGAGTATATTTCACTGGAGAGAAAAGCTATGCAAACCTCAGCAGCTGCCAACAGCCGGTCACTGTCACCATTAGCTCAGTGTTGTTTTAGGCTTTGAAATATTTCTGAATGATCTTCCAATTTGCTCTGTTTTAAGGGGATAAGTGACCCTCCAGAAACAGTGTACTGCTTATTTTTAAGTGTTATCAGCTGCTTAGTTCGTTGAAATTATACTTGTCTATTGTATAGAAAACAAGAGCATAACTCATTCAAAGCACCATCTTGAAAGTCCAAATGGGCGCACACAAAAAGGGGTGGGGGTGTTTCTGTAGTCAAATGTTAATTTTTATCGGGATTTCAAATGTGAAAGAAATTTAAAATGAAAGAAAAGGGTCATAGACTTGTCAAGAAGTGAATCAGGAAAGGATAACTGATATATCAATATGTTGAATCTCTTTGCCTCTAGACTGAGAGCCCCTGAAATTGGTGTCATTGTTTTTTGGAACATATTATTAAGATGTACTCAAACTATAAAGTTTTATGATGAAGATGGCTATGATCATCATCGGATATCTAGTCCCTACAGCCAAAATAACCACAGGACAGGTCATTAAGAGACAAGTTTTTGTAGCACTGAGTGAACCCTTATTAGGATAGTGATTAAGAAGGCATTGGACATGGCTTGAATTGTTTCTGTTATCTGCCTGCTTTATAACCGTGGCTAAGCACATGCTAAGTATCTCTATCAGGAATATTTTCATTTATTAAGCTGACTGACACTGGTTTAAATACATTATATAACAAGAAGTCTAGGATAAGCACTTGCTGCCTTTGGTTTAGAGACTCAGTGTTACAGTCAAGGATGCTTAATCTTTATGTCTTCCCATTCAGCCATCCATCACATATTGGCTTTCAACCTCACGGTAAAAGAAAATCAAATGCTTTCCCAAGAGTCCCCAGCAGATTTCTGGTTATGTCTTATTGTGCAGAACTGTGACACACAGTTGGATACTTCCAGTTTGAAGGAAGGCTAGGGAAGGAAATGTTATGGTTTTCTAGACTCTATAATGAGGCAAATTGGCACAACATTCAGTTAATGATGATGACAGTGACAAAGCACCTTGAGCTCTCCTGAAAATTCAAGTGATATGATATCTAACATTTTATACTTTACGAGGTACTTTTACTTACATGCGTAAGGAGTTTGTTGGTGGTTATTGTTGTTGTTGCATGTTTAGAAGTTCTTTGATGATCGATCCAACAAAGAAAGGCCAACCAGGAAGGAGAGCATAGTTAAGCCTTCACATTGACCTGGCCCAGCTCAGGTCTGTTGCTTACAAAACCTCCCTAGACCACCCAGAACCAAAGTTCTCTGCTCTAAACTAATATCATTTATGACTTACAATATTTACTTGCTACTTTATGTTTTAAAAATATTCATGGTTTCTTAGCTAAGTTTGGAGCTCCTTAATCTCAGGGTCTCCGTAGAAATGCCCTCTGGAATGTAGAGAACTCAGTGTTATTCATTTATTGACAGAACATTTTCTGTTTCTCATCATTAGCTGAATTTGAGGTAGTTTAGGGATGGGGAGTGATTACAATGATGCTTTTTTATGGGGAAAGAATTTTGTTTTCTTTTGCTTAAAGCTTCATCTTTTTTTTCAAACTTTCCCCTTATGGCTCTTTTCCTCCTAAGAGAGTAGGATGTCAAGGGGTGAAGTATATCATTCCTTTTTTATTACTCCCCAGCCTCTTCTTAAACAAGCTTAACTCTGACTTAGCTGTGAGGAATTTTGCCGTCATTTCTAATAGAGCAAAAACTCCTGCCCCCTCACTGACATCTATTAAGACTTCAGTCAAAAGGAAACCCTTGCATTGTAGCATCATTGGTGCCTTTTGGACACTCTGCCATTCTCCTTATGTCTTTTTGGAGGATTGACTTAAGAGGCCAATAGTATTGGGTAAGGACATCAACCCCATTGACTGATATCTACAATGAGGTGTAAACAAGCATCTGATATTTTGCTGAGACCAAATGCTAAGAATCTGTAGGGATTTTAGAACTTGAATATATTAGATGACCATTTACCAAGGAGTCTTTAGTAGCAAAGCCAGTTGGAGAATCCTATTTCCCAGTCCAAGGTTCTTTCAACATCCTTCTCTGCTAATGCTAGAGTCTTCAGAAGTCCATTGTAGAATGTAGATGTCAGAGAAAACAGCCAGTTTTCTGAGCGGTTGAATCCAGTAGGTCTCTTCTCTTTACCATGTCTCTGCGACTTTAGAAATGGAGATGAGAGTAATTTTGCTAGCATATTTTAGTATAATTTATATCCCTTTTAAAATGACTAACCCAGTTTGTTGGTTTTGTTTCTAACTGCACAAGACCCAAGAATTTCCCAACATCGTGTTTCTCATACCCTTTGGCCACTTAGTTTTCCCACACTTTTAATTCCAGTTTTCACTGTTTGATGATGGTTGTTGTTTAGATATAGCAAATATGGTACCTGTATTTCCAAGTTCTAAAATAGACTTTATGTGTAAACATTCATAGACAAAACAAAACACAAAATCTTAATTATTAACTATTTACATTATAAAGCAGTCCACCATGGCTTGGGAGATCTGGAGGCCAGTTAATTCTCTCCCCTCCCCCTTCCTTCTGATCTAAAGAGTAGGAAGAAGAGCCCAATGGAGATGAAGGTGTCATGGCTGCCCAGTGGTTCCTAAAGCACAGTCCAGAGATGTAAGTCTAGGAGTGCTCCATGCACTGAGAGGAAGCTAAGGATGAAATCCTGAGGATTGTAGCTCTTAAAAGGATCCTCATGAAAACTGACAAGGAACACAGAGTTGCAGGAAGTTAAGGTGTCAGGAAATCCAAAGGATTTGGGAGCAGCATTTAGGAAAAGAAGGAGTGCCCGCCTGCCTCAAATGCTGCCAAGAAATCAGTGAAGGTGTGAGCAGCAACCACAGACGCATCCATGGGATTTTACAACAAAAGAAGTCTTAAAAAAAACACACCCACAAACTTGCTGTTCTCCCATCCCAGCCTCCCTAGAGTCTAATCACATAGGACCATCTACGTTTTGTTGTCCAGTGTACCTTCACATCTGGCTCCCATTGGGTATAAAAATATGACACGGAAAGATCTTTGGCCTCAAATTGTTCATTCTAAACCTTGAGGAACGACTTATGGCATGTGTGTGTGTGTGTGAAGGATGATTGGTGATAAGATTTTCCCTTGTAATCAGGGCCCAAAATTTCTGAGTGTGAGGACTGTAAACTGTGGACTAGGAGGAGGTACTGATGGGTGGCAGGGGGATGAGCCCTTCAGAAGGTCCCAGGGTCCCAAGCTGCCCAGCACTGCCTCCTCCTGTTATTTGTAGGATAGGTCTCTGCTATGTGAGGACTCTTGATCCGTTGTTGTTCGGTGCCAGAGGAGGAGGAACGCTGATATTGGGGCTCATTAAGTGTTGGCAAAATTAGGCTTCTGGAAGTATAAGAGAAGGGAAAAGAGAAGGCTCTGAAAACGAACTCCCATGTTCTTCAAATTTCTGCACAGGCCCTAGGGGTGTGAAGGGAACAGCATGGGCCGGCTTCTGCCTCTAAGCACCTGCCGAAAGATTCTTTCCTAAAATCAAACAAACAACGCCGTCTAATAGATACTTTTTGGTGTCCTAATGTTGCATTTTAATTTCCCTGCTGTTCAAGCCAAGCTTTGATTTGTCACTCCAAATGCTTCCAAGTGCAAATAAATTTCCTGTATTTCATTGCCACCTCTATGCAGGTTTCCTAACCCTTTAAATCTTCCTAACTATTAAATCGTGAGGTTTATTACTTGATAATCAGAATTCACTTAAATATGGGATATAACTTGTACCCCCTATCCACTTCTCCCATCATTTGAAGCAAGCCATGTGTATAAGACACGAGACTCATACCTTCTGTGCTATAATGACTTGCACAAATAGCCTGGAACACAGTAAGGACTTGATTGAGGTTAAATTGAAATTTAAATCACACCAGGTGCCTGATGAGCTAGCTTTTTCTGGGGAATAAAGCCAGTGCTGAGTTGAGCGCATTGGGTTGGTGGGTGGGGAGGGTTGGAAGCCCAGTAGCCGGCTTCCTCAGACGGTTCTTGAAGAACTAGGGGCCTCCCCACCAGCTTCCAATAGCCTGAGTATTTTTAGTCCTCGCTTTTCATGTAAGTTTCCCGTTAACTGCTTGCAGGAAATCTTTTCTTGGACATAATCTGCCCATTTCCTGAAGTCTTCCTCTCCGCATTGTGTCAGTTAGGGGATGAATCAAGTCAGCAGATTTAGAGAGTGTGTGTTCTCTTCCCTCCATGGCTCTCGCTTTGTGGAATACCAGAAAGCTGCCTTTCATGTCTGTTTCTAGGGGTGAAGGGAGGAGGGGCAAGTCCTTGGTGTGTGTCAGCCTCTTAGGCAGCCTGGCACAAATGTCCTTTTGTATGTGGAGGGGGGCATGTGTGTGTTTTGCCCCTTCCCAGTGGACACTTCCATTTATTAGGGCCGGATGGTGTCCTCCGAGCTGTAAACAATGGTGTAGGAGATAAAGAGCCGCCTCACTCGTCCACTGTGCCTGTGGGCTGGTGTGAGCCAGCTGGGACCTCCGCCACCCCTTCCGAGGGCCGAGCAGCACGGGCACTGTTTCCTAACCTTGAAGACGTCAAACTTGGAGAGAGAGGCTTTCCATGATAAGGATAACAGTTTCTCACGTTTGCACAATGTTCGTTTTTAAACATATCTTTCGAAGAACTGAAATTCTGGCTTTGAATGTAGGGTTTGTATCAAAAGATAGGACTTTGAGTGCTGGCCCTGCTCTTTAGTAACTGTGAGACCGCAGGCAAGTTACGGAGCTAATGACAGTTTCTGCTTCGGAGCGTGTTCCAAAGCTTAAATGAGGAAAAATATATAAAGCGCCTGCCACATAAGAAGCACTCAAATATTAACCCAAATAAAAGGGGAGACAGAAAGGGGTATTAAGTGAGATAATTTAGGTGAGTATGCAATGCATGAAATGCTAAATGTTTTAGTTACTGTTTGGTGTGAGATCTGAGACTAAGCATTTTCTCTCACCTCTAAAGCTGCCCTCTCACCTGGACTCTCACCCTGACCACTCCTTCCTTATCTCAGGTGTCCATCACTGTCAGCTCTTCTCTCACATGTCAGTGTGGTTCTGCTGAGAGCAAACCACTGTCTCTTGAGGCCAGCTCCTAGCCCAGTATTTGGTGCAAAGTAGGGTTCAACAATTAAATGAATAGGTACTCATTGTGAGAAACTCCAAAATGCAAGCCCTTTCCCATCCACAGAGGCCTGTCCCTCGTCACGCAAGCTTATTTCTTAATTTGTTGTTTTGTTGTTGTTGTTAATCCTCACCAGAGGATATTGTTTCCTCTGATTTTTAGAGAGAGTGAAAGGGAGGGAGGGAGGGAGGGAGGGAGGGAGGGAGGGAGGAAGGGCGGGAGAAGAAGGAGGAGGAGGAGGAGGAGGAGGAGGAGGAGGAGGAGGAGGAGGAGGAGAGAGAAAGAGAAAGAGAAAGAGAGAGAGAGAAACATTGATGTGAGAGAGACACATTCTGGAAATCGAACCCATGACCCTTCAGTGCACTGGCTGGTGATCTAACCATTTAGAAACACAGGCCAGGGCACTTATTTTTATATTTTTATACCCAGGTGTTAGAAATGGAAACCATTCCATAGGCTTTCAGCAGAAAGGAATTTAATATAAGGAATTAGATGCTTATCAAATGCATCTAGGAAGAACTAAAGCTAGATGTTCTCCACAAGTGACACTTCCCACGCCCTCAGAATACTGCTGCGATGATCAGTCTATACCCTACTCCACTCTGTAGCTGTGATATAGTGATGGGGAGGTCCGACCTGAGAAGTACTGCTACCCTGCCCGTGGTACTCAGGAAGCTGGAAAATGCCTCAGCTGCATAAAAACCCTTTCTTGGCTACACTCTTGCTTGTCAGAAGAAACAAGGAACAGCCAACGGAGCAGGAAAATGGTCTTCACCTCACTTCCAACCTGCCAGTCTTGTATGAATGCAAAAACTTAGCAGATTAACTGCAAGCAACTCTTGTAAAGGTGATTTTTTTTTAAGTTTTCTACTCGAGGGGAGTAGGTGGCATTTGAATGAGCCACCCTGTAGTATATATCATGCCAGCTTCATCTAGAAAGTACTTCAGGTTGCAATATGACAGGTTAAAAACTGGATGACGAAGTGCCAACAGGTTCCTCTGCATCCAGTTGTTACCTCCCAAGTGCAGAATCACTGCCATAGGACGTGTTTTGGATCACATGTCTCTATGGGAATCTTTCATATCTCCCCAGGGCCTTGAAAGAGTCTGAGTCCCCGTGGGATGCTCTAACACGTGTTTGAAGGAATGCCCTCTGTCTGTGTCAGGTACTGTGCTAGGCAGAGGAAACCCAAAGTCAGAAAAGAAAGACAAGGCCCTGCCTTCAAGGAGTTCTCGATAGTCTAATAGAGTGATACAGAGATGAAAGCAGGTACAAAATGATATTATAAATGCTAAAATACAGTTAGTCTCAGGAGCCCAGAAGAGGAGATGAAATGACGATAAATATGAAAAGACTGTCTGTATTCATGTAAAGTTACGAGCCTAGCCTTATAAACTGAAAGAGATTATATGCTTCTCCTATTCACCCAACCTGGACACAAGACTCCAAAATCTTTTTTTTTTCCTCAACATTTTTAATGAAAAATTTCAAATATACAGCAAAATTGAAAGAATTTTACAGTCTATATCCATATATCCACCATCTAGATTTTGCCATTAATAGTTTATGATACTTGCTGTATCACATACCTATATCTATCTATCCATCCCATTGTCCATCCATTATCCATCTTATTTTTTAAAGCATTTCAAGTAAATTGCAGATGTCAGTATATTTCTCCCTAAATACTTCAGCATGCACATCATGAACTCATTCACTAGAGTCCAGTATTTGTTTAGTATTTTTCTTTTAGGTAAAATGTACATGGAATGAAACACCCAAATCTTAAGTGAGCTTTCTTTGAGATACCTCTGTAACTCAAGCATCTGTAAGTATAAATTAATTACCAGCATCTCACAAAGTTTCCTCATGCCTTTCCTAGACAGTTCCCACCCCACCCTCAAGAAGCAACCACCATTCTGGTTTTTCCCCACCGAAGATTATTTTCGTCTGTTTTAGAATTTCATACAAATGAAATCTGGTAGTATTTGCTCTTTTGTGTAAGGTTTCTTTCGTCCAGCGTTATACCTTTGAGACCCACCCATGTTGTTGATTGTGTTTAGAGCCCATTCCTTTTTACTGCTGAGTAGTATGCCATTGCATGAATGCACAGGTGGTTTATCCATTCTCCTGTGGATGGATACCTAGATTGTTTCCAGTTTGGGACTATTATGAATAAATCCACTCTGGACCTGTAATGTACTATAAAAAATAAAACTTGTGTTTCTTCACACAGCTTTAGATTTACAGAGAAAATGAAAAGATAGTGCAGAGATTTCCCATATACCCAACATCCAGTTTCCCCTATTATTAACATCTTACACTCAATATCTTTTTTAAAGCTCCCTTTGGCTTAATGGATTGCTGTTGGGGAAGACTGCAAATACAATGCTACCAGTAAATACCCATAACGGGAAATCATTTTTGTTGTTCCTTTGAGATTATTGACCCAGGATTTATTTTGTCAAATAAGTCGGAGTCATGAATGCCTCAGTGTTGGCCTGTATCCATTCCCGGGAGTCTTACCTAAGGAAGGATTCGGGGTCAGGTCCTGGGTCTGTAGGTGAGGGTTGATAGGGCTTATGTCGTCACTGCACTAGCAAATGATCACCCCACCACCCCCACTTCTGTCTTCTTTACTTCCTGGCTTTCCTGTCACCTCCAACAAATCCTCAGTAAGACTGTAAGGCTTTTTCCCAAAGTGCAGCTTATGATTATAACAATAATTAATATTTATGTTGCACTTGCCAATCTATAAAACTCTCTGACATCCACTTCTTCTTAATTTCAATCTAGTGAGGTATCTGTATACTTACAAAGGAAATACTGAAGCTTGAAAAGATTAAGTTATTTCTTCAAAGTCACACTACTGGTGATTATGAGTTTAGGATATACTAGTATACCCAGCTCTCTCTTGCTCTTAAATCCTGTTGTTTTCTTTATATCATATTCTTTCTACTCAAATTTTGGGCCTCAGGATTCTTTTTCAAGGCAAAGCTCAAACCACTAGTAGATCATTTAAGAACCTCTGTGATTGGGACTTAATCTACTTGTTCGTTTTTCTTTATTTTTAGTTTTAAAATTTTATTTTATTGGGGTGACATCAGTTAGTAAGATTATATAAGTTTCAAGTGTACAGTTCTATAATACATCATCTGTGTGGTGCATTGCGTGTTCACCACCCCAAGTCAGGTCTCCTTCCATCACCATATATTTGACCCCCTTTACCCTCTCCCACCTCCTTCCCCTCTGGTAATCACCATGCTGTTTTCTGTGTTTGAGTTTTTTGTTTGTTTGTTCATTTGTTGCTTTCTGTTTTACATCCCACATATGAGTGAAATCATGTATCACCCTAGTTTTTCATTCTCGTCTTTTCCTGGGGCCCTCTAGACTCTAGAAACACTCAGTTGCATATTGTTTCCTGAACACTTCACAAAGATTGCTACCTCCATGCATTTTGATGATGATGTCTTCCCCTTTACATTCAGAATACTTTCTCTTTCTCCCATCTTTCATATCTTGTTCCCAGAACTTGATTCTGGGAATATTTTTTATCCTTTAAGATTCATCTCATATATTATTACTTTCATATGAAGCATCCCTCCCCATCATTCCTCTTCCCTCACCACTTCCCTTCCCCAGTGAGTCCCACAATGAGATACAAGGGTCCTTATGTAAGTTGTTTACAGTCTATTAGGAGAATTAGACATGTTCAGAAGTGATGATAACATAACATGGAGATTAAAAATTGACCCAGATATAGATTTATTGAGTTTCCACTGTGTACCCAGCACAGATACTCAGTACATATTTGTAGAATTGTATTGAATAATAGACATGATATATCTGGGCTAAGCAGCAATGGTCTTTAGCATAGGCACAAATGAGGCTTACCTGCTGTGGTTAAAGAGATAGAAGCGGTCTCTGTCCACATACATCTCTATCCAACTCTTCTTAGCCTTCATCCCACTGGGTCAGAACTGTATATTCTTTGGACATGTTTGAGGGTAGCGAACTGAAAACTGAGTTCTCAGGTGATTTAAACATTCTCTGTAATGTCATTTCATCTATCCTGCAGAAGTCACTGATATCCTAATCTCTGTCTGTGTCTTTATCTATGACTAAGAATACAAAGACGAGCACATTGTTAGTGTCAAGAAGCTCATAGCAGAATGTAAGCACCTTCACAGACAAATAACAATAAATACATAACTGGAATCTTTTTTGGAATAAGATAAGAGAGAAGTTAATTTAAAGTAACAATTTCTTTTCCTGTAGAAAAGTCCTTCAAAATGCTTTCATGACCACCTGGCCGGAGTGACTCAGTTGGCCTCCCTCTCTCCTTTCCTCCCTCCTCACTTCCTTCCTTTCTTCCTCCTTACCTCCCTCTCTCTTTCCATTCTTCTCTCTAAGCATGTTCTCGGGTGAGGATTAGAAAAAAACGTACTTTCATGACCATGATTTGTTATTTGCTCTACATATAACCTCTTTTTGAACGCACAGAAAAAAAATTAGCACAAATTTGACTCAATAGAGCTTACTGCTCATATCTTATTGACCTGTAGCCACTATATCTCATTTCATCTTATAAGGAAAACCAAATAAATACAAAAACAAAATCCCCTAACATTTATCAACATGAGCCCAAGTAATTTTCTCACTTGAATAGTGTTTGTGTTTGCTAGTTCTCCCCTGGCACAACTTGTGATGATTTTAAATAAGACATTTATCTGAATATAACACCTGTTCTGACTATCTCACAAGGTTGGAAGCATCTGCTGTAAAAAAGTAATGAAGCAGTTCTTTAGATACTGATATGGAATAAGCTCCAAGGTATAATTTAAGGGAAAAAGTGAGCCTCAGTTACACTATCTGTAATGATACTAGATCGTAGACTCTCTGTATAAAAAAGGAAAATAGTATATATATTTACTTTTGTACACATAAAATATCTCAATTGAAACACAAGAAACTCATAACAATGGTTTTCTCTACACAGCAGAAAAGGATGGCTGGGGTTAGGGCGAAAGGAGACTTTTCATTGTTTGCCATTTTATACATCTTAGTTCTTGAGCCACATTACTTCTTCAAAAATACAGTGCTTAGAAAAAAGGAACAAAGAAATGGTTTAATGCTCAGAAAACAAGGAACAAAAAATGGTTTGGGGATAATTTACCACTAAAGTTCATAGGAATAGGCTATTGTGAATTTTATTTCATGGTATCATTCATTTCATGCTTTCTGGTCAAATCACCCTGCAAGATAATCTCTGTATCTCTTAACTACTGACAGTGTGGTGGTTGTCAGGGTGTTGCTAAGTCACCTAAGGTTCTTAGAAATCGCACACTTTGGGTTGGTAGTAGTTTCTGTGGTCAGGAAGAAGGCACATATGAGCATAGATAGAGTTCTTGGAAACCTCGCATTATACATTTTCAGGGAGGAAAGAACCAGGTCAGTCCAGTGCCTGCCTCACTGTATGTCTGTGTGCGCTCTGCAGCATTCCTGCCCAGTGATCATTGTCACTACAATATTTGTTGCTTGATATCCTATATAATAAAGAGGTAATATGCAAATTGACCCTTACACCCTCACAAGATGGCTGCCTGCGACCAGGCTGGCAGGGGGGTTAGTGAGGGATGACCAAACGACTGAACAAGCAGGCTGCGTGGGGCGACCAGGTCAGCAGGGGGGACAGTTGGGAGGCAATTAGGCTGGCAGGGGGTCAGTTAGGGGCAACCAGTCCGGCAGAGGGGGGAAGTTGGGGGCAACCAAGCCAGCAGCGGGGGCAGTAAGGGGAGACCAGGGAGGCAGGCAGGTGAACGATTAGAAGCCAGCAGTCCAGGCTTGTGAGAGGGATGTCCGACTGCCGGTTTAGGGATCGGGCCTAAACCGGCAGTCAGACATCCCCCAAGGGGTCCCGGATTGGAGAGGGTGCAGGCTGGGCTGAGGGGACCCCCCCCCCAGCACAAATTTTGTGCACCAGGCCTCTAGTTATAAATAAAGATGCTGGCTAAGTCAAGAGGCTCTCAGTTTCCTGGTCTTGGTGTTGTCCTAGGAGGGTCACTGGACCGGAAGTCAGATTATTCAACTTCTAGCCTCAGCTCTGCCACTGATTTCACTCTGTGGCTTCAGGCAAATCACCTACTCTCTCTGGGTTTCTTTCTACATCTCTAAAATCAGAGTATTAGACTGGGCCAGGGACAGCAGTTACATGGCGTGGCTGCGGCCATTCTCTCTCCCTTCCCAGGACAGACATCACTTCACCTTTTGAATAGGTTTTTATGATAAATAATGATAAATGATGCTTCAGAATCCTTCTCAGTGCAGTCTTCCAAGCAGCTAGAACCAATAGGTGGGACTTGGGTGGCACTTGGGGGTGAAATTAAAGTCACTCCCTTTCATAGCTCTAAGGTTCTCAATAAGCGGCAGTGTGCTGGTAAACATTTAACAGGTTCTCAGAAGAGAGAGAGAGAGAGAGAGAGAGAGAGAGAGAGAGGGAAGAAGGAGGAGGAGGAGGGGAGGGGGAGAAGGAGAGAGAGAGGAGGAAGAAGAGAGGAGGAGGAGGGGGAGGGGGAGGGGGAGAGGGAGGAGGAGGGGGAGGAGAAGGAGAAGAAAGATGATGCCCTGATTTGCAGCCTTTGCCAGTTTCCATGATGTAAATTCTGCAATCATAGGTGATTTCAAACCACTAGGATGAGGTCATCTGGATTGCAAAACTCCTGAAAATGTAATAATCTTCTTTTATGAGCTGATAGAAACTGACTCCAACACATCACTGTGAAATTGATGACTGAGTTAACTGGCCGCAGCCATAAATGAAAGTGACCATCCTGCCGAAACCAGTTTGGCTCAGTGGATAGAGCGTCAGCCTGCGGACTCAAGGGTCCCAGGTTCGATTCCGGTCAAGGGCGTGTACCTTGGTTGTGGGCACATCCCCAGTAGTGGGTGTGCAAGAGGCAGCTGATCGATGTTTCTCTCTCATCGATGTTTCTAACTCTCTATCCCTCTCTCTTCCTCTCTGTAAAAAATCAATAAAATATATTTAAAAAGAAAAAAAAAAAAAAAGAAAGTGACCATCCTTCTCAGGGTTGTTTATCAAGAGGCATAATTCTTTGGAAATACCTGAGGGTCATAAGACTTTGTCACAATTGTTCTACTTCCCTGAGCCTCAGCTACACTATCTGTAAACTGGGACTAAGGATTCCTACTTCATAGAATTATAGTCAGTAAGAAGAGACTACAGCTAAATCACATATCGCAGTGCTACCACATCATCGGACCTCTGGAATGTGCCCCTCCCCTCACCAACGTAGGAGGCTATTATGTTAGTGTGTCCTTATCTGTCCCAGCCTCACAAAGGCTGGTCATTGCTTTCCCTTCAGCCCTCTGTTTTTCTAACCATTATACATTCCCTTTCCTCTGTCTCTCCTTTGCTCTACTATGCTTGTCTGAATGGGATGTAAACATTTATTCCTACCCATTCCTAATGTTTTATCTGTATATTTATCCTCTTTCCAATTCTCTGGTGGTGGTCTATGCTGTCAGAGATTAGAGGCACACCTGTGGGTAGAGACCAACCCTTTGGTCATCGATGTTTCTCTCTCCCTCTCCCTCTCTCTTTTTCCCTTCCTCCCTCTCTCTGTCCCTCCCTTCCATGCTCTCTAAAAATAAATAAATGGAAAAAATATCCTCAGGTGAGGATTAAAAACAAAAAAAATTGAGCTCAGAATCATCTGCTCCAGGAAACCAGTAGATGTCACAGTTTGCTCAAGCCAGATGCTTAGAAGTCATTCTTCTCTGTCACTGAGCAATCACTAAGAAGTGGGTTCTAGCTATTAAATATCCCTTTTGCATTACCTTTTCTTTCCATTGCCTCACTGCAGTCTAAGCCACAATACTCTCTCACTGGGACGTGCCTGGTCCTAGACTTGCTCGTCTCCGGCTTTTCACATGGCAGCCAGAGTGATCTTTCCAGAGCACAGTCCAGCCATACCACTCCCCTTTAAAAAAATCCTAGTGTTTTCTGTTGTCCTTAGGATGCAGTCCAAATTCCTTAACTTCTTTCCACTGGCTTTTTCTGACCCTTTCGATAAGGATAATTCATTCCCCTAGCACACCGTATCTCCCTGTATGCTAATATTGATCATGCTGTGTTGTAATTGTTTATTCCTTGTTGACATCTTTGCTCTGAGATCAAAGCCTTGTCTGTGTAGTTTACGCCCCTAACATAGTGCCTGATACATGGTAGAATACTGAATGGATACATGAGTTCATTATTTTAATTTTTAAAAATAATAATCTGCTATCCTGTAAAATGGATAGAAGACCTCCAGTGTCACTCGTTGGTAAGTGTGGTTGGTCATACAGCATATTTTCTTCTAGCACAGTGGTCGGCAAACTCATTAGTCAACAGAGCCAAATATCAACAGTACAACGATTGAAATTTCTTTTGAGAGCCAAATTTTTTAAACTTAAACTTCTTCTAATGCCACTTCTTCAAAATAGACTCGCCCAGGCCGTGGTATTTTGTGGAAGAGCCACACTCAAGGGGCCAAAGAGCCGCATGTGACTCGCGAGCCGCAGTTTGCCGACCACGGTTCTAGCAGATCTGTGTACACAGGTGAGGGTCCAGGGTCTGTCATTTCACCTGCATTTCACCTGGAGCAGTCCAGAGCCACGGAGATCAGCTTCCCAAGGCCTGGAGAGCAGGACAGGAAGAAAAAACCTGAAGCACTGGAACTTCACCGCTTTCTCTTCCTTCTAGTGCTAGGATAGGGATCTTCATGAGTGTATCGTTTTCTTTCCTTCGAATCATTCCTTTAGTCGGTTGCTAGAAATGAGAATTATTGGATAAAAAGGGGTGAACATTTTTAAGGCTCTCGAATGCTGCCAGGTTGTTTTCCAAAGGCATCATACCAACAAATAACTTTGAGCTATGGACAAGGGTGCCTGTTTAATCACACTCTTAGCACCCCTGGGAAATGTCAATGAAAAACATTTTTTCTAGATTAATAGACGAGGGGAAATGGTCTTCCCCGTCCCTGTTACTTAACATTTGGTCTTTTTCACTTGCTTCTTCATGCCTCTCCTGCAGGAGCATCCTGCCCCTCCAAGGCTTGGTAGGGGCTGTGGGGCTGTCCACCTCCACGACCTCTGGGCACAGCATCTGCCTTGTGCTCGGGCGGGGAGGGGCTGCGCTGGAGGGAAAACATAACCACGCCATTGTTAGGGGCTGAGGTCGCAGGGATAATGCTGTGAGAGGATGAAAAGAACGATTCTCCATTCTCCATTGTTGTGACTCCCAAGGATGAGCCAACAGCCCCAGCCGGGGAAGGGATGGGTCTTCGCTGCAGCCAGATGCTCCTTTTTCCAGCGCTGCCTGCCATTATTTCTGGCGAGAAGAGGTGGGGGGAGCCTCGCAGCTGAAACAGATTAACCTTTATGCCAGTTTCCTCCCTTTGAGTGATTGCCCTGGACCTGGGGACAGTCAGAATTAGTCAGAAATTGTCTAGCGGTCCCAGTGTGTAAGAGCCAGCCTCTGGAGTTAGTGCACCATTCCTGCTTTATCTACGGAGCTACACGAGGCAAACAGAGCCTCCTTTCCTCTCCTTCCCCACGGCCACTGCCTTCTTCAGGCCTCATCCTGTTTCGTCTGGGCCCTGGCAATAGCTTCCTGTCCCCCTTCATCTGGCCTCTCCTGCACGGTTGCCAAAGTGATGTTTCTGCCATGCACGTTGGATCCTCTCTCTCTCCTGTGTCAACTGTCACAGATAAAACCCAAGCTCCTTCCTCCAGCTCTTTGGGCATTTAGCACTGAATTCCGGAACTGCTTTCCCAGACAGGCCACGGCCTCTCCTCTGACCTGGGCCTGACCAGGTGTTCATCCCCCACACTGTCGATCCTTCTGCCTCTGTTCTACCTGATTATCTCCTAATCCCTCACATCCCCCCTCAAAAAGCAGGACCCCCTCAATTATCACCTCTTTGGCAGATTTTTTCCTGGATTGCCCCGAGCAGTTAATCACTCTCTCCTGTAACCTACACACAAGTTGTGATTTCTGTTTATTTCCCTCAAATCAGGAATGATCACCTTCCTTTTGTATATTTATATTTGTGAATCCCCAGCCCCTGCCACAATGTTTTACACATAATAAATACTCAAAAATGTTTCCTTTCTGCTAGCCTATTCTTATGTATTTATCCTTAAATGTGTTCTTATTTTTAGAGCTCAAAGGGAATGGAATGTAGTTTAATCCTTTTTTTTTTTTCCTTTTTAAAAAATGGTTAACAAAATCTAAGTCCAGTGAGGGAAGGAATTCACCTTGGGATGCACAGCTGGGGCTAAACTCCTTAGGTAACTTGAAAAGAACCTTGAAATAAAGGATTGTAGGGGGGAAGGAAAAGAACTAGGTTCATTGCCACGTTTTTTTTGCTAGATGCTTTTTATATGTTACCTTATTTTTATTTTGGGGAACATTTCTTTTTTAAAATTGTAGTGAAATACACATAACATAAAGTTTACCATCTTGACCATTTTTTAAAAAATTATTTAAGAGAGAGAGGAAGGGAAAGGTAGAGAGTCACATAGATGGGTGCTCGGTAACTATGCTGAAAAGATGACTAAACATTTCCCTTCACCTGTAATGATGAACACCTAATCATTATTATTATATTCATATTAATACATATTTATAATGATTACGAAAGCACAGTCATTCCGCATATGCAATAAAGTCTTACTTGTAGGGATTGAAAAAGGTCATGTGACATGGTCTCTGCCCACCAGGATTGCAGTGTAGCTGGGAGAAGACAGGATACTTTTACATGTACTTTACATGTTATTCTGTATTACATGTAGTCCTAGTAACATTCATGAATGGCAGGGAGGACTAGTTTTATCTCCACTCTTAGGATTCTAGAACCCACTAAGTTGGGGGGATTTGACTCAGGTCTCACATAGCTAAAAGATGGAGGTAACTGACTTCCGGCAAGATGCTCAGCCACTTTAAGCAACTCTGTTCATCTACAAAGTGAAGATAATAGTATCTACTTCCTAGGTCATTGTGAGTCTTGAAAAGCAGACAGTGTAGCTGAGTAAATAATTCAGCACAGTCCTGGCACACTGGACTATTATTTGTTTCTACATCTGGAGTTTTGTCCTTGTTGTAACTCTGCAGATTACTTTGGAGAAGAGGCTTGCAAGTCCCATCCCAGTGGTTTTGCCTCGGGTGGTTGGGAGTATTAATAGCCACTTCTGCTTTACATATAAGTCCTATGTAAAGCACCACATGTGATTCCTGTCTGACTCAGGCCCTCCACGAATGCTTCCTGTACTTCCGCTCCTGGCTTTGTGCTTTTACATAGGACTTGAAGCTTCTAAGTCCAGAGGCTAAGGCATAAATCCCGTTAGGAATAAAACACAGGATGCTCGCATGTTTTCCGGACTGTGAGTTCTTTTCAATTACCCTCTCTGCAGTCTCCCCTGTGTTCTCTTCACACTTTACGTGGTAGGTGGATTTCAGTTGGTCAGATCATTGAGGCATAGTAGAAACTAATCTGTACTGATGTCTTAGTTTGTAGAGGCCCCAGGGCTCTTGTGTGATAAACAGTGCTGTGTAAATTAAAATGCGACTAAGGGTCTCTTCGGTTTTTCTTGAATTAAGTGTATTATGTGTGGTAATTTGCACCTCGGGGCTTTTGCTGTTATTTGTCGCAGTGGCTGTGGCAGTAATGAGCCTGCTCCCAGCATCATTGGCACGGTGCCCCGCCGACCATCTATTTGCATTTGGCAGGACTCCATGATGTACCCTGAACAAATGAATCAGCCTCTTTGGGTGGTGGGGAGCCTGAATCATAGGGAGGCCGTGAGCCTCGCTCAGGATCCACAATGATCCCGGGATGGGGGAATACCAGAGAGTTCTTGTTCTGTTCCTCAGGGGATTACCCCTGAGCCGGTGAGTCTCAGGTGCCGTAACTCACCCGTAGAAGCACAAAGCCAGGGAAGGCAAGTACAGGAAGCATCCACTGAGCCTGAGTCAGACAGGAATCACATGAGGCGCTCTAATAGGACTCACATGTAAAGCAGGAGTGTAGAGCTATTAATATTCCCAGCCATCTAGGACTCTGATCCAGAGTCCTTGACTATCTGCTCTATTGTAACACTTCGTTTGCAGCTGCGTTGATCCAAACCATTTGAAGAACTGAAAAAGAAAATCTTCAGACTGGTCCCGAAGCCAGTACACTAAAGCTTGTACTCCTCTGAGTCTCACACGCCAACTTTATGAGATAGAGCAGGTGGTATTCTCGTCATGAGTCTTAGAGAGGTCGTGAACTCTCCTGGGATCACATAATCAATAATAGGCTGAGCCCTGAGCCCAGGTTTTCTGACAGATCATCACTCAGAGATTCTCTAATTCTAAGATTCAACAAAAATTAATTTATTACACAATGACTTATTTTCAGTTCCTGCTTTTACCACCCTCATTGAGCGTCTTAATACTGGGAATGCTGCAGAAGCTCCTAGCTGAGAGGTGTAAGGCAGGCTTAAGAGAGGAAGCCTTGGTTATCCAGAAGCACCCAGGAGACAGAGTCAGAAGTCCTTGCTTTGCCACTTCATAGCTTTATACCTACAGTGAAGTTACTTAGCTGCTTCGTGCCCCAGTTTCTTCATCTTTAAGATGGGATAATAATAGTAACTACTCATAGGGTGGAAAGAGTTAATATATGCCAAATGCCTGGCAGGGAGTAAATGTATTTAGTTATTCTTATAGTAAACACCATGCAGCATGGAGAAACTTCAAAATTATCTCCCTCTTGCTTTCCTCATACTTTCTTTTTGAAAACTTACAGGGAAATAATCTATGGTGTTTCCTCCTTCTCCTTCTTCTCTTCCTCCTCCTCTCCATCTCCCTCCCCTTCTACATCCTTCTTTTCCACATCCCTCTTCCTTTCCACAGACCAGCCTGGCTCAGAGCATGCAGTGAACACTAGGGGGCATTCATTTGGTTCAGGGCATTTGATATAATAAAAGGGTAATATGCAAATCGACAGAATGGTGGAACGACAAGTCGCTATGACGCGCACTGACCACCAGGGGGCAAACGCTGAACACAAGAGCTGTCCCTGGTGGCAATGCGCTTCCACTGAGGGAGTGCTACTCAGCCAGAAGCTGGGCTCACAGGCTGGCGAGTGCAGCAGTGGTGGCGGGAGCCTCTCTGGCCTCCGCAGCAGTGCTAAGGACCCCTCAGGGGATGTACACCTGCCGGCTTAGGGGAGCAGGCCTAAGTGGCCAGGCAGAGGGCGCCAGCCGGGCTGAGGGACCCCCTCCCCCCAATGCACAAATGTCGTGCACCGGGCCTCTAGTCTATATATATACACTGAGTGGCCAGATTATTATGATCTCTGAACGCATAATAATCTGGCCACTCAGTGTATATCCCATATAATAAAAGGCTAATATGCAAATTGTCCCCTCCACCAGGAGTTCGACCAGCAGGCAGGCCGGCCAACTGCCCATGTCCCCTCCCCCTGGCCAGTATGGCCGGACCCCACCCATGCACGAATTCATGCACTGGGCCTCATATATATATATATATATATATATATATATATATATATATATATATATATATATATATATATATACACACACACACACATACACACACACTGAGTGGCCAGATTATTATGCGTTCAGAGATCATAATAATCTGGCCACTCAGTGTATATATGAAAGGCTAATATGCTAAGTGTCCAACCATCTGACTTGCTATGACACGCACTGACCCCAGGGGGCAGACACTCAACGCAGGAGCTGCCGTGATGCGCACTGGCCATTTGCAGAAAAATGGCACCACAGACCTGGTGCCGACAAAGCAACACTCAGCTTCCCCCAAGTGGGACACAGGCCCCACAACCAACCCAGAGCAACACCCCACCAAATTGCAGCCGATGCTGCAGGGGCCCCATGGCGCAAAATGCGTCTCACAGCCCAGCCCAGCCCAGAAACGGTGGCTGTGGGCACCGGATAATGACATCACATAGCAACACCCAGCTTCCTCTCCCTAGCAACTAGCCTCCTTGCAGTTTCTTCAGCCCAGGAACATGACTTGCTTTATAGCCAGGTGCAAACATTTTACACTTTAACCAAATGTCTGTGAAGCATTTTCCCGTGCCTCATCTCATTTGATCCTCACAGAAGTCCTGGAGTAGGTAGATAGGAGACTCGGTGGAATCCTATTTTCTTTTCATTAGCTGGAAAATGGAGATTTAGAAAGCTTAGAAACTTGACCCGACTGAAAAGAAGTAAGAAATAGTGGACCTTGAAAATGACTTCAGGTTTCCTCACTGCACAGAATATAGTCAAACACTGCTGCAGTTAAATATTTTACCCTTTGTTCTCCCTACATGATCTACAATAATAATGTGCTTCATGTTGATATTTACTGCTGTGTTGCTGACAATTACCTGAAAGAGAAGTTGGGGTGCTTCACTGGGCTGGAAAAAGTTTAGCTACATCAGAAAGCACATCTAATTAAGCAAGTTTATTCTATGAATATAAAAGGCTAAGTTGACTCACACATGCACGATACATATAAAGCTCTCGCTGGCACCTATCGCACACGTGTGTTTCAATCTGTCATTGTCGCTCATGAATTTGGTTGACACTTCTATTATAGAAAAAGGACGAATAGAGATACTAAATTATTCTAATTAATTTCCTTTCAATGTGCATGAATTTGTGCACCGGGCCACTAGTCTTATATAATGATGTGCCTTGTGACATAGATATGGAAACAAGGTGGCAGAGAGACAGGTTACATTGACTTTCAACCAGTGGCAATACTGCCCGCCCTCCTGGGTTTGGAAATGTGTGTGTGTGTGTGTGTGTGTGTGTGTGTGTGTGTGTTGCGGGGGAAGGGGAGGTTTGTCACAATGATTTGGGAGCACTACAGGCATCAGAAGGCAGGGGGTAGACATATTAATCTCAAACAATGCACGGGACAATCCTGCATAACAAAGAATTGCCCCACCTGAAACTCCAACACAGCCCTCTCTTCCCTAGAATTAACAGGGGCAACATTCCTATTATTTCTGCAAGTACAAAAACCAAAATGGGGAGTTAAGATCTATAATTGGGAACCAGGCCCAGGCCCAAGACTATGTGGTTGAGAGCAGCTTAGAGAACAGATTTAAATTAGCGCACAGTGAAAAGAGAGTATTAATAGAAATCCAGATATTAATAGTGATGAGTCCCCATTAGCTGAGGAGGACCTCGGCCCAGAACTTGTCCGACCATCACTGTTCTCCAGTCAATGCTGATAGGGACTCTACCCAGGGGCACATGTTTGGTTTGTCTTCCCCCAAACCTTTTTATCTCTTCACTGACTTTGTATGAAATTCTGCCATTGGTCACCCCTCGGATTGCAGCATCAAAAAACCCTATAGCCCTAGCCAGTTTGGCTCAGTGGATAGAGTGTCGGCCTGAGGACTGAAAGGATCCTGGGTTCGATTCTAGTCAAGGGCACATGCCCTGGTTTCGGGCTCGATCCCCAGTAGGGGGCATGCAGGAGGCAGGCAATCAATGATTCTCTCATTGATGTTTCTATCTCTCCCTTCCTTCCTCTCTGAAATCAATAAAAAAATATATTTTAAAAAACCCTATAAAAAAGTAGGCATTTTACTTTCGAACATCTCTAGGAGGCATAAGCAGCAGTATGAGTCAGTCCTTAGATTAAAAGAGCTTCTATTCTAGTGGTAAAGTTAAAACATGACCACAACTAAATAAAATACGCATCGCCTGTATAAGGTATCACGGCAGAAATAACTTAATAGCTGAAAGCAAGTACTGGGGTCAGCTTTGCTCCTTATGAACTGCATGAATATGGGATCTTTCCTATCACCTAAACTTCAGTTTCTTCAACTAAAAAGTGAAGGTGATAATCCTGACAGGGTTGTTATGAGACTCAGAAGTGAAATGTTGTTGTTTTTTTCTTTCCCTAAATAAAAAAATATGCTTTCCTATAAAGTTCTATTAGAGTATAGAAGTGGGAGAGTTTACATTTGATATGAGGACAGTTTAACAAAGGAGGAAGCATTTGAACTAGGCTTCGAGCACCTGGCTAGGGTAGTAAATGTATTACACCAAACATACAGGAATTTATTCAACAAATCTTCATTGAGCCACTGCTTTGTGCCATGCCCTGGGTATTAATGACTCGGTACTCCTTATTATATTGTCTTTTTATTATCTCAGTACATTTGTTTACTAACTAATCCTTTCTACCAATGTCTTCAAAGCAACTTACCAGAGTAGCTAGACACCTAGAAAGCCTGAGGCATGGACTGAGCAGAGGTGGCAGTCCAACAGGGGATGGGGGTCCTGAGAGAGGTACCTACTGGCAGCTCAGCTGGCCCAGGTCATGTGGAGGTCAGACACCTGAGACCCTGAGAATGGGGTCGCAGACACAAGGAAAGAGACACAGGAGAGTTCTACTGACACAGTTTTACCTAATAAATAATGCTGTTTATCTAATAAATAATGCTATACGAGATCTATTGACAGAAATCAGCTTCATGCCCTGCTGCAAATGACTAAGAATACCAACCTCCCTCTGAATTCTAGGCTTGGAACCAATTCTTTTTCCATGTCTATGTCAAAAGGCACATCATTATATAAGATGCCCTGACCCAAATGAATGCCCCCTAGTGTACACTGCATGCTCTGAGCCGGGCTGGCCTGTGGAGGAGTGGGAGGGGGATGTGGAGAGGAAGAGGGATGTGGAAGGGTTGTCCCAAAAAATGTATACACACTGTAACAGCTGATAGCTCAATTTTGAAAATGAAATATATTTTAATAAACACTTCCTTTATAATTTCAAAGTTTGTATATACATTTTTTGGGGGGAAATTATACACACTATATATATACATATATATATAGTATATACACACACACACACACACACACACTGCATTCTTTGTTCCTGTTTATAATTATGTGAGGTAGGTGGAATTTATTCCATTTTACAGATGAAGAAATTCAGACTCACAGAAGTTAGGTGACTCATTAGGGTCACGCAGCTTAAGTGATTCCTGGAGTTTGACCCCACGTCTTCAGATTTGAAATCCTGCTCATTTTCCACCGTATCATGCATCTTTTCTGTCTCTGCCTTCAGGAAGCTTACAACACATGGGTGCATCTGAAGTAACATAGATAACATTCATGATGAAACTTGGAGCAATAAACCAAGACTACTTAAAAATGAAATCTCTGCTTATATTCCTTTCAGAGAAAGTTTCTGTTCTAATTTGACTCTACATTGATAGTTTTAGAAAGTACATAGGTTTGCATTTGGTTGGAATTGATTTATTCAGATTAATAGATCATGTTACATTCTTGTTTATGAAAAGTTCATTTCAGTTTGAAGAATAGTAAAGTGGAAGATTCTAACAAAATAAAATGCCACATTTCTAAGTATAGTAGATGGGTACAGGAGCTTTCATAGAAGGCTATGAATTCTAGATGTTAAACTGTTGAACTTATTGTATTTTTCAGTGATGCAATGTAATATTTTTTGCTCAGAGAAGAGTTAAGGTCAGAAATGGTTGCTTCAATCATAAAGCTTTATTTAGAAAGTCGCCTGTGTTGAACCTGGGGGATACTTGACTTTTCCTCAAGGAAGGCATAGCTCCTCAACTATAATCTACAAACTTTTGCTCTGAAGTCTTGGAAGAAACGGAGACCTTAGGGAAGTATCTAGGGTCACAGAGTCAGGGTGCCTCGAGATAGAAAAATCATCTAAATACTGAGTTTCAACCTCTATTTATTCAGCTGCTCTGTTCATGCAGACACAGGTAGGCAAGGTGCCTAGAAATAAAAGAATTAGGTGGCTTTTACTTCTAAGATGAAAAGGTCCTGGTGTGCCGAAACCGGTTTGGCTCAGTGGATAGAGCGTCGGTCTGCGGACTGAAGGGTCCCGGGTTCGATTCCGGTCAGGGGCATGTACATTGGTTGCGGGCACATCCCCAGTAGGAGGTGTGCAGGAGGCAGCTGGTCGATGTTTCTCTCTCATCGATGTTTCTAGCTCTCTATCCCTCTCTCTTCCTCTCTGTAAAAAATCAATAAAATATATTTTTTTAAAAAAAGAAATGAAAAGGTCCTGGTGTTTTGGTTCCCTGAAGTGGTCAGCACCTTCCTGCACACACAGAGACAATGCTGACTCAGCTAAGGGGCTGACACTAGATTATAAAGCTACAATGAAGGCTTCCAGGCATCCAGAGCCCTAGTGGGCCACCTCCCCTTCTCTGTGGAATGCATTTCCCAGACTAGACTTTCAGGATTCACTCATATCTTCGCTCCTGATCTCCAGACTGGTATCAGTCTTACATCCTAAAGTTAATGCAAGTTGGTATAGACCACCGCTAGGAAATTTTTGCAGTCTAAGAGATAGGATATACTGTATACGTATATCAAATCACCACAATATACACTTTAAATATTTTACACTTTTATATGACACTAGAGGCCCAGTGCACGAAATTTGTGCATGGGGGGGGGGGGTTTGGGGGGGTGTCCCTCAGGCCAGCCTGCACCCTCTCCAATCTGGGACTCCTCAAGGGATGTCCGACTACCCGTTTAGGCCCGATCCTAGTGGGATCGGGCCTAAACAGGCAGTCGGACATCCCTCTCACAATCCAGGACTGCTGGCTCCCAACTGTTTGCCTGTCTGCCTTCCTGATTGCCCCTAACCGCTTCTGCCTGCCAGCCTGATCACCCCTTAACCACTCCCCTGCCAGCCTAATTGATGCCTAACTGCTCCCCTGCCAGCGTGTTTGCCCCTAACTGCCCTCCCCTTTAGGCCTGGTCCCCCCCCCAACTGCTCTCCCCTGCAGGCCTGGGTCCCACCCAACTGCCCTTCCCTGCAGGCCCGGTCACCCCCAACTTCCCTCCTCTGCTGGCCTGGTCACCCCTAACTGCCCTCCCCTGCAGGGTTGATCACCTCCAACTGCCCTCCCTTGCAAGCCTGGTCCCTCTCAACTGCCCTCCCCTGCTGGCCATCTTGTGCCGGCCATCTTGTGTTCACATGGGGGCAGGATCTTTGGCCACATGGGGGCAGCTATCTTTTGTGTTGGAGTGATGGTCAATCTGCATATTACTCTTTTATTAGATAGATAGAGGCCTGGTGCATGGGTGGGGGCCAGCTGGTTTGCCCTGAAGGGTATCCCAGATCAGGGTGGGGGTTCCCTTGGGGCATGGGGCGGCCTGGGTGAAGGGCCTGTGGTGGTTTGCAGGCCGGCCACGCCCCCTGGCCACCCAAGCAGAGGCCCTGGTATCTGGGATTTATGTATCTTCTACAATTGAAACTTTGTAGCCTGGAGCAGAGCCAAGCCTCCTGCTCGCTCTGTGGCCGGCAGCCATTTCTTTTGGGGTTTGTGTATCTTCTGTAATTGAAACTTTGTAGCCTGGAGCAGAGGCCTAGGCCAGCCAGGGCTGCAGAAGCTTTGCTTCCTCCATTGCCGGGGGCAACCCTTGCCTCCTGCTCTTTCCAGCTCAGTGGCTGTGGCCATTTCTGTTTGGATTTGTTTACCTTCTATAATTGAAACTTTGTAGCCTTGAGTGGAGGCTTAGGCCTGGCAACGGCAGGCGGAAAGCTTGGCTTTCTTTGTTACCGGGGAAACCCAAGCTTCCCTCCTGCTCTCTGTGGCTGTAGCCATTTTGGTTGGGTTTATTTGCATATTTGCTCCTGATTGGCTGGTGGGCGTGGCTTGTGGGTATAGCGGAGTTAGGGTCAACTTGCATATTACTCTTTTATTAGGTAGGATGTGTACCTCAACAGGGCTGAAAAAAATGTTTTCCATAATAAAAAAAAAATTTAGGCTTAGTTTAGAGTAAAAGCTTTGGGTCCTATCTTCTTTTAAAACACTAGGATAACACAAGGCATGCTAAAAAGACTTGGGATCTTGTTCCAGCTTTGTATGCAACTTCCCTGTATGAATTTAGTAGGTCATTACTGTTTGATGCATGAATGTTCCTTGATCTGCAAAATGATGATAATCCCTTTCTTGCCCTCCTCATAAAACAATTTCAAGAATACAAAAAAGAGATTTGTATTCTGTGAGCCTGTCAGTACTGGATCCTTATCCAGCATTCAGTTTAGCTATTGCTTAGTGAAGGGGAGGATTGGCCTGGTCCCTGTCTTTCCAGAGTGTTCCCCAAATGCACTTGAGTAGAATCTAGAAGGGTTAGTGGTATTTGACAGGGGGCATTTCAAAGGTAGACAATTCCAGGGATTCTTGAGTTAAAGCATTTTATGCTGCCTAAAGTCTAGCATATTTATGAAAGTAAGAATAAGACTGGAGAAAAGGAAGGGTGTAGAAGACAATTACAGGAAACAGTTTGGGGGAAAATGAGGGAAAGTCCTTGAATGCAATCCTGATTAGTTTGGACTTGGTAATCTAGGCCAGTGCTTCCCAAACTTTGTCATATAATATCACTTTTTTTTAAGTTTTTTAAATATAAGTAGCTTATGACCCCAGATGACTGGCCCAAGAACTTCAACTTGCCTTCAGGCTGAAGTAATCAAAAACTTTTAATAAGTAGGCACATGTCCACTGTTTGAAAAGTGCTACTAGGCAATGATGATTTTCCAGACTTTGGGAAAATTCTCTCTTCTTCCATCTCTCCAGATTGTAATGTGACTGCAACTCTGGTTCCTGCATTAGAACTGGATCCCTGTGGAAACAGAGCTCACCAAAAATAGATCAGCCCATCACTACAGATCCTACAGACATTGAGAGATAATAGATTAGGGTCTGGAAAGAAGGAGGAGTGGATAGTGACTGGTAATGGGTACAGGATTTCTTTTTGGAGTGATGAAAATGTTCAGGAATTAGATAATAGTGGTGGTTCCACAACCTTGTGAATATACTAAAAACTATTGAATTGTACTCTAAAAGATGGATATTATGATGTAATTTATATCTCAATTTTATTAAAAGGGTAATAGGAGAACATCATTACCTGAATAAATTTGATAACTTATATGCACTGGACAAATCCTGTGAAAGACATATTATGAAATCTGACACAGAAGGAAGTAAAAATCCAAATAGTCCTATATTTAGTATATAAACTAAATTCTCATTTAAAACCCCCACAAAGAAAACTCCAGGCCTGAAGGCTTCTCTGGTGAACGCTAGCAAACATTTAAAGAAGAAATTATACTATGTCATTTGTCTCCAAATTGATTTATAGATTCAATGCAATCCCAGTCAAAATCCCAGCACTCTTTTTGGTAGAAATTGACAAGCTAAAATTTTTATGAAAATGCAAAGGAACTAGAATAGCTAAAACCATTTTGAAAAAAGAAAAAGTTGAAGGACTCACAGTATCTGATTCCAAGACTTACTGTAAAACTGCAGTAATGAGGACAATATGATATTGGCCTAAGTATATATAAGGAGATCAATTGAACATAACAGAAAGTCCAGAAATAGACCGCATATATTTGATCATTGGTTTTCAATAAAGGGAAGAATATTTCTTTTCAACAAACATTGCTGGAACAGCCAGATATAGAAGACATGGACCATGATCCTTACCTCACACTCCACCAAAATGGATCATAGACCTAAACATAAAAACTCCACTTGTAAAACCTGTAGAAGAAAACAAAACAGAAAATTGTTTTGAAGTTAGAATAGACAGGAATTTCTTAGAAAAGAAATATAAGACACACAAAAAGCCTGAACTATTTAAAAAATTATAAATTGAACTTCATCAAATTTAAAGACATTTGGTCTTTAAAAGATATCATTGTAAAAATGAAAGAACATGCCACAGACGGGGAGAAAACATTCTCGATAACTTAAATCTGACAAAGGACTTGTATCCAGAATATATGTAAAGAACTCTTACTACTCAATAATGAAAGAGACAAAAACAAAACAAAACACTCTCAGTTAAAAATGGTCAAAAGATTTGAATAGACACATCACAAAAGAAAAAAAAAATGACCAATAAGCACATGGGAAGTTGCTCAACATTGTTAGTCACCAGGGAAATGCAATTTTGAAATACAGTGAGATACTGTTAGATACTGTCTCAAGGTCTGGGTGGTTCTGACTAAATGCTATTCTTGCTGAATGTTTAAATGTAGCACAGTATTTTTCCCAGGCAAGATGTAAAAAACCGGATAAGTGGAGTCAACTGCAAAGAAGAAATTAATATTTAATTAGCCAAATAATGTATACAGGGTATCCCCCCAAAATGTATATGCACTTTAAAAGCTGATAGTTCAATTTTGAAAGTGAAATGTATTTTAATAAACACTGCCTTCATAATTATTCAGTGTGTGGATACATTTAGAGGGACACCCTATGTAAGTAATGGCTAAGCCTCCCTGACAGGAGACAGCTTTGGGGGTGAATCCTGTTTCCTTTACTTGATCTTGATGCAGGTAAACAAAACTACTTAATGACAAACACATCTTGTTCTTTTTTTCATTGATTCCAGAGAGAGGAAGGGAGATGGAGAGAAAGGGAGAGAAAAATCGATGTGAGAAACATCAATCAGTTTCCTCCCATATGCGCCCCAACCGGGGATGGAACCCGCAACCTGGGTACGTGCCCCGACTGGGAACCAAATCCATGACCCTTTGGTGCACAGGACAGGGCTCCAACCAACTGAGCCATAGCAGCCAGGACACCTCTTGTTCTTGAATGGAACATCTCAAGCACGAAGCCTTTGTGTTTGGTAACGATACCACTACACGCCCATTAGATGGGCTGTGATGGCTAAATGTTTTTGGACACTGGAGTTCTCGTGCATTGCTGCGGGGGATGCAAAAATGGACAACCACTTTGGAAAACAGTTTGACAATGTTTTATAAAAGTAAGCATACATTTACCATGTGCCCATTCCACTTCTAAGGTATATACCTAGGACAAATGAAAACGTTTTCACTAAAAGACATGTACAGAATATTCATGGCTGCTTTTGTCATAATAGCTCCAAACTGGAAACACCCTAATTGTCCATCTCTAAGTGACTAGGTAACCAAGTTATGTTACATCCATAAAATGGTATCCTATCAGCAATTTTAAAAAACCGCTGATCCTTGCAATAATATGGATGAATCATAAAACTTTGTTATGCCAAAGGAGCCAGCCAGAAACGAACATATAATGTACTGTATGACTCCATTTCTGTGACAGAACAGACAGATCTAATTTATAGTGATAGAAAGCAGACCAGTGGTTGCCTGGGGAAGGGGGTTGGGGGCGTTGGGGAGTGCAGATCAACCTGGAAAGGGTACAACATTTTGTGTTGTTAGAAGTGTCCTATCTTGATTGTGGTGGTGGTTATGTGATATAGATAGATAGATAGATAGATATATATATATATATATTTGTCAAAATCCGTCGACCTAAACATCTTAAATGGGTGGATTTAATTTTATATAAATTATACCTCCATAATGTTGACTCTTAAAAAACAAGGGGGGATGTGGAGGCATTAGTGCAAAAATAATTCTTCTAATGCTGTGTACTGACTTCGTACAAGTTAAACAAAACCCTTTTAAATAGGTCATATACAGGCGATGGAATTGTCTCTATATGGGAATGCTTTTCAGATGTACATAGTTCAGGCAGCTGGATTGATGTAAATTTGGGCTCCCAAGATGCAGGGAAGTCATTATTTGAGCATCTTAGTTAATCTCCACAATTAGGTTCTGTTTCTCCTTCCATCCTTGGAATCACTTCCCTGCATTTTTATTCAGTGGTGTGATTAGGGAAGAGAAGCCAGGTTCCGAAAGGGCCCCATGCCTTAGATGTAGCTTTTTCACAGTATTCGCTCATGACCAGCAAATTCCAGAAAGCACTAGATTTTGTGCTCTTGTTCATGTATATTCACAATCTGAGTGCTCTGGGGAGAGTCGGTCTTATACAGGGGAGCAAGTATGCAGTATACGCTGTACCTGGCATTTCCAGCCCTTTGTCTTTTCCTGTGTCTTAAAATGTCAGAATTTGAAGGGAATTTGGAAATTCATGAATTCAGTACTTGTGCGTGATCAGTGAGGAAACCGTAGCCCAGAGCAGGTTCACATGCCCAGCTAACTGACCAGGACAGAGCTGGACGCACAGCCCAGATCTTTATGACCCACGTATTCCTCCAGTGCAGCTCACTAAATTGTAATCACACTTTATCAACTATCCTCAATAGTGGAGTGCAGTGTGGCCCAACATGCTTTTCTTGGATGGTCTGTAGTAGCGTCACTTGGGGTTTGTATTGCCGAACCCCACTCTGGACCTACTGAGTCTGAACCTCCATTGAGGTTCCCTGAGGCCTGGGGATAGCTGCGTTCGAACGGGTGTCTCTGTGGTTCTGAGGCACACTCGGGTTTTAATTACCTCTGTCCAAGCAGCAAAGTCACACAATCAGAAGTGTGTTTAAGAAAGTCTGAAATCAGGTCTTTTGGGAAGCCAAAGCCCATGAGTCTTCTCTCCTCCCATTACCTGGGGGCTGGGCCGCTGATGAGAGAGGCCTCCTCTGTCCTAGAGCAGCGATTTTCAGCCAGTGTGCCACGAGAATTTTTAAAACATGCAATACCTGAGTACTTAGTGGCACTGACCTTGTTTCCCTGAGATTGTCAAATAAAAAAATGACAATAGCCAACACAACGGTAGCCATCTGATGTGAATGAATCAATTATACCTATGTTTTTTGGTCATATTGGCTAAAACTATATTTATTGGTGTGCTGCATAATGTTAGCAATTAGTTTACAAGTGCCATGAAATGAGAGAGGTTGACCATCACTGTGTTAGAGGAAACAGTTTCACTATATTCATGGGCATTATTTCTGTACCCTTCCCCCAACTTTGCCCTGGTTTTTCTCTGGTAACCTTTGCTTAATTCAGTGTTTTAAATACAACTGAGGTCAGATCATTCCAGGACATGAAAGAGAGGTCGCTCAATGGAATGACCTTAGTTTCATGCAAAGGGTTGGCAACAGCTCATTTTTGTTTTATTTTTTGTCAATGGGAGATGTAATTCCACTAATTGATTCCCTGAGTCCTCTGCAGAAAGATTGACCTGCTCTTTGGGGATCAGTCTCATAGAATACAGTCAGTGTCATCAGAGGGTCTCCCAGATGTGACCCTCTCCTTCCCACACATGTCACATTTATTTTACTTCTTTGTTTTTGACGCAGTCAAGGCAAAGAATGGGTAGAGGGCACCGTGATAAGCTTGTCAGAGAGATGTGGCTGTGGTTCTCTTCCCACCGTAAATCGTAACACAGCCCACCTGCTTGCTCGAGCGGGAAACCTTGGGAGTCTTTCTTCTTCCTTCGCCCCTGTTCCCCCTATTCAGTCCATCACCAAGGTCTGTGATCACAGTCTTTGAAATCCATCTTGCATATATATGTCCTTTGCCACTCTCCTGGTCCTAATCGCCATTACCTCTTTTTTTTTTTTTAATATATTTTTATTGATTTCAGAGAGGAAGGGAGAGGGAGAGATAGATAGAAACATCAATGATGAGAGAGAATCATTGACTGGCTGCCTCCTGCACACCCCACACTGGGGATTGAGCCCGCAACCCAGGCATGTGCCCTTGGCTGGAATCGAACCCAGGACCCTTCAGTCCACAGGCTGATGCTCTACTCACTGAGCCAAACCGGCTAGGGCCGCCATTACCTCTTGAGCAGCTGTCTGTCTGGGCTCCCTATTCATGCTCTTCATTTGCCACAAGCCAGAATGATTTTTAACAATGATCTGTTAATATGAAAAAATGTAAAAACATTCAGTGGTCTCATGCTCTATTTATTTAAAAATACAGAACTAATAGATTAAAGTGTGGGAAAAAATGTCTCCATATTTCATTTCTCTGTATACCCATTCCCCTCCACAGGGAGCCATCGGCAGTAGTTTGGAAAACTTTTCTAAGCATTTGTAAAACATGTGTGTGGGTGTGTGCACTTGCACACAGGTGTGTATACCAGTACATATATGTATACTATATATATGTATATATGTGGTGGTATGCACATACAGTTGACTTTGAACAACTGGGGTTAGGGCCACCGATTTCCCTATCCCACCCCCTCCTCATACAGTGGAACATCTGCATATAACTTTTGACTTCCCCAAAATTTCAATCATCCCTTGGTATTTGTAGCGGATTCCAGGACTCCCGTGGATACCAGAATCCAAGGATGCTCAAGTTTCTGATATCAGATGGCATAGACAATGCCTATAGTCGACCCTCCACATCTGTAGATTTCCAGTCATGAATTGAAAATACTCTTTTGGTTGGTTAAATCCATGGATGTGAAATCCAGGGATATGGAAGGCCAGCTGTATATTTATTGAAAAAAAATCTGTATATAAGTGGACCTGCACAGTTCAAACCTGTGTTGTTCAAGGGTCAACTATAAATGAGCCCATAAATATACAGGGTTTTTAATATAAATAGGATCATACTGTGTTGTTCTCAAGTTTGTTTATTCAATTGCTGATATATCAATTAATTTAATTATGCTGTTATTGAGGGATCTTGTACTATTTCAGATAGAATCTAAACTTCATAAAATGGCCTTCTAGGTTCCATTGTCATCTGTCCCTGCCTTTCCCTCGTGCTACTTTCCACATTCCTCACTATATTCCATCGTTGCCTTCCTGTCACATCTTCCCATGAACCAAGGTTTCTTTCTTTCTCAGGGCCTTTGCACATGCTGTTCCCTCTGCCTGGGCTGCCCACTTAGGTACATGACAGTGATTCCCACATGGTAGGCTGGGTCTTTGAAACACACACACACACACACACACACACACACACACACACATATACTGGTTTGCATATAATCATACTTTAAAAAATGTAAATATTGTGAATAATAAAATAATCCAGTTAATTTATAGTAACTTTTATTTATTCGATAATACTGAAAAATACATTCTTGTTGTATGGGAGAATTCTATAATTTTAAATTTTGCATTAATAATTGATATTAAGCCCTGGCCAGTGGCTCAGTTGGTTGGGCATCATCCCATGTACCAAAAGGTTGCTGATTCAATTCCCCGTCAGGGCACATGCCCGGGTTGCAAACTCAATTCCTGGTAGGGAGTGTGCAGGAGGCAGCCAATGGATGTTCTCCTCTCACTTCTGTGTTTCTCTTCCTCCCTTTCCCTTCCTCTCTCTCTAAAAATCAATAATATTTTTTAATATTAAGAACCATTGATCTAGATAAAATGCATAAAACCCAGGTTGTGAAGCCCTTCTTAAAATGGCTCCTTTCCACAGTTTTCATCCTCTCTTCAGCTTCACCAAACTCACCTTTATTATTTGAACACACCAAGCTTTATCTTATACAGTCGATACTCCTATTCACAGATTCCATCTTTTAAAAATTCACCTACTTGCTAAAATTTATTTATAACCCCCAACTCGGTATTCACAGTGCTTTCCTGGTCAGTCCCAGACCAGCCAACATATGTGCAGAGCAGTGAAGACCGGAGTAGCCCCCGCGCACACGTTCCCAGCTGGGGCAGAACAAAGCCACGCTCTGCCTTCCCCTTTCAGCTCTCACACTGTAAACTAGTGTCCTTTATCTGTCTCTTCAATGTCATGCTCTTCACACTGTTGTACTTTTCATGGTGGTTTTGCTGTTTAAAATATTGCCGTTCTGTCTGGTGTTCTCAACGTGAGAAGATACATGTGTTAGTGAGAGAAGCTTCATTCGGACTTGAGTTATGTGCTGCTGGCCCCGATTTCAATGTTAATGAACCAATAGTATAAGGTGTCTTCACACAGAAACAAGCATAAAACACGATTATGTGTTGATTGGTTGACAAATACTGTGGCCAGAGGCTTGCAGGACCCTAACCCTGTGGTTCTCCTAGGAAAAGTGACTCCGTGCTCCCCAATGCATTGTTCGTGGTGACATTATAACCATAACTTTGTAGACAATGAGAGTCAGCTGTGCTCATATTATTCTCTTTTCCCGAAAATTTTCCCTTCCGGCATTTTTTCTTCCACCAGCAAAGCTCCTCTCATCCTTTAAAACCCAGTCCAGGTGTCACCTGTGCTACGCAACCTTTCCTGGCTCCTCCCAGGCAGGTGATCTCTGTTCAGGCCACTGTTGGAGCAGTGACCTCCATGCACCGAGGTATCTGTGTACGCTACCTGACTCCTTTCCCCGGGACGTGAGGCCCGAAGGGGCCTGGCTGGCATAGGTTTGATAAGTGTTGATTGAATGATTCAAAGGAGGAAGGGGGGTGTACATACTAATGAAAAAGAAATCGAAAGTGAAGGAAACAGAATGTGGATTGAATAACGGATGTGACAGGAGCACATGGAAAGGACCCTTGTGTTATTCCTGGGGTAGGTCATGAACTGGTTCTGGGTCTCAGTACAGGACACACACTAAAGCCTCTGTTGATTAGATAGTGGCCTAAATTGCCTTTAAGTGAGAAAAGAGTGTGAGTCTCCTAAGCCAGTGGTCGGCAAACTCATTAGTCAACAGAGCCAAATATCAACAGTACAACTATTGAAATTTCTTTTGAGAGCCAAATTTTTTAAACTTAAACTTCTTCTAACGCCACTTCTTCAAAATAGACTCGCCCAGGCCGTGGTATTTTGTGGAAGAGCCACACTCAAGGGGCCAAAGAGCCGCATGTGGCTCGCGAGCTGCAGTTTGCCAACCACGGTCCTAAGCCAACAAGGGGAAAACCTGGCTTCCGGGTGAACTTGTTTTAAGACTCACATTTCATCTTTTTTAACTCTGCTCTCTCTGGATTGGCTGTTCCAGACTCCAAAGGGTGGGCTCTGCAAGTCCTGGCTCCCATCACCACAGTCTCCTGTCCAGTGAGAGAAAGGGCCCACTTTGAGTTGAATCTTAAGGACGGTGCTGGCAACCAGTCACTGGATGAAATGCATTAATTGGCTTAATCCAGGCTCCTCTGACCCCTCTGCCCCAAAGCCTAGAGTTGATTCAGTGTCGAATAAAAGGTGTCTGTGTACCATCTCACTCAGGATGGAGATGGGGCCGAATCCTGGAAGTGTTACGTTAGCAGGTCATCTGACTGAGAGGTTTTGTTTGTTTTTACCAAAAGAAGAGCAAATAGATATTCTTCCCTCTTGTTCCTTTGGTATACCTTTCATTGACTTACATAGTATATAACGTGGTGTCAAGCACTGTGCTACATGCTGGAAATAAAAAAGCCCCTGACCAGAACGTAGCAGTCTTTGTGGTAAAATAAAGTTCATTCTGTGCCCTAGGAACAAAGATGGTTCTCCAGAATCACAGAGAAACTTGATTACTCAGATGAGCATATAGTTATGCTGCCCTCTCTTAGGAGGATTTGGATTTGAGAAGTGGAAATAATTTTGGACGAGGAACTGAGGCCTAGATTCTAATCCCTCTATTGCCATCACCAACTAATGGTGAACTTGACCTTTTATAAACTCTGTGGGCAGTGTTTCTCAAAATGTAGTCAGTAGTTAATCTGCATTAGCTTCTCCTCAGGTTCTCTCTGAACCCTAGCCCTGACCCACTGGACCGGAAGTTCTGGGGCCGTGATCTCTGCAAATTGTGTAACCCCGATGAACTTCAGTTTCCTCGTCTGTAAAAAGGGGATCATGTTTGCCTTGCAGCATTGGTTTGAGGTTTAAATGTGTTAGTGGATAGGAAGCACATGACACGTGGCGGGAGCTCAGCAAGTGCCAGTCTCTTGCCTCCCTCGGAGTATAAAGTCCCTGGGGTCCAGAGGAGCTGAAGGATTCCCAGAGGAAGGGCAGCAAGGGAGATTCTAATTAATGCTTGGTTATTCAGTAAAACCCTACTTCTGTTCCAGTAATCTGATTAAATGAAGTATTATGGTATCCTATTTTTTTATTTAAAAACACATAAGGCTGTCAGGGTTGGGCGAGACCGTCGCCCCTTGTCTGTCTACAGATGCACTGCTTGAGCCCCTCTTCCGTCTGCTCCCCACCCCTAGCCTAGGCCAGGGGTCAGCCAGCAAATCACTTACTCGGGAAGTGTTCCTCCAGAAATGTGTGCCTGTTACCTGACCCTCTGGACTCTCTTATTGGTTGCTCTTAACTGTTATGGGACAGAAGACTGGCCTAGAGTACTTCATGCTGCAGTGTGTTGGGGTATAGTTGTGTACATCGTGCACTCACAAGTCAGATCAAATTCTGTGTCTTTGTGACTGCTTGAGCTGGAACTCAAACCTCATCACCACCGGGGAGTTTCACTAAGCAAAAGATGTATAATTGAGTATGTGTGTTTTATTGGTGAATTCTTTTTCTGTAAAGCAAACAGCTTTTGAAGATGCAAGTGTTATGTTTTTAATATCCCTGACTAATCAGTTCAGTTTATGGATATCATCGAGGGAGCTCCCTTAGAGTCTGATTAACTAACTACAATCCTCACTTGACAGAATCCTCCTGGGTTTGTTGGCAGTTTTTAGCTTTACCCTCATCAGAAAGAGGGAAGTTAAAAGGACACGCCCATTTCTAGGAGTTACACAAAACCCTCTTCCAAGAAACGTCTTGACCCTTCTACAACTTTAGCCACAAGGCATGTGAGATTTGGTATCTGAAAAGATTATTTGAGGCTCTGAGAAGCCCTTAGTCATCAAAGTTCTGTTATCATTGGTCTAATACATAAGGCAGGGCGGAAGATTCTGGAGTTTTAGAAATGTTTTCAACGGTCAAGGCTGAAACTAGAAGAGTTTCTAGTTAATACTTGGTTATTCAGTAAAACGCATCCCCTGTTCCAATAATCTGAGATAACAGATTAGATGAAGTATTACCATATCCGATTTTCTTGATTAAAAATATATAAGGCTGTCAGGATTGTGAGAGACCGTAGCCCCTTGTCTGTCTACTGATCCACTGTTCGCGTCCCCTCTTCAGGCTTCCCTCCCCACTCCCCGCCTCCCCCCCCCGCTCAACTCCTAGCCTAGACCAGGGGCCACCTCTTTCTCTGAATAGTTTTGTTGGAACACAGCCACTCTTGTTTGCTTTCAAATTATCTGTGGCTTCTCCATGCCACCATAGAGTAGGCCAGTTGTGGCATCTGGCCTACAAAGCCTAAAATATTTCCTCTTTGACCTTTACCGAGAAACTTCGCTGACCCCTGGCCTAGGCTACCTCCTCTTCAGTATCTCCAGTGATGAGCAGTTCTTCCGTTTCCAAGGCACCAACTTTAGACCGCTCTTTTGGAAACATTTTCTTAGACTGAGTCAAAGCCTGCTTGCCTGTAGCATGCCCCTGCGGGCACCAGTTCCGCGTTAGTATGTGGAGTCACTCAAGAGAAAGACCATTGCTCTTCCTTGTGTCGGCCCCTTAAACCTCAGAACACACAACAGGACTCCAGGCAGAAGCTCACTGAATCCTGGTCCCAAGTGCTTCATCACGCCCAGGACTGAACACCACACTCCCGTGTGATCGACCCTCCAGGGTAAAGTCAAATTGGGGCACACCTGCATTTTCTAGGTGCCAAGAGCTATAGGAAGAAGCCATGGCCTCATTCTACATGCTTGGAGACCTTGTAATCTAATCCAGATAACAGAGACAGGTTTATGTGGGACATCACTCTCTGTTCAACAGCTAGGAATGATGCAACTTCCGGGCCTTATGTACCCAGGGTGCGTGTCTGTGGTCTGGGTGCTTGTGAAATGGTTTGTTCTTTACTAGATTTGGGTACAAAAAGGAAAATAGTCACTTCTATTTCATCAGAGAAGGTGGAGGCATTCTCTCTTCACTTTGAGAGGAGGACCCCCACGCCATCATATACTTACTTCTTTAAGCCCCATTGTTGAGTAAAGCGACTTGCATTGTCTTTCCCTATCTCCTTGCCATCTTCTCTCACTGTTGTAGACTATTGCAACAGCTTCTTACATAGTTTTTTCCTGCCTCTGATTTTTCCTTTCCCTGGCTGGTCTTCCTCATTCTGTCAGTTAAGAGCACAGCTGTCGTTACCATTTCTCTGCTGATCTGTACGCTTCAGTGGCTCCCCACTGCCAATAACGGAAAGATAAAAGTTCTTAGGATGGCATCCAAGGCTTCCCAGGAACACCAGACTCTTCTTTTCCACATTTGAAAGAGACTGTTCCACATTCTCTGAACTCATTTTTTAAATTAATTTTATTGGAGTGACATAGATTAACAAAATTATATAGGTTTCAAGTGTACAATCCTATAATATATCATCTGTGTATTGCACTGTGTTCACCACCCAAAGTCAAGTCTCCTTCTGTTACCATATACTTGACCCCTTTTACCTCTTCTGCCTCCCTCCCTACCCCCTTCCCCTCTGTTAACCGCCATACTGTTGTCTATGTCTGTGAGGTTTTTGAATGGGTCTTATGTTTTTCCATACCCAGGCCTTGGTCATACTGTATGCTATAAACAAAAGGTTCTTTTCTCCTTCTTTCCCAAAACCATATAGCAAACCCTACCTTCTTCATTATTCATATTCATTTGTATTTCTCTTTCTCTCTCTCCCTCTCCCCTCACTACTACCCACTGATTCCCTGTCAGTGGTCTGATAGCATATTGTGTCTCTTTTTATGGTATTTCTGAAAAGCTGCCTTTTGTTTTAGGGATATGAGCAACATCATCAATAAGT
Source organism: Eptesicus fuscus (assembly GCF_027574615.1). NCBI lineage: Eukaryota > Metazoa > Chordata > Mammalia > Chiroptera > Vespertilionidae > Eptesicus > Eptesicus fuscus. The sequence continues at coordinate 37,128,655 of NC_072485.1, forward strand.
TACTTGAAAGGAGTGTTTGGGTCTTGCCTCTTTTCTTTATAAGCATTTAGCATAATTTGTGCTTGTTTTACTGAGTACTATAGAAGGAGCTCATTGATTGGGCACCGGCAAGGAAGTAGCAGGAAGAGCTGAAGGGGAGTAGATGATTTTGATCTGAGAGCCTGAAAGAATAGTGATGCCTTTGACCAAAGAGGCAGAACTCAGAGGCATGCTGATAAGTGGTTCGGGGCAAGAAAAAGGACACACTAAACCCTCCGCAGTGATGATACAGTAGAAAGAACACTGAATTGGAAATCTGAGCATCTTTTATAACAGTGACTCTTCTGCCAATTACATGACCTCAGAATGTCCTCAGGCAGCTTTAGATTCCATAGCTATGTCCTTGGCATCTGTCACGCAAAGTTTGGTCCTGGATGCTTCAGCGTTTATTATTTTCACTTAATTCTCAAAGCAATATTATTAGTTTTGCATTTCCCCCTTTTTGTATATATTTTATATATTAGAGAAGTTAAGAAATTTGTCCAAGTTTATAGAAATATAATTCAGTCTTTTCACTCTAGTCTTAAGCTTTTCTCACCACATTCTGCATCATCTACCTCATTCTGCTCTTATTTCTCTGCACTTGTTCTCCCAGGTCTGAATCTTTGTTGATCTGAATTAATAGTGTTTCTTCTGCTTGGATGGATTGTACCAGGAATTAGGCAAAAACTGGTACCCTTTTTCCTTCTTCATATTGTCTATTGGACATTTTAAAATGGCTTGATATCATTTATTATTGAAACTAGAAAAATAGTTTCAAGATGAGATATTTAAGAGTAAGTATACTTGTATTTTAATGAGATTTGGCTATGTTACTTAGTTCAATAAATAAGAGTACTTACAACACAGAAGGAAGGCCACGTGTAAGGTTCTGGTGAAGAGGAAGAGCTATATTCTGAGAGCACTAGATGGTGGAACACTGGGTGAAAGATAATAAAAAATGATGGCATCGTTACCGGAAAGGGGACCTGGCCCTTGGCAGGTCTGCCTAGGCCTGACTGGTAGCATGTGGGTTCTTGACTTCACGCAGGAAAATTTTCACAACATGAGTCCAGATGAGTATGCGGGAACGTTTATTAAAGCTGGGGACAGTAAAACAAGAAAGGGCTCAGCATAGAAGAAGCAACAGGAGCGCTTGGGCCGGGCTACCCCAGCTCTCTGGGAAGTCAGAGAAAAGGGGCCTTGGGAACAAGGTTAGCCTGTGATGAGCTGCCACTGCCCATTGCTCCCCTGGATGCAAGTCTCTTGTGGGGCCCTTTAGAGTTTAGGAGATGCACGCCTGTGGGGGAAGAAGTAGGGAAAGAAGACATAGATGGTTGTACAACAATGTGAATGTACTTAATGGCCCGGGGCTGTTCCCCAGAGGGGCACAGAGCGCTGGGTCCTTTGTCTTGAGTCTTGTATCTCCAGGCAGGAATCTTAGGGGAGGTCTCAAGGGAGGGTTTCAGCAGAATATTAATCAGTTTTCTAGGTGTGCTCCTTCAGGGTGGTGGTCTCCACTGATTGGTCAGCGCCAGGGCAGGGGTTCATTAGTCATTGCAGCTGGTCCTGTTATCACCCACCTAATTTTGCTGCTTTTCTGCATCTAGAGATGAAATACAGCTGAGGCCTAGACATTGTCTCTAGGGAGGTGGACTTCTGTATCTACTGTAAACTGCTCTGCCAGTTTGTTCAGCTGCCTCAGTTTCCCTATTCTACTTGTCCTAGCTCAGTGGTCAGCAAACCGGCTCGCGAGCCACATGCGGCTCTTTGGCCCCTTGTGTGTGGCTCTTCCACAAAATACCACGGCCTGGGTGAGTCTATTTTGAAGAAGTGGCATTAGAAGAAGTTTAAGTTTAAAAATTTGGCTCTCAAAAGAAATTTCAATCGTTGTACTGTTGATATTTGGCTCTGTTAATTAATGAGTTTGCCGACCACTGTCCTAGCTCACTGGCCTGTCTCAACATGGCAGGATAGCATTCAAGTATAAGCAAAACTTTAGAGAATTTAGAAAGGAAGGAAGATTGGGAGGGAAATTGAATGTGTGGAGGTGGAAAAGACCAGGCATGTTTTAGAAATAGTGAAAATTCTACTTGGTTTAAATAGCAGCAACTTGGTTTGAATATATACCGTATATGTGTGAGTAGAGATGAGATGGAAAGCTGGGTTTGAACTAGATTGTGAAAGCCTTAAAACTGAGCCATAGAACCCAAGAGTCCATCAGCAGATATGAGGGATAATCAAAATGGAATGAAATTTGACACACACTACCACATGGAGTAACGTTGTAGACATCATGCTAATGAAATAAGCCAATCACAAAAGAACAAATATTGTATTATTTCACCTATATGAGTAGTCAAGATCATACAGACAGAAAGTAGAATGGTGGATTTCAGGGGCTGGCATGGGGGTAAAGCGGGGGGGTGGGGGGGAGAGTTAGTGTTTAATGGATACAGAATTTCAGTTGAAAAAGAATGGTGTTGATGGTTGTACAACAATATGAATGTGAATGTACTTAATACCAACAGAACTATACACTTAATGGGTAAATTTTATGTTATCTCTGTTTTACCCCATTGGAAATAATTTTTAATTAAAAAAAAAACTAAATCATAGAATTTGGAGTTTGCTGTGTGGATGATGGGAGCCATTACATTTTTGAATAGTTGTGGGGAGTAACAGGATCAAAGCTTTCTTGCTCTGATTAAACTGGAAGCATTTAGATGTATTAAATTAGGGAAACTGGTTAGGAAGCCATGACAGTAGTCCAGACTATAAGTAGCAAGCACTTGAAATAGAGAGTGTAGACAAGCAGGCATGATATGGGCTATTCTGACCAGTGTGGTGATGAATGTACTTGGACGTGTATTTTGGTGAATGTTTGTACACAGTTATTTGGGGTATGTACCCAGGAGTAGAATTGTGGGGGGCTGGCATGAATGTTCAGCTTTAGTAGATACTGCCTTAGTTTTTCAAAATGATTATACCAACTTACACATCTACCAACAGAGTATGAGTTTTTCAATTTCTCCACATCTTTCCCAGTACTTATTATTGTCAGTCTTTTTCATTGTAACCATTCTGTGGTTGTGTGGTGGTGTTAATTTGTACTTCCCTAATGGCTAATGGAGATGAGATCTTTTATATGCTTATTGCCATTTGCGTGTCTTCTTTTGTGTGGTGCCTAATGAAATCTTTTGCTGCTTTTTCTGTTGAGTGCCTTTTCCTTGCCAATTTGTAGGAGTTTTTTAATATGTTATGAATATGAGTCTTTCAAGTCCTTCATCAGTTATGTGCATTGCAAGTATCTCTTCTCACTGTCTTGGCTTGGTTTTCCTGCTCTTAATGGTGCCTTTTGATAACCAGAGGTTACGTTTAATGTAGTATGATTGGTTACTTGTTCTCTTGTATTAGTGCCTTTTATGTATTCAGGAAATCTTTGCCTACCCCAAAGTCATGAAGATATGTTTTCTTTATTTTCCTCTAAAATCAATAAAAACATATCCTGGAGGTTAAACAATTTGCAGAGATCACAGCCCCCAAACCTGAGTATGTGCCCTGTCTGGAATCGAGCCCCCTTCTTAACCACTGACAACCATTAATCATCTGTCCATCCCTAAATTTTGTCAAGGATGTTATATAAGTGGAATTATATCCTCAGGATTGACTTTGTTCACTCAGCATAATTCTCTGGAGATTCATTCAGAATTTTGCCTGTGTCCGTATTTTTTTTGTTGAGAGTTTTTATCATGAATGAGTATTGAGTTCTGTCAAATGTTTTTCTTCATTGATTGATATAACCATATGGTTTTTCTCCTTTAACCTTATTAATATGATGGATTATACTGATTGATTTTTGAATGTTGAATCCGTTTTACATCCTTGGAATAAACCCCATTTGGTCATGGTATATAGTTATTTTTATATCATATTTAATTCTATGTGGCACATTTGGAGAATAATATATAATAAGAATTCCTGTAAGACCTGGAATTCATGCTATATCCTCAGCATCTGGAATAATGCCTATTGCATGGTAAGCACTAAGTAAATATTTGTTGGATGGCTAGCTGGAAAGAAGGAAGGAAGGAAGGAAGGAAGGAAGGAAGGAAGGAAGGAAGGAAGGAAGGAAGGAAGGAAGGAAGGAAGAAAAAGGAGGGAGGGAGGGAGGAAGGAAAGGAAGGAAGGAAGGAAGGAAGGAAGGAAGGAAGGAAGGAAGGAAGGAAGGAAGGAAGGAAGGAAACAGACATAAATGAGGCCAGAGAGATCAGAAAGGTTCAGGAATAGGAGATGTTCATGGTCTACTTGCAAAGAAACAACAAATACAAAAACACCTGTAATAGGTTGTAAAAAACGACATGCCATGAGAAGTACATGAAAAGTGTTATTGCCCTGGCCGTGCGGCTCAGTTGGTTGGAGCATCATCCCACACACCAAAAGGTTGTGGCTTCAATTCTCGGTCAGGGAACATACCTAGGTTGTGGGTTAGATTTGCTGGTTGGGCGCGTACAGGAGGCAGCTGATTGATGTTTCTCACATCAGTGTTTCTCTCTCCCCACCCCGATTCCTCTCTCTAAAAAAATCAATAAAAATATAGCCTCGGGTGAGGATTTTTTTTAAAAAAGTGTTATTAAGGTTCAGAGGAAGTCAAGCTTCATTTCACCGGAGGGGATCAGAGAAGTTGTCAGTGGAGCTAGACGCTTTGAAGTTGCTTTGTTCTGAATTGTTTGGTTTCCAAAAAAAAAAAAAAAAAACAGCATGGACTTGAAGAGGTGTTGTGGCAGAAGAGGGATGGGGATTTGGGACTGGACCAGACTGCCTTGCCTGCTCTGTCATACATTTACCAGCATTCCATAGGCAGCCATTTGTCAGCCTACACTGCCTCCTTGGAAGCTGAGCCTGGCAGGCCCCGATGCTATCTGGAGCAAACACCTTTTTCTTGTTGACGAGGGCGTCTGTGTGTGGCTGTGCTGACACCTGCGCTCCAGAGATTCGGAGACAGCTCTTTCTGCAGAGACTAGCCCTGAAGGGCACACATCAACCAAACACAAGCTAAACTATTAACAATATCTTTTTAAATGCACCTGACCCACACACGTACATGTGTATGTGTGCCCTGCGGCATGCGTACACACAGGACACACGGAGTTCTGTAAGCAGTGGCCTGGGCAAGACTTCAGATGATTGTAAATAGATAGTATTTATGTTTATTTTCTTACCTCTGCCCTGTCTGGCTAGACCCTAACCCTCATTTCTGTCTAAGGCTTATTAGGCATCAGTTCTGTCCCCCATGACCTACTAGTGCAGTGAGGAATTCATTCATTAAATACATATTTATCGATAACCAGTTATGTGCCAGGCACTATTCTAAACACTGAGGATGTGGCATGGGATAAAACAGAACCAACCCTTGCTCTCATGGAGTTTACATTCTGGGAGGTGGGTGCAGACACTCAGCATAAACAGGGTATTCGAGGCAGTGCAAGTGCGAGGAGACCAGTACAGCAGAGTAAAGAGAGTGTGAGGGTTGGGTGGTCAGAAATGGCCTCTTCGATAAGGTGACATTTGAATTGAGACTTGAAAGAAAGAATAAGCAACGGGAATAGCTGAGGGAGGATTCTTACTGGCAATGGGAGCAAGCAGAGCAAAGACCCTGAGGTTGGAGTGTGTGGCCCCTGTTTAAGGCCGGACTGGCCAGAGCCGAATGGGCAGAAAATGGCAGGAGATGAGGTGAGAGATGTGGGATGAGGGGCCCCCCTTGGCCACGGTGAGGTGGCTCTTACTCTGGGTGAGATGAAAAGGCATCAGAGGTTCTGCGCACAAAATGAGATGTTCTGATTTGTAAGTACTGGGGATACAGCAGTGAAGGAGACAAGCAGAAAAATCCTAAAATTGTGTGCCTCAGAGAAGTTTTAGAAGGGTTTCTCTGTAAGGCATCGTGATTTGGTGAAAAACACAATGTACAATGTACGGAAAGTTAGGAAACTTGCTTTCTGCTCTTTGCTGGGTGTGGCGTTGTTGCTTCGGCTCGCCGTGTCTTAGTGGGGGGTCCCCATCCATAAACTGAGATGTTATGGTTTCCCAAGCTCCACCCTGTGATTTAAAGTACTGTGCGTTTGAGTCTGTACTCTAGCCTAATGGAATAATTGCTCTAAAGTGTTTTCGTCCACATCTAACTTCCTGATGTAAACAGTGGGAATGCCACAATTGACTTCATGGTGATAAAACTGTTTACATAGTGAAATGCATTCCAAAATCATCCCCCATTTCTGGGGCAAAAAGGGAGAGAGATGGAGCCCATGTTCAGCCTGCAGGTGCACCAGTGCCCACTCCTAACCTCGCAATAATATGGGGACCCGTGAAAAGCTTTGAAACAACTGATGACCTTTCCCCCCTCGTCTTACTCCTTCCCCTTCAGGCCTGGAAGAAACGCTGGTTTATCCTGCGGAGTGGCCGGATGAGCGGTGACCCCGACGTCCTGGAATACTACAAGAATGACCACTCCAAGAAGCCCCTGCGGATCATCAACCTCAACTTCTGTGAGCAGGTGGATGCAGGCCTGACCTTCAATAAGAAGGAGCTGCAGGATAGCTTTGTGTTTGACATCAAGACCAGCGAGCGCACCTTCTACCTGGTGGCTGAGACCGAGGAGGACATGAATAAATGGGTCCAGAGCATCTGTCAGATCTGCGGCTTCAGTCAGGCTGAGGAGAGCGCAGGTAGGAAAGCTCAGACCTTGCTCCAAAGGGCAAGGTGCGCCCTGGAGGAGGCTTGGCGGTTGGGGCTGTGACGGGGCCTTCAGATTCCTTGAATAAGGAGAGCAGGCTGTAGCTAAAAGCTCCTCTTCAACAGAGGAGTAATAGGCAAAGGGTAGGAGTGTGAAGGGGTTGCCAAACATTAGAGGGACCCCTGGTCCTGATGACACTCAAATGGGAAACAGATCTGTTGGGGCTGTGATGAAGCTAAAGGTACTTTGTGCTAAAGGTAATTAATGTCTTCAGGTACTTCAGCGCCACCCCATTTCTCAGCCCTGCGCCTTTCTCCCCTTCCCTCACTCTCTAGCACGCTGTGCCCTGTTACCTAACCGCCATCCCATAGGGCAGCTCTCACCTTGATCCTTTTCCTGGTCCACCTCTGTCTGTCTAGCCCATCTATTTCACACCATCCTGCATAGTTGCACTTGCCAATTTTTTTTTTTTTGGGGGGGGAGGAGCGGGGGAGAAGGGGGTTGGGGGATTATTATTGATGTATAATCCAGTGTTCATTTCTATGCACTTGGGAGGGGACAGGAGAGAAGGGGAATGCTTATTTACATTTGTGTTTTGTTAACCTTCACAAGGAATAGCTCAGCTTTTCGAAATGAGTTTTAAATTGCAGAAGTTCTCTTTGACATTTGTTTGGACTCATTCCCAACTGTAAGATGATTGAGCAGGTGTTTTGTTTGTTTGTTTTTTTCTGAGGCAGGTAGAGAGCCTAAATCAGTAGTTCTTAAAACTGGTTGCACATCAATTAAAGAGAAGCATGTTGCCCAACCGGTGTGGTTCAGTGGTTGAGCATTGACCTATGAACCAGGAGGCATGGTTCCATTCCCAGTCAGGGCACATGCCCCGGTTGAGGGCTCGATCCCGGGGGATTGGGAGGGGGGGATGCGTGCAAGAGGCAGCCAATCAATGATTCTCTCTCATCATTAATGTTTCTATCTCTCTCTCTCCCTCTCCCTTCTTCTCTGAAATCAATAAAAACTATATTTATAGAGAAGCATATAAAAGTCATTGATGCTGAGAACCCATAGCAAATCAGCTAACTAAGAATCTCTGAAGCATTCCTGTCTTTTTAAAAACTTCATTCCAAGTAGCAATGATTTTGACCTAAGGCCACACAGCTAGAAATGACTGAGCCAAGATTCTAACCTAACCCAAGTCTGGCTTTCCATTATAATACTGGAAGCCCAATGCATGAAATCGTGCAAGAGTAGGCCTTCCTTCCCCCGGCTTCCGGCACCGGCTTCCCTCGCAGCCTCGGCTTCACCCGGAAGGATGTCCGGAATGATGTCCGGTCTAATTGGCATATTCCGCTTTTATTATTGTAGATGTTGTCTCATTCTCCCCAACCTCCTGAAATACGACCATCTGGCAGAACCAAGCCCGGGTATTTTTGCCTCTTTGGACACTTTGATGGAAGCACTCCCTGATCCCTTCCACCAGGGGTGTAGCTGGCTTAGGTTCCCTCCTCACCAGCCCGTGTTGCTCACATTGCAGGGCTGGGATATTCCAAGAGTTCTGTCATTCTAGGCTTCCATGCAGTCACCAGGCTCTGTTGGTGAGTGTGTGGGCTGGGGCGAGGGTGTCTGAGTTTAAATCACAGCTCTGTGATTATGTGAGTCACTTGAAGCCTCGGTTTCCTTTTGCAGAACAGAGATAGATCATCATCCACCAGTGCTTCTGCTTCTCCGTGGGTTCAGGACAGACCATAGCCCCACTGCCTGTGCACCTCAAGTTTCACATCTCCCACAGGGCTATCCACAGAGGTACCCCATGGGGTTCTGTGCAGAGACACCTCCCAGCAGCTGTGCCATGCAATAGCCCTGCCTGCCGCGTGGGCCTGTACAGACCTCTTCCTGTAGGGACCCTCCTTCAAGCTAATATTCCCTTTTCTCTTTCTTTTTTTAAGAGTTGCAATAGGACCCATAAAAAAAAAAAAAAGGAAAGGAAAACAACTTCTGTTTTTCACTCTCAGCTGGAAGGGGTTCGGTGGCAGATGGAGTCTTTTTTATCATCTTTCTTGCCACTCTCAGCTTCTGCTGTCTGCTGCCACCCTCCAGTTCCTCACACATTCCAGCCAGAAATGCCTGGAATGAAACCTGTCTCGGAACAAGACCAGACCAGGAGTAACACTGCGTCTGACTGTCGACATAAGGGTGGCGAACACAACCTCCTGATCAGAGAGAGCCCTTCCCACAAGGGAACCAGGGATGAGGCCCACGGAGGGAAAGCAAGTCCAAGGATGAGTGTCTCGATTCCGTATCACACGTGCGGAGATTTGTTTGTTCGTTTCTTTGTCAGGTGTGTGCGCGCGCATGCATAAGCACATATAAGAACCCTGCCTTCCTCTGGGAGTCAGAATAGCCTTCAGCCCCCGAGAACGGAGCAGAACGCTGCTCTGAGCTGTGCTTCTGAGCAGGCGGGTCCAGTCCGCACATTTGTGGCCCAGCCACGGGCAGCTGTCCCTGACCAGATGTACCGCACACAAAAAGAACCAGCTCTCAGCGCAGCGCTCTGGTGAATTATTCATGGGCTCAGGAGTCATCCGCTGCTGGGAAAGCCGGCACCCCTTTGAATCCTCTCGGCTGAGGACGTCTTCCCTCTCAGCCCCTCCCTCTTCCGGGGCCTGCACAGCCGCTTTCACGTGGACCCTGAAAGGCAGGCCGGCTGCCCTGGAGTCCCAGCCCTGCCATTTATTTGCTCCACAATCCTATATAATAAAAGGGTAATATGCAAATTGACCCTAACGGCAGAATGACCGCTGGACCAGTCACTATGAGGTGCACTAACCACCTCTTGGTCCCTTTCCCCGGCCGGCAGGCTCCATCGCCTGATGGCCACTGCTGCAGGTGCGGGGCCGGCGAGCGGGCGGGAACAGCCGACCTCTCGGTCCCTTCCCCTGGCCATCAGGCACCGATCACCCAATGGCGAATGGGGAACCGGGGGTGGGTGGCGGCGGGGGGGCGGTGCCAGCTGCGGGCAGCTGGGGAAGATGGCCCTGATCGCAGACCAGGCCTAGGGACTGTACCCATGCACGAATTTCATGCACCAGGCCTCTCGTGTTAAATAAGTACCTCTATGTGTCTGGGACTTTGTCCGCCTGCGCAGCGGGGATGATGCTCCCTCCCGGCGTCGTTGGGGGAAGATGGGAAGGTGTTCAGGCGCACAGGGGAGCCGTGGCAGCTGGTGGCGCTGCTCCCCAGGTAGTGGTTGTGTGTTGATAATGATGATTTTTTAACTTCGGGAGGTCAAGAGGAATAGGACGTGATTGAAGTATCTGGTGCTTGTTGTGACAGTCTACAGAACACGTAGGCAGTCTCCTTTGAGGATAAAGAAACGAATTAACACGTTAAGCGCCAAGCCTGTTTTGTCTTCCTATCTGTTTAGCCCGCGGTATCCGATTTCACGGATATGCTGGCGGCCGGAGACGGACGAGGTCCAAATGCAAAGTATAGTCTCAGGCACCGGTGACTGACCCCGCGCGTAACGTGTTAAGATAGGCGGAGCTGCTAGCATTATTCCTGTTGCACAAGTGACGAAGCCGAGGTTTAAAGGCCCGAAGTGACGGTGCCACAACGCATTGTCACCAGGCCTAGAGCCCAGGCCCTTCCGCTCCGTCCTGGGGCTGTGCTCTGACTCTTCCCCATGTGCCCTGTACATAATTAAATATGTATTTAATTAACGAATGAATTGTTTTTTTTTACATGAATTCCTCACTGCACTAGTAGGTCATGGGGACAGAACTGATGCCTAATAAGCCTCAGACACCTGTTTACCATGGCTGCTTGTCCGTCACAGACTAGCCAGCGAGGGGAAGCGGGACGTTTCTAAATCACTGAGAACTGACCCTGAGGGCAGGAGAGTGCTGTCTGTGCAGCAGCATTAACCTCTGAAGGCCACATGAGCAGGAGAGCGGGACCCAGCTCAGAGCAGCCTCAAGCCGGGAACCAGAGCGCGGGGACGCTAGGCACCAGAGCCCCGGTTGGAGCTCTTGAAGGTTTTGAAAGAAGGCCAGAGCCCCTCCATGTCCAGTCTCTTATTTGCCTTTTTCCCCTTCTGCTCCAGCTCCCTGGCAGGAGTTTCACAGCAGTCACGTGTCAAACTCTATGGCACAAAGACTTTTCAGAGTTCAACAGGCTGTTTTTATGTCTTCCCCACCTTTTCTCTCCTAAAGTTCTTGGTGAGGCTGTCCTCCCTCCCCTCCCTTAAATATTTTGTAAATATTTAAACTTCTAGAATTCCCTGAGTCTCCTGAGTAACTCAACAACAGAGTTCTTTCAGCTCCTGGGCCCCGTCTGGGATCAGGCGATATCCATAGGAATGCTTTGGGGGAAATCTTGAACCTCCCGTGAAAGAATGTTATCAGAGGTCTTCGCACAGCTCCTTCCCCTCCAGAGAGAGTGCTTGGTGCTTAGAGGTCAGGACCCCTTATTCCAGCTGGACTTTTGACCACAGGGAGGGCTGGGATGGAGCCAGGCCGTGCCCTCAGATGCCTTCTGGTGACCTTGGCCTGGCCCCCGGTGCAGCGAGTGGGAGAGCCAGGGGAGAGACTGGACGTGAGGAGGGCGGGAGTGGCGGGGGGAGGCCTTCCTTAGAGACCTTGCCCTTTCTCTCTTCTCATCCCTGGGGGACCTTTCCCTTTCTTGTTTCCTCCCCTACCATTTGCTTCTTTAAAACTGATCTTAGATCTCTCACCTCCTCAGGGGACCCTTGTTGGAAGCTCAGAGCGAACGTGGGAGGTAATATACAGCTTTTCCCCAGGCTGACACAGGTCCCTGGAGGAGCAAAGAACAGAGTGGAGACAGACCCGGGCCCCAGCCCAGAGGCGGAGGCTGCTGTCTGAATCACCCACCCTTTTTTCCACTGAGACAATGAGGAAAATAAACATGCAGACCAGTTTCCAGCCAGATCTGAACTCCTCGTGGCTTTTTAGAAAAAAATAAATGTTATTCTGAATAACCCTGAAATATCAGGCCTTCCTCATGGGACATGAACTCCATACAGTCCCCCACGGACACTCCTGCCTTGTCCTGGGCCAGACATAGCCCTGACCTGCAGGAGGCCCAGGCCCTCTGGAGGAGGACAAGGAGCAGGGAGAAACCTGGCCCTCTTCTCTCTGTCCTAAGCCTGGATCCTCTTTCTGCTCTCCCTTCGCTACCAAACACTCCCCCTCACCACCCAGCCGGCCAGCATAGATGAGTCTGGTGTCACCTGCCAAACCCACAGACTGCTGGCGAGGCGAGCATTTCCTCCCAGCTCCTCAACACCAGCAGCTTGGAGAGCTCCCAGCATCTCTGAGATGCCCCCACCCTTTTGTTTTCTGACTGATTCGGATGAGCTCTAGTGAACGACGGTAAAAATCATTGTCGCATTGGTCCCAGACCAGATTCCAAAGCCCAGATGCTTATTTTTGGCTAGAAATAAAATGAGGACTTTGAATTCAGTGGTAAGGTCACTTTGGACTTCTGACAATCTTTTTTTTAATTTTTATAATATGTTTTTACTGATTTCAGAGAGGAAAGGAGAGGGAGGGAGAGGGAGAGAGAGAGAGAGAGAGAGAGAGAGAGAGAGAGAGAGAGAGAGAGAGAGAGAGAGAGAGAGAGAAACATCAGTGATGAGAGAGAATCATTGACTGGCTGCCTCCTGCACCATCCTCACTGGGGATCGAGCCTACAACCCGGGCATATGCCCTGACTGGGAATTGAACTATGACCTCTTGGTTACAGGTTGACGTTCAATCACAGAATCACGCTGGCTGGGCGACCTCTGACGATCTGGACTGTCATTACACACCCAGTCACGTAGGGCCCTGCGTAAGACTCAATACTACAAAAATCAGCAGGCAGCGTCCTCTCCCTCTGTAGGATTTGAATCTTGAGTCAAAGTTCTGATTTCCAGTTTCAGCTTTGTTACTGATCCCATGTCTTCAATAGTAAACGAGGGGCTTGGGGACCAAAACAGTGATTTTCAGACTTTTTTTTTTTTTTGGCATTGCTCGTTAACCCAATCTCACACGGAACACAGTGTGTGCAGCAGGTGAGAGGGGGCTGCTGTGAACATTGCAGGGGAGCGAGCTGGACCCCCAGGGCCTGCCACCCACCACCTCCACCACCTCTCCCAGGGTAGCCTGGGAAGGCTGGAACACGGTGTGAAAATATTATTCTGCGGCGGCTGTTTCAAAACAGGGCCTCGCAGACCAGCGCTGAGCGACGAAAGTCTCCCTCAGTCCACCACAAAAAGGAAAAACACGAGGAAGAAGTAGTCAGTTTCCATAAAGCCAAATGTAGTCGGATTGTAAAACTTCCCTTTATTCCGTTTCCCTTTGTATAACTGCGCACGTCCAAGTGTTCCTGGGTGTGAAATGAGTCACAGTAAATAGACAGCAGGCTCTCCATTTCGGGCATAATGAAAATTGTTAGCCCCGTGTCATCTTTTTGAAGTGCACAAACAAACAAACAAAGAGGCAGTGTTCTAACACATCCCTAAAATTGGGAAGTCCAGGGACCCGTGATCTCCTGGTTATGTTGGCGTCAGGGGCACCGGGTCCCAAGCCGCTGCTTCTATGCTCACAGCCAGAGGCCCTCCGCCTCCCCCTTCAGGTCCAGGCCCACCCTGCGCCCCAGGTAAAGTCGGGGCTCTTAAGAGACTGTGCCCCTTTTGCTCAGTCTGCCCCTAACCTTGATTGTGAGCTAGTGTCAACCCCGGGATTTTGCCTGTTCTTGAGTTATGTCCCTGTAAACCTACCTGTGGTCTCAGATCCCACATCGGACTGGACCCGATCCTGTTTCTCAGAGACCACAGTCTTACGCAACCCCTCGAGCAAGTGGCTGGGGCCCACTGCCCAGGGACAGACTCCTGTCGGCCTGAATTTCTGGAGAACATCTGCTTCTGCTTTCCCTCAGCATGCCCCCTCCTCACGGACTCTCCTGCCCACAGGTCTGGTGATGCCCAGCCTGTTTCTGGGCTCCCTCCTTCAGCACACCAGTGCCTGTGTCTGCCAGGGCCGGTTCTAGGGACAGGCGCCCCAGGAGAGCGTGAGACATGGACCGCTCTCCACGAACTCCAGTCTCGCCATTTCCTCGGGCCATGCCCCCCCCTCCCCCCCGCCAGCTGCCCTGGCGCTCTTCTCAGGGCCGCCAGCCGCCTAGGCCCTCAGCCCAGGCCCTCCGCTCTCACCGACGTTTACCTGCCTTTAACTGACCACGCCTGGTCTGGGCCAAGATATATCTGTCATATAAAAAAGAAAAAATGTATTTTTTTTAAATTTCTGAATTTAATATCAAGCCCCATCTGGCTAGTGATGGACATTGAAGTTTTGATCAACTTGGGATAAAACTGATCAATACAGGATTTTCTCAGTTAATTCAGGTTTCTCTCTTTTTTTTTTTTACATAAATGGGAAAATATATATATATATATATATATCAGATATTGATTTTTCCTCCAGCTTTATCAAGGTATATAATTGACAAAACTGTATATATTTAAAGTGCACATCATGCTGGTTTGATAGATTTATACATTGTGAAATGATTACCACAAGCAAATTACTAATACATTCAACATCTCAAAATTCAGGTTTCTCTTGCTTTGTCCATGGGCTGCTATTCAAGTTCCCGGAGGCTTGGGGAACTGGATGCGGCACGTGATTGGGGAGGGGGGCATGTGTGAGAGACTCAGGGCAAGAACAACACTCGCTCACCATTCTGTCACCCCCACATTCAGGCAGACACATCATAGCTGCCCAGTGAATATTCAAATGAATGATGTAGCTACAGTATTTGGTTGTAACTTTGGAAATAGTTCTACAAAATTACAGTTTAAAAATTTCCCAATTTTCCCCCCAATATTGTTGGTTTCAGATAGTCACTGTTGAGGCGGTGGGAAAAAGAAACTTCAAAAATACTCTAACATTATTCACAGGACATAGGGCCTAAAATTCTGAATATTGAAATAATGGTCTGAAGTACAATGAAAAACAAACCCAAAAAAGGAAAAGAAAAAAAAAAAAAACACCTCAAAACGGATGATGTACTAACTAGGCAGGAGAGACAGGGTATAACAATAGCCTAAGCTTTATTTTACAAATCTGTCATCTAATGTTCGCTGCTCCCCACCTTCTCACCCCTTTGTGGATGAATCGGTGAACAAAACTCTTCGTGGCTGACAAAACGTCAAGACAGAGAATGGAGTAGCTTTCATGGCATGAGAAAATTCTAGAATGTTAGATCTTGAAGGGCCCTTGGAGAGGGTTTAGTTCCAAGCTCCTCGGAAGGCAAGAAAGGAGAGCTAATTTGCTCAAGATCATACAGCTAACTGGCAAGAGTAGAATTGAAACCTGGTTTTTTTTTACTTTTGGCTAACGTTCCAGGTGATATTGCTGGTGATATCATCTTGCACTTGTATAAAAAGGCCTTATGATTTATGAAGTGCTTATATATATATATACTGGTTTAAAAGGTTAATTTAGTACAAAGAGCACGGGTCTTGGAAATCCATAAATACATGAATGCACAGCATTGATGAGTTCAGTCTAAACATGGTCTTGGGTAAGTTGGTTTACTTTTCTGAGCCTCAGTTTCTGCATCAGTAAAATAGAAACGAGATATTCTTCACAACATTGTTGTGAAGATTACATGAGAATTCACTTAAAGTATATAATGTAGTGTTTGGTATGTGATAAGAACACATTAAGTATCTTTGAATGTGTGGCTGATAAGGTGTCACTGCATCCTCTATGACCTTCACAGCAGTCTTGTGAAGTGTGTACCATGCTAATCTTATCTCCCCAAAACTGAAACATCTTAAATGACTCTTATCTCTATTTTGCCCAAACTCAAAAACATTTTTACTGTGTGTGATTAATATTTTATCAAATAAACATGACTGACTTTCCTGATTTGAGATGCATTACTCGTAATTTGTTGAGGTGCTCAAAGACAAGGATGTCTTTTTAAATGTGTTACAGATCATAAAAGCTAATATATACATAGAGCTAACTATGTATGAGGCAATGTTCTAAGTATTTCTCAGATCTTAACTCAAATAATCCTGTGAGGTAGATACCAATTTTTTTTTATTAATTGATTTTGAGAGAGAGAGAGAAATTGATTTGTTCCACTTATTTAATCATTCATTGGTTACATCTTTTTTTTAAAAAAAAAATTGATTGACTTTAGAGAGAGAGAGAGAAATTAAGATTTATCGTTCCATTTATTGATGCATTCATTGGTAAATTCTTGTATGTGCCCTCACCAGGGATCGAACCCACAACCGTGGGGTATTGGAAGGATGTTCTAACCAACTGAGCTAGCCAGCCAGGGCACGGTAGATACCTATTATTATTCCCATTTTACAGATGAGAAAACTAAAGCGTAAAGAGGTTCAATAGCTTTCCTTAGTTCGTGCAACTACTAAGTAAAAGAGCTGGGATTCAAACCCAGACAGTCTGGCTCCAGAATCCATCCTTTTAACTATGAAGCCTCACCCTGAAATTCTAGACGTGGTTCCTCGCCTCAAGCTGTCACAGAACCTGCACGGGAGCTTCAGTTCGTGCGCCAAGACCTGGGGAAGACTCCCTGCCCGCTCTGCTCTGCTCTGATGGCCTTCTCGGGCTTTGCCAGTGTGGCTGCTGTCCCTACGTCCCTTTAAGAGGGCATCACACCGAGGTCTTGCTGCCTTTCCCTTCAGCCTAAGCCAGCGTTCTCTGTTGACCTAAGCCATAGCTTCAGTTCTCTCTGAACCTAGGACAGATGTTTTCACTCCCTCTAGAGTCCGCATACTTATGCGCAGAGCTGGGCGGGCAGCTGTGGGGCTTGGCCACTGGGGGAGGCATTTTCCCCTCAGATTCATCGGAGCAGCGGCCCTCTGGCCAAAGGGGCCAAGACCGTGTTTCTCACATGATTGGTGATGAAAAGGCTTTGGAGTGAGGGAGCAGGGACCTGGGTTCTGATTCTGGGTCTGTGGTTTGCCTGCAGTATGAACCTGGGCCAACCCTTTGTTCATCGAGTACTGTTTTAGGACTGTATTAGTTCGGCTGTCTGAGAAGCAGCTGTCAAGATGAGTTGAGATGTGCTAGAGATGTATTGGGTGAAACATCTGGAGAGACACTGGGAGGGGGAAAGCCTTCATGGGACACAGGTCTGACGCCTGTGGAGGAGAGAAGGAAGGGAGCAGGGTTAGACTGCAGTGCCTGGTAAGACCGTTTCAGCCAGGTCAGGGGAAGTCCTCAATCCCCAGGAGTCCCGTGTCCCACGGGAACAGGCCTGTATTATAGTCTTCCATCATTGTCACTGCATGAGAACAGCCGTGCGGAGTCAAGGGGATGCAGAGGGCTGTCGGTCCATCATGCTGTCCACATCAGGAAACCTGACAGGCATATTTTTATGGCCACTAACACTGAGATATCAGTGATGAATGGGATATGAAAGGTCCACAGTCTTAAAGGAGCTTATAATTTAGTGGGAAGGGATGGATCAAAAACTAAATGTTTGCATGCTAGCAATAGTGCTTTGATGAAAATAAGAGGAGGTAATGGGATAGGGAGTGACTAGAAAACCGCTTAGGTGGGGTGATCAGGAAAGACCTCTCTGGGTCTTGATTTCTGTATCAGTCATACTTAACTGGTTTTCTTTTCTAATCCCACTGGATATGTGTTTAGCTCTTGTAACTTAGAGTTATATGCTTCTCATCTACCTCACATAGAGCTGCATAATAGAATAGACTTTGTGCATAAGAAGCTTGAGTTTGAATCCTGGTTTAGGCATTTCCTAAGAGCTCTGCAACACTGAGTAAGTTCATTTATTTCAAATTTGCAAAGATCACTGCCTTGACAACTTCCAGGCTATTCTAAATGTCAAAGTTGTTGAGAGCAACCTATAATTGGAGAACAATTTTTTAAATTTTCTTTTACAATGGCATCAAAAAATAAAATACTTTGGAATCAATTTAACAACAAAAAGACAAGCATGCAGCCCTAACCGGTTTGGCTCAGTGGATAGAGCGTCGGCCTGCGGACTGGAAGGTCCCAGGTTCGATTCCAGTCAAGGGCATGTACCTTGGTTGCGGGCACATCCCCAGTAGGAGGTGTGCAAGAGGCAGCTGATTGATGTTTCTCTCTCATCGATGTTTCTAACTCTCTATCCCTCTTCCTTCCTCTCTGTAAAAAATCAATAAAATCTATTTTTAAAAAAAAAAAAGACAAGCATGCAAAGTTGCTCTACAGAAAATAACAAACATTGCTGGGAGAGATTAAAGAAGACCCAGTAAGTGGGGAGAAATATCCTGTCAGAAGTGGAACATTCAATATTGTCAACATGTGTGTTCTCCCCAGATTGATCTGCAGATTCAGTCTACTCTCTGTCAGAATCCAGCAGACATTTTTGTATTAATTGACACCAAAGAAAATTAGAAAGTTGGGTCCTGCCAGGCTCCTGCCCCCTACTGTCCCCTATCACGACACAAAGGCCTGCTGAGTCCATGTGCACCTTCTGGGACCTGACCTGGCCCTGGTCAAACCTGGAAGGGTTGTGAACACAGACTTTAAGATGTTCTCTTAAACCAGCAACCTCCCCCGGTGGGTGCTGAGGGAGACCATGCACGCGTGGAGCACTGGCCTGCAGGGCCCGCGCACTTCTTTACTCCCTAGCACAACCCTACAGGTCACTTGTTCTAGAGATTTTACAAATCAGGACTCTTAGATTCAGATGCCACGCCTAGGGTGCACAGCTAACAAGCAGAGATTCAGATTTCCAAATTGATGTCCCTTTCCGCACCACACTGCCTCTCCGGCAGCCAACGCTCTGCTTCAGGTTAATGCGGCTGGAGCTCCGAATCCCAGCCTCGCCAGCCCCCCAGAGCAGCCACTGCCGCTGCTAAGGATTCCTGATTAGCTCCTGCCCCTGTCATATCTGACACTAGTGTCTCACACTGATTGCCAGTTACCTCTTAGTGAAAGGCACTGTAAAAGGAGGGAGACGCTTACCTCTTATTAAAGTTGGCTAGCTTAAAGATACAGTGGTATTTTTATGGAAAGGTCACAAGGGTCAAATGCATCATTTACATGTGAGCTCATGGTGCCGACTGGATGGACTGATTCCTAGGGGAAGACTAATGGGTCCCCAGGCTCCTTGGGGGAAGGGAGCAGTGCTGCCCTGAATGTAAATGTGCTCTTTCCAACTGCAACATAAGCTCATCGAGCAAGGACAAGACCCACCCTTTATTTAAAAAATATTTTTTATTGGTTTCAGAGAGGAAGGGATTGAGAGAGAGAGAGAGAGAGAGAGATCAATGATGAGAGAGAATCATTGATTGGCTGCCTCCTGCAAGCCCCACATTGGGGATTGAGCCCACAACCTAGGCATGTGCCTTGACCTGGAATCGAACCATGACCTCCTGGTTCATAGGTCCCACAATCGGTGCTCATGACCCTAAGAAAACGACAAGAGTGAGCAGGTGAGATGTGCCGTAGGTGTGGCAGGGAAGGTGGGAACAAAGCTTGTAACCTGGTCTCTCTAAAATGAGCAGGACCCTGTGTGGCCAGATATAACTGGGCTGTCCAACACCAGAAACACACATGGCCCGGGAAACCTCACAAGTGACAACAGTTCCTTTACCTTTGGATCCTGGAGCTGTTCGTTCACTCTTCCATCCTGAAGAGGAAAGATTCTGACACACTTGACTGCCAGGGTAGGTTCATTGAACACCTTCTTACTTGAGTCTGGAAGTCTACTTGGACACAGAGCATTGAGTAAACCCCGTCAGAGAACAGAGATGGTCGAGATCCTGGCTTCTAACAGCTCACAGTCCAGTTTTACATGTGAATTCCCAGCATAAAATAAACAGCAAAGCGAAGTACTAGGAAAGGTTTAGAGGAAGCCACACACTGTTCTACCTAGAGACCCTATGGAACTCGTGGCATTGGCTCGGGGGCCTTAGTTTCCCGGCTCTACAGTGAGATGCCCCAGCGCAAAAGAGGTTATGTAAGGATGTGTGACCAGGGACTGTGATGTGCCTCTCAGCTACAGCGGCTCACTCTCTCTCCCCTGTGCCCTTCACAGAATCGATTTCTGCTCAAGTATACTGAGAGATGGTCTGCGTCAAGGTCAGGATGCTCTGACCTGGCTCGGAGCCCTGAGATGGTGTTCTTTCTCAGATCCGTCCTCGGAAGGGGGTGGGGGAGCCCTGTCCCCGCAAGATCTCCTGGGGTCTCATGTTACTGCCTGTCTCCGCCTCCCCTTTCCTCTTCTTCTGCTTTATAGTTTTTTTTTATGAACACTAAGAGACTTACAATATTTTTGAACTTGGGGAATTATTTATACTAGTCTTTAGTAATTTGATCCAGCAAATGTTTATTTACCATGCAAACGTGAGTAATATTATAAACTCATCACGAAATAACAGTCCCGCCAGCCAGTGTCCTGGTGTTCAGGTCTCCTGACTGGATTGTACACCACCACCCCACCCCACCCCACCCCCGCCCCGCATGCGTTATGGAGAATAATACATCTGCATTCACATCGATGCGTGTTTCTCTCGGTAAAGTAGAAGGACCCCCAGACGAGGGGATCTGCATTCGAATTCCAGGGTTCGTGTCTGACCCACTGCACTGTGGCCTTGGACAGGTAGCCTCACATGTTGGGGCCAGTTTCTCCAACTGTAAATGAGCGGTTTGGGGGCTGGGGAGGGCAGCAATGATGAATGAACAGTTGAACTCTGGGGTCTCTTTCCAGTTGCCATGTTATGTGACTGATTGTGTAAAGTGAAGCCATTTTGTGTTTGGCCTTCAGTGTATGAATAACTCCAGTCATGCCGATGTGTGCCAGGGGACTCAGGGCCATTTTTCCTTCTTACATAATTTCAGGCTTGTGACTGTGAGTTACAATGTCCTGGAGCTGTTGATCCAATCTTCCCCTCAGCACCTGTCAGCAGGCTTTGTTTGGAGAATTCTCCACCCATCTGATCCTTGTTTTTCAATGGAGCTTTCTACAGGGACCACTCACCCCACAGAATCCTCTACCTCTACTGTTTTAAATATCATTTCATCCACCATCCCCCCATTGGAACCCTTAGAATTTTAAACCATTCCGCTTCTCGAAATAAACCAGGTCAAGCCAACAGCCATTTACTAAGCATCTCATAGTGACTGTTGGCCTTTATTTCATCTCATCGGCTCCTCGAAAGACCCCTGTGAGGTGGGCCTTCTCTCTGCCGTGTGACGGTCTGGAAAGGAGGTGCACAGAGACGGCGAGGTTTTCCCAAGACCCCGTGGTACGCGTTTCAGATCCTGGGCCTCCAGGTTTCTGAATCCACATCAGGGCTCGTGCTGTTACACGTCGTTCCTTTGCAGTTGGCCGTGGTCGGAGGATAGGAAGGGCCAGCGAGAACTTGGATGGTTTCCAATTTAAGTTTTTGATGATACAGAGAAAGATTTTTGGAAGAATTTGTTCTTTCGTTTGGCTTTCAGAGCTCACTCTGCCCTTGATATTTCAGTTGACCCTAACCTTTCTGCCTCTGCTTTGAACTTAACCAGAGATTGTTAAACTCCAAGTCAGTGGATCTTAATCTAAATCTCTGTGTAAACATGACTCACTAGGTCTTACGTGGAGCACCTCTCTTAAGTTTCCCGAAGGGGACTTTGAGGTGTATCCATGATCTGATGCAAGTTCTTCCTTGTATAAACAGAGAAAGGAGAGGGCCGTGAAGGTGACGTGGCACACCCAGGGTCACTCAGCCCCTGGCAGCAGAGCTGTGCCGAGACCCTCACTCTGTTCACTGACTCTGCCTCCCGGAAGGCCAGTACCATCCCTCACAGGGATCTTGTGGGAGCTCGTTCTCCACACGCGTGAAAAGAACTGGCTTTGAAGGTAGTGAGATCTGCGTCAGATCCAGGCTCTGCCCTTTCCTAGCAGTGTGGCCCCAGAGCTCATTATAACTTTTCTGAGCTTCAGTAGCCCTTTTTTATTTTATTTTTCCCAAAAAATAAATAAATAGAAGTAATATCTAGCTCATGGGGTAGACTACAGGTACATAGTGGGTGCTTAGTAAATGGCAGCTGTGATTATTATGGTCAGTGTTGTCCTTTTTGGTCTTACTTGTTCTTCGTATAACATCTACAGAGTATAGCTGTGACTAAAACAGTGACACCAGTTGCTTCCCAAGCATCCGCTCTAGCTTAGAAAGAAACTCCGTTCCTCTTGGCCGATTTCGAGGTCTCAACCAGTTCCATGGATTCTCCAGAAACAGGCGCAGTGAGAAGGGTGGGCTCCTGTGCTTGATGCTTTCCATAAATGGTCTCCAGTCCTTGCAGCAGCCCTGCAAAATACGTCTTCTCTCCATTGAACAAGTGAGAGTCATGGAGGTTTCTGTAACCTGTCCAAGGCCACAGAGCCAGGAGTCAGCAGAGCCAGGCTTTCAATCCATCCTGGCTCCAGCCTGTGTTTTCATCCACCACTATGGGTTCTGAGACCCACCGAAGCTTGGGGTGGGGATTTTGAGGGAGAGGAGAAAGATAAAAAGGGCATTGAGATAAGGGAACAGTCATTATTTGGCCAGTCATCTTTTCCAGAAAGTCCCGCCACCCGCCCCTTTCCTGCCCCTGTTATCACTAGTCCGTGGCTGGCCGGCCAGGCTGGGCTCCTCTGCTGAAATCCTTCAGAGCTTTCCTGTTCTAGAGTTTTGCAAGAAGGTGGGAGGAGTGTTTGTATGCTGGGCAGGCGTCCCAAGGGTGATTGTGGAAAGGAAGGGGAGTGATTTGGTAGGGCCCTAAAAAGAAGCCAGGAAGAAGAGGAAAAACAAAGCCCCGCTTAAAAGAAAACAAATTGACTCAGGCATTTTCTGGCATTATCTTCAGTCTAGACTTCGAGATAGAAGCCCAGGCCAGAAGTCTGGAAACGTCCATTTGCTTCTTGCTCTATAACTGACCTTCCTAATGACCCTAATGACCTCAGTCATTCCAGCCAGGTAACAAAACCAGCCACTCACCTCTCCGTTTCATGTTTTCCTCTATCTTTACCATTCCTTCCTTCCCTCTGGAAGGAGGTACCCACAAATCCTCTGAGCGGTTTATGCAAATGGACGGATTTGTTTGCACACCCTTATCTCATTCATCTTTTGCAGCCTAGGGAGCCTGGCAGGCAGGCCGGGGCGTATCCTCCCCACTTGATAGTGTGGAACCAACGCTGGGAGAGGCCGTCCAGTCTCCCAGCTGCCCGGTGGCAGCGCTGGACCGGATCCTGGGTCTCCTGACTCCTGCCTCTTGCAGGAGGTCCAATCACTGAGAGGTGGGATTTCAGACCGCTTGGGTCTTTTCATCCCAAACCCTGCGAACTTGCTATTCTGTTTTGCTGAAATTCCCATTGACTTGCTGTGATTACGCGGGGAAGCCAAGAGCAGGAATAGGGAACTGAAGGTAGGAAAGGAAGAATGCTCTTACTTAGTATACTTTTGTTAACGTAAAAAACCATTGAAAGCTGTAAAGAATTTTTGTGAGTTTATTTGAGCCAAACTGTCGACGTATGCCAGGAAGGAGAACCTCAATGAATTGAGATAATGCTCCGGAGAATGGCAGGTTACATCTGTATTTATACATTGCAATCAAAGGAAAGGGACGTAGGTGGGTTACATGAAATCCACTGGTGATAGACTAGAGAGGCAGCAGAAAGCAAATTGGCGGGGGCAAGGGGGGGGTAAGGGGGGTGAGCCCCTGGGATTGGATAAAAAGTGAAATGGTGGACACATACTTAGGTGGGTGCAGGAACAATTAACATGATAATGAAGGAATCTGTGGTATCTGTCCTGGCGCCCAGCACATTAGGTTATGCCCCAAGGGGTCCAGAAAAAGGGAAGTTACAAGTTACCCAGACATTTCAAAGGGTATGTTATCATAGATGCAAAAAGACAGATAGGCTCAGTTAAGGTAAAGGTTGACCTTGTCAGTGAAGATACTGGCCTAGGATGTAACTACCCACCATAACTGCGTTTAGTTAAAATTTAATTGCAGATCATCCTTCCTGGTTACTTGAGGTCTCTGAGTTTGCAAGACGGCCATGCAGTTCTCCCCTGAGCTTGTCAGGTTAGCATGTGGCCCCTTTCGTCCACACTTTAGTAAGGACTTGGTGTTTATTGAGTGTTCAGTTTCCTCTTCAGAAAGGAAATAAGCGCTAAGGGTTGGATGTCTTTAATTAGACTATTGTTGAGCTCTTGCATATACTTAACACTTCATACTTGGCAAAGGGCTCATGTCTTTGTATGTGTGTGTTTTCTAAATTCACATACCATGTGTCACCCGCTTAAAGTATACAAGTCAGTGTGTTTTAGTATATTCACAGGGTTGTGCAGCCACCACCACCATCTAATTTTGGAACATTATTACCACCCCAAAAAGAAATCTGACACTCATTAGCAATCACTTCCCACTCCCCATCCTTACCCCAGCCCTAGGCAATCATTCGTCTAGTTTTCTGACTCTATATTTATCAATTCTGGACATTTTATGAAATCTAGCTTCTTTTTACTTAGCATAATGTTTGCAAGGTTTATACATGTTATAACACGTATTCAGACTTTGTTCTTTTTACTGGTAAATAACATTCCATTTTACAAATATGCCACATTTTGCTTATTTATTGATCAGTCTGTAGGCATTTGGGTTGTTTCTACTTCTGGCTGTTATTCTATAAAATAAAAGGGTAATATGCAAATTGACCCTAACAGTGGAACAACCTGGAAGGACTGGTCGCTATGACGTGCACTGACCACCAGGGGGCATATGCTCAATGCAGGAGCTGCCCCCTGATGGTCAGTGCGCTCCAAAGGAGGAGCTCTACTCAGCCACAAGCCAGGCTGATGGCTGTGAGCACAGGGGCAGTGGCGGGAGCCTCTCCTGCCTCCTTGGCAGCGCTAAGGATGTCGGACTGAGGCTTAGGAGCCATCAGTGGGACATCCCCCGAGGGCTCCCGGGCTGCCAGAGAGATGTCTAACTGCTCCCCGGGGGATCGGGCCTAAGCCAGCAGGTGGATATCCCCCGAGGGGTCCCGGACTGTGAGAGGGCGCAGGCCAGGATGAGGGACACCCGCTTCCCCCTGCCAAGTGCATGAATTTTCATGCACCAGGCTTCTAGTTATGAATAACACTGTTGGGAACTTTCGTGTACAAGTTCTTGTGTGGACATATGTGTTCATTCTCCTGGGTATATCCCTATGAGTGGGATTGCTGGGTCATAGGGTAACCTGTGTTTAACCTTTTGAGGAGCTGTCAAACCGTGGGTCTGTGTTTATAAATTTACTGAGATCTGTTTCCCACAAAATTCACCCACTTAAAGTACACAGTTCAGGGGTGTAATATATTCACAAGGTTGTGTAACCATCACCACATCGAATTTTAGAAAATGTTCATCACCCCAAGAAGAATCATATACTCATAGCAATCACATCATTCCCACCTCCAGGCAACCACTAGCCTACTTTCTGTCTTTATGGATTTGCCAATTCGAGACATTTCAAGTAAATGGAACCCCACAACTGTAGTCTCATCACTGGTTTCTTTGACTTAGCATCATGTTTTGAAGATCCGTCCATGTTGCAGCAGGTATCAGTATTCCATTCATTTCTGCGGCTGAACCATATTCCATTGTGTGGACGTATTGCATTTTGTTTGTCCAGTCTCTGCCTCCGTCATTACATGGCATCCACTCTGTGTGTCTCTGTATCTCTGTTTTCTCTTCCTGCAAAGACACCAGACATTGGGTCAGGGCCCACCCTAATCCAGTATGACCTCATCTTAACTAGTTACATCTTGAAGACCCTATTTTCAAATGAGGTCACTTTCTGAGATTCCAGCTAGACTGGAGTTTGGGGTGGACATTATTCAACCCAGTACAGGCACCAGGGAATAATCACATGAATTCAGGTAGAGATATTTTAAAGTTGCAACCAGAAGTGGAATTTTGGCAAAGATCGTCCCAAAACAGCTTTGAAGGAACTTGGCTGGGGCTTCAAACCATTGCAGAGCCGATAGTTTCAGAAACACGGCTTCCCACAGGTGGGATGGAATTCCAGGCGTCTGTGGGCCCAGCTCATCCTAACTCCCGCTTCAACTTATTAACAGACCTAAAAATCTTCTCTGATCTTGACCACAAGAAACAAGCATATTTGGATTTTTGTTCCCGAGAAAATTCTTTTATTTAATCAACAGATACACACACACATATATATATTGAAGACTCACTATGTATCTCCTAGGCACCAGGGATAAAGAAGTGACTAGAACATGTCTTGAGTACTTACAACATGCAGAATAGGCTAGACCCTGAATGCATTTCATCCTTATAAACACCCTATGTCCATGCAAATAAGGAAACCAAGACTCAGAGAGATGAAGGGACTTCTCTGGGTCTGCAGGTAAACAGACTGGGTCACAGATTTACTTCCGCAGCCTGAGCTGGAGGCAGAGGGCCCTGGAGGGGAGGACAAGTTGCTCCTTCCTTACATGGACCCACAGCCATGCGTTCAGTGAAGGATGTATGGGGTGACAAGGCAGGATTAGTAGGTTGTGACAAAATGGCCTTGTTTGTCCTGCTGGGGAACTTGGACAGAGAGGAGTCCATGAGTGTGACTGAGGGAGTCTGACTTCTATCCCATGTACTTTGTTTAGTTCATCCACACACATTATGGAGTAGTGGGTGCTGGAGATGAGGTGTGGTAAAGGCACAGACTCTCGGCCCTTCCTGGGCTTACAGCCTAATAGACAAAGTGATGACAGAGGGTTGCTGTTTTCCTGAAATTCTCTTTGAAATACAAGGAAGCACTGGTGAGAAACAAGGTTGAAGAGGTAAACAGGAAAGTGGTTTTGAAAAGAGAGCGAGCTTTGGAAGTCATCTTGAGGATAAGAGGGGTCCCCTGAAGGGTTTAAGGACAGAGACTGAGATGATGCCGTGTTGAGGAACAGGGAGGACTCACAGGTCAGGGCTAGGGTTCTGGCTGGGAGAACTGATTGGGTGGCGACGTTGATGTATTTCACTGAGAGGGAGAACACCGGGCGAGGTTGGGAGTTCAGTGTAGGTTGTTGAGCTTGACCTGCTTGTGGGACATCTGAGTGGAGGTGCCCTGCAGAGGGAGGGACATGTGACAGGGAGCCCCGGAGAGAGATCTGGGCTAGAGATCAGGATTGTCCTCACAGAGGAGGGAACTGAAGCTGCGAGAGGGGACAGGATACCCCAAGGGTTCCCCTGAATGAGAGTGAAGCTATGGCAGGGTCTGGAAGAATCTTGAAGAAGAGGCGGTTCATTGAAGAGGGGGACAGGAGGAGGAGGAGCCCAAAAAGACCACAGCCACGGTAGGATTGCACCAGAGGTCTCTGCACCTTCCCTGGCAGGCAGCCGCTTGTATTCATCCTGACGCCATGGCTCCTCGTCCCCTGGCCCGAGCCCTCTCTCCTCAGCCATCAGAGAGTTCATCCTGCAAATCGAATGGCGTACTGAAGCCATTGAGTCTGTGAACACATGTCCAGTTCACTACGAGGCCTGTATGGGATTTCACTTTGAAGGTCAGTTCAGCTGTCGCTGGAACTGTTTCTCCCCAGGGCCCAGGGCTTTTTCTGCTGTGCACGGGCAGAGGCTGTCAGGGACCACTGGAGGGTTTTAGCTGCAGAGCTGTAGGAGCTGGTGAGCCTGCCTAGGGCCTTGCAGAGGGTGCAGACTGAGGTAGGTCCGATAGCAGGGGGTGGAAGCAGAACTGTGCCCCCTCTGAAATGATTTGAATGGACCCTAGAAAGCCACTATCACCACCCCTAAACTACTCTCCCCTACTAGCTGTCACGTCGCCAGAAATTACATCTTTAAACCTTTATTTCTTTTGTACAAGGTGTTTCACTGTTAGGGAACTATTATATGCTGAGTGAATATGTTTGCCTCTCTTCTGCAAACACAGACAGAACTTTCTATGTGCCTGCCTTTATTAGGTAAATGCGGAGACTGTAAAGACATCAATCACTGTTCTTAGAAACCCGCGGGCGAGGCACGGAAGCACAGTGACAGTGGACATAGCGAGGCGTGGGCCAAGTGCTCTTGGCTCCCAGTACAATGGCCAAGTCCAGGAAGGTCTCAGAGAGCATGTGATATCCATGCCGGGTCTGGCGTCGGCACGTGAGTGCCAGAGAGTGGGAGTGAGATCCAGGTGGAAGGGACGCATCAGCGGAAACAGAGAAGCGTGAAAGGGGAGGGGGTGTTCAGGGACCGATGAAGCTTGCACCTGCCTTGCATAGGGGAGGAGAAAAGCAGGAAATAGGTCAGACTGTGAACAGCCTTGTGTGTTATGCTAAGAATCTGAACCAGGATTACAGAGCCGGTCAGATAAAGCATGCCCTTGGCTTGGGGTGTAGCTCTAAGCTAGTAACCGTCTTTAATACCTCACTTCCTTTCTAGCACCACAGGCGAGAGCTTAAGAGGTAAGAGAAAAAAGACCAATGGACAAGAGTGGTAGGTGCAAGAGGCGGGAACGAGAGACACTGCCCTCCTCAGAGGACTTGGAAGGCAGGCAGGAGGCACCGGGGCCCGTCTCCAGGGACAGCTCCAAATACATGTGTGCCTTTATCATTAGTACAGGAAGGCACAGCCCAGGGTCTCAGTGGATGAGTCTTCAAGAAGCGTCATTTCACAAAGCAGCCTTAGCTCTGAGGGGGTGATGACAGCAGAGCCACCCAAGAGAAGGAAGGCAGTGGTACCCCCTGCCCAGGGGCTGGCCTTGCTCCAGAGTTGCGCCCCTGGGCCACGGGGGCCACGCCTCCTGGAAGTGGGGCAGATCAGGGCATCTCCTTCTCCACCTTGTGGCCAGCGCCCAGCCTCCTCTCTGGGTGGGAGAGAGCGCTGCCGCTGGACCATCCCTCCGCGCTGGCCAGTTCTCGCTCTGACAACCCACTCTGGAATAAGGACGCCTTTCCTTTTTCATTCACAGAGTCCTTTCTCCTTGTCACAGATTCCCTGAGAAACATTTCTTCAGCCAGTCATGGCGCCCGCTCCTCTCCAGGCGAGCTCAGCAGCTCCAATCAGCACCTTCTCCGAGAACGGAAATCCTCAGCCCCATCCCACTCCAGCCAGCCGACCTTGTTCACCTTCGAGCCCCCCGTGTCCAACCACATGCAGCCCACCTTGTCCACCAGCGCACCCCAAGAGTATCTCTACCTGCATCAGTGCATAAGCCGGAGAGTGGAGAACGCCAGGTAGGAGACGTGGCCACCGGGCCCACCACTTTTCCATCTCCGTGCTTTCATTTCAAAGACAGGGGACTACAGTGTTATATCTTTCCAGATGGTAAAATACGTACTTATAGGACAAAACATTTTTTTCGCTTAGGCAACGGTCACATTTCATTGGTATCGTCTCTGTTGCTATACAGCGATAATTGGATCCCATTGTTAAAAATTATGCTATAAAGACTTTTTATTTAATTTGGGGGGAAAAGTATTTTAGGGCTAGAGTTTCAGAAATGAAAAAAGACAAGTTAGTTTACGTGTTGGCCTTAAGAAGATAGCCACAAAGCCTTCACGTTATTAAACAAATGCACACCTCAGGTTTTCTGTAGAGCCGCACTGTTCTGTATGGTCGCCACTGTCCACCTGTGGCTAATTAAATTTGAATTGATTAAAACAATAACATTTTAAATTCAGTTCCTCTGTTGCACTAGCAACATTTCAAGGGCTCAGTCACCCCATGTGGCTAGTGGCTACCATACTAGGTAATAGGGATATGAAACTTCATCATCACAGCCAGTTCTACAGCAAGGACTCCCTGCTCTAGGATAATGGTCTTGTTTTTCTACCACCGCCAGCTCTCTCACAGGTGCAGAGCCTGTGCATACATATGTTTATTACCTTTTATTTCTACTGTTAGGATAAACAGAAGCACAGAGCTTAGTCAGGGCTATTTCCCAATCACTACCATGGTCGGCAGATTACAAATCATGTTCCTTAATTAATTTATTTATAGCTACCTAATTTGTGTTATGAAAATTAAGGCAATTAAAGGACTGGCTGTTTAAATATTTTACTTCACAGAATATTTTCATGCATAACCTCACTCGAACCAGTCAAACACACTGAGAGAGAGAGCCAGTATGATCATTTATCTTCCTTTCATAGATGAAGACACGGAGGCTTACGACTAGTAAATGACAGAGGTGGGACTAGAACCCAGGTCTTCTCATGTCTGGTCCTGTAATATTTTCTCCACACTGTTCTACCTTGGTTCTGGTTTTCTGAGTCATTTGCCATCACCCGGCAGAAGCTCCCAAAACTCAGACTTAGCGATGCCTCAGGTACCCATTTGATTCATTTGTCTGTGAACTTTCATGAGTTGAGCCTCCGTCAACTTAGCCCTGAAGAACTGTGTTCTGAAAAGGTAGGATGGATTAACCGAAATCACTGAATTCGTTCGTGGCAGAACCATGACGGCTGTTGATTCCTCCTGAACCACAGCTCAGATGCAGGCAGTGGCTGCGATGAAAAGCAGATTACAGATATGGCTTCAAATCTCGGCTCTGCCACTGTCCTTGTGATCTTGAGCCATTTGGTTAACCTTCTTGACCTTCCATTTCCTTGTCTGCTGAATGGAAATAACCAGTGCAAAGGCTTTCTAATGAACGTAAAATGACAAAACAGTAGTGGATGCTCAGTCCATGTCACCTGTTGTTCTCCTGTGCCTCATCCCCTCCTACTACACGGATGATTGCCCGGGAGTAGAGAATGTGCAAGAGGTCTTATAATCATAGTTCCAGTGAAGGGCAAAGTGCTGTATTTTAATGCCTCTCAGACTTTAATTCGCATATGAAATACCCAAGGGTCTTGTAGAAATGCTGGTTCTGACTGAGGAGGCCTGCGGTGGGTCCCGAAATCCTGCCTTTCTGTTAAACTTCATCTGATGCTATTTAGATTGCCTGCTGTTCACACTTTATAGCTTAGAACTGGAACTCCTAAGTTCCGTGGGCCATAAGCGTCCTGAGAAATCATTTGGTCTGGTCTGGCCAAGGCATTAGGGGTAAGTTAATTAAATGTTTGACCAAATACAGCAAGCTTATTTTTAAGTTGATAATGTTGTATGGCCCTCGAATGATGTTATAATTATCCAAAGGGTCCTTGGCAGAAAAAAATGGTTCCCCACTCCTGCCTTGACCTTATACAATGTTAGCAGCTACCACGACCTCCAGTCCCATGGTACTGCCACAGCAAGAGAACAAACACATAAATGTCTCTGCTTGAATTAGCACTTGGGACCCACTCCCTGCAAAACCTCTGGAAATTCATCTCTCCTCTGAATTACCGTAGCAAGTTTTGATGATATCCCTCACAGCGATTGGAACTCTGTGCCTCATATTATGGATATTAATATGTTACTGTTGTTTGAAGATCCAGGGCACCAGTAGGCACATAGGAAGTATTTGGACAAACCCGTGCTGTAGAGCAAACACAGTAAAGGTGATAGAACGTATCTGCAGCTGGGGAAGCGCCTTTGCTGTGGGGCCCTGACCACTGTGCTGTTCTCTGTGTCTTTGTTTTCACTTGTGTGGGTGTTAGAGCAAGAGGGTGATGAGCAGCATCTCAGGGAGATTTTTGGAAAAAATTAGTCCAAACATTTTTTTGCCGAATTCCAATGGGGGGTGGAAAGGAAGCGTTCTTCAGTCCAGAAAGACTATATAGTTTCTGGTAGTAGTGGAGTAGCTTGCATGATACTAAACATACTATAACAATTATAAACTCTGGACAAAACACACAAAAACTGTTTGAAGGCACTTAAGAGCAATCAAAAATCAGGCAGAGACTGGAAAAGATTTGACTCTTGAAAGAAGGGACTCACACTGAGTGGGTCCAACTTTCATGGCTTTTCCTATGAGGGAAATTCCTATCACCCAAAATATTTAGTATACAATGAGAAATTGTTAGACACATGAAGAAACGGTAAAAGTTGACCTATAGTTGAGAGAACTCAGTTCATAGAAACAAACCAAAGTAAACCCAAATTTTGGAGCTGGAATACAAAGACTTTCAGTGATGATATTTATTGCTTTAATATATGGAGGGGGACTGATAATGAGTGAAGAGATTGTTAAATTTAGGAGAGATAGAAACTCTGAAAAAGAACTTAGGAGTTCCAGTTCTAAGTGTGGGACATTCCCAAACCAGCATAGCAGAGGCTTTGTAAACAAATCTGAGATTTGCACTACCACACAGAAGAGTCAAAATTTGTCGTCGGAACCTAACCAAGTTGATTGCCTGCAAAAACAAAATCATCATCATTCTCCAGAGGATTATACCAGAATCCAGAGCCTAGGCAACCTAAGATCACAACATTCAGGATTTAGTCCAAGATTTCTCAGCATACAGAGAATCACCAAAATGTAACATGTCTCACCCAGCCAGCATGGCTCAGTGATTGTGTCGACCTATGAACCAGGAGAACACAGTTCGATTCCCTGTCAGGGCACATGCTGGGGTTGAGGGCTCGATCCCCAGTAGGAAGCGTGTAGGAGGCAACCAATCAATGATTCTCTTTCATCATTGATGTGTCTCCCTCTCTCTCTCCCTTTCCCACCCTCTCTGAAATCAATAAAAAAATATTTTTACCAAAAAAATTAAAAGAACCCTTACTTCATATCACACTACTCAAAAGTTAACTCAAATGTATCAGAGACCTAAAAGTGAAGTCTAATACTATGAAACTTGTAGAAGAAACATCTCTATGATCTTGGGGTAAGCAAAGAATTTATATAGGATACAAAAAGCAGGAATCATAAAAGAGGAATTTGATAAAGTCGTATTTTGGGGGAGATCGTTATTGTTGTTAATCCTCACCCGAGGATAGTTTTCCTCCATTGATTTTTAGAGAGTGGAAGGGA
This sequence comes from Eptesicus fuscus, assembly GCF_027574615.1. NCBI lineage: Eukaryota > Metazoa > Chordata > Mammalia > Chiroptera > Vespertilionidae > Eptesicus > Eptesicus fuscus. Next base: position 37,161,317 of record NC_072485.1, read on the forward strand.
GGGAGGATGTGTGTGTGAGAGGGAGACAGACAGGCAGACAGACATGTATTGGCCGCCCCCTGCACGCACTCTGACCTGGGCCAGGGAATCAGGGCCAGAAACAAACCTGCAAGCCAGGTATGTACCTTCGACGAGGAATCGAACCCGAGACCGCATGGTGTGCAGGCCAGTGCTCTACCACTGAGCCACACCGGTCAGGGAGATAAAGTTTTTTACTTTATTTTTTATTGTTGACACTATTCCATGTCCCCATTTTCCCGCCTTTGCCCACCTCCACCCAGCCCTTGTTCCCCCTTCCTTCTCGCTATCACCTCACTGTGGTCTACGTATATGGCTTTTACATATATGTTCTCTGGCTAATCCCTTCACCTTCTTTCATCCAGTCCCTTCTGCCCCCCTCCTCCCTGATAAAGTAGTTTTAATCAAAATCCAAATGTTTGCTCTTCAAAAGAACCCCATAAGAAAACAAAATGGGAACTAATAAAATGTGAGAAAATATTCAAAGCACATTTGTCTGACAAAGGATTTATTTCTAGAATATATTTTTAAAAACTATTTCAACTCAATGGAAGACAACCCAATTTTTTTAAGTGGGCAAAGGATTCGAACAGATATGTCACACAAAAAAAGGAATGGGCAATAAATACATGGAAAAATGCTGAACCACCAAGAAAATGCAAATTAAAACCTCAGTGAGGTTTGCTGCATCTCCACTGGAATGGCTAAAGTAAAAAAGATGAGCAATGCCAAGTGCTGGCAAGAATGTGGGTGGGCTTTCATCCTGCACTGCCTCTGACATTCGCACGGCCCACGAGGTGGTCTGCAACACAGGAACAATGCTTTACAGCTGACAAAGCACTTTCACATTTGTTACCTCGTTTGATCTCCAAAACAACCTGACAGGGTTCCTTTTGAGTAGGGCCTTGGAAGACAGAACCAGCTCCTTCATTGCTGTCAAGCATCGGCATAAATGCCTGGTTGGATTACTACGGTCAGTTTGTACGAGGCTAATGATACCAGTCTTCTGTCTATCCCTTTCTACGTGTATGGGGGAACCTGCTATACAGTTACAATAGATGAAGCACATTAGAGATACAGCCACGACTTACTCATCATTACTTCTACTACACTACCAGCCCCGATTCTTCCTTCAAGTACTGAGTAATATGTATTCTGGTTAAAATGATTTAGTTTTCAAAACCCAGCTCTTCTACTGAGCTAAGGTAAGTAACTCCTCAGCATAGTAACCATTGACAGTGGAAGGAACTTGGAACTGAACCGTCAAGACCAGCAGAGCCCTTTTTGTCTGTGAAGATACACGAGTTCCATTGGATTTATTTTTGTTTGTCAGCCTCCGGGCCTCATTCCAGATTCGAGCCAGTCTCTGTCTTCTTATTTCAAGGAGGCTGTTAAACCTCACAGGAGGGGTCCATTTGGGATGGGTCAGATGCAGGAGGATGGTCCAAATGACTTCTTAAGATTGCTAGTGACACCAGTCATCGGAGAAATGCATGTTAAAACCACAGTGAGATATCATCTCACACCTGTCAGAGTGGCTACCATCGAAAAATCAACAAACAACAAGTGTTGGCCAGGATGTGGAGAAAAGGGAACCCTTGTGCGCTGTGGGTGGCAATGCAGACTGGTGTAGACACTGTGGAAAACAGTATGGAGGTTCCTCAAAAAATTAAAAATAGAACTCCACATGACTCAGCAACCCCACTTCTGGGTTTTTATCCAAAGAAACCTAAAGCAGCGGTCACCAACCTTTCAGACCTCATGGACCACCAGTGGTCCGCGGACGAGTGGTTGGCGACCGCTGCTCCAAACGTTTCCTTAAACCAGCAGTCGCCAACCTTTCAGACCTCGTGGACCACCAGTGGTCTGCGGACCACCCGTTGGTGACCGCTGATCTAAAGCACTAATTCAAAAAGATATATGCACTCCTATGTTCACTGCAGCATTATTTACAATAGCCAACATATGGAGGCAACCTAAGTGTCCATTGATAGCTAAATAAACAAGATGTGGTGGTACATATATACAATGGAATATTACTCAGTCATAAAAAAGAATGAAATCTTACCATTTGTGACAACATGGATGAACCTAGAGGGTAATATGCTAAGTGAAATAAGTCAGGCAGATAAAGACAAATACTATATGATTTCACTTATATGTGCCACCTACAAAACAAATAAACACAGAAAATCTAAACAGGCCCATAGACACAGAGAAAAAATTGATGATTACCAGGAGGGAGGGGGTTGGATAGCTGAGTGAAAAGATGAAGGGCTTAAGAGGTACAAGTTGGTAGTTTCAAAATAGTCACGGGGGTATAAAGTTCAGCATAGGGAATATAGTCAGGAATCTATACTAATAATAGCCTAGGTGGCATCACGCCCTCACGCATCACATTCTAACGTCGTCACAAGATAGCCATCACTAGATGGCTGTGCGCACAGCGGAGACAGGGCCTGGTGGAGGAGGCAGGTCCATGGCAGGGGAGGGCAGTTGGGGGCGATCAGGCAGGTGAGCTGTTAGGAGCCAGTGGTCCCACATTGGAGAGGGTGCAGGCTGGGCTGAGGGACTCCCCCCACTACCGCCCCCGTGCATGAATTTGAGCACCAGACCTCTAGTACAGTAATAACTATGTATGGTGGGTACTAGATTTATCGGGGGATCATTTCATAAGTTACATAAATATCTACTATGCTATACACCTGAAACTAATATAATATTGAATGTCAACTGTAACTGAAAAAAAAAATTAATTAAAAAACGTGTATTGTCAGTGACAACTACAGAGCTCTAGATGGTGGTTAATCTACCTAGAAGCATTCATATATTAGGTTTTCTTAGCCAAAACCGGTTTGACTCAGTGGATAGAGCATCGGCCTGCGGACTCAAAGGTCCCAGGTTCAATTCCGGTCAAGGGCATGTACCTTGGTTGCGGGCACATCCCCAGTAGGGGGTGTGCAAGAGGCAGCTGATCGATGTTTCTCTCTCATCAATGTTTCTAACTCTCTATCCCTCTCTCTTCCTCTCTGTAAAAAATCAATAAAATATATTAAAAATTAGGTTTTCTTAAATGGGAACATACCCACTAAAAATCAAACCAGGATCTTCATCGCTAAAGTACATGTAGTCTAATAAGGTGGAAATGAGTGAAATTGTGGTGTAGTGTGGTACATACAATTACAGTGAAAGTGCAGAAGGCCAAGTGCAGAATGAAGTGGCTGGGAAACTGTTCCTAAAAGCCAAGGAAGAGGTTTGGGGTTGATACAAGATCAAAGCACATGCAACAATTGGTGCGCTCGCCCCGCCCACCCACAGGCTCAGGAGCCCCCAAGCAGCAGGCTCTGAGCGGCTGGCTTTCAGGATTGTCTTCCCTCCAACTCCTCTCTGCCCCCTGGGAGCTCTCCGGTACACTTGTGTCCCAATATCTTCCCACACCAACTCCACCAATTACCATTCCCCATCTGGTATGTGAGGGTGGTACCTATCTCTCAGAACTGTTCGGTTTAAAAGCTACGTACTATGTGGTGTGTCTGGCCCAGCACCATGCCCAGTTTCTGAGGGCTTTCAGCCACAGCCCTGGGAGAGAAGCCTGTCTCCACATCCCCTGCTTCCAGGTGTCCTTCCCAGGAAAGCAACTCGGCACGTCACGGTGACATGGGCCTCCATAAAGGTTTACAAGGATGTAGTAAAGGCCCCGGATTGCTGAGTGCTCAGAATTCCTTTCTCGATTCTTGCCCAAGTCAGGGGGGCTTTGAGTAGGACCAGTTCTACTCCCACCTGGGTATGGAACTTTGTTCAGCTCCTCCGCCTGGTGCCCCTCAGCATGTACCCGTATTATCGACCACACGCCAGGCACTGCGCCCGAGCACAGGGCAGGTCCTCCGCCTTCCAGGGCACAGGGTCTGAGGAAGTGGAGGGACGCAGACCCAGCAGCTCTAGCACAAGGCAGTGTGCGTGGGCTGACGGAAGTGTGGGGTGCCGTGGGAGCCGTGGGAGCCGTGGGAGGGTGGTGGCGTGCACAGGAGGAACGGAGGGCCTGTGACCTCTGTGGACCAGAAGGGCTTCTTGTGCATCCAGGAGGCATTCCACTGAAAGGTGAACGACACAAGCCCAGGGTTGGAGCTTAGGCCACCGGGACATGTTTACGGAGGAGCCGTAGTTCTGAGTTAGAGAGGAGGGTGCTGGGCGTGGGCACCGGGACACCTCCAGTGGTGCTGGAAGGGGAGGTGGGGTTGGATCTGCGGATGCAGAGGCTTTAGACAAGCTCAGGGAAGGGGATGGCAGCAACAACACTTCTTTATTCATTGGTTTTCTCCATTCAACACTTCTCCATTCATTGCTGTTCATTCAACAAACATTTATTTCTTATTTACCTTGTGACAAGCACTAATCAGTTGCTGAGGGGGGGAAATGAATGAGAGAGTTTCTTTCCTCGAGGAAATCATAGTCTGGTGGAGGAGACAAGTGACCGTGGTGGGTAACACAGATAACAATGGCTACCTGCTCAAGAACAGAGCTAAGCAGGTGACTGACTGTGCTCCAAGGTAGAGGCTGGTGAGGAGCCTTTTGGGCTGAGTTTGAGGAAGAAAGGGTAGGAGCTGGTCAGCTGGAAGTAAGAACCTCAGGCAGCCAGCAGCACAACAAAGCCCAGAGGCACGGCTGCGTGGGGCAGCCTGGGAACGCTGGACAGTCTGGCTCGAGTGGAGCCTGGAGAGGGAGGGGGAGACCTGTGGGAAGAGATTGGAGAGATGCTTTGGAGTCGGAATGTGAGACAGTTTTGAAAATGATTACACTGGGCAGTGAGGAAAGTAAATGTCAGTGGAATGAGAAACCCTGGGCAGATGGTAGGGAGGCTTTTTCTAGCCCTTTTGCTAGAAAAATCAAGAGGCCTGAATTGGGTGGATTCAGTAGGACCTGTGGAGGTATTGAGTGAAAACTCATAATGTGGGTAACAGGCTTGAATGACTGGTTCCATTTCCAAGACAGGAGGGTCAGGAGGAAAACGATCAATTCGTTCTTGAGTATGTGTAAGGCGACTGCAGGACACCTGTCATTCTGTCCCCTCCACAGCCCCACCTCCACCCTAAAGTCCTCCCGGGGGTGGTGGGGGCCAATTCCCATCACGCCTCCTGGCACACTGGCTCCAGCCGAAGCAGCCTGGGGTCCCTTGAACTTGCCAGGTTGTGTTCTACTTCCTGTGCCTCTAACTGGAGCACCTTTTCCCTTCTCTTGCCTTTTGCCTGGCCAATTGCCAGACTCGCTCAAAGGGAACATCTTTGGAGCAGCGTCCCCTGGCATTGGGTACCCCCCCCACCCCACCCCCAGGGAGAGTTAGTATACATCTGTCCACAGCATTTACTGACCCACGTGATCATGATGATTTGCCTGTGTGTCCCCTCCTCCACCCCTGACCTCCTCACCCAGGGCAGGAGGCATCCCTGTTTCCATTATGCCTGGCCAGCCCAGATGGAAAGCAGGACATCAGTGCGTGTTTGTTACATGAAGTAATGCAGATAGGAGCATCCAACAGGGAGCTGGACATTCCGAACATCAAAATGAAAGGCACCACAGACCAACGCGAATCATGTGAACGCTTTCTGCCTGCCACTGGGCCGCCCCTCCTCCGCTCCAAGCACTGCATCACCTCAAGGCCAAGTGGCCAGTGAACTAGGCCAGGGCTGGCAGCTTGGTTATGTGTGTGGTTGGAGTAGAAAGGGAGAAAGAACAGAGGCCAGCAGAGGAGGGCTGCTGAAGGTTGGGTGACTGAAATGGATGCAAGTTTACATGAGAGAGCCTGGCCCAGACACCTGTTTCCCTTCCTCATTCTAGGCCTCTGGGCCCTGTTCTCTACCGCCATCTGGTGGCCACGTTTGTAAGTAACAAGCTCCTCATAAGGCAGGAGCTCCGTGGATGGGCCTCAGAGGGTTATGACGCCCTCGCCCCCCAGATTTAGCCTGCAAATTGTATATACACAATGTCTGCCTTATTCCAGTGAGAAATTCCAAGAGCTTTTTATCCGATTCTTAGCAGCTTATAACCCCCAACAGTGCTCAAGTCCAACAGACAGATTCACTACTACAAAGGATTGTTCTAGAATAGTGATTACTTTTTTTTCCCTCAACTGAAATCCAATGAAAAATCATAATGTAAGAGAGAGAAAACCAGACCTGGATCCCTATGTTCTTAGAACCTCACCCTCCACTTTCCCAAGGTACCTACACAGAACAAAGTCCAGCTCAAAAACCACGCTTATAAACCAAAGGCTTATGCTGCTTCAGGGACAAATGGACCCTTTGAGACCCACAAGGTCACACCTTGTGGAGGTCACACCTTGTGGAGGTCACACCTTGTGGAGGTCACACCTTGTGGAGGTCACACCTTGGGGAGGTCACACCTTGGGGAGTCGCTCCTTGGGGAGTCGCTCCTTGGGGACTCAGTGCTTGGGGAGGACCTTAGTGAAGCTCACAGAGTGTATCAGTGGCCTATCTGGGGCCTAACACAAATCCCTCTACTCCTAGGTCTTTAAACTGCTTGGTTTTACCTTATTGCCCAAAAACCTAAATTTATAAAAAACAAACAAACAAAAAGAACGAACAAACACAACTCTTTCTATCCTGAATATAGTTCCCAAATAGGAAACTATTTTCCAATAGATATTTTGTCTTCTTTACAAATGCCTGTCAACAAGCCATAATACACAGTGGAAAATAAATCTATAGCTAGCATCTGAATCGTTCCTTATAATTTATATCAGCACCTGTAGGATAACTTCTTTTACAATGGGAAGACTGAGACTTGGAGAAAATGACTTGTTAGCTGTTTTCTGACAACTTTAGGGTTCTTTTTACTGTCTCTCAGTCTTTGTATTCAGATGTGTATATTATGCCTTAAAACAGTGATCACATTAGCAGTATAACTGGCTTGTTGATGTGGGGGTGTTGGTAAGACCAGCCCCTGCAACTCACAGCCATTTGGGGGTAGCGGGAGGAATAAAGGCTGACATTGATGGAACATCTCTATACTAGTCTAGTTTCTAAATAACCTTCAAAGTAGGTTTTTAATCACCGTTTTTGCAGATGCATAAACTGAAGCTCCGAGAGAGAAAGTGCCTTGCCCAAGGTCACACAGCTAGTAAACTGAGGCAAACCTCAGGCCGGCCGGCCTCCGCAGCCTGTGTTTCTCCCGCACCGAGGAGCTGCACGGGTTTGACCTCCCTGGGTGGGCAGTCCTGGCCTCCTCTAACCGCCTGCCCCGTCCCTTCTTTCTCTCTCAGGAGTGCCAGCTTCTCTCAGGGCACCAGGGCCTCGTTCCTCATGAGGAGTGACACAGCTGTACAGAAACTTGCCCAGGGCAACGGACACTGTGTCAACGGGGTCAGCGGTCAAGTCCACGGCTTCTACAGCCTCCCCAAGCCGAGCCGGCACAACACAGATTTCAGAGACAGTGCCTACGACCTGCCCCGGAGCCTGGCCGCCCATGGCCACACCAAGGGCAGCCTCACAGGCTCCGAGACGGACAACGAGGACGTGTACGCCTTCAAGACGCCCAGCAACGCCCTGTGCCGGGAGTTCGGGGACCTCCTGGTGGACAATATGGAGGTGCCGGCCACCCCCCACTCAGCTTACCAGATCCCTAGGACCTTCACCCTGGACAAGAACCACAATGCCATGGCAGTGGGCGCTCCTGGGGACTCGGCCATCGCTCCCCCACCCAGACCCCCCAAGCCAAGCCAGGCAGAAACACCTCGCTGGGGCAGCGCTCAGCAGAGACCCCCCATCGGTGAGAACAGCAGATCGGTCTCTGCCGCCACCATCCCCAGGCGCAACACCCTCCCCGCCATGGACAACAGCCGGCTTCACCGAGGTCAGTGCAAGCCCAGCTGAGGCCCAGGGGGGAGGGGAGGTAGCACGGGGCTTCTCAGCAGTTTGCTGGCCCGTGGCCATGCATGCCCAGCAGACGGGCGGACCAGCCCGGTCACTGACATCATCCACCCAGCACTGGAGGCTGTGGGTGGACACCCACTCTGGCGAGAGTGGAGCAGACCCTGCCTCAGACACACTGGTATTCTCCCAAGGGAGATAGAACGTGCTTGTTTAACCACGTTACAGCGTATTGTGGGTTTTGGAAATCTAAACCCCATAGTATTTTATTCATTTATAAATCAAGCCAAAGATTGCAAAAATCAACTTAGAGGTCCAGTCCAAACTGGAGCCAAACCTACGTGGACAAGCAAATATTAAAATAAAATTAGATCTTCAGAACATTTCCTAAGCCCCCCCTTGAATCTGTGTAAAGTCTGAACTTCTAACTTGGACTGTCACTCATTTTCCACGTAGAGTATTCCAGCCCTGCACATAGTCTCCTCTGGTCAGTGAACAAGTCTAACATATTCGTGCCTTTCCTTGGCATTTGCTTTGTAACTTGCAAAGCCTGTTTTATATCTGCTCTATTGTGGAAGCCAGTAGTGCCCTGAGAACTTGGTGAGACAAAGCCTCGCCTCCATTCCACGTGAGGCCTGAGGTAGTGGAGACACTTGTTCAGGAGCAGAGATGGGCCTTGGACCTGGGCCCTGACTCCTGCTCAGCGCTCTGCAGTCTTGCAGTGCATCACCTGTTTGATAGTCACACACACACACACACACACACACACACCCGCTTCGGGACAGAGATGGCAGAGACATAGAGAACATGCTCCTGCTCTTCAGAGAGCTCACACACAGCTGGGGAAGTAAAATCAACACGTGTACATCAGTCAGGAGTCAGTGGTGGCCGGTGAGCGGCCTGGGCGGTAAGGGCTGTGGTTAGAGGAAAGGTGCATAAATGAGGGTGAAGTGGGGGGGTGGGGGGGTCCACGTAGATGCTGGCACTGGAGCTGGGAGCCTGGGGGGGACTTCTGAGCTGCAGGGAGGTGTGACAGGGTAATGCCTGATCACAGGGCAGGGAGGAGTGGCTTCTGGAGTCTCAGCAACACGGGGAGGGTCTGGGGAGGAAACGGTGAGCATCTGGTCTTCCTTCCTCTGCCGCAGCCTCTTCCTGCGAGTCCTATGACCCCCCTCAGCGAGGCGGAGCGAGTGCGGGCCGGTCTGCAGAGTCCATGAGTGACGGAGTCAGTTCTCTCCTGGTGAGTGGCCCCGGCCAGGCGTCCTCGGGTCGGCGCAGATGGGGTAAGGTCACCCGAAGAGTGACAGCATCTCCCTCTTAAGACCCTGACTAGTTCTTGTCTCAGTTCAGAGCCCTGGGTTGAGTTTTGAGTTTGTTTGTTTTTGTCCTCACCTGAGGATATGTTTATTCATTTTAGAGAAAGGAAGGGCGAGGGAGAGGAAGAGAAACATCCATATGAGAGAAACATCGATCGGTTGCCTCCCGTACGTGCCTTGATCGGGGATGGAACCCACAGCCTAGGTATGTGCCCTGACCGGGAATTGAACCCGCAGCCTTCTGGTGTATGGGACGATGCTCCAACCAACTGAGCCACCCAATCAGGGCACCCTGGGTTGATATTCAGACAGTAAGATACAGGAATGCTGCTGGGGAGGAAATGTGTGTACACTGGACGACAAGGCTCGCCAACCCTGTGGGTAAGCAGGAGGGTCTACCTGCAGAGGGCCCAGGCTCTGGGATGGCGGGTCTCAGGCTGCATCCTCGCCCACCAGGTCTCCCGGGAGGAGGGGCTGTGGGAGAGACTGCGGGCAGCAGTGGCCCAGCCAGGCTCAGCGGCAGGATCCCAGGCCGGCCTCCGCAGCGGCTGACCACAGTTCTGCAAGGTGTCGGGCCCCAGCTGAGCAGACTGGGCCTGGCTTCAGGTGCATGGAAAAGACTAGAAATTAGGTAACCAAAGCAGAGGCAGCTTAGTTATACGTCTGGACACACAGGGCAAGAGATGAAGGTGGAAAGTTGTGAGTGGGCTGGGGGCGCACACCTATGACATGAGGCCATAACGTATCGTAAAGAACTTTTATTCCAAGCACCTGGGTGCAGGCGGGCTGAGTGCGAAAAAAGGAGTCAGCGCAGACTGAGGGGGAGGCAGGCATTTTGAGCTTCTGCTGTCTGCAAGCAGTTTCTGTGGGCGCACAGAGCTGACTGGCGGGTCCCGTCCTTGGTTGCTCCCGGTGCCTGATGTCCAGTGGTTACCTAGGCTCTGCGGAGCTCCAGGCTGCACTCTTTCTGCAAGATGACTCCTAAGCACGATGCGTTTCCCCTGCCCCGACTTATTCTCTTGAACCCTTTCGGAAGGAAGGCCGTGGTCAGGGTTGCTGCATTGCACACTCTGGCAGCTCTGCCTGCACCGTGGTCACCCTGAGAGCTGGCCTGGGTAGCGCAGCCGGCCCAGCCCTCACCTGCCAGGGCCCAGGCCTCTGATACGCTCCTGGCCCAGCGCAGGGCCTGACACACTGACTTCCCAATGGTGGGTCCACACTGAAGCGGAGGCAGGTCCTGAACTAACTATGCAGCCACGGCCTGTGCTGTCCTCTGCCCGGGGCAGATGGAAAGCTCATGGCCCAGCCACCAAGGAGATTTCACGCTAAACATTTATCAGAAACTACAAGGGAGCCCCAAAGGAGCCTGGGAGCTAGAAGGCCCCCACAGGGGAACTTCCTGTTGCCCACGCTCTCTTCTTTGGTTTCCCAGGGTCTGCCTTATAGCTTCACCGCGCACCTCACTAGTCATGCCCTTTCTCCCTGGTGCATAGGTCCTCACCCCTCTGGTTTCTTCTGGCCAGTGATGCTGTGTTCCTTTCGCTCTCCTTCCTAGCCGGGGAAAGCACTCATAGGCCGATCAGACAGCACCAATTCCGAAGACAACTACGTGCCCATGAATCCCGGCTCCTCCGCCCTGCTGGCCTCGGAGCGAGCCGGTGACAACTCCCAGAGCGTCTACATCCCCATGAGCCCAGGGCCCCATCTCTTTGACCCGCTCGGCTACCCCGCGACAGCCCTTCCCATGCACCGAGGCCCCGGCCGGGGGAGTGAGATCCAGCCACCCCCCGTCAACCGCAACCTCAAACCTGACCGCAAAGGTAAGTCCGCTTTTTTCTGGTCCCGTCTCTGGACAACGGCCGGGGGCTGTTTGCATTCACTTAGCGATGAAGTGGGTCCTGCACGTTACTTGCAAGGAAAGGGTCGCCCCTGCAGCCTGCACCACCCCAAAGTCTCACACACATACACTAACCCTGCAAATGCATCCCAGTGGTCTGGCCCCTTAGCGACTGGTTGAGGGAGAAGCCTGGTGTCCAGAGTGGGGGAGGACCCAGGACAGGCCACATTCAGGTTTCCGCTCCGCCACCTGCTGACGTGTGAGTAGAGAGAAATCGTTCTGTGTCTGAGCCTTGTTTCTTCATTTGTGAAAAGAATATAAAACATACCTCCCAGAAGAATTGAGGGGCATAGCTACTATATCTAAAAGTGCCTCCTAATGCATCAAATGCTGTGCAAGGGTAACTTGGGTCAGTTTACATCTGGGTAGAGTGGAACGGGCAAAGCAGTCTATTAAAGGGTCCACTCTGACGTAATAGAAAGGTGTGAGCATTCAAACCTGGTAAATGGGGGTTGGAATCCTCATCTAAGACTTCCTGGGTGTGTCTTTGGGCAAATCCTTTAAGTTCTCTGAGCTTCAGTTTTATCTGTGAAATGGGAACAGTCATTCCTGCCTCCGGGTTTGTTCGGAAGGAAGCATCCGGGAGGTTGACTCTGGTCCACGGCAGGTGCCCAGGGAAGTTGGCTCTGTGCTCCCGGCCTCTGGACCAGGAGGACGTGCTGGAGTTCCGGCTCCAGGCTGCTCCCACCTCAGGCGCCGGCCTTGGTCCGTGGCAGGGACTAGAGGGAGAAGTGGAGTCACCTCTGGTGGAGATGAGCCCACGGTCTGGTCCCCAGGGAATTCAGGTCTTAGCATTTGAATGGAAGCCTGCAAGGCCGGGGCCTTCATCTCCCTCCGCTGTAGGTTCAGAGGTGGTCATGGCGGCGTTCTCCCATATAAATGTCCTCCCTCGCTTCCCTACATGGTCACATCTCCGGGGTTAGATGTGACCTGTTGTCAGACCCTCTGTCCTCACTTTAGATTCAGAAAATAGGGTTCCTGTAGACACAATGCAAAGAATCTGTACTTTGGCATCTGAAGACAGACTTCGAGGCCTATCAACATGGACAAAGAGCACATCACCGCTCAGCCTGTGTCCCTCTGAGACCAGGATGAATCTGAGGGCACTCACACTCACACGGTGTGTCACGTGGAAGTGTGACATTATTATTCACGGCCGATAACACGACTTTCCTTCCTGCCCCAGTAAAGCCAACGCCACTCGACCTGCGGAGCAACACGGTCATCGATGAGCTCCCCTTCAAATCCCCCGTCACCAAGTCCTGGTCGAGGGCCATGTGAGTGTCTTTGGAAGTGGGAGCGTGGCCCGGAGCCGTCCGGGTTGGTGAGGGGACCGGTGGCCAGGCTGGGAGTCAGGAAGGCTGCAGCCTGACGATAATGCCGTCAGTAGCTCAGCCCTGCCTACGTCTCTGGGGGCTCGGTTCCTTATCTGAAGGGGGAACAGTTGTATCCACCCTGAATCGGCTCCTCACCTGAGAGTGACGTGAGGAGCTCTGAGGGCAGAGGTTGGGGTGTGTGAGGGTTGGGGGCCCTGTGGAGGCTGGACACTTCCCGGTTTACCCTTTGCCTTCCCCCCACCACAGCCACACCTTCAACTCCAGCTCCTCCCAGTACTGCCGCCCCACCTCCACCCAGAGCATCACCAGCACGGACTCAGGAGACAGTGAGGAGAACTACGTCTCTATGGTGAGTCCCCTGGGCCCAACGCTCAGACCCCACTCCCCACTCCGCCCAGCGACCCCACATCACTTGATATTTTGTTTGCTGCTGCAAATCTTTCTTGAGCCACATGAGGCGATGAAGACAGGGTCCCTCCCCTCAGAGAGGCCGCAGTCGTGGGGCAGGAGGAGGCCGGCCTCTGTTGTGACGACACAGGCGGTGTGGAGAGTGCACCTGCAGGACAGGCTGGGAAAGGCACTGAGGTGGAGGACCCCGAAGGCCATCTTGGGGGGACTGGACTTTTCCTGTGGGCAGGAGGGAGCCCCAAAAGGGTTAGCAGGCCAGGTGATTAGACAGGTGTTTCAGAATAAGCACTGGTGGCAGGAGCACCCTTCAAAGTCAGCTCCTTCTTCTGTCCTGTTAAAGCCTTTTAGAAGTAAAAGATCTGCCCTTCACTCCTGACGCTGAGTGCTCAGGGCCACGAGCAGTGTGTGCAGACGGGAGGTGCACATACAAGGACTCTGGAGGCATAGACACAGGCAGCGCGGCACGGGGCCTCCCTGAGGTGGCGTGGAAGAGAGGACGGCTGCCCGGCACAGGGTGGTTGCTGCACGTGAACCAGCCAACCAGAGGGCAGCCACAACAGGCAGAGGACTGTCGCCCTTCTCACTAGAACGGGGCTTCGCAAAAATCCTGGGCAGGTTTCCCTGGGGCCTGGACGGAGACAGGACCCTCGTGCGTGTCACTGAGGGGCTGCTGAGGAGGCGGGGCCACTTGTCCAGATCTCGCAGGAGCTGGGGGAGCACAGTGTCCCTGTGGCCACCCCGCTGTAGGCCATGGGTGGGGGTTTCGGAGAAGCAGATTTGCTGCAGAAGACGACTTTGCAACGTCCAGTGCACAAAGGGAGCGGGCTCCCGTCTCGGGGTCCACAGGCGAGGGCTGGGGGAGGGGTGCCGGCCTGAAGGGAAGGACGGCTCAGCGGGAGGAGTACAGGTTTGGGAGCCAGCACAGACCTGGTTCCCGCCCCTGCTCAGCAGCTCCTACCCCCGGAGGCGAGCTTTCCGGTGGTGGGTTAGTCCAGTTCCCAGACTTACTAACAGGGCTTTCCTCCTTGTGACAGCAAAACCCAGTGTCTGCCTCGCCCATTCTCAGCGGCACCAGCAGCCCAGCCCCTAAGAAGAGCACCGGCAGCGTCGACTACCTGGCCCTGGACTTCCAGCCGAGCTCCCCAAGCCCCCACCGCAAGGTGCCTGGGGTGGGCCGGGGTGGGCCAGGGCTTTGGTGGGGGTGCCTACGCCCCAAACAGCAGCACTCCCCTCTTGCTGCTTCACTGTGCTTTCAGCCGGGCCTCACAGGGCTCACACCCCCACCCTCAGCACACAGGCACCTGGGTCCAGGCACCTGGTCAGCCAGGCCACCCCTGTGCAGATGGGCACACGAAAGCACCCTGAGACACTCCGCTGGAGGTCACAGAGTGGATGAGCGACAGGCCCGGGACCCCTGTGTCCTGGTCCCGAGCTCTCTGAGGAGAGCTCCCTGCCTGGTGGCTCCCAGAGCCCTGCTCTTGACGCTGTGGCCGGAGGGGACTCTGGGCGAAGGCCACCTCCGCAGGAAGTTCACGGAGCTGCCCAGTCTAGAGGCAGGGCGGGCACTGGCCTCAGCGCAGGTCCCCCGCAGGGATACACAGGCCTGTGGCTGGTGCTGGTTGGCACCCAGCACGTGCCCTCCCCTGGAGGAGTGGTCACAAGGTGGGTGGGGACAGAGCTGTGGGCCTGGGTCCCCCTTGGGGCTGGAGGGGGGATGCCGTGTGGAGTGGAGGCTCTAAAGGCCACTTTCAGAAAAAGACAAGACTCCTACGGCCAGTCAGAGCGGCCGGCGAGGCCCACCTCCTCTCCAGGGACAGCGTTGTGGGGCTCCCCGCCAGCCCCCCTCCTGGGGACTCACAGCACTTCTACTCCCCCCTCTGCCCTCAGCCGTCCACATCGTCTGTCACTTCCGACGAGAAGGTGGACTACGTCCAAGTGGACAAGGAGAAGACCCAGGCCCTGCAGAGCACCATGCAGGAGTGGACAGACGTGCGGCAGTCCTCGGAGCCTTCCAAGGGTGCCAAGCTGTGACCGGGCTGCCAAGCCTGGAGAGGGGCCCGGGCACTGAAGCTGCCTCCTCCCCATCTCCCCTCTCTCCTCTCCTGTTGCCCTTCCCACCCACCCTCCCCTCTCCTTGGCCACCTTGGACTGCAAAGCACTGACGTCAGGGACCCTGAGCCTTTCCTGGGAGGCTGGGGCCTGACGGAGGCACTGCCTCGGCCCCCGGGCCCACCTCTGGTTTTCACCAGTGATGGCCACGCCTCTATTCACCTTAGCTAGGGCGCTTGCCAAAAAGCATCCTTCAGCCGCTTCCTGCCCTTTAGACCTGAGTACCTACCAGGTGTATGGAGGGAAGGGCCGGGGCTCTGAGCTGGACTCCACATCTCACGCTCACTCCCAGCCACCTTGCCGCCGCCCCGGGCTACCTCCTTCAGTCCCGGAAAAGCCCATCATCTCACTGACCAGGACGACAAGGACCAGCAGACCAAAGTGGACATGGACTTTATCCCTTTCTGTCTCAGCAGGGGAGAGGCAAGGCCACCAAAAGGTGGAGGAGTTGAGAAGGAAGGTTAGAGGTGGTCTCTGGGCACAAAGGACTTAAATCCCCCCACTTTCAGCCAAGTGGCAGTGCACCTGTTGCGGGTGGGAGGGCAGAAGGATGAGGACAAAAGGAAGGTGAAAACAGGATGATGGGCAACAAGGAAAGGGCTCAGAGCCCAGGAGATGGCGAGACAAGGACACAGGCTGGTCCTCGGGCCGCCCCTGGGAGCTTCCCCAAGTTCCTGCCACCTGAGGTCCCACGTGAGAGAAGGCTTGGTGGGGCTGGGTGGTATGGGAGGGAGGGAGCCTGGGGGGCACTGGAGGTGATGCAGGGGCTGAGGGGCCACCCTGGGACAGCAGTGGGCTGGGCAGAAGGCAGTGCATGGACACAGTAGGGGGGACAGGCAGCAAGTTTCTGCAAGATGAGCAGTGCAGGGGGCGCAGGTGACGGATGGATGAGAGGCAGGAGTGAAGGCCTTGGGGGGACAAATACGCCCAAAGGGCGGGTGGAGTGCCCGAGGCAGTGCTGTGGGGACGCAGGATGGAGCAGAAAGTGAAGGAGAGATGCCGTGTGAGGGGAGTGGTGTGCGTGGTGTCCGTTCCCAGCAGGGATGGACGACGGGGAAAGCAGCGCGAAGGAGAGAGCAGGGCAGAGCCTGAGGATGACGTGGATTCGGGCCAGGGCCTGGTGCCCGCTGAGTGTTTCTCAGCTCAGCTCACACTATGTTGAACCCTCACAGCCCCGGTGCCACGTTGGACTCAAACCTGGCTGCAGGGACAGGAGCGGGTTTCACCTCAGCCACTTTCTCCTGAGCCGGGGCCAGGGCGATCTGAATCTTACGTTAAAAGTTCTTGGCCAAATTTTCTAGTGTCAGAGGGAACTGGGAAGACGAGGTGTTTGATCCTCCCCTGGGAAGTAGACCATCCTAACAAAAAGGACTTCCCACTATAGTGAATGCAGGGGGCTACCGCTCACCCTTCAGTTTCTGAGTGTGTGTACACACCCCTCCCCAGCCCAAGGGCCTGACCACTCCCTAAGAAGTCCCATCCTGGAGAAACTGTTTTCTCCGCAGCCGCCCCCTCCTCCCAGGCTCTGGGACAGGCACCGAGGACACAGGAACTCATCAGACTGTCCCTGCACTTGAGAAGGACACAAGGCATTGGTAATGGCCACGAGAGACTGGAAATGCTGCTCCCCCTTTCCCAGGACGAAGCACAACCATCCCCAGGTGGCTGGAGCATGAGCGAGGAGGTGAGGCTGCTCCGGGAGGTGGGTGCCAGGGCAGGCGTGGGAAGGGGCGGAGATCAGACGAGGTGGCTTCTAGGGAAGGGAGGTGCCTGAGATGGGCTCAGAAGATGATGGGTCAGATTTTCAAGTGGAGAAGAGGCTTGGCGAGCCTTGTGCTTTGGGAACAGAAGACCTTGGGGAGTACGGGTCCCTGGCTCCGGGTTCCCGCAGGGGAAAGGGCAATGGTGGCAACGGCCTACCATGAGCAGGTGTGCCGTTCCCTCTATCCAGCCCTGACTGCGTCCCTAGGAAGGGAGCTTTTAGTGGCACCACCCCTGTGCCCAGCAGGCTACAGGTAGGCCCAGGTGTGGGTGCCCTCATGTATTTTCTGGATGTGCCGTGATGTGCACTGGCTGGCATCTTCAGAGACTGAGTTCAAATCTAATCTGCAAGGAGCCCTCCCTTTGGGAGTTCCTGTAACTCCCAAAGTCTTAGGGTGGAGATGGGAGGAAGTGCAAGAGAAGAGGACACTGGCTCACAAGCCCCACACTACCAGGTGTTGAGCACATACCTGTCAGCTCCGTTTAAAAACTGGTCCTTTGGCCTCTTGGGTCAAAGCTCCCCTCTCCTGGTGGCCTGGCAGGACCAGGGTTGCTGTCTCAGCACCTTTAACACAGGACTCCCGCCTGGGGCGCCCTCACCCACCTCCAGCGCCACCTCTGCCAGGTTACAGAAAGCAGAGCAGGAACGGGGAGATGTCGCTCCTTCGGACCTTGGTTTGCCCGTCTATGAAATGGGTGGTTAGATTAGGTCTCTGAGGCCCCTGACAGGGCTGATGCTCAGCTGTTTTAAAGGAGAACTCCCTTCCCTGTGACCGCTCTCGAGGGTCTGGATCACTAGGGATGGGCAACCCCCACACGTTAGCCCGTTAACCCAGTCTCCTCCCTGGATTGCGTTTGGTAACCTCTACACCTGAAACCACACACACATGCCCCGTTCGTAGGACAGAAGCACAGCCATTCTGCAGTGATTGGAGCACAGGCTCAACCCCAGTCTGTCCTTTGCCCCCTTACCTGCCACGGGGTTAAGGCCTCAGCCCCCACGTGGCCAGGCCCCTCACCCCCACCCTCCTGCACCCTTTGACGAGCTCTGCAAGCAGAGTGCAGCGTGTCCTTCCTCTCTCTGGGCCTCCCTCTGCAGAGTGGGGGGGAGTGAGCTGACCACAGGAGCTTAAAGCCCCGCCTACAGGCCCATCATTTTGGGACCCCAAGCTCTTTGGGGCCAGGTCGGCCGCCTGTGAGGGGCGTCCCACTGGAGAGTCAGGCCGTCATGTGCTATTTGGTGGTGTGTGTGTGTGTGTTGGTTACATGTCTTGAAACTTAGAATCCTTCACACAGAATTGTTGCTGTCGGGAACAGAGATAGGCTAGGAGAAGCCCAGTCTTGGGTTCTTTCCCTGTTACCATTTAAAATTGACATTTAATTTTTCAAATCACTGTTGGTGCCTAATCACTTAAGTTATTAATTTATTCTGTTTCCTTTTTTTTTTTTTTTTAAACAAAAAATTGTAACGTATTTATCCTGTGAGTAGGTCTGGGGCGGGCGGGCACGGGTTTGTGTGGGTCGTTTTGCTGTGGTGACACATGGTACAGGCCTGACGCGTGCAGGTCGCTTCTTCCTGTGGTGTTGGAGCAGGACAACAATAAAGTCCGATAGAAGCAACCAGCGTGGGCTGCCGTGTCTGCCTGTCGGAGGGGCTGGGGCGGACCGGGCCAGCCTGTGTGTCGTGTGTCGGCATGAACACATGCTCAATGAGAAAATGGTTTCTCGGGGTCCTAGAAAGGCTCCGGGCCAGTCGGCTCCACTTTCATTTTAACAGAAAGTAACTGTTACTTGGCGAGAAACAAGAGTGAACCCTCCTTACCTCAGAGTCCGTCCTCCTGGTGTGTAAAATGGGAACTGCAGTAACCTCTGCCAATTCATCTTTCTTAGAAGGCACCCTGCCCTGGGACTGAAAAACGAATGTGTGTGACTGGGCGCCAACAGACTCTCGGCCCGCTTTTGCTGGGCCCTGCGGCTGACGTGTGAGGGTCTATGACACTTGGGCCCAAACTCAAGCAGGAGGCCCTTGAAACCAAGCCCTGGCCACACCACTGGCCGCCACCTTCCCACTTGGTTTGTTCTCCCAAAGGGGACAGGCAGGGCTGTGGGAAGGGGGCCTCCCAGCCCCACGGGTGGGATGGCACCTGGAGAAGGCCTGCCTCCCAGCTTTCTTCCTGGCCTGGGCCCACGTCCAGCCAGGGGAGACGACCGCCCCTCAGTTCTCAGAGGGAACGGAGAAGGAATGTGGTATCAGCACGAGCTACGGATGGACAGGCCAGAGTTCCTGGGGTCGGAAAATCCCCACATACTGGGCTGCAGCCCCACCCGAGAGGCCCCTGTCAACACCATCAGGCAGCCCCTGGCCTGTGCACCCACCACCCCTCCAAAGGCAGAGGGCTCCCCGCTCCTCAGGATACGGGCATTCTTCCTTCCCTCTGCAGCGCCCGCCTCTGCCTCCCGTCCTCACCTGTTCACTGAGCACTTCCCTGCAGGTGCTTCCACGCCACGTGGGATGCTCGACAAGCCAGCGAGCAGGGGTACCCTCCTTACTGCCTAGACACGCGCACAGCACAGCCACGGGGTGGGAAGGACGACATCTTCAAAGGCTTCAGAGAACCTACTTTATTCCTGTTTGAGACCCTGGGTCTCTGCTCTCCATGGAGAAGGGGTACAGCCGTGTCAGGGCACATGAGGTCAGTATCTCCTCCCCGCCAGTCCCTCCCGCCAGCCCCCAGGCCAGGGCTCTCTCTATCGGCCACGGAGCAGGAGCTGAGCCAGCCAGCTTTCCTGCACAGACAGTGGCTCCATGAGAAACAGACAAGATTGTAGTGCATAAGGATTCTCCGTCTCACCCAGAGGGGATGCCCACCGTGGCATCTCAGGCACTGAGGCAGGCTAGGGAGGGGGAGGGCTTCCCACTGTGGGGGCTGTCCTCACGCGACATGGCTGCGTGGTCAGGGGCAGACGGCCTCTGATCCTTAGCCAGGCTGCTTCCCACCTCCCCTCGCTCGGGAAAGCGCAGGCCGCACAGGCACCCACACGTTACCGGTGAACCTCTCAGAGAGCCGGGCAGTCCGAGGGGGGACACAGCCCCGCTCGGTGCCAGGGCCTGGCTCCTGCTCTGCTCTCTATACTGTCGAACAACAGGCCCGTCTACAAAGAGCCAGAAGGTCCAGGCTACCTGAAGGCAAACACGGGCGCTGTGAGGTTCGGCCCTGTCGGGGGTCTGCAGGGGACAAGGCCAGAGTGTCCATCTAAGGTGCTTCAGTTGGCCAGGACACTCGGTAAAATCCTAATGGGGTCGAGCCCAATGTCGGGGCCCGAGGCCAAGTTTAAGGGGCTTGGGTCTCCTCTCCATCTCAGTCCCTGTGTCCCTCGGGCTGAGGACCCGTGTCCCAGCAGCTCCCTCTCCACCTTCCTAGCCCTCAGAAGGCCTGCCTTTAGGACTGGACCTGCCTCCACAGCTCCCCTCAGGCCCTCCTGACAGAGGCCCTCGGCCCTGGGCCTCCCAGAGGAAAGGGGTCAAGGCCTCCCCTGAGGCTGGCGCCCCCACAGGCAGGAACAGGGGAGGCTCCCGTTAGAAGACCAGTCTGTGGAAGTCACCACCACTGCCACCTGCAGGGCTGCAGCCCCCAGGAGAGCCTTCATCCTCATCCTTGTCTTCGTCAAAGCCCCTCCCCCAGCACGGGGACCCGGGGAGTGCAGAGATGTAGGCCGCCCTGCTCCGTGCCTCCTTCTCCTGCTCCTGGAACACAGAGGAAAGGGGGAAGGAAGCTTAAAATTCAGGCTCAGAAGCAAGTCCTCCTTCACTCCCTGCCCATGGCCCCCCAGGCACAGAGGAGCCACACTTCTGCCCTAGAGGCGGTCAGCTCCGTGGGCAGACAGGAGGAGGGACCCATCCTCCCGTCTATACCTAGGCTTCCAACTCATTCTTCCTGCTCCCAACAAAACCCAGCCCTTGGAGGAAAGGAACTCATCCAGACTAACTAGACTGGCAGCCGCTAAGGGCTTGATGCGGCACCAGGAGGCAGGAGGCCCAGGGACTTCAGGGGTCACATCACACACACACAGGGACCCCTCCGAGGGCTTTCTAGCACCATTGTCCAGCTCACTGCCGCAGGCACTGGGCACGGACTCTCCTGTGTCTGAGCTCCGCCTCCTGCTGAACGGAGGCCGGCCTCACTGGGCAGCCCGGTGGAAATGTACAAGCGGCCCGGTGCCCCACCCGGGTGCCACCTTCCCCACAGACACTCAGACTCCAGGTGCTGCTGTCCGGAGGCCCCCGGTGGCCACTGCAGTTGTTAGTGGCCACCCCCCTCTCATTGTCAGAGCCCTGGTGTTCCGTTGCCAAGTATTCTGACACCAGCCTGGACATCAAAGAGTAGACAGAGGCGGCTCCGTGGGTAGGGAGGCCCCTGGGTGCCAGGAGGCACTCTGTCCGCTCACAGAGCCCACACTGCTCCATCGGCACTTACAAACCTGAATAAATGCCTGGTGGTACTCAGTGTCTGTCCCCCTGAAGTGAGGGGTTGTATCTGTCTGTCCCCTGTCTGTCCCAGCACTAAGTGGAGGATGGAGGACAAAT
Source organism: Eptesicus fuscus (assembly GCF_027574615.1). NCBI lineage: Eukaryota > Metazoa > Chordata > Mammalia > Chiroptera > Vespertilionidae > Eptesicus > Eptesicus fuscus. The sequence goes on from NC_072485.1 coordinate 37,182,631, forward strand.
GGAGGAAGGGAGAGGCTCAGATGAGCAGTGACCCTGGGCCGGGTGGTGGTGGGAAGCCCTCCACCAGGAGCTCAGAGCTCGGGTGGGGCCCTGCTCACCTGCAGGAACAGGATGTTGTCCCTGGAAATGGCTTCCATCAGGTCCTTGTGGAGGGCGGGTTCTGTCCGGACTCTGGGGGAGCCTGGTTCCGCCTCGGGGCCCTCCCCAGGCCGCTGCCGGTAAAAGAGCACATAGGCCGTGTCCTTGGGGAAGAAGGAGGTGACGTTGCTGACAGACTCGAAGGAGGAGAAGGACACCCGGGTGTCGTTGAACAGATACCACTGGTGCTCGGGCTCGGGCCTGTCGGCCGCTCCCAGGGAAGGGGCCGGCCGGGCGCCGCCCTCGCGGGCGTAGCAGTAGTAGTGACCACTCTCCGAGGACACCCCGGAGTGCACCACGACGCTGCACAGGTCGTAGGCCTGGGCCCGGCCCCCGGCCAGCGGCAGGCGGAGCAGCAGGGGCACGGCCACGTCTTCCAGGATCTTACGGCGCCGCATGGTGCGCAGGTCGAAGGAGAAGCGCAGCAGCGTCAGGATGAGGTAGCGCGGGCCCTGGCTCAGCTCCACCACCTTCTCGGCCTCCTGCAGCGAGGCGCACGACTCGCAGTAGTAGCGGTTCTCCTCCTTCAGCCTCTCCGGGGACAGGAAGTAGTTGACCAGGTCCAGGACAGAGCGGGAGCCCTCCCCGGAGGGGGCGGCCCTGTGGGTCCCTGGGCCCGGGCTGGCGCTGTCATTCTCCCGCTTCTCCACCTTCTTCTCCTCTCCTACCTCTTTCTCCTCCTCCTCCTCCTCCTCCTTCTCTTTAGTCCTTCCTTCCTCCTCCTCCTTTTGCACCTCCTCCTTCGGTCCTTTCTCCTGCTCTGCTTCCTCCTCTTTCTCCACCTTCTGCTCCTGGCTCTGCTCCCCAGGTCCCTGGGAGCCCAGGCCTCCCAGGTCCAGGACGGCTGGGGGGACAGCCCCTGTGACGCAGTGTTTCCTCTGCCTCTGAGGACCCGCCCTGCCTTGGACCTGGGCTGGGGAGGGTGGGGGAGACTCGGGGGCTCCCACGCCCTCCGCAGGCAGCACCACTGAGCCCGGACGGTGGCGGTGACAGCGCTCGGGTGGGGGAAAGGCCAGAGAGAGGTCGGTGAAGGCCTCCTCCCTGGAGGAGACATTGAGGCAGCGGAGACAGCATATCCGAGTCACGATCTTGCCCCCGAACATCTTCTCCACCGAGGTGGAGCGTGGGCCCGGGGGCTCCTCCGGTGGGGACAGCGAGCTGGACTGCTGGAGCTTCTGGCAGATCCTGGTCCCCGTCTTCTCTTCTTCGTGCAGCCTGGAGCAGGGAGCAGAGTGGCCACACACACACGGTCCATTCCCACTGCCCTGGCCCGATGCATGCCGTCCACCCTACTCAGCTGGCCACACATTCAGACATACGCACAGGCAGGAGTCTGCACAGGGAATATACATACATGTGCCAAATGGCACCCATGCACTCACAAGCCAGGCACGCACGCTATATATTTACTGCATACAGGCACACAAACCTGCTACATGTGTATGTGCACACCCCCCCCCAAGACCTGTGACGAACACACACGTGCACACTCAGGTGAGCACAGCACAGTGGTACACATGCACAACACTCCCAGGTCACGGTTCAGGTCAGCATCTCCCAAGCTCCCCTCACACAGCCCCAGTCCCCAAGCACACTTCTCGGACCCTTCCTAAGCGCAATGCAGCATGGAGGGGCGGGCTCCCCCAGGCCTAGCCCCCGCTTACCGATCCAGCAGGTACTTCAGGTACTCTGAGCAGTCCTGCTGGGCGCCGGGGCTGAACCAGGGTGTCCAGGATGCAGAGAGGAAGTTCTCTGGGGAAATGGCAGGCCGCTAGGACCAAGGTAGGGAAAGGCAGGGTCAGGAGCAGCAGGCTGCTCACCAACCTGCTCCACAGCATGCTGGGGACTCTGTTCCCCCACTTCCCGGGCTCCTCACTGAAGGCCTCCCCTCCTAGTCCATCCCCGACCCTTTCCCTCCCACTAAGTCCACACAGCCTGGAGCAGGGCGTCAGCTACACAGATATGAGCAATCCTCGAGGCATCTGCTCTTCCCTGGGACTCCTCAGACTTCCTCTCCAGGCCCCTTTTCGCTGCCATTTCCCCTGCCCAGCACACCTGTCACAAGCTTAGCTGGAGTCCCAGTCTCAGATGCACCTGCTCCATGAGCCCTCTGTCCAAGTACTGCCCCTGCTGTCTGCAGGTTCATCTCCCCCGCCCACCCCCAGCCCCAGCCCCACCCCCACCATGAGCTCCCAGAGGGAGGGACTGTTGCTTGCTCATCTCCCTACCCCCACACAGGCCTTGCATAACGCCTGGTCCATGAGGGAAAGAGACAGTGGACAAAATAAATATGGTCCTCAGGGTCCCTGGCAATGTGAGCGCTCAAACGGGGCAGCAGATGAACACACAACCCCTGAGCATCGGGCGGAATCGCGGACGGGAGAATGCGCTGCTGGCACCCAGCACAGAGCAGGCCTGAAGGAGGCACCTCCGCTCCGGCCAGGTGAGGGCGTGAGTCAGCATCAGGGGCTTTGGCCGTGAACACAGGCCAGCCGGGCTGGGGCTCCTACACCAGGAAGTGGGGGCTCATAGCCAGATACAGGCAGGTCTTGGGGAAGGGAGGGGTGTCAGACGCAGCCTCCTCTCCACCACGCCCCAGCTCCCCTGCCCTCACCTGGCTGTGCTCCAGGAAGGCGAAGAGCCACTGCAGCTTGGTCATCAAGGGCTGTGAGTTGTTCTCAGTCAAACGGAGCACACAGTGTCTGAAGCTTCCAAACAAAGCGGGAGCACCCGGGTAAGCCGAGGGGCCTATCCTCGCCCATCCCGCAGGCGACCCAGAGCCCGCCCCGCCCCCTGTCCCCAGCTTAAAGGCAGAAGAGACACTTGCAGCCCAAGTCTGGGCCGGGGGCAGGGGAGGAGGAGCAGGTGAACAACTCGGGTTGGACAATGAGGTGACCCCTGATGTCCCTTCTGAAAGCCCATGGCGCCAAGACTCGGAGATTCGAATGTCCTCCATCCTATGGTCCCAGGCTCTGCGGCACACTCCAGGGTCCATGCCAGTATCCTCGCCAGCCACTCACACCCTTGTCCTGCTTGCCTGGGAAATGGTGTTCACACCCCCTGAGAGCAGCAGACCTTGCTCCAGCCTCAGCCCTCCAAGTCCGCTCTCAAAGCCCCTTGCCAGGGCCCCTGCCGCTGCCCCTCAGACCACTCCTGCCGTTAAGTGAGGGGGGCAGGGGCAGCATGAGGAGCATGCTGAGAGAAGAGGACTCTGCAAGGGCACACAGGCTCCAGGAGACGGGTCTGATCCTATGGGGGCCGGGAAGGAGAGCCTCTAACACCCCTATTCCCTAGACCAGTGGGAGGCCCCGGCCCAGCCTTGCTCCTGTCCTCAAGCAGCTCTGGGCAGACAGACAGGCACCTCTCCCATCTGAGCCCACTGTGCAGATGAGCAGTCCCACCCCCTGTGCCTCTCAACAGCAGGGTAGCCTCCCTCAACGGCTGCGGACCATCAAAAGTGGGGGAGCTGGGTGCCTGTCTGCTCCGGCACCAGGCCTTTCAGAAGCCTCCGCTGAGCCGGAGGCTTCTGAAAGGCCTGGTGCACCAGCGGACAGGCACCCAGCTCCACCGCGAAAAGCATGTAGGGGACCCTACACGTGCATGATTCAATCATGCTCTGGGCCTCTAGTCCTATATAATAAAGAATGAATATGCAAATTGACCATCACTCCGCTGCAAAGATGGCGGAGCCCACAGCAGAGGCAGGGTTTCCGTAACACAAGATGGCTGCACCCACAGTGGAGGCCGAGTTCCGGTAATGAGCCTTAATGAGCAATCAGCAGGGACCTGAGGCTGCCCCCCCCACCCCGCTCCTGTGGGGCTTGACAGGGGACCTCAGGCCATGCTCCCCACCCTAGCGCCAGGCCAGGGCACCTCAGGCCGCGCCCCCCACCCAGCAGGGCTTGACAGGGGACCTCAGGCCATGATCCCCGCCCAGTGGGGCTGATGGGGGACCTCAGGCCGCGGCCCCTGCCCCGGCGCCAGGCCGGAGACCTCAGGCCATGCCCCCCGCCCGGCGGGACTTGACGGGAGACCTCAGGCCGCGCCCCCTGCCCTGGCACCAGGCCAAAGGACTTGAGGCCACTCCTCCCGCCCTGGTGCCAGGCCAGGGGACCTAAGGCCGCGCCCCCCACCCCACGGGGCTTGACGGGAGCTCAAGGTGAGCCCCCTGCCCCAGAGCTGGGCTGGGGGACCTCAGGCTGCTCCCCCCACCCTGGCGCCAGGCCGGGGGACCTCAGGCCATGCCCCCCACCTGGCGGGGCTTGACAGGGGACCTGAGGCTGCACCCCCCCCTCCCAGTGCCGGGCCAGGGGAGCTGAGCCTACACCCCCCCCCCCTGCCCGGCGGGGCTTGACAGGGGACCTCAAGGCTCTCCCCCTGCCCTGGCCCAGGCTGGGGGACCTCAGGCCACGCGTCCTACCCTGGTGCCAGGCCAGGGGACCTGAAGCTGCACCCCCCGCCTGGTGGGGCTTGACAAGGATGGGACCGGCCAGGTCTGGATATAGCCCAATGGGGGTGGGGCCGGCCAGGTCTGGGTCTCGCGCGATTTTAAGGTGCATGTGGGTGGGCGGGAACATGACTCTGGGTCCCATGGTGCACCCCAGACTCTGACAGGAGGAAGATTTTCATATACATTTTACTAATTTTCTTTCATCTCTCACACTTCTATTATAGAGAAAAGGCAAATAGCAATATTAAAATATTTCCTCTAATTAATCCCCTTTTAATGTGCATGAATTTCGTACACTGGACCACTATTTTTTTAATAAATGAGAATAGTTTAAGGGAACTCTGGGAACTTATTGAATGTAACAACATTCACAAAATAGGGGCACCAGCAAAGGAGAGAACAAAGAAAACTTGAACACAAGTCCAGGAAGTATAGAGTCCCAAACAAGATGAACCCAAAGAGGCCCCATCAAGACACATCATAATTAAAATGCCAAGGGTTAAAGACAAAGAGAGAATCTTAAAAGTAGTGAGAGAAAAGCAGTTAATTACCTACAAGGGAGCACCTATATGAATGTTAGCTGATTTCTCAACAGAAACTTTGCAGGCCAGAAGGGAATGGCAAGAAATATTCAGAGTGATGAAAAGCAAGGATCTACAAACAAGATTCCTCTATTCAACAAGGCTATCATTTAAAACTGAAGAATAAATAAAGAGCTTCCCAGACAAGAAAAAACTTAAAGGAGTTCATCACCACCAAACAAATATTACAAGAAATAATAAAGGGACTTTTTTTAAAAGGAAAAAAAAAAAAGGATCAGAAGTATAAATAATAAAATGGCAGTAACTATATACCTACCAATATTACTTTAAATGTAATGGACTAAATGTGCCAATCAAAAGACATAGGGTGGCTAAATGGATAAAAATATAATATGCTGCCTACAAGAGACCCCCTTCAGATCAAAAGACACACACATCCTGAAAGTAAAGGGAGAGAAAAATATTTCATGCAAATGGAAAGAAAAAAAATTGGGTAGCCATACTAACATCAGACAAAATAGACTTTAAAATAAAGGCTACAATGAAAAACAAAGAATATTTCAAAATCATAAGGGATTAATCCAACCAGAAGATATAACCCTTGTAAACATTTATGCACCCAATGTAGAAGCACATAAGTATATAAAGCAGGCGTCCTCAAACTACGGCCCACGGGCCACATGCGGGTGTTTTTGCTGTTTTGTTTTTTTACTTCAAAATTAAGATATGTACAGTGTGCATAGGAATTTGTTCATAGTTTTTTTTTAAACTATAGTCCGGCCCTCCACCGGTCTGAGGGACAGTGAACTGGCCCCCTGTTTAAAAAGTTTGAGGACCCCTGATATAAAGCAATACATTAAAAAGATTATACACCATGATCAAGTGGGAATTATTCCTGGAATGAAAGGTTGGTTCAATATCCACAAATCAATTAATGTGATATACCACAAACAAAATGAAGGATAAAAACCATATGATCCTATTAGGTACAGAAAAAGCATTTCACAAAATCCAGCACCCATTTATGATAAAAACTCATGGCAAAGTGGGAATAGAGGAAGCATACCTCAACATAATAACAGCCATATATGACAAACCCACATCTAACATCAACAGGAAAAAAACTCAACAGGGAAAAACTAAAAGCATTTTAAGATCAGGAACAAGAAAAGGATGTCTTCTGCGGGCCTAAGCCACAGTCGGACATCCTTAGTGCTGCAGAGGAGGCGGGAGAGCCTCCTGCCACCCACTGCTGCATTCGCAGCCATCAGCCTGGCTGTGGCTGAGCACAGCTTCCCCTGTGGAAGCGCACTGACCACCAGGGGGCAGCTCCTGCGTTGAGCATCTGTCCCCCTGTGGTCAGTATGCATCATATCAACTGGTAGTTCTGCTGTTAGGGTCAATTTGCATATTATATAGGATGACATACTACTATATAGAGAACCCTAAAGCTCCACACACAAAAAAATATTAAAACTATTAGAACTGACACATGAATTCAGTAACGTAGCAGGATACAAAATTAATATTCAGAAATCTGGTGCAATTTTATACACCAATGACAAACTACCAGAAAGAAATTAAGAAATAATCCCACCCTAGCCAGTTTGGCTCAGTGGATAGAGCATCGGCCTGAGGACTGAAGGGCCCCAGGTTCGATTCTGGCCAAGGGCACATGCCTGGGTTGTGGGCTTGATTCCCAGTAGGGGCGTGTGCAGGAGGCAGCCGATCAATGATTCTCTCTCATCATTGATGTTTCTATCTCTCTATCCCTCTCCCTTTGTCTCTGAAATGAATAAAAATATATTTTTTTAAAAAAAAAGAAATAATCCCATTTACAATTGCATCAAAAAATAAACTAAACAGGGGGGTGAGGGCATGAGTGGGGGGGATAGGGGGTTGTGGGGGGCTAAAGACACATATGTAATAACTTAATCAATAAAGAAATTTTTAAAAATAAAAAATAAATTAAATAAATAAATAAATAAAATACCTAGGAATCAATTTACCAAGGAGGTAAAAGACCTACACTTGGAAACTATAAGACACTGAAGAAAGAAACTGAAGAAGATACAATTAAATGGGAGGATATACTGTGCTCATGGATAGAAAAAAATTAACATTTTTAAAATATCCATACTACCCAAAGCAAATCACAGATTCAAGGAAATCCCTATCAAAATTCAAGTGGCATTTCTCACAGAAATAAAAATAGTGATCCTGAAATTTGTATGGAATCACAAAGACCCTGAAGAACCAATGAAACTTGAGAAAGAAGAACAAAGCTGGAGGCATTATGCTTCCTGATTTTAAACTATATTACATAGTTATAGTAATTAAAACAGTATGGTAGTAGCATAAAAACATACACACAAATCAATGAAACAGAATAGTGTCCAGAAATAAACCCATTCATATCTGTTCAATTAATATGCAACAAAAGAGCCAGAATATTCAATGGGGAAAGGACATTCTTTTCAATAAATGGTGTTGGAAAAACTAGACAGCTATATGCAAAAGAAACTGGACCATTATCTTACACCATATACAAATATCAACTCAAAACGGATTAAGAATTGAATGTAAGACTTGAAAATATTTAATTCCTATATGAAAACATAGGCTCTAAGCTCCTTGGCATTGGTCCTGGCGATGATGTTTTTGGATCTGACACCAAAAGCAAAGGCAACGAAAGCAAAACAAACAATTAGAGCTACATTAAACTAAAATGTTTCTGCACATCAACGAAATGAAAATGCAACCTATGAATGAGAGAAAACATTTGCCACATCACATATCTGATAAGGGGTTAGTTAAAAGCCAAAATATATAGAGAACCTATACAACTCAAGAGCAAAAACATAATTGATTAAAAAATATGCAGGGGATCTGAACAGACATTTTTCCAAAGAAGACATACATATGGCCAACAGGGACATGTACAGGTGCTCTATATCATCAGGGAAATGCAAATAAAAACCACAATGAGATATCACCTCATACTTACTAGAATGGCTATTATCAAAAAGACAAGAAATGTACTGGTGAGGATGTGGATAAAAGGGAACCTCTGTGCACTGTTGGTGGGAATGTAATTAGTGCAGCCACCATGGAAAACAGTATGGATGTTCCTCAAGAAATTAAAAACAGAACTACTATATGTTCCAGCAATTCCACTTCTGAGTTTTTATCCAAAGAAAACAAAAACACTAACTTGAAAAAATATATACACCCCAAGTTCATTGTAGCAGTATTGATAATAGCCAAGATATGGAAACAACCTAAGTGTCCACTGAGAGATGAATGGATAAAGAAAAATGTGAGATATGTACACACACACACACACACACACACACACACACACACACACACACACACACAGGGTGTCCCAAAAAAATGTATACACACTTTTAGCAGCTGATAGCTTAATTTTGAAAATGGAATGTATTTTAATAAACACTGACTTTATAATTATTCAAAGTGTGTGTATACATTTTTTGGGGGGACAACCTATGTAATGGAATATTATTCAGCCATGAAAAAGAAGAAAATTCTGTCATTTGTGACAACTGAATGAACCTGGAGGGCATTATGTTAAGTGAAATAAATCAGACAGAAAAAGACAAATACTTTGAAAAAGACAAATCAAGTTTATATGTGGAATCTCAAAACACAAACACACACACACACACACACTCATAGATTCAGAGAACAAACTGTTGGTTGTAGAGGGGAATAGTGGTGAGTGGGAAAATTAGGTGAAGGGGGTCCAAAGGTACAAACTTCCAATTATAAAATAAATAAGTCCTGGGAATGTAACACAGAGCATGGTGACTATAGTTAATGATACTGCATTGTATATTTGAAAGCTGCTAAGAGTAAATCTTAAAAGTTTTCATCACAAGAAAAAAATTTGTAACTACGTGTGGTGATAGAGGTTAACTAGGCTTATTGTGGTGATCATTTAGTAAAATATACATATCCAATCATGTTGTACATCTGAAATTAATATATTAATATCAATTATCCTATATAATGAAAGGCTAATATGCAAATTGACCGAATGGCGAAACGACCGGTCGCTATGACACACATTGACCACCAAGGGGCAGACGCTCAATGCAGGAGCTGCCCCTGGTGGTCAGTTTGCTCCCACAGGGGGAGTGCCACTCAGCCAGAAGCTGGGCTCATGGCTAGTGAGCACAGTGGCGGTGTCAGGAGCCTCTCCCACTTCTGCTGCAGGCGGGCAGTAAGGAGTGAGGGGCCCTGGACTGTGAGAGCCCTGGACTGCAAGAGGGATGTCTGACTAAGTGGCAGGCAGACATCCCGAAAGGGGTCCCGGACTGCGAGAGGGCGCAGGCCAAGCTGAGGGACCTCCCCAGTGCATGAATGCCATGCACCAGGGCTCTAGTATCTTAATAAACAATAATAAGTAAAAGCAACTTCTTTCAATAGTAAAAAGAAAAACACTCTCCACAGAGTAAAAAGGCAACTTTTCAAATCATGTAACTGGTAAGGTATTAATATCTAGAATATACAAAGAACTCCAAAACTCAACAAAAATAAATAAACAACCCAACTCAAAAATGGGCAATGGACTTGAATAGACATTTCTCTAAAGAAAATATACAAATGGCCTGTAAATAAATGAAAAGATGTTCAACAGAATTCATCATTAGGGAAATGCAAATAAAAACTACAATGATACCACCTCACCATATGATGGCTATTATCAAAAATAAACAAACAAACAGAAAACAAGTGATGGCAAGGATGTGGAGAAACTGGAACCCTGTGCACTGATGGTGAGAAGGTAAAATGATGTGGCCACAGTTGAAAACAGTATAGAGGTTCCTCAAAAAAGTTAATATGCTTACTTTATGACCCAGCAATTCCACTTCTGGGTATATAATCAAAAGAATCAAAATCAGGGTCTCAAAAAAAAAAATCAGGGTCTCGAAGAAATATTTGTACACCCAGGTTCATAGCATCATATTCACAACAGCTAAGCCATGGAAGCAACTCTAGTGTGCATTGACCAATGATCAGATTACCGAAATGTGGCTTATACATACAACAGAATATTATTCATCCTTTAAAAGGCAAGAAATTCTGCAATATGGAAGTACCTTGAAGACATCTGCTAAGCGAAATAACCCAATCACAAAAAGACAAATTCTGTATGATTCCACTTATATGAGATACTTAGAATAGAGACAAAAATCAGTGACAGAAAATATAATGATGGCTGGGGGAGGGGAAAATAGAAATATGGAAAGTTATTGTTTAATAGGTATGGAGTTTCAGATTTACAAAATGAACAGTTATGGGGATGAATGGTGGTGATGGTTGCACAACAATGTGAATGCCTTTATACCACTGAATTTAAAAAAGTCTACGATGGTAAATTTTATGTTATGTGCATTTTAACACACACAACAAAAAAAGGAAATTGGAGGGGGGACAAAGAGATCTATTTCTGTGGCTGAAACTCTGAGTAATTTTAAGTAAGCCGTAATTTAGATAGGTAGCCACTGGTAATAAAGATTTTATTTGAGTAAAGGGTGGTGGAGAGGGCGTCTAATAAGACACAATCTACCCATGGAATCTAGGAGAAGTCAGTGGTGCCCACCAACCCAGAGCAGAACCCCTTCCCACTGCAGCCCCATCCCTGGAGCCCCACCTCCAGTTCCCACCTAGTCTCGACCTAAGGCTTTGGCAGTGGCCTGGAGACCTCTGGGCCCCTCACCTGTCCTCCATGTATCCACAGTCCTCAACCAATTATGACAAAAAAGAAAAACAGGACTCACCTCCTCCAACCCCCATCCTTATCCTCATCCTCATCCTCATCCTCATCCTCACACGCCCAGGAGAACAAATGAGAGAAGCAGGAACAGACAGGGAATTCAAAAGCAGCACCTACTCAGAAGCCATGAACAAGGCCTGAAGGATGCTATTCACGTAGCATGTGTTGCCCAGATTGATTAAACCAATCTTGCCCGTGTCTGACTTGGCCATGAGCCGAGGGTAGAAGCCAGCCAGCTCGCTCTTCTGCGAGGTCCAGGCATCCTGCCCCAGCAGCTGCTTGATGCGGTCCTCGTTGGGAACATGGAGGTCCTGAGGAGGGAACAAGGCGGCAGGAGAGTGGGCACCAGGGTCAGCTCTAAAAATATCACCTCCTCTGGGAAGCCTCGGACTACAGCCTACCCCACACCCACCCAAGCATACGGCCCCATATACAGTATGGTCTAGAGATGTGTATGAACAGCCTCCTGCTTTCAAACTTATTCTAGGGTCTCACCTTGACATAGAGGCTTTCTACGTGATCTTTCATGTCACAGCTGCCTTAAGAAGGTGGTAAAATCCCCATTTAATAGATGAGAAAACGACTCAGATAAAGAATTTTTCAGGAAGCCCTAACTGGTTTGGCTCAGTGGTTAAGGTGTCGACCTGCATACTGAAGGGTCTCGGGTTCGATTCCAGTCAAGGGCATGTACCTCTGTTGCAGGCTTGATCCCCGGCACCAGTCGGGGCGCATGCAGGAGGCAACCAATCAATGTATCTCTCTCACATTGATGTTTCTCTCTGTCTCTCCCCCTCCCTTCCACTCTCTCTAAAAATCTATGGAAAAAAAGATCATGTGAGGATTAACAAAAATAAACAAAACAAGAGTTTTCCAGGGATATGCAAGAAGTAAGTGAAAAATCTGTACGTTCTTAGAAGAGCCCAGGGTATGGCAGACTCTGAGCAATGACAACACGGGCCCACAGGCCAGATCCCGCCTTGTCAAAATCTCAATCCTTGTCCTGCTCTTGTCCTCACTAGCTGTCTGGCCGTTGGTGAGCCTCTCTCAGTCCGTTTCCTCGCCTGTCAAGCGAGGTTACTCCTACCTGGTGTGCGTCTGGCACTCTAGACTCTCACAGTGCTCACACAGTGATGCTCCTGCCTCACCGTCCACTTTTAGGTTTGCAGAGTCCTCTTTTCTGGATTAAGTCATCGCCCTGGACCTTGATCCTATAGTCAGGACGGCGGGAGGATCCCGGGGGTCTGAGATGGGTCCTTGGTCACAGACAAGATATTAGCAAGCTTTCCCACTCATTACCCTTTTTCATATTAAACAGCTGCATCTAAAAGAACGCTACCAAGCACTGGTTCTAATAATGATGTATTTTAAAGAAAAACACCTAAGCAAAATATAGAGTTACTTAGGAGATAAAAGCAGCATTCATTATAGTTCCTCTAGCCCTGCTCTTATTTCCAGACCCTGAGCACAGTCCCTAGATACAGGGCCCCAGAGCTCCAAACCAGCTTAGCACCGAAAGCACGTGGCTCTGAAGCGTGCATCCTGTGGCCACTGCAGCAGGTTGGGCTCAAGCACTTGTTCAACACTCCTGCTCAGTCATTTGTCAGGATCACTTATCAGGTCATTTATCAGATTAGTCAGTCATCTCTCATAGATGATTTTAAAAATGTAGGAGCTGCTAGAGGTGAAATAAGAAGATATGGGCCCAGTTTGGTCTCTCTTAGTCCATTCTTTTTTCTTCCTATTATCCCCTTTCCAATCCCCACTCCACACACAACACAAATAAATAGGAACAAAAAAGCAGGTAGTCAGGACCCCATGCATGCTCACACGTGCACACAGAAGATGCAAAAACAGCCACACAAGAAAACAAAACATCCAATGCCATTTCCCCAAAGATGGTAACGTTGTCCTCTGAGGAAAGTAAAACAAGAACTTCCAAATACTGGTAACTCTCAAGCTCCTAATGTTCCCAGAAATTTACATATGACAGCTCCCTTAGCAAGGACCACATCTCCCGGAGAAACTGCCATGAGCTAATACAACTGTCTGTGTCAGAGAACTTTTCAGAATTTATCTATAAAGGAGCCTAGATAGAAAGAAAGTTGTACTCATAGAACACATTTGAAAGAATCTTATAAACAATAATATCCTGCAGATTTGGTTGGTACCAACTGGCTTGTACCAGGGGCTATTCAAAGCCATCCTACCTAATAAAATTGTAATATGTAAATTACCATCACTCCACTACGCCCACGATTGGGCCAGAGGGAGGCGCAGGGGGCGGGACTCAGGGTGGCCGGGGTAGCCGATTGGGCCGGCAGGACGCTGAACCATGGCTGTGCTGCGGAACAGAAGGGGCCTCTGCAGCAGCGAGCTCACGTCCCGCCGTGGACCATCAAAAGCGGGGGAGCTGGGTGCCTGTCTGCTCCGGCACCAGTGGACAGGCACCCAGCTCCCCCGCGATCGAAAGTGAAAGCATGTAGGGGACCCATGATTCAATCATGCACTGGGCCTCTAGTCATCATATAAAAGTAGCACATCTTCCTGGAGCTACATTCTCTAATATTCAAGGAAAACCTGTGTTTGTGTCAAAACAAATCCTAATATATAAAAACCCTGGGTCCTAACGACCAGTAACATCCAAGGCTCAACCAACCGGAAGTCAGTCCTTCAGTCAGCACGGGGTTGCCATGGCAGATGCGGTGCCCCAGCACTGACTGCTGAGGGGGCTGCGAATCAGGGCCAGAGAGAGGCCTGAAGAGAGAAGCAGGGACTGATCCATTGCCTTTGTGGCAGCTTTTGATCAGCATTTGCCTCTCTCTTTCTCTCCCAGTCTGGCCAGCAGCCGTGCCTCCATTTCTCTCCAGGCCTCCACCGGGGCTGCTGATCAGCCCCACCTTTCTGATCAGGCCCCATTGATAGGCCCAGAGATGCTGACTGGCATAGGAACCGACCAATCAGAACCAAATGTGGGTGCTGTGAAGAACCAATGGTTGCCTAGGAGGCGGAGCTTCTGATGCTGACTGGCATAGACACCAACCAATCAGAACCAAATGTGGGTGCTGTGGGGAGCCAATGGCTGCCTAGGAGGTGGAGCTTTTGACGCTGACTGGCATAGAAACCAAACAATCAGAACCAAATCTGAGTGCTGTGGGGAGCCAATGGCTACCTAGGAGGAGGAGCTTTTGACGCTGACTGGCAGAGAAACCGACCAATCAGAACTAAATCTGGGTGCTGTGGGAAGCCAATGGCTACCTAGGAGGAGGAGCTTTTGACGCTGACTGGCATAGAAACCGACCAATCAGAACCAAATCTGAGTGATGTGGGGAGCCGATGGCTGCCTAGGAGGCAGAGCTTTTGACGCTGACTAGCATAGAAACTGTGAACGAAAGGAGCCACATGCCAACCTGACAAGCTCAGGGGAGGCCTGCGTGGCAGTCTTGCAAACTCAGAGACCTGAAATAACCACAAAGGATGGTCTGAAAATTAAATATTTAACTACAAACAGGTTATAGTGGGTAGTCATGTCCTAGTCCGATATCTTCCCTGACAAAGATCAACTTAGATCTTCTTTACTGAGCCCATTTGCCTTTTTGCCTCTAAGATAACATATCTGTGAGATGTCTGGGTAACTTGTAACTTCCTTCTTTTGCTGGAGCCCCTGGGGCACAACCAAATGTGGTGGGCGCCAGGACAGATACTTCAAATTCCTTCATTATCATGTTAATTGTTCCTGTACCCACCTAAGTATGTGTCCATCATTTTACTTTTTATCCAATCCCAGGGGTTTCCCACCGGTTGACTTTATCCCACCTCCTTAATCCATCACCAATGAGTTTCATGTAGCCGACCTATGTCCCTCCTTTGATGGCAATGTATAAATACAGATGTAACCCACCATTTCTTCGGAGCATTATCTCAATTCATTGAGGTTCTGCTTCCCGGCATATGTCGACATTTTGGCTCAAATAAACTCACTAAAATTCTTTACAGGTTTCAATGGTTTTTTTTCGTTAACAAAACCAACCAATCAGAACCAAATTGGCCAGCAGAGGAGGGCAGTTGGGGGCAAGATCAGGCAAGCAGGGGAGGGCAGTTGGGGGCATATCAGGATGGCAGGGGAGAGCCGTTGGGGGCAAGATCAGGCCAGCAGGGGAGGGCAGTTGGGGGCATATCAGGCTGGCAGGGGAGAGCCGTTGGAGGCAAGATCAGGCCAGCAGGGGAGGGCAGTTAGGGGTAATCACGCAGGCAGGCAAAGGCAGTTGGGGGCAACCAGGCCGGCAGGGGCGGGCAGTTAGGGGTGATCAGGCAGGCAGGCAAAGGCAGTTAGGGGAAATCAGGCAGGCAGGCAGGTGAGCAGTTAGGAGCCAGCGATCCCAGATTGCAAGAGGGATGTCCGACTGCCAGTCCCCAATTGATACCCAATTGTCCCCAATTGTTGTATGTATAAGGGGTCCCCAATTGGAGAGGGTGCAGGCTGGGCTGAGGGAACCCTCCCTCCATGCATGAATTTCATGCACTGGGCCTCTAGTGTAATTATCAAATACATACTTGAATCTTTAAAGTAAAATAGATTTTAGAGAGACTCTGAGCTTGCGTCAGGCTGCCTGGAGTGAGTCCCTGCCCCTGACGTCAGCCCAGCTCTTCCTCTGACTGGAGGCCTTTCCATCCTCTGGCTTCTCCCTGCTCCTGGCTGACCCTCAGAGGTTTTCATAAGCTGCTTAGATCAGAGCTACTTTTATAGAAGTTTGTCACACGACCCCCCAGGCACTGACTCATGGCTATGTCCCCAGTTCCTAGTTTGTGTGGGGTACAGAGTAGGGTATCAATAAAGTCATGTGAACAATTGTAAACAATACCTGCTCTGGAGTGCTCATGGTCTGGTGGGGGAGACAGACAGTGACAATGTGTGACAGAGCGATGTCCAGGGCTGTGGGGGCCCAGAGAGACCCTGACCCGACCTGGTGGGGCTAACCTCAGGAAGGTATTGAGAGTTATCAGGGAGGGCTTCCTGAGAGAGATGAATACTTAAGCAAAGCCTTAAAGGATATGTAGGAGCTATTCAGGAAGAACAAAGAAGGGTTTACAGTTAGAGAGAAGGGCATATGAATAGGCTCAGAGCAATCCTGAAAGAAGATGACCCATCTGGGGGCTCAACGTGCCTGAAGCACAAATGGGCCGGGGGAGGTGATGGGAGACAGCCAGGAACCAATCGATGGGGGCTGTCACCAACCTGCAGTATGGCCCTGAGCAAGGCACAAAGTGATACTCTTGTCAAAGTGGAGTGCGGGAGCAGTGGGGGATTGTCACTCACCTTGATGGCCTCCATGACGGGCTCATATAGGTCCGGGAAGCCCGGGAACCGGAACACCATGCAGTGGACCAGCTCTGCCAGCTGCTCCAGGCAGCTGGTCCCCGAGTTGGAGTCCTCCTTGAGCAGAGAGGCCACCATGGGGGGGATGTGAGGAAGGAGCTGTGAGAGCAGAGGGGGGTCAGGCTCAGCACCAGTTTACCCACCTGAGACAGGATGCTGCTCACTGCTGATCACACCCACCTGACCACTGTCCCCCTTACCACACATGGGGCTCTGAGCTCTGCACATAGGTGACCCCCCCTTACAAGATCGGTGGATACCCTACCTCAGTCTCTTCAGCCATAAAATGGGATCAATAATCCCCTCCTCACAGTTGAGGGGAAGCCTGAGCCCAAGCCCTGGCTGTTAAGCCTCAGCCAACTGACCTGACCGAAGGCCTGAGTGACCATGGCTTCTCTGCCCACCCAGGGGTGGTGCTGGGGCTGCCGTGTGGACAGCGTGTGGACAGCCTGACAGAGCCTGAGCGGCCACCTTGGGACAAACACCATCATTCTTTCACCAAACACTCTTGTCAAGCACTTCGTCCTCACAGTGATTTTATGTGGCAGTGATTACTGTCCCCACTTTCTAGATGACTAAGTTCAAGTCAGAGAGGTTATACAATTGCCGGGGACTTCACTGGGGGTTACGGAAGAAGCTGATGTCTGGATCAGGTCTGTCTGAATCCCAAGCCCATTTCTCCCTTCTGTGCTACAGAGTGTTAACTTTCCAAACCATGGAGGTGCTACACCAGAATGTCCTAGAGGTGGACAGAGTCAGGCCACGAACTGGGAGCAGGGGAGCCCAGGAAAGGGATGGAAAGAAACCAACATCTGTCAAGTCCCTAGAATGTGGCAGGCTCTTGGCAAATGTCACCTCATCTAACCCTCTTCCACCATCCTGGGGGTCACCTCTGTTCAGGCTGTGAGAGGTAAGTGCCTGACCCGAGGTCACATCTGGCAAAGAGCAGAGCTGGGACTCAACCCCATGCACCCAACCCTGGTTCTGCTTCTCCCATTGCAGCAAATGGGGACCATCCGAATCTACGGCCCCAGCTGCAGGTCCACAGGAGGAGGCAGGGGAAGGCCGCCCCCGGGCCACAGGCTGTCCTTCCCAAGGAAGGGCCCGGAAGCCAGCAGAAAGGGCCCTGAGCTGGAGGCCAGGCCACCTGGGTGCTGGCAGGCAACAGGGTACAGAAAGGGCACTGGGTCAGGAGTCAGACCCACTGGGCTAGGATCTGCCCTGCACTGCTCACCAGCTGTGTCTGGGAAGGGACTTAACCTTCGTAACCTTCAGTTTCCTCAGCTGAAGAGTGGAGAAATGACAGAACCTCTTTCTTGGGGCTGTTCCAGGAGTTAAGTGAGCGCACATATGTACTGCCTTTACACTGTGACTGGCACACAGCTGTTACCCAGGAAACATCAGCTGTGACCATTCTAGGCTTGTCCCTCTCCTAGGGGCTAATGGGGAGGCCATAAAAGTCCTCTGGTCTCAGTTCCCTATCTGTAAATTGGGGTCTCAAGTCCCCTCCAGTCCTAATATCCGGGGCTTCAAAGGCTGGGGCTTCAAGCGCTGACCCCTTGACCCCCAGCAGAGACAACTGTCTGGCCTCTGGCCAGACCGATGCAGGACGCAGCGGCGATGGCCCTTACCAGGTGGAAGGCCTCGTGGGAGTGCTGGAAGGTCAGGAGCATGTACTTGAGGATGGACAAGGCGGCTCCCCGGACAATGGGGTAGAGAAGCTTGGAGAAAACCTGGAAGAGAGTCCCTTGTCAGGAGTCCCCCAGGCCTGGGACACCCCAGACCAAGTGCAGCCACAGGCCTGAGGGGGATCAGAGACCCCAAAGTTGAAGCAGCAGACCCATGCCAGAGCAAGAACAGGGAGGCACTCACGGGGTGGACAGACAGATGGTGAACTGGACAGCAAGATAGCTAGCTATCTGGTGGATGGATGGACAGACACACCAAAAGTAACGTCTACGTGCTTGAGTGAGCAGTCAGAGGAAAGGATGGGGAACCTGAGGCTCAGAGAGGGGCAGTGAATTGTCCCAGGACACAGAGGGCTTGGGTGGGAGCCCCAGTGCTCTGCCTCTCAGACCGGCGAGGCCCCTGCCAAGACACTAGCAGGAAGGGACATGAGCAGGGGCCAGGACAGGGGCCCACCAACCTTCTCAATTTTGGCGAGTGAAACCTCAATCAAGATGCTGAACTTCTTAACAGCAGCCAGGCCCTTCAGCAGTGCAATGATCCACTTGTCAATGTTCTTCCCCAAGGGCCAGGACACCCAGTCGATCATCCTGGTGAGGGGAATGACAGTGACACAGGGACCAGGGAGGCCCAAATGCCTGGGTGGTGGCGGCCGGGGAACTTGCCACAATGTCTTGAGGCCCCACAATGACTCACTCACCCTACACAGGGCAGCCCTGGGCTATGTGGGATGAACAAGCAAACGAGCCCAGGACAGGCAGCTGGCAGAGACTGGGGCTCCCAGCCCAGGACAGAGACTGGGGCAGCTAGCAGAGACTGGGGCTCCCAGCCCAGCTGGAGGGGAACCTGGCCCTCTTAGCACCCCAAACCTCACCCCCATACATGATGGGCTGCCTCTGCCTGGACCCTGGAGCCCAATGGCAGGAGGGGCACTGGCCCCAGGGCCAGAAGCTCTAGCTCCAGCGAACCATGGCTTGTGAACTGGAGCAAGTCACTTACTCTCTCAGCCTCAGTTTCGTCCTCTGTAAAATGGGGACAATGCCTACCAACAACAGGGTTGTATGGATTAAAAGAGATAATAGCAAACACTTATGTAGTATTCACTCTGCATCAGGCACTGCTCTATCTGCCTTGCACGTATCAACCCATCTAACTCCCATAACACAGTATCTGTGCACACTGAGAATAACGCTGCCACCTAGTAGGTTTCCAGGAAAATGTCACTATTACTATTTTTATAATCAGTAGCATGTACTACAGAGAGGTAGAACAATGTAAAAACAAAGTAACAGTAACTACGGAAATAACAGTTTCTAGGCACTTTATATGCATTACCTGATTTTATCTCATTTAATCCTCAAAACAATCCTATAAGATGGGTTCAGTTATTCTATGGTTTATAGATGAGGAAGCCAGAGCACAGAGAAACTGAGTAACTTGCCCACAGTCACACAGACAAGAAGCGGAAGAGCCAGGATTTGAACTTGGGCAGCCTACCTCTACCACTCACACTTTTTATCCACTAAAGACAAGGAGTCCTGGGAGACCCAGCGGAGACAGTGGACCTGTACACGAGTATGGAAAGAATGGCAGTGGGATGCAAGCCAGGTGAATGGGATCTGCAGAGCCAAAGGCCTGCAGGCAGGAGGGTAGGCGGCATTTTCTGGGCCCACTGGACAAGCAGGTGTGAAGATGTTCAAATGAGGTGAGGGATGTGCAAGAGCTCTGTGAGCTGAAAAGCACCCAACTCCCTTTATCATACTTGCCAAACTCATAAAACATTTTGTAAAAGTACTTTCACCTTCTAATATGACCCCATGGAAGCCTGACTATTTCTTATTCCATCAGCCACATCTGCTATCACAGAGGGGAAACTGAGGCTCAGAAAGTTCACTGACCTGACCAGGGCCTCACAGCTGGTACCCAGCCTGGGAGCATGATTAAGGCAGAGCCCTCTGTGTCTCCCACATCCAGCCCTGGGCCAGACACAAAGCAGAGCTCGAGAAAAGATGGATGAATGAATAAGCATGAGGGTGTGGGCCCTTAAACACTAAATCTAGCCCAGCAACCCACCCAGAAAAAAAGGGCTTCTGGGAGGCAGAGAGACCTGACCAACCTGCTGACGGCAGTCAGCATCTGAGAGTCCGTCACACTGTCGTCATTGCTGAGGTTCCGGACGACACCATCCATGAGCTCCAATGGGAGGTGCTGGACCACGCTGGCCAGGGCACAGGACGGTGGCTCCTCCTCTGGAACAGGGGGCAGGGCGGGGGCAGGGCTGGGCTTAGCAAGGCGGGTGTGCCCCTCACTTCCCCATCACCCCTTGCTCTCATGCTGCCAAGGAACGAGGCTGGGCCTCTGCAAAGAGGACATTCAAGCCGCCTCCTCGCCTCCTCAGCATCGCAGCCTCTGATTCAATCTTAACTCATTCACTCCTCAAACCGTCCCTGGCACTGCTTTGGGCCAGCCCTGTGCTAGGCACACAAAAAGCACTGGCCTCACCTGCAGGCGTACATGCCAGGTCTTTAAGAAGGGGTCACACTGGAGTTGGCAAGAGCAAGTAGGAGGCATAAACGGACTTGGGGAGAGGGAGGACATTCCATCTGGAACCACACAGACCAGGCAAGAGGTCAGAACATTTCGCTATCAAAGTTTGCTGTCCAACTGTGTACAAGGACCCAGATTCTTACACACTCAGCCTTGGTTCTTCATCCTGCCATCTATTACCTTCCTTTTCTCTAAACAGCCCTATAATTAGGGAAGGCACAGATCTTATTTCAGTCATTTACACTATAATCCAGGTTCCAGTTCTCAATGGACGGCCAAGAGTTTACATTTCAGAGTTGACACCTACAGGTTCTATTGCATCTCCAGACCGTCCCTCTGCCTGCCAGAGCACCTTGCTCCTGCTGCGGGGTGCTGCCCACCTCTCCCAGATCTGGCTCAAAAGTCACCCCTTCCAGGAAACCCACCTGGCCCAAAGGGCATCATGTCCTTCTTCCTATTGTCTCGCTCAGCCCCTAGGTCCTCCTCCTGGCCAGATTAACCTGGGTTCCATCTTTTCCCACACCAGGCAGGCTGCTCCTCGCACGCCAGCACCCACCACAGGATAGGCCTCCCAGCAGGTGCTTCGCATAGGCCTGCTAACTAAACACGGGAACATCGCTCTCCCACCTGTGCGTCCGCCCGTGGCACACACATACCGCACCGCACCTGGGCACCCCAAGCAGAAGAATGTGCACGAATGGGCACACACTCGGGACCTTGGCACACACGAGCTCCCTCCTGCCCCAACCCCAGCCCAAGCGCACACCCACCTGTGCCAGAGATGACTGCGAACAGCTCCTTGAGGCAAGGCAGGATGGCGGCGGGCTGCGCGCGCCACAGCTGCGCCAGGAGCCCGCTCACCTGCTGAGCCTGCTCCAGGAACTCCACGGCGCCCTCCTCGCCCTCGGCCGGGCAGCGGAAGCGGCCGAGGCAGCGCACCAGCTGCTGGCAGAAGAGCAGGCGGTGCGGGCCTTCGGGCAGGCAGTGCGGGTGCCGCGCCAGCAGCCGGGCCACCTGCGCGCAGGCCGCGGGCCCCGGGCGCTCGCACACGGTGCGCAGCACCTCGCGCCGGAGCAGCGCGAACACCTCTTCGGCCGCGGGCCCCTCGGGCAGCAGCTGCAGGCCCAGCTGCACGCAGGCGAGCGCGCGGGGGCCCGGCGGGCCGGCGCCACCCTGCAGCAGGCGCAGCACGCGGCGCGCGCTGAAGAACTCGGCGAACACCTCGGGGTGGTGGCGGCCGGCGACGTGCAGCAGCTGGCAGCCCACGCGGCGCGGCAGCTCGTCGGCGCCGTCCACGTAGAGGCGCGCGCCCAGCGCCAACAGCGCCAGGCACTGCTCTCGATCCAGGGGCTGCCGCGCCGCTTCCAACACGCGCCGCACCAGCCCTTGTTTCACGCTGGCCGGGTACGAGGACATCACCACGGCCTCGAGGATCTTGTCCATGGCGGCCGCGCTGCGGGGGACAGGGAGCAGGTCACACTCCGTCGGACTGGAAGGTGTCTTGATGAAGTAAAGCACAATCCTGGCATATAATAAGCCCCAGTGAGTTGTAGTTACTGCTGATGAGCATCTTTTATCTCACAAAGGTAACACCTGAGCCCTCCCCTTCTTCCCACCCCTTTGCCCTTCTCTCCCAGGCCTCCCTAGCGACCTCATCCACTATTTGGGACAAGTAGGAGCTAGATCTAGAAGCCGCCGTTGGGGATCTTGGCCAGTCATGTCCTGTGGGAAGAGATGAGATGGGGCGCGGGCGCACACATTCTACCTCCGGGGAGGGAGGGCCAACAAGGCTTCCCGAGATCCCCTGCACGCTTTACTCGGTCCCCAATCAACTTCTTGCTCTTTCTCAAATGATCTGCACCTTTGAGAGACTCCACTTCTGTGTTTGCTGTGCGTTTTGCCTCAAACGACCTATTTCCCAAGATCTCCACTACCACCGCACACTCACTCACACAACCAAGCCAATTTCTGTTTTCCTTCACAGCCCACCGCAAACACCCTGTCCTCAGTGAGAATAGCCCTGGATCTCCAGGCGTGAATGCATCGCTCACCCTCCATTCCACCTGTGGCCTCTTCCCCCATTACAGCTGGGATCACATACTATAGTGCTGGGGTGTATGGGTCCAAATCCCTCCAGGGAAACCAAGTCTAGTCTCTGTACTCCAGGACCGCGCACTCAGGGGCCTGCTTGCCTCCCTAGCCTGGGTCCACACTAGCTCCTCCCTTGGGTCACTGTGCTCTCCCTCCCCTCCTTGCTCGGCTCCCCTGCCGGCCTCAGCTCAAACTCACTTCCTTGAGGAGGCCTGGCCTTCCCACGGTTCATTTCGGAGCACCCCATCCTCCTTTACAGCACTTAACGTTGCTTACTTGAATGGAGTCCGCCTCCTCCGCTATACTATGTGCTATAGTGGAGGAGTAGGCTTCGCTTCACTGCACTTCACAGACGGAGGCTGCTTCGCTTTACTGCACTTGCGTTTTTTATAAATTGAAGGCAAGAGTCTCCGCTAGCAAAAAAGATTATGACTTGCTTTATTGCAATGGTCTGAAAACAAACCCACACCATCTCGAAGGTATGCCTGTCGATTCCGGAGGGCAGGAAGCATGGCCGTGTTTGTTCACCACGGTATCCCCAGCACCTGGCCCAGTGCCTGGCACACAGGAGGCATTTGTTGAGTGAGCGAATGTGGAATACAGCGTGAGTTACTGCTACCTTATTCCTGAGCCATAATAGCCTTCCCTCTGCCCTTCCCATCCATGTGGGCTATTTCCTGGACGCCTTCATCCCACTGCCCCACTTTCACTCCTGATTTTCGAACTGGTTCACACGGGTACAGTTTGCTCTCATAACATCCAACTTTCAGCGCCGAGAAGGCAGGGCCGATTCTGTGCTTCTTTATATAATCCCACTCTAGGCAGGAGCTGACATAAGGTTCAGCACACAGTAGGTGTTTCACTAAACTTATGGGCTCAGTAAAAACCACTCTATCCTTCAGGCGGAGAGATGGTGGGAAGACAGAAATTTCCTAGAGGAGGTGCAGAAACTTTTATTCAGAGGCACAGATATTGTGGAATTCTGACTATGTGCCAGGCCCTGTGGAGACACTCTCTTCTCTGTCCTAGCTCTTGGCCAAGACCAAACCTCCATTGCTGTGTGTATTACAATGCAGTGGGCCCGTGTATTTAGATCTCTGTCTCTCTCAACAGACTATGAACTCCACAGGGAGGCGACTGGGGCTTAATTCTCAGTGGCTGGCATCTCCCATGCCAGTCACTGCAGTCTGAGTGCCTCTGAAGAGATATTGTGGGTATATCCTAGGTACAGATCAGTGGTTCCCCAGCACTGGCCTGGCTGCCTCAGAGTCATCTGGGATGCATTCTGCTTACCGTTCGGGTTATTTATGCTCCCTGAGCCTGTTTACACCTGCAGGGTTGTCGTGAAGACAAATATAAAGGCCTTACGATGCTGCTAGGCACAAGGAAGTGCTCAGAAAATGTCAGTCCCCTTCACTTCAGAAGCAAAGTCATTGCCCTTAGGAGCGTCCGGTCTGATGGTAGAGGCAGAGGTGTTGGCAAAGAGTGCCAAGGCAAGGCACAATCTCAAAAGGCCTTTGAAGGCATCTTTAAAAACTGGTCTCCCTTCAACCCTGGGCCTCTATTTCCTAGGCAGTGGCTGTGACCAACCTCCTTTAAAGACCATCCCCCTAAGCCCCTTCCCCTGCCCTCCAGGTTAGTGGGCAGAATGTAATATGCTTTCAACCCAGGATTCCAGGTAATTCAGGTACAGACATACGCGTTTTATTGCACTTTGCTTCATTGCACTTCACGGATGTTGTGTATTTTACAAATTGAAGGCAAGACCCTCCACCAGCAAAAATATTACAACTCGATTTATTGCAATACTGGCTTTATTGCAGTGGTCTAGAACAGAACCTGCAATACCTCCAAGGTATGTCTGTACTCAGGCAGCCAAGGAGAAACCCCAATCGATCAGATATTGACATCACGTGTGGAGGAAGAGGACCTGAGGCAGGCAGAAATGGAGTTCTGGGGCGAGGGAAGGCTCTAGAAGTGGAAAGTCAAACTAGGAATGACTTTCCAGTGTGATCTTGAGCAAATCTTATTCTAGTCCTGCAACTCATTGTGTGACCTTGAGCAAATCCCAAAATGAGCCTCTTTTCTCTTCTGTAAAATGGGGGTAAATGATATCAGGTTGAACCACATGAAAGTGAAGGATCAGATGTTGGCAATTTCACATTGTTCTACCTGATACCTACCGCATAAGGTGTTTTGTGCCTGGCAGCTGAGAGTTCAGTCAGTGGAGCCATTTTGTGAGGGCTCTGATCTCCAAGGCCAGCCCTGCAGCCTCTGTATAGTCCATGGCCTGGCTACTCCAGGCAAGCCTGCCTACCTTCCCCTACTGCCATGCAAGCAGTCTGAGGTTAGCTGCCGCTATGGTCACCAACAAGCCCACTCACTAATGTCTTCAATGCATTCATGCAAAAGGTTCTAGTGGCTTGAACCTCATCTGACCCCATCACGGGCCACAGAAGGAGGCAGGACAAGGCTTGCTATCCCTGTGGCATGAACGGGGAAGATGAGGATCACCCAGGGAGAGAAACACAGCCTCAGCAGGTGAGATGAGAACCTGTACTCAGCTTCCCTGGGGGAGAAAGAAGCAGACGGCCTCGGGGAGGTTGGATTTCTCCTCTAGGCGCTGGACCGGGAGATGGCCTGTGGACTCTGGCTCTGACCCAAGAGACAGCTTCCCCACGCCAAACAGCGGCAAACGGCAGCCATGACCTCCCTCAGAAGAGCCTGCATTAAAATCATAAGACCCAAGTTCTCTGCTTCAGAATCACCAGGTGACCTTGGGTGAGTCCTGGCCAGGCCCCTCAGCCTTCTCACGTGGGAAATTGAGACCATTCCACCTACCACTGCAGGGCTGGGACAAGGTATAAAAGATGAAGGCTGGGGCAGTCATGAGTCTCCTCCTGGGCCATCTGTTCCAGACCACTGCAGTAAAGCCAGTATCGCAATAAAGCAAGTTGCAATATTTTTGCTGGTGGAGGGTCTTGCCTTCAATTTGTAAAATATACAACATCTATGAAGTACAATAAGGCAAAGTGTAATAAAGCAGGTATGCCTGTACCTGAATTACTTGGCGTGAGTCATGAGTCTACTCCTGGGCCACACTGTCAGGGAAGGAGACAAGGAGACACTCCAGATCTCACGGATTCTACAAGGAATTTCATCCTCTAGTCCTCATTTTTGTTTCTAGTCTCTCCCTGAGCCCCAGCCCAACTCAAGATGAGCTCCTCTCTACTTCTTGCCTGGACTAGTGCAATACGCTCCCAACCAACCTCCTCATTCCCTCCCTCAATCTGTCCTCCAATAAAGGTATGTGTCCTGCAGGAGAAGAGTTGACGCTTCTAATCTAGCCCAGCCACTGCCCTCCATGGTGGCCCCTGTGGTTGGTGCTCTTTCACCTCTCTCAGCCTCTGAATCCCAAAATGGGAGATGACCACCTTCCTGCCCCTTAGTCTTTCCCAGCCAATGCTGCTGCTCCTACCCAAGCCCTTGGCTTATACCTCTCACTGCTGGCAGGACAGCCTGAGAGTCCCAGCAATCGCCAACCCTCTCCAGGCCACACAGTAAGCACATAGGAAAATCACAACCCCTCTCCTAGAAGCCCAGGTCCCTTTATCTGTCCCTCTTGATGACCCAATGCATTTCTGTTGAATATTGACTGGTCTCTATTCCTACATGGTGGAGCCTGACTCATCTCCATCATCCCCAAAGCACTGTGTGTGTGTGTGTGTGTGTGTGTGTGTGTGTGTGTGTGTGTCTACAATATCCTGCCCCGCTCCCATGCCCTGGGCCCCAACTCAGGCTTCCTCATCCCTCCCTGATCTGTTCCATCCACCCTACCGACATGGTCAGATTAATCTCATTAGAAGGTAAGCTGTCATGCCCCTGCTCAGAACTCTCAAGGCTCCCAGTGCCTTCAAGCCCTTTCTGTGACACTCAGCTGATGTGGGGCAGGGGTGGAAATTAACTTGGCAGAGGCTGTTCAGTAGGGAATCTATAGGAATTTGGGCAGTGGGCTTTTCCTGCTGGCTACCTTTGGGTGATACCCTCTCTGCTGAAAAAGGGCTTCCCCTCTTCTCTCCTGGCAAATTTTGACTTATCCTCCCATGCCCAGGTCTCATGCCCCTCCTCGGGGAAGCCTCTGCGAGTCCCCCTGCAGTTCAAGTCTTTGAGCTCTGGTTTCCCAAGGCCCTCTTCACTTCTCTCATCCCTCAGCAGTGTCACTGGATTCTGTGTCTCTCTCCCCCACCCAGGCTGGAATTCCCTTTGGTAGGAAATAGGTCCAATCCCCCTTGTCTGTACCCAGTGCCCAGCACAGGACCAGGCACAGAGGAAAGAGTGCCAAGTGACCAATGTGAGACATGTGACAGCAAGATGAGCTGAAACTAAAGATATGACCAGAAGAGCACCTTCTAGCGACTGGCCCAACCCTTGGTCCAGTCACTGCCCCCGCATCTGTCCAGGTCTGGTCTTGTATTTCTGTAACTCTGAAATCTCAAATACCAGCCAAGAACACCCCTACAGAAGGCACTGCATGGGCCTAAGGGGGGCTCTAACTATTCTAGAAATGATTCAAACAACCAAAGCTAAAGAAAAAAATATATATATATATATATATTTTCCTGGTTAACCCTCAGGTCCAAAGCTCACAGAATCTCATGAGACAGGGGAGGGAGCTTCAAGAAGGTCTCACCCTCTCCCTACCCTAAGAGCACAGTAGCCCCTTCAAACCCCAGCTCAGCACCTAAGAGTTGAGTAACCCATTTCCTTTCTCTATGACCTTCATACCCATTTTACCTCCTTTGACTCCCTGGTGTGCACCTGGATGTCTCCTCCCACCCCCCACCCCCCAAAAAAAGCAAAAAAAAATCCCTCCAACCCTGCCACTCCCTTCCTCCGTGGGCAGCAGAATCTCTCTCTGTATTTTTAAACAACTTCTATCCAAGGCAGGAAACCCTCGTCTGGGCCACCAAACTATCTCCTGGGGAAAAAGGTGAAAAGAGGTTTTACTGGTAAAAAAAACAAATGCTCTTTTACTGAAGAGGTATGGGCGGGGAGGAGGGGTGGGGAGAAGGGAAAAGGATGGGAGCATATATCCCCTTTTCAGGAACCCACCACAATCAACCATCTCCACTGGGGGCCATCCCTCACATACTCTGATGGCCTGTCCCCATCCCCAGGTTTTCTGGAAGGGAGTGAACCAGGCTGACGCGTCAGGGTCTCCTGTTCGATGGGCTCTAATAGAGGGGGTATCCCGGGGCGGGATGCTGAGAATAGCAGAAGCCCGGAGGCGGACTCTTGACACCTCCTCTGTTCCCCCGGTTTGTCCCGGCTCGGTCCAACCCCTCCCTTTAATTATACCAGTGCACCTGCTCCCAATCCAGGCTGGAGCTGTGGACCCACGAAAGGCCGGCAAGCTTCATGATACTGGGCGCTGGTGCCCTCAGCCCTGAGTGGGGCAGGGGCTACATCACCTTCACACACAATTGATGAAGGAGGTTGAGGCCCAGAGAGGGGTAGGTATTCACCCAAGGTCACACAGCGAGGCCAGGATGCACCCAGACCTCCTGCCTGCCAGCATCGGCCCCTCGGAGCCCTACTCTCTCGAACTGTCAGGGTGCTGACACTCCCTCCCCCCAACCCGCACACCTGGCCCCAGCCCCCTTACCTCTGTGACCCCAGTGGACCTGCCTCAGGTCAGGCTCCCGGGCGGCGCTCAGGCGGGGCAGCACTCGCCTGGGCCAGGCTAGGTCAGGGCGGGTCCTTTGCTTCTCCCTAAGTGACGACGCCCTCCACCAGGTCCCAGATAGCGGGATGCTGCTTCCACCTCCCCACCCCTCTGCACAAGCCTCTATCCAGGAAGCCTGACTCAAGAGGCGCAGCCGCGGGGCTGCGGGCTGCGGGGCTGAGAGGAGATGCGGGGGGAGGGGCGAGGTGCGGGTGACAGGGCGGAGCCCGAACGGGGGCCACCCCGCGAACCGCCACTCAGGCAGCGTCCCCTTTAAGGCCAGCCGGCCTGAGCGCAAGCAGGGGCGGGTTGGGGAGCTGGACAGCTCACTGCAATGCCTCCTGGGAGATGTAGTTTGCGCTCGGCGCACCCAACCACAAAGAGGCCAGAGAGAACTACAAGTCCGGGATTGCCGCGCGCGGTCCCCGGCTGCCACGCCCCTGGGCTGGGCTCCAGGCCTCCGCCCCTCTCGCAAAGCTGCGCTGGCCGCCCGCGGAGGGGAGGCTGCAGAGCGAGGGCAGGAGGTGGGTGCGGCGCGACTGGGGACGCGGGGCTCAGGGATAGCCGGTGAGGGGGCGCGGGTCCACCCGAGCACCTGTCCTACCATCAGAAATAATCTAGCCTACCATAGCCTCGCCATTCTCATGCGTTAGGGATGGTAACTCCTGTGGCTGCAGGGGAGGGGGCGCTTATCTAGGAGAGGGGGCGGAGCTGATGGAAGGAGCCTAAGTGGATGGCGATTGCAGGAAAAGCCGGGGTAAGGAGGCTCGAGACTGTTGGGAGGAGTCTTTGGTAGGTGGAGCGAGGAGGGGCGGAGTCTCTAGGTGAGACGTGAACACGCGTGTAGTCGAAAAGGGGGAATCCAGGGCTGGAGAGTGCGTGCTGAGAATGCCTATGAAGCAAACCTGTGTTAGATTGGGTGAAATGGGCCGAAAGCATTGGGGAAGAAGGGGCGGAGACGAAGATGAAAAGGACGCCTCCCAGCCTTGGAAAGCCCAGTGTCGGCTATAGTTTGGGCAAGGGGGTGAGTGCCCAAGTGAGCAAATACCTGTGGATGCAGAACACCTTCCTTTCCTTGTGACTAGAAATAAAGAGCCCAACCCTTGAACTCGGTGCGTCACATACATGGTCTTAGTCAACTCTCACACCCTGTAAAGGCCTCACCATCTCCATTTACAGGGGGAACATGAGGCTCAGAGAAATGAAGTGACTTGCCCCAAACCACCCAGGACTCCTTATCCAAAGACCCTGCTTTTTTCCCTGCCCTCTAGGACGGCAGAGGTTTAGTCTGGAGTGGGTGGTAGGGAAGAAAAAAAAAAAAAAGTTTCACGACCTGCCTTTTGCAGGTTGTGTGACAGGACCAGCTTCCTCAACCCTTCTGAATGCCAACCTGTAAGGCAACCCTCCTCCTATGCTATTGTGAGGATGAAATGAGGATATGGGCTTAAAACCCCTTGTTTATAAATTATAATTGTTAAGAGCAGGAAAACCTATCACAAGGAAGAGAGTGGTTGAAATGGAATGCTTGTGCCTGAAGAAAATCACAAAATGAAGCCTGAGAGTGTGCTGAGAGGGTGAAGGAAAATTCTAGGACAGGATGGGGGATGGTGGTTGTGGTTGGGAGCTTGTAACAGGTGAGAGAATACTTTGTGCAAACGAGTAAGTCAGGTTGCCAGGGCAGGTGGTCTTCCTCCTGTAGCCCACCTTTCCCCATCCCCTGGGCTACTGGGCAGCTCACTCCCTTGGGTCCATGTGTGTCACCTGAGTTTAGGTAATGGATTGTGAGGATAAAGGAGCAGCCTGTGGGCTTCTTGGAGATATGAGCTGGGCAAAAGAGAGCTAAAACTACAGCTGTTGGTGTAGGGAGGCCAGGAAGAAAGTGAATGGCAGCCCCCGGGGCTGTGAGCCAGTCTTTATCCTGGTGGGCTGAGTAAGGTGGGGGAGTCTCATCTGGTGTCCTGGGAGACACATGACTCACTCTGAGCATTTTCATCCATGAAATTTACCCAACCATGTTCTCTCCACCTCCTACACAGTGGGAGTGCTTGCATTTACTTCTAGTGGTCACCTAGGCTTTAGATTCCAAATTGAAAATTCAAGAGAGTATTTCCAAAATAAAAAGTTTTTAAAACTCCAGAGAAGGTGATAAACCTCGCTATTGGTAGATGACAGTCAATCTGGGGTGAGGAAAATGCATCTGACTAAACTGGAAGAAAGTTCTTCCCCTCTCTGTACTAGCCTGCTTCTGGGGGTACAGAGAGAGGGGATCCAGCTTCTGGGGGAACAGAGAGAGGGGATCCAGCAGGGTAGCAGGCACCCATCTACTTAAGTAAAGTGGGCGTTGGCAAGGAGTGAGAATAATACTCTCTGGAAATGCAGAGGAGGAAGGAATGACTCCCTCCTGAGGAGCCTGGCAGGTGAATGGGATTTGCCTTCACAGCCAGCAGAGAGGATAGCAGCTGCCCAATTGCAGAGGTAGCAGAGGGCCTGGCATGAAAGCAGGGATAGTAATAATGCAGGCATACCTTGGAGATGTTGCAGGTTCAGTTCCAGACCACCGCAATAAAGCGAGTATTGCAATAAAGCAAGCTATAATCTTTTTGCACCTGGAGGGTCTTGCCTTCCATTTGTAAAACACACAAACACCTGTGAAGCGCAATAAAATGAGGTGCACCTGTATCTACTTCATCTGAGATCAGCATGCATAAAGGGTTTAGCACAGTAGTAACTGCTCAATAAATGTCAGCCATCATTATTACTGCTGCTATTTTTATGATGATGGTGACATCATCTACCCAGGAATTGGCCTAGGCCCACACAGCTAGTTAACTGGCAGAGCCTGATTCCAGGGCAGGCCCAGGTGATGTCAAAGTCCATGCACTTTCCTCCCCCCCACCCCCCCAAAGCCCCTCCAGTTCTTTCTGCCTATCCACAACATTCATGAGGCCTAGAAGTGGCCCCCATTTGTGATCACTGTGCGTGAGCCATGACAAGAGTTTCCTTCTGTCGTAGCAGAGACTGGGTTCAGGAGGCAGGGGAAACAAGGCCTGAACAGCCTGGATCCCAGCAGAGGCAGGCAGGCCTAGTGCTGTGGTTTCTACGGGAAGTTCGTTGGTCTCTGTAGGGTGACCTGTCCCTATTGTGTGCTATTTTATCTTAGCCCTGGTTGGCTTCCTCATCCTCCAAAGCACAGCAACACATGGAGATTTTCAGTACTTCTTAATAATAGTAATAACAAATCTATTCATTGAGGTCCAGCACTCTGACTTAAACTTTACATCTATAGTCCTGTGAGCAAGTGTTCTTTTCTCTCCCTTCTTTCAAAATAAAGGTATTTTTAGAATGCTTAAGCCTACAGTAAAGTTTAAAGAATAGCTTTTCATCTAGATGTACCAACTAACTCTGCTGATTTTGCTTTTACACACACACACACATACACACACACACTTTTTGCTAAACTATAAGTTACAGACATCTTGACACTTGACCCTAAATTATTCAGCATGTATCTCCTAATTATAATATTCTGTAATAGCCACAATACCATGATCATACCTAAGAAAATTAGCAAGAAATCAATATTATCTAATAAACAGTTGATATTCAGATTTCTCTAACTGACAAAAAATCTTAGGTAGCTTTTTAAAAATCTGATTCATGCATTGCATTTAGTTATATCATTTGATCTAGATAGAACTCTTCCACCTAATTATATGTTTGATTATTTTATCAATGATTGTATTTTTCTGGTAATATTGTGTACAATACTCTTACTGCATCACATCAGGAGGTATATGATATCAAGGTCCTACTATGCATGAATGCTAAATTTGATTATTGGTTAACATTATGACAGCCTGATCTCTCCATATAAGTGTAAATTTTCACCTATAATTGACATAACATTGTATTCGTTTTAAGTGTACAACATAATGATATATGTATATTTTGAGAAATTATTACAATACATTTTGTTAACATCATCAACACATATAGTTAGATTTTTTTCTTTTGATAAGAACTTTTAAGATCTCCTGTGCTCTTTTTAAAAATCATTTAAAAATGTTTTCAATTACAGTTGACATACATTATTATATTAGTTTCAGGTGCACACTCCAATAATTAGACTAAGTGTTCATCCTGATACACCTCACATCCATCTGACACCATACATACTTATTAGACTATTATTGACTATATTCCCTATGCTGTACTTTACATCCCCATGATTATTCTGTATCAACTAATTTGTACTTCTTAATCCCTTCACCTTTTTCACCCATTCCCTAACCCTCCTTTCATGTGGCAACCGTCAAAATGTTCTCTACCTAGGAGTCTGTTTCTGTTCTGCTTGTTTGTTTGTTTTGTTAGATTCAATTGTTGGTAGATATGTTTTTATCACCATTTTTATTGTTCATATTTTTATCTTTTCTTCTTAAAAAATAACCTTTAACATCCTATATAATAAAGAGCTAATATGCTAATTATACCGGACAGCGGAATGACCTTCCAGAACGACCTTCTGGGAGGACCAGTGGGCGGGGGGCAGGGCTGTGAGGCAGCCAGGGCCAAAAGGGCCGAGCCCCTTGAACAAATTTCGTGCATCGGGCCTCTAGTTTCATATAATACTGGCTCGGTAGTAATGAACTCCTTTAGCTTTTTCTTGTCAGGGAAGCTCTTTATCTGTCCTTCATTTCTAAATGATAGCTTTGCTGGGTAATCTTGGTTGTAGGTCCTTGCTCTACATCACTTTGACTATTTCTTACCAAGACCTTCTGGCCTTCTAAGTTTCTGTTGAAAAATCTGCTGACAGATCTATGGGAGCTCCCTTGTAGCTAACTAATTGCTTTTCT
This sequence comes from Eptesicus fuscus, assembly GCF_027574615.1. NCBI lineage: Eukaryota > Metazoa > Chordata > Mammalia > Chiroptera > Vespertilionidae > Eptesicus > Eptesicus fuscus. The sequence goes on from NC_072485.1 coordinate 37,215,843, forward strand.
CTTGCTGCTTTTAAGGTTCACTCTTTGTCTTTAACCATTTTGCATTTTTCTTTCTCTTTCACTCCTTCCTTCCTTCCTTCCTTCCTTCCTTCCTTCCTTCCTTGCTTCCTTCCTTCCTTCCTTCCTTCTTTTCTTTCTTTCTCTTTCTTTCTTTCCTTTTATCCTCACTTGAGGATATTTTTCCAATTGCTTTTTTAGAGAGAGTAGGAGGGAAGTAAGGAGGGAGGGAGGGGGAGAGAGATAGAGGGAAACATTAATGTGAGAGAAACACATTAACTAGCTGCCTCTCACATGCACCCTGACCAGGGGCAAGGAGTGAACCTACAACCTAGGCACATGCCCTTGCCCTGGAATCGAACCTGCGACCCTCCAATGTGCATGCCAATGCTCTAACCACTTCACAGCACTGGCCAGAGCACCATTTTGCATTTAATTATGATGTCCCTTGGTGTGGGCCGCTTTAGGTTCATCTTATTTGTGACTCTCTGCACTTCTTGGACTTGTATGTCTATTTCCTTCACTGAGTTAGGGAAGTTTTCCGTTATTTTTTTCACAAAGAATTTCAATTCTTTGCTCTCTTATTCTTCTGGCACCCCCATGAATGTTGGTACTCTTGAAGTTGTCCCAGAGACTCCTTACACTATCCTCATTTTTAAAAACTATTTTATTGATTTCAGAGAGGAAGGAAGAGGGAGAGATAGAAACATCAATGATGAGAGGGAATCATTGGTTGGCTGCCTCCTGCACGCACCCACTGGGGATCAAGCGCACAACCCAGGCATGTGCCCTGACCGGGAATTGAACCCTAACCTCCTGGTTCATAGGTCCACGCTCAACCACTAAGCCATGCCTGCCAGGCTATGCTCAATATTTTTTTTTTTATTTGTTTTTTTTAAATATATTTTTATTGATTTCAGAGAGAAAGGTAGAGGGACAGAAAGATAGAAACATCAATAATGAAAGAAAATCATTGATTGGCTACCTCCTGCACAACTCCTACTGGGGATCGAACCTGCAACCTGGGCATTCCTGACCAGGAATCAAATTGTAATCTTCTGGTTCATAGGTCAACACTCAACCACTGAGCAACACTAGCTGGGTGGATTCTTCTCTCTTTTTGCTGTTCTGATTGGGCATTTTCTGTTTCCTTATCTTGCCAATCTCTGATTTGATCCTCTGCTTCATCTACTCCACTGTTGAATCCCTGTATTTACTCTTCATTCCAGTTCATGTATTCTTCATTTCTAACTGGTTCTTTTTTTTTATGTTTTACTAGAGGCCCAGTGCACGAATTCATGCATGGGTGGGGTTCCTCAGGGTGGCCTGAGGGAATCAGGCCGAAACCCGCAGTCCAACGCTGCCTACCGCTCCTGCCTGCTACTCCCACTCATCCTGGCCCCACTGCGCCTGCCACAGGCTCACGCCCAGTCAGTCCCAATAGGGAGAGGCTCACACTGCCACAGCAGTGCTTGCCAGCTGTAAGCCCTGTGTCTGGCGCCCGCCTGAGGGGGGTTGAGGGTGGGGTCAGGACACAATCAGCCATACAGGTGGGCGGTAGGACACCCTTGTTGGCCCAGGATCCGGATCCATCCTGCTGACGCTTGTGCCAGTTGTCGGGAGCCACCTGGCAGCCCCTTTTATGTTGTTTCTTTCTAGTGGAGCATCTAGGGAGGAGAAGCGGCTGCGGTGCCCGAGGCTGACTTCCAGGAGGCCGGTGGCACTGTCAGGATTGTGCCAGCGGCACCAGTCTGTTGGTGCCTGGCCCATTCTCCAGAGATTGGACCTGCAGAACTACTGAGGGAGTGAGTGGCTGCCGCCCAGCTGGTGGGCCACTGGGACGGGTCGGTCAGCTGAGCGGCGCTCCTGCTGTGGGAGTGCACTGACCACCAGGGGGCAGCTCAGCATCTTCCCCCTGGTGGTCAGTGAGCATCATAGCAACTGGTCGACCAGTCGTTCGGTTGCTTAGGCTTTTATATATATAGATAGTTCCATTTTTATGTTTCCTTTCTCTTTGTTGAAGTTCTCACTAAGTTCATCTACTCTTCTCCTTAGTTCATTAAGCATCCTTATAACCAGTGTTTTGAACTCTGCAACAAGTAGATTGCTTGTCTCCATTTCATTTAGTTCTCTTTTTTTGGAATTTTGTTCCATTCTTTCATTTGAGACATGTTTCTTTGTCTCCTCATTTTGGCAGCCCACATGTGTGTTTCTATGTATTAGGTACAGCTGCTACATCTCCCAGGCTTGGTACAATGGCCTGATGTAGCAGGTTTTCTGTAGGGTACATTGGCACAACCTCCCCAATTGCCCAACTGGGAACTTGAGGTGTGCCCCTTCTCCCCATGTGATCTGTGTACACCCTCCTCTTGTAGTTGAGCCTTGATTTCTGTTGGCATGTCAAGGGATTTACCCCCAGGCCAATCAGCTGCAAGAACTGGCTGTGACCACCAACCACCAGGGAGGATCGATCAGGCCTTACTTCAGTGGAGCTCTGGTGCTCACTGAGACTTCCCCTTGAGTGTGTTGCTTGTGGAGGTGGTTGGGTAGTGGTGTTTTGAAGTGGTCTGAAGCTGCCTACTATGTGCACTAGTTCTGGGACCACCTGGGAGATGCAGTCACTGCCTCTCCTATGTTCTTTTTTTAAAATAATAAATCTTTATTGTTCAGATTATTACAGATGTTCCTCTCCCCCCCCATAGCTCCCCTCCACCCGATTCCCCTGCCCCCACCGCCCCATGCCCTTACCCCCCGCCACTGTCCTCATCCATAGTGTAAGATTTTTGTCCAATCTCTTCCCTCACCCCTCACACCCCCTTCCCCCCAAGAATTGTCAGTCCACTCCCTTTCTATGCCCCTGATTCTATTATATTCCCCAGTTTATTCTGTTCATCAGATTTTTTATTCACTTGATTTTTAGATTCACTTGTTGACAGATATGTATTTGTTGTCACTTTGTTGTTCATAATTTTTATCTTTACCTTTTTCTTCTTCTTCCTCTTCTTAAAGAATACCCTTCAGCATTTCATATAATCCTGGTTTGGTGGTGATGAACTCCTTTAGCTTTTTCTTGTCTGTGAAGCTCTTCGTCTGACCTTCAATTCTGAATGATAGCTTTGCTGGGTAGAGTAATCTTGGTTGTAGGTTCTTGCTGTTCATCACTTTGAATATTTCTTGCCACTCTCTTCTGGCCTGCATAGTTTCTGTTGAGAAATCAGCTGACAGTTGTATGGGTACTCCCTTGTAGGTAACTGTTTTTCTCTTGCTGCTTTCAAAGATTCTCTCTTTGTCATTTGCCCTTGGCATTTTAATTATGATGTGTCTTGGTGTGGTCCTCTTTGGATTCCTCTTGTTTGGGGTTCTCTGCACTTCCTGGACTTGTAAGTCTATTTCTTTCACCAGGTAGGGAAAGTTTTCTGTCATTATTTCTTCTAATAGGTTTTCAATATTTTGCTCTCTCTCTCTCTTCTTCTGGCACCCCCATAATTCGGATGTTGGTACGTGTGAAGTTGTCCTAGAGGCTCCTGACACTATCTTCATATTTTTGGATTCTTTTTTCTTTTTGCTCTTCTGGTTGGGTGTTTTTTGCTTCCTTGTATTTCAAATATTTGACTTGATTCTTGGGGTCCTCTAGTCTACTGTTGAATTTCTGTATATTATCTTTATTTCAGACAGTGTATGCTTAATTTCTGACTGGTCCTTTTCCATTTTTTTTTTTTTTTTTTGGCATTCTCATTAAGATCCTTGAAGGTCTCACTAAGTTTCTCAGAAGTTTCTAGAAGATTCTTGAGTAACCTTATAACTGTGGTTTTGAACTCTATATCCAGTAGTTTGCTTCCCTCCATTTCTTTCATTCATGACATGTTTCTTTGTCTCCGCATTTTGGCTGCTTCCCTGTGTTGATGGAGTGGCTTTGTGTGGTAGGTGACCTATAGGGTCCAGTGGCTCAGCCTCCCCAATCACCTGAGGTGGACACTCTTGTTGCACCCCTTTGTGGGCTGGGTGCATAGTCTTGTTGTAGCTAAGCTTTGATTGCTGTTGGTACACTGGGAGGAATTGACCTCCAGGCCAATTGGCTGTGAGGACCCGCTGTGTTTATAATGGAAGAACTGCTGTGCTGGAGACACCCTTATGGGGCAGGCCTTGCTTCAGTGGGGCTTTGGTGCTCACTGAGTCTGCCTCTTGAGTGTATCACTTATGGATGTGAGCAGTTGAAATCTGGTATGGTCTGATACTGACCACTGGGTACACTGGCTCCTGGATCTCCAAGGAAGTGCAAGTCAGCTACTGTCTGAGGCTACCCAGTAGGAGCTTATCGTCTCACACTGACCACTAGGTACATTGGCTCCTGGATCTCCAAGGAAGTGCAAGTCAGCTACTGCCTGAGGCCACCCAGCATGAGCTACAGGGAGATCTGCAGATTTCTCCTCTTTGGGGTTTGGAAGTTTTGGCGCTGTCTGACCCAGCTGCAGTTTGTTAGGTTAAGCTGCAAAAGGGCAGGCCATTCATATGCAAAAGCCACTGCGCACAGTTTGGGTGGGTTTATAAATTGTGTGGAGCAGGGTCTCAGGGAATCACCAGGGTGTAGCAAACAGCAATGGCTGCCAGTCAGCCGTCTCTGTGTCTCCGTGTCTCCACGTCCCGCGCCCCAGCGTAGTAAACAATGATTCCTGCGAGCACCTCTGCAAGAAAGCAACCCTCACTTTCCAACCTGATGCCAGACAGTCCAGCTTCTCCCCGTAGGAGTCTGGGTCCCAGAGTCTCGCCAGAAACTGGAGTTTAGAGCATTCGGGAGCTTGTATCTTCTTTCCAATTGAAAAAAAACAGCGCACCCAGTCGCCAGCCCGATTCACGCACCTCCGTACCTCTGCTTTTCCGCACCTCTGCACGTCCTACCCGGTCTCAATGTGCTTTTTTCTTTCCTTCTAGTTGTAGAACTTCTATTCAGCCAGCTTTCCCATGGTTCTGGGTGATAGTTGTTTTGTCTTTTAGTTGTAGTTTTGGTGTGGTTGTGAGAGGCAACACGTACAGGTGTTTACCTTATGCTACCATCTTGGTTTTTCTCCTGTGTTCTTTTGACATGACCACATTAATCTTTGATTGCTTCTTTGCTATCTGGCAAGAGATGTTCCAGGCTTACCTTGAACTTTTCCTGTCAAAGTCCTGAAATTATTGTTTTTTGTAGGAGATAACATTTAGAAACCAAGATCTAGGGTCACTTGTACTCATTATTACTGGGGGTGTCATTTCTAGGCTCTTTGAGCACAGCTAAGAAATGATGGATGGACTGGTGGATGGAAAATCATTCCCTAATAGATTCATTGTAGTCACAACTACGGATTCTCACTATGTAAAATGAGTAGATTGCAGCCCTAGCCGGTTTGGCTCAGTGGATAGAGCATCAGCCTGCGGACTGAAGGGTCCCAGGTTCAATTCCGGTCAAGGGCACATGCCCAGGTTGCAGGCTCGATCCCCAGTAGGGGGCATGCAGGAGGTAGCCGGTCAATGATTCTCCCTCATCATTGATGTTCCTCTCTCTCCCTCTTCCTTCCTCTCTGAAATAAATAAAATAATATATTTTTTAAAGTAGATTGCATGGAAAATAATTTCATTATGGAATCTCAGTGAGCAGTATTGTAGGAAATTGCACAAAAAGAGTTCATGCCATTTTCAGGACTCCATGAGTGTATAAGCCATTGGCTAGGAACTCTGTGGCTGGGTTCAGTCCCTAGCTCAAAACCCAAATTAGAGAAGACACCCCAGGCTGCTGCCAAAGGACTGGTTCTCTGAGCAATGTCCAAACCCAGATCCTTCCAGAGGCCATGACTCAGAGGTCAAGAATGCACATAACACTGAGCCAGGAATTCATCCTCTCTGAGTTTGTGAAATAAAGATAATGTGACCTGTCCTGCAGGGTCCCAGAGTTGTTGTAAGGATTTTATTTTTAATTGCTAACCAGTCTTGTCAACACATACTACAAAATTCCTTCTCTTTTGCATTGGTTTATAATCCAATTTAATATATTATACTAACACTAGAGGCCCAGTGCATGAAATTCATGCATGGGGGTAGGGGTCCCTCAGCCCAGCCTGCATCCTCTTCAATCCAGGACCCCTCGGGGGATGTCCAACTGCCGGTTTAGGCCTGACTCCACAGGGACCGCTGGCTCCTAACTGCTCGCCTGCCTGCCTGATCGCCCCTAACCACGTCTGCCTGCCAACCTGATTGCCCCCTAACTGCCCTCCCTGTCAGCCTAATCGCCCCTAACTGCCCTCCCTGCTGGCCTGATCGCCCTAAGTGCCCTCCCCTGCCGATCTGATCACCCCATAACTGCTCCTCTGCTGGCCTAATCGCCCCCTAAGGGCTCCCCCCTGCTGGCCTGATCGCCCCTAACCACCTCTGCCTCAGCCCCTGCCACTGTGGCTTTGTCCAGAAGGATGTCCAGAAGATGTCCGGAAGATGTCTGGTCTAATTAGCATATTAACCCTTTTATTGGTATAGATAACTTCTCTTTTTCAAATATTCTTTCAGGTTATCACTCATCAGCTTTTCCAAACTGAGATTTTAATCCTTTTTAAACCTTTTAAAAAAAAATACTAATGGTATTTGGATTAGGATAGCATAGCAGCTATAAGTAATTTTAGAAGAACAACTCTCAGAAGAATTACAGATCTCTGTTCAAATAGGCTTCTTAATAAAATGTCATAGCCTGTGTTACTTGAGGGAGCATAGGCTTAAAGACTTTACTTAGAATTCTAGCTCTGCTGCCTCTACCTGTGTGATCTTAAGCAGTTGTCTTCACTACTCTGCTTCAGTTTTATAATCCGAAAAAATGGGATGACAATAGTACCTGCCTCACAGCATCAGAGTGGTATTTTAATGTTCTCTTAGCCCTGGTCTTTATGTAGGTCAGAATCAAGATGAGACCACCAGGTAAGAGGTAGGAAGGGACAAGTGACAGACTTCAAGGGTCTTGGCTGCTGAATGCCCAAAGAGGAGTGTATTGTCATTCAGAGCACAGACTTTGCAATCAGACCTAGGCTTGAATCCAGGCTCTGTCCCTCTGGGCAAGTTACTTCTCTGAGCTTCAGGCTCCCATTTGTAAAACAGGTAAAACTCTCCTCATTTGGGGTTTTGAGTTCGTCTGTACAATGCATCTAATACAGGTGTGGTATATGACAAGTACCCCCAAGCATAAGCTGTGTCCCTCATGAGGCTGTGGGGACCGTGGATATTTATTTATTATTTTTATTTTTTTTTTTTTCGTTAATCCTCACCTGAGGATATTTTTTTTTCATTGATTTTTAGAGTGTAAAGAAGGGGGAAAGACAGAGAGAAACATCGATGTGAGAGAGACACATTGACTGATTGGTTCCCACATGCACCCCGACCAGAAGATGGAGCCTGCAATCGAGTTATGTGCTCTTGACCATAATCAGACCCAAGACCCTTCTGTCGGCAGGTCAACGCTCTAACCACTGAGCACCCGGCCCGGGCCTGGGACATAGTTTTAATGAAATAAGAGAAATGTCTCACATAGCCTGGGACCTAGGTGCTCAGAAAATGCTGATTCTCTTTGATGATAGGCCTGTCTAGAGCAATGTCTTGGCTGCCCTTCCTTATCGGACATCTCCGCTTTCTGTGTAACAATTAGAGGTTGCAACCAGGTGATTTTTAGGCCCTAGACTGGAATTGCCCTCAGGCAGTTGCCCTCAGGCTGGGCCTTAAACCCTCTCTTGTTTGGGCCACAGAAACTCTCAAGAAGGTGAGAATTCCAGCCTCAACTCCAAGTTCCCAGCCCCCTGGCCTTTCCTGCCAGGTCAGATTGTCTGATGATCAGCAAGGTATGGTTTCCTGATTTAATACCAGTGGTCTTCTCAGAGAGGGGGTGGGGCTGATCTTTTTCTTGGTTCTTTTGAGAGGCAGATTTGAAAAGTTTCCTGCTTGAGAAAACTATTCATTCAGACACAGTGGTGGGATTTCTTTACCTGGTTCAGTTTGCATTTCCAGACATCTTTCTAATCTGGCTTTTAAAAACCTGGCTTTTTGTGTTTTGCTCCTTTGTCATTACACATCATGAGATGCCTTTGCAATAGAAGGGTTTAGACTCTCAGTGGACTTGCCCTATGTCAGCTATGGAGGGGCTCTGGGCCATCCTGGGATCCCATCCCCATGTCCTCAAGATGCAAGTGGGCAGAGCCCCAGGTTGGCAGTGGACTAGCTGTCAAAGGACCCTACCCCAGTCTGGCCTAGACAGAATAAAGGAGTATGCACTCTCACTCACACTGGGACCCGTGGTAGGATGGAGAACTGACCAGAGGTGTTGGACTCACACTGACCTGGATTCAGATGCCAGTTCCTCTGTTGACTGAAGCTTTCTGAGTCTCAGTTTCCTCATCTGTAAAACAGAAGTGATAGTATCTGTCTCACAGGATGCTTGTGAAGACACCAGGTGAGGGAAAGCATGTAAAGCATTAAGCACAGTAGTATCATTCTCTATACATTTATATATAATTTTTATTAAAAATAAAGTGCTACCAAGTGTTATGTGAGGCCCCTCACATTGTAAAAACAGGAGGTGTGTATTCAGCAAGTGACTATTGTCTTGACAAGCAAGTTGCAGAGCAGCATTTATTTTTGTTTATTTATTTTTAATCCTCACCCAAGGACATTTTTAATGATTTTTAGAGAGGGGAAGGGGGAGAGAGAGAGAGAGAGAGAGAGAGAGATGTGAGAGAGGAAACATTGATCTGTTGCCTCCCACACGCACCCCTACTGGGGCCAGGGACTGAACCTGCAACCGAGGCATGTGCCCCGACTGGAAATGGAACCCATGACCCTTCGGTATATGGGACAACACTCCCACCAACTGAGCCACACCAGCCAGGGCTGCAGAGCAGTATTTTAAAAGGCTGCTTCAGGGACTCTCAAACTGGTTAAAGCTTTGATAGCTTTTTGTTGCTATTACCACTCTTAGTGGCCTGTACAGGGGGAAGAGAATTGTGTTCCTGAGCAAGTCACCAGTCTTTCTGAGTCTCGGTTTCTTATCTGCCAACAAGGAGAACGATGCTTACATTGTAGGACTGCTGTAAGAATTAAAAGGGCTTATAAGCCCAGCTGGTGTTGCTCAGTGGTTGAGCGTCAACATATGATCCAGGAGGTCACGCACACGCCCAGGTTGCGGGCTCGATCCCTAGTAGGGGGTGTGTAGGAGGCAGCTGATCAATGATTCTCATTGATGTTTCTATCTCCCTCTCCCTCTCTGAAATCAATAAAAATATGTTTAAAAGGTCAGATAAGTGTCAAGGCCTTGGATGTAGTAAAACCCTCAGTAAATTTTCACTTCTCCCCTCAGGACCTCCCTGCTGCATCCTCCTCCCCACCATAATGCTACACAGCACCTACTGTGTGCTAGGCAGGGAATATAAGATGTGGCATTGTTCTCAAGGAGATCATAAACTAGACCAGTGGTTGCCAACATTTCGGACCTCATGGACCACCAGTGGTCCACAGACCACCGGTTGGCGACCGCTGAACTAGACAGTGGTTTTCAAAAACAATTTTTAATCACAACCCAAAGTATGCAGATGTACTTTATGTCACAATCCAGTTCACACACACACACACACACACAACTAAAACAAAAGTTTCACAATATACATCTACAACTGGTCATAATCCACTGTATGGATTTCATGACACAATCACAATCTTGATTTTTTTTCAAGTTTATTAAGGTATAATTTATATTCAGTAAAATTTACCCTTTTTAAGTATACAGTTATATTAATTTTTAAAATCTTTATGTAGTCATTTGGCCACACATCAAGACAATAGACTATTTCCATCACTCCAAAATATTCCCTCATGCTGTTGGATAGGACAAGGGTATGAAGGTCTGGGCAGTTCTTACTAAATGCTATTCTTGCTCAATGTCAAAATGTAGCACAGTAGTTTGCAGATGCAGTTGTAACCAGAGGAGCTTGACCCTAACCCAACAGGATAAGTTTAGCTAACTGCAAAGAAGAAATCAACATGTAATTAACCAAATAGTGTACATAAGCAATGACTAAGCTTACTTTTGGGGAAACAGCTTTGGATGTGAATCCCATCTCCTTTGCTTGAATTTGGTAACTGCCTTTACGTAGCCACTCTTCTCCCCAACCCAGCCACGAGAAATCACTCATCTGACTTCTGTCTCTATAGTTTTGCCTTTTCCAGGATATTATATAAATAGAATCACACCGTGTAACCTTTTGAGGCTGGCTTTTTTTCACTTGGCATAATGCTTTTGAGATTTTTCTGTGTTGTGGTAAGTGTTGTAGCTAGTTCCTTTATATTGCTGAGTCATACTCCATTGCACGGATGTCTCACAATTTGTTTATCCATTTACATCTTAGTTGTTCCCAGGTTGGGCAAATACGAATAAAGTTGCTATAATCATTCATATACAGGTTTTTACATGGACATATGTTTTCATTTCTTTGGGATAAATAACTAGGAGTGGGATTATGAGAGCTCTATGCCAAACTATTTCCCACAGCAGTTATACCATTTTGCATTCTCACCAGTAATGTCTTAGGGCTTCTGTTGCTCTGTGTACTTATCAGCATTAGGCATTGTCAGATTTTTTTTATTTGAGCCATTTTAATAGTTATGTAGTAGTATCTAGTTGTGGTTTTAATCTTCATGTCCCTAATGACCAATGATGTTGAGCATCTTTTCATGTTTTTATCATCTATGTACCTTTTTTGTTGAAATGTTTGTTCAGCTTTTTTACCCATTTTTTTTAAATTGGGTTGTCTGTTTTCTTCTTATTGAGTTTTGAGAGTTCTTTTTATATTCTGGTTAACAATCCTTTATCAGATAAGCATTTTGCAAATATTTTTTCCCAGTCTGTGTCTTATTTTCACTTACTTAACAGTGTCTTTTGAAGAGGTTTTCATTTGGATAAAGTCCAATTTGCCAGTTTTTTTATACCTTTGGGTCCTATCCAAGAAATCTTTGCCTAACCCAAAAATCACAAAGATTTTCTCCTAGAAGTTTCATAGTTTTAAGATGATTTTACACCTAGGTTCCTTATCTATTTTGAGTTGTTTGTGTATGGTGCAAGTATGGGTTAAGGTCGTTTTGTCACATATGGATGTGTCCAGTGGTCTGCATCTTGAAAAAGCCAGGAAGGACGGCCATGTGCAAAGCAGAGCATAACATGATGGAATGGTGGGCATTGCTGGAGAGGGCTGTTCAAGGAAACTTGAAGCCTCCAGGACAGAGCTATTAGCCTACTGGAGATTTGGGGACAGCCTTACAGAAAGGCAGTGACTTATAGGCAGGGCCTTAAAGGTTGACAGCAGAGAAAGTGGAGAAGAGGGCTGTAAGGAGAACAAAAAGCAAGGCAGGTGACAGTGTGAGGGTGTGTGCTATGGTGCCTAGTGGACAGAGCATAGAGTAGTGGGAGGGACAGGGTTAGAGGTGAGAGTGAAAAAGCGAAGTCATTTGGGCTGGCAGTAGTGTTTCAGGAAGATCAATCTGCAGACTAAAATGGAAGGTGGGCAGAAAGAGCCAAGTGAGGATATACGGGGAGAGGGGATAAGGCCTGAGCTCTAGAAGTAGCTATAGGGATGGGTTCAAGGAGACAGTCAAGAAAACTTTAGGGAAGAGAAGTCAGGACTGCCTCCCAGGTTCAGACAGCTGGGTAGCTGAGAAAAGTTCACAGCAGATTTGGGGAAAGAGGGATTCCGTTAGGCTTCTGGTGCCTGTGGTATTTTCAAGTGGAGATGTCCAGCAGGCAGCTGGGTAAACACTGGGCTGTAGCTCAGTGACGTTAGTTCATCCCCACGGAACACAAACGCTCTGCCACACTCATGAAGCTCCTCACCCCCCAGAGGTGCCAGTTCCTGCCCCTTGTGTCACTGTGCCTTTCACAATGGGGCCTGAGCTTGTATGATGGTGGACACCATGGCACTGCCACTAGAAAATAGGGGCTTGAAAGACTGGGTTCTGTGACTCATGGGTATGGAGAGAATACCACAGAGGGCACCCTAGGAGACCTCCCTTCCAACCAGCCTCTGCTTCTACTGACTGTGCAGCTAGACACATCACTAGGAGCCACACAGCTGGGGAGGCTCGGGGAGAGCGGGGGACAGGAAGATAAGTGCTGTTGCTTTTGCAAGAAAAATAGTAATTTGAGTGCCCACCCAAGGGTCCCCAGGTATGTCTATGGCTATCTGTCTCCTCCACCCCAGCACTAATGCACAGAGGTATGTGGTCTGTGGCCCACAGAACTGTCAGGAAAGACAGCCTAGCCTCTCAGCTGAGCCACTTCACAGAGCCTTAAATCAGAGAGAGACTGAAAACTAGAAAGTTTTCAGTAATATGCAAATTACTACCTAGAAAGAAAAAGCGGTTGTGGAATGAGGAAGGGGTTAGCCTATTCCAAGGCTCCTCCTTGAGCCCTCTGGAGAGAATTGGCTAGACTCAGCCCCAAGACCAAACACCTTCCCCACTGCAGGTCTCCACACAGAGCTGTCCCTTCCTCACCCCACCCATCTCTGTTGGGAATCTCCACTGTCTCACAGCCCATCTACTTCAGGCTGCTGCTGACGATTTTATAACTTCATCATCAGCTTGTTCCTCTTCAGACACTCCAGATGGTTAATGCCTTTCTTCTGTATCAAAGTGCCCCACTACACAGGGATGCAATCACAAGGGCACCCCACCCCACCCCAAGACAATAGGGTGGGGCAGCCAAGCATCTTGTCCATCCTCAGAGTGGTGGGCTCTATCCCCTAGAATAAGGGGGTCTCGGTGCAGCCTCCTCAGAAAGCATACATGTGATGAGAAGTACTCTGGCCTACCCACCACCCCTGCTGAGTGATGTTGGAGAAGTCCCTCCTCAGACTTCTGTTTTCCCATCTGGATAGTAAGAGTGCCAAGGACTCATTCACAATCTACTCCCATAGTGCCTGGTACATCTCCCCTGGCACTGCACCCTCAGTGCCTCTTGTCTCAGTCTCCCTCACCAGCCTGGGCTCTTCTCAAGGTCAGTACTGGAGTCAATTCCTCTCTATGTTGCTCACATCAGGGAAAGACTGCTGAATCTGTCCCATAGACTGGCTCTTGGAAAAGTATGTTGGAAGCAGAGACAGTACACCCCCCTGCTTTCTAAAACCTTAAAGAGAAGGTTTAGAATGTAAGACTTCAGGTTGAAGGAGATGCTGGAGGCCGTGAGATCAGTAGGGTAGGGAGGCTCTGTTAAAAAGTAGGTAAAGAGCCTTTGGGAAGGGTGCTCGGTGGCAGACTCCACATCTGCACTGACCTCCAAGAAAGTTTCAGAGGAGGCTGGGCTGCCGTCATGATAGGAAAGGGCAGGCACCAGGAGCCAAGCGCATCTTCATGGCAAGGCAATTTGTTACAGGAGGAGGAGAGTCCAGGAAAGGGTGTCATTTAGAGTCCAAAGGGCTGAGTGAACCATTTGGGCCTGGTAGATAGATGGTAATGGCACTGGTCACAGCCATTTGTTGTAAATTTTTTGAGATAGAAAAAAAAAAATTAAACAAGAAGGCAACATTGGTACAGCAGAAGGAGTACTAAGGAGTATAAGTCTCAGAGCATTTGTTAAGTATTAGAATTAGAGTATACCAGCCTTTTGACTAGTAAGCCTTTACACCATTTTCTCTCTCATAAAAAGGGACCTGGGTTTAAATCCTGGCATGGCCCTTCACCTGTCTGAGCATGAGGAATGAATCCAGGCACAGTTTTCCTCATCTGCACAAGATGGATGGTGGTATTGTCTGTGTCAAAAGATATATGACCATTATGTAAGCAAATGTAAGAGAGGCAACACGGCATTCATTTCAGGGACATTTCCTCTCTTTCCTTAGACCAGTGGTTCTCTGTCCTAACTGAACATTTACAATTACTGAGGGCACTTTCCTGAACAATTAAAACAATCTCTGAAAGGTGGGGCCCAGGTTTCATTTTTTCCTTTTCTTCTTCTTTTGTAACTCACTTTTTTAAAATATGCTTTAGACAGTGTGGCAATTATCACCCAATCATTTTTTCATTAAGTGTTCATTCATTTCGACCTCAAGGACTTGATTTATAATAAGGAGTTGAAAACTGTGACTACCCAGGCATTATGGGCTGAATGTTTGTGTTCCCAAAAATTCATGTTGAAATCCTAACCTCCAATGTGATGGCATAAGGAGGTTAGACCTTTGGGAGGCAATTAGGTCATGAGGGTACAGAACAAGATTAGTGCCCATATAAAAGAGATGCCAGAGAGTTCTCTTGCCCCTTCTGTAACATGAGGACACAGCAGGAAGATACCAAATCTGCCCACACCTTGATCTTGGACTTCCAGCCTCCAGAACTGTCATCCAGTCCGTGGTATTCTGCTGTACCAGCTCCAACAAACTAAGACACCAGCTATGGTTGGTTGATGGTCATTTCTCACTTTTCTCCCTCTCTAGGACTACTTTCCAGCACCCTGGTCTTCTGCCATGTCCGACCCCATCACACTGAATGTTGGCGGAAAGCTCTACACAACCTCACTGGCAACCTTGACCAGCTTCCCCGACTCCATGCTAGGTGCCATGTTCAGCGGGAAGATGCCCACCAAGAGGGACAGCCAGGGCAACTGCTTCATTGACCGTGATGGCAAAGTGTTCCGCTACATCCTCAACTTCCTGCGGACCTCCCACCTGGACCTGCCTGAGGACTTCCAGGAGATGGGCCTGCTCCGCAGGGAGGCTGACTTCTACCAGGTGCAGCCCCTGATTGAGGCACTGCAGGAAAAGGAGGTGGAGCTCTCCAAGGCAGAGAAGAATGCTATGCTCAACATCACACTGAACCAGCGAGTGCAGACGGTCCATTTCACTGTGCGCGAGGCACCCCAGATCTACAGCCTCTCCTCCTCCAGCATGGAGGTCTTCAATGCCAACATCTTCAGCACCTCCTGCCTCTTCCTCAAGCTCCTCGGCTCCAAGCTCTTTTACTGCTCTAATGGCAATCTCTCCTCCATCACCAGTCACTTGCAGGACCCCAACCACCTGACTCTGGACTGGGTGGCCAATGTGGAGGGCCTACCAGAGGAGGAGTACACCAAGCAGAACCTCAAGAGGCTCTGGGTGGTGCCAGCCAACAAGCAGATCAATAGCTTCCAGGTCTTTGTGGAGGAGGTGTTGAAAATCGCTCTAAGTGACGGCTTCTGCATTGATTCCTCTCATCCGCACGCTCTAGATTTTATGAGCAATAAGATTATTCGGTTAATACGGTACAGGTAAAAGGACACCAGCCACACTGGAGGGGGATTCCCAAGAAGATCCATGTCAGAGTGTCTCACCAATGGTGTGAGCCAGGGCACTCGACTAATCTGTATTAATCACATAGCAGGACTTGATTCCCCTGATGATGCAGTCTACTTGTAGGAATCCATGTGTCCTCTCAACAGAGCCACCTGTTTTCTTGCCATTTTGAGCTGGAGATGGGCAGTCTGTTATGACAAGTGAAGAGTCTGCTGATGTGTCCTAAAGGAGGGCACAGGAGGACCTTCTGGCTAGACAGAGGAGCAGCATTTCTGACATGGACTCCATCTCTCTATATACAACTAAGCAGTGCCTCACTTACCCATCTGAATAAGGGAATGAGGTGAGAATAAGATGCTCCCTTCAGTTTCCCAGAATAAACTACCCAGAGATCCCCATCACCCCTGCTCCTCCATCCCGACGATGCAGCCAGGACTTGGATTTATTTGCCCAAGAGCGACCATGTTTAACTGGCTTGGAAAAGTAGTATGTTCTCAAAGCTGTATTAGCCCACTGGAGGAGAGATTTGAGCTGCGGCATGGCCAAGAGCAGTGTTCACTAACCGGTCGTCCGTGAGGTCCGAAAGGTTGGTGACCGCTGGCCTAAAGGAATGAGCATCCATGCAGGGTCAGAAGATGGGGATATCCCTTTTGACTGGATCAACTCTAAGCATTGGGAGACTTTTGGCTTCAGAAATGGGCTTCTGTCCCTGGGAAGACTTGAAAATCTGGAGCCAGTGCAATGAAAGGCACCTCATACTATGGCCTGTTACCTGACTTTTGTAATCCTTTCCCCAAGAATTTAAGGTATCATTGGAACAAGTTATTTTAAACAAATATATTATGGACTCTCAGGGTTGGAAAATAATTCAACAGTCACTTAGTCCTCCCTCACCCAAGTATACCCCAGGACATTTGGGGATCAGTTCCTCTCCCCAGTACCTCCAAGCAATCACCTATCCCTGCTTACATACCTCCAGTGACAGGAAGCTCATCATCCCTAAGGCAGGCCCTGCCGTGGTTGGCTAGTACTGGCTATTGGAATGTTCTTATATTGAGCCAAAAATCTGCCCTTCCACTCCCATTTTCTGGTATTGGTTCTACTTTCTGGTTCTTCTCATCCAAATATGTATTTTCTCTTTCAAAATAGTCACCTTGAGAGACCAGACACTCATGAAATTATTAGGATTCCCCTTTGGGATCTGTCTGCAGAACAAGGTTAGACCTCTTCCATCCCCTGTAAATCTACCACATTTTGTTATGGTAGCTCTACACAACCTCACTTGACCAGCTTCCCCGACTCCATGCTAGGTGCCATGTTCAGCAGGAAGATGCCCACCAAGAGGGACAGCCAGGGCAACTCCTTTGTGACCCCCATTTCACCCACCTTCCTCAATAGCCACAACTCCAGATACCCTCTGGCCATCTTTTATTGAAGGATGAAGATTTGCCGCCCCTGAGGAAGTGCTGCTAGAGGAAGGAGACCAGGGTTTTGGAAGGCAGTGTGCAGCGAGGAGCCCAAGAGTGGTCTGAACCATAACACTGCCCTTGGACTAAGTGCCCATCCCTGAGACACTGCTCTGAAGGAGGTGGCCTTCCCCTGTAGTACTGTGTCTGGTTATGGCCAGACCATGGAGCTCCTTGGGGTGAGATCCAGGGCAAACACCTCAAGCCACTACTTCCCAGGGGGTGATGAGCAGTGCAGGCTTCAAAACTGCACATTATGATTCATCTCTAGAGTGAGTACAGCTTTGGGGGTCTCAGAATCTTCCCCACTGGGTAAGGGTCCCCAGACAAAGCCAGGAAAGCCTGGTGGCACAGGCGCCCACGAGAGGTGGGTCAAGGAAAGGTCTTCCCATAATATGCTCTCTGAGTAGGGAGCTTGTACACAGGGCCGTGGGCAAGGCCACATCCCTTAGGTAATACAGTCTTTTTCCCTCTGCAGTGGAACCCAAGAGTCTCTGACAGCTGCTCCAGGCCCCCAGGCCAATGGTCCTCGAATGGAAGCTATGACCACAACAAAACAGTTTAAGGAAGAAATCTCATAAATGACCACTGCCCTTTTTTCCTCTCCATAAAAATTCTTTTCTCCATCTTTTCGGTGCTTCTTAATTCAAGCAGCTTGACTTTAGAGAAAGTACAGGACCTATGAAGCCACTCATGTGCTGTGTGACTTTATGCAGGTCACTCACCTCACTGAGCCACCTGTTTCTTCATCTGTGAAATGCACATAATAGTAATACATAACCCTACCTACCTCACAGGGCTGTTGTGAGGATCAAATGAAATTATGTAAGAATACCATATAAATGATAAATGGTTGTTATTTGTATCTGTTTATAAGGGAAGAAACCCTGGCTTTGGAGTCAGACTAACTTGAGTTTGAATTCTGACTTCTTCACTAATGATATAACTTTGGACAAGTCACTGGGCTTCTCTGATTTGTTCCTCATTGGATAACAAACCCACCTCCCAGGGTTGCACTTAAATGAGGTGCATGTGGAAATTCCTAACTACGCCGGGCACACCGAAACTCAATCTATATTTGCTCTTTCAGGAGGTAATAATGATGGACTGTTGTACAGGGGACACCACTTTAATAAGCTCATCGGGAGTATTTGGTGTATGGGCCCTGAGGGTGGAAATGACCACAAATAGAAAGCCTAGAAGTTCCCACAATGCGCTGCAGGAACTTGGGGAAAGAACTTAATTTTCAGGTTTAATGGAGTGCGCAGCTGGGCCTTTGAGGGTGGGTTGGATTGTGACAGAATAAGCTAACGAGGGCACGTAGGCACCGGAAATAGCATGGGCAGAGGCCCCGGAGCTGGCAGGACAGGTGACAGAGGAAGGCTGAGCCTTCATGCAGAGCTACAGCATAGCCACTATGCACGCACCTCACTTAGGTGAGTGTAGCCATCTGCTTAGCAAAACTGTAAGAACACTGAGCCGTGCAGGCAGCGCCATCTCAGAGGACTGGTGAGGCAGAGTGAGTGTAGACGGGGAGGCAGGGATGTGCTGCTGCTTGTTAGCCCTTCACTGCCCTGAGCGAGACCCAATGGTAATCAGTACCTCAACCAGATTCAGTTTATTTACGCTTTTGCACAGCCAAGAGCTTTGTCCCAAGTGAAGGGCAATTCCGGGCACACTTGAGTTTGTCAGCTCTCTGTTCCTGCCCTAGGTGTGGTCCCAGGCATGCAAAGATAGTCAGAAAGGGTGCTCAAGGGAACCCTAAGGCACCTTGCTGTGACCACTTTGTGAGGGCTGCCACCAAAGATCAGCACTGACCATCATCTCAGGCACTGCTCCCTGTAACCTCACACCCTCAGGATCAACTAAAGCCCTTGCCCTTTCATGAAGGGCAAGCCTTTGGACCCTCTGTTCTACCACTGAGTCAGAGCTCCTTATGTAGAGGTGGCTATGGTCCCACCCTTGCCCACACATCAATGCCCAATACAGCCCTGAGGGCCAGGATGTGGTCACCCTTATTTGTAAATGGCTACATGGCCTAAAACATAGCACTTGTGTAACTGCCCCTTTGTTCACCCCAAACTTTCAGCTTTTACAAATTACTCCTAAAGCAGGCTACTGTGAGTGGGCTTGGGCAAGGTCTGCCTTAGACCAATTTCTTGGCTCTCGTGGCCAGAGAACCAGCCCATCCCTTTCCTAACCTGCGTTCTCTTCATGCTGACCTCCTGTGTCTGCCTGTGTCCCAAAGGGCTCAGGGCTGATGGGGGCAGCTGGCCTGGAAATGAGGCCCCGTGACCATCTGCAGAGCAAAAGAACCTTGATAACAGGCCCACCCAAGGGAGGGGCCCAGGCTTGTTTCCAGGCCCCGTGGTATCGTAGCTCTGGCAGCTCTATCTGCCCAGATGGCCCAGTGACCTCAGTCTCCTTCAGAACCTTCAGGACAGTGTGGCACCAAGCAAAGCTGGTGACATGCTCACCCCAGTCTGCCCACAAGAACCAAGGAGGCCCTGAGGAGAAAGTTGGTCTATGGAAGCCAGAGGATCCCTGAGCAGCTCATAGCACCCAGGACCCCACTAGACACAAAGGATAACAAAACAAGCTCTGAGTGCTACTGTCTGGCTTTAACTTCTAGGCAGGAAGTTTATGCCTAGCCAGGTGCACCTGAGCCTTAATGCCCTGTCTCGTGGTCCTAGTTCCTGCCAACGTCCCTGGCCCTCCCACCCCAAATACAGGGCATTGCAAAGCCTTTGTCAACATTTCCAAGTTAGCTGGGAGCCCTAGAGTGTTCTAACCTATTTTTATGCCAGGTCTCTCCTCAAAGCCTAGGTTCCCTTTTACTGAGATGTTGGGTAAAGGATCCTGCCAGCTAAAGACAAAGGTTAATGTGTTGTGACATGGGTACATCCTCCTCAACCCAAATTAGTTCACTTTATAAATCCAATATTGGATTTGCTAAATAAGCACCCTTTTATTCGGCACCTCATAGATTGCCAAGCTCCTTCACATCCAGTTTCCTTTCATGGAACTATAGAATATGCCAGGCCATTCCACACCTCTGGTGAGCTGCCCTTTACTACTTTGTCTTCATAGCAAGTATCCACTCATCTTTCAACACTGCATGAGCCTTGCCTCCTTAGCTCACCAAGCAGAGTTAGCCCCAACCCCCTTTGTGCCAACCTGTACCTGAGAAGGTCATGTATCCTAATGCAGTTGTTCATTACCAGTGTGGTGCTGCTAAATATTTAACAACCGATTCTGTGGGGGGAAAGCCCTAATTTGCAGCATTGGCCAATTTCCATGGTATAAATACTCCCACCATGGTCGATTCCAAGCTACCAATGTGATGTCACTGATCATCTGGGAAGAGGCAAACAATGGGCTCCAGAGAGCCAGAGTGAACCAGCCCCAGCCACCTCCACGCCTCCCACTGAACTGCATGCTTCCAAGGGCAAAGGCTGTCTTGCTCTTTGTATTGCCAGTGCCTACCACACAGAAGTCGCTCAGTAAGTTTGAGGGATCTGTGAAGACATTTTTACCCTCCATGATGTCTTCCCTTCTCAAATTATTTCCTGCTCAAAAGTTTTACTTAAAAGTTCTCCTGCAGTACAAGATAAAGTCCAAAGTTTCAAGCTCTTTAAAGACAGGCTTCAGCCTACTTTAAAAGCACATATTCTGGGGAATCAAATCCCAGCCTTGTCACTTCATGGCTATGTGACCTTGAGCAAGTCATTTAACCTCTTTGTTTCCTTGTCTTGAAAGTGGAGATAACAGTACCCACCTTGTATGGTTGTTGTTAGGGTTTAATGAGGTAATACACACACACACACACACACACACACACACACACACACACACACACACACTAGAGGCCCGGTGCACAAAATTTGTGCATGGGAGGGGAGGGTGTCCCTCAGCCCAGCCTGCACCCTCTCCAATCTGGGACCCCTCAAGGGATGTCTGACTGCCCGTTTAGGCCCGATCTCACTGATTGGGCCTAAACGGGCAGTCGGACATTCCTCTCACAATCCAGGACTGCTGGCTCCCAACCGCTCGCCTGCCTGCCTGCCTGATTGCCCCTAACCACTTTGGTCTGCCAGCCTGATCAACCCCTAAACACTCCCCTGCCAGCCTGGTCAGCCCTAACTGCCCTCCCCTGCCAGCCTGGTCAGCCCTACAGGCCTGATTCCCCCCAACGGCCCTCCCCTGCAGGCCTGATTCCCCCCAACTGTCCTCCCCTGCAGGTCTGGTTCCCCCCAACTGCCCTGCCCTGCAGGCCTAGCCACACCCAACTGCCCTCCCCTGCAGGCCTGGTCACCCACAACTGCCCTCCCCTGCTGGCCATCTTGTGGTGGCCATCTCGTATCCACATGGGGGCGGCCATCTTGTGTGTTGGAGTGATGGTAAATTTGCATATTACCTCTTTATTATATAGGATATATATATAGCTTTTTGAACAGTGCCTGGAATGTAGTAAAGTGTTACACATTATTTTCTGTTATCTTTCATTGCTCTTACTTGCCCACTCCCATAGTGTCCCCTACATAATCCATATGGATTTTCTTTCTCTCTTTTTTTTTTTTTAAATCCTCGTCCTAGGGAGAGAAACATTAGTGTGAGCGAGACACATGGATTGGTTGTCTCCTGCATGCAACCTGCAACCCAGGTATGTGCCCTTGACCAGGAATCGAACCTGCAACCCAGGTATGTGCCCTTGACTGGGAATCGAACCTGTGACCCTCTAGAGGGCCGATGCTTTAACTGAGAAACACTTGCCAGGGCTCCATATGGATTTTCATTTCCTGGCCTTTTGCCCAAGCCACTCACACTGCTTGGAGTATCCCACCCTCTCCTTTCCAGTGACCCAAACCTTGTCCATCAACAGTGGACACCCTTCTCACACTCTGCACCCTCTCACTAAGACCTCCCCTCCTCTGTCTTCCAGTGTCCATCAGGTTGTCATCTCCATGGGTCTCAGAATCAGATTTTATCACATGTTCTGTTTATTCACATGCTCTGTTTAGCACCTGCCATATACCAACCCCAGGACTGGGCTCTTGGTAATCAAAGATGAACCTTGTACATTCCTCCTTCGGAGAGTGTGGTGGCTAAACAAATTCCAGGTGGTGGGCAGTGCTAAGGTGGGAGTCTGCTCCAGGTGGAGTGGACCACAAAGATGGGATAGCCAGCTTTAGCAGTAACCTCTCAATGTATATACCACGTTTTGCTTCCTTTTTCCTCATTTGATCCATACCACAAGCAGCACATGTGGGGCTTTTCTTCCTTTTTTAATAGGTAAGGACACTGCGGTTCAGAGAAAAGAAATTATTTGACTGTGACCGCCCTGCATGTAAGGAACATGGTAGGCCTTTGGCTAATATTTATGAAATTGAATTAAATGTCATTTAATTTAAAAGTGGCCAAGAGGTTAGAACTCAGTCTGAATCCTTCTTCTGGATTATTCCCACTCCACTGTGAGGCCAAGGACAGAAGCAGGTTTCCAAGTGCCAGGCCTCTGACCTAGGCTTTTCCAGTGATGTTCCAGGTGACCTCAGGCATATCACGTCACTATCCTGAGCCTGAAAACTTCCTTGGCAAAATGCAGCAAAGTAGAGCTCAACTCTACTACTTACTAGATGTCTCTTCTAGGCAGAGCTGGAAGGAAGAATGATCTTCTTAGTCCTGGGGATGTACAAGCAGAGCCCAGAAAAACCCCTAATGGGGCTGTCATGGGGGCTTCAGGCACAGGACTGGCTCAGGTGTCTTCTCTTGGCCTTTCATCCTGTGAACATAATACTCAGGGATGGCACGGTCCTGGGATTTTTGTATTTTCCACTGTGAAACATTGGGCTCTATTAAGTGCAGCTGGGGCTAAAACAACCAGGCAGAGTGGAGTCACTCAGATCACGTCACATTACTGACACTCCCCAGTGAAATCAGAAAGCTTTCCTAAGGATGAGGCTCCTTCCACAGAAACATGGTGCCTCCCACCTCCTTGGAAGAAGAGGCAGGTTAGACAAGCTCCAATCATCATGCCTGAGCAGAGAGAGGGACTCCCTTCCTGCTAAGAGAGAGGACTGTCAGAATGTGACATTCATTGGCCATATTTTGGCATAAAATCCGAGAATGTTGTGCTAGAAGGGAACTTGTCACTGACTATTGAAGATGAAGAGGAAAGAGAACTGGCTTTGAGTCAAGTAGACCAGGTCCAAATTCTGGCTCTGCCACATGACCTTGGCAAGCACCACTGCCTTTCTCAATGACTTCCTCTATGAAGTGGGGATAAAAATACCTGAATCACCTACTTCATATGGTGATTTAAGGATTAAGTGAGAAAATGCATAGAAAGTGCCTGGCTCCCTCCTTTTTGCTCTCTGTACTCCTTGCTCTCCATATATCTCACGTTTCTATATCCCCTAACCTTATAAAAAGAATGTGTGAATCCTGTCATTAAAAAACCTGTGCCAAGTAACAATTACCAATGACCAGGCACCATCAGGAATGTTACCTATAAACATTCATTTAATCTTAACAATCTGAGAAGTCACTATTTTTTTTAATAAATCTTTATTGTTCAGATTATTACAATTGTTCCTCTTTTTTCCCCCATAGCTCCCCTCCACCCGGTTCTCACCCCACCCTCTGCTCTTACCCTCCCCCACTGTCCTCATCCATAGGTGTATGATTTTTGTCCAGTCTCTTCCCACACCCCCCACACCCTTTTCCCCCCAAGAATTGTCAGTCCACTCCCTTTCTATGCCCCTGATTCTATTATATTCACCAGTTTATTCTGTTCATCAGATTTTTTTTATTCACTTGATTTTTAGATTCACTTGTTGATAGATATGTATTTGTTGTTCATAATTTTTATCTTTACCTTTTTCTTCTTCTTCCTCTTCTTAAAGAATACCCTTCAGCATTTCATATAATACTGGTTTGGTGGTGATGAACTCCTTTAGCTTTTTCTTGTCTGTGAAGCTCTTTATCTGACCTTCAATTCTGAATGATAGCTTTGCTGGGTAGAGTAATCTTGGTTGTAGGTTCTTGCTATTCATCACTTTGAATATTTCTTGCCACTCTCTTCTGGCCTGCATAGTTTCTGTTGAGAAATCAGCTGACAGTCGTATGGGCACTCCCTTGTAGGTAACTGTTTTTCTCTTGCTGTTTTTAATATTCTCTCTTTGTCTTTTGCTCTTGGCATTTTAATTATGATGTGTCTTGGTGTGGTCCTCTTTGGATTCCTTTTGTTTGGGGTTCTCTGCGCTTCCTAGACTTGTAAGTCTATTTCTTTCCCGAGGTGGGGGAAGTTTTCTGTCATTATTTCTTCAAATAGGTTTTCAGTATCTTGCTCTCTCTCTTCTTCTGGCACCCCCATAATTCGGATGTTGGTACGCTTGAAGTTGTCCCAGAGGCTCCTTACACTATCTTCATATTTTTTGGATTCTTTTTTCTTTTTGCTTTTCCGGTTGAGTGTTTTTTGCTTCTTTGTATTTCAAATCTTTGACTTGATTCTTGTGATCCTCTAGTCTGCTGTTAGATCTCTGTATAATATTTTTTTTTATTTCAGTCAGTGTATGCTTAATTTCTAGTTGGTCCTTTTTCATATCCTCGAGGGTCTCGCTAAATTTATTGGCCTTTTCTAGGAAATTCTTGAAAAACCTTATAACCATGGTTTTGAACTCTATATCCAGTCATTTGCTTTCCTCCATTTATTTCATTTGTGATCTGTTTCTTTGTCTCCGCATTTTGGCTGCTTCCCTGAGTTGATAGAGTGGCTTTGTGTGCTAGGTGTCCTATAGGGCCCAGTGGCTCAGCCTCCCCAGTTACCTGAGGTGGACGCTCTTGGTGCACCCCTTTGTGGGCTGTGTGCACAGTCTTAAGCCTTTATTGTTGTTGGTATCACTGGGAGGAATTGACCTCCAGGCCAATTGGCTGTGAGGTTCAGCTGTGTCTACTCTGGGAGAACTTCTGTGCTGGAGACACCCTTATGAGACAAGACTTGCAAAAGCCTCTGTGCTCAGCTTGGATGGGGCAGAGTCTCAGGGAAGAGCAGACAGCACTGGTTTCCTGTCAGCCCTGCCCTAATAGGCCCCTGTGTCTCAGTGTCCCATGGTAATTGCTGCAAGCACCTCTGAGAGAAAGCCACCCTCGAGTCCTGCCCGCTGCCAGACAGTCCAGTTTCTCACCAAATGAGTCTGGGTCCCCAGAGTCTCGCCCGGAACTGGAGTTCAGTGCAGTCGGGAGCTTTTGTCTCTTTCCTGCTTGAGAAAGCCAGCGCGTATTCTGTTGCCCGCCCTCTCTGTGTACGCCTTGGTACCTCTGCCTTCCGCAGTTCTTCTGAGTCTCAGTGTGCTTTTCTCTTTCCTTCTAGTTGTAGAATTTCCACTCAGCCAGCCTTCCTATGGTTCTGGATGATGTCAATTTTGTCTTTTAGTTGTAGTTTTGAAATTGTTGTGCGAGGCAGCAGTTTAGGTGTTTACCTATGCTGCCATCTTGGTTTCTCCGAGAAGTCACTATCTTAACACTTCACTTTCAAGTAAAGACACTGAGGCCACATAGATTAACTGGCCTGAGGGAATGAAGCCAGAAAGTGTCAGAACTAAGGTCTGAGACCAAGTCTGTCTGGACAGAAGCCCAGAACCACCAAGTTGAACAACTCCAGGGTACTCTATTCTTATAAAAAATAGAATACAACCTGACTGCTACTCCTTGGAGTTGTGCAGCCCCCAATCTTATAAGGCCCCCCTTTTCCTAAGCTCCTAGTGTTTCGAATCTAAGGATATAGATGCCATTTTCTAAGCCTCTTGTGGGGCAGGCACTGTTAGGCGTGGGGGCATAGACCTCAGCCTGTCCTCTTGGCTGGTATTACCATTGGGAAAGACAAGCAAGTGAATAAATGATTTCTTACATACTAAGATCACTTCTCTGTTAGAAAGGCAAAGGTAAGAGAAATGAGGGGAATGCTGAGAGAACCATGGACCACTTGGAGAGGAAATGGGACAAAGATATCCTCACCAAGAAGGAAAACCCTTATGATGGGTATTAAAGGATAAGTAAAAGCTTCCTAGGCATACAAGGCAAGGAGGGAGGGGGGTTCCAACCATATAGGACATCAGGTACAAATAATAATAATAATTGAAAGCTGAGATCAATTAAGCACTCATGTATCAGACATGATTCTGGGCACTGTACTTGTATTATTTCATTCAGTCCTCTCTCACAACAACCCTATGTGGTAGATACTATAACCTATTTTACAGATGACAAAACTGAGGCTCAGAAAAGGTTAGTAACTCACTCAAAAAATACACAGTTGGTAAGTGGTAGAACCAAGATTCCAACCCTGATCTATTATCTCAAAAGCCTGTGGTCTCACCACTACGATATTACCTTTGTTGTTCAGAAGCCTCGGAGTTGAGAGTCAATTAAAGAACTTTAATGTTTCCTTAATAATTTCTCTGATTTTTCCAACAGTGATTAATGATAATCAACTCTTCACTCTTTTCTGACCAGAGGGTGAGTGCAGTATCATGTCCTGGGATACCGTGGACTTGTTTGGCAGTGAGTTAGGGCAAGAGAAGATGTTTATAGTTGAAAGCTTCTAGGGCTTGTCAAGTTTTCAGTATTTTTTGCTTTGCCTTTAAGAAAATCCAGACTAACTGGAAAGCATTTCCTCTCGAAAGGAAGGACGATCCATAGTGAATTCAGTCCAAGTTGACTTGGTGCCCTGCTGGCCAGAGGGCCCAATTTGGTTTAGAGTGTTTTGTTCTGCTTTTTTTGAGGACTGCGTCAGCAAAATACAACCCAGAATTGTTTGTCTATTTTTTCCCGTTGCCTCATGACTCCCACATAAGACTTGCCAAAACTCACTCTCCCACCAGTGCTCTCAAATAAGTTCCTCTTTGGGGTGAGACAGAAGACAGAATTAAGAAGGGTTTGAAGATGCATGCAGGCTTTTCCAAACTTGCCATGCACAGAGAGGGTAGTTGGTGTTTAAGAGAGCAGAGCTGAGAGTCAGAATTCCTGGGGTCTGGCCTTGGCTCTCTCACTGGCTTTGTGCTGTTAATAGGTCCTTTAGACTCTCTGAACTCATTTCCATGTATGTCAAACAGTGGGGCCAATTACTCATTCAACAAACACAAATGAAGGACCTTCCAACTATAGGCACTGTGCTGAGGTCTGGGAATACCAAGAGCTTCGTTTCAGGAGAGCTCTCAGTTGTGGGTTGGGAGCAACTAATACCAGGATCAAAGAGAAGAAAAGGGCAGCCTCCTTCCGGGATGGAAAGGCAGATTTGGTCAAGGACATGACATCCGGGCTGTACTTGAAAGGGCAAGTAGAATTTGCTAGAGCCAGAAATTAGGGAATGGATTCCAGAACCCAGGGGACTGGAAAGAGCAAAGCTGCCTCTGAAACAGGCACTGGGGGGTGGCTAGGAATGGTTGAGGGTCTGGGAAGACAGTCTGGCTTCAAATCCTGGCTCTACCACTTGCAAGCTATGTGACCTTCAGCAAGGAACATTACTCCTCTCAGCCTAACTACCTCATCAGACAAATGGGGATAATTATACTCACCTGATAAGATTCTGTAAGGATTAGATGAGTTAATGCATATAAAACACTTAGACCAATGCCTGGCACCTATTACATACTCAATGAATAATTATCAATATTGCTATTATTCCAGTTAATCAAGGCTAGAGCTGAGCTAGAGTCTAGGCTTAAGGCAATAGGCTAAGATGTACCCTGGAACCAAACTATGAAAGGTTTTGTGTGGTAAGTTCATTCAATTCAATCACAAAGTATTTCCTACTTATCGGGCACTGGGGAAACAATGCTATATCAGAGACACACCCTGCCTCTAAGGCATCACCACAGAGAAGGGCTGCCAGGTGGTATTGAGAGAGAGAAGCAGTGGAATTTGAATGTAGTGAAAGCAATTCATGCAGGTATGTGCCTTTCATAATCATGCAGCAACTACGTAACAAAAAAACGGCCTACCCTGATAGAGCCTGGGCTCAAATGTGGACATTTCTCATAATTCTACGTGGCACAGCTGTGACCAGACTCAGGAAGTTTAGAAGACTTTTCCTAGGGCTCGGGGATGGCAAATAGAAGTAAACATTGAGAACAACATGAGCTAGATCACCTTCAGAAGGTCAGGTCTACTCCTCTTCCTGGGAACACCCCATAGGAGGCCTCACATTGTGGATCAGGGGTCATTTTCCAATCCAACTGAAAGGTCCTAATCAGACTATGTAGACCAGCAGTGGACAACCTTCCAGACCTCACGGACCACCGGTTGGCGACCGCTGCTCCAAAGGTTTACTTAAACCAGCGGTCGCCAACCTTCCAGACCTCACGGACCACCAGTGGTCCGCAGACCACCGGTTGGCGACCGCTGATAAACTGTTCCCAGTCCCAATCCCCAGAAAAAGACCCAGAGAGACAGCTGATCTTTCACCTGCCTGTCTCAGGCTTATCTTTTACATTGGTTTACTCTCTTGTACTTAACTATTCTCTCATAATTGCCACAAAGAATCATCACCTCTTAAAAGAGAGACTTGTCCTCCCACAGGACATGCTCTTACCCTCTGGTCTCAGAATATCCAGTCCCTTAGGAAAATAAGTGATAAACTAGTTATAGCAGAGTGTTGGTTGTCCCTCACTATCCATTTTTCCCTACTTCCTTCTGTAACAAAACTCATGAATTTTAGCCGGGCACTTGGACACAGAAGAAAGACCATATTTCCCAGCTTCCCCTGTAGCTAAGTGTAGCCATATCACTAAAATCTAACCAACTAGATGTGAGAAGTGTTATGGATAACTTCTGGGTAAATCCTTAAAGTCAGGGAGTGTGCCCCTCTTTGTCCCTTCCAGCTTTCTGGTGGCTGGAATAGCAGACATGTAGCAGGAGCAGCCATCCTAGACCATGACATAAAGGCCACATGCTAAGGATGGTAGAGCCACAATAGAGAGGGAGCCTGGGTCACTGGCATCCTGGAGTACTCTACCAGCCCTGGACTGATTACCTCTACATATCTATGAGAGAGAAAATAAATGTCCCTCTTATTGAAGCCACTGTTTATTTTCACTTATAGACAAACCTCATCAAAACAAATACTTCCACCTTATCTATGCAAGGGAAATTCATATAAGAGCAGGGGGATTGTTTCATTACAGCACATAAAGTTACCGTATTTTTCTGTGTATAAGATGCTATTGTTTTCTAAAATCGTTAGACTGAAAATCCAAGGGGCATCTTATACATGAAGTCAGACAAGGAGGGAGCCGCGCAGGTGCATAGCTGCCCATACCTTGTCACACAGGCTTCCTCCAATCACTAGCCTTATTGTTACTGATGTTAGCTGATGCTATAATTGGAGGTGGAGGTGGAGGTGGAGAGTGCGCAGATGCAACAGAGACTGGAGTGTTCTGAGCCCATAAAGATGTCAAAAAATAAAAAGATAAATACCAGTAAGCAATTGTCTTACTCTGCAAAATTCTAACTGAATGTAATCAGCTGTGCAAAAGAGCATGGAACTAGAGCTGCAGAGAGATATTTGGACCTCCTCCCACTGAGTGTATGATCAGACAGTGGAGAAAACAGGAAGAACAAATCTTTAAGATGCCAAAAAAGAAGAAGGCCTTAAAAGGAAAACCAGTAAAATGGGCAAACTTGGAGCAGAGGCTTAAGACTTGGATTATGGAGCAGCGCCAGAGTGACTTATGTGTGTCAACCAAGCTTATTCAATCTCAGGCAAGAATGTTTGCAAGCAAAATGAACATTGTTGATTTTATAGGAAAGGCAAAATGGTGCTTCAATTTCATGAGAAGCGTTGGCCATGAGAACACAAACAAAGTTAGCTCAGAAAATGCCACCAGTTTATGAGGATGATCTCACAAATAGAGAATTGACTCAGAAGACAGCAGTGATATAATAGAAGTTAAAGAAATTCATATGTCTGGAACTCTTAGTGATGAAGAAGAGAGCAGTGATGCAACAGAGGCTGAATCAAGTGATATGCTGCATAATATCATAGTACTGGTATGTAAACATTACTTGTGGTAATTACTAAATAAAAATGTGTTCTGTTTTATGTTTAAAATATTGATTTCTTAATTTGGGGTTGGAAAAGTGGGGGGTTGTCTTCTACATGGGGGCATCTTATACCTGGAAAAATTCAGTTTATGACAAGAGCCCCTTTCTAAAACTGGCTTGCTGCCCTGAGCCTGGGGTCCAGTGAGCCTAGAAGGAGCTCTGATGACCCAGCATTCCCCTTACCCCTGGGTCAGCTCAGTGTCCCTGCCAAAGGCCAAAACTTTGTCCTGAATCCCAGCTTCCTTACCTGAGTCCAGAAAACTGTTCAGCTGTGTTAGCTCCCCTGTACACACTCTAGCCCCTAGACCCATTTCCCCAGTTGTAGGATGAGGCTCTGCTTCATAAGCACAACTTCCCTGAGGGGGGGAAATGCTTCCTGCCCCCTCTAGGGTACAGGCCCTGCAAGTGAGGCATTTTCAATAGGAATTGGGTAAGCCCTTTGATATATGTCGCTGAAGTGGTGCCTAAGGAATCCAAGCTCTTAGGCAAATCTGGCATTAGGCAATTATAGCCTGTTACACTGCATCTTCCCACGTATTAAATAGGTGGATAACTGGAAAGCTCAAATTGGTCCTTATCTGTTCGCTAGCTTACATTCAGGATTTATGTAATCATTATGTTCATCTGACAGAGGAAGACCTCCACTCTTCCTATGATGTCAGGTGCAGCCTGGATTCATGTGCGAACTTTCAGTGTTCATGAACTTCATGGGAAGGGGCATAAGATGCCAAGGGCTTGTGAGAGAAGGCACAGTAACAAAGGGGCTGGTGGACAGGTAGCATTAGCAAACTCTGGCCTCCATGCTCCTCGTGAGATGTGTGTTTTCATGGCAATGAAGTGGCAGGAATTGGGCATTGGGAGAAAGTTGTGCCATGTTGCAATGGAAGATGGGATATTTGTGACATAGACAGTTTGATCAAAATATACCACACTGAGCTCAGTGGGTGATGACCAGAGCTTGCTCCTGTTATATTATTAAGCATCATGAGTCCAGTGTAATATATTACTTCTTCATATTATCCTCAAGATCCCCAAGGGGTCAAGTCTCCTCAAAAGGGGCTTTTATGAGGGAAAACATTTCCACTGCAGAGACTCCTGCGACTGTGACCAGCTGCATGCTCCAATTTGGATCCCAGATGTCAATACCACTGTAGGTCCCATTCAAACCAGGATTACTAGGCATGTTCCAAAGAACTGTCCCCTGTCTGTCCCCCACCTTTCTCTGCATGTCTCCTGATTAGGCCCAGGAAACTATAAGAGAGCTTTACACATGTACTTCATTCGTTTCTCTCTAGTCAATCTAACATAGTAAATCTTCCTAGTTCTTTAAGATCTAGTTCAATTGGCCCCAACTCCAGGAAGCTTTCCTTAGTTTCTCCCACCACTTCTTATTGTTATTATTAATAACAACAACAACAATAGTAATTCATTAAGTCCTTACAAAGAGCCAGGCACCATGCTATTATTTACAAACATAATCATTCCATTTAATCTTCACAATGACCTTCTGAAATTCAGTGTTATTATCTCCATCCCATAGATGAGGAAACTGAGGCTGAGAGAGGTGAAGTGCCTTGCCCAAAGTCAGAGAGAACTGGTAAGTAACTGAGTTAGGATTTGAGCCCAGCTGTTACTAGTAACCACAGCTCTGCACTGTCCCACTGAAAGGCAGCTATTACTTCTTGGAACTGCCCTGGCTCTTTACCTGCAGTCTCGTAGGGTGGTATAATTCCTGACCCACTCCAGCTCTGGCAGCCTAGGGTCTGCCTGGGATCATCAAAGGGAGTGAAGGGCACACATGGCCTTCTTGGTGACACTCTAGGAAGCACCGCCAGGGCCTCTGTTGCTGAGTTCTTTTCTAAAAGACTGTCCTCCCCCCACTCAGCTCTTTATGCAGGGGGCAGTTTTAGAATTCCTGGACTCGGCTTCTGAATATCGATTGTTTGCAGGAGCAAGTCAGCAATTTGTGGTTTCCCGACAATGGCTCTCTGTTCTATTATAGAACTGGGCTTTTTTGCATTTCCATCATCAGGCAGGGCACAGGCCCAGAGTCTGGCCTAACCTTCTGCCTGGTGTATACAGGGGTATTCTGTGGTCAGGTCAACTGCCCAACCCTTCAGAATGGAGAACCCAGGAGAGAGAAGAAGGCACAGCTCTGCTTTCAGAAAGATAAAACCCAAACAACACTAAAGTTCTTGCTCAGAGAAGGGATTGTTATAATGCCTGTTTCCTTTAAAGTGCATTTTAGTACTTTAAAGGAAAAAAAAGCAGGTGTAAATCTAGTGGCAGTGTTGATAAGGGGGCAGGGAAACAAGCACCCTCATATACTATTGGTGGAGTGTAAACTAATGCAATCTCTTTGAAGGACAAGTTGGTACTATTTATCGACATTTCAAACATGCAAACCCTTAATGCAGCACTCCCAGTTCTAAAAATTTATCTCACGGATATTCTTGTACTTTACGCAAAGCTATATATACAAAAAATGTCTACTCTTATATTATTTATAATAGCAAAAATGGTGAGTAATCTAAATGACCATCAGTTGAGGACTTATTAAATAAATAGTTGCTTAACTACACAATGGAACTTTTTGCTGCCGTTTTTAAAAAGAAGTAGATTTGTATATGCTGAAATAGAACATTCTCCAATATGTACTGTTAAATTAAAACACCAAGATTCAGGGGAGGGGTGAGCTATATGTGAAAAAAGGTGTGTGTGTGTGTGTGTGTGTGTGTGTGTGTGTGTGTACACATACATATAGAACAAAATTCTGGAAAGATAGGAGGAAAGTATCAATGACAATTACTTCTGAGTAAAAGTCCTGAGATTCTGGACTAGAAGGGAGACTAGCTTTTCAAACTTGACTACCAGTTTGAACTGGTTTGACTCTCCCCAGCCCACATGTACTTATATTACTTTCACTAGAGGCCCGGTGCACGAATTCGTGCACGGGTGGGGTCCAGCCAGGGGGAGGGGCCACGGTTGAACTCCCAGTCGAGGGGACAATTTGCATATTAGCCTTTTATTATATAGGATTTTAAAAGTATCCAGCTTGGAAAAAATACTCTTATCCAACCCAAACCCTGCTCTTCAAAACTGCTGCAAAGACCTCTTTACTGATGCCCATAAACTGAACTGCTACTGTGTCAAGCACTATGCTCTGCTTTATGCAGAATTCTGCTTTACATGTATTTTCATATATGAGGTAAGTAAGGACCAGTATCTCAGTTTTATTGCCGAAGAAACAAAGACTTAAGAAAATTAAGTAAATTCCTATGATGGTTAGTTTTATGGGCTAACTTGGCTAGACTATAGTACCCAGTTATTTAACTAAACACCAAATCAAATCTAAGTGTTGCTGCCAAGGTATTTTGTGAATGTGGTTAATATCTACAATCAGTTGACTTTTAGATGAGATTACCCTCAATAATCTGAATAGGCTTCTTCCAATCAGTTAAAAAGGACTTGCCGTAGCCAGTTTGGCTCAGTGGATAGAGCATCGGCCTGCGGACTGAAAGGTTCCAGGTTCGATTCTGATCAAGGGCTATACCTTGGTTGCAGGCACATCCCCAGTAGGAGGTGTGCAGGAGGCAGCTGATCGATGTTTCTCATCAATGTTTCTAACTCTCTATCCCTCTCCCTTCCTCTCTGTAAAAAATCAATAAAATATATATATATTTTTAAAAGGCCTTAAGAACAAAACTGAGGTGTCCTAAAGGAGAAAGAAATTCACCTATAGTCTGCTGCTTCAGCTCCTACCTGAAAGTTTCCAGCTTGCTAACCTGCCCTATGGATTCCTGTCCCCACAATCCCAAAAGCCAATTCCTTGCAATCAATCGACTCCTCCCTCCCTCCCTCCCTCCCTCCTTCCCTCCCTCCCTCGCTCTTCCACTCCCTATATCCTCCTACAAGTTCTGTCTCTCTGGTAAAGTCCTGACTGACACACTTTCTGAAATCACAGGGCTAAATGGGGTTCAAATCTAGGTCCATCTAGCTTCAGAGTATTTGTCTCTCCACCAGATGTCAGAGTGAGCTCGACAAAACATATATTGGTTCATGTCACCAGCCCATGTGAATCCCTTTATTAAATCCATCTCCTACAGAATAAAATGAAAAAACTCCTAGCATGGCTATGCTTGCCAAATCTCTTTTGGCTGCAAGTAGAAAAAGATACAACTCAAACTGGACTTAAGGAAATTTAAGGAGAAGGAGGTATGTACATTTATTGCCTCATGTAATGGAGAAGTTAAGAGGAAGTGCTGATTTCACCAGGACTAGTTTCTTTCTCCATCTCTCAGGTTTGCTTTATTATTATTATTATTAATTTCTGGCCTCTTTCTTGGTCATGCTGTCCTCTCATGGTAGCAAGATGGTGCTGTAGTTCCAGCCTGCACACTCCTAGGTTCAGTCCTAGAAAAAGGGGAACTCATTTCTCCCATATGTTAAGTACAAATTGTATGAAAAATTGAGATTTTGGGGCTTTAAGTGGTCTAATGTGGACATGTGTCACTGTCGGCAGTGTTGTGCCAAGCATTGGTTGGTCTGGACTGTGTGTGAAATGGGACCTTCCCTGACCAACCAATATGGACTGAGAATAAAGTGGAGTAAATTCCTGAGTGAAAATCAAGGGTTGTTACTGGAAGTACATGAAAAAATGCTAAGCAGTCCAAAATGTCCACTTCAGTAATATCCAAGGTCGGACATCATCTGGTCTTTACCCCACACCTTCTCCCACCACCCCATACAACCTATGCTCCAGTTTTACTCAGACATTTGCCATTCCTTGAACATATCCCAAACTCTTCTTCCTCTATGCTGCCTTTTTCTTGCTATTCTATCTGCCTAAAATACCATTCCTTCCCATCCTCCATCCTAAAAATGATTACCTTTTCTTTAAGACCATCTCAAACAACAATTTCTCCAGAAAACCTTAGTAGATATAGATATAGATATCTCCAACTGAATTACTCTCTCCCTCTTCTTTGTTTCTGTAGAGGTATTTTTGTTTCTATACGGGAACACTTAGTACATTCTTCCTGGTATTATGGTGATTTAGGCACCTGACTGGTTTCTTCTAGTCTGAGTTCCTGGAGGGGACAATAAATTACCTGTGTAACCCTCACAGTGCCTATAAGAGTGTCTTGAATATACAGGATGTCCCAAAGATATGTACATACACACGTTGAATAATTATAAAGGTAGTGTTTATTAAAATACATTTCATTTTCAAAATTGAGCTGTCAGCTGTTAAAGTGTGTATACATTTTTTGTGACATACTATATTTGTTTGAGTAAATGTTTATGAAGCATGCACAGTTGGTGTGGCTCAGAGGTTGAGCGTTGGACCATGAACCAAGAGGTCACTGTTCAATTTCCCACAGACCTACAAAGGATTGTAAAAAACTATGAACAACTCTACTCCAACAAACTGGACAACCAGCATGTCAAACTCATAGCTGGCGGGCTGCATGCCTCGTTTAAATTACCGTTGAAATTGAAGCAGTAATCAAAAAACTTCCAGCAAACAAAAGCCCTGATCTGGACAGCTTCCCAGGGGAGTTTTACCCAACATTCAAAGAAGAACTAAAACCTATCCTCCTCAGACTATTCTAAAAAAATTGAAGAGGAAGGAACACTTCCAAACTCTTTCTATGAAGCCAGCATTACCCTAACCTTAAAAGCAGATAAACACTACAAAGAAAGAGAATTACAGGCCAATATCCCTGATGAACAAGGATGCTAAAACCCTCAACAAAATTCTAGCAAATCGGATCCAGCATTACATTAGAAAGATCCTAGGTTCAGTCCATGGTGTTGTTCCATACACCATGACCAAGTGGGATTTATTCCGGGGATGCAAGGCTGGTACAATATCCACAAATCAATAAATGTGATCCATCACATAAACAAATTGAGAGATAAAAATCACATAATCATATCAATTGATGCAGAAAAAACATTTGATAAAATCTAACTTCCTTTTCTTGATAAAGACTCTCAGCAAAGTGGGAATAGATGGATCATATCTCAACAGAATAAAAGCCTTATACAACAAACCTACAGCCAACATCACACTCAATGGGCAAAAACTAAAACCATTTCCCCTAAGAACAGGAACAAGACAAGGATGCCCACTTTCACCATAGTACTGTTTGACACAGTACTGGAAGTGCTAGCCATAGCGATCAGTCAAGAAGAAGATATAAAAGGCATCCAAATTGGAAAAGAAGAAGTAGAACTATCATTATTTGCAGATGACATGATATTGACATAGAAAACTTTCAAGACTCCATAAAAAAAACTACTAGACATAATAAATGAATTTGGCAATGTAGCAGGATACAAAAATCAACACCCAGAAATCTACGGTTTTTTTATCTATCAACTAGAGGCCGGGTGCACAAAATTCGTGCATGGAGGGGGTTCCCTCAGCCTGTCCTGTGTCCTCTTGCAATCCAGGATCCCTCAGGGGATGTCGAGCCTAAACCGGCAGTTGGACATCCCTCTTGCAATCTGGGACGCTGCATGCACCAGTGACCATACTTTTCATACAGGTGAAAGGCATCTTGCTGTTGTATAGGCAGCTACATTTTTTTCCCCTGATTATAAAAAGTAGTACATAACATGATCCTTCTGAGGCAGTAGTACCATTTTCCCCATCCTATGGGTGGAATAACTGAATCAAAGAGAAGTTAAGTAATTGGCTTTGTCACACAGTTATAAGTGTCAGAATCAGGGCTGACCACAAAATGTGCAAGCCAGAGTCCATGCATTTCATCGCTGCATCATCTTGTTTTTTCAGTGTTAGAGTAGCCTTTCCAGGTTTTAATTTTTAAATCTAAGAGACTTTCCCAATATATAGGATAGGGTCCCTAGGCCTGGCTGGCAATCAGGGCCATCCGCGGGGAAACCAGCGGGCAGGGCGATTGGGGGCCCCCCACTGGCACCCATCTTGGCTGGTGGCCTGGCACCGCCCACTGGCCAGCCCTGCCCCCCAATCACCACTGTTGGTCGCCTCCCTCTCAGGGGGCAGCTCCTGCATTGAGCGTCTGCGCCCTGGTGGTCAGTGCTTGTCATAGCAACTGGTTGTTCCGCCGGTCATTCTGCCAGTTGGTCAATTTGCATATTAGGGTTTTATTATATAGGATAATGAAGAGAGAGAACCAAGATTGTGGCATAGGCAAATGCTTGTATTCGCTGCCTCCCACAACCACATCAAAATTACAACTAAAATACAGAACAACCATCATCCAGAACCACTGGAAAGCTAGCTGAATGGAAGTTCAACAACTAGAGAAGTAAGGAAGAAATCACACTGTAACTGGTAAGAGGTGCAGAGGTGCAGAACAGGCTGATCTGGCACCCACCTGTGCTGCTTTTTTAATCAGGAGGGAGATCATCTCTGTGGAGGCTACCTGGAGGAGCAAGGGGTCCCAGTCCCACACCAGACGCCCAGCCCAAAGTCCCAGAGCTGGGAAGAGAAGTCCCTATGGGTAGTAAGAACTATGGGCTGTAAAAACCAGTGTGGATTGGGGCTGAGTGACACACAGGCTGCTGGAGACCCAGCTGCTCCTCTTAAAAGACCAGCACCAGGAACTGAACTTAAAAGTTCCTGCTTCCTCTGAGCTTCAGTGCCAGGTGAGGTTCTGGGGGACCCAGACACATATGAGGAGAAACTGGACTGTCTGGCATCAGGGCAGGAACTTGGGGGCAGCTTTCTTCCAGACAGAGGTGCTCCCAGTGGTCACTGTTCCCATGCTGGGACTTCCCTGGTTGCAGGATTGACTGGCAGCCATTTCTGTTGCTCTACCCTGGTGATTCCCTGAGAGCCCACCCCACCCAATTTATAACTCCACCCAAGCTGTGAGCAACGACTTTTGCATATGAATGGCCTGTCCTTGCTCAGGCTAAAAACCTGTCAAACAAGCTGCAGCTGGGTCAGGGAGCCCCAAACCTATCAATAAAAGGCCCAAGACCCGGCACCAGCACCAGCCTGCCTTGCTTCACAGCTGGGCCTCCTCTGGGCACTTCCAAACCCAATACTTCCAAACTGGATACAAAGAGGAGGAATCTGCAGATCTCTTTGTAGCTCCTGCTGGGTGGCCCCAGGCAGTGGCTGACTTTGCACCTCCCTGAAGACCCAAGAGTAACTGTACCCAGTGGTCAGTGTGAGACCATACCAGATTACAACTCTTCAAATCCATAAGCAACACACTGAAGAGGAAGACTCAGTGAGCACCAAAGCCCCACTGAAGCAAGTCCTGCCCCATAAGGGTGTCTCCTGCACAGCAGCTCTCCCACTGTAGTTGCAGCGGTCCCCACAGCCAATTGGCCTGGAGTTTTATTCCTCCCAGTAACACCAATAGCAATCAAGGCTCAACTACAATAAGACTGCACACAGCCCCCAAAGGGGGTGCACCTAGAGTGTCCAACTCAGATGATTGAGGAGGCTGAGCCACTGGGCCCTATAGGACACCTACTGCACAAGGCCACTCTATCAACTCAAAGAGACTTAGTAACTCTACCCAATACATAGAAACAAACACAGGGAAGCAGCCAAAATGCGGAGACAAAGAAACATGTCACAAATGAAAGAAATGGAAGAAAGCAAACTACTGGATATAGAGTTCAAAACCATAGTTATAAGGTTACTCAAAAATCTTCTAGAAACTTCCAAGGGACTTGGTGAGACTTTCAAGGATCTTAAAAAAAAAAATGGAAAAGGCCCAGTCAGAAATTAAGCATACACTGGCTCAATTAAAGAATAATACACAGGGACTCAACAGTAGACTAGAGGATCCCAAGAATCAAAACAATGATCTGAAATATGAGGAAGCAAAAAACACCCAACCAGAAGAGCAAAAAGAAAAAAGAATCCAAAAATATGAAGATAGTGTAAGGAGCCTCTGGAACAACTTCAAGCATACCAACATCCGAATTATGGGGGTGCCAGAAGAAGAGAGAGAGCAAGATATTGAAAACTATTAGAAGAAATAATGACAGAAAACTTCCCCTATGTGGTGAAAGAAATAGACTTACAAGTCCAGGAAGCACAGAGGACCCCAAACAAGAGGAACCCAATGAGGATCACACCAAGACACAACATAATTAAAATGCCAAGGGCAAAAGACAAAGAGAGAATCTTAAAAGCAGCAAGAGAAAAGCAGTTAGTTACCTACAAGGGAGTGCCCATACAACTGTCAGCTGATTTCTCAACAGAAATTATACAGACCAGAAGAGAATAGTAAGAAATATTCAAAGTGATGAACAGCAAGAACCTACAACTAAGATTACTCTACCCAGCAAAGCTATCATTTAGAATTGAAGGTCAGATAAAGAGCTTCACACATAAGAAAAAGCGAAAGGAATTCATCACCACGAAACCAGTATTATATGAAATGCTAAAGGGTTAAGAAGAGGAAGAAGAAGAAAAAGGTAAAGATAAAAATTATGAACAACAAAGTGGCAACAAATATGTATCTACCAACAATTGAATCTAAAAATCAAACGAATAAAAAATCTAATGAACAGATAAACTGGTGAATGGAATAGAATGAGGAGCATGGAAATGGAACAGACTGATGATTCTCAGAGGGAAGAGGGTGTGGGGGGTGCGGGAAGAGATTAGACAAAGATCTTATATGCATGTATGCATTACCTATGGACACAGACAATAGGGTGCCAAGAGCCTGAGGCGGGGTGGGAACCGGGTGGAGGGGAGATATTGGGGGGGGGGGGGGGAGAGACCTCTGTAATAATCTCAACAATAAAGGTTAATTTAAAAATAAAAAATGAACTCACAGAAAGAGAAACTAAAAAAAAACAATCTCATTTACCATTGCAACAAAAAAATTAAGATACCAAGAAATAAACTTAAGGAGGTAAAAGACCTGTACTCAGAAAACTACAGGATGTTGAAAAAAGAGATAGAGGAAGACAAAAACAAATGGACGAATATAACATGTTCATGGATTGGTAGAATCAACATCTTTAAAATGTCCATACTAGCCAAAGCAATCTACAGATTCAATGCAATCCCGATTAAAATACCAATGGCATATTTCACAGACCTAGAACAAACTCCAAAAATTCATATTAAATAAAAAAAAGACCCCGAATAGCCACAGCAATCCTGAGAAAGACAAAGTTGGAGGGATCACAATACCAGATATCAAGCTACTGTTCTCAAAACTGCCTGGTTCTGGCATGAGAACAGACATATAGACCAATGGAACAGAACGGAGAACCAAGAAATCAACCCAAATCTTTATGCTCAATTAATATTTGACAAAGGAAGCAAGAACATACAATGGAGTCAAAATAGTCTCTTCAATAAATGGTGTTGGGAAAATTGGACAGATACATGCAAAAAAATGAAACTAGACCACCACCTTCACCATACACAAAAATAAACTCAAAATGGATAAAGGACTTAAACGTAAGATGGGAAACCATAAAAATCTTAGGAGAATCCATAGGCAGCAAAATATCAGACATATATTGTGGCAACATCTTTACTGATTCAGCTCCTAGGACCATGGAAACTAAGGAGAAAATAAACAAATGGGACTACATAAAAATAAAGTTTCTGCACAGCAAAAGAAACCATCAACAAAACAACAAGAGAGCCTGCTGCGTGGGAGAACATATTTGCCAATGTTATATCCAGTAAGGGTTTAATCTCCACAATTTATAGGGAACTCATACAACTTAACAAAAGGAAGATAAACAATCCAATCAAAAAATGGGCAAAGGACCTAAATAGACACTTTCCGAAAGAGGACATACAGAAGGCCAAGAGACATATGAAAACATACTCAAGGTCACTAATCATCCGAGAGATGCAAATCAAAACAACAATGAGGTACCATCTCACACCTGTCAGAATGGCTATAATCAACAAACGACAAGTGCTGACAAGGATGTAGAGAAAAAGAAACCCACTGCTGGTGGGAATGCAAACTGGTGCAGCCAATGTGGAAAACAGTATGGAGTTTCCTCAAAAAATGAAAAATGGAACTCCCATTTGACCCAGTAATCCCACTTATAGGAATATATCCCAAGAAATCAAAAACACCAATCTAAAAGGATATGTGCACCCCTATGTTCATATCAGAACAATTTACAATAGCTAAGATTTGGAAACAGCCTACATGCCAATCAGCAGATAAGTGGATTAAAAAACTGTGGTACATCTACACAATGGAATACTATGCTGCTGTAAAAAAGGAAGGAACACTTACCATTTGCAACAGTATGGATGGAACTGGAGAGCATTATGCTAAGTGAAATAAGCCAGCTGGAGAAAGATAAATATCACATGATCTCACTCATTTGTGAAATATAATGAACAACATAAACTGATGAACAAAAATAGATCCAGAGACACAGAAGCATTGAACAGACCATCCAACCTCAGAGAGAAGCCAGGGGGGAGAGGGGGTCGTTGAGAGATCAACCAAAGGACGTGTATGCATGCACATAAGCATAACCAATGGACACAGACAGTAGGGGGTGAGGGCATGTGCTGGGGGTGGAAGTGGCTGAGGAGAGGCCAATGGGGGGTAGGGGGAAGGAAACATATGTAATACTTTAAACAATAAAGAATTTGAATTTAAAAAAAAAGAAATAAAGAAAAACACGACTGGACCACATTTGCTTTTGTCTTGAATGGAACAGCAAAATCCCTTCAGGAGCCATTTAGGTAAGCCTCACAGTAGGATGTGACAGCAATGAATCCAGAAATTGAACACAATCAGTCTGAAACCTCAGTGTACAAGCAT
Organism: Eptesicus fuscus; assembly: GCF_027574615.1. Taxonomy (NCBI): domain Eukaryota; kingdom Metazoa; phylum Chordata; class Mammalia; order Chiroptera; family Vespertilionidae; genus Eptesicus; species Eptesicus fuscus. The sequence continues at coordinate 37,257,498 of NC_072485.1, forward strand.
AACCATTGTGCAATATCATCATCCAATGGTTAGGATATGGAATCCCACAAACTTGTGTTCAAATCTTGACTATGCCAATTCCTAGAGTGTGATCTTAAGTAATTTGTTATATCTCTCTCTATCTTCAATGTTTCCCATCTATAAAGTGGACATAATATTTCTATCTATCTCAAAAGATTGCTATGAGAATTAAGTGAGTTAATCCTTGTAAAACATTTAGCACAGTGCCTGGCACAGAGTATCTGTTTGGTAAATGTTTCTATTATTATTTTTTCCAGAAAAGTTGTTCTTCTCAGGTATGGTTTAGAAGGAGAAAGCTAAAAAGATATAGCATAAAATAAGAAATTGATTTTAGGTGGGGAAAAGAGTGAAGAAGGAGAAGGAAGTTAAGTAACAGATCAACAGATGAGGATTCTGATGGAAAAAGTCAGCCAGTGAGAAATTCTGAGTGATAGGGTTGCCAATTAATAATAACAATTACTGCCCTGTTGGCTTGTTGACCTATGAACCAAGAGATCACGGTTTGATTCCTGGTCAGGGCACATGCCTAGGTTGTGGGCTCGATCCTCAGTGTGTGGCATGCAGAAGGCAGCCAATCAATGATTCTCTCTCATCAGTGATATTTTTATCTCTCTCTACCTCTCCCTTCCTCTCTGAAATCAATAAAAATATATTTAAAAAAGAAAAAAGAGATTGGAAGGAAATACTCCATGTACTTCTGGGTAGTAGAATTATAGATGATAATTTGTCCACGTCTTTATATTTTTCTGTACACATTTTCTACAATGAGCATGTAATATTTATATAATTAGAAAATAATAAAGAAAAATTTTAATGAGGCTCTATGTTTTATTTATTGAGAGTCCTTCTCAGTATGGAAATGGTGGTAGAACTGCAAAAGAGACTGAATGCACAACCCTAACAGTCTCCTATGCCAATGTCAGTCCTAATAGAAAAAGAATGAAATCCTAATATCTAAGATGGGGACATTTTGGCAGAGAAACTCTAGAATCTTAAAGTCCCAGATTCTCCTAAATTTTCTGTGCCAGCAGAAGTAGCTCTTCTTGCTGGAAGATAGCAGTTTCTCCTTGCCTGGGGATGCTACAAAAGCCCTGAGGCAGGTCCTTGATAATATGACACTTGTCCTCCTCAATATCTAACCCTTTCACCTATCTGTTGGTAGGGTCAGGCATCAGCCTGGATAGGGGGGAAAAAAAAAAGGCCCTGCTCTGGGAAGAGATGTCTTACATAGCGAAGGTACTAAAGGCCCTGGCTGATGTACTGGGAAGAACCAGGGGAACATGTGTAAGAATAGATATTGAGCCCTGGCCGGAGTGGCTCAGAGGATAGAGCGTCGGCCTGCAGACTGAAGGGTCCCGGGTTCGATTCCGGTCAGGGGCATGTGCCTTGGTTGCGGGCACATCCCCGGTGGGAGGTGTGCAGGAGGCAGCTGATCCATGTTTCTCTCTCATCATCGATGTTTCTAGCTCTCTCTCCCTCTCCCTTCTCTCTGTAAAAAATCAATAAAATATATTTTTTTAAAAAAAGAATAGATATTGATGTTATTAGACTTAGGGGATGAAATACTAAGTTGAATAGGGGAAAGAAGATTTTTCAGGTTTGTTGGATATAAAATATGATTTGACATTGATTATACCAGGGGACCCAAAACACCATTATGATCCTCTGATTAGAGTGGGGAATTATGGAAGCCAAATGATAAAAGGGCTTCTATGAGGTGAAATGCATTCACAGACCCACCCTGTGGTTAATCCAGTTTCTGAGAGTAGAAATTGGTAGAAATATATTCAGCAGATATCAGAATCTTTGCTCTGGTTTTCTAACTTGAGAAGTAAGAGCCTTTATAGTAGAAAGGGCCAAGTGGAAGCCTTTGATATACCCAGTGAGCCCACTGCCCCCCTTCAGGCCAAGAGAGTAAATTAGAAGCAATAATACATCAAAGATTAGCACCGTCATTAAAAATTTAAAGGATACAGTGTTCATCCCCATTATAACCCTATTCAAGTCACTTCTCTGTCCTCTGCAAAAACAAAAACAAAAACAAAAAAACAGATAGACCCTAGCAGACGACGATGGACAATTATAAACTTAACCATATTGTAACCTTAATTGTAGCTGCCATGCTGAATGTGGTATCTTTCCTGTAACACAGCCTCTGGCACTTAAAATGTGGCTATTGATCTGACAAACATTAGTAAATGTTCTTCTCAATCCCCATTAGTAAAGAATCAAAAGAAGTTCCTCTTTATCTGGAAAGAATAATAGTTCACATTCACTATCATGGTCCAACTCTATGTCACGTCTCTTGGTCTGTCATAGAGTAGTCTATAGATCCCCTTGATCATCTGCTCATTCCAGAGAACATTAACACTGGTCCACTAGAATGATGGCATCACGCTAGTGGTCCTCGTGAGCATGAAAAGGAAAGTACCTTAGATGCCCCAATAAGACATTAAGTGTTCTACTGGGTAGGAAATAAACTCCATGAAGATTCAGGGCTTGCCATGATGAATAAGTTTTTAGTGGCTCAACAGTCTAGGGCAGCGGTCACCAATATTTCAGAACTCATGGACCACCAGTGGCCCGCAGACCACCAGTTGGCGACTGCTGGTCTAGGGTATGCAGAACATTCCATCTAAGGTAAAGGACAAGTTTTGCACTAGCATTCCTATCATTGAGAAAGAGCCACTATGCTTGGTGGAATTTAGAGGTGGAATATGCTAGACCACAAATGCTGCTCTGGTCCATTTATCTGATGACTGGAAGGCTGCCAGTTTTATTTGAGGCACAGAGCAAGGGGGGTTCTGCAGCAGGTTCAATCTTCACAAGTTACCTTAACACTAGAGCACAAGACCTAGAAGATCTATGGGGCCTGAGGGTGCTGGGTGGCATCCCTAGAAAACTACAAGGAGAGTTGCAGCCTTAGAGTTCTGGAGCAAGACCATGCCTTATGTGGCAGAGAACAATTCATTTGAAAAAAAACAAAACAAAAAACAGATCCTGGCATACTACAGGGTCCCAGTAGAGAGTAATTAATTGCTTGACCTTAAGCACGAGTGGTAGGATGAACAGTAGGCCCTCAAAAGATGTTCATATCCTGCCCTGGCCGGTGTCGCTCTTTGGTTGGGTGTTGTTCCGTGCACTGAAAGTTTGCTAGTTCAATTTACGGTCAGGGCACATGCCCGGCTTGTGGGTTCAATCCTCGGTACGGGGCATGCAGGATGCAGCCAATCGATGTTGCGATGTTGTGCTTTCATACTGATGTTTCTCTATCTCCCTCTCCCTTCATCTCTCTCTGAAAATAAATTTAAAAAAATTTTTTAAAGATATCCATGTCCTAATCTCTAGAACTACTTTACAAGGTTAAAAGGACTTTGCAGATGTGATTAAGTTATGAATCTTGAGATGGGGAGATTATCCTGGGCCTTAAATGCAATCATATCAATCCTTATGAGAAGGAAGCAAAGGGAGGTTTGACACACACAGAAGGGGAGAAGGTAAGGTGATCATGGTGGCAAAGATTGAAGTCAAGTAATGTATCCACAAGCCAAGGAATGCTGGCAGGCACTAAAAGCTGCAAGAGGCAAAGAACAGACTTTCCCCTTGAGCCTCCAGAGGGAGTGTAGCCATGGGCTGACACCTTAATTTCAGCCCAGTGATAGATTTTGAACTCTTGGCCCCCAGAACTGTGAGCCAACACATTTCCATTGTTTTAAGTTTGTGGTCATTTGTTACAGCAGTTACAGGAACCCAATATACCATGTTACTATACAATTACCCATCATGATTTAGTGTTAGCAGATCTACCAAGCCATAGGATCACAACAGCAATCCACCACAGGATGGAAATGGTACATTTTGTATTGGGCCCAAGCAGATCCAGAAAGCACAATTACAATAGGGTCAGACTCCCACCTATTTCTGTTACACTGATACCTCTTTCTCAACTCATGCCTATGGCCTTCAGGGAGAGAGGGGATCAGCCCCTATAACCACCTGGCAGAAAGAAAAAACTAAAATTGACTTCAGAGATGGGTTGGTCCAATTTGTTGATACAAACCAAAAATGGACAGCTACTTCATGACTGATAGATGGCTGTAAAGGACAGTGGTTATGGAAAATCCTCCCAATGGAAAGAGCTACTCCTGATGTGATCACTTTGTGAGGAGAGAAAAGTGGCCTGAGATACAGTTCTATATGGTGTCCCAAGTAATAGTGAACAGCTTGAAGTGAGTGGTCAGAGGGTTGAAAGAAACAATATTGGGAGATTGGACTTAGGGCAATCTGGGCAAGAGGTATGTGCATAAACCTTTGTAGGTTTTGTAGGTTTTTGTATTCCAAGGTAATGCCTACAAGAGAGCATCCACCACAGAGAAGGTTCAACCACCAAGAGACAGGATGATTCATCCTGTGAATGTCAGTCAGCCTCTCTCCTCTGCTACCCCAGTGCTGGCAACAATGGGTCCATGAGTTGAGTGGCTATAGTGGCAAAGATAGAGGATCAATTGGATGGGCTCTTTCTTATCAAAACTGACCTAGTTATTGTCGTGGCTATATGCCTAAAAAGCTAGTAGCAGAGTTCCAATGCTGAGCTCTCAACATGACACAATCCTCAAGGAAACCAGTCAGCCTCCTGATGGCAGATTGATTTTATAGGAACCCTTCAATTCTAGAGGGAGCAGTGAAATGATGCCTACCTTGAATATGACGTTACCTTCTCTGTCCTCAGTGCCTAAACCAGAACCACAATCTGAGAATTTCCCAGGTGCCCGATCCCACACAACGTTCAGAACAAGAGACCTACTTTCAGCATAGGAGGTGCTGATTACAGGACCCATTGATCATACTGTACACCTCATCACACAGAATACCAGAATGGTGAAATGTTTTCGTATACCCATAATACCAAAATGGTGAAATGTTTTAGTAAAGCTCAGTTGAGTGCCAGCTCAGGAACAAACCCAGTGGTAATGATGATCAGGCAATCATAGTAACTATGATCTATCAAGGATAAGGCAAATATAATGGCTTCAGGGATAAAGGTCATAGTCCCCCCACCCCCACCAAGAAAGAAACCCAGACCATCCAAAGTGCTGACTGAGAGTAAGGAAAATCTAAATTAGATGGTAAAGGAAAGTGATAATGAATATCAATCACAGCTTTAGAACCATCTGCAACAGCAGGATTCATAACATTCTACTAATTTTCTTCAATTATTGAGTTTTGCAGAGATTGCAGCCAGAAGCCACACTGAGGGGGACTCTATGACCAATTGGGACTTAGAGGGCATAAGTGGGCCTGAAGAGTGCAAGGGTGATGTACAGATGTGGATGGGAACAAGACCAACCCATCTCTGTGCCCCAGATTTCAATTCATTCCTAAGTTTCATGCTGACCTTTGGCCAATCTCACACTGTCCTTAGCAAGCACATCAAAGCCTTTTAGTTGATGACTATCTGTGTTCCTTAAAATGTAGTCATAAATATTTTTGTGAGAGAGGAACCAAGATGGCGGCATAGTTAAACAACTAATCTGCTGCCTCACACAACAATTTCAAAAATACAACTAAAAGACAAAAACGTCTACCACCCAGAACCACGGGAAAGCTGGCTGAGTGGAAGATTTACAACTAAGAAGAGAAAGGAGCACAATCGCTGAAAAGCTGAGGTACGGAGGCACGCGAATCGGCCGGCGGCGGGCGGCTGGGTGCACTGCTTTTCTTCAACCCGCAGGGAGACAAACTCCCGATCACTGAAATCCAGTTTCTGGGGACACTCGGGGGACCCAGGCACCTACGGGGAGAAGCTGGACTCTGGGCCATCGGGTCGGAAAGTGAGAGTGACTTTTTTGCAGTGGTGCGCCCAGCAATCATTGTTTACTGCGCTGGAGCGCGGGGCGCAGGGACTTGGAAACGTGGAAAGGCAGAGACGGCTGACGGCAGCCATCGCCATTGGCCACGCCCCAGCCTAGTGACGCCCTGAGACCCCACCCAGCCCTGAGGCCCCACCCTGAGGCCCCGCCCCGCACATTCTACAAACCCGCCCTGGCTCCACACAGCGGCTTTTGCATATAAATGGCCTGTTCTGGAGCAGCTTAACCAACTGCAGCTCCAGTCAGACTGCTCCAAAACCACCCAAGCAAAGGAGGAGAAAACTAGCCCTTGCTGTAGCTCCTGCTGGGGGACACACAGTACACAAGGGTACACCAAGAGTGTCCACCTCAAGTAACTGGGAGGCTGACCCGTTGAACCAATAGGACACCTAGTACACAAAACTACCCTACCAACTTAGGGAAGCAGAGAATATGAGAAGGCAAGGAAGCAGATCACAAACCAAAGAAATGGAGGAGAACAAGCGACTGGACATAGAGTTCAAAACCACGGTTATAAGGTTTTTCAAGAATTTCATGGAAAAGGCCGATAAATTCAATGAGGACCAACTAGAAATTAAACATACACTGACTGAGATAAAAAATATTATACAGAGACCCAAAAGCAGACTAGAGGATTGCAAGAATCAACTCAAAGATTTGGAATACAAAGAGGCCAAGGACACTCTTCCTGAAAAGGCCGATAAATTCAATGAGGACCAACTAGAAATTAAACATACACTGACTGAGATAAAAAATATTATACAGAGACCCAAAAGCAGATTAGAGGATTGCAAGAATCAACTCAAAGATTTGGAATACAAAGAGGCCAAGGACACTCTTCCAGAGAAGCATGAAGAGAAGAGAATTCAGAAAGTTGAAGATAGTGTAAGAAGCCTCTTGGACAACTTCAAGCGAACCAACATCAGAATTATGGGGGTACCAGAAGAAGAGAGAGAGCAAGATGCTGAAAACCTATTTGAAGAAATAATGAACGAAAACTTCCCCCACCTCAGGAAAGAAATAGACTTACAAGTCCAGGAAGCACACAGAACCCCAAACAAAAGGAATCCAAAGAGGACCACACCAAGACACATCATAATTAAAATGCCAAGAGCAAAAGACAAAGAGAGAATCTTACAAGCAGCAAGAGAAAAACAGTTCGTTACCTACAAGGGAGCTCCCATACGATTATCAGCTAATTTCTCAACAGAAACCATGCAGGCCAGACGGGAGTGGCAAGAAATATTCAAAGTGATGAATAGCAGGAACCTACAACCAAGACTACTCTACCCAGCAAAGTTATCATTCAGAATTGAAGGGCAGATAAAGAGCTTCACAGATAAGAAAAAGCTAAAGGAGTTCATCACCACCAAACCAGCATTATATGAAATGCTGAAAGGTATTCTTTAAAAAGAGGAAAAAGAAGAAGAAAGATAAAAATTATGAACAACAAATACATATCTATCAACAAGTGAATCTAAAAGTCAAGTGAATTAAAAATCTGAGGAACAGAATAAACTGGTGAACTTAATAGAATCAGGCATAGAATGGGAGTGGATTGATAATTCTCAGGGGGAAAGGGGTGTCTGTGTGGGGAGTATGGGAAGAGACTGGACAAAAATCATACACCTATGGATAAGGACGGGGGGGGGGAGGTAAGGGAAGAGTGGGGGGTAGGAACTGGGTGGTGGGGAGATATGTGGGGAAAAAGGAGAAACAATTGTAATCTGAACAATAAAGATTCATTAAAAAAATAAATAAATAAAAAATAAATATTTTTGTTAGTAACAAAACAAAAAGGCATGATTGTCTGGCCGTTGTGGCTCAGTGGTTGAGCATGAACCCATGCACCAAGAGGTCGCAGTTTCAATTCCCAGTCAGGGCACATGCCCAGGTTGCAGGCTCCATCCACAGTATGGGGTGTGCAGGAGGCAGCTAATCAGTGTTTCTCTCTCATCTGTGTTTCCATCTCTCTCTCCTTTTCCCTTCTTCTCTCTCTAAGTCAATAAAAATATGTTTTAAATGTCATGACAAGCAAGATAAATATCAAATTGGTGATAGTATCCTATATAATAAAGAGGTAATATGCAAATTGACCATCATGCCCTCACAAGATGGCTGCCTACAACCAGGCCGGCAGGGCGGTTAGTGAGGGATGACCAAACGACTGAACAAGCAGGCTGTGTGGGGTGACCAGGCCAGCAGGGGCGGCAGTGAAGGGCGATCAGGCCGGCGGGGGGGCTGGGGTGGGATGGGGGCAGTTAGGGGCGACCAGGCAGGCAGGCAGGCAGGTGAGCAATTAGGAGCCTGCAGTCCAGGACTGTGAGAGGGATGTCTGACTGCCGGTTATCCCCCGAAGGGTCCTGGATTGGAGAGGTTGCAGGCTAGGCTGAGGGGACCCCCCTCCCGTGTATGAATTTCACGCACCAGGCCTCTAGTTGATTATAAATAATCATGTATCACAAGACCAGTAGGAGGAATGGCCTCTGGTTGCTACTTTATTCTTTGTCCCTTTGTCTTGTCATTAGTACCTGAGTTATAGTACAAAAAAAGAAGTCAGGAATCTGAAGTGGAGAATAATCTGCACAGAATTGCTGTGTTGTCTATTTTACTCCAACCCAATCTTCCTGTAAATAAATTACCCCATAATAAAATCTGTTATATTCTATGGAGTTGCCTGCTTTGCTTGTCGATCTTAAGATACCTTCTTATTATAGTGGCCATTACACCTTTGCCCCATGGTTGGAAAGGGGAACTATATCAAACACTTTCTGTGCCTCACTTCAAGTCCTGTTAGTCTCATTTCTTATTCCAGCCATTGTGCACAATGTCTACTTCATGCAGTCGTAACCTCACAGTGTCTGACCTCAGGCCTGCCACATGCCTCTGAGCTGCCATATGGGATGACTGTGGGAGTCCACTTAACACTCATTTACATGAAACCTAAATCTTCCCTAGGGCCACTCATGACCAACGGGAGATGGAAGCTGATGAATAAACATTTCTCCCTTTCTTCCCCTGAGCAAGATAGTCCTTAAATTCATTTCATACAGCTCCTCAGAAGATCTCATACATTAGAGCAACCAGTTTCCCTTAATGATAACCAACTCAATATTCTATCCTTGTGTTTTTCCTTCACTCCTACCTCCTGGAATTGTCATATCAAATTAAACTAGTAGCATATAAGCCTATATCTCAGACTCTGTTTTCAGGAGAGTCTGGGCTAAGATAAGTGTTTTAAGGCTTTAATCCAGTGATGGGCAACCTTTTGAGCTTGGTGTGTCAAACTTCGCCAAAAAACTGAGCATAACTTGGGTAGTGTGTCACTTTGAGGAAAAAAACATTATTTCGCAAATGTTTCATCCTCAGGAGCAGCAAATGTTTCATCCTCGGCATGCGGCCGCCTCAGCGGCTGCGTGTCATCAGAAATGGCTACGCATGTCAGTGCTGACACGCGTGTCATAGGTTCACCATCACTGCTTTAATCAGAATTAGGAGACTATCTGGACTTCCGCCTTTGATGGCCGGGGGTTTTCTTCCTTTGTCCTCTAAGATTAAACAATGCTATTGCTCATAAAAATGCCATCTACATTTTCTTCCAATGAAATAGGATACCTGGTGATAATCAGGAGTACTTTTGCTCTTAGAATAGTTTACTTTCATCTTTCTCTTTGGTGATATCCAGGATCTATATGATGCTGATCATCATTAGTTAGGTAATCTGCCTGAAAAACCCTTGCCATCCCCTACAGGAAAGTAACCTTGCTATAACAATCCAAGTTTTTGCCTATAACCTTTTTTATAACTTCTTTGTTCCTGCTCCCCTTTGCCATAAAAGTCTTTCATATTGTACAGCTCTTCAGAGATTAGATGCTACATTGGATGCTGCTCGATACATAAATCATTGAATAAAGCCCGTAAGATCTTTAAATTTTACTCAGTTGAACTTTGTTTTTGTTTTTTTACAGGGAGAAAGAGCATTCCAAATAGAAGGAACAAAATGTGTAAAGGTACAGTGACAGGAGGGAACATGGCATCTACCAGAAGCTGAAAGCAGGTCAGTTAAGCTAGAATGAAGAGAATAATGGGTGGAGCAGAGTAGATGAATGTGAGAGGTGTCAAGGTCAAATAGACAGGACTTAGCAACAGCAGTTAGAAATTTTTTATCTGGAAAGAACAGACGTGACCAACAGTGGCTTAAACACATAAGGGTGGTGGTGGTGGTGGTGGCGGTGGTGGTGGTGGTGGTGGGTGTGTGTGGTGGTGGTGGTGGTGTGTGTGTGTGTGTGTGTTTCCTCAGATAATAAGAAGTTTCCTTAGATAATCAGAAAATAAGAATTCTGGAGGTAGGAGGGATTTGTTTAGCAGCTCAGTGATGTCAGGGCCAGCATAAAGCACTTTTCCCTCATAGCTGAGTCCAGCTCCATGCCTCATGATCAAGTTAAAGGCAGGAAGTATGAAAAAGAGGCAAAATTCATGGCAACAGTCTTCAAGAAAACCTCTCCCAGAAACCTCCCAGCAGACTTCTGCTTAAGTCTTACTAGACAGAACTATGTCATCAGGCTACACCTAGCTGCCAGGGAAGCTGGAAGACCAACTGTTTAACATTTCTAGAGTCTTTAGAAAAAATGGAAAAGGGAGAAGAGGATTGGGAGGGGTGCGGTGTTAGTAAGTTCACAGTGAGCTTGTAGATGTGGGGCAGGGGAGGTGAACAACTGGGAAATTGGTGTCAATCTCTTAGTGGATAACATTGAGAGATCAGAAGTTCAGTTTGGGATATAGAGAGTTTGAGGTGTGTGGTAAACTAAACAATGACCTTCAAAAATACCTATGTACTAAATACCTGGAACCTGTGAATTTCACCTTATTTGGAACTTTGCAGGTGTGATTAACTTAAATTTTGAGTTGGGGAGATTTCTTGAATTACCCATGTGACCCCCTAGATGCAATCACAGGTGTCCTTATAAGGGGGAAGCATGGGGAGATTTGAGTTCAGAAAGGTAAAAGATGTCACAATAGAAGCAAGAAGTTAGAGGCCAAGGAAGGCAGCCTGCTTCTAAATGCTGAAAAATAAAAGATTCTCCCCTCAGAGCCTCAGAAGAAACCAACCCTAATAACACCTTGACTTTAGCCTAATGAGACTGGTTTTAAACGTCTGACCTCCAGAACTGTAAGGAAATAAATCTGTGTTTGTTTTAAGATTGTGCTTTAAGTTTGTGGTAATTTGTTATAACAGCCTTTGAAACACCTAAGAGATGTCCGGGAGGCAGATGTATACAGGGTCTAGAGGTGAGAGAAGGAGGCTGGGCTTGTGATATAAATATGAGTGCCCTATTCATTCGCATGATTGGCATGTGACGTTGTGGGAGGGCATACGCTCTAATGAGCAGAGGGACACTATCACCCACCCGCTGTGCATCTTCCAGCGAGGCACGTCACTTCTCTGAAACATTATTTATTGAACATTTATTCTGTCAAGTAATGTGCATGCATCCTCATTTAATCCTCACAACCACTTTATGAGGTAGACACCACTTTTATGTCCTGCTTACAAGAAGGGGAAAACGAGGTTGAGGGAGATTTAGTCATTCGGCCAAAATCAGGGCACGAGGGAAACAAGACTGACTCCATTCCTTGTGCCTCAGCCCTTACCGGCCCAGGTACCAGCAGCATTGACATGATGCAGGCGTGCGTTAGGCCCGCTGAAGCAGAATCTGGGTTTTAACAAGACCCAAGTGATCTGCTGAGGGAGTGTGAGCGGCACCGGCGTCTAGCCTTCCTCCAGGATGGGCTCCGTCCCGGGACTCAGGTAGGTGCCGCACCAAGACCCTAGCTCAGAGCTCTAGAGCAGGCGTCCTCAAACTACGGCCCGCGGGCCACATGCGGGTGTTTTTGCCGTTTTGTTTGTTTTTTACTTCAAAATAAGATATGTGCAGTGTGCATAGGAATTTGTTCATAGTTTTTTTTTAAACTATAGTCCCGCCCTCCAGCGGTCTGAGGGACAGTGAACTGGCCCCCTGTTGAAAAAGTTTGAGGACGCCGAAACCGGTTTGGCTCAGTGGATAGAGCGTCAGCCTGCGAACTGAAGGGTCCCGGGTTCGATTCCAGTCAAGGGCATGTACCTTGGTTGCGGGCACATCCCCAGTGGGGTGTGTGCAAGAGGCAGCTGATCGATGTTTCTCTCCCATCGATGATTCTGGCTCTCTATCCCTCTCTCTCCCGCTCTGTGAAAAATCAATAAAAATATATTAAAAAAAAAAAGTTTGAGGACGCCGAAACCGGTTTGGCTCAGTGGATAAAGCGTCGGCCTGTAGACTGAAAGGTCCCAGGTTCGATTCCGATCAAGGGCATGTACATCGGTTGCAGGCACATCCCCGGTGGGGGGTGTGCAGGAGGCAGCTGGTCGATGTTTCTCTCTCATCGATGTTTCTAGCTCTCTATCCCTCTCCCTTCCTCTCTGTAAAAAATCAATGAAATATATTTTAAAAAAAAAAAATAAAAAGTTTGAGGACCCCTGCAGAAGCACAGTGTTGTTCACCCTGTATTTTTGCTCCTAGCATGCTCTACCTGGAGCTGCTACTCCTGCTGTAACCCCTCACAATTCCGTGTCCGCCACTAGCCTGTGAAGGTCTCTATGAGATCCAGTTCTGTGGCACCGGGACTCCCAACACCAGGCAAAATCACGACCCGGAGCGGACGCCCAGCAACTACTTGAACTTAAGAATGAAGGATGAGGGGCGGGGGTGGAGAATGATGTGACAAATGAGACTTAACTGGTCGCCTCAGAGACCCACGCAGGCGGACGAGTCCCTCCCGAGTGGCGAGTGAGGCGCGACGGCTGACGAACAGTGAGCGGGAGGTTTAAATGCCAGAGCGACGGCCTCCCGCTTTGCGGGGCGGACCCGCGCATGCGCGCAGCCCGCGGCGCCGGCTCCGAGGACCTTCCCCGCATGCGCGGGATCCCGGATGCGGACCCAGTTGGTGGAAAGCGCGCGGGGCGGCAGCAATGGCGGCGCTCGGTATTGCGACGAGTGGTGGCCATTGGTTTTCGGCTTTGGCGCTCGGGGTGACTCTTCTCAAATGCCTTCTCATCCCCACCTAGTAAGGGACCCGCTGGGCCAGGGGCTGGGCCAGGGCGGGAGAGAGAAGTGTGGATGAGTCCAGGAAAGAGAGCTTGGAAGTGGTGTAGTCGCCGCTTCGTCTTGGCTAAGCTCCCCATTCTACCTACTGATTGTTACTTAACCTTATAACTAACTAGATCTTAGCCCTGGAAGTCTGGGTTCAGGCCAGGCGTTCTCTTGAAAGTTTTCTGAGCCTCAGGGTCCTTCCTCCTCCCGAATATGCAAAATAAGGACACCCACCTCCACTGTTCGCTCAGCGGGTGTTTATCCGCTTCCTGCAGTGCTAGGCACTGTTCTCAGCCCTGGAGATGCAGGGAGAGGAAGGCATTTCCCGTCCTTGCCTGGCCGAGTTGGTGGGCACAGATAGACAAACACAGAGGTTTAAGGTTGTGACTACTGGACCAGTGTTTACAACGCTTTTAGGAAGTGATGTTTGAGTTAAAATCAGAAGAATGGAAAAGAAGAAGCAATGTGAAAAGCAGCTCAGACATAGGAAAGAGCAAGTTCAAAGGCCCTGGGGTAGGAAAGAACAGAGTGGTCATTGTGGCTCAAGAGCAGTAAATGAGGAGGGGAGAGATACGGGATGAGGTAGGCAGGGTCAGATAACAGGGTTAGACTACAGTGTAAAAATGGATGCAAGGCCCTGGCCGGTGGCTCAGTGGGTTGGTCCCTGCGCCAGAAGGTCTGACGTACCAAGGTACCTACCTCTGTTGCAGGTTCAATCCCACCCCAGTTAGGGTGCATGGAGGAGGCAACCAATCAGTCTCTCTCTCTCTCTCTCTCTCTTTCTCTCTCTCTCTCTCTCTCTCTCAGTTAGGGTGCATGGAGGAGGCAACCAATCAGTCTCTCTCTCTCTCTCTCTCTCTCTCTCTCTCACTCTCTCTAAAAATCTATGGAAAAATATCTTTGGGTAAGGATTTAAAAAAACAACAACACAAAGATGCATGACCAAGACTGAGAGGGAGGAAACCAGTCAGAAAGTTGTATGTGCAGAATGTGTATCTATACTGATGCTTATATGTAATTATGTAAGCAGTGAAATGTAGATGTAGATTCAGCAAAGTGACTTAACAGGGACTTGGGGAAAGAAGGGGTTGATCACTTGGGTTTTCTGCATAACTGGAAGCAGATGAACATCTTTACATTTTAAAAGCAAATTGGAAAAATCTAAAATGTAGGAAATTCCTTTCAAATCAGAGTGAGATTTTTTTTAAAACTGTAGGTTTGTGCATATAAGGTGATGTTTCTTACTTTTGCTACCTCGGCCTAGAAATGTGTCTTTAGGATTGTTTTCTTGAATACTGCTCTTAGTACTGATCCATGATTAAGAACATATATAATTGTAGTTGATACTCTGCTTCTCAGAATGGAAACCTCTGGGAAGTGAGGTGGAAGCTATAGGATAAATGCAAATCTATTCAGCAAATTGTATACTAACTGCTTGAGGCACTAGAGGCAAAGACAAAATGGATATGGCCCCTAACCCTATATAGGGTTTAGTCTAGTAAGGATAACAGTCCCAGAAACAAACCATTGCAAATATGTAATTGCATAATTATACCTGTGTTAAGTGTTATGAAGGAAAATAATAGGATCCTATAAGGGGTCTAACAAGAAGGACTTACTTTAGATTGAGTGTCTGGAAGGGCTCTGAAAACTGACATAATTGGAGGCCTGAAGACACAACCAGTACATATGTATGCATTTCTATTGAATATATATAAATGGAATTGCTAAGTCATCAGGTCAGTTTTGAATTGTGATTTTTTTAAAAAATCTTTTGAATTGTGATTTTGAAGAATCTATAAGAAATTCTGGTGACATTGTCAGCAGGAAGTTTGTCAGCAGGAAGTTGGAGATGTGTGTCTCTATAATTTAGGAAAGAGACCAAGGTTGTATATTGTGATCTGGGAGTCATCATTATATAGTTGATAATGGAAGCTATAAGTGTGAATAAGATTGTCTAGTAAGTTGCATAAAAAGAGGACCAAAAACTGAACCTAGGAGAACACCCATACTTATTCATCAATAATATTCATCAGTTTGGTGAATATTGGGATGGAAAGTACTGAAAGAGACTTAGAAGGAGTTGTCTAGGAAACTCAGGAAAGGATTGTCACTGTGGAAAGTTTGTGTAAAACATTGGAAAATGTAAATCGGGTTTTGCTGCAGAACTCATTGTTGACTTTGGTGAGTGGTTAATTCAACAAGAATGTATTGAGCCCATCCATGTATCAAGTGCTGTTCTGGATATGGAAAGGAGGTACAGCAGTGGACAAAAAAAAAAAAAAAAAAATGTGCTACAGAGGGGAGAAGGGTTGCAGAACATGCCACTCCAAAATATGCCTGTTTGGCATAAGACTTTTTTAAGACTGATTATTTTGAGGAACTGCAGACACAGGAGAAGGTCTGAAAACAGAGTAGAAGTTACCCTTTTGTAAGAGAAAGGGGGGCCTGTACTAGAAACAGAGCTATTACTGAAATCACTTTTCCACCTGAAAGACATATCTGCCTGGCTGGGCAACCTTTGTTTACCATACACTTCTCACCTTCCCATAAATTGCCTTTTTCCCTTTGAAGACCCAGACCCCTATCCTTTTACTTAGCTCAGAATGGTATATAAACTTCAATCACCTGGTGCCTTTGAGTGCCATATCTTTTGAGGCTCCTATACATACCTCAATGATTACAATTGGCTTTTCTTTTTGTCCTGCTAATCTGTCTTATGTCAATTTCATTCTTAGACCAGCCACAGAACCTAGGTTATAAGGGGAAATTTTTCTTCCCCTACAGGGAGATGCTTGACTATATTTATACATAGTAAGGGGGAAAACTGAACAGAGAGATTCTGGAGATGTGGGAAAGGCAAAACAGGAGCCTTTCCCCATCTTCCCTGTCTGATGAACTGCTCATCATTGAAAATCTATCCAGCCTGTATGTGAGGCTTTTTCCAGATAATGAATCTTGTTAGAATTAGTTTTTAATAAGAATAAGTCACCTCTGAACAAACAGGCTGAGGGCTTTCCTTAAGAAAATGTATGGGTCAGCCCCTTAGATAACTCTGAGAACCTTTTCATTTAATTGTAGTTTCCCCATCTTTTTCAAAAGGTCTGGCCTCCAGATAAGGAGGGTGTTTCAGGATTATTGTAATACCTCTTTGTGTCTTTAAAGAATAGTGAGTTGTGACTGTATAGGGGTGTTGATCCATGTAAAAGCATAATATTAGAAATGTGAAATTGATAATTGACAAAATTTTATTTTATTCATCTGATTGTTTTGACTAGTCATTCCACAGATTTTGAAGTACACCGAAACTGGCTAGCTATCACTCACAGTTTGCCAGTATCACAGTGGTATTATGAGGTAAGTTTTGATTTTTACTGTTTTTGGTTTGTGTGTTTTTTTTCAAGATATGTGAAATCATAAAGTATTATTGATATTAAAACAGTTTTCCATGTCATCATAGGTCAAATAAATCTTTATAAAAAGTGTGTTCTTTGCTCAGTTTTTCTGCCCTCTGGCACTATTAGGGAATCCCTTTACTTCAAAATGTATTTACCAAACTATAAATTGGTAATTATAATATTTGCAACACCCTTTTTGAAAGCACATTGGATTGGGAAAGAGGAAAAATTGGGCTCTAGGCCTGGCTCTGCCACAGCATAGAAAGTGTATTTCATTTGAAAGTGTATTGTATTTCTTTGAGCCTTAGTTTCTCATCTGGCAAGTAAGGATTTGGAATGAATTATTTCTACAATCCTGTCTTTCCCTAATATTTTGCAACTAGAGACCCGGTGCATGAAATTTGTGCATGGGGGAGGGGTTGTCCCTCAGCCCAGCCTGCACCCTCTCCAATCTGGGACCCCTTGAGGAATGTCCAACCGCCCATTTAGGCCCGATTCCAACATCCCTCTCACAATCCAGGACGGCTGGCTCCAAACCGCTCACCTGCCTCTGCCTGATTGCTCCTAACAGCTTCTGCCTGCCAGCCTGATCACCCCCTAACCACTCCCCTGCCAGCCTGATTGACGCCTAACTGCTCCCCGGCCGGCCCGATTGCCCCTAACTGCCCTCCCCTGCTGGCCTGGTCACCTCTAACTGCCCTCCCCTGCCAATCTGGTCACCCCTAACTGTCCTCCCCTGCAGGCCTGGTCACCCTCAATTACCCTCCCCTGCTGGCCCGGTCACCCTTAACTGCCCTCCCCTGCTAGCCTGGTCACCCCTAACTGCCCTCCCCTGCAAGCTTGCCCCCCCCAACTGTCCTCCCCTGCAGGCCTGGTCCCCCCCCACAACTACCCTCCCCTGAGGGCCTGGGTTCCCGCCCCAACTGTCCTCCCCTGCAGGCCTGGTGTTCCCCCCCAACTGCCCTCCCCTGCAGGCCTGGTCCCCCCACCCCAACTGCCCTCTCCTGCTGGCCTGGTCTCCCCCAACAACACCCTCCTCTGCTGGCCTGGTCCCCCCCAACAGTCCTCTCCTTCAGGCCTGGTTCCCCCCCAACTGCCCTCCCCTACAGGCCTGGTCCCCCACAACTGCCCTCCTCTGCAGGCCTGAGTCCCCCCCAACTATCCTCCCCTGCAGGCCTGGTCCCCTCCCAACTCCCCTCCCCTGCTGTCCTGTCCCCCCAACTGCCCTCCCCTGCTGTTCTGCCCCCCCCCCCCAACTGCCCTTCCCTGCTGGCCTGGCCTGCCCCAACTGCAACTGCTCTTCTCTGCTGGCCTGGTCACCCCCAACTGCCCTTCCCTGCTGGCCTGGCCTGCCCCAACTGCAACTGCTCTTCTCTGCTGGCCTGGTCACCCCCAACTGCCCTCCTCTGCTGGCCTGGTCACCCATAACTGCCCACAACTTCCCTCCCCTGCTGGCCATCTTGTGTCCACATGGGGGCAGCCATCTTGTGTCTTGGAGTGATGGTCAATTTGCATATTATTCTTTTATTAGATAGGAAGATTTATGAGGAAAGAAATAATCAAATATGATGTGTAACATCTGGTAATAAACCATTCTCTCCTATTGTTATTTATAAAAAACATGTCTGTATTTTTATTTCTGGTATGAATTACTAAATTGTATATGATACTCACTTTACAAATAGGGAAATTGCATCTCTGAGACAGAACTTGAACCCAAGCTAGTGAGTCATTGGTTATGCCATAGCTCTCTTTTTTGTATAGATGAATAGAACTATGTCATAATCAAGTTTATTATTCCAAGGTTTTAGCTTAATTTCCTTTGCACTGTAGTTGACTAAGGAAATTGAAGATCAAACTTATGATACAAGTTTTGATGTTCTGTTAATATAGAAATTGTTCTATTTGTGTCATATTTTAAATGCAGTTGCATTTCATGTGCTTTTCTAAAAACCAGAGAATCTTTGTGTCCTCTTTGTTTATTTAGTTACTTAGGATATGTTCTATCTTCAATTTTTACTACAGGAAACTTCAGAGTGGACCTTAGATTACCCACCTTTTTTTGCATGGTTTGAGTATGCCCTGTCACATGTTGCCAAATATTTTGATCAAGAGATGCTGAATGTACATAATCTGAATTATGCCAGCTCAAAGACCTTACTTTTCCAGAGATTTTCTGTCATCTTTACAGATATACTCTTTGTGTATGCTGTGCATGAGTAAGTCTGAGAATATAATTTTGTGTGGAAAATATTGAAGAAATAATTATAATATTAACTTATAACTCTTTTGGGGGAAACAAAGTTCATATAATAGCAAATTTTAGAACAGTCCAAAACTGTGTTGTGTTTTAAACTATACAATAAATCATTACAGTAAGCAGTGTCCCTGAATCCTGTGGAAGAAAACGGGGGAGAAGGTGAGGTTACAAGGCAGAGGTAGAACCATTATTGTGAGTGTTGTGAAAGGTAGTTTCAAGACCATTTCTCCTGTCCAAATGGCTCCATATGCTTTTCTTTCCTTCCTTGTAGCAGTCCCAATCCCCACCCGCACCCCCAAAGGCTTCTGTGACATACCCTTTCTTTTTTTTTTTTTTCTCAGAGAGGAAGGAGAGGGGAGAGAGAGATAGAAACATCAGTGATGAAAGAGAATCATTGGTTGGCTGCCTCCTGCATGCCCCAAACTGGGGATCGAGCCCACAACCCAGGCATGTGCCCTGACTGGGAATCGAACCGTTACCTCCTGGTTCATAGGTCGACACTCAACTACTGAGCCACACTGGCCAGGTACCTGCCCTATTCTTTACACAAATACATACAGCACACGTACACTCATGCACACATATGCATTATGCTAACCACCAATGGAATTTTCATCCTAGTAAACTCAAGAAATCATGGAATGCTTTTAATTATCATCTAAATTCTTTCCTTCATGTTATATTTTTTTATGTTTTGTATCTTTTACCTATAAATTAATTTTAAGTAGATAAATACACATATTTAGAACATTCTGCACAATGACATCCAAGTGGTAAGTTTCTGGTTAATGTTGGTTTCTATACTGTCATAATATTTAGGCCTGCTAGTATGACTGTGACAGAGCAGTAACTGGTGTCCATTCACTGACCCTTGTCATAACTAACTCATTTCAGCCTTCTAGACTGAACCCTCACTCACCCCATTCAAGAAAGAGTCCCTTGGGAATGTTTTAACCTCTGCTTATTCTCATGGAGTAACTCCTGTGTGACACCCTAATTTTCAGTCTGTTTATGTCCTGGCAAGTATTGAAAGGGAAGGTGATTAGTAATTCACTGCCTTTAACTCAAAATGTTTGAATTCAAGCTCCCAGGGAAAATATGTGCAGGCAGAAAAAGTGAGTGAGTCAAGTTCAAGTCCATTTGCAATGCAGAAAGAGCAGTTAAGTAAGATAAAAATTGTTGAAATCTATCTGCCAGTTCCCAGAACCAGGCATAATGTGTAGATTAGTCACTTAATTTTCTGAATTACCCTATAAGGTTACTATCTCTTTTTATGAGGAAACTGAGGCTCCTTGGGGGAGAAGCAGGCATCTGTTGCTACTCTTTAATTGCATTTTTATTATGTCTATACTTTTTTGTTTTAGATTTCTTTGTTTTTAGAACATGCCAATATTCAAATGAACCAGATTTTAAAAAGAATTTAATAGAGCCTGGCCGGTGTGACTCAGTAATTGAGCGTCGACCTATGAACCAGCAGGTCACGGTTTGATTCCTGGCCGGGGCACATGCCCGGGTTGCGGGCTCGATCAAGGCATGCAGGAGGCAGCCAATCAATGATTCTCATTGATTTTCTATCTCTCTTTCCTTCTCCCTTCCTCTCTGAAATCAATAAAATATATTTTAAAAAATATTTTTAATAGAATAATACACTCTCATTGTCAAAATTTTGGAAAGCAGAAAAGCACATAAATACACACAATGTACAAATGACCTGTAGTCTTCCACTTACAGCTATCATTATCAACAATTTGGTGTTTATTATTTCAGCCTCTTTTCTTCGTCCGAATATAATTTTTAGAAAATAAGAATGGGATCGGCTGATATTATCACTTAATATGTATATCACTACCTTTGAATGACATACATTTTTTACATAAGGGTTTTAAAATTAGTTGGACAATCAGGAGCTGCGAGTTTCTGGCTCTATTTTTTATTTCCCTATGCCACCCCCTCCCAAACTCTTGAAGCTCTATTCTTCATCTGGCTGGTATGAAGATATGTAATTTAGAGTGCTATGTCATAATGGTCTGCATATTAGTCCTTGCCTGATGATGTTTTTTACTGATTTTAGAAAGGGAAAGAGAGAGAGAGACAGAGAGAGGTATGAGAGAAACATTGATTGGTTGCCATTCATATGTGCCTCGACCGGGGATCAAACCCACAACATAAGTATGTGCCCTGACCAGAAATTCAACCGGCAACCTTTCGGTGCACAGGATGACACTCTAACCAACGGAAATTCACCAGTCAGGGCCTGGTCTGCATTTTTTACTCTCAAGGACTGAAAAAGTGTGTGTTCTCTCAATTTTCAAACTTGTTACTTTTGGGGGTTTGGTGGCTGGTTTTTCTTTTATGTTTTCATTATTATTATTATTATTAAATATAAAGACTTTGTTTCAAATCAGCATGGCTGAGAAAGACAGGGAACTACCCCTGAGGGATTTGTTTCCACTATCACCCTTGAAAGCAGTCGAAATGGCATGGACAGTTTTATTAGCAATGGCTAATGAAATGTACCAGAATGTATCACAGTGTACTCTATAGAAGTATTGTGATGTTCTAATGAAGATCAAAGTTGTTTCTGTTTCTTTTCTGGTATTTCAATGTAGGTGCTGTAAATGCATTGATGGGAAAAAAGCAGGTAAAGAACTTACAGAGAAGCCAAAGTTTATTCTGTCAGTATTACTGCTGTGGAACTTTGGGCTGTTAATTGTGGACCGTATCCTTGACATTTTATGTACTATTCCCTTATTTATTCTGTTATATATTAATTATAAGATTAATTCTTTTTATAATGGTGATTCTGAAACTTAAGCTGCTTTTGGAAAATGGGTGTGAGGTGGATTAGTGGGTTCCCAAAACTTTAGTCTGTGCCCAACTTTACCAAGCTCTGGTTGTTACAGCACTTTGTCCTTGAAAATTTAGTGGTGATATGTGAGAACCAATTAAACTAAAAGTAAAGCAATATACTAGGATTTGTTAACTCTTTAGATTAATCTAATACATAGTTATTAAACAGTATTGTAATACATTAGTCTAATACCTTTTATAGGAAACAGCATGTCATAGTGTTACATATGGGAACAGACAGGCCTTCATGCTTTCTGCCACCTTGGCTTACCACATATTAACGGGCAAAGTTCTGAAATCCTAATAATAGAAGCCTAATTTTTATAGTTTTCATAGAAGTAGCCTAGTGTGGAGGAAAACACCCAGACTTTGGTTCAAATATGATCTAGACTCAAATCCTAGTTTTGTCATCACAGTAGCTTTAGGCCATGAGTAGATTAATGTTTCTGAGCTCAGACTACCTTACAGGTTCATTGTGAGGCTTAGTAAATAAGATTGTATATGTACTATAAACTGGGGTGCTGCATGCTGGTGGCCTTCACTAGCTGTTAGGTCCCTTCCTTTCTCGTCCCTAATTCTAAAAAATAAAACATTTTTCCCCTTAGCTGCTAGATCTTTAAGGTAGAAAAAACATGGGAAAGTTCTTGTTTTTTCTTAAATATAAATCTTAATTTAAGAGCTTGTCCAGGGTTTGACTTGTTTATACAAATACATTTATGAGAAGTCCAATCTAGTAGTAATATTTTTGTCTTTAATTTATCTATTAAGAAAGCATTTTTAGTTTTTAAACTCAGTCTGCTGGCAAGGTTCATTATGAATTTGGTATCCTTTGTTGTCTTTCCTTGACCTAATTTCAGATATCCATTTCCAATACAATGGTTTTTTAATGGGATTAATGCTACTTTCCATTGCACGATTATTTCAGGTAAACCAAATAGGCTAATTAGATTTTTCCCCTTTAAGTTTGCTTTTTAATAGAGGCAATAGTATAGTGAGTGATGGGTCAATTTATTTGACCAACTGTTTGAGTTACCAACATCTTTTATTGAGTATTTTTCACAAATTTCATCTTCTCTTTTGACAGTTTTCTTCACTTTACAGATGAGAAAACTGTATTCTTAAAAACTTGTTAGAATATGACAGTCCTGAAGTGAATTGAGTTTCTACATTTGGTTGGGATCATGTACTTAGGAATGAAATCTTCAGCAGTTTTTAAAATGTAGTAACAATTATGGTGGGGCTTTACCATCAGAACCATGTAGTATAGTGTAACGGAGGGTATAGGATTTGGAATCAGAAAACCTGAGTTGAAATCCTGACTAACCCTAATATGCTGTGTGACTCACACAGGGATTACCAAATGCCTCAACTACTTCAGATTAGATGCATTATATGTAATATCTTCTTGAACAAACCTTGCAACTTGGCAACAGATAGGCCTTCATGCTTCTGTGAGGTTGTTATAATTATTAGTCTCCTTTTTATAGAGAGAGAAATCAGAAATTCACATTTTTGGGCATCCCTCTGTACACTGAATCAGAATCTCTGGGGATTGTGGTTTAGGACTCTCCAGGGAATTTTTATAAACTGTTAGGTTTGGGGACCATTAACCCAACACAAGTCATAACCCTCTCAGCCTCAGTTTTCTCCTTCATAAAATGAAATTTACCCTTTGTTACATTTTTAATTGTAAAATGGGGTTAACTACCTCACATGGACTTTGGAAAGATCACATCTGATAATCTTTTTTGAAGTTATTTGTCAACTATTAATATCTGGATTAAGTGTGTGTGTTTTTAACCCATAAAAAGCCACAAAGTACGTAGAACATAATTGGTGTTCAGTGAATGATTGTTGAATAGTTGTTGAACAAAATAAACTAAAGTTTAGCTATAGAACCAGCAAGACCTTCTCTGAATCGTAAATAAATTATAAAATTGATGAAGAGAGATCTGGAAGCATCTCATTCTTTTTCCTTATCATTCCCAACTCATCTGTTCTAGACCACACCTGATGAGACAGTGAGAGAAGGAACCTGGCCTTTCATGGTCCCTTTGACAGCTTCCTTTCCTGAACCCCAGGATATTATCTCATTTGATCCTTCCAAAATTCCTGTGAGGTAGGTAGCGTTCCCACTTCTTTAGTTACAGTCAACTCGGTTTGTTTGTTTGTTTAATCAGAATACCATTAGTTCTTTTAGGTAGTTTGTTAGGATCAAGTATTATCCTTGATGCCTTCAGCCTGATCGCACTATATTAAATTACCTGATCTATAGTATAAGAGTTAAATAATTTTTTGGTAGCATAGCATTATATTTATTCATTCATACTCTCGTCCCTAGCTCCTCTTCAGAAATCAACTACAGCTATTGTAACATTTTGTAAGGGTGGGAGAGGGGGGATAATTTAATTCTCTGGGTTTTAGTTCCTTAGGGAAAATGTGTAGTGTGCTGTCAGGATGATGTATCCTGAACTTCAGCATCAAGCTTAGAACTTAATAAACATTTGTTGAAATAAGGAATTTATGAACCCACTAGACTCACTTTAAAAGCCAGCTGGAATTACTTGCCTGTATTCACCTTATATTGCATGTAGAATATTTGCCTGAATTTTTTTAATTTACTTTAGAAAATTTAAATCTTATTCATAAGTAGAGAAAATAGCTTAGTGATCTACACACACAAAAGATTAATTTGAAACCCACCTAAGACATATTTCATTTGTTAAGTATTTCAGAATAGATGTTTTAAAATACTTTTTTTTATTTAACACTTTATTTTCCTCACACTGCCTTATGATCTTGTATGCGACGCCTAGTTGTCTGAGATGGGGAAATTATAAGTCATGTACTCTTAATTTTCAACATTATGTTAGTTCATAAGAACAAAAAGGATTTGATATTAATATCTTTAAAAATATTTGTATTTTTAGAAAATGTGGTATAAAAGCACAACTTAAAGTTTACCAACTTATTCAATTTTAAGACAGTTCAGTAATGTTAAGTATATTCACATTTTTGTGCAACCATCTCTGGTGTTCTTTATTGTGTAGTAAATTTTATTTATTTAAATAAATTTTATATTTACAGAAAAGTTACAAAGAGAGTTCCTATACCCCCTGTCCATTTCCCCTAACATTACCATCTTATGTAACTATGGTATGGTTATTAAAACTAAGAAACCAATTTTAGTACATTCAGATTTCACCAGTTTTTCCACTAATGTCCTTTTTCTGTTCTAGGATCCAATCCAGGATACTACATTACTGCATTTAATTTACTCTGAATTTTAAAGTGATATTCCCTTTTAAATCTCCTAGAAAAGGCATATGGAAGGAGCACTTCTCTTTGCTGTTCTCCTACATTTCAAGCACATTTACCTCTACATAGCACCAGCTTATGGTATATATCTGCTACGATCTTACTGCTTCACTGCAAATAAACCAGGCAAGTTTTAGTGAGAATAGCAAAACCTCCTATATTTTATTTTGTCTTTACTTGGTGGCTTGCTTGGTAAGAGGGTCTTATGAAGCACATTGATCCTATAACCTCTTTATCCATTCTGACTTTTCTCTGCTCTTGCCACATCATAAAATTGGTGTACTGTCAGGATCCCTCCAGGTTTACAACATGGTATAAGTTATGGTTTCCCATGCTCCTGGTTAATGAGAATGTTCCTTTTTTGTAGATGGGTCTGTTCGATGGAACAGTTTCAGCTTCGTCCGCCTTATTTCCCTGGGACTGATTGTTTTTCTAGTTTCTGCCCTTTCATTGGGTCCTTTTCTAGCCTTGGTAAGCCTTTCTTTTTTTTTTTATAAAATAATACATGTTTTTTACTGTTGCTGTTGTCATTTAGAAAAAATAATAAATTTAAGATTATAAAATAGGCAAAACTAGTCTTTCCTTACCCCTCTTTAGTATGACTCCCAAATATAAGGATGGTATTCCTTGAGTCATTTTTGTGCATATTCAAATATCTGTATGTTTAACTATGTGTCACACATAGTCCATCATCATTATTCATAGATTTTGTATCTGCTAGCTTGCCTACTTGCTAAAATTTATTTGTAACCCCAAAAATCAATACTTGAAGTACTTTCATAGTGATTCACTGACAGCATTCTAAAGTGCCAGAATGTTAGAGATGTTCAACAAATATTTTTCCCTTCTTCCCTCACCCTAATTAATTAACTTTAATTCAACTAATTAGCTTTAATTCCTGCTAAAACTGGAGAGCACTACATTTTTTGTAAAGTCTTCCCTGCTCTCACCTTCTCTTCAGTAGAGTTGGATAAATTGCAGTCTTTCTCCTTTGCACCTCATAAATTCTTCCATTATTATACTTATAATATATTGGACTGGTGTTCAAAGTACTTTCGCATATCTTGTCCTACTGAACAGATGAGAAGATTAAACAAAAGTGGTTCTATGACCTGCTCAACAAAGACTGGAACTCAGACCTCATAACTTCCTACACACTGTGCCATAGACATAGTTCTCTTTTTGAATTTGGAAAAGATTGATCACTGTTTAATCTCTTTTCAACAGAGCCAGCTGCCTCAAGTCTTTTCCCGACTCTTCCCTTTCAAGCGGGGCCTCTGCCATGCATATTGGGCTCCAAACTTCTGGGCTTTGTACAATGCTTTGGACAAAGTGCTGTCTGTCATCGGTACGATAGCAAGCTTTCTTACTTAGACTCTGACTATTGAAAGGACTAGTCACATTGAGAAATGAAAAAACCTGTTTTGTGTTTTGAATGAGGTTGAACTGTTTGTTCTCCAGCCCTACATTTCAGCTTTTAAAATGAACATGGGAGTGGTTCTAGGGACTGAGGCTTTGGTGCAGTAAACAGATTGCGTGTCTTATAAAAGCTCTTTGTGGCAATGAGGTTGATGACCCTTTCCTTGAGGGGAAAAATAAAATATTTAGACATTTTTAAAAGGTAATTTTGCTTTAAGTAGAACATGAATAGTTAACCCTACTTTTAAACTTTAATATGGGATGAAGCAGGATGGAAGAATGTGTAAGTTATGACCCTAAGTATTAAACCAATAAGGAAATGATAGCCATGCATTTTAGCAAGAGATGAGAAGACATGGAAAACCTAGACTATATTTTTAAGTTTGGGTTGTGATGAAAAATAATTTATGCCTTGAGTTCATTCTACCAAAGATAAGTCACTTTGGAGTAACTCACAGTCTTCATTTGTGAATACAGCCTAGCTCAATAGGAAGTACTAGGATTGAGAAAAGGTATGAAAACTTTTTCTGTAATGGGCCAGATAGTAAATATTTTAGGCTTTGCAGATCACATAGGTGTTTTGTTTGTTTGTTTGTTTACAACCTATAAAATGTAAAAATCATTCATAGCTTCAGGGCCTTGCAAAAACAGGTCACAGGCTGGATGTGGCCCCCAGGCTAGGGCTGGAGTTTACCAGCTCCTAATCTAGAATCCGATTACTTAGTTGGAGGCCCACCTGCATAAATTGCTGGCTGCGTGGCACCGGGCAAATCATTTGATTCCTCTAGTCTTGCTTTACTCTAATAAACAGATAATAGTACTTTACCTATTTCCATGAAGCATGCTGTGTGAAACAAAGGCAGCAATAAAGAAATGCTAGGTTGTCAGTAACAGGAGCTTTGGAACCAGACAGAACTGGGATCATTTCTACCACCTATTAGTTGGTGGCTTTGGGCAAGTTACTCCATTTCTGTGTGCCTCAGGGGCTAAATGTAATGGCTGCAAATCTCTCGTCACATGATAAATGCTCAATGAATGGGGGCTATTGTAGGAAATCATAATTTGGTGCTATCCTTCACCCACTGTGAATCTAGCCTTGATGTACATAGCATTCTTAAAGAGTAATTTCTTGTTTAAAAATTTTTAATTGATTTATAAAAAGAGCAGAAGTGAGAGAAAGACAGAGAGAGAAAGAAACACACATCGATTTGTTGTTCCACTTACTTATGCATTTATTGGTTGCTTCTTGTGTGTACCCTGACTACAGATGGAACATGCAACCTTGGTGTATAAAAACAAGGCTCTGGCAACTGAGCTACTTGGTCATGGCAGTAATTTCTTAACATATATTTAAAAAGCTTTGAATAACCAGTATGGGATGGGGTACAAAGGTCACTTGCCTTATCTGAGTTAGGAAACTGTACTGACTTACTTTGTGTGTGTTTTTCTTTTGTTTGTTTCAATATATTTTTATTGATTTCAGAGAGGGAGAGAGAGAGAAATAGCTATGATGAGAAAGAATCATTGATCAGCTGCTTCCTGCACGCCTCCTACTGGAGATCAAGTCCACAACCCAGGCATGTGCCCTTGACCGGAATTGAACCTGGGCCCCTTCAGTCCACAGGCTGACGCTCTGTCCATTGAGCCAAACCAGCTAGGGCTGCTGACTTACTTTGTATATCTGTCTTAAAGATGTCTTACATGGGAAGTCTGTAGGGCAGATTAGTCTGTGTTTCAGGGACATAGTTATTGGCTTTAAGAGAGAATCAATAGGCTGAAGGAAAAGGGAAGAGGTGAATGACTAGAAAATATTTTGGTAATATATATCTTTCCCATAGTTCACTGATATTCAATGGCATTAGGTAGGGCTATGTAGGTGTTCAGACTGTCCCTGACTGTTCTATTAGCTTGTTTGGGATAGGGCTTGCATCCTCCCCCTCAGACTTGGTTCACTTAATAAGTATTTCTTGAACTCCAATGTGCTTGGAGTAGGAATGAATTACCATTCCTGCCTTTAAGTACCTCCCTGTACAATAGAGGAAATGAGTGTGTAAACAGATATAGCGCAGTGTGGTGAACACTGGATAGAGACTTGTACAAGGTATACCTGACCCACGAGAAAATCAGCTTTATTTCTTGATTGAGAAGCTTTCTCAGATGAGTAAGTGAATTAGGAGTTAACTCTGCAAAGTGACGAGCCATTCTAAGCAAAGTGAGTAGCATGTACCAAGGGACATAAGTGTTGAGAGTGGTATGTCAGTTCATTGTGGCCAAGTCACATTTAAGAAAATGGAGGATAGGCTGGAGAAGCAGGAAGCGGCTAGATCCTAGAAGACACTAAACCATGCTTAGGAACATGAACTTTATCCTGGAGGCAATGAAGGATTCAGAGCTGGGGTATGACATGGTCAGACCTGTATTTCAGAAAGTTTACTTCCTTCATTTTAGCAGAGAGAGCAGATTGCTGTTCTTGGTGCCTGTCAGCAGGTTCCTGGTAAGGTGCACAAATTTCCCGTCCCAATGCAGACAGCTGCCTCAAATGGCATAATCTCAAGACCAGCAGCATTTTAGGTAGACTAGCACAGAACTGAGTTAATGAAATCTTAACTTTGAACTGTTTATAAGATTTCATAGCTTATTTTTTCCTCAAGGAATTGTTTGGTAAAATATGGTGTGCCATTGATCAAAACAAAATAAAATGTCTACTTACTGTGTAGGTTTAAAATTGAAACTTCTTGATCCCAACAAGATTCCTAAGGCCTCAATGACAAGTGGTTTGGTTCAGCAGTTCCAACACACAGTCCTTCCTTCAGTGACTCCCTTGGCCACCCTCATCTGCACTCTGATTGCCATATTGGTAAGAATTCACACATGGTACTCATTTCTTGAATTTCCTCTGCGTTTCTTTTGTGTGGCTGGTTAAATTTCAACTTCCAGTTTGTTCAACCACAGCATGAATTCCATGGTCGTACCCCTGCTGCAGATTGAGGCATGTCTTAGCAATTCTTAGGTCCTTCCCAGAAGGAGGGATCTTTAGTAAAGCCTCTGTGAGAGAAAATCTCTGTGAGAGAGACTCTTAGACCATCTGTTCACCTTGGGATGAGGGCAAAGAGAAGCCCACGGAGAAAGGGGTGTGGGCCACGCTGTGGGGAGAGAGGAAGGCGCTTGTAGTCCGGATAGCCCAGGTTTATGTTTGCACCCATGGCTAAATGATCCAAAATCCAAAGTTGTCTGGAATGCCTTGATATTGATGATGACGGAGTCAACATTTTTGTAATTTACCTATAGGTTCAGTGACTATTAATTAACTAATTATGAAGATTTAATAAGGGTTATACTGGCCATCCTAGAACTTAGTTATCATTTCTTATTAATTTTGATGAATTCTATATATCTGAATGCCGTTTTTTTTCTGAGTAGTTTTTATGTTAATTTTTGGTGGACTGTTCACAAAGTGATGAATTATCCCAGTTTAATGGAAAATAGTCTTTTGATCCACTGTTTTTCAGAGATGATGCAAATGCACTTGAACAGTGTTTCTGTAATGCCTATTTTAAATGATACTGAAGTTTTATCTTTGCCTGTTGTTTCTAGCCCTCTATTTTCTGTCTTTGGTTTAAACCCCAAGGGCCCAAAGGCTTTCTCCGGTGTCTGATCCTTTGTGCTTTGAGCTCCTTCATGTTTGGGTGGCACGTCCATGAGAAAGCCATACTTCTAGCAATTCTCCCAATGAGGTAAGCAGGTATCTCAGTCAGTCAGCATTTCTGGAATATTTCACAGTGATGTTATTGTTTTCTATTTGATCTGTCCCTTTTTGACATGTTCAGTGGGGTAGGCAAAGGCAAAGATGTATAGGAACAGGTTTATACTAGAAAAGGACAGGGATGCTTAACTTGGGATCCTTGCAACCTCTGAAGGTTCTGAGGTATGCAAAATTGTGCATATTGTTCCTGGATATTTTGGTGTAAGGGGTACTGTGGTGATTTAAGAACCATGAATAACACCAGACTGTTATATCTGGATATTGAGCAGCAGCACAGTATGAAAAAAGCATGGGCTTTGGAAATAAGGTCTGCTGTTCCTTGTTAAGTGTTGTTAATGTAAGGATTGGGTCCATTATGCAATAATATCTAACATAAGGACAAACATTCAGAGTTTTCAGACCTGTTATTTTTGGGGTTTTCATTTTCTTTTTGCATTCTTTCTTTTGAGCCTCACAGAAACCTTTAAGATAATGAGGATAAATGACTATCATCCCCTATCTTAACATCTGCAAAAACTGGGGCTCACAGAGTTTAAGTGACTTATTCAAAGTTACATAGCTAGCAAGTAGCAGAGTAGGACTAAAACCTGAATCTTATGATGCTGAATCTTATATTTTCACTGTGCCATGCTAAAAAGGCATTTTAAGTACAAGAGTGTCCATTTTATATATAACTAGAGGCCCAGTGCATGATTGAATCATGCACGTGTAGGGTCCCCTACACGCTTTTGCTTTCGATTGTGGGGGAGCTGGGTGCCTGTCCGCTGGTGTACCAGGCCTTTCAGAAGCCTCCGCCGAGCCAGAGGCTTCTGAAAGGCCTGGTACCGGAGCAGACAGGCACCCAGCTCCCCCGCTTTTGATGGTCCACGGCGGGACGTGAGCTTGCTGCCCAGAGGCCCCTTCTGTTCCGCAGCACAGCCATGGCGCAGACGCTGAGCTCGCGCAGGAGCTGAGCTCGCACCGCCGCTGGCCACGAGAGCTCAGCGTCCCGCTGGCCCAATCAGCTACCCCAGCCACCCCGAGTCCCACCCTCTGCGCCTCCCGCTGGCCCAATCGTGGGTGTAGCGGAGTGATGGTAATTTACATATTACCCTTTTATTAGGTAGGATGTAAACCCAGGAGATGGATAGGTGGTAATAGAATTAGCGTGGGTTTTTTGTTTTGTTTTTAATCCTGAGAGAAATCATTTAAGCTCTGAAAGAACATTAAGCAAATTTGTCAGGCCAGTATATGGCTTGTCTGGGTTCATTTAGCGACTTGGAATTTCCAAATTAAAAAATAGAGCAAAATTTCTAATGTCTTCAGTTAAAATTTCTACTGAACACCAGCAGGTGCCAGGCGTTGTCTAAGAGAAGAGCTATAGGGTTGGAAATTAAATTCCCCAAGTTCTGTTTCCTGACTACCCACCACTAGGCAGCTCCAATCCCACAATATCCCTTTCTTGGGAGCAGGCAACTACTCAAGGAAGCAAGATCCTTTTTTTTTTTTTTTAATATTCCCCAATTCAATGTGATACATTCTTCTATCAATTGCTTGAAGTTTCCCATTAAAAAATTAATATTTGTAATTGAATTGGACTTGTAGCAAAGATTAGTATGTTGTATTATGCCAGTTCTAGAAGTGACAATAGATGCAATTTATTCAAACTATTTGCAAATGTAAGTTTCATTTGTTGTTTTAAGGAATTATTATGAGAATTTTTATTTTCAGCCTTCTGTCTGTGGGAAAAGCAGGCGATGCTTCAATTTTTCTGATTCTGACTACAACAGGACATTATTCCCTCTTCCCTCTGCTCTTCACTGCACCAGGTACGCAGCAGCTTTTTAGAGCAGTAGGTTTGATTGCCAGGCCCTTTTCATCAGGGCCTAGAGATCAGTACTACCTGACTTAAACAACCTTAAAATCTCTTAGGAGGAAAGGGCTCACCCATTCTCTTAAGTAAAACCTGTCCCTAATTCTCAGTACCTTTAGATGTCACAGAAATGCACAATTAAGCTCAAAAAGCGTTATTAGCACTATATAGTTGTTTCAGTGTGTTTATATGGCCTAAAGCAGGCGTCCTCAAACTACGGCCCGCGGGCCACATGCGGGTGTTTTTGCCGTTTTGTTTTTTTTACTTCAAAATAAGATATGTGCAGTGTGCATAGGTATTTGCTCATAGTTTTTTTTAAACTATAGTCCGGCCCTCCAATGGTCTGAGGGACAGTGAACTGGCCCCCTGTTTAAAAAGTTTGAGGACCCCTGGCCTAAAGTCTCATAAACCTTTCCCTTATCAACTAAATTATTGTCTGCTTTTTCTTTTCTTCTTTCAACAGAACTTCCCATTAAAATCCTACTCATGTTACTATTTACCATCTATAGTATTTCCTCACTGAAGATTCTATTCAGGTAATCCAAAAAAGTACATTTAAAATTATATTTTCTCTTGTGAAATCTTTGCTCCTAAATGCACAATAAGCCTTTTAAAAACTGTTTTTACTAACAGTAATATAACATTATGAAAAATTAGTAAGTAAAGAGAGAAAATTACCCATAAATCCCATCACTCTGACATGACAACATGGGTCATATCTATAGTATAGGGGAATATTTCAGGAGGGACTACCTAGCATAAATTAAAACCTTTTATAAGAACTAAAAAATGGAATGTAAAATATGCATTAAGAGTAAAACCACATAAATACAGATGCATAAAACTAAAAGATGTAAAAAATTCTTACATATCTTAGAATTATAGGTGGAATAGAATCATTGATGGAATGTTTTCCTTTTCTAAAATTTATGTAATGTTATCTGTATAATTTTTTTAAAGTTTGTTTATGGTTCATATCTGATTGTGTTCATAAAACTCTATATACTTAATTATATTAAAACTTATAACCATGTGACTCAGCAATTCCAGTCTTAGATATACACCCAAAAGAATTGAAAACAGGTATTCAGGCAGATACTTGTACACCAATGTTCATTATAGCTTTATTCACAGTAACCAAATTGTGGAAATAACCCAAGTGTCCATCAACAAATGAGTGGATAAACAAAATTGTGTGTGTGTGTGTGTGTGTGTGTATACATATACATATACATATACATATATATATACATATATACATACATATACATATATATATACATATATATGTATATATATGAATGAATATTATTCAGCCAGAAAGAGGAATGAAGTTCTGATATGTGCCACAATATGGATGAACCTTGAAAACTTAGGCCAAGTGAAGTGAGCCAGACACAATAGGACAAATATTGTATGATTCCACTTATATGAAA
This sequence comes from Eptesicus fuscus, assembly GCF_027574615.1. NCBI lineage: Eukaryota > Metazoa > Chordata > Mammalia > Chiroptera > Vespertilionidae > Eptesicus > Eptesicus fuscus. The sequence continues at coordinate 37,290,812 of NC_072485.1, forward strand.
TATCTAGAATAGACAAATTCATAGAGACAGAAAGTAGATTAGTGATTATGGGAACAGGGGTGAGAGGTATTGGGAAGTTACTGCTTGATGTTTCCAGAGATCCTGTTTAGGGTGATGAAAATGTTTTGAAAGTAGATAGTGGTAATGGTTGTACAACTTTGTCAATATACTCAGTGCTACTGAATTGTATACTTTAAAATTGTAAAAATAAAATAGCAAATTTTATGTTATTTTACCAAAACAAAAAAAGTTATATATTGTTTGCCATATTCTTACTCTAATATAACAGCATCCAGCCCTCTTTTCTCTTCCAAATGCATAGCTAATTCTCTCTCAGACCTTCAGCTAAGTGACAGCCGAGGTAGATGATAATTGGGTACGTTTGGATTGTTGAGATAATATAATGGTATGTCATTATCGTTTTTTTCTAAATGTGAAATTGGATGCACTCTTTTGACTTTGGCTTTGGCTGTACTTCACTTCAAGACAGCACAGATGGGAAGCTTTAGCTGAGAAATGTTTACAAAACCAGAATGACTCATCTAAATCAAACCTTTCCTTTTTTCTTCAGGAAAGAAAAGCCTCTTTTTAATTGGATGGAAACTTTCTACCTCCTTGGCCTAGGGCCTCTGGAAGTCTTCTGTGAATTTGTATTCCCTTTCACCTCCTGGAAGCTGAAGTACTCCTTTCTCCCTTTGTTACTGACCTCAGCGTATTGTGCAGTGGGCATCACGTATGCTTGGTTCAAACTGTATGTTTCAGTATTGACTGACCCTCCTGTCAGCAAGACAAAGAAGCAATGAATAAAGGAACTGCTTGGATGTATTCCAAGCAATCATTTCATGGAAAATTAATCAGAACTTGAAGAAAGTTGCTGGTGGCATGAACCATTCAGTAGATCTGTTTGAGAACCATTCTCCAGACTTGGCCTTGCCTAGCCTAGCAACCTGATTGTCACCAGGGTGAGAAGCCACTTGTCCTCCATAAGCAGTGAAATACATCCGAAACAAATCTTGCCTTTCCCTGTTAAAATTGTCAGATCATTCAGACTGCTGTGTTTGCTCCAGGCAAGCAGAGAGTCTGATCAACAGAATTGATTATTTGTAGCCTGTGATAATCATTGTCAGGCTATAAAGCATAATTAGAATCATGTGCCAAGGAAGATATAAATAAAATATAAAATACCATTTTATATTTCTACACAAAAACATTTTTGGATCATTACCTGCTCCTACACCTTCCTATTGGCATGCATACAAGCAGATGGTGTACTGTCCCCATTCTGTAAATGTTGTTTCAGATATTTTTTTATTGAAATTATACAATGACAATACTCACAAAGCTAGGTGGAATATTTAATGAATGATTTGGCCTGTCACCAGAGATTACAAACCACATCTACTCTTATATTGAGTTAAGGATATCCTGTACAGTTCACTTATTCTATCAGCAAGCACTACAATTTTGATAAAGCTGCCATTTCTCAAACTTTCCTCAACTGAGCAAACTTAAGTGGTTTAACAGCCTGGTCTTGTCCTCACCCTTCCTTCAGCATACTTCATACACACTTTTTATCCAGGGCCCCAGTTTGCCTCATGTCTGCTGCACATTCAAATTTAGCCAACATTTATCTGGCTGACAGTAGGAACTTGGACACATTTTTATTTATCCATTATCCCCATTTAGAGGATCAGAGGGACTCCAAGATCATTGGCATCCTGGGATGCTAATCCAGCTATCCATCTCTTAAATTCACTGTTTTCCCAGGCTGCTTTTGAGTCTCATTGCAGAGATAAAGATGGGGCTTTTGCCAAGGGTGTGGTGTTTGGGAGGAGCCCCTCAAGCCTATGTTCCTCACCACAGTGCCCTTTGCACCCTATGTCCCAGCTGATCTAACAACTCAAAGTTCCCAGTGTGCCATGCTGTTTTGTACATTTGCTTTCTTTCAGTCATGCCCCTTACTCTCTTTCCTCTTTGCTGATTTTTCTACTCTCATCTGATTGTTGATACCTCAAGATTCAACTTAATTGCTATCGTATCTATGAATATAAAGGTAGTACAGTGTAGTGATTAAGAATTGGGGCCCTGGAATCAAACAGCCTGGTTTTAAATTCTGCCTCCATGATTTTTAAAAATCTGTAGCCATGCCCTAGCTGGTTTGGCTCAGAGGATAGAGCATCCGGGGGCAATTACCTCAGTTAGAGGCTCCTCCTTCACCCGTGCCCTGGTCAGGGTGCGTGCTGGAGGCAACCAATCAATGTGTTTCTCTCGCATCGATGTTTCTCTGTCTTTCCCTCTCTCTTCCACTCTAAAAATCAATGGGAGCCCTAGCTGGTTTGGCTCAGTGGGTAGAGCATCTGCCTGTGGACTGTAGGGTCCCGGGTTCAATTCCAGTAAAAGGGCACATGCCTGGGTTGCAAGCTCGATCCCCAGTAGGGGGCATGCAGAAGGTAGCCAATCAGTGATTCTCATCATTGATGTTTCTATCCCTCTCTGAAATCAATAAAAATATACTTTAAAAAATAAGAAAAATAAAAATCAATGGGAAAATACCCTTGGGTGAGGGTTAAAAAAAAATCTGTAGCCAAGTTATTTAGCCATCCTTTGCCTCAATGTCCTCGTCTTTAAAATGATCACACAAAAATTTAGAACCATGCCTGGCACATATTAAGTGTTCAATAAATATCTTTTTTTTTTCTTTTTTACCTTACCGATTTCAGAGAGGGGAAGGGACAGAAGCAGCAATGTGCGAGAGGACATTGATGGGTTGCCTTCTCATATGAGCCCCAACGGAGGGTCGAACCCACAACCTAGGCATGTGCTCTGAATGGGAATGGAACCCAAAACCCTTTGGTACTCGGGACAAAGCTCCAACCAAATGAGTCAAATCATCCAGGGCCAGGACAATATCTTCATATTTTTATGAGTCCTCTCCCTCTACCTTGTCTCCCGCTCCACCAGAATTGAGTACCCCCGCCATGTGCTTCCAGGAGTCTACTACTATTAATGGGGCTGTAATTATGTGTCTGTTTTCCCGAGGAGACTTAACAGTTTGAGAGCAGAGACCACACTTGTTTTGATAGCTCCAGTTTTTGGCACAGTTGGAAAATGAAAACACACCACAAGGCCACGATTAAAATCTGAATGTGTATAGTACCCGCATCAACACAAGGGCCGAGTGTAGTTCACATCGTTGCCAATTGGTAAGCAAGCCAAAAAAAGAAAATTAGAAGATGAATCTGGATACATCTCAACAAGGCCACATTTAATTATACTCTGAAGGTTGTTACTGTGAGTGTGATGTGATGTCAGAACTGGAAGAGCTCACCTGGTGCAGAGATTTCCAGAATGTTCTGCAGAGCCCCTAAAGTTCTCGAGAGTTGCCTCAGAGACTCTCGGCGCTGTCCCATCTTCTACCAAAGCAAATATGTGTTGATCTATTTCATATATTAAGCTTCATGTGAGGTTTTGTTTGGCTTAAGAGTTCAAAGCCCTAATATAGTCTTTAAAGCAATTCAACCCCTTATATTGCCAAGAGTGCAATGACTCCTGAGACAGGAATAGCTTGTTGGTGCCAGCGCAGACTAGAACTCAGACTTCTGCCTACAGCCCAGGACTCTCCCAAGCAATATACTTTGTATATTTAAACTTTGCAGAGATGTGGGCAATTTTCAACAACAAATTGCTAGGTTTCAGCAATTACTAAATAGTATAGTTTACAAATATTTTTGAAAACCTAGAATGTAGCAAAATCAAGAACAAGCCAAGGTTACTATCAAAATTTAAACAAGATGTATAAACAAGTCATTTTTTTTTAATCTGCTGTTTAATTTGCATACAGTATACCAAAATCTCACAAGATAAAAGGAAAGTGGGAGGGACTTGGTATTCTTGGTCACTGTCTTTCCCCAGGGAAAGGCTTAGAGCAGAACCAGAAGACAACTGCAGGGAAGATGAGCTGTCTTTCTAGACCAACCCTGGTATAGTTTTCCTTGTTAATGACTTCCACCTGGAAACTGCACTGTGAAGGCCATGTGCATTTATAATCTTGGTATATGTTGTCAAATTCATCATAGAAGTTGCACCAGTTTATGTTCCCCAGGCAAGGAATGATGTCTCTTTCCCCACAAACTTGCCTACCTAGTGAGTGTGTCATTAGTATTTTAGATCTTTGCCAATGATGTCTCAAGGTAATTTTCAAAGAAACACTGTGGTTAAAAAAGAAAATTTGTGTAAAATGACATACTATATCCATAGGACAGATTCCCCGACATGTAATTACTGGGTCAAAGAGTATGAATCTTTGAAGCACTTGCTGTCTTCCAGGCAAGTGTTGCAATATATGTTCCTTTGGAAAATCCAAACTTGGAATCTAGCAGATCTGGGAGTGCTTCTATAGGCCTAAAGGGTCTGTCCTTTATTTAATCACTCTTAACTGATAATTAATCATTCCACTTTGGTTGATACATATACCTTTGTATTAACCTCTGGTTTAATTAGTATTTATACCATTAATGAATGAACACAAAAAGAAAATATTTTCACTCAATATCAGGAAAGGCTTTCTGAAGAAAAAACTGTTCCAAGATAGACACTACCAGTACAGTATTGGAGGTAGGTGAGCAGAGACTGAACAATTACTTAGCAGAATGTTATAGTTATTTCTTTCCTCAAATCGTTAGAAAACACCTCTTCCCTCAGTCACGTACAAGGAAGGACCTGAAGACCCAGAGGTGAAAAAATTTTAAGGTGCTGCCGCCCAGGCTGAATTTCAAGAGTTTAGCTAAATGATCCAATACTTTGTTGATGGTTGGACCTTAATTTTAGACTTTGCAGGGTGTGCCGGTACGAATGAATGACTGGAAACCCAGAAAATGAAAACAGCTCTTATGAGAATTCAATTAATTACGTTTCTTGAAACTATCCATCAAGTTCACTTGTAGATGTTGGATGCAAAGATAAATTCTTGCTGAAGGGACATTCAGGGGCGGGAGAGGAAGAGACAGTTCCGGGTGGGGAAGGTTGGGCGAAAAAGAGCAGTACCTACTAGTCTCCCAATTTGGCTCCTTTCGTGTACCCCTCGACTCCGGTACCAAACCCGTGAGCTGAAATTGGCGCCCGCGGGCGGCTAGCAGGGTGGGTCACTTAGTGTCCCGGAACCTCCCGGGCAAGCTCGTGCAGCAGTGCGTCCGGGGAAGCGTTTGAGCGCTGCACCGCCCTGCGCAGTGCCCTTCAGCCCAGTGCGGGGAGGAGAAAGTTTAGGACGCGGAATCCGGTGGCGGTCGCGGTGATTTTCTTCCTAGTTGGCGGTCTGAGGCCAGGCCTCAAATAAGAGCGGCCTCACCATGATGACCGGACGGCCGGGCCGAAGGCCCTTAGAGTTCCTGCCGGATGAGGCCCGGAGCCTGCCCCCGCCCAAGCTGACGGACCCGCGGCTCGCCTACTTCGGCTTCTTGGGCTATTGCTCGGGCCTCATTGATAACGCGATCCGGCACAGGCCGGTGTTGACGGCCGGTGAGGGCTGCGCGGGCGGGATCCGGTGCGGGGGGAGAGGGTCGCCAGGCTGCGGGCCGGCTCCGCCATAGGCCGCCGAGGTGCCTTCGCTTGTGCGGGCCTTTCCGCCTCGCAGGCCCTGCCTCGCCTTCCTAGGGCCTCCGCGCCCGTGAGCTCTTCAGAATTCGGCAGGGTCAGGGGGTCGTTTGGCTCTTTAGGAAACTGGGTGCGGTGAAACTCACGACCCCACAGCGAGGCTATGAAGGACCGGCAATGGACTGCCCGCGCCCCTCTCGTTTCGCGCTGTGGTGTGTGCAAAAATGAGCGTTCACTCCATGCTATATGTACTACTGACACGTACATTATAGCATTTGATCCTCAACGCACCTCCTGGGGAGTTATTATCCACAAGGAGAAAACAGCCTTCGAGGGGTTCAAGCAGCTTGCCCAAGGTCATACGGCCAATAAGTAGCAGAGCCTGTTTTTAGACCTCAGGGTCTATATTTGAAAATAGTGCTCTCAAACTGTAGCATACTACTGATAACCTAGGATCTTGTTAAAATGTGCATTCTGATTCATTAGGTCTGGGAGGAGGCCTGATGTTAAACTACCAGATACTACGGATGCTGCTTGTGTAGAGACCTGGCTTTGAGTAGGAGGCTCTAAGCCACTGGGCAGTGGCGTCCTGTCAGAGCCATTAATAGCTGACACAGTAGGTGTGCTGAGGGCTGTGGATCTCCAAAGGGGAAAAGTGGAGGGAAACTGGGAGATTTTGAACTAAGCTATGACTTAACAGCCTTCCAGACCTATGGGGCTAGTAGGAATAAATGAAGGCAAGGGCCTTTGGATGGCAGATGGTTTGATGATTGAGTGTGCAGGGTAGGGCAATAAGGCTAGTAGGAACCTCGTGGCTATTCCCTAGGGGAACCTTTTTAGCTTTTGATTGCTGGGGGAGTTGGGAGAGGCGGGCAGAGATGCAATGATCAGACCTGTGTCAACTTTGTCAACAATGTGAAGCAATACTGAGTGGAGCCCAGGAGCCCAGTTAGGAAGAAAGTTAATACTACAGTGATTCCAGCAACCAGGAATCACCTCACTTGTGCCTCTTTTGCCTTCCAGCTCTATGTCATACCTGGAGGTCAGCTTCCAGCCCACCAAATCTCAGCATTTCCATTGCTTAAATAGTATTGAAATCCCTTCTCCCTTGGACATGACCCTGCTCTACAGAAAGGAATGATCTTTGACCATTTCTGCCTATGGGGAGATGGGGTTTTCTCCCTTCTCTTTACTACTCCTCGTGTACCAAGTCTTACTCTTCATGTAATAGAAAGAGCTCCACTTTGGAACTAAATGGCCTTCCTCCACTGCTTCCCAACTGTGTCACTCTTGGGCACGTTACTTAGGCAGTTCAGAGCCAAAGTTTCCTCATCTACAAAACGGGAGTAATTGATCTTTGCATATTTGTTGTGACAATTAAGTGAGATCGGTAAAATGCCTGGTCCACAAAAGGTGCTGGACAAATTTCCCTTTCCTTAGCAGTAGTTATGCAGACAGTTTACAGTATGTTAGTTTAACATTTACAGAGCTCTTTCTCTTTGCCAGGCAGTGTTACATACAGCAGCGGTCGCCAACCTTTCGGACCTCATGGACCACCGTGGTCCATGGACCACCGGTTGGCGACCGCTGACATACAAGGTATGTGGGGTGAGGAATGCCATCCCCGACCCTGAGGAGCTTTTAGTCTGGTAGACAAATGGGTCTAGTGAGACAGTTACCTGTTTTGATGAAAGTGGATGAGCAGGGAGTGCCTGTGGAGCATATAGGAGGTACAGATCAGAGGGGAACTGTTCCAGAGCAAGTAGAGATTGGCTGAAATGTGAAGTATATACCACTTAATCTCGCCTTATCAAACTAGGTTTTGTGTCTTTTCTGGAAGACAGAAGAGCTTAGTGGTTACGATATGGGTTGGATACCACCTCCACTTTACCAGCCATTTGATTCTAGGGAAGTAACTTACCGCTATGAGCTTTAGTTTCCTCATCTATGAAATAAGGAGAATGTCTACCTCTTTGTGTGGCTGTGAGAACTAGATGAGATGATGTATATAAAGCACTTAGCCCAGAGCTAGGGATCAGAGTTCCTGAGTTCCCTGGATTTCCCTAAGTTGCTTTGGAAAATTTAGGTCTTGACTTTATTGAAATTGTATCATTAGTAGCATTTATTGAATTCATAATGTGTCTAGCTCAATGTCTGGCATATAGTAGTGCTTAATAAGTATTTATTGGATAAACAAGTCTATGTAGATTGCAAGGAAATATAAAACATGGTCTCAACCCTCCAAATATTTACAAATCAGATGAGCATATCCATTAAAAAGACAAATTGTTGTACAAGTTTATGCACATAGGGTAACAGGTGTGACAGAGTTGGAGGAGTGGGAAAGGATTTTCAAAATATAGTCCTGGAGAGGACCTGGCATTCTGTGGGTAGTATTGGAATATTCTATCAATGAAATCAAATTGTGCAGATCTTTTTCAAGTTAGCAGAAAACATTAAATAGAATTTTTTCTTAAGCTTTTCTCCTATCATTTGTTTTTAAACCCCTGTTGCTGGCTACCACTTACCTGCCCTAAATTTACAGTTAGTTGGTATCTATGTGTAGTCCACAAAATTAAATATTTATTGATTTCTAGTTTAATTTATCCGTAATTTTCGGTGTTCTGCAAAGAGCACCATGGCTCCAAATTTAGATTAACTGAGTAAAGGAAAGGGGAAATGATTGTGGAGGGGTGATTTATGTGGTAAGAGGGAGACTACCACTGAGAGAGAAGAGAGGTTAGGGAAATGGGGACTTGGGAAGAGGCTAAGCCTGCCTTTAGGGCTGGGACACTGACAATGTCTAAAATATTTATGAAGTCTTGCTGTGAGAGATATGGGTAAGCACAGAAAGTCATTCTTTGTAGTCCAGTGGCACATGGGACAACCCAGCCAGCACCCTTTGGTTTGCTGTGCTGCAAGTGGCCCAATTTGGGAGAACAGTGGCTGTTTGGGGCAAGGGAGAATGCAAAAGAGCCTGGGCCCTATCCAGTCCCAGGACATAGTAATATTTTACATTTTTGTTGTTTTACACATTTTTCCAAAATATTTTATATGCCTTTTGTTTGTTTGTTTGTTTGTTTATATACTACTGCTGTGAGAAAGATAGGATAGGTATTATCTTTGTTTTAGAGTTAGTAAATTGACTTGCCCAAGGTCATTCATTCACTTAATTAAATATTAACTGCTATCTATGTACTGGTATACAAAAATGAATGAAACATTGGTGTTGCCTGGTAGTAGAGAAAGAAATAATTACTATAGCAACTTACATATTAATAGAGATGAGCTCACCCTTTTAAATTCAGGAAAGTTCTGGGAAGACTTCATAGCTGAAGTGATGTCTGAGTTAAGTCTTGAAGGATCAGGAAGTTTCTGGGCAGAGAAATAATAAGTGTGTGGTATGTAGAAGCATGAAGAAGCCTAGTTTTTATGAGGAGTTAAAAGCAGTTCAGCCCTACCTGGTTTGGCTCAGTGGATAGAGCATCGGCCTGTGGACTCAAGGATCCCGGGTTCGATTCTGATCAAGGGCACATGCCCAGGTTGTGGGCTCGACCCCCAATAGAGGGTGTGCAGGAGGCAGCCGATCAATGATTCTCTTTCATGGATATTTCTGTCTCTCTCCCTCTCCTCTCCTCTATGAAATCAATAAAAAAATATATATTTTTTTAAAAAGGCAGTTCAGTGCTGCTGGAGCACACTGCCTCTCAGGGAGTGCCAGAAGATGAAGGTGGGAGAGTTGGCTCATGAAGGGCTTTGGAGGTCAAATGCAAGAGTTTGGACTCCTGTTGACTATAATTGAAGGAGAAGGGACCAACAAGCTAGGTTTATATTTCAGTAAAAATTCCTCTAGTGACAGGATAAAAGCTGGGATCATTACAGAGTGAAAAATTGGTTGAAGGGGAGACCAGTTAGTGCAAATGAGAGATAAGTGAGGAAATATTTACAAGGTAGAATTGACAGCACTCAGTGGCTGGATATTGGGAAGAGGGTAGAAATAAAGGATGATTACTGTGTTTATTACCCAGGACTTAGATTTCTGGGCAAAAGGTCTTATTCTTGGAATTAGGAGAAAGAGGTATGAATAGGAAGGAAATGAGTTCATTTGGGGATATTTAAGTGGACATATCTGGATGTATCTGTTATTCAATATGAGTGTCTTGAGTTGGATGTACTTGTGGGTCACCAGCACATGGATAGTAGATAAAAGTATAGTAATAAACGAGTTCTCCAAAGGAAGATGTGGGATAAGAAGTGGAGAGCTGGAGATAGAAATCTGGGGTTTAGCTAGAAAATCAAACCTGCAGTTAGCCTTTTGCAAAAAATATTTCGTATATAAAGTTCATACCCTTGGATCTCCCCTTCAAATGAAATTTTTCTCTAGGGCATGTGATTTGATCCTCTCTAGTCTCATTATAATAGGGTGTGTTTTTTTTAATATGATGAATTTTTAAATACAGTTTTTGAATAGATAATAGATGCAAATAGGAGGAAATTTAGATGGTACAAAAGAGAACTGAGATATATTTGTAGTTAGCCTGCTGTTGTAGTAACCGCTAATTTTGCAAATATAAATCAGTATATGGAGACCAACAAAATTGCTTTTAGACCATTTGTGGAGGACTTTCCCTCAGCTCATCACATCCTGAACATATCCTGGAATATAAATTAGTTTAGGTCTAAAGTTAACTTATCGAAGAAGAAAATATTGTTTTCTGTTCTCAGTCTAGCATTTGGGATTTGGTACTTACACACCTTTTGCCATGAAGAAATTTATAAAACCTCATTTTTAAAAATCTTGGTTCTATTGGTAGTGATGTTTGTAGACTTTACTGTTGACTTTTATAGTTGTCAAGTTGCTTTAAGAAGACATCTCAAGATCAAGGCTGTTTGTTCAGAATAGCCATATAGAAAGTCCTTTTTTTAAAAAAAAAAAGAAAGAATTTTAGAAGAAAAACAAATTATAATCTTACATTATATTGACTGACTGATTTTTGTTTTCTTTGGGATTTGTCCTTTGATTTTCAGGTTTGCATCGCCAGCTTCTATATGTTACTTCCTTTTTTTTTGTTGGATATTATCTTTTAAAACGTCAAGACTATATGTATGCTGTGAAGGACCATGATATGTTTGCATATATAAAATTACATCCAGAGGATTTTCCTGAAGAAGGTATTTCAATTTAATTGTAAAAAACCTTTCTTATTTTACATCATTTCCCCTAGTTAATGTTTTCCATGTCTGTAGCTTCAGGTATCTTCTCTATTCTGTTGAGTCCCACATGGTTGTCCATAGACCAGAATTTTCTTGAATTCATATGTCAGGTTTCTGGCTAAGTACCTCAGACAGCAAATAGACCCTCATGTACCCTCTGCCTGCCCAGACCTTCTGTTCTGTGTCCTACTTCAGTGATGGCACCACTGTCCACCTGTGTACTCTATCAGAAGCCTGGGAATCATCTTCAAGTCTTTCTCTTTTACTTCCCATCAAGTCTTACTGTTCTACTTCCTATTTCTCACCTCTGAACTCTCCTCTCTGTCCCACTGCTACTACCCTGGTTCAGGCCCTAATAATCTTTTGCTTGAATCATTGCACTTGCCTTCAGTCACCTCTGTTTTTGGTCTTGCTGAAGATCATGTCTCAGGTTAGTTGCCTGGTAGAAACACTTTGCCCATACCTTTTATCCACCACATTACTTATACATAGTGTGTCACTCATTACACTGCAGCTTCATCTTTGAATGTCCCAGGCTCTAGGACAGAGCCAACACATAGTAGGCACTTAATAAATAATAGCTGACCTGAACAAACAGAACCCTGCCTCATCTCCCATAACTCATCTCCTGCCTCATGAAATTCCGGGTTCTGAACCTGCCCTGTATCACTTTGTACACACTGTACTTTTTTCTTGATCCTCCTCTTGTCCCATTTCCACCATTCCCATCTAACAAATTCCTGCTCAAGGTTCATCATCTCAATGAAGTTTTCACCCAGCTACAGACAGGAATTTCCTCAGCAAACTGCTTATCTCTGTTCAGCTATAATTATGATATAATTGCCTTCCTTTTATTTTACACATACACAATACAGATGTGTATATATGTGAAGGAAGGAAGGAAAAAGAAGGAAGCAAAATTTTAAACGTGTAAATATATAGATTTTAAATAGACTTTCCTATACGTATAATATTAAGCATTGAAATTTTATTAGACTGAATGATGATCTCTAAGGTCCTGTTTATTCTAAATTTTATTACTCTATTTGACATTCCTATAACCTTTAGTCACATACGTAATGTTAATGATGGATCAGAAAGTGTTTTGTTTTGTTTTTGCCAATGAAAAGCCCAAAGACTAGTACAAAGCCATGAATAGCGGTTGTATAACGCATGGGGAATACTCAGAACTGCTAGATGTTAGAGCTGGAAGGAATCTTGGGAATATTCATTTCTAAGAGTGAGAACCAATGGAAGAGCAGTCCTCAGTTCCAGACCTCTAGCTCTTTGCCTCCGTATTTCTACTAGCTCCCTGTCAGCAGGAGTGTGTATAGCCTTATGGGCTCTTTTTGTCTCTGAGCAGCAGTTACTGGCAGGTGTGCCAAGAGCCTCATGCATTGACCACACAGGCATGGAGTACTTGACGACCTCAGCTCTGGGCCCCTCCCTGTTCTTCCTTCCCTCACCCCTTTAGCCAGGATTCCCCTGGCAGCACCTTGCCCTCCAGGCAGCCATCTGGATGTCACCACAGATTCCTCAAAATCCACTCAGTATAGCAAAATGTTTCAGTGATCACCAAACCATGGTTGAGGACAAGAAAAGAAGGAAATTTTAGGGGTTTCTGTCTGTAAGAATATTACATTTTAATTTTATTCTTTAGGAAATATGATTTAAAACATACTTTAAACATAAATCTTTTGTGATCTTTCCTTTTATAGATAAGAAAACTTATGGTGAAAAATTTGAAGAATTCTATCCAGTGCGTTGAAGTCTCCAAAACACTTTCTTTGGTTTCACTGAGAACAGTTATTTCTGAATTTTGTGGAGCATGATTTCACGATATCTGAAGTTTATATTAATCTGTATGTTAACACCTTGTGATTAAAATGGTCATCATGAACATTCTGACTCCTTTTTGTCATAAGAAAAACAATGGTCAGTTTTCATTTACCCAATTTTAAGAAGACATCTGACAGATTTAAAAATGAAGTCCAGTTATAGTTCGGAGTTTGAAAACTATAGCCTGTGGGTCAAATCTGGCCCATGGCAGTAAGTTCTTTTGGCACACAGCCATGCTCACATGTTTACATGTTTATGCTTGCTTCCATGCTACAACAGCAGAGGGCAGAGTTGTATAGTTATGACAGAGACCTTATGGCCTACAAAGCCTAAAATATCTAATATATGGCCCTTTACAGAAAAGGTTTGCCTGCTCCCATTCTAGAGCAAAGCAAGCTAGATTATGGAGGGTTTTGTAAGTCATGTAGAATAATTTTGACTTGATCCTCTGGGTGGGGTTGGGAACCTTTTTTCTGCAAAGGGCCAATTGGATATTTATAACATCATTTGAGGGCCATTCAAAATTATCAACTTAAAACAGCCTGCTATATTTGGTCAGACATTTAACTCAACCCTAATGCCTTGGCAAGGCCAGACCAGATGATTTTTCAGGCCATATGCAGCATGTGGGCCGGACAGTCCTCACTCCTGCTCTAGGTGGTAGGAAGTCACTAAAGGGTTTTTAATAGGAATAACATGGTCAGGCTTGCATTTTTTAGCTCTGAACAATATAGGAGGTGGTTTACAAGCAGGAAACTCAAGACCAGGACAACAGAAAACTGATCCTGCAAAGGGGCTTTGCTCTTAGATGGATCATCCTGGAGAAAGTGGGCTCAGTGCTAACACTCTCAGCGGAGCTCAGTGCAATTAGTAGTAAAAGATCCCACCTAACTGGAATGAGCTTACAAGCTTACTCTTTTTTTATATATAATTTTTATTGATTGATTAATTTTAGAGAGGAAGGGAGAGAGAGAAACATCAGTAATATGAGAGAAGCATTGATTGGCTGCCTCCTGGGATCAAGCCTGCAACCTGGGCGTGTGCCCTTGACTGGAATCGAACCCAGGACCCTTTATTCTGCGGGCTGATGCTCTATCCACTGAGCAAAACCAGCAAGGGCTGAGCTTTTTATTGCTCATCAAATCCAAGTGCTTGTCCAGAAAGTTTTTGTTTCCAGGCTCAGATTTTATGATCAGACTAGAGACCTAGCGCGCAAAATCGTGCGAGACCCAGACCTGCTGTGCCAGAGGGACCCCAGACCCGCTGTGCGTGATCCCACCACTCCATGTGAGCCGCGAGCCCCGCGCCACCACCACAAGCAGCTCACAGGCCGGGGAGAGGGATCGAGAGGTGCTCCATGCACCTCCTCGTGACTGGTTGTTTGGTCGTTCCAGCGTTCCAGCCACTGGACTTTTATAATATAGATTAGTTTTTGGCGATTAATAAAATTGTTTCTTTCCATGTGACTTCAAAGTAGGTGGCATGTGATTATAAGCATGGTTTCTGGGCAAAATCAGATGAGTTCCATCTCTGTTTTCAAGTGCCACTTGTTGAATATAAAATCATGACTAAGGAAGTACTTTAGAGTTAATAATGTACAAATACAAGGTATTATTTTTTAACTACAGGCCTGGTGCACAAAATTTGAGCACCGGTGGGGTCCCTCAGCTTGGCCTGCACCCTCTCACAATCCGGGACCCCTCGGGGGATGTTGGACTGCCGGTTTAGGTCCAACATCCCTGAGGGATGTAGCAGTGTGCGAAGCAGCAGGTGGCCAGGGAGGAGCCCGAGCTGGAGCCAGGTGCTGCGCTGTTCCCGCTCATCCCAGCCCCGCTGCACCTGCCGCCACTGCTCGGTAGTGCTGTCGCAGAGGTGGGAGAGGCTCCCACCATCACAGCTGCACTCTCCAGCCATGAGCCCGGCTTCTGGCTGAGCAATGCTCCCACTGTGGGAGCACACTGACCAGTCAGTGTGCATCATAGCGACCAGCCATAACGGTCACTGAGGCTTTTATATATATGGATGGTTTCTGTACTAAATAGGCTTATAGTTCACCTGTGCTTGGCAGGAACAAGAGTGAACCACTCAATCCAAGGGACTCTGCTACCTCTTGGTTCTGGAGTGTAAAAAACAAAGGCTAGAGCAAATACAGAAATACAGGTGGGTGGGGGTGGGGGAATGAGCGTATAAATAACAGTACTTATATGCCAGGTGCTTTTGATTCTATTTTGTTTAATTTCTAGACCAACCTTGGGAGGTTGGCAATACTATCCCCATTTTATAGATGGTGAAATTTAGGTTCCAATGGATTAAATAACTTGCCAAAGATCACACAGTGAATTGCTAAGAATTGGTCAAATGCTAAAACCTATCTATGTTCCTACCATGCCACACTGTCTAGATATCATCTGGCCCCTCATGATCCACGGACCACTATCCCAGGCTGGTAAGAGGAGAGAGGGAGAGTTGTAAAGAGCAGCAAGCATCCTAAAGGTGACCCAGCGACGAGTCACGAATTGGTGCCCAAAGGGAAGTAGTGAAGCATCCCAGAAAACCACGTCGCCTCACTTCCAGTGCAGGTCTAGCCTTTCTGGTCTCATCGCCAGGGCTAGCGAACTGCTCCGAGTCCTCATCACAGAGTCTGCCTTCTCTCGTGTAAAGGGATCTGTGGAATGCAGAAATATTAAAAAACCAAGTGAGTGTAAAACAACATCACTGAGGTACTGTCATGTTCCTCCTGAACAGGAAAAATAATGAAAAAGCTCAGTGATGTTGCTGTAGGAGAAGCCTGGCAGTATCATAGCACTGTAAGAAGAATCATGTTATCAGAGCTGCAATAACTTCATTTTACCAAAGGGAAACTGCGATGCAGAAAAGTAAGTTAGCCCTGGCTGGTGTGGCTCGGTTGGAGCGTTGTCCTGGAATGTAACAGGTTCAATTCCCAGTCAGAGCACATACCTGGGTTGCAGTTCAGGTCCCTGTCAGAGCATGTACAGGAGGCAACCAATTGGTGTTTCTGTCACATCGATGTTTCTCTCTCTATTCCTCTCTTTCTAAAAATCAATAAAAACATATCTTCGGATGAGGAATAAAAAAAGTCTGGCCAGTGTGGTTGAGCATTGACCTATGAACCCGGAGGTCACAGTTCAATTCCAGTCAGGGCACATGCCCAGGTTTCAGGCTCAATCCCCAGTGTGGGGCATGCAGGAAGTAGCTGATCAAAGATTCTCTCTCATCATTGATGTTTCTATCTCTCTCCCTCTACCTTCCTCTCTGAAATCAACAACAAAAAAATATGTTTTAAAAAGAGAGAGAGAGCCCTAACTGGTTTGGCTCAGTGGATAGAGCGTCAGCCTGCAGACTCAAGGGTCCCAGGTTCAATTCTGGTCAAGGGCATGTACCTTGGTTGGGGGCACAACCCCAGTAGGGGGTGTGCAGGAGGCAGCTGATTGATGTTTCTCTCTCATCATTCTAACTCTCTCTCCCTCTCCCTTCCTCTCTGTAAAAAAAATCAATAAAATATATTGAAAGAGAGAGAGAGAGAAGAAAGGTAAGTTATCCGGGGTCATACAGAGCCAGGAGCAGAGCCCAGGTTTTTTAACTTCTGCTATGCCACGAAAATCAGTAGTGTTGTGTAGAACTGCTTCTCTTGTCTGTGAAGTAGTTTGGGGTTGATCAAAGAGTGGGTGTTCTACCCACGCAGTTCCCTCCTCTCTCCCTCCCCCCAGTTCCCACCTCCTGCCCAGGCTGCAGAATTCTATGGCGCTAAGGAAATTCACTAGCACAGAGGAAAGGACTTAGACGCCAGTTAGGCCAGGGCTCATTTGCATCTCAGCTCTGACATTTCCTGAATAATCTTGGGCTCATTTTACTTCTCAGGCCTCCAGCTTTTTCATCTGTAAAAGGGGATGCTAATTCTATTAGATAATATACAAGTGATTTAAACCTATAAAACTATTCAAATACCTGTTGTTGTTTTTACTACCACTGTTATGATTCACTGAAGAAACTGAAGCCCAGAAAAGTGAGGCCTCACAGCTCATTAGTGGTGGAACCAGAACTTGACTCCGAGCTGTTGACCCAATTCAGTTATATTCAAGAACCTCTGAAAGGCAACCTAGGAAGCCTTGAGGGGAGAGAGAAGCTAGGCTAAAGTTCGAATTTGGGTCTGAGGTAGTGGAAGGAAGAATGGCTGAGGAAATACCTGAGCAGAGCTCACCATACACTGTGTTCGGGTCCCTGTTTAATCTCCATCATTACAGGTGGCCTTCAGGCAGATTATGAATATAGCACATATAGCCAAGATCCGGTGTGATAAAAAGAACACCCAGCTCAAAGTTGGGGCCAGTCTTGCTTTTGTCCTCTTACTAGGTGACTTTTAGTGAGTCACTTCACCTCTGGCTTTCATTTCCTTGCCAGTAAAATGGGGATAAAAATCCTGCCCCACCTACCTCCATCTGTGGTTTTGAGATTCCCATGGACATGAACAAGTTTTATCACCAATGAAGCCAGTTTGTGGGAGCAGGGCTGGCAGGTGGCCCAGGATTAAAACTGGCAGGTGGTGTGGCCAAGTTTCTCCCCATCTACCCAGGAGTGACCCACCCATAACTGTCCCAAGTCCACTTCCTGTCACCGAGTGCCATCACCTGCTTGTCTAGCTGGCTGCTCACCCACACCTCACAACCCCAACCCTTCTGTGCATAGACATATGGGCTCGGACTCCAACACATTTATATGTCCTCACAACAGAGCTTCCCAACAGGCATGCCAGCACAGGTAGCCATCCTTTAGCTTTCCATTGGCTGGCTGCACCCCTGTCAGGTGCAGGAATATTGTGAGCAGCCTCACCTATCACCCCTATGTGACATAACTTTTCACGTTCTGTGACTTTAAAAAACATTGGGTACATAGAATTCACACATGGAATTCACAATTTACCTGAGTAAAATACCCATACTTATTAACATGTGCACATGCATAAACACATGTGCATACATCAGGTATGCACTCACAGGTCACTTTTCCCTCTGTCTCCATAACAGTCACTCCATTACTCACCAATTCTGGGTCAGAAGGAGAGTAAGGCAGGCCTGGCCTTGGGCCTTCCCAGGTGATGTTCCCAGAACCCCGAAGTGAGTGAAGGTGGCTCTGTCTGAGACACCCTCCCACTGGGTTGCACCACTGCTCCCCATGCTCCCCTGGAATGTCCCTCCGTGGACCCTGACACCCGCTAGCATGGCTACCATTACCTTCCCTAGAGTCCGAGGCTTAAATGGCCTGTCCCGTTATCTCCTGGTATGTCCTCGTCACCTCCTCGGCTTTCAAGGTAAGGTGGGTGAGGATGTGATGAAGGCTGGAGAAGTGCAGGTGGAACTGGGCTTCTAGGTCCAGCTGCCCCAAGACCTCCTCGTCCTCTTCTGTCTCTGCAGCTTCATGCTCAGCCTCATTGGCTCCACCACCTGCCATCTTGAACTGCCCCTCCTTCCGGGGCAGCAGCCCATGTTCCACATCCACGCGGATGGCCTTGAGCATGGTGAAGTAGTTGTAGAGACTGGGGGCTCCAGCCTGGGCCTCACACCCGTGTGCACTTGGCTGCATGTCCCGCAGAAGGCTGGGGAACATCACCACCTGCTCCATGTTCTGCACCACGGCCGAGTACCGGTCCATGACCGTCAGCAGGCAGTTCTTGGGGTAGCGCGTGGTGAGCACCTGCATGGTCGCTTCCTCTGGCACCCTGAGTCCGGCAGACTGCCCAGCACTGTTTCTACGCTGTTATTTTTAACTCCTGGGAGTGATGACAGTTTGACAGGACGCCAAGGCCCACCTGGTGGGTCAAAAACACAGCTCTGTTTTAGGCCAGTCCCAGTGCTTGGGCCCCAGTGCCTGTATTAGGCGATCTATCTGCCCAGGGGCTGACCTGCCAGCCTTCTGCATGTCATTTCAGCACTCCTGACCGCCTGGGCAAGCGCCTGGCTCCTCCTCCGTCAGCTCGTGGGGCCAGTTACAGGGAAGCTTTGCTCTTTGGCAACTAGTGCATTTGACCTCAGGGCAGTCACTAATTCCTTCGGGTCACCCGAGACCAAGCTGCCTCTTGCTGCCTACTTAGAGCAGCCTCCTAAGGCGCAGCTCCCTTCTTCAACTTGGGGTGCCTAGGCTGTGACATGAACGAGAGGGGTCATGAAAGAAAGCGCTTGGAGGAAGAGGGAGAGTGAGGAGTAGGGGGAGGGCGAGGGGGAGGGGCAAAGAGCACTGAAATAGGAACCAGAAGCCCAGTCCTGCAGTTTCCTAGCATGTTTTGGTTTTTCTTTATTCAACAGACTTATTCAGCACCTACTCTGCATCCATTTCTGCACTAAACCCTTTCACAAGTTATCTCATTTAATCTTCACCACAACCCTATGATGAATATTGAATCTTCCTGTTTAACAATAAGAACGCTGAGGTGTAGATTGCTAAAGGAACCCGCCCATGGTCCTGTTGGAGCTGGGATTCCAGCCCAGGACCACCTCTCTCCCACCTCCGGTCAGTGCTCTAGATCACGTGAGGTTGAACGAGTTGCACAAGGTCACAGGGTCTGTATCTTTATCTGTAAATTCGGGGTATTGTTGTGAGGATCGAATAAAACAAAGCTAAAGAAAATGCTTTGTAAGCCACAAAGCACAGTCCCAAAAGTATTATCTGGGCAGATTCTAGGTTCATGCTCAGGCCCCTCCCAACTCTAACCTGTAATCCCACCCGTTACAGTGCTTCCTCTTTACCACTGGCCTAGTCCTTTGGCCAAAGTCTTGGAAGATAATAATTCTTTTCACAGCCACATTATCACAATTACCAAACTGCATTTGTTATACTTATGTAGGAGAGAATTGGGAAAACGAGGCCCAGAGGGAGGCTCAAAGTTGCACTGCAAGCTGTGTCAGAGTCAGAATTCTGGTTCGGCCACCTGCTCACAACACCGCCTCAGGTGAAAAGATCTCTGGGTACTTTCTGCCCAGCAAGAGAGGAGAGAAGAGGAGAGCCCAGGGAAGGGAATGTGTCTCACCTAAGTGATTCTTTTAAAAATATATATATATATTTTTTAATGGATTTCAGAAGGGAAGGGAGAGGGAGAGGGAGAGAGAGATAGAAACATCAATGATGAGAGATAATCGTTGATCAGCTGCCTCCTGCATGCCCCACACTGGGGACCAAGCCCACAACCCAGCATGTGCCCTTGACTAGTCCACAGGCCAACGCTCTATCCACTGAGCCAAACCAGCCAGGGTTCACCTAAGCGACTCTTACTCTCACCCCATGGCACGAGCCCCTCTGCATCCCTAGGACTGACAGTTACCCACTCGCCTACTTCCTTCCACTCCTGTGGCCTGAGCGCCGAGAAAGTTCATCTTTATGTCGAACTGAATTCTACCTCCCTTTAGTCCTTCCCCCTTAAGTTATAATGTTCACCCCACCCCCAAATCACTGGTCTCAACTCTGTTTCACACAATGCCCAGCCTCTAACTCACTCAATGCCCACAACATGAGGCAGAAAAACACAGAAGTGTATCCCTGTCAGATAAGGAAACGGAGACTCAGAAAAGGGGAGGTAGTGGCCCAAGTTCTCAGAGGCGAGAGAGGGGGGCTCAGCCCAGCTCTCTGGGCCTCAGAGGAGAGCAGTTGCCCCTCTCGCCAAGTGCCCTTTGTGGGCTGGCTGTGTACACAGCTGCAGGTGACCTGGGTTCATCCTGCATTGGACAGTTGGCCTTGCCTCTTCAGAACAGAGAGGGCAGCCAAGTTCAGGCACCTGCTGTGAAGGGCAGAGCTTCCGCTTTAACCCTTTCTGTACTGCAGGTTATGGAGTGGGACAGAGAGTCCGGCCAGCTCTTCCTCCCTCTGGCTGTGTGGCCCTGGGTTAGTCATGCTCCTCCCTGAACCTCAGCTTCCTCCTATGTCCCAATAACAGTCAGAGCAAACATTGATCACTATGCTAAGCAAAGTACTTGGAACAGAACTCAATCCTTCCAATAATCATATGTAAATGGTGTTCTCCATTTACAGAGGAAGAAATTGAGGCCTCAGAACACACACTATTAGTTTAAGGCAAGGAGGAGTTGGGATGAGTAATAATTCCTACCCATGGATCGTTACGAGGTTTGGAGATGATGTTTGTGAAATACCTGGTATATCGCAGATAAATATGCACTGCCTCCTGCCACTTCCCCTTTCCTACACTCTGCTTCCCCATTCCTCATTCACTCCTCCATCCTAGGGCTCGATGCACACATTTCGATCCCGTTCATATCTGCCCTGGTGCCCAGAACTGCAAATACTCAGCAGATTCTGAGCTCCAAGGTCCACGGCTGTAAAGTAAAAGGTTTGCAGATCTCTGAAGGGAAGGCCCTTCCAGCCCTGGTTGGGTAACTCCTTCTGGATCCACGTGCAGGTCCCTGAGAGCATTACCCTGCCTTAGTGCTGGCGCTTACAACCCAGCCCCACCGTCACCGACTCAGAACTGGAAAACATGATGTCCCAGTTCCGTGCCCAGGGCTGGGAGAGCTGACTCTGGCACAATGGGCAGGGCAGGCGTGCCCTCCCTGCACGTGGCAGCCTCCTTCCTCTTTTACCCAGTGACCGAGAGCCACCCGGGCCCCTAGGGGCCGCCTCTGCCTCATCTATTCAACAAGGGGGCTGAGCTTGGTTAGGGCCTCTCCAGCTCAGACTTTGAGGAACTCCACCTGAGCACATGGCCCCTGCGCCCCCGCGGTGGCACCCCGCCCCTGTGCTTGCATGCTAAAGCCAGTCTGTTCCCAGACTTGTTGCTGGACTGGCCTAGAAGGATGGGGTGAGTGAGTAAATGGGTGTGTTAGTGAAAAAGGGAGAGTGTGAACAAACTGATAATTGGGTGTGTGTGTGGGGGGGGGGGGGGGAGATGAGTTGTGTGAGCGAATGAGTGCCGAACTCTCTGGTTGCCCTGGGAAGGAGGGAGAAGCCAGGGTCGCCCAGCGTCGCCCAGCCAGCAGGCTACAGACAGAGACCGCCCCCAGGTCTACATGGCAGACGGGAGGCCCTGGATAAAATTTTGCTGAGCCAGCAGCTGCCAGCCATCTTGGATTAGAAGACAAAGAGCAGGGATCTGAGGGGAGAGGCTTGGCTCAGACAAGTCCTAGGAGTGGGGAGAGGAGGAAGGCAGGAAAGGGAGGTGGGGGCTTCTCAGGGGCTGCTGTGGTGCAGGACCCGGTGGACTCAGGTGCCCCTGCTCTCAAGTTGCCCCACCCCAGGGTTGGGAGGTTATCTGGTCCAGCAAGGCACTGCAGGTGGGAATCCTGGCAACGGAAGGGAGGGAATTAGCAGAAGCTGGACTAGACCTCAAGCGTCATTCAGTATCCCCGGTGTTCTCTCCTGCCCTCAGGTGGGGGAAACTGAGGCTGGGTGAGGCATTGTCTTGGGATGGCCTCCGCAGAGCTGCCAGTGGCCTGCAGGGCATCTGCATCGCCCACGTTGGACAAACGGAACTGATTCCAGATGGACCGGAGTCAAGGCCCCAGGGGCCAGGCCAGGAACACCATGTGAATGTGGTGCAAGGGTTAGGATGATTATGTCCTGCCCCAGGGCTGCCTGTCTCCAAGCAACCCGGCTGGGCGAAGACCCAGGCAGCTACAGAAGGGACTCAGACAAAGGTTGCAGCAAGTTTTCTAGTTTTAAAAATGAATTTTAGCCCCAGCTAGTTTGGCTCAGTGGATAGAGCATTGGCCTGCAGACGGAAGGGTCCTGGGTTCGATTCCAGTCAAGGGCACATACCTCAGTTGCATCCCCGGCCCTGGTCGGGGAGTGCGTGGGAGACAGCCAATCCATGTGTCTCTCTCACATCGATGTTTCTCTCTCTGTGTCTCTCCCCCTCCCTTCCACCCTCTCTAAAAATCAATGGAAAAATATCCTTGGGTGAGGATTAAAAAAAAAAAAAGAATTTTATACACACATATCACCTGATATTGATGGGCCTCAGGCTGTTTTTCTTCCCATTGTCACTCCAGTCCTGACTCATTGGAACACATGGGCTCAAGGGCCAGGAGGAAGCCCAGAGAAAACAGGACATGGTCCCTGCCGTCCAGAACCGGACTCCCTCTGTCACCCAGGGACCTCATGGATTGAGAGCCTACTGTGTGTCTGCCCTGTGCTGGGCCTGGGGCTATAACAGGGCATGAGGCAGACAAGGCACCCCCGTCAGGCAATTCATGTCTAGTGGGAAGAGCTACAACACACATATGTACAGATGAACACAATAATATCACACTGTGACATGTACTAGGAAGGAAATAAAGTGAAATAATGCGTTATAGCCTTGCGACAGCCGGTGTGGTCTGCAGGCAGGCAGCAGCAAATCACCAGGGAGCTCATCAGAAATGCAGGTTCTCGGGTCCTGCCCGGGACTTTCAGATCAGAAACTGCACTTCGGCAAGCTCCCCAGGGAATGCTTATGGCCAGGGAGTCAGGAATTCACTCCAAACCAGCGATTATTCTCCCAGGGAAGAATAAATATTTGTGTTGACGCCGGAAGGTTCTCAGCTCCTGGAAGATCTGTCTTCCAGGCAGCAGAAACCGCCAGTGCTACTGAACATAAAATATTCTCCTTAAAGGCACACCCTGCTCACCTGGTAACCTTGCAAGTCACTCTGCCTCTCCAGGACTCAGTGATCCACCTGGAAAATTGAGGAGTTGGACTAAATAGAAGCTCTTTTAAGGTTTAAAGAGAAAAGGAAAGGAAAGGAGAGGAGAGGAGAGGAGAGGGGAGGGGAGGGGAGGGGAGGGGAGGGGAGGGGAGGGGAGGGGAGGGGAGGGGAGGGGGTGAGGTTCGCGGGGCAGGGAACAAAGACAGAGAGTCCAGGCCAGTCAAAAGGAAGAACTTTTAATCTTGCACTCCCGGGAGAGGTGTAGACAGCACCTGGGAAGGCACATGGGCATTTCTTTAATTATTGTCAGCTGAACCCAAGACGACAGGCAAAGCTTCGTGTTGGATATACATCTTACCAAAAAGGCAGACGTGTTATCAGCACTGACTCTTACCTTTGCCCAGGTGTTGGGTAGTGTGTTTTTGATATGTAAATCCAGTCAAGCACCAGGAATGCTCGGGCCTACTCAAGAATGCAAATGATCTCCTTTGATCCTAACTTTTGGTGAAACTTCCTGGTATTTGGGGGTATAAAATAAACTTGCTGTATCGGCTCTGGGTCCCTGTCCCTCCATCAGAGAGGACAGTGGTCCCACCCGGCTCCCAGCTTTTTCCTTCTATTTTGTGTCTTCTTTCTTTTTTCTTTCTTTCTTTCTTTCTTTCTTTCTTTCTTTCTTTCTTTCTTTCTTTCTTTCATTTCTCAATCCCCAGCTCCTCTACTCAGGAACTGGACCTGCTCTCTTTCCACACTGGACTCGGTTCACTGGTCCTGAGGGTAGGGCCGGAGAAGTCGCGCTGGGCGGGAGCTGAGGCACTTTTTTTATACAGGTGTTCAGTGAGGGCGGAGGACCATGAGCTGAGGGCGGGCAGGGGTTCCAGGGATGGAGTCAATATCTGCGCCACCATTTGCCTGGAGCACTGGTCCGTCATGGGTTCCAGGAAGGGACCAGCGTTTGTGTCGCCATCTCTCTGGTGCATTCGTCTGTCATCTGTGTCACCATCTGTTGCCTGCATCGGCTTCTAGAATTCCTCTGACCTAACAAAGGGAAGAAAAGAAAATCATCTGAATGGAGAATTTTGGGCATCAAAAGTTAAATGACTGCCCTAGCCAGTTTGGCTCTGTGGTTAGAGTGTCAGCCCATGAACTGAAGGGTCACGGGCTTGATTAAGGTCAAGGGCACCTACCTGGGTTGCAGGCTCCCTCGACTCCCCACCCCCCGCCCACACACACACACTCTTCCCTCACCCTCTCAACCTCGCCCCCCCTGGCATGTGGGAGGCAACCAATCAATATGTCTCTCTCACATTGATGTTTTGCTCTGTCTCCCGCTCCCCCCTCCCCCCCGCCCCGCTCTACTCTCCCTAAAAATCAATGGGGAAAATGTCCTCTAGTGAGGATTAACAACAACAAAAAAGAGTCAAGTGACCAGCTAAGAAAGCTATTTGCGGGAGTGTCAGGTCCCCTCTCTGGAGTCCTCAGGTCACCCCAGGAGGTCCAGGCTTTTTCTGTGACTCAGGAATATGGGTATCTCTGCTGTTCTGAGAATCCACTGCAAATTCTGCTGACACAAAGACTGTGGAGAGAGGACCGGAGGAGACCCAGGAAGCTGGCAAGTCTTGGGTCCAGCCACTCCTCCCAAGTTCCTCCCTGTCCCACCCCTCCCCAAGTTCTGGGAACACTCAGTGCCTCTTCCAGCTGATGCAACAACCTCCTGGGCAGTCTCAGGGCTCTGGGCTGGCGGGTTGTAGAGAGAGGGACGGACATGTCAACAAAGAGCTCCTCAGTCAGTCAGGAAGGTCTGGATTATTGGAGCTGGGTGTACTCTAGTGACCCTGCAACCCAGCCTCTACTTTATGGATGAGGAAACTTGAGCGTCCAACTTATATGTCCAATCATGTTTTGTTCGCGCCCCTGGAAGGACTTCACCCTCCATACGTATCACTATAAGGCTATGGTACTTTAAAATTCTGTGACAAGACTAGTCACTCATACAGATAACATGTCTGTCTCTCCTCTACCTGGGAGCCCCAGAGGGCAGACAGACAAACTCTACCCTATGGCCCCGGAACCCCAGCAACTCAGGAAAGTTTCCTTAGTTGGTTGATTGAAAGGATGAGTAAATGAAATTGTGGGAATTTTGTCTACCTTTGGTGTGCTCCCCAGATATTTCTTCACTCCTTCCTTCATTTTTTTTTCTCTCAACAAAGTTTTACAGAGGAAACCTGGCCACAGGGAGGGGTGGGGTGGGAGGCTGCCAAAGCCAGGCCCAGGACTCCAGAGAGCTCAACTATGATGGGCCTTGGCTCAGCTACCTCCTTCTGGGTTGCTCCATGAGCCACCTGGGGATGGGGTGGGCAGTGTCTTACTCTGTACAAAAGGCTGGCCTCCAAGCTTGGGCCTAGGCCAGAGTCCAGGAAGTGTCTGAGCGTCCTCTCCCCGCTCTGAACGAGTGTTTGGCGATGGCTTGGTTGGGGGAGGAGGCCATGAGCTCATACACAAAACTTAGCCTATTGAACACCCTTCTTCCAGGCCTTCTCAGGCCTTCCAGCCCTCAATCTACACCCAGCCATCTTTGGGGTTTCCTTTCCTTTCCAGCCAGGGTTCGCAGTGACTCCTGCTCTGGCTTCTCCATCGATTCCTCCATACACAATCAACCTCCCTTTGGTATAAGGAGGAACCACCCCTCCCTAGCTCAAATACCTTCAATAGTTCCTGCGTTAGCTTCCTATAGTTCTGTAACAAATTACCACAAATTTGGTGGCTTAAAGCAACACAAATGTACCAGCCAGAGTGGCTCAGTTGGTTGGTTGTCATTCTGTGTACACTAGGGGAAGGAATGGGAGGGGAAGGAGGCGGGCGGAGGGGTGTCTAGGTCGGGCACATATCTGGGTTGTCAGTAAGGATTGTTTTAAAAATTTGTTTTAATGTATTATTCCCAGAGGTCAAAAGTCCAAAAGGGGTCTTCCTGGCCTCAAATCAAGGTCTCAGCAGGGCTGCGCTCCTTTCTGGAGGCTCTAGGAAGAATCCATTCCCTTGCCTTTTCCAAATCCTAGAGGTTGCCACCATTCCTTGGTCTGAGGTCCCTTGCTCCATCTTCAAAGCCAGCAACACCTTCTCATATTGCCATCTCTCTGGCTCTCCCTCTTCCAGGTACAAGGGCTTTTGTCATTACATTAGGCCTGACTGGATAATCCAGGATAATCTTCCCATCTCAAGGTCAGCTGATTAGCGATTTTACTTCCACCTGCATCCTAATTCCCCTTTGCCAAGTCACCTAACCTATTCACAGGTGCCAGGGATTTGGACATTGATGTCTTTGGTAGCCATTATTATTGTACCCATCGCACTCCTCATCCCTTTCAATTTGTTTCTACATGCCACGACACTTCTTTACATGAAATTTTGCACAGAAGCTCAATGGAAAAGAACTTGATTTGGCTGAAGCAGGATGAGGGAGGCTATAGCTGACCATCTTTCATTAGCCCTAGGGTTACCTCCAGAGAACCCAGAGACTCCACAGAGCACAACTGGAAAACCACCAGCCACGATGTAGTCCAAAGTCTTACCCTGGCATTCAAAGCGTCAACTAGCTTTATTCTGGCTTTATTCTCTGCCAGCAGGACAACAACCTGAGCCCCACCTCTGGGCCAGGCTCTGAGCTGGGCAGGAGGGACACCCGGATTCACAGTCCCTGCCCCCAGGAAGCTTAGAGCCTGATGGGGGAGGAGGACAGACAACTAAGCAAGCCACTTCAGCCTAGCTGGGTGAGTATCCCAGGAGCACAGGGACAAAGAAGAGAGGTGCTTGGGGAAGCTTCCTGAAAGAGTAACAACGTTGTGGAGTTATCAAGACAGAGAAAAGTGGGAATAACCTTAAGTGCAGGATGGTAAGGGGGAAATGTGGTTTTCTCTCTCTCTCTCTTAGATATATTCACTATACACACAGTACATGCACTATATATGTATATATGTAAATATTATATAATACTACAGTGTATATTATCTATTAAAGTATAGATAGCACATATAGTCTTTATAGTATATGTAATAAAGGATATACCTATTACAATTGTTCTGATTTCATGCATCCATATATTATTTATGAATGCATACATATACAGTAAATAAAAATTTAACGTGGGAATGAAAACATGCATTTAAGGAGCCATCTCTGGGGAGGGGGCTGGTGAAAGGGAGGAGTAGACTTTACATTTGTTAAGTCTTATTTATCAAGCTCAGTGATGGGTTCATGGATATTTATATATTCATTCTCTAACATTTTTGTATACATTACGTACTTATAGAAAAGAAAGAAAAGTGGGAAATGTTTTCCGGGTAGAGGTATCAGCTTGAGCAAAAGCTGAGACACAAAATACCAAGAATACTGATGACTCCTCAACTTGCCTGCACTGTCCCAAATTCCACTGTAACTTTTCCACCACCAACCCTCCCCCTCCCCCCCACGCCCCGCTTCCTGCCTCACCCCCTTTTGTCCAGCCTTACGCCCCGGGCTGACCATTCGGACCAGGTCAGCGCCTCCCCCGTCGGATAGGCTCTCATCCCACTTGCACCTGTACACCTCTCCTAGGCTGGTTCAATTCACGAAGGCACGCACGTCTCACCACAAAGACTCAGGCAAGGCTGAGCCGGATCCAGCCCCAGAACTGGGCACCGAGGCGGGAGCCGACGGCGGCAGCTCCGGCCAGCAGGGGGCGCTGCCGGGCAGGCCAGGGCCTGGGCTCCGCCCGCGCCACCGCCGCCGCTCAGCCCCGCAGCCCTGGGCGACGCGGTCCCTGAACTCCCGCCAGCGCGCGGAGGCCAGTCGCCCGTGGAAACACCCGCGTCTCCAGGCGATACTTGTCCGCCCCGTTTTAACAGGGAGGGGTTGGCGGGAGGGGAGGAGAGCGGGAGAAAATCCTCTCTTGGTTCGAGGAGAGGCGTCACGAAGAACGGGTTGAGCTGTTTATTCAAGGGGCTTGACTGCAGGTGGAAAGCACGCGGCCGCTTTCTTTCCTGCCGGCCACTGCCCTTGTGCACGGATTCCGTGGGCTCACTCTGTCTGTACTGTTCCCGGATGAAATCTCGGCAGCTCCCCCAGCTTCTCCGAGAGTCTCCCGTTTATTGCCAGATAATTTCAGATGGTGAATAAGCTGCGTGCAGGCCAGTGTCCGAGTAAGACTACCCCCATCCACACCCTCTAGCCCTCCGCCCAGCCGAGGCCTTTTCTGGCGGGGACACCTGCTGGCTGGCGAAGGGCTGGGGGAACCGGGCAGCCTCTCTCCAATCTCACCTCGCTCTTGGGCTCCTCCGGCCCCTCCCGGCTGCCCCTGGCTCTCCAGGGCTGGGGGCAGGAGAAGTCTAACTACACCAGAGCCCTCTGGGCGTGACAGGTTCCAAATACTGACACTTCCTATGAGGAGCACTTTGATGGGCTCCTGGGAGACCCACCACCCCACCATTCTCCTGCAGCACCCCTAAAACAGGGACGGGTTGCCTCCTCCTTCAGGCTGCTTATAGCCTCACAGCTTCTGCATCCCTCCCCACACTCCCGCCTCTTTCTGCTGGAGTCCCCTCACACCTTAATGGAAGCCCTCTTCCTCTGGGTCTGTTTCAAGAAAGGCCTCCATTCTGTTCCTTTCTGCAGGGTCTACATGTGCCCTACAGGACACACACTCACACACACACTCACACACACACACACACACACACACACACCTCTGCCAATGCAGCCCCCTGCCTAGGAGCCCGGCACTTGCTAGCTCTCATCAGATTCCAGATCACAGAGCCTCCTCCTCCAAGACGCCCCAAACTGTTCTAAAGCCTCTCTCCCCCGGTTTGAGGTGAGGGGGGAGCAGTTCCTTCCCTCCTGGGTGGGGTGTGGGTTGGAGGACCCGCAGTGAGTGCACTAACAACTCTCTCCAAAAAGATTATCCTCCCAAGTTCCTGGGGGATTTTGGCTTTCTCTGTGATGGGCAGGAGGTAGGTCTTAGCTCTGCTCTCCCTCTCAGGTGGTCCTGCAAAGGTCCTGATCCAGTCACTCAGTAACTCTGGCTGGCATTGTTTCTTGCTGTGAGGCCTCAGCTGAAATTCTGAGGTGGCTGGAAAAGTCTTTGTTTGTATCTTACTAGAGGCCCGATGCACGAAGATTCGTGCAAGAATGGGCCTTCCTTCCCCTGGCTGCCGGCACCGCCTTTACTCTGGCCAGAGCCGCCTTTCCGCTCCAGCCTTCCCACCTGTCCAGAGGCTGGGAGTGGCTAGGGTGGTGCAGAATGCCTGCGCCCCACCCCCTGCAGTTTGGTCTCTGTGTATGCAAATTAACCAACCATCTTTGTTGGGTTAATTTGCATACTCACTCCTGATTGGCTGTTGGGTGTCACAAAGGTACAGTCTATTAGCATGTTACTCTTTTATTAGGTAGACTAGTGGTCCAGTGCACGGACTCGTGCACATTGAAAGGAAATTAATTAGAAGAAATATTTTAATATTGCTATTCACCCTTTCTCTATAATAGAAGTGTCAACCAAACTCTAGAGCAACAATGACAGATCAAAACACACATGTACAAATAGCGCCAGCGAGAGCTTTATATGTATTGCGCATGCACGAGTCAACTTAGCCTTATATAGATATAGAACAAACTTGCTTAATTAGACCTGCTTTCTGATGTAGCTAAACTTTTTCCAGCCCAGTGAAGCACCCCAACTTCTCTTTCAGGTAATTGTCACCAACACAGCAGTAAATATCAACACAAAGCAGATTATTATTGTAGCTCACACAGGAAGAACAAAGGGTAAAATATTTAACTGTAGCAGTGTTTGACTATATTCTGTGCAGTGAAAAAACCTGAAGTCATTTTCAAGGTCCACCATTTCTTTCTTCTTTTCAGTCGGGTCAAGTTTCTAAGCTTTCTAAATCTCTGTTTTCTGGCAAATGAAAAGAAAATAGGATTCTACCCAGTCTCCTATCTACCTATTCCAGGACTTCTGTGAGGATCAAATGAGATGAGGCACAGGAAAACGCTTCACAGACATTTGGTTAAAGTGTAAAATGTTTGCACCTGGCTGTAAAGCAAATCATGTTCTTGGGCTGAAGAAACTCCAAGGAGGCTAGTCATCACTAGGGAGAGGAAGCTGGGCATTGCTACATGACATCATTACCCAGTGCCCACAGCGACCCTTCTGTGCTGGGATGGGCTATGGGCTGCATTTTGCACCATGGGGTCTTGGCAGCGTCAGCTGCAATTTGGTGGGGTGTCACTCCAGGGTGGTGGCGGGGCCTGTGTCCCACTTGAGGGAAGCTGAGTGTTGCCAGGTCCGCGGTGCCAGTGCGCATCACGGCAGCTCCTGCGTTGAGTGTCTGTCCCCTGGTGGCCAGTATACATCAGAGTGACCGGTCAGATGGTCAGACACTTAGCATATTAGCCTTCTATATATAGTTTCCAGCCTTTGCCTGAGAGCAGTGTCTCTAACCTCAACCCAGAAGAGACCTCGCCAGAGGATCTACCCAAAACACAAATCTGACATCACTCCCCTGCATGAAACACTCTCCAGCCTCTCTGGTTGGCATGCTGCAGTTCAGCAACTGGGACTTGATAGACTCTTCTGGAGCCTCCCACTTTCCCTCACACCTTTTCCTTTCCTCCACTGGAAGAGTTCTAGCTTTGCTTTTCCACTTGGCCAACTCCTTGTGGAATTTGAAGACCAGAGTCTGCATGTCACTTCCTCCAGGAAGCCTGACCTGACACCATATCCTCTGTGCTTCCACAGGCCTTAGTGTTCTGTTGTAATTACCTTTATCCGTATGTATCTCCTCACTTGATTCAGAGCTCTTTGAGGACAAAGTATTTGCTTTGTTGTGTGTATTTAAAATCTTTAAATGAAAAACACTAAAAAGATAGTCAAAATCACCCATTTTCCCACCACTTTTTTTTTAATATCACAGGAAGGACAAAGAATCTTCCTTCTCCTGCCTGTCCTGCCAATCCTTCCTCCAGTGACAACCACTTTTAAGAGGGTGGTGCATTTTCCTGGCACGCACACACAATTTTATAATTCTTACTAGAGGCCCGATGCACAACATTCGTACACTTGGGGAGGGAGGGGGTCCCTCAGCCCAGCCTGTACCCTTTAGCAGTCCAGGAGCCCTCAGGGGATGTCCAACTGACAGCTTAGGCCTGCTCCCCATAGGTTGATTTGCATATTACCCTTTTATTATATAGTAGTCTACATCTTGGTCTGCAATTTTCATTTTCACTTAATGGGCTAACTTGGGCATCTTTTCATGTTAATGCCTATAGTTCTTACTCATTCTTTTTGTAAAATTATGTGCATATATTTATATATAGCATAAAATTTGCCATTTTAACCATCTTAATTATACAAATTAGTGGTATTAATTACACTTGAGTATTGTGCAAACATCACCACTATCCTTTCAAAAAAAATTTTTTTTATTGATTTCAGAGGGGAAGGGAGAGGGAGAGAGAGATAGAAACTTCAATGATGAGAATCATTGATCAGCTGCCTCCTGCACACCCCCCACTGGGGATTGAGCCTGAAACCCAGGCATGTGCCCTGACCAGAAATCAAACTGTGACCTCCTGGTTCATAGGTCGACGCTTTTTCGTCATCCCAAACAGAAACTCTGTACACATTAAGCAATAACTCTCCACCCCTACACACAAACACACACACACACACACACACACACACACACACACGCAACCCCTGGCAACCTCTAATCTACTTTCTGTCTCTATGAGTGCCTCACCCTTTTTTAGGGCCTGAACATTATTTTGCAGCAGGAGACATCATCATTTATTGAACCATTCTCCACTAATGGACTTTCACCTGATCACTGTGATGTGAGACCATACAATGAGAACCATGGCTGGCTGTGGGGCCTGGATCTGCTGCATTCCTGGTGCCCCAGCATCCAGCCCCGAGTCTGCCCACAGAGAGTGGGCCTGCTCACTGGGGCGACCGCACTCTGCTGCACCACGCTAAGGCTGCCCTGGTGAGTCATCAGGCACAGGTGCTGACCCCCCAAGCGTGACTGGGCCTCTCAGAGAAGCTTGATGGTCTGTGTATCTCCCCACCTGGAAGCCCTGAGTCACCCTGGTTTACCAGGCAGCTCCCAACTCTGTGACCTATTAGTTTTGCCCTTTGTGGGAGGCCAACTCACCTCTCATTCAAATCCAGCCCTACACGGAAAATGCCTTATCTAGCCTGGGGAAAGTATGACTCACTCTACCCAGCGGTGGGTGGGTGAGTGGGTGGGTGGAGGACTGAGAGCCACCAGGAGAAAGAGAAAAAAGACAGAAACAAGGCTGGATTTCAGGGGCGGGGGAAATAAAAAGTTAAGGAGAAAGAGTAGAGAGGAAGAGAAAGCAAAGAGACACAAAGAGAAAAGAGGCAGAGAGAAAGAATACCAGAGTTAAAGGGGAAACAGAAAGGAGCAGTGCAGGAGAAAGGAGGAAACAGAGGAGATTGAGAAGCAAGAGAAGAGGGGAGAAAGAAAAGAGAACATGGAGCAGGAAGTGGGTGAGTGCCTTAGCTGGCATTTTGGATCAATCCAGAAAAAATTGCCTGTGCTTCAGATGCCAGCAAGACATGTGGTGGAGGTGGTCTGGCTTGGTTCTCAGGCCCTGGCTATAAGCTAGCTCATGTTTTCAGCCCTGGACTACAGCCCTGGCAGCCCTATTGAGGGGTCAGATGCTGAACATGGGGCAAAAACATACTCAGGGCAGCCACACCCCTGTGCCCAGTGGTAGACACAGTCTTTCTAGTTACTTGGCAACAAAGAATAAGATCCTCAGAAAGGTGGATACTTCCTGCACAGTTCCTTAGCTATAAAGGATGCTTGTTACAGTGCTATTTATAGTAAAGTAAAGAAAAGACAGAAAAAAAAGGAAGAAATGATACAGCCATTAAAAATAATGGTGCAGAAGAATCCTTAATAATATGGGGAAATCTTCATGATACTAGATAAAAAATAAAGCCCAGCTGGCGTGGCTCAGTGGTTGAGTATCAACTCATGAACCAGGAGGCCATGGTTATTCCGGTCAAGGGCACATGCCCGGGTTGCGGGGTCGATCCCCAATAGGGGGCGTGCAGGAGGCAGCTGATCAATGATTTTCTCTCATCATTGATGTTCCTGTCTCTCTCTCCCCTCTCCCTTCCTCTCTGAAATCAATCAAAATATATTTTTTAAAATATATTCTAAAAAAAATAACTATATATATGTTTAAATTAATCTTGAAAATGGTATGATTCTAATTTTGTTAGTGAATAAGGGTGTAATGGGGGTGGCACAACCTCTCCCCTACCTGAGCTCAAAGTCGTTTTCAGTTTAGTTCAAGCTGATGCTAAGAAGACAGTTGTTTTTTGACAATCTCAAGTCCAGACCCTAACCCTTCCCTACTAGCCCCATGCTCTTCCACTTGGGGGAAATTCCCATTAAAGTCTTGCCTGGGGGTAAGTCCTAGTCCCTGCTCAAATTACAGAAGTCCGAGGAATTTGATTCTTCTTCTACCTGCCCCTGGTGTAGCCAGCGGCCTGCCTGTGACCAGCAGAAGCCAGCTCGTTCTGCTGTGATCCCTGCCAGGCCCCTGCCACTGGGCTGATCCCTTCCTCTGTCAACATTGGTAGTCTTCTAAAAAATTCCCTTTTTTGTTTAAGGAGCTGGCACTGGCCTCTGTGGCTTGCCACCAGGAGCCGGATCTGACACTCAGGCTGTGTTCAGCCGCAGGGAGTTCTGCTATCCCCACCGACCAGGTGTGCAGAGCCCTCCCTTCTCTTGGGTCCAGGTGTCCTGGGGCTGTGTGAAAAGGTGTCTGTGTGGGGTAATCACCTGGGGCCTCTGCACTGGGCCTGGGCAGCCAGTGAATAAGGAGCTGGATGGGCTGCAATTAATTTCTCTCCCAGAACCTGAGGAGGACCAGCTGGCAGAGGTCCTGGGGATAAACAGTAACCAACCCCACACAGTGCTGAGTCAGAGGCATGCCCTGAGAAAGAAGGTCTGGTGGGAATAGGTAGGGGGTCCTGTTAGCAGTCGGCCGGCCGGTTATTAAAAGGCTCCCTAAATTTTAATTTGGTCTGGACTCCAGTGGTCATTTACTCGCGTCCGCTCCACAACAGGTCCAATCTCTGCCTCAGACTGGACCAGAGGTATCTCAGAGAGGGAGGGACGAGCTCCCCACTAGGACTCTGGAGGTTTCAGGACTTGGGGTACCGTCCATGTTGGTTACTTTGTTCTACCCTGTCTTTGCTGGGCAGGATTCAGTCAGAAACTCTTAGATCAAGCATGTCAAACTCAAAGGCTCACACGGGCCAAATAAACAAGGTTTAAGTTTATGTGGGCCGCAAAAAAACAAAAGCTTCAATTTTCATAGAAACGTAGGTTTATTTTGATAGAGACATGCTGAATACAAAGGGCTGAAATAAATGAGTAATCATTAACATAAAATAATAGAACATGTTAATAAAAATTAATATTTTTTTCTTGAACATTACCAGACACTGAATAACTGCACAAATTAATAAGCGTAACGCAAATAAACCTATTTTTTTTGTTCTCCAAAAGCAAAATATTTCCTGTTGTGCACACCAAACAAGTCAGTACAAGACTCATGACGTGGCAACCGGCTGCTAAAATATTCGCTGCTAGTATTAGTGGAGAGAAATGGTGCACCTGCATGTAAGGCGCGTAAGGGAAATGAATGCAACACGATTATAGTAATCAGTCATTAGCGAACGTTGTAGTTCATGATTAATAATTATGTGTAATGGGATATTGTAAAAATTAAGTCATGAAATTTTTATTAAAATGTTTCTTACATGCCATTATATTGGCTGGGCCACAAAAATATTCGTTGTGGGCTGCATGCGGCCCACAGGCTGCGAGTTTGACATGCTTGTCTTAGATGAAAAGATCTCTTGGGTGTGTTTTGGGGAGTTTTGAGGGAGGACAGCTGGAAAGATAGTGCCTCATTTCCTAGCTGGTCAGGTAAACATTTTATTGAAGTATATACGGAGGAATGCACCCATGTAATTTTCACAAAAAGTAACCCAAACACACCTGTGTAATTGTAACCTAATCTACACAAAAGCCTAGTAGGTAGCCTACCATAGCTTAACCTTTGTTTACAGTTTATCACTTTGCCTCAATTAACCGGTAACCCCACTTAGATCACTCTAAAATTTATAAGGTTTGTTTAATGCTATCTTGCAATTTGCTGAAAGTCTCACAGAAAGACCACGACTTAGTCAGATGTTTATCCATACCTACACAAGCCCTGACAGTTGAGCGCCAGAATGTTTTTCAGGAACAAACCCAGGTTGTTTTGCAGGACCAGGGGGAAAACCTGCTAAATCGCCTAAAACCAGCTGGAGCAGCCTGAAGGACTCTCCAATGACCTCCTCCTGAACCTACACCCCCATTATCATGCTTGAACATGCCGATGTATGTATAACCATGTTTCCTGACTTCGAATGCCCTGGACTGTCACCACCTATACATGCAATTACAAAGTCTACTTCAATGTTTATGCATGACTTCCCCTAATAAAGATGGGTTGGATACTTTGCTCAGGGATACCATGCTCTGGGTACGACCCCTGGTGTGTCCTTGCTTGCTGGCTTGCAATAATGTTCCTTTTCATAAAATCATCTTGGAGTTGTCTTTTGACTGGCGACTACTGAGCATTCGGACCCGGTTTGGTCTGGTAAGATAACCATCACCCAGCCCAAGACAAAGAACGCTGCTTAGCATCCCAGAAGCCCCCCATTTGGGTGGCATTGATTTTAAAGAGCAAAGTGGGCAGGGTCTGAGAGCAAAGGAGGGAGGAAGGAGCAGATCCTCCCAGGTACCAGCCTGGCCCGATGTGTGCTCCTGGAGACTTAGCAGGAGGACCCCCTTCTTCTACTTTTTTTTTTTTTAAATATATTTTTATTTATTTCAGAGAGGAAGGAAGAGAAAGAGAGATAGAAACATCAATGATGAGAGAGAATCATTGATTGGCTGCCTTCTGCATGCCTCAACTGGGGATCTAGCCCACAACTCGGCATGCACCCTGGCCAGGAATCGAACTATGACCTCCTGGTTCATAGGTCGACGCTCAACCACTGAGCCACACCAGCCGAGCAGGACCCCCTTCTTTATTAGCACCCGCTGATGAACTCGCCTGCATGCGGGGCTCAGTCTTCAGAGCCCTCTCTTGCGAACTGGGTGGGCAGGTTGTTAGACACAGGCAGCCCTACGAAACAAGACAAGGACAGGGTTTCTGCAGAGGCTCACAGACTAGATAGGGCTGAGCCAAGAGCCTGAGGGCTAACGGAAGAGCATGCTTCCTGCCTGGGCTGGGAGGGTGTGTGTCCACCGGACCTGGGAGTGGCCAGTGCCAGGTGAGTGGCCGCAGCAAACACTATTTGCTCCCTGAAGTTTCTGTTTGTCCAGGAATGACAAACAGAGTTCCACGGATTGGCCCTTCCTCCTTCCCCCACACTGTGAGCTCCTGTGTAGGGGACACACACAGGGGTACTGTGGGACAGGTACAGCTGTGACATCAGAGAGACCTGTGTTTAACCCCAGCTGTAGGCTCTGTGGCTTTGGGAAAGTCACATTCCGTCTTCTACCTTGGTTTCCTCATCAGCACAATAGGATAACCAAGTGTACCTATTGCGCTGAAGAGGAAATAAGATTATCTATGTAAAATGCCTGGCATTGGGCAGGCACTTAATAAATATTTGTTCCTTTCCTTTGACGCTTTTTCATTTAGCAAATACAGTAGTCCCCTGTGTCCACAGGGGATACATTGCAAGACCCCCAGTGGATGCTTGAAACTACAGAGAGTACCAAAGCCTATACGTACCGTGTTTTTCCTACATGTACATACCTAAGATGAAGTTTCATGCCTTTTCCATCTTAACGAAGCCTTTATCATACATTGTGGCTGTAACTTTTGCAGTTTGAGGTGTGTTAGAAAATCTTTTTCTTTACAATTTCAGAGATAGAAGATCCATTCTTACAGTAGATCTTAGCAACCTCAGCATATAATTTTTTTTCCTTATTAAGTCAAGAATCTTCACCTTTTCGCATAAAGGAAGCATTTTACGGCTTCTCTTTGTCATACCAAAAACTGCCAGCATCACTATGTGTGGGTTGGGGCCATTATGAAGTATAATAAGGGTCACTTGAACACAGCACTGGGATATGAGACCGTTGATCTGATAGCCTGGATGGCTACGCCTGTGTAACAGCACGGAGATGCTGGACAAAGGGATGATTTACGCGCCCAGGTGGGATGGAGAGGAAAGGTGAGAGATTTTCTCACACTACTCAGAAGGACACACAATTTAAAATGTATGAATTCTTTATTTCTGGAATTTTCCATTTAATAGTTTTGTACCACAATTGACCATGGGCAACTGAAACTGCAGAAAGTGAAATGGCTGATAAGAGGGATACTGCATTTCTCTGGGGCCTAGTACGTAGCAGGCAATTGTGTTAGGCAACAGGAGAAGACAATGGTGAACAAAACAGATCTGGAGACTGGCTGCCCTCACGGAGCTCGGAATCTAATGAGTGGGACAGACATCAAACCACGAAAAAACAAATGCATGTTCTGAAGGAAAAGAATGCTATGTTATGAAAAAGACACCATTCGGCGACTTCCTTCAAACAGGGGGGTCTCCATTAGGACGCTGCCTGGGGAAGGTGACATTTAAGCTGAGGCCTAAGGATGAGAATGAACTAGGCATTTTGGAAAGCAGTACCCTGAGGGGCTAAAAGGCACAGGTTTTAGAGCCAGTGTATACGGGTTTCGAGTCCAGGTTCCACTTACTCAGCCATGGGACTTTAGGTGAGTCCCTCTACCAATCTGGGTCTTAGTTTTATCTTCTGTGAAATGTGGCTAAAAATACCTTCTTCAGAGACTTTCAAGGATGAAACCCAATCATGCGTATAAAGTGTCCTGTGTGGAGTCTGGCACGTGGTGAGTACGCAGTAAAACCAGTTCCCTTCCTGTCCCGACTCGTGATGAATTGCCAAGGGACTGGCACAGAGACAATGCATGCACATGTGCACACACACACACACTCAAGAACACACATAGGCAGTACACAGGTGGCTCCTTGCTCTGGGTATTCGAGGAGGGGTCAATATAGAGACCATATAAAGGTATGGCAGGGCTTGGGGGGAGCAACAGGAACTAGTGCAGTCCCTCAGGGCTAGTAACAGTGGGGTCCTGAAGGAGCTGAGAGAATAGCTGTGTAGAGCCCTAGCCGGTTTGGCTCAGTGGAGAGAGTGTTGGCCTGTGGACTGAAAGGTCCCAGGTTTGATTCTGGTCAAGGTCATGTACCTTGGTTGCGGGCACATCTCCAGTAGGGAGTGTGCAGGAGGCAGCTGATCGATGTTTCTCTCATCTATGTTTCTAATTCTCTATCCCTCTCCCTTCCTCTCTGTAAAAAATCAATAAAATATATTTTTTTTAAAAAAAGAATACCTGTGTGGAAAGGGTGCCAGAGGGATCAGCTGACCTGCAGAGACTGGACAGGGAGAGAGCTGAGGGAATGCATACTCTGACCTCAGCTTCCCCTTGCCCTCTGCTCTTTTGCTAGGCCTCCCATTGGCCAAACTCAGATGGAAACTATAGGTCACAGGAATCTGTGGATATAACCCCTAAGGATCAGCCACCCTGTATCATACAGCACAGGATCCATTCTCATTGGGCCTCTTTAGAATGTAAGTGACAGATAAATCCGATGTAAAATGGCTTCAGTCAAAAGGGAATGACTTAGGTCACCTAACTGGAAACTCCAGAGGTAGGGCCTGAGGTATAGCTTAATCAGTGCTCAAGTGATAGCCAGGTACCAATTTCTCATCATCCCTCCCTTCTATTTTCCTTCATATGTTAACTTTAATCTCAAGCTACATGTAGTGGCAAGATGGCGAGAGTAGAGAGCAAAGGGGGGGGGGGGGCGTCCCCAGAGGAAACCCGTGATTCTTTACAAAGGAGGGACAGTAGGAGCTGTCCACTCGGTGCTCATGGTTGATAAACTTAGGTGACAGCCACCCATTCCCATCTCTGCACTGAGGGGACTGTATTACCTATCCCAGTGCCCCCATTAGACAAGTAGCAAAACAGACATTAATTCACTGAGAAGAAGGGCTTTGCACAAGACCATGCAATTAATGTTAAGGCCAGGACTTGAACTCAGGTCATACAATCTGTCCTCCACATTACTTTTTTTTTTCTCACTTAAAAAAGTTTAATTACAGTTGGTATACAATATAGTGATTAGATATTTGCATAAACTTACGAAGTGATCACCTTGATAAGCATATGACTTCTTTTTTAAAAAGAAGAAATAAGAGACACCCCTAGAGAGTGGATGGAACTTAATGGTTTTATTTTGCTTTATTTATTTATTTATTTATTTATTTATTTAAAATATATTTTATTGATTTTTTTACAGAGAGAAAGAGAGAGGGATAGAGAGTCAGAAACATCGATGAGAGAGAAACATCGATCAGCTGCCTCCTGCACACCCCTCACTGGGGATGTGCCCGCAACCAAGGCACATGCCCTTGACCGGAATCGAACCTGGGACCCTTGAGTCCACAGGCCGACGCTCTATCCACTGAGCCAAACCGGTTTCGGCTGCTTTATTTATTTATTTATTTATTTATTTATTTATGTTGTTGTTGTTGTTGTTGTTGTTAATCCTCACCAGAATATATTTTCCATGTTTAGAAAGAGTGGAAGGGAGAGGGAGGGACAGAGAGAAAGAAACATCGATGTGAGAGAGACACACTGATTAGTTGCCTCCTGCATGTGCCCCAACCAGGGCCGGGGATTAAGCCAGCAATCAAGGTACGTGCCCTTGACCGGAATTGAACCAGGGACCTTTCAGTCCTCGGGCCAATGCTCTAACTACTGAGCCAAACTGGCTAGGGCACTTAATGTCTTTCAATGGCTCATCCTGACATCATTTTCACTAGAAGGAACCACAACTGATGATGTTAGAAGGGATCTTTAACCACTGTCAAGCCCCAGCTATCTCCTCCCCATTTTGAGGAAACTGAGGCCCCAGGTCTGACGGTATGCTAGTAGTAGAACTGAACTAGAAGAGGGGAAAAGAGGTAGGGGCAGGAGGTGAGCAGTACTGGCTTTGTGCTCTGGCCTGGCAGTGCAGCGAGTGGTCAACACAGCAGGCTCTGGAGCCAGATTGCTTGGATTTGAATCATGGCTTAGAAAAATAGCTTCAATTTCTTCACTTGGAAAATAGGGATGATTTAAATAAATCTTCCTTTAATCTTCCTTATAGGGTTGCAATGAAGATAAATGAGATACCTCTGAAACAAAGGTTTCCTTTTATTACCATTCTCCACTCTGGGCATCCTTGGGGTTGTAAGACCTGTGAGCTGATCAAGTCTGGGCACACCTGGCCTCCATCCACGGTCTGTCTCTGCAATCAAGGCAAAGCTGAGCAGGTTCTATCTAACCTCTACTCAGAGCCCTGGGGGCCTCTTCCCTCCAGAGAGGAGGTTGCTGGTTCTGGGGCAGTTCAGGAGGAGGGCTGCAAAGGGAAACCTAGCCATGCATCTTCCCTATAAGGGTCCCCAGGAATGGACACCTACACCAGCCCTG
Source organism: Eptesicus fuscus (assembly GCF_027574615.1). Taxonomy (NCBI): domain Eukaryota; kingdom Metazoa; phylum Chordata; class Mammalia; order Chiroptera; family Vespertilionidae; genus Eptesicus; species Eptesicus fuscus. The sequence goes on from NC_072485.1 coordinate 37,331,746, forward strand.
TGCCTGGCACTGACTGTGCACTGCTTCCCAGATTCCTCCTGGAAACTCCGAAGGGCAAGCCTGTCAAACTCAAAGGCTCACACGGGCCAATTAAACAAGGTTCAAGTTTATGTGGGCCGCAAAAAAAACCAAAAGCTTCAATTTCCATAGAAACGTAGGTTTATTTCGATAGAGACATGCTGAATACAAAGGGGTGAAATAAATGAGTAATCGTTAACATAAAATAATAGAACATGTTAATAAAAATTAATATTTTTTCTTGAATATTAACTTACCAGACACTGAATAACTGCACAAATTAATAAGCGTAATGCAAACAAACCTATTTTTCTTGTTCTCCGAAAGCGAATTATTTCCTGTTGCGCACACCAAACAAGTCAGTCCAAGACTCATGATGTGGCAACCGGCTGCTAAACTATTCGCTGCTAGTATTAGTGGAGAGAAGTGGTGCGCCTGCGCGTAAGGCACATAAGGGAAAGGAATGCAACACGATTATAGTAATCAGTCATTAGCGAACGTTGTAGTTCGTTATTAATAATTATGTGTAAGGGGATATTGTAAAAATTAAGTTATGAAATTTTTATTAAAACATTTCTTACATATCGCAAGAATATTCGTTGTGGGCCGCATGTGGGCCCGCAGGCCACAAGTTTGACATGCTTGCCGTAGGGGCATTACAACTCCCATTTTTGAGGTAAAGAATGTGAGGCTCCCAGAGTTAAAGAGACTTGCTTCTAAATAAGGAATTCCTGGGGCAGAGTAGGGGACGTCCCTGGGGGAAGGCGCACACGTAGATTGATTACGACATTGACTCATTGAGGCACTTGCGTTCTTTGGCGTTCATAATGTGGCCTTTTCATCCAGAGGCTGCCTCCGCTGAAGATGATCAGAGACATCCCTCCTAGTCTCCTGTCACAGGCCTCCTTCTTTCAGTTCCTCCTATAACTCAGTGGCTTCCTCCTACCGCAGGGCCCCATGTACCCCTCTTCATACCTCAACCCTGAGAAGGCTTCACTGCCCTTGCTCCCACTAATGAGCCCACCATAATCTGTATGCTCTCAGGCCTTGCTCTTTCCTCTCCGAGCACTGAGCACGCTGTGTAACCAGATTATTTCTTTGCGTGGCCATTCAATTAGTCGGTGTCCCCACTGATCATGAGTTTCAGGAGGTCAGTTCTTGTCCCCCGATTCACTACTCTTTTTCCCAGTGCCTGGCGCCATGATTGACGCATAGTAGGCCCTCAGATATCTGTGTCTCTCCTCTCTAAAGGAGAATAGCACTATCTGCTACCAATGTTGTTCTGAAGAGTAAACGGAACAAAGCTCTCCAAAATGTGGGCCCCAAGTCAGGCCGCTCTGGTCCAGCCCTGGACCATTCTCTCAAGACCTGGGTATTTTTTAAGCAGGCCAGGAGCAGAGGGAAGGAAAGAGGGTCCTTGTGGGTTGGCACAGGTCTCCCTTGCAGTAGAACTCACAATGGGAGCCTTGTGTGGGAGTGGTGGCAGGAGGCCTTGTGGGACAGCTGGGCCCAGGGCTGCCAGGCCTGGGTTGAGCTGGGCTGGGCACTCAGCCACAGGCAGCCCTCTGAGGGCCCTTTCATCTGAGCCCCAGCTGCCACTTGGCTTGCTGGCCCAAAGCCCAGCTGCCTGGAGAGGAGAGGGGCTCTCTCGGTTTTGTCTTGGGAAGAAGAACAAAGAGTGGGGTGAGTGGGAGAAGGGCAGAGGGAAGCAGTGCTTGCTCTTGGAATCGGGCCAAAAGGAAACAAGATCCAGTCAGAGGCAACACCAAAGAGCTGTCTGAATTCTTCTGTTGCCATAGCATCAAGCAAGACAGAATTGCAGAGAGCATCTCAGACAATATCCCAGTCCCCACCAGGGTGTAAGTGGAGAACTGAGGCCCAGAGAGGGGAAGAGACCTGCCAAAGGTGATACACAAATGGCAGAACCAGAACTAGAACCCTGGTCTTTGTTTTCCCGGTGCTGAAGGGTGTCCTCATACATAGAGTGGAGGTGCTAATTCCTATTTTGAATGGTGGGGGTCAAATAATTATCCTAATGGCTATCAAAGGAAGAGGAGGTCAGTTCTTGTCCCCCGATTCACTACTCTTTTTCCCAGTGCCTGGCGCCATGATTGATGCATAGTAGGCCCTCAGATATCTGTGTCTCTCCTCTCTAAAGGAGAATAGCACTATCTGATACCAATGTTGTTCTGAAGAGTAAACGGAACAAAGCTCTCCAAAATGTGGGCCCCAAGTCAGGCCACTCTGGTCCAGCCCTGGACCATTCTCTCAAGACCTGGGTATTTTTTAAGCAGGCCAGGAGTAGAGTTGGTCCTTGAAAGCTATGGAGGAGCTTTCCGGAGAGCATGAGCTGGCCGGGAAAGGCATTCTGGCTGAAGGAACAGCATAAGCAAAGGCAGAGAGGCATGGGAGTGCAGGTCGTGTTTCAGGGCAGCTGGGGCTGGAGGCGATAACAGAAAATAGCACTAGAAGCCCAGGCTGCTTGGTACAGTCAGAAGAGCCCACTGTCCCTCCGAGTGTCCAGCCCTCCTTTCTGGGGTGATGACGCTTCAGAACTCAGCCTCCCTGTGGAATCATGCTGACCCATGCAGCCGATCAGCCCCCTGGGAAGAGTGGGACTATACGTAAGGGGAAGTGGACAGGTGGGCTGTGCGGAGCCTGTGGGAGGCTCCCCAACCCAGACACAGCAGGCAGCGAAGCCTGCCTTGAGGAGACCACAGCTGCCTCCCCATCACTCGGTCCCATTTGCAGAGTCATAATGTTCAAGGGACATACTTTGTCCAGCGTTTTTGTCCCTTTGGGCTGCTGTAACAAAAATCCCATAAACTGGATGGTGTCTAAACAGCGAACATTTCTTTTTCACAAATCTGGAAGCTGGAAGTCCAAGATGATGACGCTGGTAAATTTGGTGTCTGGTGAGAGCCCATTTCTTGGTTCATAGATGATTATCTTCTTTTTTTTAATTACTTTATTGATTAAGGTATCACATATTTGTCATCAACCCCCCCATTCCCTTCCCAAACCCCCCCACACGCATGCCCCCCTCCCCCTGTTGTCCGTGATTACTGGTTAGGCTCATATGCAAGCACACAAGTCCTTTGGTTGATCTATCTCCCTTGTCCCCACCCTCCCCTACCTTCCCTCTGAGGTCTGACAGTCTGATCAATGCTGTTCTTGTTCTTCAGTCTATGTTTTTCATCTTTTCCTCTAGATGAGTGAGCTCATGTGATACTAGGAATACACTTATAGGAACTGAAAATGAGACAAGCAATAATAGTTATGCTGAGAGGCAAATGAATCAGTCTATAGTGAGTTTCTTTTGGGCCAACAGTTCTTTTGAGTCCCGGTTTCTATGTCCAACAGTTGTTTATGTGTTCATAACAGCAATGATATTTCAGCTCTGGATGGTGGACAAATGGTGGGATGATTATCTTCTTGCTGTGCCTTCATATGGTGGAAGGAAGGAGCTAGGGAACTCTCTGGGGTCTCTTTTATGAGAGCACTAATCATATTCATGAGGGCTGCACCCTCATGACCTCCCAAAGGCCCCACCTTCTAAGACTATCACATTGGCCATTAGGTTTCAAAATATGAATTTCAGAGGGACACAAACATTCAGACCATAGCACCCAGATACAAAACAATTACTCATAGTCACAGTATGAGAATTTTGGAGTGAAAAAGAGATGGAGTCTGAGCTTGGTTCTGCCAGTTACCAGCTGTGTGGCCTTTAAGTCATTCATTCACTTAACTGCTTTGCGCCTCAGTTTCCTCATCTGTCGAGTAAATCTGTTTGGAAGGATTGATAGATGGGTCTGTGCTCAACACATAATCATTTCCCTTCCATTTTCCTCCTTCACTTGGCACAGCTGACCCCTGTGCTGGGAAGAATCCCCTATAAGCCTCTCTCAACAAACCTTTCCCTCCTTCAATACCCAGCTTACCACCTCTTCCATGCCACCTCTTCCGTGAAGCCTTCCCAGATTCCCCAAACTAAAAAGCTGACTTCCTCCAGAAATAACTTGTGCTTGTCTTATGGTGCTGCCTTTTCTTTTCCTCTTTTATAGGTTTTCATGTTCACTGAAACTAGAGACATAATACAAAGGTATATTATGAAAAAAATCAATAACTGTCTCTCTCCATTTCAACACCGACCCTACTGAATAACCAGTGGTTTCACCCAGTGTGTGTCATTCTACACCTTTCTGATTATTTGCTCACATAAATTAGATAGAAATTTATAGAAGAGGTTTGTTATGTTTGTGTTTTTACACAAATGGATTCCCACTGTATACAATGACATTTATTTACTTATTTATTTATTGTTACATAAATTAACCCCTTTATTATAGGCTAGCAATGTTTCAAATTGTGGAGCTTCTACTGGTGTTTCAGTTACTTCAGTCTTCTGATGGCTGACTTTATTGTGACAGCAGAAGTGGTGCTGTAGGTCCAGGCACCACCAGCTACTACTTTCATGCAGGAACCACAGTGCCGGATCCCACAGGTCATCTCTTCACCTTAGTTTTGCCACAGAAGGAGCAAGTGTATTTGGTGTGCTGGCTGACTCAATTTTCTTCACCGTTTTCCCGAGGGAGGCACCATATTGGGTCCCATGTCACCGCAAACTAGGTCAGAATTCAGAGAGCTCCAATATTTATTCATTTATTTAAAAAATTTAAAAAATATATTTGATTGATTTTTACAGAGAGGAAGGGAGAGGGATAGAGAGTCAGAAACATTGATGAGAGAGGAACATTGATCAGCTGCCTCCCGCACAACCCCTACTGGGGGATTGAGCCTGCAAACAAGGTACATGCCCTTGACTAGAATCAAATCCGGGACCCTTCAGTCCGTGGGCTGATGCTCTATTCACTGAGCCAAACCGGTGAGGGCCAATATTTATTTTTAACTGCTTAATAAATCATGGTTGAATGAATAGATATAGGATATACTTCATTCTTTTACTGGTAATTAGTTGCATAGTATTCCAAACAAATCCTCGTTCATTCAACCATACCCCTTTGTTTCCAATTCTGCCACCACAAACAAAACAGTAATAAACATATGTGTTCATATATCCTTTCAGGGTAGTGCTTTTATTTCTATTAGATAGATTCTCAAAAATAAAAATATTGGGTCAAATGATGTCTGTGGTGGGTTTTATTTTAGTAGATATTGCTATATTACTTAAAAAAAAACCCACAGCAGTTCACATTCCACTCAACTAAGTTTGAGGAGCTGTTTTCCTGTATCCTTACCCACATCTGGCATATTATCAGCAATATTTGCCAAAATTATGAAAAAGAGTACAACATTGCTCCCTTGATTGCATGTTCTCAACCCTTACTAAGTTTCAGTAAATTTTCATTTCAGTTATTTTATTTTTCATTTCTAGAAGTTCTATTTGGCTTTTTTTCAAATCTGACTGGTCATTTTTTAACATATCTTCTTGCTCTTCACTCATGTTTTAAATACACACTTGTGTTTATTTAAGCACATTAAACACATATTCTATATCCAGTAATCTCAGTATCTGAGGTGGTGTGGATCTGTTGACTCTTGCTCATGGTACCTTGTGTCCTTTTGTGGTTTGTGACTTTAGATTTTGAGCTTGAGTTTGTTGGACTCGGTGTGGAGTCTCTGCTCTTTCCTACAGGAAGGGTCTTTATTTTGTCAGGCATCTGAGGACACTACCAGCCCAGGTCCATTTTAAATTTAAAAATTCTTTTAAATATACTTTTATTGATTTCAGAGAGAAAGGGAGAGGGAGAGAGAAAAACATCAATGATGAAAGATAATCCCCAATCAGCTGCCTCCAGCACGCTCCCTCCTCCCCCTACCCGCCCTGGGGACCGAGCCCACAACCCAGGCATGCGCCCCAGAACGGAATTTAACTCGGGATCCCTCAGTCTGCAGGCCGAGGCTCTAACCACTGAGCCAAACCAGCCAGGGCTTGTTGCTGGTTTTGACCATGAAAAAAAAAGTGGATATTTTGCCCCCAGACCTATTTGAACTCTAGCCCATAGCCAGACATTTTCAGGGAAGACTGTTTCCCACCCAGAATGAGACAGGTAAGTTTCCACAGCTTTCACCTTTGAGTGGCACACTTTACAGAGGAAAGGGGGCAGTTAGGAGGGCTGTTACAAGGAGTCCATTGGAGGAAACTGGGAGTGCAAAACGTAGTGGCTTTTCATTGGCTAAGTTGTGACAGACTCTCATTGGCTGAGCTATTGCCAGGCAAGGAGAAAACCTCCCTTCCTCTTACTGGGCTAACAAAATAGAAAACATCTTCCAATTGGAGACTCAAGGTATCCATTTCTCCCTGCTTGGGAGTAATTGATCATGAGTAGTAAAGCTTGAGAGCTCCCCCTACAGGCGGTAGGGACTCCATTTTAGTTGAGGTTTCCTTTAGTAATTTTCACAGTTTTAACAAGCAAAATAACCCACCCAGCAGATATCTTAGTTCTTTCCTTCCAAGGTCATGCTTTGTACTTTTAGCAGCTGGTCTCAGGTGGATAAATAGTCCACACTGGTCACCCTAGCTCCTGGAGCCTCACTCTTCTCATCTGTAAAATGGGTGTTGGTGGTCCTTCACCCCCTAGAACTGTAGTGAGTAGGTCTCCTGCTTTCTTTTTTTTTTTTAAATATATTTTAATATTTTATTGATTTTTTACAAAGAGGAAGGGAAAGGAATAGAGAGTTAGAGACATCGATCAGCTGCCTCTTGCGCACCCCCTACTGGGGATGTGCCTGCAACCAAGGTACATGCCCTTGACCGGAATCGAACCTGGGACCTTTCAATCCTCAGGCCGACGCTCTATCCACTGAGCCAAACCGGCCAGGGTAGGTCTCCTGCTTTCGATGTCAGTTCCCTCTGCCGCCCCCATTTGGCTGTCGGTGAGAGACCGGGCAATGACAAACCTAAGGTCTCACGGCAAGCCAGGCCCGAGTCCAGGCCAACCCGGGGTTCTAACCACACCCTGGGGCCAGCCTCCCCCACCCCAGGGCGGGGAGCGGGTGCATTTCCGCCAGCTACAGGTACCTCGCAGGTGGCGGGCAGGGCCGGTTGCAGGAGCGGGCGGCCAGGCTGCTCATTGCCAGCTGCTTGCAAAGCCGGGATAATGAGCCTGACCTCGACGTCCCGCTCCCCGCGGGCCCCCCGCGCGCCTCCCGGGGACCCGCCTAACGTGAGTGCTCAGCCTGAGGTGGGCCTGTCCCTTCTTTCACTCCGTCTGGTGTCCCCGTCCAGGCCCCCGCGCCGTCTGCGCTCCCCAGGCTTCTGGAGCGCTGCCTCCTCCTCTGGCTGGGCGCTCTTTTCTCCTGACTTCCTCCCGCTCGCCTTTCTCTCCCCGCCTCTCCCCCCACACCGCGGTCTCCATCCCATTCTGGCTCAGTCCAGGCTCTCCTCTTTGCCCTCTTTCCTGCTTGGCTGCCTTGCTTTGTGTCCTCCGTCTCTTCTCTTTGTTTTACCTGCTTTTTGTGTGTCCTCTCTCTGTCCCCTGGCTGGTCCTAGTCCCCCGCTCTTGGCTGTCTCCCCCCTTTCCCCTGCCCCCATCCCTCCTGCTGGTGGGAGAAGCAGACCCAACCACAGGCTGACAGTGCTTCATTCCCTCACCATCAGCGCCCCACCCCCACCCCACGCCCACCCCATACACACACACACCCACCTTCTCCTGCCCTCTGGCTGGGTCCTTAGTCCATCTGCCCACTCCCAGGGCTTAGGTAAGGAGAGTTTGGGGGAGGATCTGGAAAAGGCCCAGGCACTCCAGGAGCCGAGCATTCCAATCTCTCCTGGGCGAGGTGCCATCTGAAGATTTATGGGAAGGGAAAGCAGATCCAGGAGTGGGGAGACTGGCTCTTTCCCATCTGGTGATGTTAACGTCATGGTTGTTGGCTGTTGACAAAGTCACCTGCTCAGTGGCAGGGCTGCCCTAGGTGCTCAGTAAATGTCTGAATGAATTACCGGACAGGGGATGGAGCCAGCGTGTGCATGATGCCAGGCAGGGCAAAACTGGCCTTTATCAGAATACCAGGTGCTCCTATAATTCAGTGCTGCAGGTTAGCTCCCTTCAGTTCAACAGACATTTATAGAGCATCCCCGGTACGAGGAGCCCTAGAGTAGGTACTGGTGCTATAAAGATGAATCAGGGATTGTCTTCCATTAGGAACCTCACAGTCTAATGGGGATACAGATGATAAGGGGAATTACAAAACAGGTAATTACCAGACTGTGGAAGTACAGGGCCCTCTGGGATCACAAGAAGACAACCCATCTAGAAAGATTCCTGGAGGAATTAACTTGAAGGATGAGTGGACTGAGTGAAGGGAGTGTGGGTAATGAGTGAATCCTGCTGGCAAGGGGGCCCTGCTTGCTCTGGTTGGGCGGGGGTGGGGAAGTAGCAAGCAGTTCCGGTGGGTGGCCTATTGCCAGCCCTGCAAAGGGCCTAGTAAGCCTCGTTAAGGAGTCTATAGAGTTTATCGGGAAGGGAATGTAGGGTCACTGAAATGTTTAATGCAGGAGGAGACAGATCAGATTTGCACTTAAGAAAAACTACTCTGTTTTCAGAGTAGAGATTGGGTTGGGGGAGGGTATTTGAGGGGGGCAGGGTGCCATGGAACTGACCAAACATTTAGAATCACCAGGATTTGGTCACTGATTATTTGTGTGTTTGAGGCGGGGAAGGGGTTGAGATTAGGAGCAGAATGCAAGATTACTGCCTGAGTTTTTGGCTCAGACCACTGAGATAGGAAACAATAGAAAAGGTCAGGGTTGTGGGTTGGGGGGAGATCTTGAGGGGTTTGGGGTATATGAGAATGGAGATGTCCCTCCATTGGCTCCAATAAGGGTGGCCTAAGAAAATGTATGATGTTTGGTGGGGGGTTGCAGATGTGTAAGGACCCTTTTGACGAGAACTGAGTGAGAGCTGGCATGTTTGATTCACCCCTGTGTCCTCATGGCCAGTACTAGCCTGGCCCCCAGGAGGGGCGCCTAAAGACCACGTGTCCCCTGCCCATGCACACGGGGCCTGGGGCAGGCTTTCCCACGCAGGAATGCTTTGGCAGGGTGACTTTTAGAAAAGGTGGGGGAAGAGGTGCCACCAGGAAGGGCAGATGGTTCAGAAGAAGGGTGGAAAAGCAGTCCTTATCTGCTAGATACACAAACTGTAGTGCTTATGGATGAGGTTGGAGGTCTGGGATTTCCAAAGAGCCTGGAAGTGTTTGTTAAAAAGGAGGGGGAGAGGGACCGAATTCAGAAGCTTGGGAACAGGACCAAGGTCTTATTTGATAAACAAAGAAATGGGGGCTGAGGATGTCAGGGCAGGAAGCTATTTTGTGAAGCATCTGGAAATGAGCTTCAGAATTGACATTTGAAGAGAGTGGATTCATTAGATTTTCAGAGCTGGAGAGACTTAGCGTTCTCTTCATCCGTTTTGCCTCTCTGATTCACAGACAACATGTTTAGGCCCAGAGAAGGAAGTGAGCTGCCCCAGGCACATAGCTAATCATTGGCAGCTGTGGGACTGGATATGGGGAGGGGTAGAGATAGGGCATCCATGTTATTCTGTAGTCAGACTGACATGGATTAGTCCCAGCTCCAACTTCATCACTTCCTAGCTGTGTGACCCTTCTTTCTGAGCTTCCCTCGCCTGTAATGTGGGGACATTAAGAGCACCCGTGAGCTTTCAGTGGTGCAGGAGTGATGAGAGGGTTAAAGTCTGCAACTTTGTATTTAACTACCAGCTGCCCAGCGGGACCTCAGGGTTCACCAAAGAACCTTGCCAAGGGACCTTGAGGTTTGTGGAAGAAAGAGGGAGTCACAGGTTCTGGGCTTATTTTTCTCCTGGCTGTATTGCTTGGCTGCTGTCAGAGGGCATCCTCTCCTTTCTCTTCTCCCCTCCAGCCAGTAGAACTGTCCCCTGGTAGGAGCTGTTGTCATGGCAACTCAAATCTCCCCCAGCAGTTTGGCTGTCTTTGGCTCCCTTAATCCCAGTATTTTAATCTTAGAGCTAAAGCTCACAGTTAAGTTGAGAATGAGGTCACACCTAAATCGGAAGGACTTTCCTGAGCTCTGGTCCTGTAATGACCAGTGGTTAGAGTTCCCAGGTTCGTAACTCAGCCTTCAAACACTGCACAGGTCTTCTCTGCAGCAGCAGCCATCACACCCCTTAGGAAACCTTCCCTGACAACCTCCAACACACATCCACAAAAAGCCGACTCTGCCTGCCTTTGAGCCTTCCTTCCTACACAGCTAAGTCATCTGTTTCCCTCCCTCCCCTGTGAGCTCCTTGAGGGCAGGGACTATGTGGTATTCATCTGCTTAGGAGGAGGCTTGAATGCAATAGGTCATCTCTACTTTTTTTTTTTTTTAATGAATGGGTAATTAAGGAAAAGAAGGCTGGAGGCATTTGAAAACTAATTTATACCATAACTAAGTGCACAAGCTTCAGAGTAAATCGGACCTTAGTTCAAATGCTGACATCATCCCTTAATATATGGTTGCTCTTAAGCAACTTACTTCATCTCCTTAAGCCTTAGTTTCTTTACCTGTAAAATAGGGATTTAATACATTCTTCATAGGATAGCGATGAGAACTGAGTTAGAGCTTGTATGCAAAGTGCTTTGCACAGTTATTGGACTCTGAGGAATGGGACTGCTTTCTGCTTGCTCCTCACTATGCCCCAGGTATCTGGCACAAAGTTAGGCACATACATATTTTATTGAATGAGTGAGTGAATTTTATTTTTTATTTTTTGAGTGAATTTTAGGTAACAAAAGTTATTCCAGAAGCTAGTTTGTAAGGACAACAGCTGATACATCACCTCACATATAATAATTCTATACAGTCTTCTGCTAGGCCTGTGTAGCAGCACTTAGTATTCCCCGAATGCAGCCTGTCAGTCTGTTTCCACATCTCTCTCTGCATCGGGCTGTGGGCACCCAGGCAGGCACTGCGTGGGTTTCACCAATATCTGTAGTGCTCAGCCCAAGGTCTTACATAGAGAGGAGGCCTCTACATAGTCTGTTGAACAGGTAAACCTAACTTAAATTTGTACCAACCTTACAGCTTTATACTCAGTGTATCTGGTGTTACTGGCCTTTTCACTACCCAGGGTTTTTCTGTTATTTAATCCCCATGGGCCCTTATTTTGAAAAAAACAAAACAACACACAACAAACGAAACAAAAAAAAAAACCCATCATCAAACAAATTCTACTTGTTAATCAAAGTCATGCCAACTGCTAATCAGAACTTCTGATCTATATGAAATAAGAATTTTTATCCCCAACTCCCAGCACAGGATGTGGGCACACAGTAGGTACTCAAGAAATGCTTCCTGAATGAATGCATGTATGGTTTATTAGCCTTTCTGAAAAGTTGGAAATGGTTTGCGCCCCCCCCCCTCACCCCCTGCCTTTTGTTGTTGTTGTTGTTTATATATCTTAGACCTAAGCATCCCACATCGGGAACTCCTGACTTCACAACAGCTCCATATCCCCATTTTATAAATGAGGACACTACGAACCAAGGAGGGAAAAAGCCTTGCCAAAGACCACAGACTTCGGAAGTAGTGTGGCTGGGATTTGTTTCCACAGCAGCCTCCTCGACTAACATTCTGTGACCCAAATGAGAAAGTTAAAATGCTTGCATGGATAGTCTTAGATCAAACTGAAACCTTTGTCTTCTTTAAAATGCCCATTCTCTGGAGCTTTACAGCATAAGTATAAACCCCTTCTGTTAAGATGTGCCTTCCTATAGCTGAAGCTTTCCTAAATTTAGGCTTTCCTAAATTCTCTACGGGGGTTCTTCTTTGTATGAAAATATAGTCGTGAGCTCCCCTAGAGGTGGCGCTATTGATTCACTGCCTCTTGTACCCCCAGACATCTGCTGTGGTGAAGCTGAACGTGGGGGGCGAGTTCTTCACCACTACTGTGAGCACCCTGAGAAAAATCCCGGGTTCAAGGCTGGCAGCTATGTTCTGCACCTTAGCCAAGGCCTCCACGGATGAGGATGAGGAGGGCCGATTCTTCATCGACCGCCCCGGCACCTATTTCGGACCCATCCTGGACTACCTGCGCAGCGGGCAGATGCCCAAGCAGCACATCCCTGAGGTGTACCGTGAGGCTCAGTTCTTCGAAATCACGCCCTTAGTCAAGCTGCTGGAGGACACGCCGCAGATCTTTGGTGAGCAGGTGGCTCGGAAGCAGTTCTTGCTGCGGGTGCCCAGTTACAGCGAGAACCTGGAGCTCATGGTGCGCCTGGCGCGCGCAGAGGCCGTGGCCGCGCGTTACTCCAACGTGCTGGTGTGCGCGGTGCGCACGGAAGAGGATGAGGCACGCTGCGCGGAATCCCTGCGAGTCCTGGAGGCGAACAAGAGGTTGGTCGTCAAATTCGGGCCTTGGAAGGCGGCCCCGGTCATCAGGGACCTCTTGGACTCCGTGCAGATGGACATTGAGGCTCAGGGGTACCAGGTAGCCTATGACTACTGCTCCAAGAAGACATTTCAGCCTAAGACAGGTGCCCACGAATACTTCTATACGTTCCGATTCACCTGGTGGTGATTCTCAGGGGCGGTGGCTGTTTATTATGGGCTCTGGTGGGGCTTGTGAAATTAAAAGTTGCCTTCAAAAGTCATCTTTAATTTAAAAAATAAACAACTTCCAAGGTGGTCTGCAAAGCTTGCTCCCAAATATTTATGTCCCCCCTTGAAGACATTCCACTCATTGCAACTGACTCCACTGTACTTGCCTAGTGAAGTGCAGCTGCTCTCTCTTTAAAGCCTCATGTACCTGCAGACTCTTCCCTTGCAGTCCGATAGCAAGGCTGAGTTGGAATGTTTCAAAAATGTTTTGGCTGGAGATTCGGGATATCAACAGGAATATAACAGGATATGAATCTAGACAGTCTGACCTAAAAACACAATTAACCCAGCTTCAGCCTGCAGGTCAATCCTCTGGTCCAGGTGTGTGCCTTCATGATGAGGAAGATGACAAGTTAGTACCTGTAGTAGATGCCACTCAGCTCTTCTTTCCCAGATGCTGTATTGGTTGTTAAAGCCTCACAGCTGTCCTGTCTCTAGAACAGTGGTTCTCAAAGTGTGTTCCCTGCAGCATCAGCAACATCTGGAACTTTTTAGAAATACAAATTCTCTGTCCTCCACTTCAGCTCACTGAGTCAGAAACTCGGGGTTGGCCCAGCAGTCTGCTTTCACAAGTCCTCCAGGTGGTTCTGATGCATTCTAATTGAGACCTGCTCTGGAAAAGAATTGCCCTTGTTTGTGAGGTTCTCCCTTACCTCAAGGAGGAACCAATTCTGGTACAGTTCCTGTTCCAGAGCTCCTTGTGGGATCAAACTGAAGTCAACCTTCATCTAACACCACATTTTTGCTTAGCGTTTTTCCCCTGCTCTATCCTGCTTCCCTCACTGCCCTTCCTGAGAGCACATCAGCAATAAACCACTTACACAAAGACTCTGTTTCAGGTTCTGCTTGTCAACATAAAACATAACTCTAAGGAGGACACATGTAGATATTCATCCTTCTCCAAGTCCAGGTCTAGGATGGTTGGCCCCCTTCCCTGCTTAGAACTCAGGACTGAAGGTCAACTGTAAAGGTTTAAGAAATTAATACTGAGTCAGGGAGTTTCAAATTTAAACATAAAATTGCTCAGAACAAAGTCATTGCCCAGCCGGCGTGGCTCAGTGGTTGAGCATCGACCTATGAACCAGGTCACTGTTCAATTCCCGGTTAGGGCATATGCCTGGGTTGCCGGCTCGATCCCCAGTATGGGGTGTGCAGGAGGCAGCCAATTGATGATTTTCTCTAATCATTGATGTTTCTATTTCTCTCTCCGTCTCCTTTCCTCTCTGAAATCAATAAAAAAAAATATTTTTAAAAAGAATAGTCATCCTCAATAAGCATTACAATTTAGTAACTGTGTCTGCTTGTGTATTTTTTCTTATTTTCAAAACTTGTTTAATGGTTTCCTTTTTTGGTATTTAATATAGCTGACAATTTAAAATGGAAAAATCCTGAATATCTACTTGAACTTTTTATCATGAAGCAATTCAACATTCTTTATCAAGTGCCTGAAAAAGAGTTCATACCCTTTGATCAGTAATGAGATTAGATTCCCAAGAGACTCCCTGCTTCTTAAGATGTAAGTAGAATTGCTTGTACTCTCAAGTTCATGAATTATGGAAGGGTCAATGTCCTCCCCAAGATTTCTGCACGTTCCCAGAGGGTTTGTCTCCTTCTGGTCAGCTCTGGTTCTCTGCCCCTGCCAGATTCATTCAGCATAGGGATCTTCTAATCTAGATGCCTTAAACCTGTTGTTGCTGTTCTGCACAATGCTCACCCAGATTTAACACTCAGATCTTTTTTAAAAAATTTTTTTATTTATTGACTTGAGAGAAAAAGAAAAACATCAATTTGTTGTTCTACTTATTTACACATTCACTGGTTAATTGTTGTATATGCCTTGACCAGGGATCAAACCCACAACCTTGGCATATCGAGATGATGCTCTGACTGAGCTACTGGGCCAGGACTCAGATATTTTTCTTAATTTTTACAAATTCCACTCCCATGAGCTATTTGTGCACAAAGCAGACTGTGGAAACACAGATAAATAAAGGGGAGAGAGTTTACACCGAAAATGCAAATAACTTCAAGTTGAATATTGGACATATCTATTCTTAAAAGTGTGTCAGTCACCCACATCTCTAGGGGCTTTTCAGTAGTAGCTTGTTTTCTATTCTTCCCTCCCTGTTTTCCTTAAATGTTTTTTTCATTGATTTCAGAGAAAGGAAGGGGAAGGGAGAGAGAGAATGACCGATCGGCTGCCTCCAGCACTGGGGATTAAGCCTGCAACCTGGGCATGTGCCCTGACTGGGAATCAAACCATGACCTCCTGGTTCATAGGTCCATGCTCAACCACTAAGCCACGCCAGCCAGGCTTCCCTCCCTGTTCTTGACATGCTTCTCAGTAGATGGGAGTAATCTTCCCCATCCCACTGACTTCCTGCTTGGCCTTATAACCTAATCTGGTTAATGGAGTATGTGTGGAAGTGAGTGTGCCATTTCCAAACAGGCTTTAGAGGCATGTCAAGTTTCCACCAGCCCTGCCAGAAGCAGCCCATGTTCTAGTTACCTTTTGTAATTGGTTTGGCTTTAGCCTGCATCCCTTAAGATCATCTCTTCCTAAGCAATTCACCAAACTAGTTTATTAAACAAAGGCAATTCCAGTATCTCCCTCCAACTTCCAAATCCATAATACAATTAAGATGACATAATTATTTTTAAAAGTATGTTTTGATTGATTTTAGAGAGAGAGAAGAAGGGAGATGGAGAGAGATACATCGATGTGAGAGTGAAACATCCATTGACTGCCTCCCGCAGAAATCAAGCCTGCAACCTGGGTATGTGCCCTGACCTGGAATCAAACCAGCAACTTTTTGGTGCACAGGATGACACACAACAAGTTGAGTCACACCAGCCAGAGCTGCTAACATTTATTAAAGATACTGTTTGCTAAGTGCTTTTCATTTAACTGAACATATTTGTAAATGCAGTTTTTTCTGTGGTCTGTGATGCTATTCTTTCTGGAAAATTTACCATAGGCATATCTTGTTTTATCATCCTTCACTTTATTGTGTTTCTTACAAATTGAAAACCCTCCAACCAGCAAAAAGATTACTACTTGCCTGAAGACTCAGATGATGGCATTTTTAAAGCAATAAAGTATTTTTAAATTCAGACAGTAGCTTGTCTAAGACATAATGTACTGCACACTTAGACTACAGAAAAGTATAAACATAACTTTTACATGCACTGGGAAACCAAAACTTCATGTGACTTGCTTTATTGCAATATTCGCTTTATTTTAGAGGCCTGGAACCAAATCTGCAGTATCTCCAAGATATACTTGTATTTTAAAGCCAGATTTTAAATTCTTCCCGCTGTAAAACTTCCCTGAGACATCCTGAAGAAGTTAGGTCTGTTTGAACCACATTCCTTTGTTTATCCATCACACTTTGAATGCCCACTAATTATCAGCTTGGGTGTCTCCCTTCCCAGTTAGACTGTAGGACCTTGAGGGTAAGTAAAGACCATCTTTTAATGCATTTTTGGGTCTTCTGTACCGACTACAGACTGCTGTTTTTCTTTTCTTTTTCAATCACAATTCACATTCAATATTATTTTGTATTCGTTTCGGGCCTGTTGATTTTTCTGAGCAACCCACATTAACTCTTTTGAAAGACGAAACAGTGAACAGCTGAAGTTTAATGTCGGATGTAAAATTGGGTTTGGATTTATTAACAATAGCACGTGAATTACATTTCACAGTCTGTAAACTGCTTTTGCACTATCTCATTCCATTGTCATTACATTTGTCAGGTGTTATCACCCCATTTGTAGTTGAGGCTACTTTTTATTAAGTAGCTGTAAGGGGAAGCTTGAGGATTCTTTCCACGCTACCGTAGCTATCAGAGGAGGGTTTGATTCCTTAAAGTAGTGGTTCTCAACCTTTCTAATGCCATGACCCTTTAATACAGTTCCTCATGTTGTGGTGACCCCCAACCATAAAATTATTTTCGTTGTTACTTCATAACTGTAATTTTGCTACTGTTATGAATCGTAATGTAAATATCTGTGTTTTCCGATGGTCTTAGGCGACCCTGCTAGCAGTTCTCAACCTGTGGGTCGCCTAAGACCATCGGAAAACACAGGTATTTACATTACAATTCATTAACAGTAGCAAAATTATAGTTATGAAGTAGCAACGAAAATAACTTTATGGTTGGGGGTCACCACAACATGAGGAACTGTATTAAAGGGTCGCGGCATTAGAAAGGCTGAGAACCACTGCCTTAAAGGATAGGTAGCTTTTGAGCAACCGGTGTGAAGAAGCAGGAAAAAGCACCCCAGGCCAGGGGAGGGGTGCCACACACACTGTCCAAAAGAAGAGCTCGGGGAATACAGAAGCAGCAAACACTGTGAACAGCAAATGACGATGGGAACGTCAGCCGGGGCTCTTTCCGTTACCTCGGTAGTCAAAACCGTTACGCAGCTCAGGGTTCGGCCTCCAGCTCTAATTCGCCCCGCCTTTGCCCTTTACCCAGCGCTTCCTTCCTCCCTTCGCTCAGTTCCGCGCCCGCCCGCCAGCCAGCCCCCAGAAGCTCCCATTGGCTCGCCCATCCCCAGAGGCTCCGCCCCCTCGCGCTACGCTCCGGTTTCCGTTCCCCCGGCGCACCTGGCGTAGGCGGCCAAATCCCGACGTAACCGCGGCGGGGCCATTGAGCAACCGGAAGCAGCCTCTCTTTCCTGGGCTCCCACTGCCTTGTGGGACGGTGGAGGGTTCCTCTGGCCCCGGCAGGTTTTCCGGGTTCCTTTGCCACCTCCCGCCACCCCCGCCTCCCTCGTCAAGTACGGAAGCTGACAGGGTCCGCGGGCAGCGATGGCGGCGCACCTTAAGAAGCGGGTGTACGAGGAGTTCACCAAGGTGGTCCAGGTAAGCTCCAGAAGGAAAGGTTCCCCTGACCGGTCGTAGGTAGCGGGAAGGTCATCCACGCCCCAGGCACTTTCCCAGAACGGGCGCCACGAACTGGAGTTGAGCGCCGACTACTTTGATAGGCTCTTGGCGACTACACTTCAGTGGGCGTGTTCGTTTGCCGCTTCTGTTGTCACGATGATGAACGAATATGTGCAGCCTGGTACTTAAAAAAATATATATATATTAGCTAGAGACAAAAACCGCTTTTACAATTAATGAGAATGTTTTTCTCTCTCGCTATTTTATTCAGGTTACATTTAGCATCCTCGTTTCACAGATGTGGACTTAGAAGCTTCTTAAGGGGTACAAGGGCACAGAACCAATTAGTGGTGGAGCCCCCCACCCCAACCCCGTTACCAAAAAAAATAAAAATAAAAAATCGCCCTGGGACGAATTGGCAGTGTTTAAAGCTCGTAGGGCTTGGAAGAGAAGTCTATAGAAATCCTCAAGGCCCAGTCAAAGCCGGCGAGGGTCACAGGCTTCCGAGGGCTGGGACTTTCCATTGATGGAACAGCTCACCTGGGAAGGAGGGCAGTACCTTCCTCCTTTGGACGTGTTTAAGGACTGCTGGCCCAGCCTCTGTCAGAGAAGTCGGGGATTCTCCACGTGTCTCCTCGTAGATGACGCTAAAGTAGAGGTTGATACCAAGTCATCCCTTGTGTCATGCTTCACAGACTTTATGTGTGAACTAATCACCGAAGGATCTTATTAAAATGTAGATTCTACTCAGTAAGTCGGTGGGGGAAGTGAGGCAATAGTCTGTATTTCTGACACATGGATGCCAGTGGATAAACGGCATCTGTAGGGCCACAGATCACAGTTAGATCCGTCTACTTGTAGAGTAGCAAGACAGACCACCCAGCAGGAAACTGATCCTTAAACACTTCATTCATTCCTTCAACAAGAGTCTATTGAGTGAATGAGTGGTTACTATGCATCAGGTATAGTAAAAGTTGTTGAGCTACAATGTCCAGTACACATTAGGGTCCCTGTCCTTTAGGAACTCACAGGCTAGTGGGAGAGAGAATAGCATATATGGGATTTACACCACAGAGAGATAGTTGCACTGACAAATCAAGTCTTCTTTTTCAGCTCCTCCTTTCCATAAAAATTCCCTAGCCAACTCCCTAGCCCTTCATGACTTGACAGTATTCCTTCTTTCTGTTTTGTTTTGTGGACTCATCTTTGTAGCATATTCCCATTGGCTGAAGGCAAATTAGTTTGCTCCTTATTCATGTTTTTTCTTAAAATAACTTTGAAATTTTGCCTTGATATCTTTTTTGCTCCTTTTTATGTGAAATTAGTTTTCCTAAACTTTTGAGTCAAGATTAAGGAAAGCTTTTCTAACTTTACAGAGCTTCCTCTTCTGTGGCTTGCTTTCTATAATTTTCTGGCTCTGTTTCCCTTGCCCACTTTTAAAAAAATTGTGGTAAAGTATACATAATATAAAATTTACCATTTTAACCAGTTTAGTGGTATCAAGTACATTCATATTGTGCAGTGACACTTTCTTTCCAACATTCTGTTCTCATTTATCAAGACTACTCACCTCTCCTCCAGCATGCCATGTGTTTGTCCGTATCCAAACTTTTGTACCTATTATCTCTTTTACATAGAATGGTTATCATTCTTCCATTTTTCTTCTCCACCCAGTGCACTTATATTTTTGCTTTAAAACCCACTTGAAACCTCAGCAAGAATTTAGTCTTTCTCCTCTGCTTCTATGGTGCTCTGTTGTGCTCATCCATTTGCACCTATCACTCAGTGCTACTACCAATATGCATATCTTCCCACCAGTCTGGCTCTTTGAGAGCAGAAATAATGTTTAGTTCATTTCTATAGCCCCTGAAAAGACCATAGGGCCTGGCTCACTAAAATGTTATTGATGGTTGATCAATATTAGATATTGGTTTGTCCTCCCCTTTATATACTCTCTAGGGAAAAAAATATTTCCCAACTTTTGACCTAACTGCAGCCCAGATAACACTGAAGATTGAATTTGTGTGGAATAGGATGGAAATGGGTAAGTGGTTATTGAATCTAAATTCCTCTGATTTCAAAGCCCCTGATCTTTTTTTTCATCATGCCATGGTAGGCAGAACAAAATGTTAGTGGACCTACTTTACAGAGAAAGAAACGGAGACTTGGAAAAATTAAATGACCTGTCCAGAGTTATAGGAACTAGTGAAAAGCAAAATTAGGACTCATAGTCTGTCTCCAATCCAGTGCTCTTTTTCCAGTTCATAACACTGCTTGTCCTAAGGCTAGGTCTATTACCTGAGTACATTATTTGATACTAGAGGCCTGGTGCATGACATTTGTGCAGTGTGTGGGGGGGTGGTTCCCCCTTAGTTCGGCCTGCGCCCTCTCACAGTCTGGGACCGCTTGGGGGATGTCCACCTGCCGGCTTAGACCCGCTCCCCAGCAGGAGGACATCCCCTGAGGGGTCCTTAGCCCTGCCATGGAGGCAGGAGAGGCTCCTGCCACCGCTGCTGTGCTTGCCAGCCGTGAGCCCAGCTTCTGGCTAAGCGGTGCTCCCCCTGTGGGAGTGCACTGACCATCATGGGGGCAGTTCCTGCATTGAGTGCCTTCCCCCTGGTGGTCAGTGCGAGTCATAGCGTCTGGTCGTTCCTCCGTTCAGTCGACTTGCATATTAGCCTTTTATTATATAGGATAAGGGAAAATTATTTCCTTTAAATGAGGTGAAGTAAAATTGTAGATTTTGTGTTTTCAATTAGGTTTTTATGTCTTAACTTTCTTACCTCTTTGCAGCAACAGGAGGAAATTACTACTAAGAAACTCCGACTAACAAAACCAAGTAAATCTGCAGCGCTCCACATAGATCTATGTAAAGCTACCTCTCCGGCAGATGCTTTGCAGTACCTACTTCAATTTGCCAGGAAGCCTGTCGAGGCAGAAAGTGTGGAAGGAGTAGTCAGGATTCTCTTGGAACATTATTATAAGGTAAGATGGACTTGTGGACCTGATGGGAGTATGTATAAGGGTTGTATCATCTCTGCAGAATGGGTTAATGATGCAAAATAAACAAGAAGGCATTCATTCAGCAATCTTTTACCGAGTGTCTTCCATGTACTAAGCACTGTGGATAGAGATAAAAAAAAGACATAAATCCTGTCCTCAGAAGTTTACAATATTTAGAGCTCCTGGTTGAGATTGGGGTTTCTGCTGGCTTCTCCAGACTTCCCCTTCCTCTACCATAGAATTCAGCACCCTGGGTGGTCATTGGGTAAATACTGATATGCCTGCCTCCACAGTGCTCTCCTCCAGCCTACTCACATGCTGTGCCAAAAATTCTTCTCTGAGATTAAACATACATATTTTGCCAAATTTGCTCCCTCTATTTGTTTTCCTGAAGTTTTTAAAATATTATATTTTTGCCTAAGTAATTCAGTTAATATCTCTTAAAAAAGGGACTATAAAAAACAACCATAACCACCTAATCACATCAAGTAAAATTAAATAATTTTAAATGTAATTTGGCCCATATTGATATTTCTTTAGTTCTCAAAATATCTTTTCATAGTTGACTAGAGGCTCAGTGCATGAAATTCATGCACTGGTAAGGTCTCTAGGCCTGGCTGGCGATCAGGGCCGATTGGGGCCTTCTGGCTGCCCACCAGGGCCTCCCTTCCCTGGCTGCCGGCTGCCAACTGGGGCCTTCCTTCACTCCACGCTGCCCCTGGGTGGTCAGCGCACGTCATAGTGAGCGATCGAACTCCTGGTCTCCCGGTCAAACTCCCGAGGGGACACTTTGCATATTAGCCTTTTATATATATAGATTCGCACAAATCAAAATGCAAACAATGTCCATATATGCTCTTTTTTAAATCTAGAAGAATTTTTTTATTTTGGTGACATTGACCTGTTGTTTGTAAAATGTCTTGTTTTCTGAATTTGTTTCCTTCTTTGGGAGTTAACTTGCTCTTCTATCCCCTGTATTTACTGTGAACTAAAAGTTAGGTCTATTTGTTAGATTCAGGGTAAGCATATTTTTGAAACCTTTAAGAATACTTTGTAGATGATTTGTGTTTCATATTGCATCTGCCAGGATACATATAATGTCTTGAAGTCCTGCCTTGCAAAAGCTTCTTATCTTTTTCTCTTCAGTCTCTTTTCTTTCCATAAACTATCTTTATTTAAATCTTACATGTCTGACATAAAAAGGTCCTTTATGTATATAACATTCTAGCTCAATCAAAATACTTGCAGTTATCCAAAGACCTTGTGTGTTTTCAGAAATCAGTGTCTTTTCACATGCTCTTCACACAGCTCAGAACCCCTGTCCCTGTCCCTGCCACTGCCCTCTAATCTGGTCTGTCATTTTCCCTGCCAAGCATATTCTTTCCTCAGAGTCTTTACACTTACGTTTTCTTCTACCAGGAACACTTCCCTTACATGTTCATATGTCTGCTTCCCACACTTCATTCAAGTCTTTATGCTCGGATGCTACTTTTTCATTTTTCCTTTATCCCTTTATTTGAATTAAAACTGCCTATCCATCCTGCACTTCTTAGCTTCCTTCCTTGATTTTGTTTTCTCCATAGCACTTATCATATTTTAATACATTATACTAGAGGCCCAGTGCATGACATTCGTGCACTTGAGGGGGGTCGCTCAGCCTGGCCTGCACCCTCTCGCAGTCCAGGACCCCTCAGGGGACATCCCCCGAGGGGTCCTTAGAGCTGCCATGGAGGTGGAAGAGGCTCCCGCCACCGGCACTGCACTCGCCAGCTCTGAGCCCGGCTTCTGGCTGAGCAGTGCTGCCCCTGTGGGAGTGCACTGACCATCAGGGGGCAGCTCCTATGTTGAGCATCTGCCCCCTGGGGGTCAGTGTGTGTCATAGCGACTGGTCATTCCTCCATTCGGTTGATTTGCATATTAGGGTTTTATTATATAGGATGATTTTTTCATTTATTTTTACCTTGTCTATTTTCCTATTCTCGAATGTAAGCTGTTCTTTGGCAGCATTTTTTTTTTAATACAATGTGTGGTGAATTAAATATTTGTTGAATGAATGCTTTTGTGACACTTTTTACTCAATTTTAAAAAGTGCTTATTATATATCAGGCATTGTTCTGGGCACTGGACTGTGTCCTGTTAGCATATTTAATTAGTTCTTGGTATTGCATTGTATGTCATGTGTGTCTATCTCCTTCAGACTTTGAGCCTCTAAATTCAGAGACTACAATTCTATTAATTACTGCCCCAGTGCCTGGTAAGGTAGAGGAACATTATAGGGGCTTAATAAATGTTTCCCTCATGTTTTACATGAATGAAATCAGGATTCTGCTCTCAAGAAGTCTTTAGCCTTGTCCTACCTGGTTTGGCTCAGTGGATAGAGCGTCGGTCTGCTACTGCAGACTGAAGGGTCCCAGGTTCGATTCTGGTCAATGGCACATGCCTGGGTTGTGGGCTCGATCCCCAGTGGGGGGCATGCAGGAAGCAGCTGATCAATAATTCTCTCACCACTGATGTTTCTATCTCTCTCTCCCTTTTCCTTCCTCTCTGAAATCAATAAAAATATATATTATTAAAAGTATTTTTTAGTTTCTTAGTGATCTACTTTTAGTTATCCCCCCATTTTAAAGCACTATATCTACTTATTAGTATTACTACATAATAATATAACTCTATTACCAATAATCATCTGTACTAATACTTCTAAGAGCAGTTAGCATTTATATAGCTTCTTGGAGTTTATAAAGCTTTTTTCACATGTAATATCTTATTTAATCTTGATGACAACACTATTGTTATCTCTGTATTCCAGATAAGGAACTAGGTATGGAGCAATTTAATATCCAAGGTCACCCAGATAAGTAAATGGAGGATCTGAATTTGAATGTGGGTTGGTTCTCCCCGCTCCCCCCACCCCAACTTTTTGTAATGGAACTTTTACACACACACACACACACACACACACACACACACAGAGAGAGAGAGAGAGAACAGTTTAATTCCCATGTACTCATTATCCAGCTTTAACCATTATCATTTCATGGCCAAACTTGTTTCATTCCCACCACTCCTCATCCTCACTATCCACTTTCACTTCCTCTACTCTGACCCTCTCCACCAGATTCTTGTGAAAAGAAATCCTTGGTATCTTTATCATTTTATTCATAAATTTCAGTATATCTCTGAACAATAAAGACTCTTAAAACAATCATAATACCATTATCATATATAAAAAAAATGAATCAGGTATTCTGATGTTCGACCCCACACTCTTTAACGAGGTCATGCTTCTTACATTAGTCTAGCTCAGCGGTCGCCAACCGTGGTCCATGGTCTAGCTGATTCTAGCCACAAAAGAAATGGGGGAGGGATGCAAAATGGGTCCAGTTCTAGATTGATGACCATAGCAGTTTTTACCTTTCTTCTTTTTGTCCAGAAGTGTGGTATCTGGTATTTTAGTAGTTAAATTACTTTGGCTTCTACTTTTCTTCTGCAAGTCTTTCTGTGGTTGGACAGCAATATCTGAATGATGAGGAGTTCTTTACTTACAGTACTGTACTAGTTGCTGTGGAGGATGTAGAACTATGAGACATGTTCCTTGTTCCTTAGGGGCTAGAAGTGTAATTGGTAGACCAAATAATATATGTAGCATATAGATAGTAAGGGTTAAAGTTACTTGTTCATTTTTTTTCTTTCACTTAAAATGTTCTGGATGTTAACTCTGTGCTTGGCCTTGTGCTTTATATTGCTGATACAGAGATGAATAGGTGATCCCTGATCTGAGTTTAGTTGGGTAGGTAAAACAAACAATAAATGGATAATAACAATACACCGTTATAGGAAATCTGGGATAGGTTATGATATGACCTCAAAGAAGGGAGCATGGGCCTGGAAAGGCATTATGTAGTAGTAGTGATGCTTGCAGTGAGTCTTAAAAAAACAGATTTTTTACCAATTGGGAAACGGGAGGAAAGGCATTTTATTTATTTATTTTTACAGAGAGGAAGGGAGAGGGATAGATAGTTAGAAACATCGATGAGAGAGAAATATCGATCAGCTGCCTCCTGCACACCTCCTATTGGGGATGGACCCGCAACCAAGGTACATGCCCTTGATCAGAATCTAACCTGGGACCTTTCAGTCCACAGGCCCGATGCTCTGTCCACTGAGCCATACTGGTCAGGGCAGAGGAGGAAAGGCGTTTTAGAGAGAAGGGGCAGTTGTGAATAAAGACATGGAGATGTGGAATAGCCTATCTCATTAGAAGGCATGCAAGTCGTTTGGCTGGTATAGATTTCAGGTTGAGAACTCTTTAAGAGATAAGACCAGAAAGACTGAAAGGGGTATGATCCTGAATGGTCTTGTGTTCTGCCTTGTGGGTTTTGTTTTAGACATGTCACTCTGGGCATAGTATGGAGGGTGGAGGAATTGGATGAGGGCAAGACAGGAGTTAGGATGACCAACTAGGAGACTGATAAGTCTGAAGCAAGGTGATGAAAGCTTGAACCAGGACAACTTTAATGGTGGAAAGAGTAGTTTTAGGGAGGGCTTCCCTGGAGGTAGTTTGTTTTAAGTATAAGTGTGAAGGAGGTGATTTATGTGTTTCAGTAGAAGCAGTTCTAGGGGATTATTTGAGAGAGTAGAAGAACTCGAGTAAAGTATCCAACTGGATAAAGAATGTCACTAGGTTAGATACTCTTATATTCTTTTTATTCCCATTCTTTCCTTTTTGCCTCCCTCTTATCTGCTAGGCTTACTACTACTGCTTTCTCTGCAGCTCTCTTGTGTTTGGGAGGTCTGTGACTCCATTCCAGACAATTGAAAAGGATATAGTATATAGCTCTTCTCCTGTCCTCTCTCACTGCAAGATTAGGTTATTTGACTAGGCCAATGTCTCTGAAAGACAATTATTTGATTCTGTGATGTTATTTTCAAATTAATAAAAGAATTAGCATTTTATCTCTATTCAAAACTAAATTCAGTATCTCCCCCCATTCTCCAGTCTACCTTATCCCAGGAAATGGCACCACCATTAATATAGACTCTTAAATCAGAAACCTGAGAAGATCCTTTAAAAATCCTATCTAATAAAAGAGTAATATGCAAATTAACTGTCACTCCGCTACAAAGATGGCGGTGACCATAGCCCCAGGGCGGGACACTGGCATTGTCGCCATGGTGACGACGCTAGCATCCCACACCCAGGCCACAGAGGGAGGAAGGGCTGCCGACAGAACACTGGGCTGCCAGTGGACAGAAGCCCAGCTGACAGAAAGCGGACGCTGGGCCAGGGGTGAGCTCTGAGCCGCTGCCATGCAGCTTGGGACACGCCAAGCGGACAGACGCCCAGCAGACAAAACCTAAACGGGCAGTCGGACATCCCTCTCACAATCCAGGACTGCTGGCTCCCAACTGCTTGCCTGCCTGCCTTCCTGATTGCCCCTAACCGCTTCTGCCTGCCAGCCTGATCACCCCCTAACCACTCTGCTGCCAGCCTGTTTGCCCCCAATTTCCCTCCTCTGCCGGCCTGGTCACCCCTAACTGCCCTCTCCTGCAGGGTTGATCACCTCCAACTGCCCTCCCTTGCAGGCCTGGTCCCTCTCAACTGCCCTCCCTTGCAGGCTGGGTGCCTCCCAACAGCCCTCCCCTGCTGGCCATCTTGTGGTGGCCATCTTGTGTCCACATGGGGGCAGGATCTTTGACCACATGGGGGCAGCTATACTGTGTGTTGCAGTGATGATCAATCTGTATATTACTCTTTTATTAGATAGGATAGAGGCCTGGTACAGGGGTGGGGGCCAGCTGGTTTGCCCTGAAGGGTGTTCCGGATCAGGTGGGGGTTCCCTTGGGGCGTGGGGCGGCCTGAGCAAGGGGCCTGTGGTGGTTTGCAGGCCGGCCACGCCCCCTGGCAACCCAAGCGGAGGCCCTGGTATCTGGAATTTATTTTCCTTCTACAATTGAAACTTTGTAGCCTGGAGCGGAGCCAAGCCTGCTGCTCCCTCTGGGGCAGCAGCCATTTCTGTGGCAGTTAATTCACCTTCTACAATTGAAACTTTGTAGCCTTAAGCGGATGAGCCCAGCCAGGGTGTGCGGAAAGCTTTGCTTCCCCTGTTGCCAGCGGCAACCCTGGCCTGCTCTCTCAAGCTCCATTCTGCCGCCATTTGTTTGAATTTGTTTACCTTCTATAATTGAAACTTTGTAGCTTGAGTGGAGGCTTAGGCCTGGCAAGGGCAGGAGGAAAGCTTGGCTTCCTCTGTTACCTAAGAAACCTTGCTCTCTGTGGCTGTAGCCATCTTGGTTTGGGTTAATTTGCATACTCGCTCTGATCGGATGGTGGGCGTGGCTTGTGGGTGTGACTTGTGGGCGTGTCGGAGGTATGGTCAATTTGCATATTTGTCTATTATTAGGTGGGATGAAGTGGGGCAACTTTAATATGTTTAATTGACGATTTTTATGTCCTTATGAGTAAGGCCTAAATATGTCTTTTGCCTGTTTTTACTGGGTTTATTTATTTGTTTTCGTTAATCCTTACCCAAGGATATTTTTCCATTGATTTTTAGAGAGAGTGGAAGGGAGTGGGAGAGACAGAGAGAGAGAAACATTGATGTGAGAGAGACACATCAATTGGTTGCCTCCTGCATGGGCCCCAGCCAGGGCAAGGGATCGAGCCTGCAACGTAGGTATGTGCCATTGACCAGAATCAAACCTCGGACCCTTCTCACTCCTCAGGTTGATGCTCTAGCCACTGAGCCAAACTGGCTAGGGCTATTGTTTTTTTTCTTGTTGCTTTGTGGAAATTCTTTTTTTTAAAAATATATTTTATTGATTTTTTTACAGTGAGGAAGAGAGAGGGATAGAGTTAGAAACATCGATGAGAGAGAAACATCGATCAGCTGCCTCTTGCACACCCCCTACTGGGGATGTGCCCACAACCAAGGTACATGCCCTTGACCAGAATCGAACCTGGGACCCTTGAGTCCGCAGGCTGACACTCTATCCACTGAGCCAAACTGGTTTCGGGCATGGAAATTCTTTATATTCTAGGTGCAGGGTACAAGTTTTTCTTTATTGATTTTAGATAAATTTTTTTTCAATTATAGTTGACATATAATATTATATTAGTTTCAGGTGTACAAAATAATGATTAGACATTTATGGGTAAAGGTTCTTTAATGGTTATATGTGTTATATATCTCTTCTCTTTTTCCAGTTTCTTAATGTTATATTTTGATGAAAAGAGGTTCTTAATGTAGACCAATATGACAGTCTTTTCATCTATATTTTGTGCTTTTCTTGTCTGATATAAGAAGGTTTTGTCTGTACTGAGCTTATTAAGACATTTTGCTACATTGCTACTAGAAACTTTATTATTTGCTTTTCACACATGGAATTGATTTGTGTGTATGTTGCTTGGGTATATAGAAATCCAAATGTCTCAGCATGTTTTATTGAAAAGAATGTTCTTTTTCATTGCTCTGCAGTACCAACTAAGTTGTCAATCAAGTGTCTAGATATGGAAAGTATGTTTCAGGGATTTGTCTATTCTTATGCCTATACCATGCTGTTTTAGCATAACATTATAATAAATTTGACATCTGATAAGACAAGTTCTCCCACCTTGCTCTTCCTTAAGAATATTTTGGTTATTCTTGATATTTTCATTTCTTTATAAATTTTGAAATCAATTTGTAAAATTCTGTTCCCAAACAAAAAAATCTTGTTAGAATTTGATTTGGGTTTCATTAACTCTGTACTCAGAGGCATTTTGAGGATTGACATTTTACAATTTTGATCTATCCATGAACATGGTATGTTCCTACTATTTTATACTGTTTGATAGTTTTTTTGCATAGGGGTTTTATACACTTTTCTATAACCCATATATTTCATGTTTAATGTTATTGTAAATTACATTTAAATATTTTTATTTTCTAAGAGTATGTAGCTGATATTCAGGAATGCAATTGATTTTTGATTAATAATTTTATATCTAACAACCTTGCTAACGCTCATGTAGCAATTTAAATAAGTTATGTGTAGATTACTTTGGATTTTTTTTTACAGGCAATCATATGAGTGAATAATGGCTTTGTGTACTATTACTGTAATGATACTAGCAATCTCCTGATTAAAGTTTGCATGGTATGCCTAGTTCAGCCATTTGTATTTATACTTTTGATAGCCCTTTGTTTTAGATATAAACCATATAAACAACATGTAGTTAGTTTTTTAAAGAAATATAATCTGACAGATTTTACATTTTAATTCGAGTACTTACTTAATTACATTTAATGTAGCTATTGATACATGTGAGTTTAAACGTATCTTACCTAATAAAAGAGAAACATGCAAATTAACCATCACTCTGCTATGCCCACAGCCAATCAGAGTGAGTATGCAAATCAACCCACCAAAGATGGAGGTTAATTTGCATATGCAGGCACGGAGCGGAGTGAAGCCTGCTATGAGGGGAAGTGGGTTACCGGAGGGAGCTACTGGAGTGGTGCTCCAGACAGAAGCGAGGACTTGCTGGCTCCGTGCGGCCAGGGAGCAGGGATGTGCCAGCTCCCAGGTGGCTGAGGAGCGGGGACTTGCTGGGTCCCGGGCGGCTGGGAGTGAAGCCAGGGGAAGGAAGGCCTATTCTTGCACGAATATCGTGCAATGGGCCTCTAGTATTTTATTAAATGCTTCTGTTTGCCTTATTTGCCCAGTGTTCTTTTTTTCCTCTCGATCCTTGCCATCCTTTGGATTGATTCTATATTAAATTCTCTCCTCCATCTCTGTTTATTAGCTTAGGAGTTAATACCTCCTTTTATACTATCTTAACCAGATATTGCAACATGAGTTCTAGACTTTTCAAGAGTAAATATTAAATTTGATACTTTTACCTTCTTTGGACTATGCAAGCACTTTAGCTCCCTTTATCCACCTTCCTGACTTACATGTAAGTGTAATTATATACTTTCTCCATTTTTCTCTCTATGATACTTTTATTCTTGCTTACTATGTTTACTTTTTTGGTTTATTTTTTCCAGTTTTATTGAGAAATAATTGATATACATCACTGTAAAAGTTTAAGGCATAAGAACGATGGTTTGATTTACATATATGATTACCACAGTAGGTTTAGCTAACATCCATTATCTCATATCTTCTATAATAATAAAAATGTAGTATGCTAATTAGAACGGATGTCCTTATGGATGACCTTCTGGACAAAGCCAGGGCTGCGAGAAAAGCCTGGGTCCTGGGTGCCGGAGGGAAACCAGTGCTGGCAGCTGGGAGAATGAAGGCCTATTCTTGCACAAATTTTGTGCATCGGGCCTCTAGTCTATAAATATAAAAGCCATTCATATATATAAAAGCCATGCGACCAGATTGACTGGTCACTATGACGCACACTGCAGCCGGCCAACCGGCCCGATCGGGGGCGAGTCTGGCTATCCAACCTCCCGCGGCCCTGCCGCCTGACTGTCCTCACCCCCGATTGGCCCTCTTACCCCGATGGGGGGCAGGGTCGGCTAGCCAACCTCCTGAAGTCCCTCCCTCCCCCTGTAGGCCTGGCTCCAATAAGGCCCCGATTGGGAGTGGGGCTGGTGGCCAACCTCCCGCATTCCCTCCCCCTAGCTGGCTTGGTCCCGATCGGCCCTAATTGGGGCGGGCCGGCCGGACCCCACTCATGCACGAATTCATGCACTGGGCCTCTAGTAGATACAATAAAAATAAAAGAAAAAATATTTCTCCTTATGATGAGAATTCATAGGTTTTACACTCTTTATTCTTTTTTAAAAAACTATATTTTTATTGATTTCAGAGAGGAAGGAAGAGGGAGAGAGAGATAGAAACATCCATGATGAGAGAGAATCATTGATCGGCTGCCTCCTGCAACTCCCCCACTGGGGATCAAGCCCATAACCCGGGCATGTGTCCTTGACCGGAATCAAACCTGGGACCTTTCAGTTTGCAGGCCGACTCTCTATCCACTGAGCCAAACTGGCTAGGACAGGATCAACATTCTTAAGAACTTTCCTATATATCATACTAGAGGCACGAAGTTCGTAGACTGGGGTGGTGGGTGGGGGGGGATGTCCCTCAGCCCAGCCTGCACCCTCTCCAATTTGGGACCCCTTGAGGGATGTCTGACTGCTCGTTTAGTCGGACATCCCTCTCACAATCCAGGACTGCTGGCTCCCAACTGCTCGCCTGCCTGTCTTCCTGATTGCCCCTAACGGCTTCTGCCTGCCAGCCTGATCACTCCCTAACCACTCCCCTGCCAGCCTGATTGATGCCTAATTGCTCCCTGCCAGCCTGTTTGCCCCTAACTGCCCTCCCCTGCAGGCCTGGTCACCCCTAACTGCCCTCCCCTGCAGGCCTGGTCACCCCTAACTGCCCTTCCCTGCAGGCCTGGGTCCCCCCCCATCTGCCCTTCCCTGCAGGCCCGTTCACCCCCAACTTCCCTCCTCTGCTGGCCTAGTCATCCCTAACTGCCCTCCCCTGCAGGCTTGATCGCCCCCAACTGCCCTCCCTTGCAGGCCTGGTCCCTCCCAACTGCCCTTCCCTGCTGGCCCAATTGCCCACAACTGCTCTCCCTTGTAGGCCTGGTCCCTCCCAACTGCCCTCCCCTGCTGGCCATCTTGTGGCGCCCATCTTGTGTCCATATGGAGGCAGCCATCTTGTGTGTTGGAGTGATGGTCAATTTGCATATTACTCTTTTATTAGATAGGCTAGCAGTGCTACCTATAGTCATCATGCTGTATAGTATATCTCTAGTATTATCTTATAACTAGAAATTTGTACCTTTTTAAAAAATATATATTTTATTGATTTTTTTACAGAGAGGAAGGGCGTGGGATAGTTAGAAACACCAATGAGAGAGAAACATCGATCAGCTGCCTCTTGCACACCTCCTACTGGGGATGTGCCCGCAACCAAGGTACATGCCCTTGACCGGAATCGAACCTAGGACCTTTCAGTCTGCAGGCCGATGCTCTATCCACTGAGCCAAACCGGTTAGGGCAGAAGTTTGTACCTTTTAACCACATTCCTCCAATTTACCCTTCCTCTACCCTCCACCTCTGGTAACCACAAGTTTGATCTCTTTTTCCAAGGTCCCCCTCCCTCCCAGAGCTTGTTATTTTGTGTGTTTTTTTCCAGATTCCACATAAAAGGGAGATCATACAGTATTTGTCTTTCTTTGTCTAACTTATTTCATTTAGCATAATACCCCCAGGTTCACCCATGTTGTGGTAAATGGCAAGATTTCATTCTTTTTTATGGCAAGCATTATTCCATTATACACACACACACACACACACATTTTCTTTATCCATTTATCTATCAGTGGACATTTAGGTTACTTTCTTATCTTGGCTATTGTAAATAATGCTGAAGTGAACATAGGAATGCATATATTTTTTGAATTAGTTTTGTATTTCTTCAGATCAATACCCAGAAGTGGAATTGCTGAGTCATATGGTAGTTCTTTTTAAAAAGTTTTATAGGAACCTCCATACTGTTTTTCTTAGTGGCTACTCGAATTTGCAATCCCACCAACAGTGCACAAGGTTTCCTTTTTCTCCACATCCTCCCCAATACTTGTTTGTTGATTTATTGATGATAACCATTCTGACAGGTGTGAGGTGATATCTCATTGTGGTTTTACGGTAATTTGAATTTCTCTTATGACTAGTGATATTAAACATCTTTTCATATGTGTATTGGCCATCTCTATGTTCTTTTTGGAGAATTATCTGTTTGCCTTTTTTGGTCTTGTGTAGTATGAGTCCTTTATAAATCTTGGATATTAACCTCTTATCAGATGTATCTTTGGCAAGTATTTTCTTCCATTCAGTAGGTTGTCTTTTGTGTTGTTGATAGTTTCCTTCTCTGTAGGAAAATATTTTTTCGGGAATTGAGATGATTCAAATCTGAGCTGCAGTCCCTACCAAAGTCTGTATTTTTATTTTACTTTTAGTAATATTGTTGTATCCTTTGGGGTCCCAATCCAATGGGTTTATTAGGCTGCCCCTGCTCCCCCTCCTACCTTCAGCCTTACACTCTAGTCATTGCTCACATGGCCTCATCTGGCTGTCAGAAGCACTGGTTACTTTGCTGCTCCTCCATCCATCCATCCCCAGGTCTCAAAACCTCAAGAAAAAACAGCTCCAAATTCCAGGTGAACCTTTTTGCATCTGTGACCTTCCTTGCATGATCCTCGTTCTTTAATTCTTCATTTATCTTTTATATATTTACTTTAAATATATTTTTATTGATTTCAGAAAGAAAGGGAGAGGGAGAAAGAGATAGAAACATCAATGATGAGCTGGAATCATTGATTGTCTGCCTCCTGCACACCCTCTCCTGGGGATTGAGCTCGAAACCCGGGCATGTGCCCTTGACCTGGACCATTCAGTCCACAAGCCAATGCTCTATCTATAGCCAAACCAGCTAAGAGCTCTTCATTTATCTTTTAGTTTTCTAATACCTTCAAATACACACACACACACACTTTTTTCTTTCGTCCTTTCTTTTTTTGTTGTTTGTTAATCCTCACCTTAGGATATTTTTTAGTTGGTTTTTAGAGAGAGTGGAAGGGAGGGGGAGAGGGAGAGAGAAACTTTGATGTGAGATAGACAAATTGATTGGATGCCTCCCAAACGCACGCACCCCGACCAGTGCCAGAGGTTGAGCCTGCTAACAAGTTACATGCTCTTGACTGGAATTGAACCCAGGACCTTTCTGTACGAGGGCTGATGCTCTATCCATTGAGCCAAATTGGCTAGGGCAGTGGTCGGCAAACTCATTAGTCAACAGAGCCAAATATCAACAGTACAAGGATTGAAATTTCTTTTGAGAGCCAAATTTTTTAAACTGAAACTTCTTCTAATGCCACTTCTTCAAAATAGACTCACCCAGGCTGTGGTATTTTGTGGAAGAGCCACACTCAAGGGGCCAAAGAGCCGCATGTGGCTCGCGAGCTGCAGTTTGCCGACCACGGGCCTAGGGCAACACTTTTTTCTTTTTTTTTGCATCCATAGTATTTTTCTAGTTTCCACAGCAGGAATATTGGTCTGAATTGTCTAGTCTGCCCTTACCAGAAGTGAGAGTCTTGCTATTATCTTTTGCTGGACCTTTGCAATACACTTTTTAAGAAAAAAAATGTTTTATTGACTTTGAGAAAAGAAGGAAGAGGGGGAGAGAGATAGGAACATCAATGATAAGAGAGAATCATCTATCGGCTGCCTCCTGCACGCCCCCTACTGGGGATCAAGTGGGCAACTTGGGTATGTGGCCTGACCAGGAATGAAAATGTAGCCTCCTGGTTCATGGGTTGATGCTAAACCACTGAACCACATTGGCCATGCTGCAATACATTTTTAATCTGTTTCTCTGTCTAGTTTTGCGCCTTCCATTTTAATCACCATGGTATTTAAAATTGATTTTCCCAAGGTTATCCTATATAATAAAAGCCTAATATGCTGAGTGACTTTTCGATCGTTCGACCAGTCGCTATGACATGCACTGACCACCAGGGGGCAGAAGCTCTGACCGGTAGCTTAGCTTGCTGCTGTGGTCCAGTTGATCAGGACTGGGTGAGATGGGCCGGATACGCCCTGGAGCCCTCCTGTGGTCCCTCCGCGGCTGTCCACCCTCCCATGGTCCTTCCCAAGCCAGCTGGCCTCCATGGGCCCTAATTGGGACTGGGCGAGAGGAGCCGGACATGCCCTGGAGCCCTCCCATGGTCCCTCCCCAGCCCGGATCCTGCACTGGTGGGGTCCCTCATCCTGGTCTCACCTCTCCCAATCCGGGACCCCTTGGGGGATGTTGGAGAGCCGGTTTGAGCCCGACCCCTGCAGGTCAGGCTGAGGGACCCCACCGGTGCACGAATCCGTGCACCAAGAAAATATATATATATATATATATATATGTTTTAGAGGCCCAGTGCATGAAATTCATGCACGGGGGGGGGGGGGGGGGGGGGGGGGATGTATGTGTCCCTCAGCCCAGCCTGCACCCTCTTCATCTGGGACCCACTAGTGGGATCAGGCCTAAACGGGCAGTCGGACATCCCTCTCAAAATCCAGGACTGCTGGCTCCCACCTGCTCACCTGCCTGCCTGCCTGATTGCCCCTAACCGCTTCTGCCTGCCAGCCTGATTACCTCCTAACCCAGTGATGGGGGCAACCTTTTGAGCTTGGTGTGTCAAACTTCGCCAAAAAACTGAGCATAACTTGGGTAGTGTGTCACTTTGAGGAAAAAACATTATTTCGCAAATGTTTCATCCTCAGGAGCAGCAAATGTTTCATCCTCGGCATGCAGCCGCCTCAGAGGCCGCGTGTCATCAGAAATGGCTACGCGTGTCAGTGCTGACACGCGTGTCATAGGTTCGCCATCACTGTCCTAACCACTCCCCTGCCAGCCTGATTGACGCCTAACTACTTCCCTGCCGGCCTAGTTACTCCTAATTGCTCTCCCCTGCTGGCCTGGTCACCCCTAAATGCCCTCCCCTGGCAGTCTGGTCACCCCCAACTGCCCTCCCCTGCCATCCTGGTTGCCCCCAACTACCCTCCCCTGCAGGCCTGGTGTCCCCCCAACTGCCCCCCCTGGCAGGCCTGGTCCCCCCCAACTGCCCTCCCCTACAGGTCTTGTCCCTCCCAACTACCCTCCCCTGCAGGCCTGGTGTCCCCCCAACTGCCCCCCCTGGCAGGCCTGGTCCCCCCCAACTGCCCTCCCCTACAGGTCTTGTCCCTCCCAACTGCCCTCCCCTGCTGGCCTGGTCACCCCTAACTGCCCTCCCCTGCAGGCCTGGTTGCCCCCAACTGCTCTCCCCTGCAGGCCTGGTTGCTCCCAACTGCCCTCACCTGCAGGCCTTGCCCCTCCCAACGGCCCTCCCCTGCTGCCCGGTCAACCCTAACTGCCTCCCCTGCAGGCCCAGCTGCCCGCAACTGCCCTCCTCTGCAGGCCTGATTGCTCACAACTGCCCTCCCCTGCTGGTCATCTTATGGCAGCCATCTTTGTCCGCATGGGGGCGGCCATCTTGTGTGTTGGAGTGATGGTCAATTTGCATATTACCTCTTTATTATATAGAATATAGTAAGTGGTGTACCAGGATTCTAGGTCTTCTGACTTTATAACTATTGCTCCTTCCCCCACTGAGGCCTCCTTATTGTGCTCAGTTACCTTCTTAGGAACGTAGGGTACTTCGTACTTGAGAACAGGGAATGAACAAATGGACATGGTTCTTTTTGTCTTTGAGGGAAATTTCTCACCATAGAATCTTTGTGCAAATTAGAGACCATCTCCCAATATTAAAACTAAAAGGGCCAGACCACTCATTTCTCAGTCTTGCTTGTACCTACAGTCCAGGTGCAAGACCTAGACCCAGTTAATTTGATTTACCTGCCCCAATCTTCTAATGAGGATCTGGTGATCCCAAAAAAACAAGTAGATTAAAATTTTTTTCTGGCCCTAACTGGCTTGGCTCAGCGGATAGAGCATCGGCCTGCAGACTGAAGGGTCCCAGGTTTGATTCTGGTCAAGGGCATGTTACCTTGGTTGCGGGCACATCCCCAGTAGGAGGTGTGCAGGAGGTAGCTGATCAATGTTTCTCTCTCATTGATATTTCTAACTCTCTATCCCTCTCTCTTCCTCTCTGTATAAAAGCAATAAAATATATTTTTAAAAATATTTTTTTCTGGTAATAGCATTGGTGGCTGCAGCACCCAATTTCCAGGGGCTCCAAGAGCAAGGTGCTGGCAGCATCATTGGGTGGCCAGTGTTGGTAGTACAGGTTGGTGCAACTCATGTGTAACTGCACAGGAGAGAAAAGGTACTTTTAATCCCAAAAGCACATTTCTGGTTAGAAGTTAATGACATGAGGAAGGCATAAAAAATTTCTCATTCATTTTTCTGTATTTGGGTATAAGAATAAGAAAGCTCTCTCCTCTGAAATATATACAGTTAAAGGCTTTGAATATTTGGATCATTGAATCTCTTTTGAAATGTTAGTTTCTCATTTCTGTTTTTGGTTAGCTGAGAGGAGAGCATCAAGGTAACAATAGCTTCTTTTGTTCCAGGAGAATGATCCATCTGTGAGACTGAAAATTGCTTCATTATTGGGGTTATTGTCAAAGACTGCAGGATTTTCTCCAGACTGTATTATGGATGATGCCATTAACATCCTGCAGAATGAAAGTAAGTTGCAATTTAAAAGCTGTACACTTAGAGCAGAAATCTTTAGTTCCTTTTGTATAGAATTTAAAACAGAATATTGTTGTGTTGGTATTAAAAAGGAATTTGAGGATGATTCAATAAAACTATGTACATATATTTACCTTAGAGTTAAAATGTAGTTTTTCTCTTAATAGCTATCATTTATTGACCTCTACCTAGTGCCATATGCTTAAAGTATTTTACATATGATAGAAGATAGATGTCATTGTCCTTATTTTAAAGGTGGAAAAACTGAAGTTCAGAGAAGTTAACTAACTTATTAAAGGTTAAGTTGTATGGGACAGAGATGATATTTAGGTGACTTTGCACATTAACTCAGAAACCATGAGAGGGGCTGTCCTGGTCATATGTGGTCTCTGAGTTCTGTCCCTATAAAAGTGACATCTCCTAGGTCTCACATGTTATTGTTACTTTTTCTGTTTGTTGCTTGTTGATGCCCAATAACATTATTTCTGTGTTTAGGTGAAATGGGAAAATACTTCACCTTTTTAATGTTTTTTTTTTTTTTAATTTTCTGTGTTTTTTCTAATGTACAAGATTGTTTTATAGTTAGTGTCTCAGTTACCTTACTATTCTATAATAATAAAAGCTTAATATGCTAATTAGACTGGACAGCTGAACGACCTTCCAGACGTCATTCCAGATCAAGCCGTGGTGGTGGGAGCCAAAGTAGAGGTGGTTTGGGGCAATCAGGCAAGCAGGCAGAGTGATTAGGGGTGATCACACAGGCAGACAGAGTGGTTAGGGGTGATCAGACAGGCAAGCAGAGTGGTTAGGGGCGATCAGGCAGGCAGGCAAGTGGTTAGGGGTGATCAGGCAGGCAGGCAGGCAGGCAGGCGAGCGGTTAGGAGTCAGTGGTCCCAGATTGCAAGAGGGTGCAGGCTGGGCTGAGGGAGACCCCTCAACCCCCATATCCCATGCATGAATTTCATGTACTGGGCCTCTAGTTTAAAATTAAATAAAAAGAAAAGTTCTTTGGCCCTGACTGGTATGGCTCAGTTGGTTGGAGCATTGTCCCATACACCAAAAGGTGGAGGGTTCAATTCCTAGTCAGGGTACCTAATCCAGGTTTTGGGTTCAATCTCCAGTTGGGGCATGTGTGGGAGGCAACTGATAGATGTTTCTCTCTCTCTTCTCTCTCTCTCTCTCTCTCTCTCTCTCTCTCTCTCCCCCTCTCCTTCCCCCCCCCCCCCTCTAAAAATCAGTTTAAAAAATATTTTTTAAATGTGTCTTATGGCAGCCCCGGCTGGATGGCGTAGTTGGTTGGAGTGTTGTCCTGCACAGCAAAAATGTTTCAGGTTCGATTCCCCATCAGGGCATATACCTAGGTTTCAGGTTCAATCCCTGGTCCAGTGTGTATGGGAGGCAACTGATTGATGTTTCTCTCTCTCTCTTTCTCTCTCTCAAATTAATGAATATATCCTTGGGTGAGGATTATATATATACTAGAGGCCCGGTGCATGAAATTCGTGCATGGGGGCAGGGGTTGTCCCTCAGCCCAGCCTTGCACCCTCTCCAATCTGGGACATCCCTCTCACAATCCAGGACTGCTGGCTCCCAACTGCTCACCTGCCTGCCTTCCTGATTGCCCCTAACCGCTTCTGCCTGCCAGCCTGATCACACCCTAACCACTCCCATGCCAGCCTGATTGATGTCTAACTGCTCCCCTGCCAGCCTGTTTGCCCCCAACTTCCCTCCTCTGCCAGCCTAGTCTCCCCTAACTGCCCCTGCAGGCTTGATTGCCTCCAACTGCCCTCCCTTGCAAGCCTGGTCCCTCTCAACTGCCCTCCCTTGCAGGCCTGGTGCCTCTCAACTGTCCTCCCCTGCTGGCCATCTTGTGGTGGCCATCTTGTGTCCACATGGGGGCAGGATCTTTGACCACATGGGGGCAGCTATATTATGTGTTGGAGTGATGGTCAATCTGCATATTACTCTTTTATTAGATAGGATAGAGGCCTGGTGCATGGGTGGGGGCCAGCTGGTTTGCCCTGAAGGGTGTCCCGGATCAGGGTGGGCGTTCCCTTGGGGCGTGGGTCGGCTGAGCGAGGGGCCTGTGGTGGTTTGCAGGCCAGCCACGCCCCCTGGTGACCCAAGCGGAGGCCCTGGTATCTGGGATATATTTACCTTCTACAATTAAAACTTTGTATCCTGGAGCGGAGCCAAGCCTCCTGCTCGCTCCGTGGCCGGCAGCCATTTCTGTTTGGATTTGTTTACCTTCTATAATTGAAACTTTGTAGCCTTGAGTGGAGGCTTAGGCCGGCCAGGGCAGGGGAAAGCTTGGCTTCTTCTATCGCCTTTGAAACCCAAGCCTCCCTCCTACTTTCTCCGTGGCGGTAGCCATCTTGGTAGGGTTAATTTGCTTACTCGCTCTGATTGGCTGGTGGGCGTGGCTGGTGGGTGTGGCTTGTGGGTGTCACAGAGTTGGGGTCAATCTGCATATTACTCTTTTATTAGGTAGGATATATATATCATGGCATATTAAAAGAGAAAACTTAATAGCAAAAAAATCTTGCTATTTCTGAAAATATTGTAATTTGTTTGAATTAGTTGTGGTTTTAGAGAATAGTTTTATTTTGGGTATCCTATCTAATAAAAAGAGAATATGCTAATTGACCCTCACACCATCTCAAAGATGGCGATGCCCACAGCCAGTAAAGAGGGATATGCTAATTGACTGCCCTGCCCTCAAAGATGGCGGCGCCTTCAGCCACAAGATGGCAGTGCCCAGTCCCCTCAGCCCTGCCGGGGCAGTGGGCACATGGCAAGGCCGGGCCCCGCCCCAGGTGGGCCCGGCCGCTCTGTGCGCCTGCCTCCGGAGTCCCCCAGTCCCCTCAGCCCCCCAGCTGCCCAGGGCCGGCCCGAGGTGCAGGCAAGGCTCGGATGCCAGCTGCCCAGCTGCCCAGGGCTGGCCCAAGGTGCAGGTAACCAGGGCCGGCAGAGGCTTGCACTGCCAGCAGTGGCAGCAGCAGAGGTGTGATGGGGCATCACCTTCCACTGATCGCTGAGTCACCTCCTGCCCCTGAGGGCTCCTCGACTGTGATTGGGGGCAGGCTGGGCTGAGGGATCCCCCTCCAGAGCTTGAATTTTCATACACCGGGCCTCTAGTACATTTTAAACAAATGTGATTATTTAAATATTGGACAACATTTAGTCTATAAACTTAAGAGATTATGAGAGAAATAAAGGGCCAGTGAATTCAGAGACAATCTAAACTTATTTATTGTATAGCTGTTTAATGTTAACGTATGTGGCTCTTTGGCTAAAGTTTAAAACTTTTTAAAAAAAATCAACTTTATTGAGATGTGCTTTCCATACAACAGAAGTACATAGTTGGAAGTGTTTTGTTTTTTTTTTTTAATATATTTTTATTATTGATTTCAGAGAGGAAGGGAGAGGGAGAGAGAAAGAGAAACATCAATGATGAGAGAGAATCATTGATTGGCTGCCTCCTGCACGCCCCCCACTGGGGATTGAGCCCGAAACCTGGGCATATGCCCTGACCAGGAATCAAATTGCTGACCTCTTGGTTCCTGAGTCGACGCTCAACCGCTGAGCTACACCTGGCTGGGCTAAAGTTGAAAAGTTTTAAAAAATTTTGTTAGAAACACCTTTATACTGAAATTGTAATTGTGTTGAATTTCTACCAAAGACTTTCTTTTTTAATCCTCACCTGAGGATATTTTTCCATTGATTTCCAGAGAAAGTAAGAGGGAGAAAGGAGAGGGAGCGGGAGAGACACATCGATTGCTATGCACACAACTGGGGCTGGGGAACCTGCAACAGATGTACGTGCCTTTGACCAGGGCCCTTGAACAGGAATTGAACCTGAGAACCCTCTGTCCACAGGCAAACACTCTAACCACTGAACCAAACTGGCCAGAGCACCTGAGGACATGTTTTTATTGATTTTAGAAAGAGAGAGAGAGAGACAGACAGACAGACAGACAGACAGACATTGATGTGAGAGAAAGACTAGAAGTCTTACTAAGAGGTGATTTAACCAATATTTTCGGAGCTTTAGTCATTTATATATCATGTACACCATCCTATATAATTAAGAGCTAATATGCAAATGGTCATCACTCCCTCACGCTGTCATGCTGTAACAGCTCAGACACTCAACACTGGGGAGAGAGAAATGGGGACCAGCCAGGCACAGATGAGCTTGCGAGAGAGGAATGGGGACCAGCCAGGCTATGGCCTGGGAGAGGGATAAGCTGCCCGCTCCGCAGTCTTGGGCGCCAGCGGCTGCGCCTGTGCCTGCAGCCGGGGAGATGGACAAGCTGCACGTCCCACGGTCCCAGGCACCAATGGCTGCGCCTGTGGCCAGGGAGAGAGACAAGCTGCCTGCCCCGCGGTCCTAGGCGCCTGCAGCTGTGGCCGGCCCGGGCAAAGCCGGCCCGTGTCTTGGGTGCCTATTGCGGGCCAGAGGGATGGAAGCCTGGGTCCCGGGTGTGGGGTGAGGCAGAGACAGTTAGGGGTGGTCAGGCCAGCAGGGGAGCAGTTAGGGGCAATCAGGCTGTTAGGGGAGCAATTAGGGGCAATCAGGCAGGCAGGCAGAGGTGGTTAAGGGCGATCAGGCAGGCAGAGGGGTTAGGGGCAATCAGGCAGGCAGGCAGGCAAGTGGTCCCAGATTGCAAGAGGCAGTCGGACATCCCTCGAGGGGTCCCGGATTAGAGAGGGTGCAGGCCGGGTTGAGGGGACACCCGCTCCCCGCCCCCCGTGCATGAATTTTGTGCACTGAGCCTCTAGTTTTTTATATACTTGCTTCACTTCTATACTATGGTTTACTTAGTGTTTCTCTTAAGTGAACAATTTTTTTAGTTAAGTAAAATTAAAGGGGTTCATTATATTAGAAATGTTAAAAGGAAAATAGTGACACATGACATCAATAGATAGTAACTGCAGTTTTTATTATGCACATTAATATATCTACATGGTTATTTGAATGCCACCTAAAATCCACTTGTATACTAAAAGCATTAAAAGAACCATATTTTGGAACAAAGAAGAAAATCTGGCTAAGATGATTGGTATTGATTTATTTGGATTTGGCTTTTTACCCATTTATTAAACATTCATTGAACATTTAATGAGTTATACTAGATTGTGAGAATACAGAGGTGAATAAAATACTATCTTTGCTCTCAAAGTTCTTTTACTTTCCTGTTTTAATCGGATGTAAAAATAGGTAAGTAGAGTAAAGAGTTATAGCTGATGTAGAGGGTGCAGTGGAAGCATGGAGGAGGAAATGGTCCATTCTTGGGGAAGAGGAAGAGCTTCATAGAGGAGGTGACACTTCAAGATTAGTAGGTACTCCCTCAGAGTGGGCTGAGAATGGAGTCGAGTGTGGATGAAGTCATTCTAGGTAGAGAAGTTGGCCTGAGCAAAGATAGGGGGACATGAAAGCTAAGTAATTGGAAAAAGGCAGGCAGGGCTAGACATTGTAGTGTATGTATGTATGTGTGACCTGCTAAAGAATTTGGACTGTACCTTGACGGCAGTGAAAAGCCCTTGAAATAGTCAAGTACTAAACATTTGGGGGGCACTTTGGCCAACCTGTGGAGGATTCAAATATTTAGATACGATACCCTTAGGAACTTAGCTTTAAGTTGAGGGGAATCAAAGATCAAATAGTAGAACTTAGCTGACAAAAAAATCTACATTCCTTACCCAAGTAAACTTAGTTTCTTTTTGAAATTATACAACACAACTTCTTATCTTTCTTTCTAGAGTCTCATCAAGTCCTAGCTCAACTGTTGGACACTTTGCTTGCAATTGGCACTAAACTCTCAGAGAATCAAGCTATCCAGATGCGATTAGTTGATGTAGCCTGCAAGGTAAGAGTATAATGATTAGATATAGGGTTGCTTCTTTCTTGAACAGTTTTGCATTATCTGTTGGTATGAGCTATAAGAACTGCTTAGTTCTACAATGTAAAATTGTAACTGAGAATTGTCAAGGACTCCCAATGGTTTTAAGAGCTATCTCATGTTGTTTTTTCTTTTTCTTTTTTTTCTTTTTTAATATATTTTTATTGTTGATAGTATTACAGGTATCTCCCATTTTCACCCCTTTACCCTTCTCCTCCCAGACCTAACCCCCCCTCACCCCCGTAGCCAGGTCTTCACTACCCTATACAGAGGCTTCTTCTTTTTTTTTTTTTTTAATGAATCTTTATTGTTCAGATTACAATTGTTTCTCCTTTTCCCCCACATATCTCCCCACCACCCAGCTCCCACCCCCCTCTGCCCTTATCTCCCCCCACACACACTGTCCTTATCCATAGGTGTATGATTTTTGTCCAGTCTCTTCCCATACTCCCCACACAGACACCCCTTTCCCCCTGAGAATTATCAATCCACTCCCATTCTATGCCTCTGATTCTATTAACTTCACCAGTTTATTCTGTTCCTCAGATTTTTAATTCACTTGACTTTTAGATTCACTTGTTGATAGATATGTATTTGTTGTTCATAATTTTTATCTTTCTTCTTCTTTTTCCTCTTTTTAAAGAATACCTTTCAGCATTTCATATAATGCTGGTTTGGTGGTGATGAACTCCTTTAGCTTTTTCTTATCTGTGAAGCTCTTTATCTGCCCTTCAATTCTGAATGATAACTTTGCTGGGTAGAGTAGTCTTGGTTGTAGGTTCCTGCTATTCATCACTTTGAATATTTCTTGCCACTCCCGTCTGGCCTGCATGGTTTCTGTTGAGAAATTAGCTGATAATCGTATGGGAGCTCCCTTGTAGGTAACTAACTGTTTTTCTCTTGCTGCTTGTAAGATTCTCTCTTTGTCTTTTGCTCTTGGCATTTTAATTATGATGTGTCTTGGTGTGGTCCTCTTTGGATTCCTTTTGTTTGGGGTTCTGTGTGCTTCCTGGACTTGTAAGTCTATTTCTTTCATCAGGTGGGGGAAGTTTTCGTTCATTATTTCTTCAAATAGGTTTTCAGCATCTTGCTCTCTCTCTTCTTCTGGTACCCCTATAATTCTGATGTTGGTACGCTTTAAGTTGTCCCAGAGGCTTCTTACACTATCTTCAACTTTCTGAATTCTCTTCTCTTCATGCTTCTCTGGAGGAGTGTCCTTGGCCTCTTTGTATTCCAAATCTTTGAGTTGATTCTTGCAATCCTCTAGTCTGCTTTTGGTTCTCTGTATAATATTTTTTATCTCAGTCAGTGTATGTTTAATTTCTAGTTGGTCCTTTTTCATATCCTCAAGGGTCTCATTGAATTTATCGGCCTTTTCCATCAAATTCTTGAAAAACCTTATAACCGTGGTTTTGAACTCTAGGTCCAGTCGCTTGTTCTCCTCCATTTCTTTGGTTTGTGATCTGTTTCCTTGCTTCCTCATTTTCACTGCTTCCCTGAATTGGTAGGGTAGCTTTGTGTACTTGGTGTCCTATTGGTTCAACGGGTCAGCCTCCCAGTTACTTGAGGTGGACACTCTTGGTGTACCCTTGTGGTCTGTGTGTCCCCCAGCAGGAGCTACAGCA
Source organism: Eptesicus fuscus (assembly GCF_027574615.1). Classification (NCBI taxonomy): domain Eukaryota; kingdom Metazoa; phylum Chordata; class Mammalia; order Chiroptera; family Vespertilionidae; genus Eptesicus; species Eptesicus fuscus. Next base: position 37,376,029 of record NC_072485.1, read on the forward strand.
AGAACTAGTTTTCTCCTCCTTTGCTTGGGCGGATTTGGAGCAGTCTGACTGGAGTTGCAGTTAATTTGGTTGAGCTGCCACAGAACAGGCCATTTATATGCAAAAGCCGCTGTGTGGAGCCTGGGCGGATTTGTAGAATGTGTGGGGCGGGGCCTCAGGGCGGGGCGGGGCGGGGTCTCAGGGCGTCACTAGGCTGGGGCGTGGCCAACGGCGATGGCTGGCGTCAGCCGTCTCTGCCTTTCCTGTTTCCAAGTCCCTGCGCCCCGCGCTCCAGCGCCGTAAAACAATGATTGCTGGGCGCACCACTGCAAAAAAGTCACTCTCACTTTCCGACCCAATGGCCGAGAGTCCAGCTTCTCCCCATAGGTGTCTGGGTCCCCCGAGTGTCCCCAGAAACTGGATTTCAGAGTGATCGGGAGCTTGTTTCCCTGCGGGTTGAAGAAAAACTGTGCACCCAGCCGCCCGCCGCCAGCCCGATTCACGTGCCTCCATACCTCAGCTTTTCAGCGTTTGTGTTCCTTTCTCTTCTTAGTTGTAAATCTTCCACTCAGCCAGCTTTCCCGTGGTTCTGGGTGGTAGATGTTTTGTCTTTTAGTTGTATTTTTGAAATTGTTGTGTGAGGCAGCAGATTAGTTGTTTAACTATGCTGCCATCTTGGTTCCTCCTCTCTCATGTTGTTTTTTCTTGATGTTGGATTAGGAATAAAGTTGAATAACTTGTTAGAAAATAAAATTCCTCTTTTTCCCAAAAGAAAACAAAATAATTGTAGTAGCTATCATGTATACTGTGCCAAATAAAAGTGCTCTCCTTATTATGGTACCTTATATCCAGTTTTTCAGTTTTTCCTCACAGTCCTTTAGGCAAAGCACTGTTACCGCTTTTATAAAGGTGGGACTTGAGGTGTAGGGAGTTTAACTTGTCCAAGTTTTCATAGCTAGAAGTTGCAGAACCAGGGTATGGACTCTGGTTTTGCTGGTTCCAAAGCCCATGTTCTTTTTATTGTGCCTTGTTGCCTCAATGAACAGTACAACTTGACCCAAAAAACTGTTGGGGAAAGGTTTTTCTTTTTTAAGTTTATTTTTTCTGTTTATAAAATAAATATATTATTTTGTGCCTTTTGATTTAATTTAGAGCTTTTAATTAGCTGCCTTTTGTACATAACAGCAGCTCCTAAACTTGTAGAATTGGTTTTACTTTTAAACTTTGTGATAAATTGATTTTGAGGTTAGAAGACAAATATGTTAGAATTGTAGAAGAATATTATATTCATAGAATTAGAACACTTATTTCTGAGTCCCAGGAAAGAGTGCTTCAGTTTTCTTAATAAATAACAACAAACACAAAACACTTTGACAAGTATAATATTAAGAGCCTAAGTGGAAAAAACTAGGGATTGTATGTTTGAGAGTAAGTATATCTCCACATATGTATATATTTATATATTTATTTAGTTAGTTGTATTTATGAGGTCATGCTTGTGAGGCAAGTGTTGTGCTAAGTGGATTGTTACACTTGAAGTAGAAATTTCTTAAATTTTATTTTAATAAACTTTTTATTATAAAAATTTATATTCATAGAAACTTTGGAAAGATGATGAAAAGTATAAAGAAAAAACTACACTCATAATTCACTACCCAAAGGTGACCATTATTAGTCTTTTGGTGTATTGCTTTCTGATAATTCTCCTGCATACAGATTTTTTGCTATTTTTTAACTTATTTTTTAATAATTTAATTGCACGTGTGTATTTTATTTATTTTTATATTTTTATTGATTTTTAGAGAGAGATGAAGGGAGAGGGATAAAGAGATAGAAACATTGATGATAGAGAAACATCATTGATCAGCTGCCTCCTGCATGCCCCCTCCTGGGGATCAAGCCCAAAACCCGGTCATGTGTCCTTGACAGGACTCCATCCCAGGACCTTTGAATCTGCAGGCTGAAGCTCTATTCACTGAGCCAAACTGGCTAGGGCTGTTTGCTATTTTTTTAAACACATAGCTGTAATCATATATTGCTTTTGCTCTTTCACTAACATAAAAGCAGAAGTATTTTCCTTATATTGTAAATGTTTTTAATGGATACATGATATTTTGTTAAATAATTGAGCTACACTTTACCTAACTTTCTGTTATTATTGGAAGTTTATATTGTAACCATTTTTAAAATCCTATCTAATAAAAGAGTAATATGCAAATTGACCATCACTCCAACACACAAGATGGCTGCCCCCATGTGGTCAAAGATGGCTGCCTCCATGTGGACACAAGATGGCCGCCACAAAATGGCCAGCAAGGGAGGGCAGTTGTGGGCGATCAGGCCAGCAGGGAAGGGCAGTTGGGAGGTACCAGGCATGCAAGGGAGGGCAGTTAGGGGGGGTGACCAGGCTGGCAGGGGAGGGCAGTTAGGGGCAATCAGGCTGGCAGTGGAGCAGTTAGGTATCAATCAGGCTAACGGGGAAATGGTTAGGGTGTGATCAGGCTGGCAGGCAGAAGCGGTTAGGGGCAATCAGGAAGGCAGGCAGGTGAGCAGTTGGGAGCCAGCAGTCCTGGATTGTGAGAGGGATGTCCCTCGAGGGGTCCCAGATTGGAGAGGGTGCAGGCTGGGCTGAGGGACACCCTCTCCCTCCGTGCATGAGTTTCGTGCACCGGGCCTCATGTTATAAATAAAACTGAAATAAATATTACTAGTCTAAAATATTTTCTGTATTTAGAGTTGTTTTCTAAACATAAATGGTTCATAAATAGAGTTACTAGTTAAAAGCATTTAGAGTTTGTTAGAATATCATCTCGATACTCCAAGTTTGCAGGTTTGATTCCTGGTCAGGGCACATATAAGAAACAGCCAATGAATGCATGGTTGGATGGAGCCTAATTTCACTGTATTATTCTAGCATTGGATATTCATATTTAAAAACTAGATGTAAACTTGTTGATTTGGTTGGAGGAAAGTGGTGTTTTACTTTTTAAATTTCCTTTTAAAAATATTAGTGAGGCTTCATACTTGTTTTCCATTTGTATTTCCTCTCTTGAGATAACTTTTCATGTTTCTTGCCAGTTTCTCTTATGTGATCTTTGTGTTGTAGAAACTCATACTATGGTAAAAAAAAAAAATCTGGAAATAGCAGATCTGTCATAAGCTTTTGCAGGCTCAACTAAATTAAGACTATGTGCCTGACCTGTGGTTGAGCGTGGACCCTTGAACAAGGAGGTCATGGTTCGATTCCTGGTTAGGGTACATGCCCTGGCTTCAGGCTCAATTCCCAGTAGGGGGTATGCCAGAGGCAACTGATCATTGATGTTTCTATCTCTCTCTTCCTCTCTCTGAAATCAGTAAAAACCTATCTTTAAAAAGGTTTAAAAATAAAGACTATTTAAGATTCATAGCCACAGTCACTATTTCTAATGCCTAATTCCATTTTGACAGTGGTTTTTGTCATACACAGTGTGCCTTGCGATATTATTTGCATATAATAACATGCACTCTTTTGATAGTAATAATACAAAGTATGTTCTCTAACCACAATTGAATGAAATTAGAAATCAATAACAGAAATTTGGGAAACCCACAAATATGTGGAAATTGAAACAACATACTCCTATATAACCAATGGGTCAAAGAATAAATAAAAAAGGAAATTAAAAAATATTTCTAGATGTATGAAGATAAGACATGACATACCAGCACTTATCAATGTAGCTAAGGCATATTTAGAAGGAAATTTATAGCTATAAGTGCCTATACTGAAAAAGAAGATCTCAAATCAGTAATCTAAACTTCCACCTTAAAGACATTGGAAAAAGAAGAGCTCACTATATCTAAAGCATGCAGAAGGTAGGAACTAAGAAAGTTTAGAGCAGAAATTAATGAAATAGAGAATAGGAAAACAATAAAGAAATAAACTAAAACCTTGTTCTTTGAAAAGATAAACAAAATTGACAAACCTTTAGTTATATTGACCAGGCAAAAAACAAAACAAAACAAAAACCAGAAGACTTAAATCACTAGAATCAGGAATGAAAGAGAGAACATTACTAAAAACCTGACAGAAATAAGAAAGATTACAAAAGAATACTGTGAACAAGTGTATGCTTATAAATTAGATAACTTAGATGAAATGAACAGATTTCTACAAAGACACAAATTACCAAAACTAACTCAAGAAGAAGTAGACAAACTGAATAGATCCATGACAAGAAATTGAATTTTTCATTAGAAATGAAAAAACAAAACAAAATAAAAACCTACCTACAAAGAAAAGCTCAGTCCCAAATGTTCAAATCCCAACTTATTTTATGAGGCTAGTATAACCCCAATACCAAAATCAGACAAAAACATTACAAGAAATGCAAACTATAGATCAATGTGTCTTTTGAATATGAATGCAAAGATCCTTAACAAGATACTAGCATATTCAACCCAGTAATATGTAAGTAGAATTATACCCCCATGACCAAATGGGATTTATCCCAGGAATGTAAGGTTGGTTCAATATCTGAAAATAAACTATTGTAGTACACCATAAAAAATAAAGTGCAAAAGCCCTAGCTGGTCTGGCTCAGTTTGATAGAGGGTTGGCCTGTGGACCAAAGGATCCCAGGTTTGATTCCGGACAAGGGCATATATTTAATTGTAGGCTCCTCCCTGGCCTGGACACTGGTTGGGGCTTTTGCAGGTTACAAGCAATCAATGTGTTTCTCTCATATGGATGTTTCTTTCTGTCTTTCCCTCTCTCTTCCACTCTCCCTAAAAAAACTCAATGGAGCTCTAATTGGTTTGGCTCAGTGGATATAGCATCAGCCCATGGTCTGAAAGGTCCCGGGTTTGATTCCAGTCAACGGCATGTATCTTGGTTGTGGGCATGATCCCCATTAGGGGGCATGCAGGAGGCAACTGATCAGTGTTTGTCTCTTATCAGTGTTTCTAACTCTCTATCCTTCTCCCTTCCTCTCTGTCAAAAGTCAATAAAAATGCATTTTTAAAAAAATCAATAGAAAAATATCTTCGGGTGAGGATTTAAAAAAATAATAAATGAAATAAATAAATAAAGTACAAAAACACATGATTGTATTAATAGATGCAGAAAAAGTATTTGACAAAATCCAATCCAATCTATATCTATAGAAGGCTAAGTGACTGACCGTACATCTGACCAATTGATCAGCCGGCTGGTACATATGACGTGCACTCCAATCTTCTATATATATAAAAGCCTAAGCAACTGGCCGATTGGCCGGTAGCTATGATGCACACTGACCACCAGAGGGCAGATGCTCAATGCACAGGCATGGAAACATGGAACAGACTGATGAATCTCAGAGGTCAGGGAGGAGGAGGGAGGGCGGGAAGAGATTAACCAAAGATCTTATGTGCATACTAGAGGCCCAGTGCAAGGAACATGTACTGGTGGGGTTCCTCGGCCTGGCCTGTGGGGATCAGGTGGAAACCGGCTCCCCAACATCCCCCGAGGGGTCCCGGATTGCGAGAGGGTGCAGGCCAGGCTGAGGGACCCCACTTTGTGCACCGGGCCTCTACTTTAAAAATGTTGATTCATGCATGTGCAATACATACACTAGTAAAGCTCTTCAATCGCACACATGTGTTTCAATCTGTCATTGTTGATTGTGAATTTGGTTGACACTTCTATTGTAGAGAAAGGGTGATAGCAATATTAAAATATTTCTTCTAATTAATTTCCTTTCAATGTGCAGTAAATAAATAAAAAGCCCTAGACAGTTTGGCTCAATGGATAGAGCATCAGCTTGCGGACTGAAGGGTCCCAGGTTTGATTCCGGCAAAGGACATGTACCTTGATTGCTGGTTCAATCCCCAGTGCTGGTTGGGGCATGTGCTGGAGGCAGCCAATTAATGTGTCTCTCTCACATCAGCGTTTTTCTCTCTGTCTCTCCCCCTCCCTTCCACACTCTCTCTAAAAAAAAAAAAAAAAAAAATTAATGGAAAAATATCCTGGGGTGAGTATTAACAACAACAAAAAAGTAAATCATGTTATTTCAATTATACATACTTCCATATGTACCTCTTACTGGCAGTCTTTTTAAAAATATGTTTTTATTGATTTCAGAGACAGGGAGGGAGAGGGAAAGAGAGAGAGAAATATCAATGATGAGAGAGGATCATTGGCTGCCTCCTGCCTGTCCCCTACTGGGGACTGAGCCCGCAATCCAGGCATATACTCCCACCAGGAATCGAGCTGTGACCTCCTGCTTCATAGGTCGATGCTCAACCACTGAACCACACTGGTTGGGCTAGAGGACAATTTTAAAGTACCCACTCCTACCTTTACAAGGCAGTATGATTGGACTACTGTGATGAACAAAAGGGAGTCTTATTTTTTATTTTCTAAGGACTTATGATTCTTTTTGGAAGACCATACTTAAGTAACATGATACTATACAGGCTATGGTGAGAATATAGTGTTCCAAGTCATTCCTAAAGCTGATAGGATGCTTTTGTTTTTGATTTTTTTTTTTGTTTTGTTTTAAAGATAACTTAGTCATGTCCTTTTTTTTCTCTCTTTTGTTTTTATAGCACCTGACAGATACTTCCCATGGTGTAAGAAATAAGTGCCTGCAATTACTTGGCAATCTTGGCTCTTTGGAGAAAAGTGTCACAAAGGATGCAGAAGGCCTAGCTATCAGAGATGTCCAGAAGATTATAGGGGATTACTTCAGCGACCAAGACCCGCGTGTCAGAACAGCAGCTATAAAAGCCATGGTAAACATGATCACAGGAACTAAATTGGGATAGTTTTATTTGTTTGTTTGTCTGTTTTCATTTGTACATGGCCAATGCTGCCTTGGATACATTCGGAATCCCCCCAGGATACACCTTACCCATACTTTTCAGGAAGGTGTTGGTGGCATCACAGGGCTCAAAAGGCACACATTTCTGCTTAACAGGTGTGCTTTTCTTTGGGCTTCTCTGGTAGCTTTCACTTGTATTTCTGAAACATGGCAGCACCACCCCCTCTGCATATTGTTTTCCAGTAGTTCAGGTTGTGTGAGGGGGGTGCTTTTTAGGAGGAAATGGTGCTAATCATGTCTTCCTCAGCCTTCTTATAATTGTTTCATATTTTTCTAATATCCCTTTGGAAGAGTCCTTGGGTTAGATTTATTAAGTGTTTGAATATGTCTACTAAGAAGTCTTTTGACCAGGCTTCTTATTTATATAGATAGCACTGATTTTGGCTAATGGAAACCATGTTAATCTGATATAATGCAGGACAGTATTTGAGATTGTGGGGGACATTGGAAATGGGGATTTTTTTCCCCCCAAATACTTAAACTGTATCTTTATTTTATAGTTGCAGCTTCATGAAAGAGGACTGAAATTACACCAAACAATTTATAATCAGGTACTTTAAATGACTATCTGCAAGGAAGGGGAAGTATGAACCTGGGAGGGTGGCATATTGGTTGTCAGGATTTGAAAACAGCTTCAGCTAGCTAATGGAGGAAATATTAATTGTGATGAATGTGAGGTTGTATTCAAAACATACATTCTAAGAAGAAAATGGGGATATGTAATTGAATAGCTCTACTCTATATGAAAAGGACTTTTAGGAGGATTTAGGTAGCGCATTATAAATATCAGAGTGTACAAAGGGAAGTGTAGTGTTCAGAATAAGGAAAGTGCTAATCTTGCTGATCTCTGATTGCTTGGGCTAAACCTGAAGTCAGTTCTGGGCACCACACTTAACAAACTGGAGGATGACCAAGACCCAGGATCATATGAAAAGTTATCAAATGATTATTGTAGTACTGGTAAAGAGAGGCACAATGAATTTATAGTATAATTGTAGGAATCTAGAGACAGGCAATCTAAATCCATGCTCAGAGACCAGATTTTGTTAGTCTATCAAGTGGGTTTATCTTTCAGAGGAAGATGATCATTAGCCAAGCCCCTATTACTGATGTGCATACCAAGTTTATTCTTTAAAAAAATGAAGTAGAATGAGTTCAGAATGGCTGTTTTGACGCAACTGGCCCCTTCTCTCCCTATTAGAAAACTATTGGGAAGCCAAATAATTAAAGGAAACTTGACGAGTAAGGACTCAGAGGAAGAAAGGTTAACCAGATGATTGATATGTTTAGTGGCATAAGACTGTATCAGTTAAGTATTGTTAAAAAACAAATTCAGCCAGGTATATTTAAAGATCTTATTGGAGTCATTGAATATTAGTAATTCATGAATTGGGCAACATCCCATATAATAAACAGAAGGATGTTTTGAGGAGTTGTACAAAGTGGGAGGTTTTTGTAGGCAGAAAGAAGATGGGGCAAGGAAATTTAAAAAGTGGATTATTTTGGGCAAGGTTACTTTCCCTTAGGGCAGTGGTTGGCAAACCGTGGCTTGAGAGCCACATGTGGCTCTTTGGCCCCTTGAGTGTGGCTCTTCCACAAAATACCACGTGCGGGCGCGCACATCCAGTGCAATTGAAACTTTGTGGCCCATGCGCAGAAGTCGGTTTTCGGCCTGGGCGAGTCTATTTTGAAGAAGTGGTTCTAACGCGGAGCCACACTCAAGGGGCCGAGCCACGCCACACTCAAGGGGCCAAAGAGAGCCGCGGCTTGCCTACCACTGCCTTAGGGTAAGGTTACTTTCCCTTAGGGGGTCTTATCAGGCAGATTACCTCATTAGTGCTGACCAGAAAATTCCAGACTGATTGGTTTAAAATTCCATTCTTGGGAGAAGCTGAAACTGTATTTAGGTTAGGTATTAAGTCTTGGTGGGGCTTAGCACAAGTGATTCCAGTTTGGGCCTGTTGTTCCTTTTTTTTTTTTTTTTTTTAATATATATATTTTATTGATTTTTTTTACAGAGAGGAAGGGAGAGGGAGAGAGAGTTAGAAACATCGATGAGAGAGAAACATCAATCAGCTGCCTCCTGCACACCTCCTACTGGGGATGTGCCCGCAACCAAGGTACATGTCCTTGACCCGAATCGAACCTGGAACCCTTGATTCCTGTAGGCTGATGCTCTATCCACTGAGCCAAACCAGTTAGGGCTGTTTCTTTTTAATACTAAGCAAGCAATGATGAGGGAGGGCCACAGTGGTGTGAGGATGGAGTAATGGTGGAGTATTTGAGATATAAGGTTCAGTTAGGTATCTAATGAATTGTTTTGGTTATATTGAGTTTGAAGGTTTGATGTTACAACAACCATGAGGAAAATTTCAGGCCATAAATAGTTGTGAAGGTCTGGAGTTCAGCAGAGATCAGAGCTGGAGGTGGGTATTTGGAGCCATCGATATCTAGGGGGCATGAGGATACTCAGGGAGAGTAAGAAGATTGAAAGAGATCAAGGATGGAGCTATGAGCCAAGTCCAACATTTAAAAGGTAGACAGAAGAATGCAGCCCTAGAATGGAGCCTTATGGAAGAAGAGGAAAAACATATTCCAGAAAAGACAGGAGGGGGTTCTCACAGTTAACAGTGTCAAATTTTGGTGAAGGGTCAGCTAGGGTAGGAGGTGTTTTTATTTTGTTGTTTTTTTTGTTTTGTTTTGTTTTTTTACTTCAGAGAGGAAGGGAAGGAGGGAGAGAGAGAGAAACATCAATGATGAGAGAGAATCATTGATTGGCTGCCTCCTGCACACCCCTTACTGGGGGGTGGGGGGGATTGCATGTGCCCTTGGCTGGAATTGAACCTTCGACCCTTTAGTCCGCAGGTCGTCGCTCTATCCACAGAGCCAAACCAGCTAGGGCAGGAGGTATTTTTGACTGTTGCAACTCCTGGGGAGAGGAGAAGGGGTGGTGCTATAACCATCTAGTGAGTAGAAGCCAGGGATACTGCTAAACATCTTACAATGCACAGGACAGCCCCTCACAAAGAATTATTCAGTCTAAACTGTCAGTAGTGCGAGATTGAGAAACCCTGGTTAAATGGATAGGTAGTGATAACCAGAACAGTGAGCCAAGGGTTTTTCCCGGGGTTGTGTCTCACGACGCTGAAGAATGAGCTATGTGGACCAGAAGATTTAAGCAAAAGTGTAGAAAATTTATTGCAAGCAGATTGAGAGTCCCCTCATGGGGAGTGGCACCCAGTAATGGGCTGCCCGGTAAAGCCTTGTAGTCCAGGGGTGTGTATTTGCTGCAAGCTTGCTTCTATATCTATCCATGTTGTCACCTCTTTGATTCCCTCAATTATTCTTGCCCAGCAATGAATCTGAACTTTACCTGTTTCTATGTGTTCTTTCTCTGTTCTTATGCTGAACTTTCTCTGTTTCTATGCATTCCTACACCTTGTTGCTGCAGGCCCTCCCTTGTTTTCCCCTGCCTCCCGCTTTGAGTCCAGAAACATTTTATTATTTCTGCTTGGTTGGTTTCTGTGATTAGGCTGCTCAAACTGCTGTGTCTGCCTGCCTACGTTCCTCCTGCCTTTGTTTTCCCCTGGACTCCTGCCCTATCTGCCTGCGTTTCAAGTTAACCCTCTTAGTAGGTTAAGTGGTATTGAAGAGTAGATGTAATGGGTTAAGATTAGTCATGGAAATGAAAGAGCTGGTGGAGTAGCAAGTTCTGGTCAGAGCATGGAATTTAGGATTTTAAAATCTCAGACATGGAGTAGTTCTGGATGTTGTTGAAGTCAAGGGTGTTGCTATGACTGTGGGTGGAGTAGAGATATGCCATTTCAGGCCAAAGTAAAACAGAAAAATCTGGCCTCTTAGCAGCTTAGCATTAAAATTGTGCAATTATTTCAGAAAGATTGTCCATCAGAAATGTGTGCTTTTATTTCACATATAGGCAAAAAACCATCTCTGGTGTTTGAGCCTTTGAGAGCAGCAGTGTGGGCTCCCAGAAGGCTTTGCTGGAATTGTGCTGTTTTAGATGGCGTTTGTGCTCTCAGGCTGTGGTTCTGCTTCCAGACTTGAGATGGGAGGGCTCAATCAGAACACAGAGCAGCTGACAGAAGCCAAGAATTCTTTGTTGGGCAAAGGCTCAAGTAGCTAAAACCACCCACAGGTTTTATGATTAGCATCCTTAGCCAGCCACCCTGTCTTGATTGTGAAAATAGTTTAAACATCACCTTGGGGGGACACAAAACTAATAGACTTTTGGAATCCTTGTTTGCAGGCATGTAAATTGCTCTCTGATGACTATGAACAAGTGCGCAGTGCTGCAGTCCAGCTTATCTGGGTTGTCAGTCAGCTCTATCCTGAAAGGTCAGTGTGGGTGTAAGCCAACTTTCATTCATTGCTAAGCCATTATTCTCTCCTCCCACCTCCAGAAAAAAAAAAAAAAAAAGTTGGTTAGATTTTTTGAAGGCAGTGTGAAATAGGGGGAAAGTACAGACCCTAGGAATTAGGATATCTGGTCCTGATTCTTTAGCTCTGCCATCCTTTCTTTGTATCTTTGGAAGATATTTCAACTCTCTGGGTCCCAACCTCCTCTTTTGTAAATGAAAGTTAAATGAAGGATGGGACTGTCTTGAGCGTTTTGCAGCTTCCTCCTTACCTCTACCCCACCTTTTGAAAATCTTTAAAATTGTTTGGGTCCCATTTTAGTAAATACAAATACTAGATAAAGATACTAGGCAGTTTGAGGATAATGATCCCTTATGTAGTGTTTTCCTGGTTAAAAACATTTTTGCAGTAATCAAATCATTCTCACAGTGATTCTGGGAGGTGGAGAGACAAATATATTAAAAAAAAAAAAAGACTGATTGGAATTTGCCTCTCTCTTTAGGACCAATTATACAAGTATGTTTTATACTTATTTATTAAGAGATTTATTATATTGACAGCAATGAAAATAGGGAATAAACAGAGATTTAAAGTACTCTGGTAGCTAGTTTTTGGTATCTTCATAAACCTTTGTACCTCTGATAAGTTAAACATTTTTATTCAAGACATTGAAAATTTGCAGCACAACTAAAAGGGTTGGTTTATACTCTCAGAGTCATTTGTTTACTATGAAATGTATTTCATCATTCTAGAATTTTAATTATTCAATTATCATCTCTACTTGTGCTGTTTATCATTCCCAGTTTATTGAACCTGAAGCTTTAGACTTACATTTTGTGTTTTTACTTTTAATTTAGCATTGTCCCAATCCCATCTTCTAATGAAGAAATTCGCTTAGTTGATGATGCTTTTGGAAAAATTTGTCACATGGTCAGTGATGGATCCTGGGTGGTTCGAGTTCAAGCTGCAAAGCTATTGGTAAGTTACACTTATTTCTTTATTTACTAAATATATTTTTATTGATTTCAAAGAGAAAGGAAGAGGGGGAGAAAAATAGAAACATCAATGATATGAGGGAATCATTGATTGGCTGCCTCAAGCACTCCCCACATTGGGGATGAGCCCACAACTCGGGCATGTGTCCTGACTGGGAATCAGACCACATCCTTCTGGTTCATAGGTTGACGCTCAACCACTGAGCCACGTCGGCCCTGCACGTTATACTTTCTTAATGAACACGTTGCCTGTTATCCTCTCTAATAAAATGGTAATATGCAAATTAACCATCACTCCGCTACATAATCCACGCCCACCAGCCAAGCCACACTCACCAGCCAATCAGGGCGAGCATGCAAATTAACTCCAATCCAAGATGGCTACAGCCACAGAGAGCAAGGTTTCCCAGGTAACAGAGTAAGCCAAGCTTTCCATAGCCGTTGCAGGCCTAAGCCTCCACTCAAGCTACAAAGTTTCAATTATAGAAGGTAAACAAATTCAAACAAATGGTGGCAGAATGGAGCTTGAGAGAGCAGGCCAGGGTTGCTGGCGGCAACAGGGGAAGCAAAGCTTTCCGCACACCCTGGCTGGGCTCATCCGCTTAAGGCTACAAAGTTTCAATTGTAGAAGGTGAATTAACTGCCACAGAAATGGCTGCTCCCCAGAGGGAGCAGCAGGCTTGGCTCCGCTCCAGGCTACAAAGGTTCAATTGTAGAAGGAAAATAAATTCCAGATACCAGGGCCTCCCCTTGGGTTGCCAGGGGGTGTGGCCGGCCTGCAAACCACCACAGCCCCTCGCTCAGGCCGCCCCACACCCCAAGGGAACCCCACCCTGATCCGGGACACCCTTCAGGGCAAACCAGCTGGCCCCCACCCATGCACCAGGCCTCTATCCTATCTAATAAAAGAGTAATATACAGATTGATCATCACTGCAACACACAATATAGCTGCCCCCATGTGGTCAAAGATCCTGCCCCCATGTGGACACAAGATGGCCACTACAAGATGGCCAGCAGGAGAGGGCAGTTGGGAGGCACCCAGCCTGCAAGGGAGGGCAGTTGAGAGGGACCAGGCCTGCAAGGGAGGGCAGTTGAGAGGGACCAGGCCTGCAAGGGAGGGCAGTTGGAGGTGATCAACCCTGCAGGAGAGGGCAGTTAGGGGTGACCAGGCTGGCAGAGGAGGGAAGTTGGGGGCAAACAGGCTGGCAGGGGAGCAGTTAAGCATCAACCAGGCTGGCAGCGGAGTGGTTAGGGGTTGATCAGGCTGGCAGGCAGAAGCGGTTAGGGGCAATCAGGAAGGCAGGCAGGCAAGCAGTTGGGAGCCAGCAGTCCTGGATTGTGAGAAGGATGTCCGACTGCCCGTTTAGGCCCGATCCCTCCAGGAGTCCCAGATTGGAGAGGGTACAGGCTGGGCTGAGGGACAACCCCCCTCCGTGCACGAATTTCGTGCACCGGGCTTCTAGTACTTATATAAACATTTTGAGAAACTACAGGTAGGGATAGTTGTAGCCCACTATTAGAAATGCTAGTGTTTCTTAAAATATAAAGAAATAGCTCACTTTCCAATGGAGAAGTATATTCTTTCAGAGCTAGGAAGAATTTTAAAGACAATTTTATTTAAATTTGTTAGCTTATGAGGTAGCCAAGGCCTAAGGATAAAAGGAAATAATAATAAAAATAGTTGCTTCCATTTACTAAGCACCTTTTATGACAAAGATACTTTGAGGCCATTTACATGATCTCACTCACTCTTCACAGTATCCCAGCAAGGTAGATATTGTTATTTCCATTTTCCAGGTGAGAAAATTGAGGCTCTGAGAAATGAATTCAACTAATCCAAATAGGAAGTTGTGGAATGGGTTTCAGATACTAATCTCCTGACTTTTAGCCTGGTACTCTACTGTTTTGCCTTTGGGGATTCAGAGTACATTTGTATATATAAAAAAAAAAGTTAACTTTTCAGAGATGGAACTGTTCTATAAAAGGAGTGTTGACCTAATAATAGCCTTATTTTATATCTGTGTTATCTTTGAGATGTCACTTGACCTTAGTTTTGGTTTCCTCATCTATTAAGAGGGTTATGATATCTCTCATATTTACCTCACTGAGTTGTCATGATGCTCAAATGAGATACTATAAATTGTAACATATTCTATGTGTGATAGTAGGGGTTGTTATAGTGTATGCATACACACAAACACACACACATACATGTATCTATAAAATTTTGTGAATATTACAGCAAGAAAATCTGAGATTCTTTTTGGACACTTTCTTTTTGAGGGCTTCCAACACTGCCAGTCTTGGTAAAATTGTTGGCTAATTACTTTGGACATGACTGTGCCGGACACAGATCCAAGGATAGTCCTATTTCTGTGATCAGTATTTATGGGGTAATTGCTAAAAATGTGTGTAGCATTTTTATGGAATAATAAGGAATTTGGATGATTTCAGTATTTCTTGCTTATAAATTATACTAGAGACCCAGTGCACAAATTCGTGCATGAGTGGGGTCTGGCTGACCTGCCCCAGTGGGGGCCGATCGGGGCTGGGCCAGTGTGGGGATGGGGAGGGGGGAGATGGTTGACCGGCCCCAACCCCGATTGGGGTGGGGGTGCCAATTGGGGACGGGCCAGCAGGAGGAGGGGCCGATTGGGGCCCTGATTGGGCCAGTTGGCCACCACAGTGTGTGTCATAGCAACCAGTCGTTTTGGTTGTTCCAGTCGTTTCGTTGTTCTGGTTGCTTGGCTTTTATATATATAGACTAGAGGCCCGGTGCACGAAATTCGTGCACGTGGGGGGGTGTCCCTCAGGCCAGCCTGCACCCTCTCCAATCTGGGACCCCTCGAGGGATGTCTGACTGCACGTTTAAGCCTGATCTCGGTAGGATCAGGCCTAAACAGGCAGTCGGACAACCCTCTCACAATCCAGGACTGCTGGCTCCCAACTGCTCGCCTGCCTGCCTTCCTGATTGCCCCTAACCGCTTCTGCCTGCCAGCCTGATCAACCCCTAACCACTTCCCTGCCAGCCTGATTGATGCCTAACTGCTCCCCTGCCAGCCTGATTGCCCCTAACTGCCCTCCCCTTCAGGCCTGGTTCCCCCCCAACTGCCCTCCCCTGCAGGCCTGGTCCCCCCCCAACTGCTCTCCCCTGCAGGCCTGGGTCCCCCCCAACTGTCCTTCCCTGCAGGCCTGGTCGCCCCCAACTTCCCTCCTCTGCTGGCCTGGTCACCCCTAACTGACCTCCCCTGCAGGTTTGATCGCCCCCAACTGCCCTCCCTTGCAGGCCTGGTCCCTCCCAACTGCCCTTCCCTGCTGGCCATCTTGTGGTGGCCATCTTGTGTCCACATGGGGGCAGCCATCTTGTGTGTTGGAGTGATGGTCAATTTGCAGATTACTCTTTTATTAGGATAGAGGCCTGGTGCACGGATGGGGGCCAGCTGGTTTGCCCTGAAGGGTGTCCCGGATCAGGGTGGGGTTCCCTTGGGGAGTGGGGCGGCCTGGGCGAGGGGCCTGTGGTGGTTTGCACGCTGGCCACACCCCCTGGCGACCCAAGGGGAGGCCCTGGTATCTGGGGTTTATTTATCTTCTATAATTGAAACTTTGTAGCCTTGAGCGGAGACCAGGGCTGCGGTAAGCTTGGCTTCCTCCATCGCCGGAGAAACCTAAGTCTCCTGCTCGCTCTGTGGCCGCAGCCATTTTTGTTGGGATTTATTTTCTATAATTGAAACTTTGTAGCCTTGAGTGGAGGCCTGGGCTGGTCTGGGTGTGCAGGAAGCTTGGCTTTCTCCATTGCCGGGGAAACCCAAGCCTCCTGCTCACTCTGTGGCCACAGCCATCTTGGTTGGGTTAATTTGCATACTCGCTCCTGATTGGCTGGTGGGTGTGGCTTGTGGGTGTCATGGGGTACAGTCAATTTGCATATTACTCTTTTATTAGATAGGATTGCTTGTTCATAATAAAATACAGAGTTAAACAAACCAGTTGGTATTGATTTTATTTTTGAATTCACATTTTAAAACTTTGTTTTGGTTCTAGCTGGTGTGGCTCAGTTGGTTGGGTGTTGTCTTGTGCACCCAAGGCTTACTGGTTCGATTCTCAGTCAGGGCACATTCCCTGGTTGCTGGCTCAATTCCCATTGCAGGGTGTGCAGGAGGTAGCCGATTGATGTTTCATTCTCGTATGAATGTTTCTCTCCCTCTCTCTCTCTCCCGTCCTCTCTCTCTAAAAATCAATTTTAAAAAATTTAAAACAAACAAAAGTGGGACTGATAATAGTATTTACTTTGGAGGGGGACTAAATGAGTGAATGTATGTATAAAGCACTTAGTGCATGACACAATGAACTCTATTTAGGAAGTAGCTGTTGCTGCTGCTAATATTTTTATTATTTTCCAGCTGATTCAGAATCCATAGGCATCTTTAATGTCAAGAATAATGTTATCTTTACACATTGACTGCAAACTTTGATTATTGAGATAATGTTCAGATCTTAAAAAATGTTCAATTTGTTTTGGATTCTTTCTTTTTACAGGGTTCTATGGAGCAAGTCAGTTCTCATTTCTTGGAGCAGACGCTTGACAAGAAGCTGATGTCAGATCTAAGGGTAACTTGAATTCTCAGTTGTTTAAACTGGGTTTCTGGAACTAACATCAATGTAACACTATATGCCAAGTTGATATTGATTTAATTTTGCAGCCCATGCATTTGTTAAATTAATGTAGGATGATTAGATTACATTTAATTTAAAATCTTGGTAACTTTAACCAAATTGAAAGTTACTTCATTAAATTTTAAATTATTATGAGGAAATACCTTGCACAAGTTGTGTTCTACAGAGAAGAACCAGTATTAATTTTCCTTTTCTTAGAAATTGTAAAGGTCTGGTCTTATATTTTGAGATTGTGACATCTGAGGGCTGCTTTTCAGTAGCAGTTCCCATGGAAGAGTGAATAAATTCTTTCTCTGAACTGTAACAAAATGCCTCTTATGGAATGCCTTTAAGCTTTTACTGCAGCAGTTCTCTGACATATTTGCCAGAACCCAATATGAGTCTGAGAATATGATATGTTCATTTATTGTCAATATCTTTATTTATTTATTTATTTATTTATTTATTTTTGTTAACTCTCACCTGAGGATATTTTTTCCATTGATTTTTAAAGAGAGTTGAAGTGGGGAGGAGGGAGGACATCCGATGTGAGAGAAACACATCAATTGGTTGTGCTCCGCATTTGCCCCAACCAAGGATGGGATTGAACCTACAACCCAGTAACATGCCCTTGACCAGGAATTGAACCTGCGACCCTTTGGTGTAGTTTCCCCAGGTCTTTTTTCTTATGCATGTTTTAAACATTGTATGCAGATAGTTTTGTAAGTCTATTTTTTTACATTTGCCACAGTATCATATGCTTTTTTTCACATTGCTAACTGTATACGTAGCATTTTATTGATTGCATAATATTCTGTTAAGTAAATGTATCATCATGGTTCAAGATCATTATACATTTAGATCCTTCTAGTTTTTCCATCCTAATAAACCACATAAAGAATATTATCTTCTGCATATTAGCTCTTTTCTTCTTTTGAGTTATTTGGTAACATAAGATAAATTCTAAGGAATGGTTAAAGAGTTGATATGAAATATTGCCATATGGCTTTCCTGAGTGGCATTGCTTTTCATTTGAGGTAAGTGATTAGGTGTTCTTTCGTATTCTGGGGTAGAAGTATAAAGAAGGATATGCTCATGGTGAATGGTGAGGGATGGGTGATCCAAAGGTTTCTAAGACACATCACAAGGTACAAATTTTCCTATTGGGTCTGACCCATATCCCTGTAGGCTCAAGTGCTGTATTTCATCAGTGCTATGAGGATGTGGAGTCACACCAATAATGTTCAAAAGAGGCAAGTTATAAAGTATTTATGATAAGAGTCATAACTCTCAAGTGAACTGAATATTTACTTTTGTAACTAGTATGTTCCCCATTAAGCATTCTGTGCAGAAAATGAATTTACTAGAATGTTGCTTGGGAGCACAGTATTGCTCAAATAGAACACAATGTTGTCAAATGGAGACTTCTACTGGGAGTGAAAAAGTTTCTTTCCTAGGGCCAGTGTATTATCTACCCGGCATGGTGCTTGGAGGGACACTGCCATTGTTTACCTCTCTGGTTCTCTCTTTCCTGTGTTGTCATTGCAAACATGAACACCTGTCTGATCAACACACTTTTTCACTGTCTTTAATAAGGTTACTGTCTTTAATAAAGTTACTATCAGCAGTGATAGACCTGTGAGCCTTTGGTCTTTAAGTTGAATTTGCATTTCTCTGCTCTGGTCTATTGAGTATTTTTATTTTTTGCAAGTTAACTGAGAGAGCAGTCTTATTTCCTGCCTACAGTGTTTTCAGAGTGCATCTTATTGTTCCTTCTTGAACCTCCTGCAAGTGGTAATTGTTGTTGTCCTCTACAGAGGAAACGCACTGCACACGAGCGTGCCAAGGAACTTTATAGTTCAGGGGAGTTTTCCAGCGGCAGGAAGTGGGGAGATGATGCTCCCAAGGAAGAAATAGATACAGGGGCTGTGAACTTGATCCAGTCAGGAGCTTGTGGAGCTTTTGTTCATGGATTGGAAGATGAAATGTATGGTAAGTATCCTATATAATAAAGAGCTAATGTACTAATTAGACTAGACTGTGGAACGACCTTCCGGAATGACCAGTGGGTGGGGGGTGGGCCTAGCGAGCCTCTAGGCAACCCCCCTTCCGCAGAGGCGGTGGGAGAGGGGGCTGCACGGTCCTGGTGCCTCTGCAGAGGCAGGACGGGGCACGACCAAGGAGCCTCAACCTCCCATGGCCCCTCTGGCCGGCCCCCTCCACCAGTGGGCAGGGGGTGGGGCTAGCGCTAAGGAGCAGCGAGCCCAGCTTCTGGTTGAACTGCATTCCCCCCAAACCCTAACCTCGCTCAGCCAGAGGCTGGGGTCACGGCTGGCAAGCGTAGTGACAGTGGTGGCAGCCTCTCCCGCCTCCGCGGCAGGCGGGCTGTAAGGAGCAAGTGGTCCTGGACTGTGAGAGCCACCAACAGCGAGAGGGCTGAGTGCTGGCTTAAGCCTGATACCCAGGGGGACTGGGTCTAAGCCGGCAGGCAGACATCCCCCAAGGGGTACCAGATTATGAGAGGGTGCAGGCCGGATTGAGGGACACACCCCCTCCAGTGTACAAATGTCATGCACTGAGCCTCTAGTGACTACATAATAACAATGCTCATTTACTGAGTGACTGCTATGTGTAAGGCATCGTACTGATTGATATGCACACAATGTCTCATTTGGTCTTTACAGTCAAAGTGTACCTTTTTTTTTAATAGATCCTCACCAGAGGACACACTTGGGGAGAGAGAGAGAGAGAGAGAGACGTTGATCTGAGAGAGAGAGAGGTTGATGTGAGAGAGAAACATTGATCGGTTGCCTTTGGTACACTCCCATTGGGATCAAACCAGCAACCCAGGTTGTTCCCTGACTGGGAATTGAACCAGCAACGTTTTGGGGCATGGGAGGATGCTTAACCATCTGAGCCACTCTGGCTGGGCTACTATTATTTTAACTTTAGAGACAGATGAGATTGAAATCCAGAAGGCATGATGAGATTGAAATCCAGTTGGTATGATACAGTGGTTAAGAGCATGGTTAAGACTTCAGCCCTAACCGGTTTGGCTCAGTGGATAGAGCGTTGGCATGTGGACTGAAAGGTCCCAGGTTCGATTCCAGTCAAGGGCATGTACCTTGGTTGCAGGCACATCCCCAGTAGGATGTGTGCAGGAGGCAGCTGATCGATGTTTCTCTCTCATCGATGTTCCTAACTCTCTATCCCTTTCCCTTCCTCTCTGTAAAAAAATCAATAAAATATATATTTTTAAAAAGAAGCTTCTTTAAAACAAAACAAAAAGAGAGCATGGACTTCAGCCAATCTTGGTTCAAATTCTGACATTTTTATAAAACAATCTTAATAGTGTTTCTGAATAGTGAGAATTAAATGAGATTATATATATATATATATACACACACACACACACACACACACACACACACACACACACACTAGGAGCCCGGTGCACGGATTCGTGCACCTTGAAAGGAACTGTGGGCAATGAGGCTACGGTGGGCACAGGGGCAGGTCTTGGCCTATCCTCTGCACCCCACCTGGCCCCTCCCACTGTGGCCCCTGGTCCCCTGTCTGCTGGCAGGGAGCAGTGGAGAAGCCCTGAGGGGAGATTGAGGCCTGCCAGCAGCCCCCACCCTGCTCCCTCAGTGCCTGGGAACAGCGGCCCCGCCCCTGCTGCCCCCGCTGCCGGTCACTGTCTTTGAGGTGATCGGGGCTGGGCCAGCGCCGTCAGCGGGTGCAAGTGCCAGACAGGACCGCGGCCGCAGGGCCGATGCCCGCCATGTTCTGCACGCACACCCTGGTGGTCAGCGCACATCATAGTGAGCGGTCAAACTCCCGGTCAAGCACCCGCCTGACGGGACAATTTGCATATTAGGCTTTTATATCCTATATAATAAAGAGGTAACATACAAATTAACCCTCATGCCCTCACAAGATGGCTGCCTACGACCAGGCCAGCAGGGGGGTTAGTGAGGGATGACCAAACGATTGAACAAGCAGGCTGCGTGGGGCGACCAGGCTGGCAGGGGGGTTAGTGAGGGACGACCAAACGACTAAACAGGCTGCATGGGGTGACCAGGCTGGCGGGGGGGGGGGCGTCAGGGGCGACCAGGTTGGCAGGGAGGGTAGTTGGGGGTGACCAGGCCAGCAGAGGGGGGGCATTTTGGGGCAACCAGGCTAGCAGTGGGGGCAGTAAGGGATGACCAGGCTGGTAGGGGGGCAGTTAGGAGCGACCAGGCTGGCAGGGAGGGGACAGTTGGGGGCAACCTGGCTGGCAGCGGGGGGCAGTTAGGGGCAATCAGGCTGGCACGCAGAGGCAGTGAGGGGCAATCAAGCCAGCAGGGGGTGCAGTTAGGGGTGACCAGGCAGGCAGGCAGGTGAGCGATTAGGAGCTAGCAGTCCAGGATTGTGAGAGGGATGTCCAACTGCCAGTTTAGGCCCAATACAGTCGAACATTCCCCAAGGGGTTCCAGATTGGAGAGGGTGCAGGCTGGGCTGAGGGGACCCCCCCCCATGCACGAATTTCATGCACCAGGCCTCTAGTGTATAGATAAAACATTTGGCACAATTCATGACCCATTTATAGTAAGCACTTAATGTATTGGTAGTAAAATTTTATGTTATTGATACTGATAACAATAATAACTTGTTATTAATTACCACACTAGTAAGAGACAGAAGCAAGATTTAAACCCAGATAATGTCTAACCTCTAAGCCATTGTATGAATAAAGAGTGTTGCAGCCTGGCTGGTGTGGTTCAGTGGTTGAGTGCTGACCTATGAACCAGGAGGTCATGGTTCAATTCCAGGTCAGGACATATGCCTGGGTTGTGGGCTTGATTCCTAGTAGGTGGTGTGCAGGAGGCAGCTGATCAGTGATTTTCTCTCATCAAAATATCTCTCTCCCTGTCCCTTCCTCTCTCTGAAATCAATCAAAATGTGTGTTTTTAAAAAAGTGTTACACCTTAATTAAAAAAAAATATTATTACTGGCAGTTGAATTTTAGATTAATAGGTGTTCCATAGTTTTCTGATTTGCATTGTTTCTGTTAAGAAATCTGTTGTCTTTTTTGTTTTTCAGAGAGAGATCAATTTGTTGTTCCACTTATTTATACATTCATTGGTTGGTTCTTTTATATATGTATGTTTTTTATTGATTTCAGAGAAGAAGGGAGAGGGAGAGATAAACATCAGTGATGAAAGAGTATCATTGATCGGCTACCTCATGTACGCCTCCTACTGGGGATCAAGCATGCAACCTGGACAAGTGCCATGACTAGGAATTGAATCATGACCTCCTGGTTCATAGGTTGATGCTCAGCCACTGAGCCACACCAGCTGGGCTCATTGGTTGATTCTTGTATGTACCTTAACTGGGGGGTTGAGTTCATAACCTTGCCATATTGGGACGGTGCTCTAATCAAATGAGTTAACTGGCCAGGGCAAGAAAATTACTTTTGAAAGACCATGTTTTATTAGTAGATGTAAGAATTGGGTTATTCTATACAAATAGCTGTAAGGTTTTCTGTATATGTAGACATTAGTTAAAACTACCTCTGCTTTTTCTTGTTCCTTATGAACTTGATAAATGAATTATAATAGAAAAGTATTAGATAATAAGGAAGTCCAGTTATTAAAACTCGTTTTATCCTAAGACAAGTAATTAGAATCTATTTTGTTTCCACTAGCATTCTTTAGATTCTGCATTTTAATTTCATCACTTAATGCTTATGTGGTTTAGTTCTGCAGTTTTCAGTGTCACTAAGGTTTAATTAAAGGAACTTGTCATAGCCAGTTTCACTCAGTGGATAGAGTGTTGGCCTGGGGACTGAAGGGTCCCAGGTTCAATTCCGGTCAAGGGCATGTACCTCCCCAGCCCTGGTTGGGGCACATGCAGAAGGCAACCAATCAATGTGTCTCTCTCACATCGATGTTTGTCTCTCACTGTCTCTTCCCCTCCCTTCCACTCTTTAAAAATCAATGGAAAAATATCCTCAGGTGAGGATTAACAAAAACAAACAAATAAAAATAAATAAATCAAGGGACTAATATTGGAAAGTGAGTAGATCATTTCTTGCACTGTAACCTCTAGTTTTACCCATACTTTTAATCTTCTAGTTGTTGCATTTCCTCCCTTCTCTCTGGGCCTTTGTACTTGTGGTTCCTCTGCTTAGAAAGATCTTTTTTCTTTCTTTTGGCCTTGCAATTCCTTCAGGCCATTGTTTAAGGGGTCACTTATTCCATAAAACTGCCTCTGAAACTATTGAATGGGCTTTGTGCCTCTTCTACATTTTCTTCCTTTTTAAATATATTTTTATTGATTTCTGAAAGGAAGGGAGAGGGAGAGAGAGAGAAACATCAATGATAAGAGAGAATCATTGATTGGCTGCCTCCTGCACGCCTCCTACTGAGGATCAAGCCCACAACCCGGGCATATGCCCTTAATTGGAATTGAACCTGGGACCTTTCAGTCTGCAGGCTGACTCTCTATCCATTGAGCCAAACCAGCTGGAGCTCTTCTGCATTTTCTTATACTCCCTGCACTTTTCCATTATACCATTCATCATGCTGTAGTGCAATTAACTAATTATTCTTGCAGGTAGGCTCTGGGAGAAGTCTTTTGTCTTTGTAAAACTTCAGTATTCAGTACAAGGCTAGTAAATAGTAAAGGCAGAATCTAATTACACATGTTCATACACCAGAGAAACAGTCTTTTTTTTTTTTTTTTTAATGATATTTATTCTTTTTTTTTAAATTGATTTTTAAGAGAGAGGAAGGGAGAGAGAGAAACATTACAGAGAGAGAAACATCAATCAGCTCCCTCCTGCACTAGGGATCCTGCCTGCAACCCGGGCATGTTTCCTGATAGGAATAGAAATGTCAACCTATTGGTGAATATGTTGACGCTCAACCACTGAGCCACACTGGCCGGGTAAAACAGTGCAAACAACCCCCAACATAGCAAATTCCTTTTCTCTGCTCTGGATCCTTAAGGAGACTGTAATATACTTTCAGCACTCCAAAAAGATCAGTAGAAATTGTTATTTACCTGCCTGTAGCAAGGTGGTACGTGCAAAGTAAAAACTTGGTGCAAAGTAAAACAACAATTTTTACTTTGTGTTTTCAAGTTTTTGCTTGGAATTTTTTCATCTCTTGTCTCATGCTGATAGGAGTTTCTGTGTGATTCCTCTGGTAGAGTTGCAAGAGTTACACATGAATCAATGTGGTATCTATACTAATAAAAGGGTAATATGCTAATTAGACTGGACGTCCTTCCAGGAAAAGCTATGGTGGTGGGGCCAAGGCAGAGGCAGTTAGGGGTGATCAGGCTGGCAGGGGAGAACAGTTAGGGGATCAGTCCCGGGGATGTCTGACTGCTGGTTTAGGATGACATCCCCTGAGGGATCCCAGATTAGAGAGGGTGCAGGCTGGGCTGAGGGACACCCCCTCCCTTGCACGAATTTCGTGCACTGGGCCTCTAGTAATAGATAAAGCCCTGGGAAGAAAAGCCAGCAATTAACATATTTAGGTCCATTTCTGGCTTGCTTTGTAATTAGCAATTTCACATTTAAATTACATTTTTTGTGAAGTGGAGCAAATTCTTCCCTTCTCATTAGAAGGAGGAAGTCATAACTACCAGGAAAAATCTGAGTCATCTCCCTTAAGTGTATTAACTCTGCTTTTTAAAGTGTCTAGAAACATTTCTTATACAAAAACAACTTATATTCGTTTTAACCACAATTTGAGTGGCTTTCTTTTCTTTTTTGAAACTGTACATTGTGTTGCAGAGCCATGGGGGAACCACTGGAACAAAACAAGCATCTATAAAAGTCTTGTGCCGAAACCGGCTTGGCTCAGCGGATAGAGCGTCGGCCTGCGGACTGAAAGGTCCCAGGTTCGATTCCGGTCAAGGGCATGTACCATGGTTGCGGGCACATCCCCAGTAGGGGGTGTGCAAGAGGCAGCTGATCGATGTTTCTCTCTCATCGATGTTTCTAACTCTATCCCTCTCTCTTCCTCTCTGTAAAAAATCAATAAAATATATTTTTAAAAATAAATAAATAAATAAATAAAAGTCTTGTGAGCATTGTCTGTAGCTTACTCAACTCAATCCCGGCACTTCGCACAGAGCCTGGCATGTCCTACACGTTCAGGAAACATTGTTAGTGAATGAACGAAGGGCTTCCTAGCTTCAGTTACTTCACTGTTGCATGTTATGAGCATTCCAAGAGTAGAGGACATGGCTCTATTTTCTTTTTTTTTTTTAGATATGATTTTTTATTGTTCATAATTTTGACAAGCATTAAAAATAAAAGTTTTTCAAATTCTTCAGACAACACAATAAAATTTTAAAAAGGAAATTAATGACTAGTTATTTGAAACAACCCAACAACTATGCTGATATTAGATACGCTTTTAGAGTTGATCATGATTTAACAAATTTCTTTTTTACTTATTGGTCTGAGAAAGAGAGGAAAGGACAGAGAGAGAGAGCGAGTGCGAGAAAGAAATATCAATTTGCTGTTCCACTCATCTATGCATTCACTGGTTGACTTATGTATGTGCCCTGACCCTGGAGTACTGGTATGATGCTCTAACCAACTAAGTCATCCAGCCAGGGCAAGAGTTGATCATGATTTTGACAAACTTTAAAACTAAGGTTTTTTCTTATTCAGAAAGTCCAATATTTTTTTTAAACTTTTTTTTAAAACCTTGGCTAGTTTTTAAAAAAAAATATATATATATATTTCTTTATTGATTTCAGAGAGGAAGAGATAGAAACATCAATGATGAGAGAGAATCATTGATTGGCTGCCTCCCGCACGCCCTGTACTGGGGATCGAGCTCACAACCCAGGCATGTGCCCTTGGCCGGAATCAAATCTGGGACCCCTCAGTCCGCAGACCAAAGCTCCAGCCACTGAGCCAAACCGGCCAGGGCCAGAAAGTCCAATATTTTAAAAAGAAAAATAAAGGCTACTTATTGGAAACAATCCAACACCCAAGGAAAATACTAATTTTTAGGATTAAGTTAAAACACATTAGTGTAAATAATTTTAGATTTTCTATTACTCTAAATTTGTCATATTGAGTATTCTAAATCTTTCCCACATTCTTCAAATATCTGATCTTCTGTTTTCCATTCTCAGTTTGCCTGTTAGTTTACTAGAATATGGAAGCTTAGTCTTAGTTCCCTGCTCTCAAAATGTGGTTCATAAATCAGCAACAACTAGCAGCTGATTAGACATGTAGTCTCAGACCTCATTCCAGACAAACTGAATCAGAATCTGTATTTTAACAAGATTTTGAGATAATTCATATGCACATTAAAGTTTGATAGGCACTGTTCTAGAGCTCATATCTTCTTTCTTTTGACTTACACACACACACACACACACACACACACACACACACACACAGCTTGCTATCACAAAACTTTTCTGTATCTTAAGTCATCTTACTGATGTTTAACCTTCAATTCTAGAGGAAAACACTTCCTTTTCTGTTCCAAAGCTATCCTCTCTCTACACCTGTGTTCTAGACTCATTCAGTCTTTATTTAGGGACATTAATTTCTTGCATGGCTCTATTTTCAAGGTGCTTCCAAGACCTTGTGATAGCTAATGTTGAGCTTTTAACATATGCCAGGCAGTGTGTTATGTGCTTTACTTACATTATGTCATTCAGTCATCCTAACTACTCTGTAAGGAAATATTATCTCCATTGAACAGGTGAGAAAATTGAGGTGCTAAAGTTCACCTCCAAGTTTGTGGAGGGATTATTCTTCACAATTCACTCTGAGATCCCTATCATTCCAGAGCATCTACCTTTAACCACTATATAATGGTAGTCTATATAACAACAGACATGGGTACTGGTCTTAGCTCTCCTCTCACTCACTTTGAGGCAAGTTAATGCACTTTGTTGAATCTTACCTCTAAAATGAGAATAATGGTATCTAGCCTGTTTTAATAAAATATTATTTTGGCTGCCTTTTTTAAAAAAAAAACACAACACCACAATACTTTACTGTAGTTAGAATACTGAGATAAATA
This sequence comes from Eptesicus fuscus, assembly GCF_027574615.1. Lineage (NCBI taxonomy): Eukaryota > Metazoa > Chordata > Mammalia > Chiroptera > Vespertilionidae > Eptesicus > Eptesicus fuscus. The sequence goes on from NC_072485.1 coordinate 37,402,935, forward strand.
AAAACTTAGTTTTCAATAAATTCAGTTAATGGAGACAGATGTGTGACTTGATCACAAGTCTGCACAGTCAAGATCTAAACCTTAGTCCCTGTGACACCAACGTTCATGTTCTTAGGTTGAAGTGAAGGTGGAAGCTGAACCTATGAGCATGGAGATCTCCCAGAGTTTGTAGGGTGAGGGGAGTGGAAAGCAAAAGACAGAACTGAATGAGAAGGAATCCTTGGATTTTTTTCCGTGGCTCTTAATTTGATACGCAGTTGTATTTGTCTCCTTTTGTCTAGAGGTCCGCATTGCTGCTGTGGAGGCTCTCTGCATGCTGGCCCAGTCTTCATCCTCTTTTGCTGAGAAGTGCCTTGATTTCCTGGTTGACATGTTTAATGACGAAATTGAGGAAGTTCGTCTACAGTCCATACATACTATGAGAAAAATCTCCAACAATATCACCCTCCGAGAGGATCAGCTAGACACTATCCTGGGTGTATTAGAGGTGAGCAGTCACAGTTTGTTACTCATTTCTTCATCAGTACTTATGGGACACCACTTTTTGTTTATTTTACACCAAGCATTCTGCTAGGTTTTGGTGATACGATAAAGTACAGGTAGCACAGTTCTGCCTTCTCATCACACAACTCTACCAAGATGGAGGAGACTGATGTTAAACAGGAAATTCGAATAAAGCTTAGTGTTGCCGTGATCAGGAAAGGACAGGGCTCCCTGGGAATACAGAGAGTATCTAACCTGAATAGTAAGGTAAGGTTGCGGGGATAGGGAAGAAAGAAGGAACATAATGGACACTTGGAGGAGGAGGAGAACTTAAAGAGGCATTTTCTAAGGAAGGAGTAGCACTGATGGAAGAGTACCAAACAGAAGGAGGAATGTCTAAAGATCCAGAGGTAAGAGTGGGTGTGATATAGTCAATGAATTCATTGTAATTGTAGCATAGAGTTGAAGAGATGGAGGAGAGGAGGGAAGCGGCTATAGATAAGGCAGGGACTAAATAATGAAGAATTATTCTCAGCCTTTGATTTAATTCTTCTCGTGAGTCATAGGATATTACAGCAGGAAGGGACCTTAGGGGTCCGTTTATTGAGCCCTGGAGTTTTACAGGAAAAAAGGTAACTTGTTTGTTACATAGCTAGTGCTTGGCTATGCCAGGATATAAACACAGATTTGCCTCCCAGGAGTGGATCTTGGATTACTTTTGTAAAGTGTCTGGATTTTATTTGTAAGTACTGATGTTTTTCAAGATATTAGTAAATTTAATTTGGTCTCTGGCTTTCTTTCTTTTCTTTCTTTTTTCAGATATTGTGAGTGATAGTAATTTGATATTTACTCATTAGCACTTGTTACAGATTTCTGCTACATAAACAGACTGACTGGATGCTTTGATTTTGAAGTTCTCTATTCTCTATTATTCTTTCAGTTTTTTAGTACTTCTATTAAGATTTTTCCTGAGTTATCTTTATCATTTTTCATGTTTTTTCCCTAAGAAGATAAATTTATAATCTGTAGATGGTTCTCCATGGATGGTCTCTATATTGTGCTCCTCCTTTTCTTTTCAACTTTTTTCCCCATCATTTCTCACCTTGAACTTTATGCAGTAGTCACTCCACTAATCATCATGCTTTTCTTCACTATTTTGCCTTCACTATAATTTTTCCCCCTCTGCCTACAAAACTGCCACTTTTCACTCAGCAGACGAGCTTATTCCCAGGATCTACTTTAGGCAACATATCTGGGAAGCCTTCCCTGACTAACCCCCCACCTCCCACGTGGGCTACATAGCACTTCTCTGTATTTTTATAACACCCTGTTATACTTATCAGTATGTTTCCAGCTTTTAAATTCTTTTTTCTTAAATAAATATTTATTGATTTCAGAGAGGAAGGGCGAGGGAGCAAGAGATAGAAACATCAATGATGAGCGAGAATCATCGATTGGCTGCCTCCTGCACGCCCCACACTGGGGAGTCAAGCCCACAACCCAGGCATGTACCCTGACCAGGAATCGAACCATGACTTACTAGTGACCTCCTGGTTCATAGGTCAGTGCTCAACCACTGGTCACACCGACCAGGCTGTTGGGGACCTTTTTTAATCATTTTAGTGAGGTTGAGTAAGAAATGGGGAGGAAAGAGGCCACTTCCCTGACATCATCTTGTACTGCTCTCTTTGTTTTTTTGTTTTTTATATTTTATTGTTTTTTTACAGAGAGGAAAGGAGAGGGATAGAGAGATAGAAACATCGATGAGAGAGAAACATCGATCAGCTGCCTCCTGCATAACCTCCTACTGGGGATGTGCCCACAACCAAGGTACATGCCCTTGACAGAATCGAACCTGGGACCTTTCAGCCCGCAGGCCGACACTCTATCCACTGAGCCAAACCGGTTAGGGCTGCTCTCTTTGTTTACTCTGCACTAGCTACCTGGTTTCCTTGCTATTTTTCAAACATGCTTCCACCTCATGGCCTTTATGTGTGCTGTTCCCTTTGATTATCTGGTGTTAAATGCTCCACCTAACCCAGCACTCTTTTCCTTAACCTGCTTTATAGTTTCTTCATAATACTTAAGATTGATTCATAATACTTCTGGATTGATTCGATTATTGCTAGAGGAGAAACCAAGGTGGTGGCATAGTTAAACACCTAAACTGCAGCCTAGCACAACAATTTCAAAAATACAACTAAAAGACAAAACGGACATCATCTAGAACCATAGGAAAGCTGGCTGACTGGAAACCCTACAACTAGAAGGAAAGAAAAAACCACAAGAAAAATCAGAGGAGCTATAAAAGCCTGAGGTATGGAGACACGGGCGCGCGCGTGTGGAGAGGACGGAGCGGCTGAGTGCCTGGCTGGCGTTCTCTAGTGGGAAGGAGATAAAAGCTCCAGACTGCGCTGAACCCCAGCTCCAACTGCACTGAACCCCAGTTCCAGGCGAGACCCTGGGGACCCAGGCTCATACTGGGGGAATCTGGGCTGTAAGGCGGAAACTCGGGAGTGGCGAAAGGCAGAGGTCCGGAGGCGTGCACGTGAATGTGCACAGAGGATGGACTGTTGACTGTGCCGCTGAATTGCCCTAGCGGGAAGGAGACAAAAGCTCCGGACTGCGCTGAACCCCAGTTCCAACTGCACTGAACCCCAGTTCCGGGCGAGAATCTGGGAATCCAGATTCATTGGGGGAGAGACTAGACTGTTTGGCAGCGGCAAAACTCCAGGGTGCCTTTCTCTCAGAGGTGCTTGCAGCTAGTACTGAGGGACACTGAGACCCAGGAACCTCATAGGGCGGGGCTGACAGGAAACCAAGGCTGTAGGCTCCACCCTGAAACTCCGCCCCATCCAAGCTGAGCACAGAGGCTTTTGCAATTTTGCAAGTCTAGTCGAATAAGGCTGTCACCCGGTGTAGACACAGCTGATCTTCACAGCCACTTGGCCTGGAGGTCAACCCCTCCCACTGATACCAACAACAATCAAGACTTAACTACAACAAGGCTGTACACACAGTCCACAAAGGGGTGCACCAAGAGTGTCCACCTCAGGTAACTGGGGAGGCCGAGCCACTGGCCCATATAGGACAACTAGCACACAAAGATACCCTACCAACTTAGGGAAGCAGCGAAAATGCGGAGACAAAGAAACAGAGTACAAACCAAAGAAATGGAGGAAAACAAACGACTGAAGATAGAGTTCAAAACTACGGTTATAAGATTTTTCAAGAATTTCCTAGAAAAGGCCGATAAATTTAGCGAGACCCTCGAGGATATGCGAGAGACACTCGTGGATATGGAAAAGGACCAACTAGAAATTAAACATACACTGACTGAAATAAAAAATATTATACAGACACCCAACAGCAAACTAGAGTAACGCAAGAATCAAGTCAAAGATTTGAGATACAAAGAAGCAAAAATCACTCAACTGGAAAGGATAAAAGAAAAAAGAATCCAAAAATTTGAACATAGTGTAAGAAGCCTCTGGGACAACTTCAAGCATACCAACATCAGAATTATGGGGGTGCCAGAAGAAGAGAAAGAGCAAGATACTGAAAACCTATTTGAAGAAATAATGACAGAAAACTTCCCCCACCTGGTGAAAGAAATAGACTTACAAGTTCAGGAAGCGCACAGAACCCCAAACAAGAGGAATCCAAAGAGGACCACACCAAGACACATCATAATTAAAATGCCAAGAGCAAAAGACAAAGAGAAAATATTAAAAGCATCAAGAGAAAAACAGTTAACTACCTACAAGGGAGCACCCATACGATTGTCAGCTGATTTCTCAACAGAAACTATGCAGGCCAGATGGGAGTGGCAAGAAATAGTCAAAGTGATGAATAGCAAGAACCTACAACCAAGGGTACTCTACCCAGCCAAACTGACATTCAGAATTGAAGGTCAGCTAAAGAGCTTCACAGATAAGAAAAAGCTAAAGGAGTTCATCAACACCAAACCAGTATTACATGAAATGCTGAAAGGTATTCTCTAAGAAGAGGAAGAAGAAGAAAAAAAGGTAAAGATAAAAATTATGAACAACAAATACATATCTATCAACAAGTGAATCTGAAAATCAAGTGAATTAAAAATCTGATGTACAGAATAAACTGGTGAATATAATAGAATCAGGGGCATAGAAAGGGAGTGGACTGACAACTCTCATGGGGGAAAGGGTGTGGGGGGTGCGGGAAGAGACTGGACAAAACTCGTACACCTATGGATGAGGACAATGGGGGAGAGGTAAGATAAGAAGGTGTGATGGGAACCAGGTGGAGGGGAGCTATGGGGGGAAAAAAGAGGAACAACTGTAATAATCTGAACAATAAAGATTTATTAATTTAAAAAAAAAAGACTATCTGACCTATTTTATTGTCTTTGCATTAGAATGAAGCTCCTGAGAGCAGGGATTTGATATTAATTACTGCTGTATCTCCAGCATTTGGTACATAATAGTACAATGTATCTCCAACATTGGTACAAATGTTTGGCTGTTTACTAAGTGCTCAGTAAATGTAGAATGTATAAACAAATGAATCAACAAATGAATTAATTCTTCAAATCTCAGTTCATATGTCACTTCTGTCTTCTCAGCTACCAGCCTCTTCCAGAAAATTGAGACTTTTGGTCCTATACTGTCATTGTAACTTATACATTTCTCCGTAACACCTAATTCATAGTGACTACTAATATTAATACTATCTTTTTTTTAAAGGATTCATCCAGAGATATTAGGGAGGCTCTTCATGAACTCTTATGCTGTGCTAATGTTTCAACCAAAGAAGGGATTCATCTTGCACTGGTGGAGCTGCTGAAAAATTTAGCCAAGTACCCTACTGATAGGGACTCCATATGGAAGTAAGGAATTTTTTGTGTATTTGCTCACTGAGTCAAATAACATGGTAAATATACAGTCTTGATATTATTCAATAGAGGCCCAGTGCATGAAATGCATGCACAGGTAGGGTCCCCTGGCTGCCTGGGCCTCCCTTCCCCCAGCTGCTTGCAGCTGTTGGCCGGGGCCTCCCTTCCTGTGGTTGGCTTCTCGTGATTGGCCGGCCAGCCTTGCCCCCTAGTCGAACTCCTGGTCGAACTCAAAAGCCTAATATGCAAATTGTCCTGGTCGAGAGGACAATTTGCATATTAGGCTTTTGTTACATAAGATTGGATCATCATAGATTGAGAATACATACAGCTGTCCATTTTGCCTTAAATTTACAAACCTGATTCAACTTAATTGAATTTTCAGGAGTCTTATTCCTAAATGGAATATTTTATTTTAGATTATTTATTCATTTGTCCATCCATCCACCTAGCAAATATAGCACATATATGCCTGCTATGTGCTTCCTTGTGTGCCAAACTCTGTGGTAAGTGTTGGAAGCACAGAAGTGAGCTAATTAGATTTCCTTTTTCTCCTGTGTAGTGTTAATCACTGCTTTGTCTACTTTGGATTTTGAACAGGATCACAACTATCATTGTAAAGATTAGAGGCAGGGCCAGCACTTGGTCTGCAGATTGAAAATCTCAATCATTTTCCCCTTTGATTACCTCTAGCTTTATTGACTAGAAAACCAAACTGTTAACACTGTTCATGAATTGCTGTTTGAAGAACTACTTGCTTACATTTAATATAAAAATTAAATGAGTGTGCTTCCCTTCCATTCTCTCTAAAAATCAATGGAAAAAATATCCTCGGGTGAGGATTACCAACAACAACAAAAAGTGTGTGCTCCACATATTTAAATAAGCTTATGTGATGGGATCATGCCAACTGTGTAGTTTCTTGATTTCCAGAAAAGTTTGTTACTAAAAGTAGAAAAATGGTCAAATCAGGTACTTGGGAGAATGTTTTCATTCTTCCAAGAATAAAAGATACATTAAAAATTAAAAATACTGCCCTAGCCACTTTGCCTCAATGGATAGAGCATGGGCCTGCAAACTGAAAGGTCTCAGGTTTGATCCCAATCAAGGGCACAAGCCCAGGTTGTGGGCTTGATCCCCAGTGGGGGACTTGCAGGAGGCAGCTGATCCATGATTCTCTCTCATCGTGGATGTTTTTATCTCTCCCTCTTCCTTCCTCTCTGAAATCAATAAAAGTACATATTTTTTAAAAATACCAACCTGGCCAGTGTGGCTCAGTGGTTGAGTATCAACTTATGAACCAGGAGGTCACAGTTCGATTCCTGGTCAGGGCACATGCCTGGGTAGGGGCTCGATCCCCAGTAGCGGTCATATAGGAGGCAGCTGATCAATGATTCTCTCATCATTGATGTTTCTATTTCTCTCTCCCCCTCTCCTTTCCTCTCTGAAATCAATAAAAAATATATTTTAAAAAAATACCAGAGAGGTCTTGTTCTAGGTAACACTTTTTTTTTTTTTTAATCCTCACCTAAGGATATTTTTCCATTGATTTTTTTAGAGAGAATGGAAAGCAGTGGGAGAGAGATAGAGAAACATTGATGTGAGACACATCGATTGATTGTCTCCCGCACGTGCCCTGATCAGGGCCAGGGATCAAACCTGCAACCGAGATACATGCCCTTGACCAGAATTGAACCCAGGACCCTTCAGTCTGCAGGTCGACACTCTATCCACTAAGCCAAACCAGTGAGAGCTAGGTAATATTTTTGATATCTGGTTATTTGTTTTGCTGTTTCTTCATGTTTGTTCAGTCCAGTCCAGCTCAATTTGATATACATATACTGATTGTCTTCAAGGAGCACTCAATCATTTGGTGTGTGGGGTGAGGTAGGGAGAATACCTATGTCAGTATCTACTTTTTTGGGGACACAGAAGGAATCCATTCTGCTTGATGAAAGGGATTGTTATATAGTGTTTAACAGTTCATTCTTCTTGCCTTAAAATAAGATTTGTGGTTATTTGGTTCACCCAGAATATTTCTGTTAAGACTTTATTGATGTTTGTAGACAGAAAACTCCTTCACCTTAAAGTGCTCCAAAAGATTTTGGAGTGACCTAACTATCACTTGATTTTTTTTCATCTCTTCTCATGAATGGTGATGCAAGCGAACGCAGGTTCCTCTGTCTGCCACAACGAAAGACAAACTCTTGAGACAGGTGCTGGTGAAAAAGAAAAGATGTTTATTTGAATGCCAGCATCTTGAATGGGGGACTTTTCCAGTCCTCCAAAAGCCACCTTAATAATCTCAATGCAGGCAGAGGCTTTTGTAAAGATGGAGATGGAAAGCGTAACAAAGAGATCGGGGAGGGGAATGGGAAGCGCAGCTCTGAAAAGGGGGATCATTGGAAAGGGAGAGGGGTTGTGGGACTGGGAATATGTCACTTCTCAAGCTTCTTCCTCTCATTTTGGAACTTTCTTCAAACAAGAATTTGTAGATTTACTGTGGACACCTGTGGATCTTCATGGCTGGTGCCAAGCAGCCCTTTCTCCCCTGGAACTTCTTTAAGCTGTAAAAAAAGGGTAGATAAAGAACGAAAACACAGGGCTTTATTTACACACATCAAGAAAACAGAGGGGTGGCTGCAGCCTTGAGAAAAGGTAAAATACACAGCCTTTATCCCTTAACTGAAATGTTAAGTCAAGGTTACAGTGGTTTATTTAAAATATCAAAAAAGAATGTGATAAAAGAGTGAAGGAATAGTCACAGTGGCATATTTTTAAGACACTGCTGAAGATAGGTACATAAATGAAAGTGTTGAAGGACATGTTTATTGTGTTTATATACCTTTAGTGCAGGGGTCCTCAAACTTTTTAAACAGGGGGCCAGTTCACTGTCCCTCAGACCGTTGGAGGGCCGGACTATAGTTTAAAAAAAACTATGAACAAATTCCTATGCAAACTGCACATATCTTATTTTGAAGTAAAAAAAAAAACGGCAAAAACACCCACATGTAGCCCGCGGGCCGTAGTTGGAGGACGCCTGCTTTAGTGTATTAATAACAAATGCATATTGAACACATGTTATAACCCAGTCGCTGTATTAGGTGCTGTGGAGATTAAAAAATTGATTCATCTCAGCCCTAGCCGGTTTGGCTCAGTGGATAGTGTCAACCTTCGGACTCAAGGGTCCCGGGTTTGATTCCGGTCAAAGGCACGTATCTTGGTTGCAGGCTCCTCCCTAGCTTGCCCCTCCTTAATGTGTTATTTAGGAAGTCAAAAGCCTCTGCCTGCATTGAGATTATTAAGATGGCTTTTGGAGGACTGGAAACACGTGCAGGAGGCAACCAGTTGATGTGCTTCTCTCACATAGATGTTTCTCTATCTTTCCCTCTCTTCCACTCTCCCTAAAAATCAATGGAAAAATATCCTGGGGTGAAGATTAACAACAACAACAACAAAAAAACAACAACAACAAAATTGGATTCATCTCAGAGCCTTCAAAATAGCTGGTAGGAAGAGAAGAAAGAAATGTGTAAGTAGGGAGGTGGATGAGATAGTAAAACATTATAAGTCATACTTGAAGTCTAGCTTTAGAGAGGCCCAGATACTTAGGGATCTCTGAGGGGACCCAATTAATAACTCTTGTATTCTCCACCTGAGATCTGAATAGAAAGAGACAAAATAAAAGAGTGGCACCTGGAAGCCAAACTACAACCTTTACAAAGTCTCAGGCATAGCGAGTAAAAGCCCTGAGAGAGGTCAGAAAATTAGGGAAGTAAGCTGTTTCCACACAGAAGGAAAAACAGGACTAGGGAAAAGTTTACTAACAATCTCAAGTGTTTTAAATGTGATGCCTTTCATATCCCACATATCCAGGAATTCATTAATGGTGTTTGTTTTCTTTCTTTTTCCAGTCCCTGGTGAAGTCCATCTCCTTTTTGATACTTTCTCTTATTATAGTAATTTCTTCTACCTTTGATAGGTAGAAAGCAGACTATCATTCATTTGATAGTTCATTACTTTGTATTAGTCATGTTTGCCTCAGCTGGATCATAAACTCATTGAGAACAGAAATTAAGATTTATATTTCTTTTCAATTCATTATACATTCTAAACCAGAACTTAACAAATAAAAAATAATAAAAATGCATAATTACTAGCACACATGTAATTCTTTTTTTTTTCTTTTTAATATGTTCTTACTGATTTTTGGAGAGGAAGGGAGAGGGATAGAAAGATAGAAACATCAATCAGCTGCCTCCTGCATGCCCCACACTAGTGAGGGAGCCAGCAACCCAGGCATGTGCCCTGACTGGGAATCGAACCAGCGACCTCTTGGTTCATGGGTTGACACTCAACCACTAGGCTACACTTGTAGTTCTTGATAGTTTATAAAGGACCTTAATGTAATCATAATAGTTAACTGATAAGCCAATGAATAGCTAATTAATAGCCAATTGAGTTCTTACTTTATGACAGACTAGTGGCATGGTGTATGGATTCGTGCACTGGTGGGGTCCCTTGGCCTGCCTGTGAGGATCGGGCCAAAACTGGCTCTCTGATATCCCCTGAGAGACCCCACTGGTGCACGATCGGGGCTGGGGAGGGACCGCAGGAGGGCTCCAGAGTGTGTCCGGCCCGTTTTGCTCAGTGCCGATCAGCCGGACCCCAGGAGCAAGCTAATCTGCCGGTCGGAGTGTCTGCCCCCTGGTGGTCAGTGCACGTCATAGCGACTGGTCGAACGGTTGAACGAACAGTCAGACACTTAGCATATTAGGTTTTTATTATATAGAACTAGAGGCCCAGTGCACGAAATTCGTGCTCAGGGGGGCTTGTCCCTCAGCCCAGCCTGCACCCTCTCCAATCTGGGACCCCTCGAGGGATGTCCGGGATCGGGCCTAAACGGGCAGTCGGGCATCCCTCTCACAATTCAGGACTGCTGGCTCCCAACTGCTCGCCTGCCTGCCTTCCTGATTGCCCCTAACCGCTTCTGCCTGCCAGCCTGATCACCCCCTAACCACTCCCCTGCCAGCCTGATTGATGCCTAACTGCTCCCCTGCCAGCCTGTTTTCCCCTAAAGCCCTCCACTGCAGGCCTGGTCACCCCCATCTGCTCCCCCCTGCAGGCCTGGTCACCCTGACTGCCTTCCCCTGCAGGTCTGGGTCCCTCCCAACTGCCCTTCCTTGCAGGCCTGGTCGTCCCCAACTACCCTCCTCTGCCGGCTTGGTCACCCCTAACTGCCCTCCCCTGCAGGCTTGATCACGCCCAACTGTCCTCCCTTGCAGGCCTGGTCCCTCCTAACTGCCCTCATTTGCTGGCCTGATCGTCCACAACTTCCCTTCCCTGCTGGCCATCTTGTGGTGGCCATCTTTTGTCCACATGGGGGCAGCCATCTTGTGTGTTGGAGTGATGGTCAATCTGCATATTACTCTTTTATTAGATTGGATAGAGGCATGGTGCATGGGTGGGGGCCAGCTGGCTTGCCCTGAAGGGTGTCCTGGATCAGGGTGGGGGTTCCCGTAGGGCATGGGGCAGCCTGGGTAAGGGGCCTGTGGTGGTTTGCAGGCCGGACACGCCCCCTGGTGACCCAAGCAGAGGCCCTGGTATCTGGGGTTTATTTATCTTCTACAATTGAAACTTTGTAGCCTGGAGCGGAGCCAAGCCTTCTGCTTGCTCCTTGGCAGCAGCCATTTCTGTTGGGATTTATGTATCTTCTATAATTGAAACTTTGTAGCCTGGAGTGGAGGCCTAGCAGGCCAGGGTGTGCAGAAAGCTTGGCTTCCTCCATTGCGGGGGGCAACCCTAGCCTCCTGCTCTTTCCAGCTCCATGGCTGCCGCCATTTCTGTTTGGATTTATGTATCTTCTATCATTGAAACTTTGTAGCCTTGAGTGGAGGCCTAGGCCGGCAAGGGCAGGTGGAAAGCTTGGCTTCCTCCATTGCCAGAGAAACCCAAGCCTCCCTCCTGCTCTCTATGTCCGTAGCCATCTTGGTTGAGTTTATTTGCATATTTGTTCCTGATTGGCTGGTGGGCGTGGTTGTAGGTGTAGTGGAGTGATTGTTAATTTGCATATTACTCTTTTATTAGATAGGATTATATAGGATACCTAAGAAGCTGTCCAGCATACTTCCATTCACCAGAACTGGATTAGTTGATTACTTGAAAACCAGTCACTGGAAAATATGGATGGGGTTGCCATGATGGGTTTAGACCAATTGTGGTTGAGCCTTTGGGCTGGGCCTGCCTTCTCTGAGCACTTTGCTATCTGCCTTAGTCTGAATAAAATCAGGGTTCTCTTGGCAAGGAAGATGGGGGAAATAGTTGTTAAATAACTAGTAATATCTGCTATAGCAGCTCTTTTGTCTTCATAATAACCAAATTTTTAGACAAATTAACTGAGTTTTAGAATAATTGAATGACTTTTCTGAAGTCATAGAAGTAGCAAAACTAGGTGGTTGAGAATTTGTAATTCTGAATCAGGCTTTCTGATTCTAAATCCTGGTACTTTGGAAAACAATTGAATGACTTGTCTGAAGTTATAGAAGTAGCAAAACTAGGTGGTTGAGAATTTGTAATTCTGAATTAGGCTTTCTGATTCTAAATCCTAGTACTTTGAAAAGCATTTATTAACTTACTAATGTGGGCTCTCATTTTGTTTATTTCAGATGCCTGAAGTTTCTGGGAAGTCGACATCCAACCCTGGTGCTTCCCTTGGTTCCAGAGCTCCTGAGCACCCACCCATTTTTTGACACAGCTGAACCAGACATGGATGATCCAGCATGTATCCTCTGTGCTTAGGATAGACCCTACTGACTTGGCAGGGAATTCTAGCATCTTTTCCTGTAGTGTAGCTTAGGTGGTCTGAGTTTTATTTTTTCATTTCTTTTAGGTAAGAGTATATTCGGAGGTAGCCTAGCCTGGAGGTTATTCTCAGCTTTCTTTCTTGTTTTCACAGTAATTGCCCTTTGCCATTTAATACAAATAATTTTTTTTACACCATTTATTGAACACCTACTATATGCCACATACCGTTTAAATGCTTTATGCATTTTATCAATGATCTTCCAAACAACTGTGGAAGGAGGTATTATTCCCAGCTTACAGATGAGAAAACTGAAGCTCAGAGCATAACACTCCAAGCATTAAATCCGGGATTCACAGTCAGCTACCTTTCATTTAAAGCCTATGGACTTTTCCCTATGTCTTACTGCGTGTTTAATTTGATATGCAGCCTGAATGAGTGGATGCAGCTGAGCTACTATGCCTCTGATACAAGTTCAATCAGTTTGTGATTGCCATGGACAGCATGCGTGCAATTGGATTATTTTCCAGCTATGGGAATACATTTACATTAATGCATTCATGCTCTCCCATGGTTCTTTTCACTCTGTGCGAGACCATTGGTGAAGTTTAGGGGTTTTATTTGAGCCTCTCGCAATCCGGGAACCCTCGGGGGATGTCGGAGAGCCGGTTTCAGCCCAATCCCTGCAGGCTAGGCTGAGGGACCCCACTGGTGCACGAATCCATGCACTGGGCCTCTAGTAAAAATATATTTAAAATATTAAAAAACAAAACAAAACATTTTTAAAAGCCTATTAAAGTACTTTTCTGCGGGGTAGTTGTGAGGATTGTGTTATTTAGGAAATGTGTTTGGCTGTAACAGAGATTGCCACCATATGTAACTTAAACAAATTATGATTTTTATTTATTTTTAATGTATAACAAGTTGGAGGTAAGCAGTCTGGCACTGGTATAGCAGCTGCACATTATTCCTGGTGATCCAGGCTCTTGTATCTTTCTGTTGTGCCATTTTCAGTTGCCTGTGATTATTACTAGAGCTCCAATCATCAGGTTCAGATTCTAGGTAGGAAGTTAGAGGATATTTGGAATAAAATCAGTATTCTAATAGTAAGGAAAAAGAGATTAATGGATATTGGATAGGCCCATGGTTGGCAAACTGCGGCTCATGAGCCACATGCGGCTCTTTGGCCCCTTAAGTGTGGCTCTTCCACAAAATACCAAGGCCTGGGCGAGTCTATTTTGAAGAAGTGGCATTAGAAGAAGTTTAAGTTTAAAAAATTTGGCTCTCAAAAGAAATTTCAGTCGTTGTACTGTTGATAATTGGCTCTGTTGATTAATGAGTTTGCCGACCACTGGTATAGGCAAATAGCAGGATCTGCCATAGGGGTACATACAGAAGATGGGAAGTTATATTTATCTTCTACTTTAAATTTATGATTTTCTATGTTATAAAATTAATATTCAAAGAAAGAAAATCCCCCAAAATAGAAAGAAGAAACTTTGTAGTTAACATCCAAAGTTCTAATATCCAAAGTAAGCAACTGTTAATATTTTGGTGTATTTTTTTTTATTTTAAATCTTGGGGTTGGGATTTTTCTGTTAGTTTATTTTTTTAAATATATATATTTCATCAACAAATATTTGATAATAGATAGCTGTCATATCTTCTATATTTTAGAGTCTGCTGTTTTCATGTGTGACAAAATGCTTATGATAATATATTATAAATTCTTTATAAGCATAATTTTTAATACTCCAAGTAAATGAAGTATAAGTTATATAGTTATTCTCCTGATTTGGGATATTTTAGTTATTTCTGATTATTTGCTATTATAAATGCTTCTGTGCTATCTTATTATTTACTTAGAATAGATTTGAGATGTGGACTTATTCAACATTCATAAGACCCTTACTATCTAGTACCAAATTATTATCCAAAGGGATTGTGCCAGTATATACTTTAGTAGCCAATATACCAAAATTTTCCATTTATTAGTATTCCCAATAGCATCAGGCATTATTATTACTACTACTACTACTACTACTAGAGGCCCATTGCATGAATTCATGCACGGGTGGGGTCCCTCAGCTTGGCTGGCGATCGGGTCTGGCCAGCCAGGGGGAGGGACTGCGGGAGGTTGCCCAGCTGGGGGGAGGGACTACGGAAGGTTGGCCAGCCATAGAAGGTTGGCTGTGGGAGTGCACTGACCAGCAGGGGGCAGCTCCTGTGTTGAGCGTCTGCCCCCTGGTGGTCAGTGTGCATCATAATCAGTCAACTGGTCGTTCGGTTGCTTAAGCTTTTATATATATAGTTGTGGTTTTTTGCTATCTTGAAGTTTTTCTTTTGCCAATTTCTTATTTTTTATTGTTTGCTTATTTGTTTTTTTAATATTTATTGTTGAAAGTATTACATATGTCCTTCTTTTTCCCCCACTAACCTCTTCCAGCCCTCTCCTGCCCCTTCTGCCCCCCAGGCTGTCACCACAGGCATTATTTTTTAAAACCTTTGGTAATTGGGATAATGTGGAGTAGGATAATCTGTCTCTGTTTGAATTTGCATTTCTGTATTAGAAAATTGAAGTCACTTAGTGGGAATTTTGGGGGCGGGAAGTGGGGACACTAGATTCTGGCCAAACCCAACCTTTTGTACTTCCAGGCTTACTTAACTCCCTCATCCATCAGACATTGCAGTTTTGGTTCTTATCTTCAATGCTGCTAAAAGTTGTCCAACAATGCCAGCATTGTTCTCCGATCATACCTTCAGGCACTATGCCTACCTCCGGGACAGTCTTTCTCATCTTGTTCCTGCCTTGAGGGTATGTTGAAAAAACATATTTTGTCCTTGTTTTTGGTTTTTGGTCCTTTGTGGTTATTAAAATAGTAGAAAACAGACTATATTCTCTGAAAAAGGATTCATTCATACTCTTTCTCTCATAAGCTCTGTCTCATTGTTTTGTACTTTTGCTGTTTACCTTTTAAAACGATTCATTTTTTTTAAATGTCCTTGGGATATTGGTTATGTTATATCAGGCTCAGTTGGTTAGAGCATCAGACCGATACACCAAGATTGCAGGTCAGGGCACATACAAGAATCAACCAATGAAGCATAAATAAATGGAACAACAAACTGATGTTTCTCTCTCTCTGAAACCTATACTAATAAAAGTGTAATATGCTAATTAGACCGGACATCCTTCTAGACGACCTTCCGGACGAAGCCAGGGCTGCAAGGAAATCCCAGGTCCCAGGTGCCTGCTGATGGCCGGAGGGAAGCCTGGGTCCTGGGTGCCAGAGGTTAGCCGATGCTGGCAGCCAGGGGAAGGAAGGCCTAGCCTACTCTTTTTTTTTTTTTTTTTAATGGTTTCTTTTTTTTTTCTTTTTTTAATATATTTTATTGATTTTTTTACAGAGAGGAAGAGAGAGGGATAGAGAGCTAGAAACATCGATGAGAGAGAAACATCAATCAGCTGCCTCCTGCACACCCCCTACTGGGGATGTGCCTGCAACCAAGGTACATGCCCTTGACCGGAATCGAACCTGGGACCCTTGAGTCTGCAGGCTGACGGTCTATCCACTGAGCCAAAACGGTTTCGGCGGCCTAGCCTACTCTTGCATGAATTTTGTGCATTGGGCCTCTAGTCAATAAGGAAGGGTATGTAATAAATAAGGAAAACATTTTTTAATTAGGCCAAATTAAAGCTGGACTTAATGCAGTAAATAGTTTGGTCTTGATTTTGCTCTGATAAAAATGAGAGTGATTTCAAATTAATTAATTAATTAATTAATTAAACAAATAAATAAATAAATAAAACAAATAAATAAAATGTGGGAACATTAATTTTTAGTCCTATTTCTTTGGTTAGCCCATTTATTTCAGTATTTCAGTTAGCAATGGAAAATAATAGTCTACCATTCTCTTTTTCTCCTTGCAGCTTGTGGCTATTTCGTTTCCTCTCTTTCCGTTTCTCCCACTGAAGCTGGGGAAGGGGAGAAAGGTTATTTATAGAATCCCCTAGCTTTTTGTTCCTTTTACTTTATTTGGCTCACTTTTTTTCTGGTTAATTTGTGTTTCGAAAAGTTTATAACCTGACTATGTTTGCTTAGTTATCAGGTAGAAAACTTGTGTCATCAGCTGTTTCCCCCAATATCACGCCTCATGAGGATCCTTCCCATCAGTTCCTGCAGCAGAGCCTTGAAAGGGTGTACAGTCTTCAGCACCTGGACCCTCAGGGAACCCAGGAGCTGCTAGAGTTCACCATCAGGTGAGATAATCGTCCCTTTCCTTTGACAGTTAGCATTGTTGTTCTGCTCTGCTTGACTATTTTGATTTCCAGTGTTGGTTACAGGCTAGTTTTTCTGACACTATAAGCCAATACTCACACATGGTTTTATGATCTGTTTATATTTGGATTAGGTTGGGGTTTGACCCTTTTATATACAAAGAAAAACTCTTTCTGTATGTGACCAGATTGATGATTAGTACAAAACTAGAAAGAGTTACAAAGAAGCTGTTTTTATCTGTTCCTTTCCTTGTATATTATTTAGTATAAGTGGCGGAAAATGCAAAATAACAACGGTTTAAACAGGAGAAAAGGCTTAATTCTTTATTATAGATAGGACAGAGTTGAGATGGTCATCAGGGACCTAGGCCTAAAGCTCCAAACTCTTATCTCCTCTGTATTCCTGTAGGAAAAAGGAAAAAACAGGAGAACAGCATTATTTTTGCCCTTACCCCTTTAAAGACACTTCCCAAAGTTGCACGTTTTAATTTTACTTGCATCCCATTGACTAGATTTTGAGATACATGGCCATATCTAGCTGCAAGGAGCTAGGAAATACAGTCTTTATTTTGGGTGCCCAGTGCTTAGTTAACATTTGCTCACCCCCAACTGCCCTCCCTGCCAGCCTGATTGCCCCCTACTGCCCCCCGCTGCTGGCCTGCCCACCTCAGCTGCCCCCCACTGCTGGCCTGCTCACCCCCAACTGCCCCACTGCCCTCCCTTCTTGGCCTGATCGCCCCTAACTGCCTCTGCCTCGGCCCCGCCACCATGGCTTTGTCTGGAAGGACGTCCGGAAGGTCTCCCAGTCTAATTAGCATATTACCCTTTTATTAGTATAAATGGCTATAAAGTATTTATTCCATTGACTGGATATACAGTAATGTTTAAAATTCCTCTACCATTGAATATTTAACTAGTTACTGAATTTTTACTATAATAATCCATACAATGAGTATTATGAGGCATGGAGCATTTCATTTCTATTGAAGATTTTCCTTAGAATTACGTCTTGGCATAAAGCTACCGATCAAAATATTTGACCATATGTGTGACTTTTATAACATAGTACAATTTCACTTTCCAAAGAATTGTATCAGCTTAATCTACTATCCAGTGTGAGTGAACCACTTCATTATAACCACTCCAGCATTGGATGCTGTTTTAAATTTTATGACCAGTTCATTAGGTGTAAAATGGTAAAATGCTTTGACATGATTTTTATGTTGCTGTTACTATCCTTATCCTATGTTTGGCTTGTGGTTTTGTTTACTATAGGGATCTGCAAAGACTTGGAGAACTTCAGTCTGAATTGGCAGGAGTAGCTGACTTCTCTGCTGCCTATCTTCGGTGTCAACTTCTTCTCATCAAGGTTGGTTTGGACCCATTGTACTTGTGAGTGTGATGCTAAGAATACACTTTAACAGATCTGGCTGAGTTTGAGGCCATAATTGGAAAAATATATGGCCTTCTGCAGCCACTTAGCAAAGGAGAATTATATATTCTGTGGTATAATTGTATTTGGCTCTAATTAAATATTTGTTAACTCTAATAGAAATTAAAATTTTAAAATTTGGTAGCATTCTTTCATCATTATGTAATTAGAGCAGATCAGGTACATAATCATCTTCTTTAGAATCCCAAGGATTTTCATTGTTTTTTTATTTTATTTTTTTGTTTTTTTAAAATAAATCTTTATTGTTCAGATTATTACAGGTGTTCCTCTTTCCCCTCCACCCCCATAGCTCCCCTCCACCTGATTCCCCACCCCCCTCCATGCCCTTACCCCCTGCCACTGTCTTCATCCATAGGTGTAAGATTTTTGTCCAATCTCTTCCTGCACCCCTCAGACCGCCTTCCCCATGATAATTGTCCATCCCCTCCCTTTCTATGTCTCTGATTCTATTGTATTCACTAGTCCATTCTGTTCTTCAGATTTTTAATTCACTTGATTTTTAGATTCACTTGTTGGTAGGTATGTATTTGATGTCTTTTTGTTGTTCATAATTTTTACCTTTACCTTTTTTTCTTCTTCCTCTTCTTAAAGAATACCCTTCAGCATTTCATGTAATCCTGGTTTGGTGGTGATGAACTTCTTTAGCTTTTTCTTGTCTGTGAAGCTCTTCGTCTGACCTTCAATTCTGAATGATAGCTTTGCTGGGTAGAGTAATCTTGGTTGTAGGTTCTTGCTGTTCATCACTTTGAATATTTCTTGCCACTCCCATCTGGCCTGCATAGTTTCTGTTGAGAAATCAGCTGACAGTCGTATGGGTACTCCCTTGTAGGTAACTAACTGTTTTTCTCTTGCTGCTTGTAAGATTCTCTCTTTGTCTTTTGCCCTTGGCATTTTAATTATGATGTGTCTTGGTGTGGTCCTCTTTGGATTCCTCTTGTTTGGGGTTCTGTGCGCTTCCTGAATTTGTAAATCTATTTTTTTCACCAGGTGGGGGAAGTTTTCTGTCATTATTTCTTCAAATAGGTTTTTAGTATCTTGCTCTCTCTCTTCTTCTGGCACCCCAAAAATTTGGATGTTGGTACGCTTAAAGCCATCCCAGAGGCTCCTTACGCTATCCTCACACTTTTGGATTCTTCTTTCTTTCCGCCTCTCTGGTTGGGTGTTTTTTGCTTCCTCATATTCCAGATCTTTGGTTTGACTCTTTGGGTACGGTGGTCTGCAGTTGAGTTTCTGTATATTCTTTATTTCAGACAGTGTATGCATAATTTCTGACTGGTCCTTTTCCATTTTTTTGGTATTCTCATTAAGGTCCTTAAAGGTCTCTTCAAGTTTCTCAGCGGTTTTTAGAAGATTCTTGAGTAACCTTATAAGTGTGGTTCTGAACACTGTGTCGTCCATTAGTTTATTTTCCTGCATCTCTCCTATTCGTGACATACTTCGGTGTTTCCGCATTTTGGCTGCCTCCCTGTGTTGATGGAGTGGCTTTGTGTGGTCAGTGACCTATAGGGGCCGGTAGCTCAGCTTCCCCAATCACCCTAGGTGGTCGCTCTTGGTACACCCCTTTGTGGGCTGAGTGGAAAGTATTGGTGTAGTTAAAAGCCTTGATTGCTGTTGGTACACTGGGAGGAATTGACTTCCAGGCCAATTGGCTGTGAGGACCTGCTGTGTCTATAATGGAAGCGCTGCTGCGCTGGAGACACGCTTGTGGTACAGGGCTTGTTTGAGTGGGGCTTTGGTGCTCACTGAGTCCGCCTCCCGAATGTGTCACTTATGGATGTGAGGAGTTGAAATCTGGTGTCTCACGCTGACCACTAGGTGCATTGGCTAGTTCAGCTGCTGTCTGAGGCTACCCTGTAGGAGCTACAGCGAGAACTGCCGACCTCTCCTCCCTGCTTGGAGTTTGGAGGCCTTGGAGCTGTCTGTACCGGGTTGCAAGTTTACTAGTTTAAACTGCAATAGAGAAGGCCATTCATATGCAAAAGCCGCTGCAAGGAGTTTGGGTGTGTTTGTAGATTGTGCGGGGCGGAGTCTCAGGGTGTCACTAGGCTAGGGCGTGGCCAACAGCAATGGCTGGCAGTGAGCCGCCTCCAACCGCGTCCCCGCAGTCTCGCGCCCCGGCGCAGCCAACAATTCTAACTCCACGCAGCTCTGCTAGTAAGCTACCCTCACTCTCCGACCCACTGGCAGACAGCCCAGTCTCTCCCCAGAAACTGGATTTCAGAGAGATTGGGGGCTTGTCTCTCTTCGGATTGAAGAAAGCAATGTCCGCCTCCAGCTGGGCTCCGCCGCCAGTTCGTATTGCGCGCGCACTCCCCTGTACCTCAGTTTTTTAGCGTTTGCGCCCTGATTGCTCCCGTCTCTTTTGGTCTATCTGTAGAGGTTCCGCTCAGCCAGCTTTCCCGTGGTTCTGGGTGATAGACGTTCTGTCTTTTAGTTGTAGTTTTGGAAATTGTTGTGGGCGGCAGCAGCCCAGATGTTTATCTATGCCGCCATCTTGTATCCTCCTCCCTCATTGTTTTTTTAATACTTTGATTAGCAAAGAACTTATATGAACTTTTATTTTCATAAAATACTAATTTCACTTCATCAAAGTAAAATTAGTCAAAGGTTCATTTCATTGCTTTTAATAAGGCCAACTTACTGTCATTTCATATAAGGTAGGACAGTGGTCAGCAAACTCATTTGTCAACAGAGTGGCAAACCGCGCCTCACGAGCTGCATGTGGCTCGCGAGCCGCAGTTTGCCGACCACTGAGGTAGGTGATGTGTGTGTGTGTGTCTGTGTGTGTATACACACTAGAGGCCCACTGCATGAAATTCGTGCACAGGGTGGGGAGGGGTGTCCCTCAGCCCAGCCTGCACCCTCTCCAATCTGGGATCCCTCTCAAAATCCAGGACTGCTTGCTCCCAATTGCTCACCTGCCCTGCAGGCCTGGTCACTCCCAACTGCCCTCCCCTGCAGGCCTGGTCCCCTCAACTGTCCTCCCCTGCAGGCCTGGTCCCCTCAACTGTCCTCCCCTGCAGGCCTGGTTGCCCCAACTGCCCTCCCCTACTGGCCCAGTCACCCCTAACTGCCCTCCCTTGCCAGCCTGGTCACCCCTAACTGCCCTCCCCTGCAGGCCTGGTCTCCCCCAACTGCCCTCCTTTGCCAGCCTGGTCACCCCTAACTGCCCTCCTCTGCAGGCCTGGGTCCCCCCCAACTGCCCTCCCCTGCAGGCCAGGGTCCCCCAAACTGCCCTTCCCTGCAGGCCTCGTCACTCCCAGCTGCCCTCCCCTGCAGGCCTGGGTCCCCCCCAACTGCCCTCCCCTGCAGGCCAGGGTCCCCCAAACTGCCCTTCCCTGCAGGCCTCGTCACTCCCAGCTGCCCTCCCCTGCAGACCTGGGTCCCCCGCAACTGCCCTCCCCTGCAGGCCTGATCGCCCCCAACTGCCCTCAATTGCATGCCTGGTCTCTCCCAACTGCCCTCCCCTGCTGGCCTGGTCGCCCACAACTGCCCTCCCCTGCTGGCCATCTTGTGGCGGCCATCTTTTGTCCACATGAGGGCAGCCATCTTTGACCACATGGGGGCAGCCATCTTGTATGTTGGAGTGATAGTCAATTTGCATATTACCTCTTCATTATATAGGAGGATATATATTCACACAAAATTTGTACTCAGGAAACAGTTTCAGTTGGCAGAATTGGAAACCAATTTAATGAGTTCAGTAGCTTTCGCCTTCTGCAGCAATATGCAGAGTTCTGCTATAAATTTAGGCTTAGGATTTAGGAGAGCCCTTCTTACTTGATAAGCCTTTATCTTGGCTTCAGTTCCAAATGTTAATCTTTAAAGAGATTAATGATATTTGTTTAAAGTCAGAACAAATGGAAAAGTTTCTTATTTCCCACTGTTAGATGTGTGAGCTTAGGGTTTTGCAAGTTTGTATATATATGTGAATGTGGGTGTGTACACTGAAGCGGGTTGGGATTTAAACAGCCCTTGTTGAGCAAGATAGAGTCTTTCAATTGTATATGCTTGCATACCCACCACCACAGTCAATATATAGCACATTTCCATTGTCCAAAATGTTCCTTATGCCCCTTTGCAAAGTTGATGGCTTTTCCAAGCTTTTGTGAAACAGAGCTAATAATAACTCGACCCAGGAAAGGACTGGTAACCAGCAATGAGTGTGAATGCCCTTGGCCTAGTGTCCAGTGCGTAGTGAGTGCCTTGTCACTGTTGGTCATTTTCCTTCTTCTGTGGCTTGCTATCTTCTCCATGGGAATACTAGAAGGCCTTTGAAAAGAATCTACTTTTCTAGTAAGAAATGAGAGGAGATTACTCCTAAAAAGAACACAGAACTATGTTGTTTACTCAATGTCATGGAGTGGCAGGGTAAGTAAGGGACCCAGACTTAGAACCTGAACAGGCAGGTATTTGGTAATCGGGGATGAGCTAACTCAGCTGTGGCATATCTACTCCCCAGTATATTCTGTAGCCAATAATGATCATCATGAAGAATTATATACTAGTAACAATATCACAAAATACATAATGTTATGTACCCAAAAAACATACAAAATTATTTCAGTTTTCTGAATACAACTATATAAAAATATGCATTTGAGAAATGATTGGAAGCAAATATTCAAAAGCAATACCTCTGATAAGATAGTGTGGGTTGGGTGATTTAAGGATTTCTATATCTATAGTCTAGACCTATCTAATATGATGGTCACCAGGTGCATGTGACTATTGAGCACTTGAAATATTGCTTGTTCAGCTGAAACCGGTTTGGCTCAGTGGATAGAGCATCAGCCTGCGGACTGAAGGGTCCCAGGTTTGATTCCAGTCAAGGGCATGTACCTCGGTTGTGGGCACATCCCCAGTGGGGGGTGTGCAGGAGGCAGCTGATCGATGTTTCTCTCTCATCGATGTTTCTGACTTTCTATCCCTCTCCCTTCCTCTCTGTAAAAAATCAATAAAATATATTTTAAAAAAAATATTGCATGTTCAAACTGAGATGTGCTGTAAGTGCAAAATTCACTCTGGATTTCTTAGACTTCGTGTGAGAAAAGCATGTAAGCTATCTCAGTAATTTTTTAAAGATTGATGGCATAGTGAAATGGTGTTATCTTGGATATACTGCATTAAATAAACTATATTGTTAAAATTAATTTTACCTATTCCTTTTTACTTTTAAAATGTAACTACTAAAAAATATAAAATTACGTACATGGCTTGTTATGTGTTTCCATTAGACAGTGTTAGTCTAAGTTTTTTGTAATGTCATTGGATTATGTCTATAATTAAGAAGGACTGTGGAAAATTAGAGACTATAGCAGAGATTTAGACAAGAGATGAGAGATGGGCCATATGGATGGATAGAAGAGAAGAGAGATAGAAGGTGACATCTGTGGCTTTACTTGTTAGTTTTGAATAGAAAGCTTGAGAGAGGTTGTAAACTAGGAAAGCTGTGCTGGTAAGGTGATGGGGCTGTTCAAGGAATAGTGAATGTGGGGCAAAGAAAAAAGAACCACAGTCAAACAAGAAGGGTTTAGGCAGTCAGGGAACATTAGCTTTGGGAACAAGAAGAGACCAGAGCCTTGGAAGCTGGCTTGCCTAGACACTCTGGTGAGACCTTTATGGCTCCTGTACTCTGCTTGCAAGCAATGGGCCAGGACATAAGGCCTTTAGGCTAGAAATTGGATTGAATGGGGAGGAATTCAGTTAGCTCAAACCACTGGTTTCCTCCCTGTCCATAAGTAGGGCTGATTGGCTTAAAGGAATAAGACAGAGGAATGCCAGGCCAGCGTGGCTCAGTGGTTTAATGTCAACGTATAAATCAGGAGGTCAGGATTCGATTCCCAGTCAGGGCACATGCCTGGGTTGCAGGCTCAATCTCCAGTAGGGGGCGTACAAGAGGCAGCCGATCAATGATTCTCTTTCATCATTGATGTTTCTATTTCTCTCCCTCTCCCTTCCCCTCTGAAATCAATACAAGAAAGAAAAACAAGACTGAGAGGAAGTCCTGATTATGATAGATTTTCAAAGCAAAATAAACATGTGAGTTTCAAATGATATGCCAGTCTTTGTGATCTCTGTGTTCTGTCTTCTCTCCTCTCCTGATTTGTGTGTAGGCCTTACAGGAAAAGCTGTGGAATGTGGCCGCCCCTTTGTATTTGAAGCAGAGTGATTTGGCCTCAGCAGCAGCAAAACAGGTAAGCTAATTAAGACCTTCTCCTCAGTAGATCTCCAGGAATTATCTCATTCAAGTTAGAGATAATTCCTGGCTTTTAAAGAGGCTTTCACACTTTATCTTGGCTCCACAGATCTGATGTGGTCTCTGCAGTTTCAGCCTGTAATGACAGAAGTTAGTGATAGGAGAAGCAGCAAAATTAGGGTTCACAGCACTGGCTTTAGAGTCAAGGGACCTTCTAGACCCAGGTATGCCTTTAATTTGCCGGGTGATATTGACCAGGTTATTTAACCTCCCTGGGTTTTTTTCTCCTCTCTAAAATATGGCCATTCAACCTTTAAAAAAATAAAAGGGAAACGAAATGCTCGGACCTATGCAGGATAATGACTGGAGGGAGACTAGTTGCCACATCAGGTTTCTAGACCTACGTGAACGTGTCTGGACACAGCGTGCGGTGGGCTGCTCCTGGCACTGGCACTGCCCATGGGCAGGCCTGCTCACATGCCCAGTGCTGCCTCACAGAGGTGGGCAGGCACGCCACTAGCATCGTCCCGATCGCACTCAGGGGCTCCCGTGACCAGCGCGTGGACGTTTCTAGTGCCTGAAAGAGCCAGCCAGGCCCAAGTCTGTCAGTGCGAGAAGTGCTGTTCCCTCTGCTGAGAGGTGCACATGTCTCTGTAAATTCTCTCTGAGGACCCCAGCTTGCCTGTCAAGAAGCAAAAAACAAAACAAAACAAAACAAAACATAGTTCCTGAAGCTCTGAAGTGCCTTCATGACGTGTTAGTCCGAGTGTAATGACTAACAGTGCCCCCTTTCACAAGTGTCACATTGCAGCGTGTCTTGAAGTCTAGAAATCCGCTCCCTCAGCCACTGATGTGGTAACTTGATGTAAACAGCTGAGACTAGGCAGGTGCAGGAATAGCTCTGAACACAGAGGTAGAGCGGATCCTGGGCAGGTCTGGCTGTGCAGTGTTGCCTGATAATTAAAAGCCCGTGCTAGCTCCTCCTGCCGCAGACTCACTGATAGTGGGGTCAGAGGGCAGTCAGGTGCTAGGGCAGTGAGCCCTCCCGCCTGCCCACCAGCTCCTGGCGACTGGGGGCTGACCCAGTGCAGGTTGTTGGAGCCCGTGTTGGCCAGTCCTTATAGGGTGCTGTTCTGGGTCATAGTTTCAGGGTGCCCTCTGGCACTGGTGGGAGCACCGGGGCGTCGGGCCTCCCTGACTTGCTCCCGATATCTGCAGCAGCTGCACTTCGTTTTTAGTGTCAGGTCTGGAAGCTCAGGGCCGCTCGCACCCATTGTTCTTTGCCAGCAGCTCTGCCTGCCACTGTGTCCCACACTTTCTGTGTGTGTGGAGCCGGCCCTGCCGAGCTCCGGGCTGTGTGGCCAGACTGCTGCTCTGCCGGCACTGGGGATAGCTCACGGGGTCACTGTGGTCATGGAAACAATCAGACCAACTTTGAGCGATTGGTAAGGCGTGCTTTCCTGTGTCCCTTGTACCTGCTTAATTCTACCCACACTGAGCCTGCCACGATGGGTCAGCTTTTCCTGCCCTCTAGGGAGTCTGTGTGTAATCGTTAAATTCCGTTCCTCCCGTGGCATGTGTTTCTATGATGTGACATGAAGAGAACCTGTAATGGAAGTAAAGCCCACCTCCTACCAGTGTCTGGCTTTGGTCTGCATTAAACGTGTAACCTCTGTTCATGCGAAACCAGTGGGGTGTCTGCTCTCCGTGCTGCCTCCATCCACCAGGGACGCAGGCAGCCTGAGTGGTTATGAAAATAAAGGAATTAACGTCAAAAAATAAAATAAAAATAAAATAAAATATGGCCATTCAGTGAGATATTTCTAAGATTTTTTTGTGTTCTAAAATATTATAAGTTAGTATTTCAGATATACTAAAATCCAATAAGAACTATGAGTCTTTTATCTGAAAATGAAGATGAACTCATTTTCAGGTTATTTATATTTTTAGCCTGTACCATCTCTTGAATGTTAAAAGGTTCTTATGTTTCTCCTCAGTTCATTAAGTAGCATTTCATTTTATTTGCTTTGAGTATATTTCTTCCTAGCTTTGAGCAATTTCCCTTCATTATTAGGTATTGGGATTTGGTGAACTCTTCTGGATAGTGAATTGTACATAACTGAGTGATTGTGACCAATTAGAAAGCTACATTATAATTCACTAAATGATTTCAAGTTTATTTTAATTAAGCCTCACAATAATCTCATTAGGCAGGAATGAGTATTAAACTCATTTTATAGGGGAAAAATATTAAGGCTCAGCAAGGTTCAGTTCATAGAGCTATAGGTAATAGTCTGGGATTTGAGCCCAGACCCTCTGACACCCAGAGTCCATTTTCTTTCTACTACTCTGTTTAATTTCCCATCTGATCTAGATTCCCTCTCAAACCTGCTATGCAGCTTATTGTAGGGGAGTAGAACTTAATGACTGGAGTGCCAGAATGGACCATGGTGGGAGGGAGGGGACCAGGAAATAGGAGTCTAGAAGAAAGAAGGGAAAGTAATTACAATTTTGTGTTCCAGATACTGTGTTAAGGTCTTTCCATGCCCCATTTAATCCTTTACATTTTATAATGTTGGTCCTATTTCTTCCCTATGTACAGATAGGGAAACTGAGGTACCATGTAATTAAACATCTTGTCTTCCTTTTAGTCATAGGTGAGCCTGGAGTCATTTCTCTGACCCCAGAACCTTCAAAGGAAGGTGAGCACAGAAGGGGAAAAGAAGCATCATTTGGGTGGGAGTAGCTGGTTTGGCTAGAATGGAGCAAGTGTTTAAGATGCATTGGGCCTGAGCTGAGATTGTAGATGTTGTTTTCTGCACTTATCCCAAACTCCATGCCTGTAGGACAGTTTGTCTGGATAACTACCAGGTGGTTCATGGTTCTTGATGCTAAATTCTTGAGAGCTTTTCTTGGGGATTGGGTTTTCATATACAGCATATATTCATTTTTCTCACAGCACAGTGAGTTTGGACTTAGGGTAACAAGTAGTGCTTTATAATTTTATCTGTGATGAAACTTTTATATCTTCACATCATCAACTAAGATGATTTTATTACCAGAACAGCCTTTTGTTTTTCAATTGAAAAATTTGCAAGACATACTATACAGTTCTCTCAACACATTAATTTCTCTCAAATTATGTTAATTTCTCTCAACATAGGCACTTAAAAATGTCAGTTCAGAATTAAAATATAGGTATAAAAAAACCCCTCAGTTTAGAGTTTCACCTACAATTCTATGCTGTTCTCAAGGAAGACTTGATTTTGTGTGTGTGTGTGTGTGTGTGTGTGTGTGTGTGTGTGTGTGTTAATCCTCACCCAAGGATATTTTTCCATTGATTTTTAGAGTGGAAGAGAGAGGGAAAGACAGAAACATCGATGTGAGAGAAACACATCGATTGGTTGCCTCCTGCACAAACTCCGACCAGGGCCCAGGCTCAGGAGGAGTTTGCTAACAAGGTACATGCCCTTGATCTGAATCGAAAGGGAACCCTTCAGTCTGCAGGCTGATGCTCTATCCACTGAGCCAAACGAGGTAGTACAAGACTTGATATTTTCACTGATCATTAATTACCTTTTCTTTATAGATCATGGAAGAGACCTACAAAATGGAGTTCATGTACAGTGGTGTGGAGAATAAACAGGTGGTGATTATACATCATATGAGGCTGCAGGCCAAAGCTTTGCAACTTATAGTAACGGCACGAACTACTCGAGGGTAAGATGTGCACCTAGCCCAAAGGGGTGGTACGATCCTTTCAAAGACATTCAGAGATCTCACCAAAGTTAATGATAAGTAAAATGATATTTAGGAAAGATTAGCTAAGGGATATTAATATATGCTTTTTCAGATATCCCAAGTTTTGTTCTCAGATTAGATTAGGTCCCTGGAAAAACCTTCCAGTGGCTCTTGATTGCCTACAGCACAACGTAGGACTTCATCTGGAAATATTTGTATCGTCCTTGATAGATTTCTTTTTGTTTGTTTGTTTTTTGTTTTGTTAATCTGCAATCAAGGATATTTTTCCATTGATTTTTAGAGAGAGAGGAAGGGGGGGGAGAGACAGAGAGAGAGAAACATCAATGTGAGAGAAACACAGACACATCGATTGGTTGCTTCCCGCACGTACCCTGACTGTGGCTGGGAATTGAGCCTGCAACTGCAGTATATGCTCATGACCGGAATTGAACCTGGGACCCTTCAGTCCACAGGCTGATGCTCTACCCACTGCGCAAAACTGGCTTAGGCTTGATAGATTTCTTTTAAAATTTAGTACCAGGAACCATTCTTTCCTCTTCTAAAGGGACTAGTAAATTCTCTCCAAGGCAGTAAAGACTACCTTGTTCAATTCCTGATCTCTCCACTTATTAGTTGTTTGATTACAGTCAGGGTTTTAAATTGCTCTGTTGGCTCGTTTCTTTGTCTGTAAAATGAGGATGATGACAGCATCTATCTCATGGGGGTTCTATGAAGAATGAATTGGAGCCCAGCCGGCGTAGCTCAGTGGTTGAGCGTTGACCTATGAACCAGGAGGTCACAATTTGATTCCAGGTCAGGGCACATGCTTGGGTTGCTGGCTTGATCCCCATTGTGGGGTGTGCAGGAGGCAGCCAATGATTCTCTTTCATCATTGTCTAGAGGCCAGGTTGCACGAAATTCGTGCACGGTGGGGGGGGGGGGGGTTTCCCCTCAGCCCAGCCTGGACCCTCTCCAATCCAGGACCCCTCGGGGGATGTACAACTGCTGTTTTTGGCCTGATCCCTGGGATTGGGCTGAAACCGGCAGTTGGACATCCCTCTCACAATCTGGGACTGCTGGCTTCTAACTGCTCACCTGCCTGCCTGCCTGATCGCCCCTAACTGCCCCCCCTGCCAGCCTGATCACCCCTACCACCTCTGCCTGCCAGCCTGGTTGCCCACAACTGCCCCCCCTGCTGGCCTGGTAACCTCCAACTGCCCCCCCCCTTGCTGGCCTGCCTGGTCGCCCCTTAGTGCCCCCCCCCTTACAGGCCTGGTTGCCCACAACTTCCCCCCCTGCTGGCCTGGTCACCCCCAACTGTCCCCCTGGCTGGCCTGGTCACCCCTAACTGCCCCCCTTGCCAGCCTGGTCGCCCCACGCAGCCTGCTGGTCAGTCGTTTGGTCGTTCCTCGCTAACCTCCTGCCGGCCTGGTCGCCCCACACAGCCTGCTGGTCAGTTGTTTGATCTTCCCTCACTAACCCCCCTGCTGGCCTTGTCACCCCAGCAGCCTCCTGTTCAGTTGTTACTGTGAGGGCGTTATGACCAATTTGCATATTACCCTTTTATTAGTATAGATGTTTTTGTCTCTCTCTTTCTCTCACTTCCTCTCTGAAATCAATAAAAATATATTAAAAAAAAGGAATTGGACAATACATGTAAAAGCACTTAGTATGGTACTTGGTACATAGTAAGAACTCAATTTAATGGCAGCTATTAGATTTTTTGATAATGAGAAATTGCCATATTTCATCAATTCAAAAAATGCACAAGTTTTAACTTCTCTGAAATCAGATATTTTGATGCTGTGCCATAGTTTGAAAGTTGTTTTTTTGTTTCTTGTTTTTTCATAAAATAAAAATGCATGTTAAAGAATGATGGCTTCATAGATTTGATACAGTACAGTATTTATGTAACTTGTTGCCAGATCAAAAACACATCTGATGCTCAGTACAGCATTTGTTTCCCCCTAAATGTGGTACAGGAAAATAAAAATGGGTGTTTAAGTAAGCACTGAAAAATGCTAGGTCAGAAAGAACATTCCAAATATTATTTAATTTCTTCACTTATCTTGATGGTGCCAGGTAGTAATTTAATCTTAGAGATATCCATATATTCATTTAACAAATGTTTAATTTCTACTCCTCAGTCACATCTGAGAAAAGATAGGTGCTTATGATGGCATCTACACTTTTTATTTAAAGAAAGTAGATGTATTTTTTCAGTTTATATATGATTATTATAAAAATTTAAATATTGCAGATAAAGTGAAAGTTCTATGTTAATTGACCTCTTCTTGAACAACTATAAATAGACTTTTTCCTAGCTAGATACATGTGTGGACTATACACTGAGTGTCCAGATTATTATGCGTTCAGAGATCATAATAATCTGGCTACTCATTGTAAATGCATGTGTATTAACATAAGTCAAATTATAAGATACTTTGCTGTTCTGCATCCTTTTCTTTTCATCTAACAATATATTTCATCTTTCCATGTCATTATATAAAGATTATAATATATTTGGTCTTTATTCATACTGTATTATTTTACATTTTTTATTGATATGCATTCCAGCTTCTATTTTTCTTTCTTTTTTAAAAAATATATTTTATTGATTTTTTTTTTTTGATTTTTTTTTTACAGAGAGGAAGGGAGAGGGATAGAGAATTAGAAACATTGATGAGAGAGAAACACCAATCAGCTGCCTCCTGCACACCCCATACTGGGGTTGTGCCCGCAACCAAGATATATGCCCTTGACTGGAATTGAACCTGCGACCCTTCAGTCCGCAGGCCAACGCCCTATCCACTGAGCCAAACCGGTTAGGGCCTATTTTTCTTAATTAATTTTTGGTGGATCAATTATTTTCTTTGTTTTTTTTCTTCTTCCAGGGGTTTAAAAATTCTGTGCCCTAACTATAACCTATTTAAGTGAAAGGCAGAACATAGTACTTAAGAGGGCTGTGGTACCTTATTGAATAGGTTCAGATATTGACTCCACCATTTGCAAACGTAGTGACCTTGGATAAATTATGTAAACCTGTGCCTCAATTTGTTCCTCTGATAAATTAGACTGGGATAATAATAGTACTTGCCTCTCTCTCAGAGGGTTATTATAAGGATTATTGAATTTTATATATAAAGCCCTTAAAATACTTCCTTATATATTCAGAGTAAACATTGATAAAAGCTCATATTAGTTGTATAAATACTATTTTCACTATTATATTTTTAATAAATCTCTTGAACTTATACTTATTGGCATAAAACAAATAGAATTTATGAGCACCTCTATCAAGATCACCTTAGACCAAAATGAAAGTTTTAGTTTGCTTTTATTTAATTGTCTCATACTATTTAATTTGGAATTTGGTTTCAGCTTATTATGTTTTTACTAGTGACCCAGTGCACATATTCGTGAATGTTGAAAGGAAATTAATTAGAAGGTGGCTGGTAGGGCGGGACTGGGTGAGATGGGCCAGACACACCCTGGAGCCAACCTCCCACGGTCCCTCCCCGGCTAGCCACACCTGGGGTGGTGCCATGAGTCAAAGGGCATCTGCGGAGTGAGGGGGGTCCCGGCAGGTGGGGTCCCTCGGCCTGGCCTGCGGGAATCAGACCGAAATCGGCTCTCCAACATCCCCCAAGGGGTCCCAGAGTGCGAGAGGGCACTCTGCAAAGTTGCTGTCATACAGGGTGTGGAACGCAAATGCAAGGGTGCAGTAAACCAGATTTGGGCCAACAGTGCCCCAGCAACAACATAGCCCATGGCCAAAGGTGGAATCGTGTGCCCCTGCGAGGAATCAGGCTCCCTCCTCTCTGGTTTCCTGGTGTGTCACCCAAGAACCGCCACTGCCAAGTCACCGAAGCTCAGCAGCTCCTGCATTGAGCATCTGCTCCTTGGTGGTCAGTGTGCATCATAGCTACTGGTCAGACAGACACTTGGCATATTAGTCTTTTATATATATTGATAATATAGCTCTTATTTTAAGAATTCTTTCTTAAAATATGCATTAATTTTTATACGTAAATTATCAAAATTATTCACCCCAATTTGCCCTCCACTGTTCTTTTTGTACCACATTTGACTTTTTAAATTTCTTGTTCTCATTCATTATTTATTTGACTGGAACACATTTTTCTAGTAGTGTTTTTCAGAGTAAGTATGGAAGTAGTATACTCGGTGAGATGTTGCATGTCTGAAACTGCTTTTCTTTGTGCTCATATATAAACTAGAGGCCCAGTGCATGAAAATTCGTGCATTCGGGGGGGTCCCTCAGCCCGGCCTGTGCCCTCTCATAGTCCGGGACCCCTCAGGAGATGTCCACCTGCTGGCTTAGTCCCGCTCCCCAGGGGATCAGGCCTAAGCTGGCAGTCAGACATCCCTCTGGCAGCCCGGGAGCCCTCAGTGGATGTCTGACTGCAGCTTAGGCTGGGAGTGGGCCTAAGCTGCAGTCGGACATCTTTAGCACTGCAGAGGCCACCGCTGCTGCCCGCGCAGCTGTCAGCCCGGCTTGTGGCTGAGCAGAACTCCCCCTGTGGGAGCACACCAACCACCAGGGGGCAGCTCCTGTGTTGAGCATCTGCCACCTGGTGGTCAGTGTGCATCATAGCAACCGGTCGTTCTACTGTTAGGGTCAATTTGCATGTTACCTTTTTATTATATAGGATGGAATTCTTTCAGAACTCTGTAAATATTGCTTGTTCCCTTTTAGTATTTAATGTGGCCAGGATGTCTAATGTCAGTCTGATTCTCTTTCCTTTGTAGGAAGCTTAATTTTCCTGGCTCAAAGCTGTAAACTTTTCTTTTTCTCTTTAGAATTCAGAAATTTCACCAGGATATGTCTCGGTATGTGTTTCTTTTCAGTATTCTTACTGACCTTTATTGGGACTTTGAAGTCTCAACTCTGTTTTTAGATCAGGGTTTCTCCCCCCGCCTCCCTCCATTATTTCTTTAATTATTGCTTTTTCCATCCAATCCAGCCTCATACTGGATGTTGTATCTTCTGGATCTATTTTCCTATATTTTATCTTTCTTTCATATTTTTTGTTTGCTTTTCTACTCCATATTCTGAGTAAATTACTCACTATGCTTTTTTAATTTACCATTTCAGTTTTCATCATTGTTCCTTCTAGTATTCTTTTACTGTTGGTTTCATTATTGCAGTAGTCCTCCCTTATCTGCAGGGGATACGTTCTAGGATCCCCAGTGGGTGCCTAAACCATAGATAGTATTGAACCTTACATACACTATGTTTTCTCCTATACATACATTCCTTTGCACTTAAGCACTGTACAGCTTCTTTTTGACATATTCACATTGCAACATCACTGCTCTTGTGCTTTGGGGTCACTTAAATAAAATAAAAATTACTTGAACACAAGCACTGTGCTCAGATGGCCACTAAGTGGCAAATGAGTGCATAGCATATACAGTGTGGGTACGTTGGACAGAGGGATGATTCATGCTGCTGGTGAGATGGTGTGAGGTTTTATCATGCTGCCCAGAGTGGTGTGGATTTTGACATTTATGAATTGTTTATTTCTGGAATTTTCCATTTAATATTTTCAGACCACTGTTGACCATAGGTAATTGAAACTGTAGAAAGTAAAAATGTGGATAAGGAGGGATTGCTGTACTGGTTATTTGCAAGTGTGCTTTATTCTCTTTGCCTTTTTTGTAGCAGTTTCTCTTGGTTTATTAATGTACTATACCTTCAGATTTCCTCTTAAATCTCACAATGGTTACTTATTCAAATTTTTTTAAAGGTTTCTGTGTTTTCTTTCCTGACTTCATCTCATTGAGGTCTGCTTGATCTCCTTTTCAACTCCTAATTATCCTCATAACATTTAATAATTTTCCATTGTCTTTGCATACTTACACATGAAAGTCTAGACTAGTTTAAGTTGATAATTGGTGTAGGCTTTCCCAGCAGTTGTAAATCAATGCTCGATTTCCCTGAATGGGCCTCACTCTTCCACTGCTTTCCTTTCTCACATCAAGGAAAAAGTAGGAGTTCAGAAATTTCACCAGGATATGGCTTGGTATGTGTTTCTTTTCAATATTCTTAGTGGTAGATGCCCATTTTATTTTACTTTTGTTAATCCTTACCTGAAGATATTTTTCCATTGACTTTTTAGAGAGAGTGGGAGAGGTAGGTACAGAGAAAGAGACACATCTATTGGTTGCTTCCCGTACCCACCCTGACCAGAGCTGGGGATTGAGTCTGTAACTGAAGTATGTGCCTTGACCTGAATCAAACCCAGGACCCTTCAGTCCTCAGGCCAACAGTCTATTCACTGAACCAAACCAGCTAGGGTGATGCCCACCTTATGTAGTATGTAGGTGAAGCTACCTGTCTGTTTTGGGGGAAGTTTCCAAACCTTTGTTTTTTACTGCTTGTAAGCCCTTCCAGCTGGTTTTATAGAAGTAGGCCAGAAAATGGCCCTGCTTGGCCAAATTGTTTTCTTTTAAGCCCCTGCTTAGCTAGAATTCTGCCATCCAGCCCTCTCACACATGGAGGTCTTTGGTGGGTTAACCTATCAATTTCAGTTCTACTCTGGTAGTTCAACAGACTTAAGAAGGTTTCAAGTGCTACCTGTTTAGGAAACAATTTAAATGAATGTTGCTTGTAGAGTAAGTTTTCCATTTGCCATTTCTCATTTATTCGTTCATTCACTCAAAAATATTTATTGAATAACTGCTTATGTCAGGAAACATATCATGGAACTTACATTTTAGTAGAAAGACTAAAGTAACAAAACCTTTCCCCCTATTGCATGAGAATTTGACCTTTGGTTAACTTTCTAGGTCTGTTCCCTGGAAACCTGGTAGTGTCAACTATATTACTAGGTAACACTGTTATGGTAAAAATGATCTCTGAGAAAATTGCATGTAGACTAGAAGGAACTATAATGATGCAGACCCCATAGCTTTGGGCTTCATTGAGTACAGCGATTCTTGTAACTAAGCGTATCCCTTGTGGGACCCTGGAAGGAATGCCTATGGGTTCTCCCATAGTGTATGGGTGTTAGTACCTGTGGAACATTAGGCTTCTAAGCCAGGATGGTCTCCACACTTGCCTGATCTAGATCTCATTTTGCACTCAACCTGGCAGCTGCAGAGTCAAAGTTCCCAGACAGCTCTGTGGGCTGCTGAGTATATTGCTGCAAGGACTCCCACAGAGGAGGACCATGACACTACACCGCCTGCAAGCTGTGCTCCTGTGCTGTATTCTTAGTGATTCTGGGGCCAAGGGTGGCCTGTGAGAGTGTGATTTTAAATGTCATTGAGCCTAATGGACACTGCAGTGTTTTAGTCGGGTCTTGGGATCCTGGCATATATTTCCCCCTAGGTCCATTAGCAGTCCTGTATTCTCTTAGAGATAAATTTTTATAGTGTAATATGCTTATTCTCCCTTCATGTAGACTCAGAATTCTTGGACTTTGGTCCTCACTCCTCAGTTCATACATTTCACAAGCAAATAACTTTTTTTTTTTCTTTTATCCAGAGTTGACCTCCTATTTGGGATGTGTGAAAAGTTTTTACAGGAAGTGGATTTTTTTCAGAGGTAAGTATATTGCCACTCTCCTAGTTAATTAAATCTTAGTTATGCAGAGAGTATCATTTATAGAGCGACAAGAGCGATCACAGCCAGAATTCTAGGCTTAGCCCATGCAGTCAAACTGTTATCTGTGCCATTGTACCCTCATTAGTATATTTTCTTTAGTGGTATATAATCCTCTTTAATCATAGCTTCAAACCTAAGCATACAACATTAGAATAATAAAAACATCCAGAATCATTTGTATTCAGCACTCAGCTGGACCATAAAAAGACAAGTATTATGTGGAAAAACTCACAAACTCTTGTTGAAAAGTCACAACTTGTCTGTTCTTAAACCAGTGTTTACACTTGCATATTTCTCTATAATCTACAAGACTTATTCCAAAGTAAAAATAACTTTTATTTTGGAGAATAGTTTTCTCAGTTCTGTATAATACAAATCAGTTAAAACAGATGCAGTAGATGCATGGGAGTCCAGGTAGTGACCAAACCTGTGGTGTACTGTCAATATAGTACCAGGAGGGAGGCATTTATAGGGTTTGAAAGCACTCCATTAAATCTGATGATTCATTCTGCCATCCCTTATCCCTACCACCATGAACTTTACCAAACCTGAGGTTTATATGATTGAACTTTCCAATTCTTTTTTCATTTGGGTGATGATAGCTTCCTATAGGGCTGGGTTGCAATACCACCCTTCACCCATAGGTGCTGTTCTTCAGCAAATGAAGTCAAACTTGGCTCTCTAAGATTCTATTTCAGATCTGAACTAAGTTCATGCCTCTTGGTTTTAGGTTGTCTAAGGTAGTCTGTTTTTGCACAGTTGGGTTGAAGAGCTTTTTGGAAAGGTGACAATTGCTAAAGTTCCTCATCTGTTTAGAGCTGTAAATTTTTCTTAACTTAGCCTGTGAGTCCATTTACTGATGTCACCTCCTCAGTGATTTTTTTTTTTTTTTTTTTTTTTTTTTACTAACCCTTCCAAAAGGCATAAGTACTGTGGAATCAGTCAAAGCTTGGAATAAGTTAATTAACTTTTTTAAGCCTCAGTGAAATATCCTCTGAGTCTGAGTGTTCCTTTCGCTTGAATATAAGCTCATTAAGATAGTCCTTTTCTTCCTTTTCACTCACTGTTATGTCCCATGTCTAGAATAGTACTTGGCATTTGATAAATCCTAAAGACATATTTATTAAATTAATAAATCTATAACATCAAAAAATAATTCTAACAGTGCACAGCTTAGGGAGAGGTGGGGGAGATAAGAGATCAACTGAATGACTTGTATGCATGCATATAAGCATAACCAATGGACGCAAAACTCTGGGGGGTGAGGGCATGTATGGGAGTGGGGTGGGGGGGACAATGGTAAGATATGTACACATATAATACCTTAATTTAAAAATTAAAAACAACAACAACAACAAAAAACAACAGTGCACAGGATTGCTGGGAAGATTAAGTAAGGTAATGTAAAATACTTAGGAGTAACCTGGCCTATAATGAGTTATTCATAAATGAGGCTGTTATGAGGACCATGTCACTAGGGCATAATTAGTTGGCTGTCTCAGTTGGGAACCATGAGCTCCTCCAGCTCATTACTTTGGGGCTTGGCAGATATTTGGGGCTCAGCCTGTGGCAAAATGAATGCATAGTCATTTGCTTCTGTTTGTTCCTCCAGGTGTTTCATCGCTGATTTGCCCCACTTGCAAGACAGCTTTGTGGACAAACTTCTTGACCTTATGCCCCGACTCATAACATCCAAACCTGCAGAAGTGGTCAAAATTCTACAGACCATGCTGCGGCAGAGTACCTTCCTGCACCTCCCGCTTCCAGAGCAGGTCAGGGTCTGTGTCATAGCCCTTCAGGCGAAGTCTGGCCAGACAGTCAGAGCTGCTCACCTTGATGAGCTTTCATGTTTGGACCGTGGGGCTAGGACCTTTCTTCTGATTGGCTCCCACATGCCCACCCATTAGATAAGGAGACAGAAAAGCAAGGATCTTTTTTGTTACCCAGGGATGACCTGGCTTTAGAATCATCATATTTTCCTCTTGTTTACAGATCCACAAAGCCTCAGCCACCATTATTGAGCCAGCGGGCGAGTCAGACAACCCTTTGCGGTTTACATCTGGTTTAGTGGTGGCCCTGGATGTTGATGCAACTCTGGAACATGTGCAGGATCCTCAGAGCACTGTGAAGGTCCAGGTCTGTCAGTGTTTGGTTCCCATAGAGCTTCTATATTGACTGCGTGACAAAGCATTTAACTTTAGCACCCCCTTGTCTGGCCTGTGTGGCTCAGTGGTTGAGTATTGACTTGTGAACCAGGAGGTCACAGGTTTGATTCCCAATCAGGGCACATGCCTGAGTTTCAGGGTTAATCCCCACTGAGGGGCCTGCAGGAAGCAGCCAATTGATGATTCTCTCTCATTGTTGATGTTTCTCTCTCTCTCTCCCTCTCCCTTCCTCTCTAAGCGCAATAGGGAGAGAGCAATAGAAACATCAACAATGAGAGAGAATCATCGATCAGCTACCTCCTGCACACTCCCTACTAGGGATCGAACCCGCAACCCAAGCATGTGCCTTGACCTGAATTGAACCCAGGACCCTTCAGATGCTCTATCGAGGGCTAAAAATATACTTAAAAAAACCAAAACTTTAGCACCCCTTTCATCTCTACCTGAGGATGGAAACTGGGGAGGAAGAAGAGAGGAGTCTTTCTGGAAAAGAGCCTGGGCTTGAATCCCAACTTACTTCTGAGTGTGGTCTGGTGCAAGTTACCTTAAATGCTGAACCTCAGATTCTACAGCTAACAGACAGGAGTAGTTGACATTGAAATGAGGTGATGCATACAAAGCCCCTGGTGCCCACTAAGGATTCACTAAATGACAGGGCCTTTTCTATTCTTACTGGGTGAGGATAAGACTTGATCCTTTCAGGGCTTCAAGCAAGCTGTAACAAACAAGTTCCTTTCACTGTCGGGTGGGTCGGCTTGGTGAACCAAACTTATAGGTGGGAAAAAGCATTTTTTTTCCAAGTTAGAGATAGATATATTAGAGACATGAGAGATGTATTAGAGATACTAATCAGTTTAGACAGTCTGCAATTAAGCCCCATAAAGAGCAGTACCCATTTATCCATCCAACTCCTTACACACATACACATTAGTGGTTTTCACCCTAGCTGTACTTTAAAATTATTTTTATTTTATTTATTGATTTGAGAGAAAGACTGGAAAGAAGAGAGAGAAACATCGATTTGTTGTTCCACTTATTAATGCATTCATTGATTGATTCTTGTGTGCGCCCTAACTGGCAGTAGAAACCTCAATCTTGGTGTATCGGGGCGACACTCTAACCAGCTGAGCTACCCAACCAGGGCCCCCAGCTGCACTTTAGAATTATTCAGAAAGCATTAAAAAGTGCTGACATACAGGCCTCAGTCTACACCAGTTAAATCAGATTCCTAAGAGTAGATCCCATGGGTACCAGATTTTGTTTGTTTTTGAGCTCATAGGTGATTCTAATGTACACTGTTTCACGTTGTTCCTGAAAAAACGTTCACTGACCAACTCAGCATAAATGAGATTGTAGAAAGATACTTAAGGGTCATCTGCACTGGAAAACCCTTTCCAGAGCAGCTCCATTACACGCATGGCCAAACTCTGAAGTCGAGGAGATGGGAAACGCTGGCTGATCATGAGGCAACTCTGTTGATTGCAGAGTGCTATCCAGTCCAGCCATCGGGCCTGAACAATGCTCCTGTTCTGGCAGTGCTTTAGGTGCTAGGGATGTAGCAGTGAACACCACTGAGATTATGTCACGATTATATTCTCTGTTAAAATAATGTGTATCATCTCTTTAAAGCAGAATGTACAGGAATTCCATTCAATCACACTTTGGTAAGCCCAATTCAGGCCTACTAGATTACACCTGATGATAAAGGAGGTGGGATTTTTTTATTTTTTAGGT
Organism: Eptesicus fuscus; assembly: GCF_027574615.1. Lineage (NCBI taxonomy): Eukaryota > Metazoa > Chordata > Mammalia > Chiroptera > Vespertilionidae > Eptesicus > Eptesicus fuscus. The sequence goes on from NC_072485.1 coordinate 37,442,297, forward strand.
TTTCTGAAATTCAAAATATAATTCATAGTGGCCGTTTTCTTCCCTTGACCTACTTGGGCCGCAGAATTATAAGCTGCCCTTGGGAGGGATGAATGAAGGCTTCCAGTGGCCATTTCACAGAATGGTCAGGGCCTTTCACCCAGGGCAGATTTGCTGAGAACCTAGGAAATTCTGCTACCTTTATCATTCTGTTTCCATGCTCAGTACTGTTTCAGCCCTCCCCTGTCCCTCCTTTAAAAATGAAGCCCAGGAAGCATTTCAGATCTTGTTTCCCAACAACTTTCAGTTTGGTGCAAATAAAATCTTACAAAAATTAAAAAAAAAAATTAAGCCCAAGTATTGTCCTTAAAGATACCAAGAGTCAGGAAGCTGGGATAACTGCATCTTTTTTTTGTAATGGATTTGGGGCCGGGAGATAGAGTAGTAAGTAGAAGCTTTAAAAAAGAAGGGTACAAAGGGGAGCTAAGATCTAAGAAGATAGGAAATGAGGTTATGGGGCAGGCGCTGAGATATGCCTCCTAGTTTCAAATTGAAAGACCCGTGCAGTTCCCTATTTTGCCCTTATCATAGTGTTTACATAGTGTAGGTCCTGTGTGGTTCCAGGGTAAGCTTCGTTTGTTCATTTAGTTCCTGTGTACACTGTGCAGTGTAATAGGCCCTTTCCACAGACAGCTGTGGGGCCCCCTGAGATGCTGAGGAAAGAACGCTGGCAGTTTGTGAGATTTGAAAAACTGGCCAGTGATTAGAGCCATCCCTTCATTGAGCACTGTCTCTGTAGAAAGAGACAGACAAGCTACTTGTAATCTAGTGAAGAGAATACAGCTACAAAATTACTCTTAATACTTGGTGGATGGTGATGGATGCTGGGCCACGAAATGACTCAGAGCCAGGAGGCAGAGAGTCATCCTGGTGGGTTCCTGGGAAGGCTCTTCCTATCAGGATTAATATTTTCCCTATTTAAGACATTTTATTAGAGACACTTTATTCCTCTTACTTGTTCACCATGGATTCAGGACACATTACCAAACACTGCTTTGTGCTGGGGCAGGGGCTCTAAAGATGTCAGCATTGTGGCCCTCTGTTCAAGGAGCAGTTTTTGTAAGGGCTCTTATCTCTCTTTTCCTCTTGTTATGGGGTTCACAACAGATGTCACCAGAAATCTTCTTAAAAGCTCATGGCTCTTTCTGCCTCTTTTTTCTCATTTCTGTCACCTCTTAGGTCTTATATCCAGATGGCCAGGCTCAGATGATCCACCCCAAACCTGCAGACTTCCGGAACCCTGGTCCAGGGCGGCACCGGCTCATCACTCAGGTGTATCTCTCCCACACTGCCTGGACAGGTGAGGAGTCAGTGGGCCAGCGTGGGCAGAAAAATATGCTCCTGGGGATCACATCCACCCTGAGGCATTGAGTTTTCGCATGGTTGACTCAGGCCTGCTGAGAGTTGTACTTGATTGCTTAGGGAGCTTAACATCTCGAACCGAGTACATCTAGACTAATTTGCTGCATTGCTTTGACTGCAAGAGGCACAGGATTTTGTCAGATGATTTATAGGCTACAATAGAATGGAGTCTCATGGAAAGAGCCCTCGGCTGGATGCCGGGAGGTTTACATTCCTGTCCTAACTCTGCCACTGACTTGCTGCATAACCTTGGACGAGCCACTCTCCCTTCTGAACGTTACCTCATCTTTCCAATGAAGATGATAATTCCCAGTCTACTAGTTAGTTCTGAGATTGCTTTATCTGGAAATTAAACAGTTTTGTATTTCTTACCAGACATTTAAATTCATTCTCTTTTTGTATCTGAACAATTCAGTTCATTCCCCAAAACAAGTAAAATGACAGCAGTTCCTGTCCTCCCCTCCTACATGGGCTGGTTTGTGGGTAACACAAAATAAGATGATATGACGTAGGCATGCTTTAGCCTCCCTTACAGCAGCTGAAGAGAGCCTCGATAATTTGTGAAAAGACAGGGAGTTTGCAGAGTTTGTTTTGTAATTCGTAAGAAAAAAATGGGAGAACACAAGTGACATTACATTTCAAGCATAATACTGCTTTGGAAACTTCAAAAGTAGACTCAGTCAACAGAACCTAAAATGTGGGGGAGAATTGGCTTTGCTGGTATTTCCTAAATCATTCAAGATGGTTCAGAAGCATGGCCATTACTGGAGAAAGTGTTTAATGCCACCAAGTTTGGTTTATTTTAGAAATTAGATGCTTTCTGGAATTTTCTTTCACTGTATTTTAAAATACATCAGTAACTATTGAATGCCATTATTAATGGTTTCCCTCTATCAGAGGTATTAGGTTATAAGTGTTAGTTATAGGTGACTTTATAAAGTTTTCAACAAAGAAGAAATGCTAAAAAAAAAAAAAAAAAAAAGAAGAAATGCTGTTGAATGTCAGGGCAGCCCTCTCGGGGGACTGGTGGCCCTAGGCCTGGCACTAGTCCTGAGGGAGCATCCAGCAATGCTTTCACCCAGGACCTGCCTCCCTAAGCATCCCTCATTCCATAACCTTGCTGCCTGGAATGTTTCTGTACTAGTTGCCAAACCTCTAGCCCCACAGGAAGGTAGAATTCCTTATTCTAATCCCTTCTGATGAACAGATTCTAGATGTGGGGAAAAGGCTGTGGGACAGCCTTGTCATGGAAAGGCCACGGCTTGAGGTGCATATCACAGCATGCTAGAGCTCGGAGGAGCTTGAAAGGTCCTGGGGGCCTACTTACCTGCCCCTGGTCATATAGCAAGTCATTGTCTGAACCAGGACTACAATCCAGGCTACCCTGAGCCTGAAGAATTATACCTCATCTAGGATCACTTACTTCCTCTGAGAGGCTGCTACCCAAGCACTCTTATAAATCTTTTATAATTCTCTGCGTGGCACTTACTAATGTTAGATGTTTTCTCATTTTTCTACTGCCTTTCTCTCCAATTAGAATGTAGGTTTCTCTAGAGCAGAGAACTTGATTGTTTTTATGTCTGTATCCTTAATACTTCTATATCCAGTGTCCCTAATACCTAACATAGTAGGCGCTCAACAAATAATGAAAATTGAATATAGGATTTTAAATGTGCACTTAAAATTCATTGAATCCTTAGACCTACTTTCTGGGGGTAATTAGTATCTATTCTTCATTTTATGGGTGTATAAGTGGAGGCCCACTTAGCTGGTCCATGGTGGTACTGAGCTCCCACTCAGATTTTCTAACTCCCAAATCCCTTATTTTTTTTCTACTATACCATGCTCCTGACCTGGGACAGTAAGGTGAAACATTCTGAAAGGATCTCTGCCTCCTTCTAATCCAGGAGATGGGCTCTCGGGTTGGTAGGGAGCTCCTCCGTCCAGTCCCTCACAGCTTCTACGAGTGGCCTGACCTCTGGGAGGCAGGGTGCTCCCAGGTCAGAAGCTTTGAGTCACATAGACCAGGTTCCAAATTATCTCCTTTGCTGTGTGACCCTGAGCAAGTTATTTTACCTCTCTATCTTATTTTCCTTATTTATAAGATGGGAATAAGAATGATACCTCATAAGAGAGATATTCTTCCAGAATATGACAAGTAGGTTGCATGATTTGTCACAGATGATCTTTTGTCTCTTTCTCCCAGTCTCCTCCCTCTTCTTTTCTCTCCTTTCCCTCTTCTGATGGCAGTGACTTGAATTGTCAGTTTTACCCCAGTCTTAAGCGAAGGCATAATGACCAGGTAGAGTTTGTCCTGAGTTTGGCTCCTGAAAGTGCTGTGAGCCAAGGCTGGGTTCTGGTCAGGGGTTGGCAACAGCCATCTGGGACAAAAGAGGAAAACATAGTGGGAGCTGATACTGGGCCTGGTACCAGAGAGTAATGCTGGTTTCATAGATACACTCAAGGCTGGTATAATTATGCGGGCGTGTCCTCACCACAGGAACGCTGGTCAGTGTTGATGCTCAGGTGCTGCTCTCTGGGCATGGCGAGGCTGCTCTGGCTGCCTGTAAGCTTTTCCTGGAGGATGGCAGTTCAGTCTGCTTTCATTTCCAGGGAGAAGTTAGGAAGAGGTCTGGGGTCATTGAGAAGTCCTGGGACCTCTGCCCTGTTCATTTAGATCCATCCAGCCCTCATTCCTGCCAAATGAACTTCTGAGCCTCGGGCTCATCTCTAACACTTGTACTTTTTTGCTCCAGACACAAAATTAAGAAAGACATCCCAAACCCATGCTGTTCCTAGCCTTTGAACTTGCTCTTATGTTTTTGTGAAACCCTCTCCCCCTTCTTTATTGAAACCACATGGTAATAGAAACATTAATTGCTTCAGTGTTTGAGCTGGGCCCACATTCTGTCACTGTCCAGGTGTGGAATTGGGCAGTCACTTAGAACCTCTCAGAGCCTTGGAACTTTTTTGGGATTATGACAGTTTATTTCATGGTGTGGCAGGGTGAGAATTCTTGAGGTTATGTGCTTAGCACAGAGCAGTCCTGGGCTCCCTGCCCAGTACTTCTCACAGACTCTGTTAGAGCATATACTGTGCTCTGCGCAGCTGTCTCTGTCTCCTCGGCCAAATGGTCAGCAACTTGAGGGAGGTCTTACTTTCACGGGCCTGCCACTTGCATGCACCAGATCCGTATCGGAATGTCACATCATAAAAGAATAGAAGGTTTAATGAAATGATTTTAGGTCCCTAAAACATGTTCCTATTCACTGGGGAGAATTTTTTGTCAGAACCATTTCCTAACAAAGGCTTCCTCTCCACTGGTACAGTGGAGTGTGCGGCCTGAGGTCAGCTGTGCAGGAAGAGCATGGTTATCTGGGCATGAGGATTGGCCACATGGGCCCTTGTGGGCCTCTGTCTGGAGGCTGGAAGCCCTCTGGAAGATTTGTAGCTTACTCTCAGATCCTCAGCAGCTGTGGCGGGAGCCTACAGAGACCCGAGCAGAAGGTGGTGGCAAAGAAGCAGCCTGAGGGTCAGCCTCACAGGATGTAGGTTGGGAAACTGTTTGTTTGGTGGAGGGAAGGGAGGGATGTGGACAGATGAAGAAGTGTTCTTGAAACCCTACTGCTTCCATCTTTGATGTTGCTTTTACATGACATTTCACCCCAGTTCCCAGCCATGCCCAGTCATAGAAGATTTCTTGTGTCTTTTATTCCAGAACCATGCCAGGTGGAAGTGAGGCTGCTGCTGGCCTACAACTCGAACTCACGCATTCCAAAATCCCCCTGGATGGAGGGGGGCGAGATATCGGCCCAGGCGGAAACCAGCATTGAGGGCACCATCCCCTTCAGCAAGTCTGTAAAAGTTTACATAATGCCCAAGCCCACAAGGCGCTGAGTCACAAGCAGTCTTTGTAGCCTTGAAGGCCCTTCTTCGGCATCAAAGTGAGCCAGAGCCAGGAGGACGTCTCCTGGAAATGGCGTATAGGCATAAGGAGAAACAAGTGACCCTTAGACTCTCCCCTGGTATCAGACACAAGATAAATTATTTTGCATTAAGAAAACAAAAACCTTCCAAGTCTATCCCCTACTCCCTCCCAGTACTTCTGAAATTTGTATGGTTTAGGTTCAACATTTTCTCCATATGCTTCTATTCCTCGGGTGTGAAACAAAGGTCCAATTTTCAGCCACCTCCAAAGAACCAGTTATGAGTCGTTATCTTTTTTCTTAAAGCAATAGTCTGTGGAGCCAACTCCAAAGCCGCTTCCACAGCTGTACTTTTTCACCATAGACAGTTCCTGAATGGCCTGCAACATCATTATCTGCCTGGGAGGCTCCTTCCATAACTCAGGCAATAGCTGGGCCAAGGACTGAATGAATAGCTGAACAATGAATCATTTCCATCCTTGAAGGGGATTCTTGATCTTGTCTGCCATTATCCTTAGACCCACAATAAAATAAAAGGGCTGTATTTTAGAAGAGAAACAGGATCATGGGAAAGCAGGATCCAGTGTAAGAAATAAAACCACTTCCCACTACATCTCTAATGACTCCAGTGTTGGAATTGCACGTGAGTTAAAGGTGCAGTTGGGTGTAAGAACAGTAAGTCCTCCAGAGATGTTAATGGGTGAGGGCCTGTGCTATGTTCTTTACCTGTCAGATAATCCTCACAACAGCCAGGTGAGACTTAAGAGGTTAAGCCACTGGTAGGAAAACTGTACAGTAACTAGTAAAGCTTGTATTCATTCAGATCCCACTTGATTCCAAAGACCTGAGCTGCACCACCACAGGGTATATAGAAAAGAGCCTTCACATCTTTAGCCCTCTTTTTCTAGGAGGGGCTATTCCCTGTTTCCTAATCTGTAAAATACAGACAGTGATACCTCGAGGAGTACTAAATGGGATTAATTAAATAATGCGTGATAGAATCTGAATATGTGACCAGTCTTGATCATATTTGGTACTTGGAAATCTAATTAAAATAATGGCAAGATCAGAAGTAGAGTTAGCATTTGAATTCAGGCATGATTGACTTTTGGTTTAATGTACTATTTTATTTATGTATTTATTTGAAAATTTTTTAATTGATTTTAGAGAGAGGGAGAATGAGAGAGAGAAACATCAATGTGAGAGAAAAACATCTATCAGTTGCCTCCTGTATGCACCCCAACTGGGGAACAAACCCACAATCTAGATGTATGGCCTGACAAGGAATGGAACCCATGACCTTGTGCACAGGACAAGCTCCAACCAACTGAGCCACATCGGCCAGGGCTGGTTTAATGCACTTTAATGTGTGCCTGGCAGTTTAAGCCTGTACACGAGTTAACTCATTTAACCCTCACAACCGCCCCATGAAGCAGGTACTATTCTCTTCATTTGATAAAAGCCACTGAAGTTCAGAGAAGTAAGTAACTGCAGAGGTTACACAGCTAGTAAAGGACAGAGCTGGAATCTGAACCCAGGCAGTCTGGCTCCAGGAGGTCATAATCATTGTAGAAGGTCTGAGGGAAGAAAGATCATCTCCAGGGAGCTGACTTCCTAGTGTGCTCGCCTATTGTGTACATCTCAAGGATGTGCCATCAGTAGGCTCTTGTGTGACAACAATAGATGCCCTGAAAAGAGTGCATGCCTTGGAGATAAAATGAAGCGTGACGCCAGGCTGAATAATACCATGGCCCTGACACAAGCATCTAATGATGATTGTGGATTGGAGCATGAACAACATTAAGACCCATGGCTGCTGACTGAGCCCCTTATGCCATAGCGATAGAAAGCATTCGAAGGAAAGAATATGTTGGATTCTTTTCAAATATAGTACTCCTTTTATAAAAATCCTTCCAGGTTATATAAAAATCCTTTTATGGGTGGGGAAACTGAGGCTTTCAGGTAATGTCTTTCTCCTAAGCGGCAAAGCCAGGACTTGATTTTAGGTCATAAAAAACCAAAATACAGTATTTTTTTCACCAAAGATGGAGCTATTCTGAGGGGCAGATTTTGGCTTACTATCAGGATAAGTGTTTTAAAACTAAACATTGAATGGGCTGCACTAGGAGATAAGGGATTCTCCATGCCGATGTGTTCAAGCAGAGGTTGAACAAGCCCCTGACAAGTTTGTTCCAAATGAATTCAAATATATGAAAGGTTGGGCTCAACCTTTTAAATTCCTTTTACCCTGAATTCTCAGGTTCTGTGAAATGAGGATCTTCACATTTCTGCATCTGGTTCCACACCCTCTCACTGAAGTGAAATAATGACGTACTACAAAGACAGGAAGGGAGCCGAGACCGGTTTGGCTCAGTGGATAGAGCGTCGGCCTGCGGACTGAAGGGTCCCGGGTTCGATTCCGGTCAAGGGCATGTACCTTGGTTGCGGGCACATCCCCAGTAGGGGGTGTGCAGGAGGCAGCTGATAGATGTTTCTCTATCATCGATGTTTCTGGCTCTCTGTCCCTCTCTCTTCCCCTCTGTGAAATCAATAAAAAAAAAAAAAAAAGGAAGGGAGCATAAAGATCACTGGTGTGGTGCCTTCTTTTTACAATGAAGTGCAAGCCCAGAGGAACTGAGTGAGTGCTGAGGCTGAGGCCGAGGCCGAAACCCAGGCCTCCTGGTTTGGGTCCACTCTGGTTTTCATCACAGGAGTCTATTGTTCTGTCTTTGCCAGTCTGCACTGCGCCCGGCAGTCAAAGCCAGAAACCCGTGTGTCACTTTGGACTCCTTCCTCACCCTCCTAGAAAGAGAGTTGTCAAGTCCTTTAGATTCTATTCCGGAAATGTGTCGACTCAATCTCCTTCTCGTTATACGTACTATTTCTGTCCTGATGCAGGCCACCGGCATCTCTCCTAAAATGTAGCATTGGCTTTAATGATCTCCTTGTCACCAATCTTACCCTTCAGCCCATTCTTCACACAGCTGTCAGAGTAATCTTTCTGAAACCCAGACCTCATCACACATTCCTCTGCTTAAAACCCTTTAAGTGGACTTCTGGTCCCAGCATAAAGTCTAAACTATCCTTGAAGGATCTTCGGGCCCTTCTGTCTTCTCCAGCCACATCCTCCCTGTCCCAGACATTTCTCTGTACTTCCCCAGCTGTAATTACCGGCCCTTGTTTCCAGCGCCCACCATGCTTTCTCTCCCTCAGACCTTTGACCTGCTGAGCCCTGGAATGTGCTCTTCAAATGGTCTCCTGTGGTTCCTTTCCTCTCACTTTTCAGGGCTGAGCCTCATTCTAGAACCTCTGTGTCTCCTGCGGGCCTGGTGGATTGCTTCTTTGTTCCCACCTGTACGTTCTTCAGTCATAGTATTTATTTTATATCCACAACAAAACCCCAAAGAGGAAGTGGGGGAAAAGGAGTCAAGGGGCTTAGGGGAAGAGAAGAGAGACTGAAGAATCCGAGAGGCAGTTGCTATTCAGCACCACACAGTTGTTTGTAAGTGTGGGCCTGGTGGTATCAGATCTTCCAGTTCTTCCAGAAAAGCCAAAGTCTGTATTTTCATGTAAAAACCCAACTTAAAAAATCTTGTTTATTAAAGCAAATGTTAAAATTGCAACAAACAAAACACATCTCCACATAGATTTGTGTCAGTTTGCAACTTCTTCATCATCGCTGTGTATTTATATGTCTTATTTCTTCCAACTAGTATGTGAGTACCTGGATAGTAGGGATGTCTATGTTATATCCCCAGCACAGCTCCTGGCACATATCAGGCAAGGAAAGAATGAATGAATATAAGAATCCAGAGCAAACTTCAGGATGGCATGCCTGCAAAAGCCAGGCCTGAGATTATAGTTTCTGGAAGGATTTTATATTTGGCTTTGACATGATTGACTTCAGCAAACCTGAATTATGGGGAAGAAAGATACATACCTAGCACTTGGTAGACTTCTCTTAGAAACCACTCAAGCCAGAAGAAATTAAATGTGAGCAGTGAGGGCTGTGCAACCTACAGGTTGAATGAAAGGGTTTATAATTAAGAAACGGACCAAGTAAAGAACGTCTCTCCAGGTTCTGCACATTTCCAGCATTGACCATGAAGAGCAGATTCAGAAGTGGGAGCTATTTATTAGCAGGTTTATATAAGGTTTAACCCTTTACACTCGCTTTTTTCTCGATTCCTTTATTCTAATGCTAACCGTGTCGAGTCACACTTGACATCCGAGTGCAAAAGGTTAGTAGCCTCACTTCCAGATCTTCTGTGTCTTTAGAAGAATTTGTATGAAGTTCTCTTTAATGTGGAGACAACTCACAGGACACTGATTACACCCACGCCTAATTCAGCACCCACTGGAGCTGTCTCACCTTATATTTGACAAAAAAAATAATAATAATAAATGGATTGCATCAATAGAAAATCACTCTGAATTTTATCAAACATCCTAGCTATATATGTGCCTGGCTTTATGAGCTGAGGGAACTGAGATCTAGAAAATTCCTGTCCTCTGACAAATGCCTGGTTTTGGCAGAAAAGGGACTGAGCAGGACCTCCCCGGACCTCCAGGCTGGGTGTTAGGTGTGTGAGGATCTCACTCCTATAGCCTCCTGAGGTGTATGGTAGAAAGAGATGAAGACACAGCAGTGGGTCTTACGTGTTTTCTCTCATCCAGGTACTGTGCACTACAATAGACTTCTACAGACACAGTGTCTTAAACTAAAACTTTAATGATGGACTTTCAGGTAAGCACATATTTTGTTTAGATGGAGAGAAACTAATTAACCAGGAGTGTGGTGGAGCAATTCTGGGTATGGCTGTGACAAATGCCATGTCTGGTAATTGTCTAGTTGAAGACTTGCCAAATATTTATTTGGTAAATAAAAGAATATCTTCTCCTTCTTTAAAACTCAGTTTGTGTTATGTCCTTAGTGAAGTCTTCCCTAATTTTCTTTCCATCCTGGTAGGATAAGTTAGTCCATCCTGTATGCCATCTCTGGCCCTTGTAACTATTATAATGTTAACACACTGTATCTTTGTTGTCTGTTTGTCTCTTTCACATAACTCCTGAGGGTAAGACTATAACCAACTTAATTCCAGTACCCCCAGGGCCCAGCAATAACTGGTCATAAGAAAATTAGTAAGAGACTTTTAGTAAATGGGCATGAAAGAGAATTACTGAATAAATGAGAGAGATTAGATAGTTCCTTTGGGCTCCATAAAATGAAATGAACTGGCTTTACACAGTAGCCCCATTAATAGAAAGATAATGACAATAATGGCTTCAATTTATTGAGTCCTTACCACATGCCAGGCAGTGTGCTAAGACTTTCTAAGAATTATCCATTTAATACAATAACTCCAGGTACTAATATTACCCCTGTCTAACAGATGAGAACAGTCTAATTCCAAGGATTGAATAAGCGCCCAACCACTGAATGGCAGAAAGCCACAGTTCAATGTCAAATCTATTTGACACCAAATCTCTCACTTGTAACCCTTTGGGGGGTGGGGAGCGGGGAGGGACAGACAAATGAAGAATAAGGTGATGCTCATAACATTCTAGTCCCATCTGTCCATTCTAAAGCTTTATAAAGGTCACCTAGTCCAGCCCCATCATTTCAAACTGAGGGAGAAGAAGACCCAGGGAGAACTGACTGAGGAGCCTTAGGTTCAGTTAGAACAGTGGTAGGCAGTTAGGTGTGAGCAGAGCAAGGATGATGAGCCAGGTACAGGTCAGGGTGGAAAGCCTCACCCCAGGGTAACCTTTCATCCCCTAGCATATCGCTGGTCCTGAGGTTTGGACTCCCTGACCTTTCTTCCCTAGATAACATCTAGGCCTCAGTTGTATTTCAGCTCCAGGCCCAGATAAGCAACAAAACCAGCCACAGCTCACGTCAGGATCAGCTGCACGGAATAATGATCCCCTGCACTGGTGCTGGCCTATCAGTGGAGACCACATCCCTGAATATTCTATTAAGATCTCTTCCTGGCACCTCCCCTAAAATCTCCGCCTTTAAAATCCTTAGGAGGACCCCGTAGCCTTTCCCCTCCCTGCCCCAGGCACATTACCATTAGCTTCCTCACTCACTCGCAAGCTCCGTAACTTGCTTCCTAAACCCATTCATTCTAGGAATTACTTCTTCTATTTCTCTAATTTGCCAAATAAATGTTCTCTTAACAGTTTGGGTCTTGCTCTGAATTCCTTCCTAGCCAGAATCCAAGTACTGAGGTTGCTGAACCCAGGATTGCACCCTCTGGCAATCCCGAGACCCCCAGGAGGGGGGAGGGGGTGTTGGAGAGCCAGTTTCTGCCCGACCGAAGGCCAGGCCGAGGGTCCTACCACGCACCGTGCCTCTAGTAAGGAATATTAATCATGCTCTCTTAACCATGACTGTTTTGTTCTGATTCAAGAAACCACTTTCTAACCTGGCTGGGAGTTGTACGCCCCAGGGACCTGGGAGTCAACCTTGGATTTGGGAGTCAACCTTGGAATCCAGCCCATTCCCATTTTATCATGGAAAGATTAGCAACCTTGTTGCCCAAACAATGGAGTCCCTCCCAAATTGCCTGTAACCTGTAACCATTATAATCATTCCTTTTGCCTACTTTCCGCGTGTAATCTTTGTTCTACCCAATATAAACAGCTGCTATATGGGGGGCAGAGGGATGCAGAGCAGGATTTGTGAGTGACCTCCTCTCCCATACTGCTGGCATTATTGGAATAAATGCTCATATATGATTCAAACCTGTCTCTGCTTAATTGGCTCAAGTAGTGACAGGCAGCTGGGACCTCTAGGTTGTCTGGTTTTTATCAGGACATAGCTCCTGTTACTGAAGTGCTCTCTGAATTAATTCAAGATTCTGCCAATGGCTCAGAGACTTCCCTTGACTACATATCTGAACTAGCCCCAGTCATGCCTATCTTCTTATCCTGCTTTATTTTCTTCTCAATAGTCTTCTTACATTATGCATTTATTCATTTACTTGTTTATTTTCCCCTCTAGAATATAAGACTCATGAAGACAAGACTTTTAATGATGTTTCTCAGGAGTCTATAGCAGTGCCGGCATATAAGATACTTGATAAATACTGGTTGACCTGATGGCTAAACATTCCAAGGCATCAATTGCAATGTGATTTTAATGCACTGAAGTTTTTCTTTGTCCTTCAAAGAAAAACTTTTTTCCTTTATTTTTGCCTTTATTTTCTCAAACTGGCCTAACACCATTTTATTAAACTTTGATAACTGTCCATCTCTTCTCCTAACTTTCAGTGTCTCCCTCCCCTACTAAGGACAGGAACTTTGCCTTAGTTATCCATGCATCCCAAAGCCTTCCTTCCTAGTTCAGGACCTGGCTTGAGCAGTTGTTCAAAAATGCTTGACACCCAGCCACCGTGGCTCAGTGATTAAGCATTGACCTATGAACCAGGAGGTCATGATTCGATTCTCGGTCAGGGCATGCACCCAGGTTGCAGCTCAAACCCCAGTAGGGGGTGTGCACGAGGCAGTTGGGGTGAGTGTGGGAGGCAACTGATTGATCATTATCTCTCTCTAACACTGATGTTTCTCTCTCTCTCTCTCTCCCCTCTCCCTTCCTCTCTGAAATCAGTAAAAATATATATATTTTTAAAAATAAAAAACACAGTTCAGTGGATAGAACATTGGTATTCGGATTCAAGGGTCCTGGGTTTGATTCTGGTCAAGGGCATATGCTCAGGTTGCGGGCTCAATCCCCAGTGTGCAGCATTCAGGAGGCAGCTGATCAATGATATTTCTCTCTCCCTCTCCCTCTCCCTCCCTCTCTCTGAAATCAATTAAAAAAATTAAAATAATACTTGGGGAGGCTGGTGTGAAGAGTGGTAAGAGTGGTAGTCACAGGCATTATTGCTTAGTGATTTATTTTATTTTTAAATATTATTTTAGAGAAGAAGGAAGAGAGAGAGAGAGAGGAGAGTGAGATAGAAACATCAGTGTTAGAGAGAGATATTGATCAATCAGTTGCCTCCTGCACTCACCCCAACTGGGGAATGAACCCACAACCTTCTGGTGCACAGATGATGCTCCAACCAACTGAGCCATATTGGCGAGGACAGTGATTTGATTTAAGGCTTCATCAGCAGGTGGAATGGAAGACCCCTCCGACCTTGACACCTTGGGCAGCCAAGGCATTGTACTCCTTTACGGCCTTCTCTGTCTGGAGTACTCGTACATCAATGCCTTGTTTCTCAAGGTACTCCAGGGTTGATGGGGGCACCTGGGAAGAAGGAAAAAGATGAATAAGTGGTGGGGGAAGGTCCCCAGGGTTTCCTTTCTGCCGTGAAGCAAGTATAATCTACAGAATTAGACAGGGACAAGTGTCACTCCTCAGTCACCCAGAATGTCACTGGTCCAAAAAATTTGGCCATGAGCCCCAGGGAGTTAAAAAGGCTTTCTAAGAAGTTGACATCAGTATCATGATATGTATGCATAAATCTCAGATGATGGAAAAAAAAAAAATCTCAGATGAAATGGAAAAAGCACTGATTTTAGAGTTAGCCTTGGATTTAAGTCCTTGCTAGCAGTGTAACCTTGGCTAAGTGAATTAAATTCTCTGAGCCTTTGTTTCTTTGTATGGAAATAGGGATAATAATACCTAGCTCCCAGGGTTGGTATGAGAACTAATTTAGTGAAGGTACATGAAATGCCTGGCATGGTGCAGACCCCAAACCATGTAAATGTTAAATGTTTTAGTCAGTCCAACCTGAGCCTAAATTCTAACTTCGCCATGTACCAACCAAGAGATCTTAAGCCAACTATTTAAAGCCTCTCAACCCCAACTTCCTCCCCTGTAAAATGAGATAATATACATCACAGGGTTGGTGTGAAGATGAAGTTAACTAGTGTATGCATACTGCAATTCAAATGTCTTCTCAGGAAGGCCTCCTGACCACCCCACTGAGAGGAGCCCCTCAGAAGTCAACACCTTCTTCACAGAATTTATTATGGTCTGAAATTGTATACTCTTTTATGATGCATGAGGGTCATGAACCTTGTTTTGTCTTATCTTGTTGTCCCCAGTGCCTAGAATAGTTTCTAACCTATAGAAGATGCTAAATAAATATTTATAAATGAATTTATATAAAAGTTTCTCTATAGTGGCAGCTATTATTAGATATTCTCAACTCTGGCTTGTCCTGAATGTTTTCTATATGAACAATTTTATAATAACAGTAGCTTTATAATAGAAATTATTTTAACAAGGAAAAAATTAGGTTAAACTGAAAATTATCTATATATCTATATATATAAAAAAGCCTAATATGCAAATTGTCCCCACGGGAATTCGACTGGGAGACTGATCACTCACTATGACATGCGCTGACAACCAGGGGATGGGGCAGGACAATGGGAGGCCCCGGCCTGCAGGCGGAAGGAAGGCCCAGGTCGGCAGCCGGAAGGCCCTGATAGGCCCTGATTACCAGCCAGGCCTAGGGACCCTACCTGTGCATGAATTTCATGCACTGGGCCTCTAGTAAATAAATAAAGGACACCTTCATTGGGAAGCTGGATTTTAGAACATCTATCTAAAGGAAAGAATAAGGTAGCTCTCTATATACTTATGTGAAAGGCTGTCCATAATGTAATAATGTAAGTGAATAAAATGTTACAGAGCAATATGTATAGTATGACCCTATTTATGTAAAAATTGCTATAAGTATGTTCATGTATACCTATATCACATATATGTAAGTATGTATATATTTGCAGATGCTTAGAAAATTGGAGCAGTGTGCCCAAGTTTGGAGACTGGAGAGGGCAAATCTTTCACCTTTTCCTTCCACATTTCTGCATTGAATCTTTTCCGTAAATAAAATTAAAATAAAATTTTTTTTCATAAAGGGAGAAAACATAATTTGAATGCATCTAAGAAGAAAGTATTATAAAATCTATTATAAAATATAAAGTTCTATAAAAATCTAAAGAACCAAATGTTAATAGTTGTAGAGCTTGAGAAATACCAAGATTGAAGACTTTCTGAGATATACTTGAAGCAATACAGGTCCAGGGTTAGGTAGAGACGGAGAGCTCCCCCTGATGAGGAGAGTAGTACACAGCCATTATTTTATCCTGGGACATCCACTAGCTCATCAGCAATATGAGGGTGCATGATACATAGAGATGAACCCCTGACAAGGGCATATCTCTAAGGTAAAGGTCCAAGAGATCAGCAGCTGTCCTCAGGACACTGTGTTCACAGAGACCTACCTTCAAGGCCTCACTCATCCCTCGGCCAATCACAAGTGTCTGCACACCCTTCTTGACAACCTCCTCCACATCTGCAGGCTGCACACCAGGAGAATGCTGGGTGAGAAAAGAAAAAGTATGCCAGTTACCTGCTCTTTTAAAAAAATATATTTTTATTGATTTCAGAGAGGAAGGGAGAAGGAGAGTTCGAAACATCAATGATGAGAGAGAATCATTGATTGGCTGCCTCCTGCACGCCCCCTACCGGGGACCAAGCCCACAACCTGGGCATGTGCCCTTGACCGAAATCAAACCCGGAACCCTTCAGTCCATAGGCCGACACTCTACCCACTGAACCAAACCAGCTAGGGCCAGCTACCTGCTCTTTTAATCTTTCTTTGTAATCGGCATTCTTGTGGGATTCATTCATTCACCCATTCATTCACTGAAGAAATGTTTTGTTCTGGGCCCTGGGAGTAACAGATGATAAATTGCTGCCCTTAAGGAGCTCTAAGTCTAGTGCAAAATATAGCAGATTAAGAAGAAATTAAAATAGTTTTTACAAGTGCTACAAGGAAGTAAGCTCCTGGTGTGTACAACATAGTGAAAGAGCACTCAAGTCAGACCTGGGGTTTGTGGAGGAGAGACTCTGACATGACCGCTGTCTGTCCCGAAACCTGGACCAAGGCCAGAATGGGAGTTGCTTTCTGCAACCCCCTTAAAGACTGTATGATTGTAATTGATATTCATTCTGACATAAATCAGCACCCTTTCTTGCCTCCTGCTATGTGCTAGTTCCTGGAACAGGTTGTTATCCTGAGCTGGTCAAGCATGTAATTTCCCATACCTGGTGGCATTCACACCTGTGACTACTCAACCTCCACCCTCCACTCTCCCCCAAATCCTCTGTAATTCTCTGGCCCTGCCAAGCAGCTCATGGATCCATTTTGTCTTGCAGCTGCCCATGACATACCTTGTATGTAAGTTTCCCTTAATAAACTCTATTAACTACCAGACTGGAGTGACCAGCTCTTTCTTCAGTCCCTGTCTGCTCTCCACTTATGGAGATAAATTTTCAGTCTTGGAGCATTTCCTGGGGTCTGCATGTACTAATAGGGGAGTTGGGGCAGATGGTCAGGGAAGGCATCCCAGAGAAGGTGACATTTAAGCCGAGACCTAACGGACAACCAAGAATTAGCCAAGTTAAAGGAAATCAGGGAACAAGGCATTTCAAGTTAAGGGAATAGCATGTACAAAGGCTCAGAGGAAAGAAAAACCTAGTCAATTACAGGTAGTTGAGTAAGACTGGAGTGGAACTGACAGGTGAGGGAATAGAAAGAGATGGGGTGGGAGAAGAAAGCACTTGGACATGATGCCAAAATTTGGACTGTGGAAGGATTTCATAAGAACCCCACACTAGATTCTTATGATAGAATAAAATAGAGCATCGGCCTGTGAACCAAAGGGTGACGGGTTCGATTCCCAGTTAAGGGCACATACCTGAGTTGCAGGTTCGATCCCCGGCTCCCATCAGGGCATGTGCAGGAGGCAACCAATCGATGTTTCTCGCCCACATCAATGTTTCTTCCTCTCTCTCTCTCTCTCAAATCAATAACAACATATCCTTGAGTGAGGATTTAAAAAAGTAAAAAAAAAAATAACTATATGATCCCACAGAAACAAATATTCTCTAAATAATGAAAAAAATCCTATATTATTCCATTAATATGACAAGTAAATGTGATATCTGTATTAGGTTAATTGGAAAAATATTAATAAGATCTCTATATTAAGTATTGTATCAATGTTAATTTCCTGATTTTGATCATTGTATTATGATTATGTAAGAGAATGTCCTTGTTCTCTGGGGAAATACATACAGGCATTTAGGAGTAAAGGAGTATAATATCTGTAACAGTTCAAAAAATAATATATCAATGGAGAGGATGATAACAGAAAATATAAAAAAGTGTTAACATTTGGATCTGGGTAAAAATGAGAATTCTTTTTACTATCCTTGTAACTTTTCTGTAAGTCTAAAATTATTTCAAAATAAACAGGAAATTAACAAGTAAATAAGTAAAATAAAAAATAAAGCAGGAAGACAGCTCACACAGCCACATACTTCCTGATTTATTCAGGCAAGGAAGCAAAACTTAACAGAAGGCAGGTGGCTCCAAAGCGGGAGCAGAGACAGCCTATCAGCTGGCTTTCACCATGTCCCTTGATTCTCTGCGGGGTGTGCAACTGCTGCTGATTTCTTCACTTAGTCAGCAAGTGCTCCAGAGCTGATAACAAAGCCAGGCTCTCTCTTTTATATTCTGACTTACCTCCTCAGCACCTTCCTACGGAATTTACACTAAGACTGTGAGCTTTTGTTTGGGGAATATCAGAGTGTTCTAAGTTAGATCACCTGCATTTCAAAGAGTGAACCAAACTGATCAGGAGCAAGG
The DNA here is from genome assembly GCF_027574615.1 of Eptesicus fuscus. Classification (NCBI taxonomy): domain Eukaryota; kingdom Metazoa; phylum Chordata; class Mammalia; order Chiroptera; family Vespertilionidae; genus Eptesicus; species Eptesicus fuscus. The sequence continues at coordinate 37,460,307 of NC_072485.1, forward strand.
GCACATCCTCATCTTGAGAGAGGCCGCTGAATTAGTGCCCAGGTATCTCTGAATAGTATCCCTGCCTTCAGCTTTCCCAGTTAGGAGAGATTGAATTCTTATTCTATACAGTTATTTAAGTTCATAAATTTTGAAAAGGCAAAACAAAAAAAGGGGATATTGTTTCTGATTACAATATTATTGATTACAATAATCGGTACTTAAATAATGTAAGAGGATTGGATTAAATGCCTTTTCCCCACAGCTCTCTGATCAATCCTAGAACCACCCTGCGCTAAACAGTGATGATATGAAGAACCTAACATTTTTTCCAGAAGCTATGACCAAAGTAAATACTTAATAGAATTAACAAATTAGGATTGGAAAGCTTCACCTTCCTTCAGCAAATGCATCCACCTCAATTATTGAATGAATCCTTCATTTAACAAAGGACAGCACAATATTTTGAGAAGCACCATGATGCCCTGACTCTCAGAGCTCACATTCTAGTCTAAGGAAACAAGGTGAGTGGGAAGGGAGTGAAAGGTCAAGAGAGTTTCAAAACCATAATCATCCGGAGATTCAGAGACCGGAGACAGCAGCAGCCCATCAGAGCTGCCAATCAATGGAACTCAAGTGACAAATTCGGCTGCTGTGAGTGCTATACTGCAGGCCCGGGGTGTCACGTGCGGAGCAATGAACGCTCACTGCAGCAGCCTGTGGATGCAGGCGTTGGCGGGCGATTACTCACAGCCTAGCGCAGAGGCTGCTACTGAGGCGTCCTCAACCTGCCTCCAGCTCCTCCTCTGCTTCTTCCAATCCCTGGGGGCAAACCACTAAGGCTCTGACTATGTTCCTCTTTCTAAAGAGGCTTTACATCACAGGGTGTCGTAAGGTAGTAAAAGCTTATTGTGTTTTCTTGGGGGGAAAGCTATTAATTGTGGGGAAATGTCCAGCTAATACCCATTATGCCAGCTAAACAATAAGGGGGCATCCTATATGGCTTAGACATTTCCCCCTACTTTATATCAAATTTGAAAGAAAACATTCCTAAATTACACTTTCAAGGAAGCAGTTCCTCCTGCCAAAATGAAGTGAGCATAAATGTTAGAAGCAAAGCTGTCAGCTGGTTGTGTTGCTGATAAAAACGGGTTCTGTGAGTGAAGGTTAAAGGATCTCTGGAATCTGTCCCTGTGGACACTGCCCAAGACACCTTCTCTTTATCGCTTGGGGAATTAACAGCCTCTTAAATGGTCTTCCTGCCTCTGCGCAGGCATCTGTTTTTGTGCCATAGGCCACTCTGGCAATCAATCTGGTGGAGCTTACGGCTCCCTTCTCAGAAAAGTTTTTAAAAGCTTAAGAGAAAATGTATAGGATTACAAAGAAAACAGATTTTACACACCAAAATTATCAAATTATTAAAAACAGGCCCTGGCCGGGTAGCTCAGGTGGTTAGAGTGTTATCATGATACACCAAGGTTGCGGGTTCGATCCCCTGTCAGGTCACATACAAATAATCAACCAATGAAAATATAAATAAGTATAACAACAAATCAATGTTTCTCTCCAATCAATCAATCAACCAATCAATAAAACATTAAAAACAGATGTGTGGTTTAGTAATGTGCTTCTTTATTAGTTTAGAAGAGTGGAAATCATTTCCAAAAGTCCATTAGCAAACGTATCCTCACATCTCATAGTGGCAGACTGCTAGTTCCTTCAAAATCCATTCTGCCCCTTTCCTGCCACCCAGCTAGACTCCATTTTCTGTGCTCCTGTGCAACGAGGTGTGGAACACGTGACTATGCTATCACCAATAAAAATTCAATGGCGTATGAGCAGAAGAAATGATGCCACATATAGGTTTGAGCCTTGAAACATTGAGCATGAGCTTTTCTTCTCTCTCTTCTTCCATTAAGTTAGGCTTCTGGCCATGGCTCCAACCTGTTCCCACCATTCAAATGCTCAAGAAGATGGTGGAACAACACAGAGAAAAGCATCTGGGGCTGTTGGGTTGAGCTAGAAGTATTATTATGAATTCATTACACACACACACACACACACACACACACACACACACACACAGCACACAAATTTTCTGGCTCTGTATACTGAAAGGGCTTAGATGTAGTGACATCTCAGTAGTAATGAGCCCACCTAATACCCAGCTCTTGGGTTTCTTGATATCATTTCTCACTAAAAGGAACCAGGGCTCCCTGAAGAAATGGCTGAACCCAGGAAAAATATATCTCATTATGCCAGAAAGCAACGCAGTGGTAAAAAACTGATGGGAACGTGTCACAAGAACACTGGTTAAATTTAAACCTCAAAAAATATTAATTACTAAGGGCCCAATGCATGAAATTCGTGCAAGAGTAGGCCTTCCTTCCCCCAGCTGCCGGCACAGGCTTCCCTCTGGCACCCAG